>NC_141689.1:1423712223-1425187286 GCF_964263255.1 Lissotriton vulgaris
TGAGAGATGATATTAAACTGTGTAGGCTTGGGGCAGCCCATGTGAAGCTTTGAGGGTGTTTAATGCAATAGCAGGAGCCAGAGACTTGCTGTGCACGATAGCAAGATGCTGAGCTCTAAATCAGGGGCATAACACAGGCCCCTGCAACCTCTGTGGTGCAGGGGTTACCCCAACTCTTCAGGGGACCCCCAGCCCTTAGAGGGGCCCCATTCATCCAAGTTCAGCATATATTTAAGATATATGAGAGACTTACCTTATCACATTCGGGTAGGGCATCATTTTGCATTACACCTCTGCTCTAAACACGACAGAGATGGCAGAAGGTGGCACACAGAGGTTGAGTACGAGCACTAGATAAGGGGCAGAGAGAAACTAGGCACCAAAGTGTGAAGGTTAGGGTTTGGCACTGAATAATCACGCTGGAGCCCAGTAATTATTATTTATCTTTCTTTATTGCTCGGAGCGCCGGGAAAACGCTCTGCTCTCATCGGGCTCTGCCGCTAACTAAAATGGCCGCCCTTCCGGTTCCGGTCTCCTCCCATCGGGGACACTAGACAGTCACCACATATCTCCCCCCTTTAGCACCACAACATTATAGAAAAGTTCAACGTCATAGTCTTACTTGATGCTCATCGTAAAGTCTTCAAACTTCTTAGGAGCTCTTACAATCCTGCCTGCTCTTGTTCTCACCACTTCTTTCTCTCCCGCTCTACTGCTTGCTCTCGGTGTGGAGCTGAGTCTCTGTCTCTCTCCCCCGCTTCCTTGCTCCTGTTCACTAGTGCTCCTGTCCATATCCTTCCCCACTTGCTTCGGGGTGCTCTCTCCTCCTGTCCTATTGTCTTCTCCTTCCCAGGTGTTGCCATTTTCACTTTCCTCTATTTGCTCCTTTGCTCTTCCTACACCTCCTCTCTCTTTCTCACCTTCTTCCTGGTACATTCCTTCTTCCGTTGCTGTCTCCCATTGTAATATCTTGTTGCACTTGGCCATCCTGTCTTGTAACCAAACTTTTCCATCACTCAACAGTGCTGATCGGGAGTACGGTTCGATGACCTTGAGGGGCGGCGTGAACTTACTTTCTCCCTTCCTTTTCAACGTCGCTGTTTTCACCCTCACCCAGTCTACTTTCTCCAAAGTCACCCCTTTCACGTTGTGCCTCTTGTTGTAATGTTCTGTGTTCACTTCCTATGCTCTCTCCAGGTTTCTCTTTACCACTGCTGGTGACCATTTACTTTGTACAACCAAATGTTTCTAAGCCAGGTTGTCCTTGGTGAACGGTTCTCTTCCTCTCAATACTTTGAAGGGACTGTACCCTGTACTCCCAGGGGTGATGTGATATGCCCACAGCATCTTGGGTAGTTCTTTCTCCCAATCTTGGCCGGCACTGATCGCTGCTTGGATAGTTCCCATGATTACTCTGTTAAACCGTTCAGCCAATCCGTTTCCTGCTGGGTGGTATATGGGAGTGTGTTTGATCTCTATCCCGTTCCGGGCCATGAACGCCTCCCATTTGGCAGACACAAATTGCGGTCCATTATCACAAGTTATCACTTTTGGTATTCCTTCCTTCACGACAATCGTGTTCAGAAAGCTTAACATTGCGTCTGTGTCTACAGTTTCTGCCACTTCTACTTCTGGCCACTTTGAGTACCAGTCCACCATGACAATGGTATACTTCGGCACCCCTTCGATGTTGAGGATGGGTCCTATGATGTCAATGGACACCATTTCCCACGGGCTGCTGGGCATTGGAAATTTTCCCAACGGTGGTCTTACCAATGATTGTGATTTGTCTGCTCTGGCACATGATTCACACATCCTCACGTACTTCTCCACTTGGGCGTCGATCACAGGCCACCAGTATGCCTGCTTGGCTAACGCCTTGGTTTTCGTGATTCCTTGATGCCCTTCATGCAGAATGGCTAATAAACGTTCCACCAACTTCTGGGGCAGAATAACTTTGTCCCCCCTCAGCAAGAACGTGGGATTCTCTCCAATCGATAGTTCTTCTCTCACTTCCCAATATTTCCTCATCTGGCTGGCCAGGTGTCTTTTTTCCGGCCATCCGTGAGTTACATATCCTTTCATCGATTCTAAGGTTTCATCTTGGCTGTAGGCTTCCCCCACTCCTGTTCACTGATGACCTGTTCCATCTCCTGCATGGTCGCCACCATGTATCCTTCCCATCCGGGAGGTTCCTGCTCCTCCACGCTTTCCTTCGCTGCGGCCTTGCTTAAAAAATCTGTAACCCAGTTCCTGGGTCCCGGGATGTATTCCACTTCATACACATAGTCTAGCAGCCTCAGCGTCATCTTCGCTATACGCGGTGTTGCATGTGCATGTCCGGTTGAGGTAAGTACCTTTACCAGAGGTTTGTGGTCCGTTCGTACTAAGAACTTGGCTTCCCATAGGAATTGTCGGAAACGTTCCATCGCCCATACCACGGCCAACATCTCCTTTTCGATTACACTGAACTTTTCTTCATTGGGCGCCAAAGATCTCAACGCAAAAGAGACTGTAGAGACTTCTCCATTGTCCAATTTCTGCATCAGCACCACTCCCAGCCCTCTGTCGCTGGCGTCTGTGGTCAATATAGAGGCTGCAGCTTGATCAAAGCCCTTGAGCGTTATGGCTTCACTCATTTCCCTTTTTAGCGTCTCAAATTCTTCCTGCTCCTCCTTGTCCAATTTGAACCCATTCCTCTCCTTCAGTAGTTGTCTTAGGTGGTGGGTTTTCGTGGCAAAGTGCGGGATGAACTTGCTGTAGAATTCAGCCATACCAAAGAACGATCTGACATCTTCCTTTTTGGAGGGGGCCGGCGCTTCCTTTATTGCCGCCAGGTTGGCTTTCTTGGGCTCAATCCCTTTTTCACTGATTTCGTGTCCCAAGTACGTTACAGATGGTACTCCAAATTTGCATTTACCCCACTCAGCTGTGAGTCCGTTGTTCTTTAGTATCACCAATACTGCATGTAGTTTGCCATTGTGTTCATGTTTTGACCTCCCCATCACCAGTATATCGTCCTGGAAGTATTGTACTCCTTCCACTTTCCTGAACATCTTATGCATCAGCCTTTGAAATTCAGCTGCCGCTGACGCTAGTCCGAATGGCATCCTCATGAATTTGTAACACCCAAACGGTGTTATGAATGAAGTGAGGTGGCTGCATGCAGGGTGCAGCGCTACCTGGTGGTACGCTGAGGACAAATCCACAGTGGAAAACCACTTTATGCCTTTGGTTTTCGTGAGCATCTCATTTATGCGTGGCAATGGGAATTTGCCAATCAGTATGCTCTTGTTGAGTTCTCTGAGGTCCACGCATAGCCTCATTTTTCCATTGGGCTTTTGCGCAACCACCAAAGGCGATAGCCATTCAGCACTTTCTATGGCCTTTATTACGCCAGCTTTCTCCAATCTTTCTAGTTCTTCTTGAACTGCCTCTCTGCATCGGAACGGTATGTTTCGGGCCTTGTGGCTCACAGGTTTGGCTCCTTCTTTCAAATGTATCTTGTGTGTAAATTTTGTCAATTTCCCTATCTCTCCATTGAACACTTCTGGGTATTCTTTCTTCCATGCTTCTCCTTCGTATCCCTGCTCCATGTCCGTCAGTAACACTTTCTCTACTCCTCCTGGATTGAGTTGTATGCTCAGTGCTCCTTGGTCTTTCCATCCCAGCACTGAGGGCCCCTTCTCCGACACGTACAACTTGCAGTAGGCTTGTCATCCTCTGAATTCAAACATCAAGGGACAATACCCCTGCATAGGTATCCTTTGTCCAGTGTAGGTAACAGGCCTCAAATCCATGGGATGCAGCTCCTTTCTTATCGTTTCCAGAAATTCTTCTTCCCATACCTTCCTTTGCACTATCTTGATGGGCGATCCCGAGTCCGCCCCTATGTTGATTATCACTCCTCCTATGTTCATTTTTAGCACCGGTTTGTTGGACCCCTTGCAGTCCACGTCCAACACTTGATCCGCTATGTAGAGGACTTCCTCCAGATCCTCTTCACCTCCTTGCCCTTCTTCTTCATCGGCGCTGATCTGATCGACATACCTGACTGCAGCCCCTCTGGGCTTCCTCCTGCAGACCTTTTCGTAGTGGCCAAATACACCGCAGTACGAACATTTCGCCCTGAATGCTGGGCACACTTTGTCGTTGCCCACCTGTGAAGTACTGCCACACCTGTAGCAACTCGTTCTCTTCTCCCGGCTCGCTTTCTGTTGCGCACCTGCATTCGGCTGGTTTCTTTTCGAGTATTGGTTCCTGGGTGGACCCCCTTGCTGTCCCCTTTGCTGTTCACCATCACTCTGCACACTGCTTGTTTGCTCCCCTGGTCCTTCCTTGCTGCCTCCGCACATCGCTTGGACAATTCCGCCTTCTTCACCAAGGCCCATACTTCTTTGAGGGGTGCATCTCCATTCACCCATAATTTTTCTTGCACCGCTGTGTTCGACGTGTGCATAATGATTTGATCTCTCACCAGTTCGTTATGTAGGTCTCCGAACTTGCATGTTAATGCCAATTTTTGTAGTGCTGCGACATATTCATCAATAGTCTCGCCGCTCTCCTGCTTCCTCTGGAAGAAATTGCACCTGTCTATGGCCACGCATTCGACCGGTCTGTAGTGCGCATCTATATCTTCTATCCCGTGTTGGAAGACATCTGTGTCTGTGGTCGGCCTCGTGACCTTGACTATGTTATCGTACACCCTTAATCCTTCCGGCCCTAAATTATGCAGGAGAATCTTCTTCCTCCTTGGACTAGAGAATTCCGCGTCGCCTTCACGCTGGAGCCCAGTAATTATTATTTATCTTTCTTTATTGCTTGGAGCACCGGGAAAACGCTCTGCTCTCATCGGGCTCGGCCGCTAACTAAAATGGCCGCCCTTCCGGTTCCGGTCTCCTCCCATCGGGGGCACTAGACCATCACCACACAAAGTGCTATGGGAACATATGAAGCGAAATGCTGCCTATCTGCGGGAAATTGTATTGTTCAATAAAATAAATAAAATCAGGGCCTTCGGTGGTCGTATCACTGAAAATACAACATTAAAATAAAATATTATTGTCTACGGGTGCCTGCAGAAGACAAGTTTCTACGGCCTGGAATCTAGGGAATGCTAAAGCGATTGTGGTATTTTACTGACCTCTGCTGGTTGTTTTCTATCAAGACAGCTAAATAGAAGCAGTTGCAAGAAAAATGCCCCTAAGCAAAAGCAGAATCAGACAAGTCCTGGGGCAATGATCCAGGGCCAACAAAATTCATACATTAGATCTTCTAGTCAGCACAAGCGCTATCTAGGTCTGACCTAAAAAGAGCTTAGCACAGGAGAAGCAGAAGGATATAGAGCGTTAGCAACCAAGAGGTTAATTTACCACTGTGGACATGAAATTGTACCAGTCAGAAATCACATAGATCACTTTAACCATTTATTTACCATATTAAAATGAAAATTCCTTGACATTGGTATATGGTGCATGTTGGACCTGATACTAGTCAGGTAGCGTTTCTCTGCTTTTTCCGCCTGGGTTTTGCTGATTCTCCTGTGTGGCCTCCGGGCTCTGGGCACTTTCCCAATGTAAATGCAGTGTGAAAGTGTATGCATCTTTCCTACCCATGTTGGGTAGTGGCACTGACTTGATGTTCTGAAACATGGGCTAGTCTGCCATCGGAGACCGGTGTGTGCGCACTGCCATCTATCGTGATTAAACTCATGAGCAGCCTGCCATTGCAGGCTGCTGTATGTGCACACCTGCACTTATGGTGCTAGAGATTGTGTGTGCAGCCTGCCATCGCAGCCCTCTGCACGTGCATTGGCACCGCATTAATAAATAAACCTGTGTTCAGTCTGCCGTGGCAGACACGGGCAGATGCACTTACACCCTTGGTGATGGGGACTATGTTTCCAACCTGCCATTGCAGGTCTGTGTGCACACTAGAGTACTTATGCCCAGGTAGTGAGGAATACCTGTGTGAGTTTTCAATACCTGTGAGGCTTGCTGTTCCCCGTAGGTTAACATGGGGAAGTGGTTGACATTACTTCTGGCTGCAATAGTGGATTGCAGTCGAGCAGGCTCATGATGTTTCCTACAAACAAGACAACATCAAACCTGATCATCAACGAGCCGTCGATTCTATTGATTTCATGATGGGGGATTCATTTTATACAGCAACAACAACCCTTCATACTACATTGGTATTGTCCCTACTCATACTGTAAAAAATATATACACCCTTCAAACGGTATGTCACAGTGTTATAAACAAATGCCCTCTACTTAAATAGGTGTATAAAGAGCAAACATTTGTGAAAAAAACGAGATAGCACCTCACGTGAGCAACACCATGGGAGCTTACTGGTTGGTTCTCACCAGTTGTGCTTATTGGTAGCTATCTCGCTAAATTAAAATGTGTGTACCTAATGGTGTCCAGAAAACCAGTGAACAATATGTGTTTCACTACCAATAAAGAAGAATGAATCCCTGTGAATTTAAAATTGAGATAGGTCACACTGTCCCCAAGTGTCCACTTTATAACTTGTGTGCCTATTCAAATTAAAAACAAACTGCATGCTTGCAGACCAATCAATGATGGGCCGACATGTTTTATTGCCTAATTAGCTTGATGGCAATTTCATCAGGGCATGAGGTCTCAATCCACTTTTCTGGACCCTCGTTTCTTAAAAACACTGACTGTTGAACTCAAATAGAATGTTGTTTCAAAAAGGGCGACCAACCATTCAGATTTTTTACTTTACCGCACTACAGTGGCACGTATGCCTATATTGCCAATTAGTATTTACCAGGGAGTAGCCAAGGCCCCTCTTACCAGCTATCCACCTCGTCTACATAGGAGCTCACTTTTGCTATGAGAGCTATTCAGTGTCAGAGACACTTGTGTTGTCCAAATTCTATATAAAGAAACAAACAGTTACAATTTGTATTGTCAGCAGGCAACATATATACAATCAGACTTCAAAGGCAGCTATGGTTTACTCTAACCCATACCCTACCTCGTGACCCGTGCTCAAGTCACCCTCACTAGGTCTGGATGTACCCACATTTGTTCATGTGTAGTCATATACAAGCGCTATTATCATTACTCAGGCTAACTTACCATGAGTTTGAATATCACCCCACATGTACAGCGGAGGGTCTCTCCCTCATAAGGCATAAATCAATGTGCATCATAATAGCAAACCACTGTTGCGCACTATATCCCAATTACGGAGCGTTATCTCTGCAGAGCCAGCCTGTCTACCATCTCCGCTAACCGTATTCACATCCGAACGAGCGTTGTCTCATTCCACAGCGAACCGCAGTCGAAGATTGAATTTTAAAAGGGGGTTGGACACGTATGGGAAACCAACCGGGTTCCGTATCACGTGACCCTCACTCCTTCATGAGCGCCATCTTTCAGTTGTAAACTTCCATGATTATTAAATGAAGTTTCTTGCCAGTCCCTTACACTATTTTTATTTAAAAAAGTATGAATTCCTACACAAATATAAGCAAATCAAGATAGGATTTTAAAAGGGGCAGATCACGTCCCGGAAACCAGTCAGGTTCCGTGTCACATGATTGTCCCTCTCTCATGTGCGCCATCTTAAAGTGGTAAACTTCTCCTATTACTACAAAAAAGGGTTTGTATCGTATACTTATGTACTATCAGTCCCTTACAATTTTCTAAAAAAAGGAATGCGGTCCTACACAAATGTAAGCAAAACCTTTAATAAAATCACTCTTAGTTCTCATGTTTTTCTCCAGTAGAGCCCCTGAGGAGTGTTTAAAGCTCTTTTTCTGGCACGAATCACTGTTTTTCTGGTTTACTTCCTTTGCATCAATTTTTCACTTAGTATCTCTGACTGCTGTATGTAATCATTAGTCGAGGAACAATTCCTGCGGTACCGCAGGAATTGCCCTACGGGCAGATTATCTCGTAATGCCCTGGGGTGAAAAGACTGATAATGCCGAAGAGAATTTCGATTGGTTGCTTTATGATGTACCGTGGTTCTCAACTTCTCATTATCAACTACTATATCCAAATCTAGATAAACTGCTTTCTGGTTACTGAACGACCAAGTAAATTTGAGGTTAGTGTCCAAACTATTCAGCCAGTTTAAAAATTCAAGCAACTCTGTCTCTGTTCCCGACCATATACATAACACATCGTCTATATACCGCTTCCAGAGGGGGATGTTCCTCTGGAAGGGATTAGATGGATGATAAATGCGGTTCCCCTCAAACTGGTCTACATAGATGCAGGCCACACTGGGTGCAAAAGTTGCGCCCATCGAAGTCCCCGATTTTTGTAGGAACAAGTTATTTTTGTAACTGAAATAGTTCCTTGTTAAGGCAATCTCGATACACTGTAACACAAAGGTCTGGGGGGTATCATAAAACCACTCTTGTTCCCCAGTTGCCCGCAGCGCTGCCACCAGCGTGGCATTTTGGGGTATGCAAGTGTAAAGTGACTCAATATCAATCGTGACAAGAAACTCACATGTGGAGTTAACCCCCAGGCTGCAGCCGTGATTCTGCGCCTGTGCGGCACATTCCAATCGCGGGTGCGGTCATGACGGCCGGGAGCCGTCATCAACACACGAGCACTGTGTGCCATGACGCCTCCCGGCCGTCATCAGCATGGAAGGGGTTAAACTGGGTATCCTCCAAGATGTTAAGGATATCCATGGTGTCCTGGACAAATGATGGTTGTTTTATTACCGATTCTCTTAAAAAGAATTCAGCAAATTGTGACAATAATTCGAGAACTGATTGTACACCCGACACCATAGGGCGCCCTGGTGGTGGCCGTTGGGGCATATGTATTTTCGGCAGAATGTAAAATGCTGGGGTTCTCGGTTTAGAATTCACTAAGAATTCTGCCTCTTTAACATTGATCCATGTCTTCTCCTTAGCAGTTTCAACTATCCCTTTAATGATCTCCTGTAGTTCTCCAACTGGGTCATGGGGTCGCGGACGGTAGTACTCATGCACACCCAACAATCTCATTACTTCAGTTTCATAAACTGTGGTGTTCATAACAACCACCGCACCACCCTTATCTGCTGACTTTATAGTAATCAATTGTTTATTCTGTAAACTCCTGATAGCCTGCCAATCATCGCGGCTCATATTTTTAAAAGAGTGGTGCTTCTCATTTTGCTCTAACATCTTAAACTCTTCTAGTACTTTTTGTTTGAAAACTAGAACTTCCAAACCGAGTGTAGAATTAGAGGGGCAAAACTGTGAGGATCGGTGCATATGATGTTTCCTATCAATGGATTTGCTATCCCAAACCCTTTCTAATGGTAATAACTTGCTCAAAATGCCACTTATAGAATATGGACAGTTCTATGCTCTAAGAGTCTTGTTTGCCATGGTGATTAGCTCCAGTGGATACCAGGGGCCTGGGGTGCACATCTGTGCATTCCCCAGCATCAGCCATAAACCATGGGCATACCACTGGAATGAAAGACTTCTTCCATTTGAGGGCCGAATGAGATAGATTGGAGGGAGAGATTTTGACACTTGGCCTCCAGGGACCAGGTCATGGACCCACTAAAGATTAGGATATGCATTCCTCGGCCCCATGGCAAACAGGCCTACAATTTAGGGGAAACCTTTATAGTTCAAAGGGAAATCCTAAGTTCAAAGGGAAACCCTAACTTCAAAGACACACTACGGTATAACTACTGGTGCCATCCTTCAGCAAAGGGTGAGATATGCTTTTGGGGACGCGGGACCTGAGAACCCGGACTGTGTAGTGCACACTGCCAGAGGGCTATGTTGTGCACATGGAGGATTACTACCCTAGAAGGGGACACCGATTGCGGTGCCCCGTGTGGCCTGTTTCATTGAGCGTGCCACATTTCTTTCATGTGCCACGCCTACTGCAGGCTCATTGTGCGCAGAGTCCAATTCACAGGGTGCAACCCTCGGAGGTGGAGGCTACTGAATCGGGCAGTGCTGAACTTGCCCCTGTGTGCATGTGTGACCGGACTGGTCTGGGACAACTTGCATCACTGTGCACCAGACGTTGTGTCTCATTTCCTGGGAGGTATGGAGTTTGTAACTCTTCATTGTGTGACCAGAATTCCATGGTGCACCCCATCTCAACGTGCACTGGTCATTATTCCTCATTTCCAGGGAGGTAAGAAATTTCCAACTCATTATGTTTGAGACCTGAAGTGTCTGGTGTGACCCATACTAACGTGCACCAGGCGATGTGCCCGGATTGCTTGGGCACGACCCTGATCAACTTGCAGCAGCCGGGGTGCCTCCTCCAATCGAGCGGTCCACCTGTGTTATTACCCATTCATTGGTTGTTCCACTTTGACTATTTTCCTGGCGGATGAACTGCCCTCTCCAACCCTGCCCCCTCCTGAAGACATCTTGGTGCCAGGTAGTAGTGAGAGAAAATGGCTGGGTTGAAGGAATGCTTCTGAGATAGTCGGAAGCAGGTCAAGAGACTGTGTGACTACATTGTGTTTTGAGGCCTGTGGATGAACTACCTGAGTGGCTGCTAAACTCCAATGTTTAAGTCTACCTCCTAATTAAAAGTTGCTACATAGTCCTGCTTACCGAAGCACATAGCTCGGAAAGCTGCACAATTCTGCTTCCCAAGGACTCAGACTAAGTGTGACTTCTGCTGCATGCGGTCTAGTATACGGGAGGAGGGGCTGGTTATCATCCATCCGGTGGTATTGTAGAATCCAGGGAAGCCTAGGGTGGAGGGAGGCTGGGGCCGCTGAGTCTGCAGGGTGTTATCCATTGACCTGCTGGGTACCAGTAGCACCACATTAGGATATTGAGTGCGCATGTGTGTGAGAGTGTTCCATACAGACTGGGCTGATATCTGTTGCACCGTTTATCAGTGCGGAGTGAGTGTGTGAGAGGGAGTGATAGTAGGCGTACAACCTGTGATTCATGACACTGGCTAATGATGCTGCTTTATACGTTGATTTCATGCCAAATGCACAATACATTTGACATTGGGTTTACCCACGTGGCTCCGGTCCGTGGTGCTGCTAAAAAGCGTTCTAGTTTCACGTATGTACGTATCTTTGATATTGTTGTGGCCCGGGTGTACTCTATAACTGATTGGGGTTGTATTATCAGGATTGCTAGGGTGGGCCAGGGGTGGACCGAGTGTCACACCACATAAGGGAGCTCTCTCTCGGGGGGGGCTGGTTAGAATAGGAATTCTCCACAGTGTGCATAGTATTGATATCATAACAATATGTGTGGGCCTAGTAGTGCTTGTAATATTTTCAAATGTGTTTTTTTTGGGCCCAAAGGTACCTGATGTTTATGTTGTAGTGATTGAATATGTTTTCCATACAAATGTTATTTACATACATCCGGTGTGAAGTCTTTTTTGTGACGCTTAGTGTATTTATTGCGAGTGACTGCTGCGCCTTTGCTTTACACATTGCCTCTGAGATAAACCTGACTGCTCAGTGACAAGTTACCCAAGGATGGGCGCAGATTATACAACAGGTGTAATCACCCACCCTTGATGGGAGCAATAGGTTCTGCCTGACTGGGGGCAACCCTTCAGTCAACCATAAAGTGCTGGTTCCAACAGTGAAGAAGTCATAAACGTAGATCACTAGCATTTTATGCATACAGTGGAAGGGAAGATCCTGCGTTCAATTTGCAATCTAAATACAATGACTTCAAACGCGGCATTACACACTGAAACGGTTTGGTAAGCACTTTTGTAAGGGGATTGGCAGACATATGCTGGGGTTAGCACTTTTTCACTCGCAGGAGAACACCCATAGGAAGCTTATAAGCATAGAATGCTTAAATCCTGTATGGGGGGATTGTACACTGATGACATATCTTTTATTGGCACTTAGGCACTTTAAATTAGGTAGACCTGCAAAAAATATGAACTATTTTAATCTTAAAGACTATTTGAAATCTTGTATGAAACATAGCTCAATGGAACACAACATCCAACTCTGTGGGAAAATAAAGAAAATGGATTGAATAATGCTGTGTTTCGGCACTGCAACCCTATCTAGGCTGGAACTTAGAGCATAGTGTCCACCAATGTACGCTGTTGTTTAGGCTGAATTGCCTCCCTTTAACCTGCATTACTGAATCTTGGCGGTGAATGAGCTGGGATGACAGGTTGTGCAATTTATGTAAGGGTGCTGTTCAACTGTTAGAGCATGTTTTATTTGTTTGCCCTGCATTAAAGTGCACTAGATGATTTTTTTAAAATAGAAATTATGTGCTGCAGAACTTTTCCATGTTTTAAGCTTTTAAAAAATGTATTACATTTTGAATCATGTATGCTAAATTACTCTACAATCCCTCCAGATGTATTGCTTTAAAACCTTTTTACTGGGGGCGTGGCCAAGATGCCGGACGAGTAGGACGTCCTGGTCCCGTCTCTCCATCAACTTCGCCGTCTCAGCTGCCTCTAAGCCCCTGTAGAAGCTGTGCAGGGGTGGAATACCTCATCGGAAGCTCTAGTGCATCGGACCCTGGTGCCGGGTCCCCAAGGCATGTCTCAGCTGGGGCGACAACGCCACCCGAAGTGGAACGGGCCGTAACACTGAGGCTGCGATCAAGCGACCTCCAGTCTGGGCCTGCGAACCACGCCCAGACGACTCAACAGATTTGGACCCAACTCCTGTAGACTGGGCCACTAGGGAGCCTTGGGGACGGACCCTGGGCTATCGCAAAGGATCCTACAAAGCAAGCCATGTTGCAGCAGGAGGTCAATTGGAGCACCAGCGACCCAGAGAAGAACCACCCTGCGACCAGGTACTAAGATGGCGATCGCGACACGACCCGGGTGCAGAGACTAAGAGTCTGAAGACCGGAGGCACCATCACGCCAATTTGGTCTAACAGAGCCATGGAAGCACAGGCTCAAAAGCATGACAGTGCATATACCGAGTCCTGAGACGGCCTGATTTGAGCGATAAGAGATGGGGCTGCTCAGCCCACATCAGAAGACTGAGAGACACACCCGGTGGCCACTGCATAGGCGGCTCTGGCCCAATGGGCCCGGGCCTCTAAACACAGTCCTGCAGTCCTAAGACAGCTGGGGAAAGAAGCGCACATGGGCAATCAATGTTAATACAGACAACATGACTCGCAGGAGATACAACCGAGGGACCCCTGAACAGATCTTGTGACTTGTATAGAGTCATACACAGACTAAAACACTGCGGGCCTACATCAACAGGGGGCTGACATTGGTGATCAGAAACACACTGAAAATAAAGCTACGGCAGCCTGAAGGGGCCTGGGCCTCTCAGGCTGTTGCCGCCTGGAGAGGGGGCTGCTCTACGTTCCCATGTGGAGAAGCAAGACTTGCAGAAACTAAGAGCACTGAGGCTTTGATGGTACCCCAGCCTACAGAGACTGATAATGCCCCTACTTTACTCTGGCTGATCAAGCCTTGGAACAACTCATGGAAAGACACAACGGAGAGAAAGCCACTACACAGGGTGGGCTGCAATAAAGAGCTAGAGGAACATTAGAGAGACCCCCGGCCTCAAAAAGAAAGATATTTCCTGGAGCCTGGCTCGATGACTTGTGAACTTAATAGTACCCAGAGTGAGGAGGGGCATACTTACCTTGAGAAACCTGCACAGGAATCAGAGGTCTGGGCAGCAAGTCAGACTCAGCACATGTGTAGCGAGCAGAAGCAAAGTAATACTGAAGGTGGGAACTCCAGACTTGCGCAAAACCCAGGGCTAGGAGAGCAGATCCATATCCCAGCCCATGAAGCTGACATAAAAAGGCAGTCGGTACTGGAGGCATCCACTGAACCACAAAGGTACCATAGCCCATACCCATCGCTATATAGCCCAACACGCACACATTCAAACAACGACCTATACTTACTCAGGCTATCCTACAGCAGTAAATAAACTGTAATCTCACTAGCAGGTGAAGAGTGTAAAGAGGTGACGCTACAGATAACGGGGACTCTGAGACCTAGAAACTGCGACCGAAAGCTGAAGCAAGACATACACAAGAACATATCTACTATACAGCTTGCCTGCAGCTCACAAACACTGAAAACCGCATTGAAAGATGACCTCAGCCCGCAATAAGAAAGGCTGCACGATCGAAGACATACTCACTGGGCCTGCAAATACAGCAACATGGGGTCGAACTACACCCCCAGAAACGAGTCAGCACCAGAGGAACCAGTCACCAGAACCTTTCTGGAGCCCTTATTTTCCTCATTGAGAGAAGACCTTCAAGACCTTAAAAAGGACCTCTCACAGGATATCAGAGAAGCCTGAAAAGATATTGACTCTTTTGGAGACCGCGTAGCAGCCATGGAGGAACGAGGAGATAGCTATGAAGAGGAACTGCACTCCCTACAGCAAGAGGTCCTTCAACTCCAGGGACAGCAGCTTGATCAACAGGCTCACAGTGAAGATCTGGAAAACAGGTCCAGATGTAGCAAAATAAGTATCTGTGGGATAACATCCAAGGCTGAGGGAGTCGACATCCATACATATGTAGGTGACCTTTTCCGATATATCCTGGGAACAACCCCTGCACACAAGATCAAGATAGAACGCGCACATCTAGTATGGAGGGCTCGACCACCAGGAGCTCCTCCAGCAGACGTTCTGGTATGCCTTCACGACTTTCTTGTAAGGGGAATACATCCCCGGCATGGCACGTGAGAAACACCCATTGAACTTTCGTGGCGAGACTCCAATTCTCTTCCAAGACTTGGCAGCAATCACACTACAAAAGCACTGTGAATTCAGACCGGTCACCCAGCACCTGCCAGACAAAGGAATGGCCTAATCCTGGGGCCACCCCTTCCATATTGTCTTCCATCTAGGAGGCAAGCTATATCAACCCTGCTCACTCACTGAAACCTGCCAGATACTCAGTATAGACCTGGAACAAGAAGACCGATCAACGTTCGCATAATTTGCCGGCAGAGGACTGCGACATAATCAGAACAGTAACCGCAGAAAGAAATAAAGTCTGATGTGCCCGGATCCAACTGAGATCGCAGAGGGACAGCAGGCCACTCTCCGCTCCATCCCAGAAGCCCTGGACAGAACAGATGAATCGTAGAACTCCTGTAGAGATGAGTACCTATTGTACACATGGCTTCGGGGAAGGGGTGGCGCGGCACCACAGGCCACATTCTGGACCCCACCTTCTTTCCTGCTTTATAGACCTGGAAGACTTAAGCCTTCTTCAGGAACTATGTTAAGAACTTTCCTTATCCTAGTTTTATATATTAGTTGGGGTTTTCTTTCTTTTGGGGTCTATACTAACAATCACCAAGTCCACACACTATACCTCACTCGACTCATGCACCCACTCAGTCCACTTACTTACGCATATCTTATCGGCCCACTCGAATGCTATATTTCCCCTCTAAGTTGATGCCGAAAAAACCCTGAAAATATTGATGTTAAATGTGAAGGGGCTAAACAATCCAATTAAATGTTAAGCAATACCATCCTACCTTGAGAACTCCAGTGCAAGCATGTACTTACTCCAAGAGACTTACTTCTTACCCCATGACTGCCTCCGGCTCTGGTCAAGAGCCTTCCCACAACAATTCTTCTCCGCCCCCCATCTAAAACAGCAGGGGTAGCTAGATTAGTGGCACGATCCTTTAAGGGGACAATAGGGCCCAAGGCAGCAGAACTAAGAGGCAGACTACTCTACTATCAGGTTACATTAGGGAAGACAACTTTTACAATAGTATCACTATATGCTCCCAATGAAGGCCAAGAACTGTTCTTATGTAAGGCACTCACAGAAGCACTAGCTGCAACTGACACAGAGGTCCTCCTAGGGGACGATCTTAACCTAGTATTTAATTCAGATCTTGATAGATCAGCAGCACAACGACATGGTCAGACTGGGGCACTTTCGAAAAGCGGGCTTAAGTGGGTTCATGACCTGGGACTTTGTGATATCTGGCGGTCTTTCCATACAGAGGAATGGGAATACACATTCTATTCCCATGTGCACAAAATGTACACGAGGTTAGATGATTACCTAGCCACGAAAACCATACATAGCTTAACCAAAGACACAGACATCCTCCCGGCAGTACTCTCCGACCACTCGACAGTCACACTATCCTTGAGAATAGACCTGACCAAGACTCCTCGTCGATCGTGGCACATGCGTAAAAAAACACTGCTGTACTGTCCAGAAGTAGCCTCCCACATTCAGATATCTCTAACTACCTAGAAAATAATGACTCCCTGGATGTCTCTATAGCAACTGTATGGGAGGCACCAAAAGGCAGTCATAAGGGGTGAACTCATCTCTGCTGTGAATAATAAGCTACTCAAGGAAAAAAGGAACAGCCTTACTACCCAGGTTAAAGAACTGGAACATATTCATTGCTGCACGGGTGCCCCAAGAGTGTGGCGCCAGTTAACAGCACTATGTGAATCTTGATAGAGCAGAATATGCCACACTTCGTCTCCTATACTCTTATTACATTGGGGGAGACAAATGTAGTCGCATCTTGGTCAATAAACTTCGCATTAAAATGACAGGCAACGAGAGTCTCCTCCTTACAAACTAGAGAAAACAAACTTATTACAGATTACAGAGATATTGCAAACTCCTTCAAGGAGTTTTATACACAACTATACACTAGACAAGACCTAGATCCCCTAGATAGCACTGAGTACCTCGAAGGAGTACAAACCTCGTGCATCACCGAGGAACAGGCTGAGAAATTGAGGACGACATAAGTCCTGAAGAAGTGATTTCGGCCATCTCCCGTTTAAAACTTTCCAAATCTCCAAGACCAGATGGATACCCCTCCATCTTTTACAAAACATTCTGTCACGTTCTCGCCCTGATACTAACAGGACTATCTAACTCATTCACACGAACCAGTGCAATGCCTGCTTCAATGATGTCGGTATCAATAGCAGTGGTACCCAAACCAGGGAAGAATAAGCAGCAATGTAGCTCGTACAGGCATATTCCTGCGCTCAATATTTATTTCTAATTATTCACTGGTATCCTAGCACACAGACTGGGTGCACTTCTTCCCGCAATCATAGATCCAGACCAAACTGGATTCATTCTGCACAGGCAGATGGGAGACAACACTAAACGCCTTCTGCACATCATTTAAAAAACTGCAAGGGCGCCGAAGGTGACTATGCTTTTACCCATAGATGCCGAAAAGGCCTTCAAAAGAGTTCACTGGCTGCTCCTTGAACAAGCTACATTACATTTTGGCCCTGGTGACAAATTTAATATACGAATCATGAATTGCTATCAATGCCCCAGGCCAACAGTGTGAGTAAACGGCTATACCTCAGGTTCCTTCTAGATAGGCAGAGGAACGATACAAGGTTGCCCACTGTCTCCTCTACTATTCGCTTTATGTATGGAACCGCTGGCTCAGAGAAATAGAGATAACCCCAGGAACAGAGGAGCAGTCTTTAGGGGGGAACATCATAAATCAAACCTTTATGCAGATGATATTCGACGGACCCTGGTGAACCTAGAACACACTTTACCAGTCCTTATAAAGGACATGGAGGCCTATAGTCGGGCTTCCGGTTTCCCCATAAACATGGAAAAAGCACAGGCACTGGGCCTCTCAATACCCCCGGAACTAAACATAAAATTACAAACACAATTCCCAATTCAATGGGTATCCACTGCGCCCCCCTACCTGGGACTTAAATTAGCCCCGACACTCCACCAAACCTCCACAATAAAGTACCAAAACCTACTAAAACAGGTCAGACATGAGATGTCTAATTGGAAACCTCACCAGATTTCTTGGCTAGGCCGAATATCCTCTGTCGAAAGGACAATACTCCCCAAAATTCCCTATATCTTCCATATACTGCCCCTAGCCCCTCCTAAGGAACTACTGCGCAAGCTACAAGCTGAAATCTCACAGTTTATATGGTCTGGGAAACGACCCCGCAAGCGTAAAGAGTCGTGCTATTGCCCCCCCCCCCCAAATTCAGAGGCCTAGGTATTCCTGACATCTAAAAGTACTACCAAGCAATGCAGATACGGTACTTGGTGAGGTGGTATAAACCAGAGTCAGAGAAACATTGGCTCCTCCAAGATGGAGTTGTTGCAGGGACATCTCTGTGGAAAGTTCCCTTCCTCAAGAAACCCAATAGACCCTGAAACCTCTATCTTTCCCCAATCACGTGTTTAAGCATAGACGCATGGGACCAAACAAGTACCAAACACGTTGACCCCTCTATTTGATAATCCAGATTTCACACCTGGCCTAGAACCCAAGGCAATCATTGAATGGAGAAAAATGGAATGTCGGGCCATGGGACGTATGATAGACAAAGCCGGAGTAATACCATTCCAAAAACTGCGCGATTACTTTAATCTCCCAGAATTAGAATGTCTACACTGTCTTCAAGTCTGCCACTGGCTCCTACACCCTAGCAACAAACCATCCATACAGACCTCTCACAGCATATGAACACTGGCTCATTTCCCACTCTACAGACAAACGTCTCATCTCAGAGATTTATATGTTCCTAATACAGACTCACAAACACGTTTATAATGCTGGTCAACATAGATGGGAGCAGGAATTAGGGAGGCAGCTAACTGAGAAAGAATGGAGAGACATATATCATAGAGCTTGATACACTGCCAGTAACACCTCTATCACCGAAACACTAGCCAAAATCACTCCATACTAGTATCTTACACCTGACAGACTACATCAAATCTACCCACACTGTAGCGACATATGCTGGCGAAACTGGGGTGGCCAAGGGACTCTAATACACATATTATGGGAATGCCCTCCACTCTAGTCATACTGGACACATGTAATGGATGAGAAAGACACCTATCTTGATACAGAGATACCTATAGTCCCTGCTTATGTTTTACTAGGCATACCTAACCTCCTAACCTATCCTCTGAATCGAAACGTGGCAGACAAATTGGCCTCGTGCTAGGAGCTGCAACACAGAAAATTCTAACACATTGGGGTTCGCCACAACTCCCCACACATACAAGTTGGCTTCACAGGCTATGATTTATTATGGGCATGGATAGAATTTCCATGACACTCGCAAATCAAGGGGATAACTTTGGGAAACACTGGCGCCCATTTCTGTCCCTCCTAATGCACGATTTCAGAGAACTCACTTGCCCGACATATTTACGACTTTTACATCTACCAGATGCTGCCCTTGTCACATGAGTAGATATGTACAGATGTGATGTAAATCAACAATATCTTAATCATCTAGCAAAGGTGACCCGGACTTTGGGATTGGGAGGGGGGAGGGCCTGGGATGGGAATGTGTTTCTCTTGTTTCTGTTCTCTCTCCGCTTTCCCCTTTCCTTTATGTTGGTTGAGATGTTTTCTGTCTTCCCGTTTTCCCTTTCCCCTAACAGTTAAACAATGGCAATTATTTTACCTCTGTGTCAAGTTTGATACCTATGATGATGTAAATACTGCATTGGCTTATTCCTCAATAAAACCTTTTTAATATAAATGATGGTATTAAGTCAGCTTGAGCTGTAAACCCAGATTATATATTATCCAGTAAATTAATTGTTATACTGCAAAATAATTTTTCTTTTTTTAAAAATTCGACATCTTTTTCTCTGTAATGATCTAAGGGCCCATTTAAGAAATTTGAACTAGCGAGTTGGTAATTGCAATTTCCTGCGAATCGCAATTAGGAAATCAGTAGATCACCATTTCTGTAATTGCTTTTAAATAAAGCATTTTTTTAATGCAGCCCTTTTCCCTTAAAGGAAAACGAGATACATTTAAAAAATAAAATGGCAAGTGTCTGTGGGACCACTGCCTGCTCTTAAAAAATGGTTTTACAAACATTCAAGAAGAGGAAGGGGTCCCTTGGGGACCCCTTCCCATTTGCGAATGGGTTAACACTAATTTGAAATTGGCAGTATTTTGCGAATGTTTTGTGACCGCATTTCGATCACAAAACCACACAAACCACTGCGATTCAGTATTAGGAAAGGAAGCCCTAAACACGCCACTTCCTAATACTGAATCTCAAACCCAATTTGCAATCCAGTAACAGGTTACCGAATCTCAAATAGGGCTTTTTACATCCCAAAAAGCCTTTTTGCATTCAAATTGGCCCATTTGCGACTGGCAAAAATGTTTGTACATGTGGCCCTGGGTTTTGAATCTTGTATGTTATATCACTGTTGGTCTCTTTGTAGATATAAATCTTTAATACAAATCTTGAATCTTGATCTGGTCCAAACGGCACATAATATATGAGTATGTTTTTAACCACAAAGGTTGATCTGTTAAAGGTTATTAAGGCAGCATCTTTCCCAGCAAGATTCTTTCATGGGGCTTGCGGATATTAAGCATAATTTGGAGATTACTTTTGTACCAAACGAAACTGAAGAATAGAGACTTGGAAAAAAAGTATTACTTTATTTTTGCAAGAGGAACAGGAACACGGTTTTGAGCTAGGAAACGATAATATAATTCGGGCTCTCATTCTGAAACAAGGGGGTAAAAGGTCACGAACAAGGTTGATGCCAGCGTTTGTGAGTTAGGGGCTATGCTTTTGCAATAAGGAGCATGTGGGAGAAAGGGATTGCATTGACATGCCTGTCTTTAATTGATACAACAATTTTCTGTTTTTGAATGAGAGACCTTAGTTTGTGTTTGGATGACAGATATCTCAGTGTCACATAATTTATAAGACAACTTCATAAGAACCTTTATTAAATGTATTAGAACCTTTGGGTGCTAGTAAAGTTTTACCAACATTTTCATATAGAAATATACATTACAATATTTGCTATTGGACAGTCTATCACACCAGCTTATAGGGAGAAGATGATGAATATGGGAAAGGAGTGGGTGAAGAATGTGAAACTGTTGTAGCAACAGTTGATAAAATGGTTGCTTCTTGAGGAATAATTTCACATAAAGAGTAGCTGCAGGCATGTAAGAAAGATGCAGTATAGTGATATGGAACATCATAAAAGATGGAAGACTAAAAAGAAATGTAGAAGAAATGTAGGGATTTTGGAAAATGTAAAAATATTCAGGTAAAGATGGAATGATTTCGAAAGGGAGTAAATATACAGCAGAACAAAATGTATTGGAGGGGAATGAGGAGGAATATTTGACCAGTGCATGCCCTCCTACTCAAATACTGTGTTCAGCAACAAGGTGTGCACTTCCGTGATAACAGTCTGATTGGGTAAACTATGGTCAAAAGGTCCTTTCAGATATAAAGGAGTCTCCTTTATAGGATCCACAGACCTCATCCACCAAGGTGGGATGCTTCATCTTTAGGTTGTTCTCCTTTTTGGGTGGGCAACGGGCCACGTGAGGCTTATTCCTGCCTGCGTGCCTGATGGGGTTCAGACTGAAAACAGTTGCTGTATTGTCATGTGAGAGCAAGTCAAGTTCATAGATTGGGGTAGTGATTGTGAATAAAATTAACTAAAGACACACAAACCGATTTTATTCTTAGTAGATGTCCTTGTTGAGCTTCAAAATGCAGAACAACTGGTATGCCAATGGTCCCGGGTCCAGTCTGTGCTCAAAATTTATCTTGCCTCATGTGCCCAATAGAGGGTCAATGACAACTCATCAGGACACCCTGATCTGAACCAGATTGCATGCCCCTCTTAAGTCCAATTTAGATAACATCCAAGCTGTCTTAAACCGGTCCATCCACACAGAGATCATTGATATTAGTTGTGCATTGTTGTCTGATTGAGTTTACAGTGCTCTACGCAGGGTCTTAAGGTGCCATACATTTTGGGATTAAATCAATGGGTGCTCCAGCAGGAGAGTTTGAATGCCTTATAAATTATTTCTTCACATTCTCTTTTACATATTTTTTAGGACTTGGTTGTCCTCTACTATTAACCAATAGTTTCGAACATGAGGAATGACAACCCACATTACCAAATCAATGAGGCAGTCATACTCACTGTCGAGAGAAAACAAATCTGTACTTGTCTTGCATAGATTCCCGTTGAAGAGCTAAACAGTTTAGATTATATTGTTTCTGTAAGCTAAGGTGAGGAAACCATCTTCCCTTACACAAAACAGATAAAAAGGTGATAACCTGAGTCATACGGTCAGTCAATGGTTGAGTTATAGGATCTCAACCAGGATGTTCCGAAGAAGACCGGAAAGGATAGAGCATTGATCAGGTCAAAGGTAAGAAATTCTTCATGCTCTGCAGTAGTTACCATCCCCAGCGATAATGTGGTTTGCGATATGTATCTCAATATTAAAAGTAACCCATCAATCCCTTGAATGTGTGCAGCATTGATATCGCCTTGAGTTGGTATTCCTGCCATCTTTTGGGAAGTACAGTTTGTAAAACTTCCAGGTGTCCCACAGTCAATTAAAGCAAGAAGAGAACAAGGTCCAGTGGGAGCAGCTACTCCTCCAGGTAAATATTAATGAGCTAGGAAAGGTGCAAACAGTTGGGTTCTAATAGGCCTGTCTGGGAGTTACAATTCAAGGATAGGCCAGTTCGTGTGCCTGAGGCTGTAGGCATTTATGTATAAAGTGCCCTTGTTTTCCACAATAGAGGCAAAGTCACTTCTTGAGATGCCTCACCTTCTCTCCCTTGGATAAGGTTCTCCCGAGATTCCCAATCTGCATGAGCTCCTCTATTCCCACTTCTGAGGTGATGATTTCTTCAGACTCTTTTACTGGGTGAGTGTGATATCCTGTCATACACCTGATATCTCTATGATCCCTATTCTTTCTTCCCCTTTTCTCTCTAATGCTCTTCTGTAGTCAAATGTTAGAATGTATGCATGAAGATATCCTTGGTCCTATTCATGATAAGGGTACTCAAGTGTTCCTTCTGGTTTTAGTATTATGTTTTCTCGTTGGCCCGAAGTTTTCTTTCTGTCTAATATTGATACTGGTCACATTATCAAATGCTTGCGTGTGTTGTTTTCCGGGATCAATTCTTACAGATAACAGTGTGCAACTGGTTTCCAAACAGATGGAAGAGTTTTTGTCTTCCAATGGGATATCTCATAAAGTTTGTGCTCTCTATCATCCCGAGGCCAATGGTATGGTGAAGAGATTTAATAGAGTTTTGAAGGAATCTGTTACTTTGGCGAAATATTTGATGATTGATTGGAGAAGTGAAGTTTTGAAGAAAGTAGATGAGTATAGATTAACTCCCCATTCCACCACGGGGAAAACACCTTTCTTACTTTTTCGAGGTAGGATACCTAATACTACTCTTGAACCTTCATGGGTTAACAGCTATTAAAGAAGGGTAAGGAATGTGTTGCGAATAGTAGTGATTTGGAAGAGAGAGAAGAAAATGAGGCCTTACAAAGGAAAGTTTATTTTGATGACAAGAAATCTGTGAAAAAGATATTTGTGAAGGTTGGAGATTGGGTGGTCATCAAACGTCCAAGTTTCACTGGCAGCATCAACCCTAAATGTTATAAGCCTATGAAGGTTCTCAAAGTTTTCAGTAATGCTGTGAAAATGGATGATTATCGTGTTTGGAATCTGAACAGAGTGGTGGTGTTGAATGGTGTGGTGGATGATAGATTTGGGAAGAAAAGTTTTGATTTAAATGCTGAAAGTAATGAAGCTCCTGTGACACAACAATCTTCGAGACTTATTGTACGACCTAGGCAGCTTGATGATTTTGTTTGAATGTAATTATGTATATAGTCTCTTGAGATGTTTTCTATTATTTCATTGTCATAGAATTTGTCTTCTCTCAAAGAAGGAAGAAGTGTTATATCCTGTCATACACCTGATATCTCTATGATCCTTATTATTTCTTCCCCTTTTCTCTCTAATGCTCTTCTGTAGTCATATGTTAGAATGTATGCATGTCATAGTTTAGGTTACAAACAAGCTGTAGTTTGCAGCTAGTTGAGACAGGTAACTCAGCTGGTGGGTGAGATCCTCTTATGAAGAATAAACTGAGTATTTCAACTTCAACCTGCTTCCTGGCTATTCATCTTGAATTCACCAGGGAGGTCACACCCAATCTCAACTTCCATTCTTTTGATTCCATTGCGGTGCCTCAATTAGGAGGTTTAAATATATTGGTGCCTCCATGATAGTTAATCACTTTACACACACATGATAACAAATCATTTAATTTTTTTCTCAGCCCCCTTTTCTGAATCGTTTTTGGCCACTATAGGTGTGGCAGGGTATACTCAGACATGAGTCCCTTTCTCACTGCACCATCAGGATTCAAGCAAGCCGGGCCGAAGACGGCTGAAATGCCAGAAACCGGTCCCCGGTAGCTTGTCTCCTTTCTGGTGAAGAATTGGCTTGGTAGTTTAGTCTGCCCTGTTCCCATGATGCACTGGGCCAGGGACAGACTGATTTGCATATAGCCAGGTTCTGAGCTGGGATGGTGCAGTGAGATAAATAACGGTGATGGATCAAGCCCTGATCTTTGGACTGGGTAAGAGAGGTCTGCTTAATTCAGACACTCTGTTCATCACCACCCCCTTTTCTGAATCGTTTTTGGCCACTATAGGTGTGGCAGGGTATACTCAGACATGAGTCCCTTTCTCACTGCACCATCAGGATTCAAGCAAGCCGGGCCGAAGACGGCTGAAATGCCAGAAACCGGTCCCCGGTAGCTTGTCTCCTTTCTGGTGAAGAATTGGCTTGGTAGTTTAGTCTGCCCTGTTCCCATGATGCACTGGGCCACGGACAGACTGATTTGCATATAGCCAGGTTCTGAGCTGGGATGGTGCAGTGAGATAAATAACGGTGATGGATCAAGCCCTGATCTTTGGACTGGGTAAGAGTGGTCTGCTTAATTCAGACACTCTGTTCATCACCACCCCCTTTTCTGAATCGTTTTTGGCCACTATAGGTGTGGCAGGGTATACTCAGACATGAGTCCCTTTCTCACTGCACCATCAGGATTCAAGCAAGCCGGGCCGAAGACGGCTGAAATGCCAGAAACCGGTCCCCGGTAGCTTGTCTCCTTTCTGGTGAAGAATTGGCTTGGTAGTTTAGTCTGCCCTGTTCCCATGATGCACTGGGCGAGGGACAGACTGATTTGCATATAGCCAGGTTCTGAGCTGGGATGGTGCAGTGAGATAAATAACGGTGATGGATCAAGCCCTGATCTTTGGACTGGGTAAGAGTGGTCTGCTTAATTCAGACACTCTGTTCATCACCACCCCCTTTTCTGAATCACTACAGAAAGCAGCAGCTGCTGCTTCATCTGTCCACTCTTTTCTGCTTTCAGCTAATAGAATTTGCTTACATATTACAATATAACTTTCGAGCCTTGTTTAAGAGTCAGTAAATTCAAATGGGCTGACTGGATGGTCTGTTTCTTGGCTAAATGTTAATGGACTGTTTTAAAAAATCTGAATGATGTGTCACCAAAGGGCTATCTCCATTAATTAGGGACGTGGCCCAAAATCAGTGCTTCCTTAGTCAAATGTAATAAGATCAACGTGACCTTTTGTCATTAGGAAAAAGGTGTGGTCTATTCAAAAAATGCAACTTACATTGTGCAAGGAAGGAAACATTCTGAGAGCACCTGAAAACTTTTCAGGTAACACTAAATAAGCAAGTTTATACCACACGTAGGATCCATGGGAGAGCGACTGGGAATATATCACTCCCTAACTAAATATGGACTCACTAGAGGTATGTTCTAGCACAATTGAGATTGAGATGTTGTGTGAGTGGGAAAGAAAAATCCTAAACGGACAAGAACCCTCCCTCACCTAAAGGTGACATGCTTCATCATTGGGCTCCCTCCGCATATCGAGGCCAGTCGGTCCCCAATGTGGGCTACAACTCGCCACCTAATGCAGTAGTGTTGGGAGGAGCTGAGGTGTTTTAAAGCAAAGGGATGCCAAACGATGATGATGGTGAGTGAGGGACAGAGTGCTGTGAATAAAGTGCAGTGAAAACTAAAACTTTCTCTAGGGCTCAAATAATGTTATTAGGTAGAGTCCTCGGAAAGGATAAAAAGAGCAGAGGCCAGGGGGTTCATAACAAATATCCCCCTATGTAGATCACCATGTTTCTGCCTTTCCTTGGCTCCAGAAGGAGTCCTTAGGCGTTTGTCAGGACTATATATTATATAAGTCACTCTGTATATGTGTATGCCATAATCATCTCTATCGTAATAAAATGGCTGTAATGGCTGTTTCCAAAGGTCTTGCTCAGTAGTTCATCACCTCCATCTGTAACACATTATAATTGTAATGAAGGAGGATTGTATGGATGTTTGTGGGTTATGAATTGTTTCCAATGATATAAGAAAGGCGAAATGTATTGTGCTCCTTCTTGCGTTACAGATGGAGGTGATTTTAATTGCCACCTGTGTCCCAACCAGAGGTTGACTCGTTGTGATTGGTCATCCTGCACACTAAGAGAGGGACCTCACATGGAGCACACTCAGGAAGGGCGTGACTTGAGTAGTCTCTTGAACACCTATGGGCTGTCCCACACGCTGGACTTGATTGCTACCCTCCCGGATAGAGCTGTGCACCCGACTTATAAAGGGACAGGTTGATCAGTGCTTCCTTAGTCAAATGTAATAAGATCAACGTGACCTTTTGTCATTAGGAAAAAGGTGTGGTCTATTAAAAAAATGCAACTTACATTGTGCAAGGGAGGAAACATTCTGAGAGCACCTGAAAACTTTTCAGGTAACACTAAATAAGCAAGCTTCTACCACACGTAGGATCCAGAGGAGAGCGACTGGGAACATATCACTCCCTAACTAAATCTGGAACTCACTAGAGGTATGTTATAGCACAATTGAGATTGAGATGTTGTGTGAGTGGGAAAGAAAAATCCTAAATGAACAAGAACCCTCCCTCACCTAAAGGTGACATGCTTCATCATTGGGCTCCCTCCGCATATCGGGGACAGTCGGTCCCCAATGTGGGCTACAACTCCCCACCTAATGCAGTAGTGTTGGGAGGAGCTGAGGTGTTTTAAGGCAAAGGGATGCCAAAAAATGATGATGATGAGTGAGGGACAGAGTGCTGTGAATAAAGTGCAGTGAAAACTAAAACTTTCTCTAGGGCTCAAATAATGTTATTAGGTAGAGTCCTCGGAAAGGATAAAAAGAGCAGAGGCCAGGGGGTTCATAACAAATATCCCCCTATGTAGGTCACCATGTTTCTGCTTTTCCTTGGCTCCAGAAGGAGCCTTAGGCATTCATCAGGACTATATATTATATAAGTCACTCTGTATATGTGTATGCCATAATCATCTCTATCGTAATAAAATGGCTGTACTGGCCGTTTCCAAAGGTCTTGTTCAGTAGTTCATCACCTCCATCTGTAACACATTATAATTGTAATGAAGGAGGATTGTATGGATGTTTGTGGGTTATGAATTGTTTCCAATGATATAAGAAAGGCGAAATGTATTGTGCTCCTTCTTGCGTTACAGATGGAGGTGATTTTAATTGCCACCTGTGTCCCAACCAGAGGGTGACTCGTTGTGATTGGTCATCCTGCACACTAAGAGAGGGACCTCACATGGAGCACACTCAGGAAGGGCGTGACTTGAGTAGTCTCTTGAACACCTATGGGCTGTCCCACACGCTGGACTTGATTGCTACCCTCCCGGATAGAGCTGTGCACCCGACTTATAAAGGGACAGGTTGATCAGTGCTTCCTTAGTCAAATGTAATAAGATCAACGTGACCTTTTGTCATTAGGAAAAAGGTGTGGTCTATTAAAAAAATGCAACTTACATTGTGCAAGGGAGGAAACATTCTGAGAGCACCTGAAAACTTTTCAGGTAACACTAAATAAGCAAGCTTCTACCACACGTAGGATCCAGAGGAGAGCGACTGGGAACATATCACTCCCTAACTAAATCTGGAACTCACTAGAGGTATGTTATAGCACAATTGAGATTGAGATGTTGTGTGAGTGGGAAAGAAAAATCCTAAATGAACAAGAACCCTCCCTCACCTAAAGGTGACATGCTTCATCATTGGGCTCCCTCCGCATATCGGGGACAGTCGGTCCCCAATGTGGGCTACAACTCCCCACCTAATGCAGTAGTGTTGGGAGGAGCTGAGGTGTTTTAAGGCAAAGGGATGCCAAAAAATGATGATGATGAGTGAGGGACAGAGTGCTGTGAATAAAGTGCAGTGAAAACTAAAACTTTCTCTAGGGCTCAAATAATGTTATTAGGTAGAGTCCTCGGAAAGGATAAAAAGAGCAGAGGCCAGGGGGTTCATAACAAATATCCCCCTATGTAGGTCACCATGTTTCTGCTTTTCCTTGGCTCCAGAAGGAGCCTTAGGCATTCATCAGGACTATATATTATATAAGTCACTCTGTATATGTGTATGCCATAATCATCTCTATCGTAATAAAATGGCTGTACTGGCCGTTTCCAAAGGTCTTGTTCAGTAGTTCATCACCTCCATCTGTAACACATTATAATTGTAATGAAGGAGGATTGTATGGATGTTTGTGGGTTATGAATTGTTTCCAATGATATAAGAAAGGCGAAATGTATTGTGCTCCTTCTTGCGTTACAGATGGAGGTGATTTTAATTGCCACCTGTGTCCCAACCAGAGGGTGACTCGTTGTGATTGGTCATCCTGCACACTAAGAGAGGGACCTCACATGGAGCACACTCAGGAAGGGCGTGACTTGAGTAGTCTCTTGAACACCTATGGGCTGTCCCACACGCTGGACTTGATTGCTACCCTCCCGGATAGAGCTGTGCACCCGACTTATAAAGGGACAGGTTGATCATCATATATTGATTTTATTTTTATTTCTCTCACATTGAGAAGGTTTATATCCCATTTTAATATAAATTACAGTGTATTTAGTGACCACAACCTGGTGACTCTGTCACTTCTAGCCCCGCAACTTCATCCAGCACCGTATCGAGTAGCTGGGGGTACGATCTCAGTGACTGATCAAGGTAGGCAATTACACTGGGCACAGGTAGACATTGTTGCTTTTAAAATTTCTCTTTGGAAATACAGGCAAGCAGGCAATTCTGAGATGCTTAGACCCTGAAGTGCAAGGGGTAGAATTAGTAAAGGCCCATTAGGGACATCGCACAATTAATAGATGGTTTACTGAAAGCACCGGCTTATTCCCCTAGAAAGGACACCCGAGATGGTTTGATGGGCATTGCTCTTGGGCCCTTAGAGACTTAAAATTGGCCCTTAAGCAGTCCCCAAGAGACAGGAAATGGGTGGCGGCCTGCCGCAAAATCTGTAAGCTTGCCGTTAAGGGACAAAAGGGCGAACTGAAGCAGAAAGCTTGGGAGGAGCCAATAGAGGAAGCGGAGTTAAGTGATTCCACCCATTTTTGGAGGGTAATCAATAATCCATTCTTTAAAGACTAGAATAAATTGGGGTTAAGCCATAACATTCTACCTGATCACTGGCATGATCATTTTGAGGGCATGTATAACCACCTTCATATAGCAGAGCAACCCCAGTGTTTTATCCTGGAGCAGAGAATTGATCTGTTCTCAGGACACCCCTGCGCCGCACGGCCCCCAGCTGTGTGTTTGCCCCTCGTGTGCCCCTCGCTGCTGCTCGCAGCCTCGTTCTACCGTCTGCCTGCCTCCCTAGCTGCCTGCCTCACTGTACCTTTCCCCAGCTGTTTCGCCGTAAATTTGTTTCAAGTTGTTGTATTTTGTGCTTAAATTGTTAAAAGTGGTTGTATTTTGTGTTTTTCCCCTTCTGCCTGCCCGCCCCGCTCCCCGCTTCCCGCCGCTGTTCACGCGGCCACGCCCCCTTTTTTCTGTGTCCTCCCCGCTCCCGCCTCCCAGCTGCTCCTCCCTCCCACTTAGCCTTAAATGGCGAGCGCACGGACGCGCAGCGGTCACGCGCAGCGGGTGCGCGGATTGTGCGCCGAAGGCGCGCCAAAGGCAAGCCTGTCTGCGCCCGTCCGCGCCTGGACCGCGCCCAGCGCCAGGACCCCTGGCCCCCGCCGACGCCAGACAACACGACGGACCTACGACACCGCCACCCTCAACGCACTCAACGCCGGCCCAACCCCCGCCTGCTGCCGAGCCACCCCCAAACGCACCCACGGACCCTTCACCTGCCAAGCCTGCAAATTCACCTGCCTCTGGACCTGCACCGCTCCCGCCAAGCCGAGCACCCGCGGTAACCACCTAAAGTGCATCCTGCTCAACACCCGCTCCGTCCACAGACACGCCGTCGGACTCTGGAACCTGCTCGACACCACATCACCAGACGTCGCCTTCCTGACAGAAAAATGGATGAACGCCTCCTCTGCGCCCGACATCGCCATCGCCATCCCGGACGGATACAAGATCATCCGGAGGGACCGCGTGAACCAGACTGGAGGAGGCATCACCATCGTACACAAGAACACCATCCGCATCACGACCGACTCCAGCGACACCTTCCCCACCGCCGAGCACCTCCACTTCTAGATACACACGGACCCAAGACAACCCTCAGAGGCACCCTCGTCTACAGACCCCCGGGACCACACACACAATTCAGCGAAGACATCACAGACTTCATCAGCATGCATGCCCTCCCCTCCGTGGACTACATCCTCCTAGGGGACCTCAACTTCCACCTGGAGAACAACAAGGACCGCAACACCGCCGCCCTGCTGGACAACCACGCAAACCTCGGACTCAAGCAACTGGTCAACACCCCCACTCACTACGCAGGCCACACGCTTGATCCCGTCTTCTCATCCAGCAAGCACATCACCTTCAGCCACTCTACCGGACTTCACTGGACCGACCACAGCTGCGTCCACTTCAGCTTCAGAAGAACAACGACCCACCACCACCCGCAACAGGTTCCTCACAGGAGCTGGAGCAAGATCACCGCCGAGCAGCTCACCACCTCCCTCAGCCAGAACCCGCCCGCAAGCACAACGGACCCCAACGAAGCAGCCCGCAACTTCACACAGTGGCTGACCGCCTGCGCAGACGACCTCATGCCACTGAAGAACCCTTCCAGCAGACCCAGAAGCAAGAAAGCCACCTGGTTCACCGAGGAACTCAAGGACTCCAAGAAGAACTGCTGTACCCTCGAGAAAGCCTGGCTCCTCAACCAGACCACAGACAACATGACCACCCTCAAACAAGCCACCCGCAAGCACCACCAGCTCATCCGCACTACCAAGAAGAAAACACTGAAGGAACGACTGGACAACAACGCCCACGACAGCAAGGAACTCTTCAGCATCGTCAAGGAGTTCTCCAACCCAAGCACCGGCAACAATGAAATCACTCCTTCTCAAGACCTCTGCGACTCTCCCGCCTCGTTCTTCCACCGCAATATCGCCGACATCCACAACAGCTTCGGCGCACCAGCCACGCACCCCACCGTCGAACCCTCCGCACCTGGACCACGGTGACCACCGAAGACACAGCCCGCACGATGAACACCATCCACTCCGGATCTCCAACCGACCCCTACCCCCACCACGTCTTCAACAAGGCCGACTCCATCATCGCACCCCAACTGCGGGACATCATCAACATCTCCTCCAACACCGCCACCTTCCCAGAGAGCTGGAAGCACGTCGAGCTCAGCGCCCTACTGAAGAAACCAACAGCGGACCCCACCGACCTCAAGAACTTTCGCCCCATCTCGCTCCTCCCTTTTCCTGCCAAAGTCATCGAGAAGACCGTCAACAGACAGCTTGCCGCCTTCCTTGAGACGAACGGATCCCTTGACCCCTCGCAGTCCGGTTTCCGAGCCAACCACAGCACCGAGACTGCCCTCATCGCAGCCACCAACGACATCAGAACCCTGCTAGACAATGGGGAAACAGCGGCCCTCATCCTCCTGGATCTCTCCGCAGCGTTCAACACTGTCTGCCACCGCACCCTGGTCCAACGCCTCAGCTACACAGGTGTCCAAGAGCAGGCTCTGGAATGGATCATCTCGTTCCTCGCCGGAAGAACACAGAGTCCGCCTCCCCACGTTTTGATCCGAGGCCACCGAAGTCATCTGCGGCGTACCGCAAGGATCATCACTCAGCCCCACCCTCTTCAACGTCTACATGAGACCCCTTGCAGCCATCGCATGCCAACACAACCTCAACATGATCTCCTACGCCGACGACACCCAACTGATCCTCTCCCTCACCAGTGACCCCGCCCACGCCAGAACTAGCCTACACGAAGGGATGAAAGACGTCGCCGAGTGGATGAAGAACAACCGCCTGAAACTGAACTCAGACAAGACGGAAGTTCTCATCCTAGGACAATCGCCCTCCACCTGGGACGACACCTGGTGGCCCTAGGCAGCGCACCCAAGCCAATAGACCACGCACGCATCCTGGGCTTCATCTTGGACTCCTCCCTCTCGATGACCAGACAAGTCAACGCCGTCTCCTCATCATGCTTCAACACCCTACGCACGCTCCGTAAGATCTTCCGATGGATCCCAACTGAAACCAGTAAGATGGTCACCCAGGCACTCGTCACGAGCCGACTGGACTACGGAAACACCCTCTACGCTGGAACCACAGCCAAGCTACAGAAAAGACTCAAACTCATCCAGAACGCCTCCGCCTGACTCATCCTGGACATCCCCCAACGCAGCCACATCTCCGGACACCTGAGGGACCTGCACTGGCTCCCCGTCAGCAAGAGAATCACGTTCAGACTCCTCACCCACGCACACAAGTCCCTCCACGACCTGGGCCCCAAGTACCTCAATGACCGCTTGACCTTCTACACGCCCACACGCCAGCTACGTTCGACAAGCCTCGCCCTCGCCGCCGTAACACGCATCCGAAGAGCCACCGCCAGAGGAAGATCCTTCTCCTACCTGGCGGCCAAGACATGGTACTCCCTCCCCACCCACCTCCGGCTGACCCAGGACCATCTCGCCTTCAGGAGACAACTCAAGACCTGGCTGTTCGAGCAATAGCAGACCCCCCTTCCCCCAAGCGCCTTGAGACCCTCCGGGTGAGTAGTGCGCAATACAAATGCCATGATTGATTGATTGATTGATTGATCCCATTACCTTCTCTCTGGACAAGGTGAGATTAGGAATAGAAGGCCTCTCGAGGAACAAGGTGCCGGGGCCAGATGGGATCCCGCCTGACCTCTTCTGTGGTAACATAGAGGTTTGGACACCACTCCTAGTGAGGGTACTAAATGCGGCAGTAGCATCAGTAATGCCAGCACCATGGTCCAGGGACACTATTGTCCCCATCTTTAAGAAAGGAGTTAGGGACAGCCCCCATTGCTATCGCCCCTTATCTCTTATCGATGTGTCAGTGAAGGTTCTGGGGCGGGGCGGAATGGGTAGAGGCCAATCACATTATAACGGATGTCCAATATGGGTTCCGACCTGGTAAATCTGCTGCAGACCAATGCATCAGTTGTTATCTCATCACTGATAAATACACATTAGTCAAATCACGGGCAATGTACTTAGCGTTTATGGATCTTACTGTGTCCTTGGACCGAGTGAACCATTGCAAACTCTTGTAACTCATGTGAGAGCTTGAAGTGAATCCAGCAATAGTTAACAATCTAATGGCCCTACACTCGAACACCACGGAAGAAGTTAGATATACACAGGAGGGGAAAACAAAGGATCATTTTAATTGTTCTAGCGGGGTAAGCCAGTGCTGTATATTAGTGCTGTTCTTGTTTACATTATATATCAACCGCCTAGACTCTGCCTTGATGGCCTTACAAGCAGATACCCCGAGTATAGGCACAAGATCGGTCCCTGTTCTACTGTATGTAGACGATGCAGTACTCTTCACACGCACCCCAAAGGCCTGCACCTTTTAATAGATGGTTTTGTTACTTTTATGAACAAGATGAATTTGTCCCCTAATCTAACCGGATAGTACATAATGGAAATTGGAAAGAAGTGCAGGAAGCCTCACAGTTTCAAAATAGGCACACACACCCTAGCGATAGTACCAGCCTTCTCATATTTGAGCATTTTATTTGATGGAAAGCTGAATTGTAAACATTTATTGGGGAAGAAGTGCCTTGTTTTGATAAGCTCCACAGAATCATTAATGAATTATGCTAATAGATTAGGATGATGGACACCAGGGATGCTCTTAAAATTATATAATTCCATCTGTTGTCCCAAGGTTTTATATGGGAGCGAGGTTTTTAGATTTAAGGTGGTTAACAAAGTACAAACTGAAGAAAGTAAATATTTTAGGTGTTTGTTGAAAGACCCTGACAGCACCCCTGCGCACATCGTTCATGAAGAATTGGGGTCCAAATACATTTCTGACATGGAGGCGGTTAAACCCCTATTGTGCTCGGTAAAGAACTGGTCTAACTAAGAGACAGGCTTTAACAGGCTGGTAATCCAGGACTGTCTCTCCGTTGACCATGCGTTAAAAATCCAGTGGCTGAAATACATAAAGGACAACCTCTCCACATTAGGGCGTGCAGACTTGTTCACCAACCCTGACAAGGTGGGATTTCAAGAAAAGGCACACATTAAAGATTTGTTATTTTTAAATATGCTACCATGATGCAGGAGGATAGGGAACTTTACAAGCCTTCGGTGAGAGAACACATATTCTAGATAAGTCAACCCAGGGTATGGAACCATATTTATCTCTCATAACCAATGCACACGACAGATTTTTTATCGCACATTTTAGACTAAACTTATGTCATCATTTTTTGGCTGTACCCTCTGGTTTTATTGCGCATGCAGAACTTAGAGTACCCTGTGGCGGGGATAATAGGTCTCCACAGGACACCTTACATTTTGCCCTTCTCTGAGGGCATTTCGTATATCCCAGAAAAGTGTTCTTGAAGGGGCTCTTAAGAAAACTTAGATTTAAGCAGGTATGTGTTGCCTTATTGTTTTTAAAATAGTCATTGGATGTTTTTTACAATTTTTTATGTATCACATTTTTTAAGCACAGCTTTAATGTTAAGAATAACGAGGGGTGCTTGAAGCCCATGAGAATTCTTGTGATTTTTGCACTGAATGTTGCTGCTATAAATTTATTAGTTGGGGTTTTTTATTTTATTGTTTATATATTTCTTAATCTTAAAGTGAAACTTGTTGGATGCAATTTGTTTTTGTGTTTCAATTTTTTATTGAAATTTATAAGAAAAAATACATATATTATAATAACTGTATACATTGTCATACAATAAATACAGAAGAAATATGTTAGGCATAAGCATATAGTAAAATTTTCTGAACAATTAATCATATTATACAATTTAATAAAAACATAAATATATAAATATAAAGACAAATATTAGCTTTATATTGAAACCATAAAAGATGGAATCAAGGGAAGGGGGGGAGAGAAAGTGTCAAATATGAAGCATAATGCAATATGAATACGTTCCAAGGAAAAGAAGACACTTGAGAAAACAATACAAATAGATAAAAAATGAATATAAGGATCAAGTTAGTTCATTGGATGTACATAAATATGAATGTAAGAGAGGACATTCTAAGTGATAGATAAAGTAAGGTAAGATAAGATGCCAAACAGACTTACCATAACATAAAGTACTTATGCTAATTCAAAGAAAGAGAAAAAGTAATATTCTGTGATATAGACAAAATTAAATAAATTACATTATACTACAGGTATGTGAGTATATTGTTACGGAGCCAAGGGAGAAAAAGTAGGAAAAGGAATTACGAGATAAGAATAGCAAAAGATAATGAAATGGATAATATAGAGAAATGTGTAAACAATAAATGAAAAGAATAGGTATATTGTGCAGGATGAAAGTGTAAGCAGAGAAACACACATGTATAAAGATATATATTAAAAGATATAACATTACATGTAAATTCTCTGGTGAGTAGCTTGTAAAAACAACAACTAGTAGTAGATAAATACAATATGTATTAAGATTTATTAACCACCAATAATGAATAATGAGTGAGAATAAGAGGAGATAGAAATGTAATTACTGCATATATGGGTCATTAACGTTAGAATCGGTATTTGAAGCTAAAAAAGGTGACCATACTCGAAGAAAGAGATCATATTGATCCTGTATGTTGAATATAAAACGTTTGTAGGAAGCTGTTTGGATCATGGCCACCATCCGTGTTTCTTGTGATGGTGGTTGAGGGGATTTCCATTGTCGTAGTATACAAATTTTGGCTGTAGCTAAGGCTGTGTGTAAGAGTCGGGCTTGTGGTCTAGAAAGTGATTGTGATTGACATGTATCATGCAGAAGAATGGTAGCATGCGAAAGTGGAATTTGTAGAGGCATCGTGGAATATAAGGTTTTACCTATATAATTCCAAAAGGGTTGAATCACTGGACATCCACAGAGGATATGAGAAATGTTACAAGACGTACTATCACATCTCCAGCAGTTAGAATGGGGAAGCAAGACAGCTTTATGCAGTTTTGTTGGTGACCAGTGCCAATCATGTAAAATCTTGAATAAGCAAAATTTCAATTGTGCTTCATGTGCGCCCTTATTGAGATTGCTAAGAATGTCAGACCATTCATCATCGGTATAAGAGACCGATAATAAGGTTTGCCATTTAGTACGTAAAGCTTGCGATAAGGGTTGAGAGTTGAATGCACTATGAGACAGTGGGGTCCAAGACAATATATAAAGTTCGTTTTAATGTGTATGCATCTTGCTTTTTTATGAAAATTGCTTTTGCCTGATGTATGTATATAATAAGATGCATCTTTTATGGTCATATTCTTATATGCCGAATAAAGATTATTATTGTTATTATTATCATTGAATAAGATGCACACCATGTGTGTTGCGATACCATAAATAACAAACCTGAAGAAGGTAGCAACAAAATAAAGGTTCAACAATCCACAAACGCCCCCCCATAACAGTGGGTGACTATGTTTTGCAGGATCCAACTTAATCTTCTATACTACTTTGCTTCAAATTTGGAACTACACAAAACACAGAGCAATCCAACAAATGTGTTAACCTCCAGAGTTATCTCACCATTATTATAATTCCCTGAGATTTATTGGACACCTCTGCAGCAGATGCTTTGAACCTATAAAATATTTTAAAACACAGACTTTGCAACCAATTAAGCAGAACAGATCTACTGTCATGCTTTTCCTTGTTGAAAGTTTCTTTAAGGCAGGGTTTTAAAAATAAATTATTCGTTGATGCCCAGATTTTGCTTCAGGATTGCGCCACTTTTTGGGCACAGCTCGACTTCAAATCTCATTTGTTAAATATCATGATGCACTTAGATATAGCCATCATATACCTGATAAACATATGTGTGAGATCTTAGTACCTGATGTCACTTCTTGTGATGTTACTTCCAGTGAGGTCACTTCCTGTGATGCCACGTGGAATGCCATGCGTAGTGACGTCATGTGCTGTGATGGCACGCGTCATGATGTCACTTGCATACTGCCTAACTTGGTCAGCCCCCCCCCACTTCTTGTTTTAGGATTTGTGCCCTGGTAGAGTGTAACAACCCCGCCCCCCTGAAGCTAGGACCCTGACTGTTTGAATGCTCCTGGCCTGTGATGGAATACAGAGAACTGAATTCAGAACTGATTCACCAATCTCTGTGTATTGACTCCTCAACAGAGAGAGCAAGAAAGAAGTCCCTCAAGGAAAGAGGGGCTTCAGGGTGAGGGAGAGTAGAGGGAACAAAACACGCCTGACGACTGACACCAGAAGAAGGCCATTGATACTTCCATAAGTGCGGGCAGAGAAATCTAACATTGGGCTCTGGGCGGAGTGCTACTGTGATAGATATAAGACCAATATTAGAGAAGGAAGGCAGGACCACTGAAGTATCAGTTTTCATGCAAAGATCAGAAATTACTCACTAGGTCCTGCCAATGAAAGAGCAATGATGGCGAGCCCCATAATAAGTTGGAAATGACCCAGGGCGCTAAAGGAACCGTTACTGAGAATGCCGTCAGAGGGGAAGCAACCATTAAAACGCGGTCATAACCATGCAAGGCCTGTTAGCACAATGCCATTACCACGCATATCCATTTACCAGGCGTATGCGTTTACCACGCATGCCTTTAAACAAACTTCATGTAAAGGAATTAATTAAAACACCAAATGCGCGTGAAGGCGTGCTCTCGCTATGCTTTAGTATTCTTTAGTATTTAGAGTTTAAGGTTGGTGCTATACTTTAGTAATTAGGGTTGGTTTTATACCAGCAGCTATGAGCTGGTCCGCCATAGTCTCCAAGCTCCCTTGAGAACTTAAATGAGTGTGTTGTAAGGAAAATGGAGGTTCTTGCCTAGATGTCTATTCCCTGGCTTGCCCCTTGATCAAATCTTGACAATGCGTTGAAGACCTCCAAGTTACTGGAAGGATTATCTGTGGCATTAAGGTTTTCACTCCATATCCTTATTGTGTTTCTATCTAGTTCCTGCTTTGAGGTTACCAACAGTTTGTTTCCGTTAGAAATGTAAAGAAAGGGGATATTTTTAAGGTGTGCTTAGTCTTCCTTTTCATCATTACAATACCATGGGTCTGACGAGGATGAGTTGGAATGCTGAGACAGCTTCTATCGGCTTGTTTCTGACGAAGGACTGAGAAGATGTTTTGTGCTCCCAACAAAAACGTTGACCTTCTACACTTTCATTGCTAGATGCCTTTTAAGACGTGTGCAAAGTTTGCTCTGGCCCAGGGTCCACGCCTTTCAGTGGGCCCTGATAGAGCCAGCTCTGTTTTGCTAAGAGTCTCGCCCACAACAGCCTTAATAATTCTTAAACAGATTGTTTTAAATACTTTTTTCCTTTAATTTATTTGTAATACGGGTAGTATGTGAGAGTATTACAGACATTTTGCAGAGAAGCGTGTTAATGTTTCATGCAATATCCATAATAAAGTATCTTTCAGATCGAAACAGAACCTTATATATGAGAAATGGGACCTTGTCACAGAGATCATTTGCAATAATGAATAGGCGCCCCCCCTCGCCTAGGGGAGGGGCGCCATAAGTAGCACCACGGGACCGAGCTCCTAAGGTGGGCTAGTGACGTAGGGTCTGAATCCTAAGCCCTGGGGTATTTAAGGCAGTGTCTTAAGAGTCCCGTCCCCTTTGTCTCCCTGGACCACTAGAGCTTCAGGAGCGTCGGCAACCACCCACCAACCCGGCTATGTAAATAAAGTGGAGCGCTGACAGTTAACAGCAAAGGGACAGGCACGACAATGGAGGTTCAGTGACTAGATGGACCCCAGGAGGGGGTAGACTTGCCTCTTGTAGTGGATTATGGTGAACTATCTGATTTGAAGTGAATAAACTCTATGCCTTGGACAAGATAATCTGACCATGAGAATTCTTGGACATATCTGGGCATGAGGGGGAGTGGGCGGAGATGATGTTTGGTGGCTGTGGTAGTTGAGAGAGAGTGTCACGTTGTGCGCGCACTATATTAGTGAGCTGCTGTGTTACATTATTGAAAACCAAGTCACTATTCCTGAATATTTGATGTAAACACATTTAGAATTTTGATGAGTGTGCCGTGACCTGGCCACTGAGGGTATGAAAGAGTTGAAATTGGATCTCATAAATTCTAAGCTGTTCTGAACAGGGGACCCCAACATTCTGTTGGCCCAGGAACCCCAAAATTCTTAAGATGTCTCTGTTCATTGCACAGCTACTTACATTGGGACTAGCATTTGACCAGCATGCACCCAAAACCCAGTCATACAAGATAATAAACAATATAATGAAAATGTTTTAATTATGCTTCTTAATTCTTCCACTACTTCAGTCTGTCACCTAAATATTATTCCATCACGTTTAGTCCATTTAGTACAGACAAGGAGATAGGATATTGTCTGCCAGTGCCTGTAAAGGAGTAGCCTCGTCCATAGCTGCATATGATACAAACAACCTCAGGTGTTTCACCACAATAATTCGACCAACCATGACGTTCGCTTCACCAGTTTAGAATGGCTGTCGCCCGCAGCATCGGAAAGACCTACAGGGACTACAGAGCAAGGCCTTACGGATTGCAGCAGGTGCTCCTATCATCCACAGAGACCTAGGCGTTGAGATGTTGGACGACCATCTCCGCAAACTCAACAGGACATTCTACAAAGGATTGGATCAAAAAGAAAGCCCACTGATCAGGAAACTTGGAGACATTTCTACAAACCCGTTTGACCGCTACCGGCGGCCCATCGAAGAGCTAACCTTGTGAAACTGAAAGAGCAACACAGCATTGGAGACATTTCTACAAACCCGTTTGACCGCTACCGGCGGCCCATCGAAGAGCTAACCTTGTGAAACTGAAAGAGCAACATAGCATCCAAAAACTCACCACTGCCAGAAGGCTGCCGCCTAGGCAGGCATCCAAAACTCATCACTGCCAGACGCCCACCGCCCCGGCAGCCACCCAAAACTCATCACTGTCAGAAGGCAACCGCCGGGGCAGCCATCAAAAGCTCACCACCATCAGAAGACATTTGACAGACGAAAACAAGACTCTGCGATAAAACTTGTTGACACTTCTGCAAACCTAATTGCCTGCAACCCACAGCCAATCACAGAGCTGACCTTGTGATCCAACCTCAACTGTGACAAAGCGTCATACATCAATAAGACAACCTAAACAGTGACTAAAAAACTCAAAATAAATGTGGAGTAATGAGGCTACTGCCTCGGTACCCAAAAACTCACCACTGTCAGAAGGCATCTGACAGACGAAAACAAGACACAGACTGGGTGAGTTATCTCCCGGCACCAGCAGGCTGTCTGTGTGCGTCCCCATTATTACTAGGCCCTACATAATAATAATAGGCCTCACCTCATCGGAGTTTCCCCGAAGGTCGGCACACTGGGGTACAAAACTGTGAAAAGATGAAGTATATTCCACGCTGGTTAACCATTAAGTATGGATTAAGGTTGACATCATCACTGTCGTTGCTGACCTAATTGTGTTTTTTTGTAACTGGGTGATTGTCCAGCAACCAATTATATGTCTGTTCTAACTGAGCATGCCTGACACGTGCAACCCACTGGCCAACCTGGGCCAGTACAGCCAAAGTTGTGTGTGCCACGCTGATGTCACGGGAGCCAATCACAAAAGGGAGGCAAGTTGCAGGACATAAGACATTAAAAATGAGTTTGCATTTGCATAACTTCGGCTTCATCCATAACCCAAGGATAGAGCATCTTCTTTTATCTCCCTTCTAGACGGTGATTATGAAAACCCACTTTGAAAAAGGTACCTTAGTATGGATGATCCCTGTGGGAATGTCAGCAAACAGCATTTTCACGTCAGCTGCCGGGCTTTCTAGCAACATGACGCTCACCAAATTCGAACTAGATATCTATTGGGACTTCAGGCATCACGTGGCTAAGAGAAGTAGTGAGCAGGGTGTGTATAAAATCAGTGCAATGCACGTTTTGTTTTGTTCCTTACGCCTAATAAGAAGAAAACCCGGTTTCAAGGGCTGGGCAGCTTTTTTAATGAAATAACATGACATTTCGCAAGCACAATACTCGAGCACACGTTACACCCTCACACCGTACAACTAACTCATCAGCACTGAAGCCGCCCCTCATAAACTGCTGGGCTCAGTCCTACCTGTGCCAAGATGTAAGAAACTCTTTAACGAGCTGAGAGGCTGAAAAAGAAAACGCAGCCTCATGAAAGGAGTTGAGTTTCTGTTCAAGATCGGCGCCAAGTACATCATTAGGTGCAATTACCAAAGCTCCTTGCACACACATGGCAGCCATGAAAGGCGGCACTCAGGAGCGCAGCTGTCATTAATGTACTGGGTGTTTGGGTACCCGAGGCCCAGGGGTGTGGGGGGACCACTGCATCTCGGTTATGGCTGCCTTTCACTGCTATCCCGGGTAAAAGAGAGAAGAAACAGCACTGTCTACCCAGTCTTACCAATTACCAACAGTAGGCCTTTCCTATGTTTAATAATGTCCGCTTGGGTTTAGGTAGCTAGGGTGACATCGAATCACTGACAGAATATCGGAAGCATAAATATCATGTGGACAGAATATTGTGTCACAAATATCGAGGACTAAACTATTGAGAAGGTAAGTGCAAATAGGAAAGTATTAAATTACTATTCCTAACTCCACGTCTATGTGCCTTGAAGATAAATATATTGTCGATACATAAATGTGGAGTTATAAATGGTAAAACTTTGTCTGCCTATAGAAACATACCTTCACAATATTTTGTCCCACAATTTTTTTATTTCTGATATTCTGTCCAAACACAGTGACATTGATGGAGCAAGGATTCGCACGTAAAGCGCCTTGCTCGTATGCAAAACCCTTGTCTAAACTGCATAATAATATTAACCTCATTATTCGTCATTTATAAAGTGTTTTCCCAACACGCAGGTGTCCCCAGGATGCTTGCTTGTTTGTTTTTCCGTACTAAAACGAAGCTTGCACTTAAAATGGCTGCTTCGCTGAGATTCAGTCTGCGCATGCGTCGGTCATACCCATGTGATGTGACGCACTCGCATTCTGGAGGGATTCTGTGCTCATGCGCACTGATGCAAAATATGGCCGCTTGTCTCTCACCACGCTCTCTGCTTGCTACTGCTGCTTTTGCCTATCTGTCTTTTCGCACTAATCCATAATGCTATAGTCATTATAAAATAAGGGTTGGTTAGATTTTATCATGGTATACAGTGCGATCATTTTTATGTGTGATTTTAATTTGTTCTCGCTTACTTTTCATGTACCGCGTCTTTGTGGGTTGGGGCATACATGAGCGACGCCATGCTGAGGCTCCTCTGAACCCTGTCAGCTGACCAGGGAGAGTCCTAACTGCGCAGAAGCTGAAACCAGCCAGCTGGCTCCTGAAGCCAAATGCGCCTGAGAACCCAGCACAAGATGTGGACAATCACCTTGAAATTAACAGACTTTGTTGCGATGTCTTGTGCGCTCATATTTTCTATTGTATTCTATGGATGGGAACGTGAACCTGAGGGGCGGACAAGAAAATTTAAATTTCTTGATGGGAAAGTTGAATTCTAGGAGGTGGTAATGACCGCACCACCTCTCCTGACCAATCACAATGTGGGAAACTGTCACTTGCAACATTGGTGGGTGGTCTAAGGGTCCCCAAAACAGTATAATTGCCCTAGTTTAGCTTAGGAAAATTGTCCGACTTGTCCGAGTAGCAGACCTGTCACTGACCCTACGATCTCAATAGGTGCTCATTCTGAAAGTGCTGCGGAGCACTCTGTCCATACTTTCCACAAATCTCCTAAGGGGTGGAAAATCCTAAGTGCTGGCGAAGCACTTTGCTGGGGAATTCGAAAATCCAATCGGGGTTTCTGGCGGATTACTTGCAGGAGGGGGTAACGCAGGCATTGCTGACCGAAGCTGTGGGTGTTGGCCGTACCCTGGGAGGCCCAGTCCTTGACCTGAACCTGAGGGGTATCCTGTCCCTACTGTCCGTGAGCTGTACCTGCTCGCATTCTGGCATTCCTTTTCTGAGGGTCCCTGTCCCCGTCTTCCCAACTGACCCGTGGCCAGGGTTGGTCTTCAATCTGAACTAGGTAATTATTGATTGTGGGTTTGCGTATCTCTCTCTCTCTCTCTCACCTTTTGTCTGATCTGTTATAGCATTCTTACCTGTGATATTGCTCTATTGCCGTTGAAATATCAAATATATGTGTCTGAATTCTTAGTTGGTTCCTTCTCTCCCCCTCTCCTTTAGAAGTTCATTGATTTTATAAAATAATAGCATGCTCCCGTTCTTCCCTTTCCTTTAGTGGATTGCAGTGAACTTAGCAAGAATAGCTTAAACACTTAGGTTAAGTACATGTTCTAGGTTTCATCCCCATTCCTATGTTCTAGTATAAAATTGCAGTGACTAGTTTGTTCTAAAAACTTCTACCTTTAGTCTTCCCATATATCCTAATGGTCATATTTTTGATGCAAAGTTACCTATTGGTGTTGATTTTAATGTTTGATATATTATTCTGTGTATCGCTTATTATCTTGGCATCTTCTCTTTGAATTCTTATATAAAATTTTAAACTTCATCAGGTGTCTGTGGTCATTTTACAGAATTGTGGAAAGTATTTTTCTGATTATAAAGAGTACTTGATGTTAGGCCTGTCTACTATTTTCCCTGATAGCTCTAGGTCCGTCGTAAGAATTGTGCCTGTGGTAAGTCGGGTACATGGTAAGCAGAGGTAAATCCAAACTTTGATTACTCTTAGCAGCGTGCAGGAGGAAAAATCCTCACCCGGTTCACCCAAATAAAATTAGTGTGAGAATAAAAGGTTTTTATCACGCCAAGGGCCCAGTGCGTGTAAAGAATTGGTAACTCGGGTGACCCGGGGGAACTGCGCGCTCTAGCAGTAATTTTCTGGCAGCCAGAGGATGGTTTGGACTAGTTAGATTAGGTAGACAGGATAGGTCATAAACAAACCGTGAAGATTAAGTGTGCTGCTGATTTTCTACTGTATTGATTCAAAATTTTGAAATGTTTTAAGGATTTATATGTAAATGTACATGATTTTGCATTGCTGCTATAAATGTTGCATGTTGAATTAACCCAGAATTGTTTGTAAGTGTTCAGTGTAGTCTGAATCCCCGGGGAAGTATTTTAGCTAAACGGTGAGTAGAATCCGGTTAGCTGTTGAAGTCACTAGGGTTTGAATCATTAGTGCAGGGTTAAAGGAGTAACTGGAAGCACTAATTAGGTCCTTTTTGTTTTAGAGTGAATGATAGCTACGAGTCCTTTATAAAACTTTCATTGCGATATCACCTAGTAAGGGTCGCATACGGAAGGAGTAGTAGGGTCTCTGAGGCTTGTCTGGTAAGTAAAATAGTTCGCTGGTGAAATCCTGGCTCAGTACATATCCCCGACTAAGGTGGATGAGTCAGAAGAATAACGGGTTCTATGTTACTAGTGTGAAGGGACAGGCAACGAAGTCTATCCAGAGTGAATGAAAAGTAGACAGAAGTGGTTTACTAGTAGCGAAAGAAAAGTCTTTTCTCTCTTTAGAACACTCAGACATAGTGGCAAACGTTGTGTGTTGTTAACTAAGACGTGCACTCGCACTTTAGAGAGAGTAAAAAGTTTCCGTTACCTTGTGAAGGAGGGAGTCAGTCGGAGAGCTGCTCTGACGTCACTCCGTGCCGCGCTGGTATTGGTCAAAACAGCGGGTGGGTAGTGGAGCTGAATTTGTAAAGGAGGGGTGAGTGCCGAAGCGTGAGACTCTGTCTTGCGAAAAGGCCGCGCACCCATTGGTTAACAGTATTTGTATTTTCTGACCTGATTGGGTGGTGCGAAATAAAAGTCGCGCTAGCATTGGAAGCACAAAGGTAAACAAAATTAATCCAGCCGAGATAGAAGCGAGTCTGGAGAGTTGTATGTGGTATCCAGACTTCATACCAAATCCCAAGTACCTAGGATTTTATAAGGAGCAGACTTTACGAGGTAGACCGCACATGATGTATGGAATAAAGAGAAAACTGTCATTTTCCGATAAAGTAAAGAATTTTTTCAAAACTGACAAGCCCATTAGAACGAGGGAAGGCGTACTCATTCCCCCGCCAAATACCCCTGCTTCATTCATGTTGTTCGATAAAGGGTATCACACTTGTGTCTGGTTAGAAAATTGGGCAAAGTATACTGTAGATGACGGAGTCCTAGCATTCCCTGTTGAAGGTACATTTAATGGTCGGATCCTGTTTAACTTAAGGACCCGCATGAATGAATTGCACCCTAGACCCAGGTTGACCCAGTACGAAGCTTTGGAGGAATGGGAGATTGAGGCTGCAGAGCGAGATAAACCCCGGATGGATAAGGGAGTGAGTAAATGGTATCCCAGGCTTCCAACGCCAACCAAAGAGCAGAAAATGAAACAGTGGAGGCAATCTATGTTGACTGAAGGGCTGTTCCCTATGATGGGGGTATTAGAAGAGAAGAGAGGAAAATGTAAAGAAAAGACCCATCACCTAGCACCTATGGGGGACATAGAAGACGAACACCTGGAAGATTTGTTAATGAAAAATCCACCTCCCTATGTTGCAGAATTAGAACCGGTGCATTCTCAAAATCCCTTTACAAATTATCCCCGAAGTAGGAGGGAAAGTGATACAGACGGAACAGCTACAGGCAGTAAAACCAGTGAAAGGGATGGGTTTTGCAGACCTAAATCCACAGTCCCAAATTATCAGCCATTTGGAGAAAGTCCACCTCGATTGGTTGCTCCGACTGCCCCGAGTATTTATCCGTCCTTAGTACCTCAAGTATTGCATGGCAGTTCTGCAGAAAGGGGGTTGCAGGAAAAAGAGAAAGAAGCCCTGACCAAACAGCGAGAAGAATTGGTTCGAACCATTGCCCAGATGCATCCCCATCCTGATTCCTTGACTATTCCAGTAACTATTGGTCCTGCTATTCCCCTGTATAGAAATGACCTGACTAGTCCCACCCTCCTGTTATCACCCCAATACTGCCTACTCCTAGCATCCAGACCCCGAGGAAGGAAGTCTTCATAGATGAGGATCAGGAAAGTGAGTGTGAATCTGTGGTTCTGATGGATCTGCCCATAAGGGAGTCGAGGGCCAGTATAGCAGGGACAAGAAGCCAGCCCAGACAAAAGGAGGTGGTGATTGAAAGTGCAACTGGGGTTAGGAGTGCCACTTTAGTTTCCCCTGAAGAATTGGATAGATGGACAAAGGAGCTAGAGAAGGAGACCACTCCCCAACCTAAAGCATTGGAAATATATAAATTAAGAATAGAAATAGAAGAAATGATGGCTGGGAACGTAGGAGTTGAGCGCCTAAGCTCGTATAATGAAGAAGAGTTACTGTTCATCAGTAAAAGTCTTACCCGGAGTGCTAGGGTGCTCCATGAAAAGATAATGGATACCGCCACAGAAATGGGAGTTGATGTTAGTCGCTCCAAAATTCTTCAGAAACCCTACAGAGTGGACTTTTCAGACAAGGATTTAGAAAGCCTGAATGTGATGGGAAAACAGATCCAAGTAAGAGAATTGTTGAAAATCCTGCAGAAATGGGGCGAAGTGGGAAAATGGAGAACCAGGTGGGCAAAGAAAAAGGAAGGCAGCAGGGCTGGGTCAGTAACTTCAGAATTCGTATTAAAGGAAGTAACCCCAACTGAAAAATTGTGTCCCATGAGAGAGGTCCCGGGAGGAAAATATGTCCATGTCCCTTGGTCCAGACAAGACATTGTGTCATTTACAAACGACTTCCCGAAATTACGTGAGAAACCAGTTGACTGGTACAGACAGGTAGAACGTTTCATAAAAGTTCAGAAATGTCTGCTGAAAGACCTGGATGGGTTTTTCGACATTATGGTCCCTGTAGATTTATGGACCGACTGTAAAATTGAAATTGATTGGCCCAATGAGGAATTCCCCAGAGATGAGAAAACAGGAGCTCCCGCACCTGAAGTAATGAGGAAATATGAGCAAGTCATACAATACCTCAAGAAAAAGGTACCAGCAAAGGAAACAGATTGGACCCGAATAGATAGAACCACCCAGGAACGTGATGAAACGGTGCATTCATTTTATGAAAGGTTACTACAGGTATTCAAAACTTACAGTGGTATCGATAATGTAGACATGAAAGACATGACCCATTTCAGTTATAGATTTGTGCTAGGATTAAGGCCTGAAATCTCACAATGGATTCGAGATAACAAAATCAGTTGGCAGGGAAAGCCCATAGATGATGTCCTGAAATATGCAAAATACTGCGAAGATGAAATCGAAAATAAGAAGAAGGCCCTCAAGGAAAAGGTCATGTGGGCACAGGTGAAATTAGCTGAACAGCAAGAAAAACAGTTAAGTAAATTGACTTCCGATAATAATGTTCAGAATACCACTACTGGGGGGGGAGGAAAGCCCAGACCCAAAATGAGTCGTGAAGAGGCCATGAAAAAGTTTCCGTGCCATGGGTGCGGCCAGATGGGGCATTGGAGAGACGAGTGTCCACACCTACAGGCCGGTAATGCCCCTGTAAATGGTTTAAATCCACAGGTGCCGAAAGAGGGGACGAGAAAAACCCAGCAACAGGTAAAATTACCTCCAGTACCCCGCGCTCCCAGACAGAATTTTAAGAGTCAGGGTCAGCAGAATGAGAGGGCGGAAGTATGGGAGGTTGAGAGTGAAAGAAACGCAGTCATTCCACAGTACTTGCTAAATGATACCTTCCTTTGTGAGGATCAAGATTGACGGGGCCTGAGAGGGGAGGATGAGGAGTGCGTACTTGGCGCCTCCTTACCGGTAGACCAGACTGGACCATACATTGAAGGAAAGGTTGAGGGAAAAGACGTCACCTTTCTGTTGGACACTGGTGCTACCAGATCTACTGTAAGAACAGTGGATGTTCCTAACCTACCCCTCTCGGGAGAAGCAATCCAAGTAGTGGGCGTCTCAAATCAGATAATAAGTACCCCTGTAACTGAACCAATGGAAATTTCTATAGGAAATTTCAAGGAAATGCACAGATTTGTGGTCTGTGATTCCAGTCCTGTAAACCTGCTAGGACGTGATTTGTTGTGCAAGATGCGTTGTACCATTTTCTGCACACCAAATGGCGTAGAAATTCAGACCCCCGATGAAGATGGCCTGTATAAACTGATGTTGGTCAGACAAGATGCTGATATCAAGCCTTTGACAATTGAGGATTTACCTGAAGAACTCCAGTTAAGAGTAGTACCAGAAGTGTGGGATTTCACAGGAAAAGATGTAGGCCTGATGGCAAATGTGGACCCAGTGAAAATAGCCATAAAAACAAATGCTGTATACCCCAAAACCAGACAGTACAAAATGAGTGCAGAAGTAAAAGCAGGAGTGGCGACCGAAATTACCAGGCTGCTCGAAGCAGAAATAATAGAAGAAGTGATGAGCAGCCCCTGTAATTCGCCTATCATTGGGATCAAAAAGCCTAGTGGAAAGTACCGGGTGGTGCAAGATTTGCGCAAGGTAAACCAAATTGTTGTGCCTTGCTGTCCTATTGTGCCCAACCCTGCAGTAATTCTATATCAGATTCCCTGGAACGCAGAATGGTTCACTGTCATTGACCTATGCCACGCCTTCTTTTCCATCCCATTGCACCCAGAAAGCAAATTCCTTTTCAGTTTTGAATTTGACAGCCATATCTATGTCTGGAATCGTGTCCCCCAGGGGTACACCGAAAGTCCCTCTATCTTCAACCAGATACTGAAAAAGTGCCTTGAATCCCTAGTGCTGCCAAGAGAGTCTGTTTTGGTACAGTACATAGATGACCTGTTAGTGGCATCTAAAACCCAGACTGACTGTGTCACTGACACAATTGCCTTGCTGAATCACTTAGGAAAAGGAGGACATAAAGTGTCGCCTGACAAGTTACAATTCTGTAAAAATTCAGTAAAGTATCTGGGGCACCAGATAGAAAAAGGAATCAGGAAGGTCACTACCGAAAGGATCAAAATAATCAAAGCAATGGAACTGCCCAGAACCCAGAAAGAGGTGAGAATGTTCTTGGGAGTTGTGGGTTACTGCAGACAATGGATCGTAGGATTTGCGGCTCTAGCCCGACCCCTGATAAATATGACAAAGAAAGGAGTAGAAGACCCCGTCCACTGGGACAGTGTAAGCATGAATGCTTGGGTAACTCTGAGAAACTGTCTATGTACCGCACCTGCATTGGGTATGCCTGAGTACACTAAGCCCTTTGAGCTGTTCTGTGACACGAGAGAGAATTGTGCTCTTTCAGTCCTGACCCAGGAACACGGATTAGTCAGAAGACCAGTAGCCTACTTTTCGGCCACCCTAGATCCGGTGGCTGCTGGATTGCCGGGATGCTTAAAAGCCGTTGCTGCTACTTGCGTCAGTCTGGAACAGAGTGAGAACATTGTCATGGGACATCCCGTCACTGTCTATGTTCCTCACTCTGTTGTCATCCTACTGACTAGAACTAAGACCCAGTACCTCACACCTAGTCGGCTGACTAAGTATGAGAGAATTTTGATTGGTGCTGAAAATGTAACTATTTCCAGGTGCAATGTCCTAAACCCTGCGACACTGTTGCCTATCCCTCTGGATGTAAAATCTGATGAGGACGGGGAACATAATTGCATCGATCTAACTGAATATAGCACAAAGCCCCGTCCAGACATCCGTGAAATAGCGCTACTTGACGGGGATAAAACAATGTTCGTGGATGGCTCGTGTTTGAGACATGAGAGTGGAAGTCTGAGTGCTGCCTATGCTGTGGTTACACTGACAGGAACCATCGAAGCATCTTACATGCGCGAGGTGAAATCTGCACAAGTGGCAGAGCTCATCGCGTTAACCAGAGCCTGTAAGAGGGGTAAGAACAAGAGAATAACTGTTTACACAGACAGCCAGTATTGTTTTGGGGTCGCTCATGACTTCGGCCAGTTGTGGCTACAAAGAGAATTCATGACTTCCTCAGGCACACCTATCAGAAATGGGAAGGTGGTGCATGACTTACTGGAAGCTATCCAATTGCCCAAAGAATTGGCTGTGGTCAAGTGTGCGGCTCACAGATCTGGAAATGATGATGCGACTGCCGGTAATAGGTACGCTGACCAAATTGCACAGTTTTGTGCCCGACACCATATGTCCCTACAAATTGCCCTGTGGGATGGAACCAGCTGCCAACTTATGTTGTTTGAGAATGTGTCAACGTGGGAAGAATTAAAGGAGTTGCAACAAGCCACAGACAGGCAAGAAAAGGGCAGGTGGGCCGCAAATGGATGCGAGTTGAGAGAAGATGGTGTGGTGACAAATCCGGATGGGGTGCCTGTACTGCCTGATAGCTTGATCGACCCCATGATCAGAATGATACATGAGCCAACACATATGGGAAGAGACGCGATGTGTCGGGTGTTTGAACAGGTGTTCTGTAATTCAAAGTTCAGGAACCAGGCGGAAAGGCTTTGCCAGAGGTGCCTAGTGTGTCAGCAATTCAATGCAGGAAAGAAGACTGTAGTGGAACAGAGCACTATCGGAAAGGCAGTAGGTCCCTTCGTTAGAATGCAGGCAGACTTCATAACCATGCCCAAATGCAAAGGATATAGATATATCTTAGTCATAGTTTGTCTATTCTCCAGGTGGGTGGAAGCATATCCAGCTAAGAAAAATGACGCTATCACCACAGCCAAACTATTGCTCAGGGAGTTGATACCTAGGTATGGGATCCCAGAGACAATCGAAACGGACCAAGGTGGGCATTTTGCCAACGATGTCCTATTGGAACTCTGTAAAGCATTCAAAATGAAGCAAAGATTGCACTGTGCCTACCACCCAGAGGCTTCTGGGGTAGTGGAACAAATAAATGGCACCCTGAAGTCCAGATTGGGAAAGATGTGTGATTCCACAAAAATGAACTGGATAGAGGCTTTACCCCTGGTGCTGATGAGTTTGAGAAGTATCCCGAACCGAAAGACTGGCCTAAGTCCCCATGAAGTGTTGATGGGAAGAGTGATGCGCCAGGCATGGGTACCCGGACACAAACTGCTAAGCATTTCTGATGATATGGTGCTAGAATACTGCAAGCAGCTGGGTGACCAAGTGCGTTCTCTCTCTCAGCAGATTGGAGAGACAGAAGACGAGTGGCCAAAGACTCCAGCACACAATCTGCAACCAGGAGACTGGGTGGTGTTAAAGAAACACACCCGGAGCAGTTGCCTGAAGCCAAGGTGGGGAAAGCCGCGACAAGTGATCCTCGTCACTACCACTGCTGTGAAGTGTGCTGGTGTACCGAAGTGGATCCACGCCAGCCACACAAAGCGGGTATCTGGAGAAAACGCGACTGGAGCTGAAGGCAGCGCAGCTGAAGAGGCTTCCGAGGAAGAGAGTCCGGAGCTAGCTGACATCGAACTGCCGAGCACAAGTCGAGACGTTGAATGGTATCCCGCCGACGAACCAGTTCATGATCCAATACGAACCCGGAAATATTCTTACTTAGACAGTGAGTGGGATAGTCCAGGTGAGTCAGAGATAGAAGAAGAAGGTCAGGTCAACGAAAGCCACAACACACCTGATCAGGACGTAGGCCAAGTAGGGTCAGATCAGGACATCGAAACTCCTCCTGAAACTCCTGAGAGTGGAGAGGGACAGTTAGAAATTAGAGCTGACGTTCATGCAGAAGAAAGCGAAGAGATCGAAGAGCATGAACAGGAACAGATAGAACTAGATCAAAGTGCTCAGACAACGGAAGCAACAGTAACCAAAAATAAAAAGAAAGTGCGATTTGAATCTGAGCAGGGACAGATTAGCGACCAGGCAGAAGAAATAGATGAAAGACCTGGAACTAGTCAGACAGGCAGGGAAACAGAAGTGCCACATCAAAAAGTAAAAAGAGTGCACGAAGAAGGCCAAGTTTCCTCAACAACTGGGAGGCACGGAGGCAGAAGTGCACCCCGATACGTCAAGAGACTAAGGCTCAGACTAAAGACAGTCGAAGAAAACGATAAAGACCGGAAAAGGGCTCAAAGTGAAAGAAATGCAGCCCAAGGCAAATCACTGAGAAAGAGCGACAGAATAAAGAAGCAGAACCGACTGTATCGGAGCCCTGAGTGGACGTACTTTGTGTTGGAGGAAATTGACGAGCCACACCACAGTGGCAACAGTGACGACGAGTCCATTGCTGATCGGAGTTCGGACGAAGACCCTCCTTGAGAGAGCCCTGAAGTGAGCCTTTGGTGCAAAGAAACGAAGAGGGGTAGCAAAAGCCACCTGTAAGCTAAATATGTCTGATCCGAATGTCTCTGGGAGATCCAGGTGTGGGTGTCTCAAAACCTGTTGTAAAATATGTTTGTGTAGTGTAGCCATGTTAATAGTAATGTGGATAGGACTAACAGTTTTTCTACCTTTTATGATAAGTAAAAATCCTAACTTGTCCCCTACTGAACCCGAAGCAGTAGACGTAGGGGTTGTACAGACTGCAGAAACACCACGAAGCCTAGAAAGACGCGACAAACGAGTAGGACTGACACACACACGACCAAAATTAGAAGCACCAGATGAGGATGGACTCCATTTTCACAAAATGAGAAACAGGACGCATCTAAATGTTTTTGCTAACTTGTTAGTGCATTATGTAGAAGCAATGGAAATAGAGGACTGTTATGTCTGCATGAAGCTACCAACCTCAGTGGCTGAAGGCGTGACATACCACCATCTACCTTTGACCTACGGAATCTCCTGTAGTATATTAGCTAGCTTGTTCTATAGAAGCACCTTGCAGTACTATTATTCAAATGATGACGTAGTATTTTCTGAACTTCCTGTTAGAGGACACTTGAACCGTGTACATACTACAAGTGACGTGACCCGCTATATGGGAGAATATTTCCTGACTATAGGTAACATAGATTTAGATTAAGCAAGAGAAGATAATCTGACCTGTTCACTGCAAGAGCAGGAAAAGATGTTTATAAAGATGGCAGACAGAAGGAGAGAAAAGTTTCAGAAGAAGGCAAATGACGAGAAGGATAGAATCCCTAGGTGGGCTGAGCACATGGATAACACCTCAGAAGGCGAAGCTAGTCCTGCCTTGTTGCTGGATTTTGAAAGAAAGGGGAAACTTTGTATCCATAGGGAAAAGACAGAGTACTATAACAATGTATTCATCGGTTCCAGCGAGTGTGAACATAATTACAAGGTAATTGGAGGTTGGGGTTTCAAAAATGGGTCAGAACCTGTGTTTCCCGGAATATATTATATATGTGGGAACAAGGCTTATTTGAAATTGCCGGATCACTGGTATGGAAGCTGCTACTTTGGCATTGTTTTCCCGAAAATATACCATGTGAATAATGCAGCTGGAAGCGATGAAGAAACTAATGGCTTAGTGCGTAGTAGACGTGAAAGTGTAGGTGAAATTATAGGTGATATTTTTAGTGCACTGATACCTGGAATGGGGGTAGTTCTGAACACCCATAGAATCTGCAAATTGTCTACAGTAGTGGACCGGTTATCAACGGACACTGCTGCTGGTTTCCTGCTGGTCAATACTGAAATGGTTGCGATCAGATCAATGGTTTTACAAAACCGTCTTGCCCTTGACACCTTATTAGCAAAAGAGGGCGGGGTCTGTAGAATGCTGAAAGCGCAACATTGTTGCACTTACATTCCTGATAAAAGTATCGAATTAAAACAATATGTAAAGAACATAACTAATTTGGAAAAGGAACTCAAACCATTGGAGGTTGACAGTGCCTGGACGAGACTGACTGGAGGTCTCTCCTCTATAGGTAGTTGGTTTACTAACTTAGGTAAAAATCTTTTGTGGAAAATACTGATGCCAATAGTTATAATAGGTGTAATTGTGTTGATCATTTTTATCTGCTGCAAATGCCAAAAGTGCAAAAAGAAATATACAGTAAATCAGAGGGGGGTGAAAAGAAACATTGATGAACTAGAACTAGAAGAGCTAAAGAGTGCAATTTACAAAAAGGCGAAAAATCACCACTCTCATAGGGAAGCTGAAAGAAAACTAAACAATAAGTTTATTGAAATTGAAATGGACGATGTGGATGAATGAGAAAAGTTGGCATCTGTTTCCTTCATGTAGTGATGATAGTAAATATCATCAAAGAGGGGATTGATGGAGCAAGGATTCGCACGTAAAGCGCCTTGCTCGTATGCAAAACCCTTGTCTAAACTGCATAATAATATTAACCTCATTATTCGTCATTTATAAAGTGTTTTCCCAACACGCGGGTGTCCCCAGGATGCTTGCTTGTTTGTTTTTCCGTACTAAAACGAAGCTTGCACTTAAAATGGCTGCTTCGCTGAGATTCAGTCTGCGCATGCGTCGGTCATACCCATGTGATGTGACGCACTCGCATTCTGGAGGGATTCTGTGCTCATGCGCACTGATGCAAAATATGGCCGCTTGTCTCTCACCACGCTCTCTGCTTGCTACTGCTGCTTTTGCCTATCTGTCTTTTCGCACTAATCCATAATGCTATAGTCATTATAAAATAAGGGTTGGTTAGATTTTATCATGGTATACAGTGCGATCATTTTTATGTGTGATTTTAATTTGTTCTCGCTTACTTTTCATGTACCGCGTCTTTGTGGGTTGGGGCATACATGAGCGACGCCATGCTGAGGCTCCTCTGAACCCTGTCAGCTGACCAGGGAGAGTCCTAACTGCGCAGAAGCTGAAACCAGCCAGCTGGCTCCTGAAGCCAAATGCGCCTGAGAACCCAGCACAAGATGTGGACAATCACCTTGAAATTAACAGACTTTGTTGCGATGTCTTGTGCGCTCATATTTTCTATTGTATTCTATGGATGGGAACGTGAACCTGAGGGGCGGACAAGAAAATTTAAATTTCTTGATGGGAAAGTTGAATTCTAGGAGGTGGTAATGACCGCACCACCTCTCCTGACCAATCACAATGTGGGAAACTGTCACTTGCAACATTGGTGGGTGGTCTAAGGGTCCCCAAAACAGTATAATTGCCCTAGTTTAGCTTAGGAAAATTGTCCGACTTGTCCGAGTAGCAGACCTGTCACTGACCCTACGATCTCAATAGGTGCTCATTCTGAAAGTGCTGCGGAGCACTCTGTCCATACTTTCCACAAATCTCCTAAGGGGTGGAAAATCCTAAGTGCTGGCGAAGCACTTTGCTGGGGAATTCGAAAATCCAATCGGGGTTTCTGGCGGATTACTTGCAGGAGGGGGTAACGCAGGCGTTGCTGTCCGAAGCTGTGGGTGTTGGCCGTACCCTGGGAGGCCCAGTCCTTGACCTGAACCTGAGGGGTATCCTGTCCCTACTGTCCGTGAGCTGTACCTGCTCGCATTCTGGCATTCCTTTTCTGAGGGTCCCTGTCCCCGTCTTCCCAACTGACCCGTGGCCAGGGTTGGTCTTCAATCTGAACTAGGTAATTATTGATTGTGGGTTTGCGTATCTCTCTCTCTCTCTCTCACCTTTTGTCTGATCTGTTATAGCATTCTTACCTGTGATATTGCTCTATTGCCGTTGAAATATCAAATATATGTGTCTGAATTCTTAGTTGGTTCCTTCTCTCCCCCTCTCCTTTAGAAGTTCATTGATTTTATAAAATAATAGCATGCTCCCGTTCTTCCCTTTCCTTTAGTGGATTGCAGTGAACTTAGCAAGAATAGCTTAAACACTTAGGTTAAGTACATGTTCTAGGTTTCATCCCCATTCCTATGTTCTAGTATAAAATTGCAGTGACTAGTTTGTTCTAAAAACTTCTACCTTTAGTCTTCCCATATATCCTAATGGTCATATTTTTGATGCAAAGTTACCTATTGGTGTTGATTTTAATGTTTGATATATTATTCTGTGTATCGCTTATTATCTTGGCATCTTCTCTTTGAATTCTTATATAAAATTTTAAACTTCATCAGGTGTCTGTGGTCATTTTACAGAATTGTGGAAAGTATTTTTCTGATTATAAAGAGTACTTGATGTTAGGCCTGTCTACTATTTTCCCTGATAGCTCTAGGTCCGTCGTAAGAATTGTGCCTGTGGTAAGTCGGGTACATGGTAAGCAGAGGTAAATCCAAACTTTGATTACTCTTAGCAGCGTGCAGGAGGAAAAATCCTCACCCGGTTCACCCAAATAAAATTAGTGTGAGAATAAAAGGTTTTTATCACGCCAAGGGCCCAGTGCGTGTAAAGAATTGGTAACTCGGGTGACCCGGGGGAACTGCGCGCTCTAGCAACTTCACTTACCAGATGGGGCTTTTGAAGCTAATGACCAGTATGGTTAAAAGGGGGAGCAGAGGGGTCACAGTCCCAGACTTTCTGATTATGTTTCCAACCCACCCAAGACAGCATCTTCCACATCCAGATGGCCTCGGTAACATAGTCCACATTTAGTTTCAGACTATCTCATAAGGATCTCCTTTCCTTCGGCACTTCCTGCTCGTCAGAGGGGAAGATTTAATAATAAGGCACACAATGCAACGCAGCAAAACAACTTGCTGAGCTGCATCGTGTGACAGGGAAATTACAGGAATGTGGCATATCTACTAAGATATGGCGCATTCCTGCTCTCTCCCTGCACTGGCCCACTCAGTGCAGCCTAGCGCCAATGCAGGCAGACTTGCGCCATGGTGAAAGGGTGCCTGTTTGACAGCCAAATTTGTTTTGATGCAAAAAGGAAGACCTTCCTGCACAAAAGCAATCATCGGTGGCTTTTACTTGTTTCTAAGTGTGCTGCACAATGCTGTACATGTAGGAAGTGGAGAAAAAAAACGAGGAGAAATAAACATATTTCTCCTTGTTATGCTTTAGCTGGGAAGGCTTAGCATTTTGACACATTTCCAGGTTTACTAGTCCTAGTAAATCTCTGAATGCACCAAAATCCGTTGGTGGATGCGTGGGAACGCCCATGCTCTGCCCATGAAACGCTTTCCCAAGGCAGGGTAATGTAAGGCACCAACTTGTGCTGCCTTGCGTTATTTCAGATTTACGAAGCCACGCAGAGGCATGCAAGGTAGTTTTGTGTGGCTCAGTGAATTTCACTGAAGCCCTTGATTTGCCTTGAGCAACCTTTCATAATGCTATAGCAACCCAAGGGCTTCATAAATCTAGGCCAAGGTGTTGGCGTCCATCAGCAGGTGATCAAAAGGTTGGAAAAAGTAAGTGGCACCTTGAGAAGCAAATGTTGGCGAATTTGCTGTATATTATCATAATAAAGTTTATGGTATCTAGCTAGAATGGTGGCCGTCCTGACAAAGCAGGGCCTGTTGCTCCACCCCATGTGCTGCACTGGGGTGAGGAGCATTATCAAATGGGCTGGGTTCCCTATGCTGTGTGAGAGACACGCCTGTGTCAGGTTGCAGTGTGTGCACGTCCATCTGGTTGAGTGCAGGTACTAAAACAGTAAATGTAGGGGGCAAGAGGTCCAAATGATTTTCATACTTATGACACTTATTGCACAATTAAAAGTGCACAGAAGGGTTGTAACTAGGCCATTTTGTGCCCCTTTCAAATAAACCACCAACCAATAGCTTTGTTGGCTATACTATGTTGTGGCTATGGACCTGGTCCCAGGTGAGTTCATGGAGAGTACACAGAAAGGGAACCACAAGGATCCAGCTGCAGAGGCAAAGCTGGGGGAAGTGGTGTCCACTACAAGATCAGAGATGAAATCTTTGATCTAGGAGGTGGTGATCACAGCTTTGGTGGGTCCACAAGAAAAAAGACAAAGGCTGGATGTTGAGGATGCCACAGATGAACACCGAAAAGGAAATACATCCAAGGTAGGCAACCAGTGGAAGTTGCCCTTTCCATGATTCCTTACTAAAAGGTATTTGTTTGAACAAATTGATGGCAATATTCGTCAGGTTCCAAACCGTAATAACATCTTTGCAAATATGCCATCATCCTCATTTTAAGCGTCATTATTAAGAGCTAATACTTACACAGAGTATGCCATGCCAGAGCTTAATTTGTACAATAAAAAATCAATGTCAGGGCCCTCGTCAGGAGGCCACTGCAGTGTGCACCACCCTTTGCCCATGCCAGCGCTCCCAATGACAGTACCAACACAACTATTAAAGATCACACTCCTATAAGTGTGACCATTCAGACGACTTTAGGGCCAACCAAAGCTATAAGAAGGGCTTGGGCAGCAGGTATTAATCCTTTTGAATGTATATTCAGTTATGAGCTCAACACAAAATTAGCACCGGAAACCACCGGCCCAAATTAAGCACTGTCAGCAACGCAGGCTATGTTGAAAGACTTTCAAATCCTCTTTCACAGTTTGCAATAGGGTAAGGAGCCGACAGAAGTTCTTGAGAAGATGGACCTTCTGGCTCAAGTCTTATCAGACAATGTTTGCCTCATTGTAGGCTCATTGTGGGCAACATCAACATCAACAGGCACATTAATCAGCTGCGGCTCATCCGCAATGGAGGAGGGGCTTCGTCCCACTGGCTCAGAGCGAGCAGCTGAAAAAAAAACAATATTTCTTTAGTTTTATTTTTCAGCTTCTGGATGAGCCAGCATGTGCAGGGAGAGGTGGGGCTGGGCCATGGGAGGAAGGGTGAGTGGTAGATGTGCACTTTTATGTGCGCATGCCAGTTTGACCAGCTGTCTTAGGCCAGCCAAACTGACATGCGCACTTAGGTTTCTCCAACCCAGCTGTACTGCACAGCCGGGTTGGAGAAACAGCACAGACTCCCTATGCCTGAGCAAGCGTTAATCGAGCCCACTCAGGCCAATACCAACGTTGCTCTCATGCTTGAAAGCAGTGCGGGATTGGATGAAGAGTTCCTGATGCTGTCCCGGGGACTACTGGGACCAGGACCTGGCATTAGAGAAGCATAAGGTGGCCGCGGGCACCAGGTAAGTGGTTTAAAAAAAATATGATCATTAAACCCCTGCTGCGCGGACTTCCATGTGCTTTCCTGCTGCCCCCCTCACCCCTCTTTGCCCCCTCCACCCGCCCCACCAGTATTTATTGTGTCAGTGCCAGTTACCTTAAATGCCAGTTGGAGACTATTATGGCTTTTCCTCTGTGAGGCGAAGTCGCAAAGGTCTCTGAATCCTCACCTTTCATTATTCAGATATAAATTGTTTGATACACAACTCCATGACATGGTGAATAAGTCGGCTGAGGAGAGAAAAATATTTTATCCTCTGAAGCAAAGAATTTGTCTTTGCAGAAAAAGACTTGGAAGGCGTTGCAGGAAATAAAACGTCCCTTTCAGGGCAGGGCCCGAGGTAGAGGGAGCTGCGCTCTTTGACAAATCCCAATCACAGTCTGACAATAAAACAAACTAATACGTCCTGATTATTTGGAAGGGTCAGAAGAAGTTAGACTGAAGAATTTTATCCAGTGTGGGCTCAAGTTGTGTTAGTTCGGTGGGGGTTGGTAATCATCTGAGAATCTTATTCCATAGATTTCTCAAAACATCCTCAATAACATTATTTTAGGACACTCCAATTCCAAAAGTCCCAGGCAAGAAGCAAGCAATGTTGGTGGGGGTAGAGGCTCTAATTGAGAAACAGGCCATAGTCAGAGTTCCAGGTTCTCGTAAAGGGTCGAGAGTATATTTGATAATTTTTGGTACCAAAGCCAGGGTGCGTTACAAATCTGTGCTGGACCCAAAATGTCTCAACAAGTTTGTGCTATACACAACCTTCAGGTTGTTAACTTTACAGATATTGATCCCAATGGTGGTAAAGCAGTACTTTTAGCAACCTTTCCCTTGAAAGATGAATATTTTTATGTAACAATATTGAAGTACAGAGGGAGATTTGTGATTCAGGAACAACGTATCCAGTTAATGGCGATCTCCTTCGGCCTCTCTCATCACTGAGTCTTCACATAGAGCCCCCCCCCCCCCCCCCCCCCCCCAGCATTTTGCTGCTTTGGGTACAAATATTTTGGTGGCAAAACGGAAAATTTGCAGCCGAAACCTCAAAATATGCGGTATTTTTGCAGTAGGCAGAAAATGCGCCTGCCTCAAGAATGCTGCTTGGCCTGTGCTCTGTCACTGCTGGATACTGTGCTATGTCACACTCTGTAACCTTGTAGTCTCCAGCAGCACAGCACCCAGAATTGGAGGATGTCTGATGCCACAGAGAGCAGATTGTAATAGCAAACCTACTCTTTCTGGTATCAGACAACCTGTCATTCCCTGCAGTGTGCAGGGCATTGGTGGTTGAGCGGGTGCACTGGAGCGGGGTGGAGAGGCATAGGAGTCTGGGGAGTATGGTGGGACAGCCAGATAAGTCAAGGGAGGAGGGCGGCAAGAGAGGAGTCACAGAAAGGGGGAGGGTGGGGAAAGTTGACAATTATAAAATCTACCGCTTTGATGGATTTTCTGCATTACAAGTGCACTTTGTACTTCAGAAATTACACTGTATCAACTAGGTTACATTTCCTTAGCCCAGTGCATCTGAGGTTTGTGGTGTTAACACATGGCAGATAATGAGCATCTTTGAAAAAAGCAAAGGGGACGACGGCTTTTACTGGAAGAAGGCGCTCCGCGAGTACAACAAAGGAGCAGTGTTGGAACTGGCACTTTCTGGTAGGCTGGGGTGACGCCCTAGCCAGGCAAAAGCTACCACTCCCATCAGGAGTAGGTGATTGCACACACTGTATAATCTATGTTCACCTTTGGTTAGCTTGGCACTGAGCAGTCAGGCTTATCACAGAGGCAATGTGTAAAGAATTGGCACAGCACTCACTCACGATACATACAGTGAGCATCAAAAAAGAAGTTCCCACGTGACATATGCAAATAACGGTAGAATTCAACACACACAATAATCAACACAACATGAATATATTTTGGGGCATAAATCACACTTGTAAATATTACTAGGAGTACTAGGGCCAACCATTTTGAAATGACATCAATAATATGCACACTTGGGTAAGATCCTATTCTAATGCCAGCACCCTTATACAGTGCAACATATTGTCAACCCCAGTCCCACCCTAATAATTCTTATAATTCGATACCACACTGTTAGAGGGTGCACCCCGGATCACAATGATATCAGAAATATGTACATATGAAGAAATACAACACTTTTTAACAGCACCTCAGGCCAAGGCCGCAAGGGTAAAACCAATGTCCAACATAGTGTTCTTCTGACAAGACTTTAACATGTAAAGCAACACCGCCGGCCAATGTCGTGAATCACAGGCAGTCTGCAGAATGTCACTCCCACACACACACTCACTTTGCACCAATACACAGTGCAATGGATATCCAACAGGTCCGTACCAGGCAAGCAGGTGAGGGTAGGTAGCAGGATTAGTTTGGAGGCAGTCATCAAAGGGGGTTTGGCAGGCATTCAGGAAGTTCACCCATAGGATGTGGAGCAGAAGCAGGCTAAGGGCAATAGTTAGTCACGCAAAAGAGTTCCACAAGGGCCTTCTGGGACCAGCCGACTTCTGCAAAGTAAGGGTGTCACGCAGTCTCTTGACCTGCTTCCAGTCTCTCTCTGGAACAATCCTCCAGCCCAGTAAATTGCTCTCACTACCCATGCCTGAGCCTAGCAATACTACCTTTCAACATGAGGTTGTTGGGGGGCGGGTGAGGGGAAGGCAGTTGGTCCACCGCGCTGAGGGCCAAAAAGGTCACAATCGATGAATGGAGAATGAAGCAGAGGAGCCTCTCGGAAGAAGGAGGCACCCCTTCAGGTACATGCTGATCAGGGTCGCACCCAGGCAATCCAGGCGCAACATCTGGTGGGCATTGATACAGGTTGCATCAGACCGTTCTGGTCACACACAATGAAGAGTTGCAAATTCTGTGCCTCCCTGGAAATAAGGCACAACGTCCGGTGCACGTGATATGGGTCACAGCAGGCAATTCAGGGCACACACACAAGCATAAGTTTAACCATGCCTCACAAGGTAGAATGAGGCACTACTATGGTTGCGCCCTCCGCTTCGAGAGTTGCAATCTGTCCTTTGGACACTGCACTCAATGAGCATCATGCAGCTGGCGTGTCACAGCGCGAGAGATGCACCACGATCGACAAAGCGGGCCATACTGGATCCAGCAACCAGTGAATCCGCTCACCACCAATAAGAAGCTTATGCATGATGAGGTCCCTACGATGCAGGGGTCACTCGCCTTTGATGCGGGCAAGACTTCTGGGGCTCCACACAAAGCAATCCTGTCTCCAGGCACAATTCTTAGTTCCACTCTCACTTCACGCTACCAGTTGGGATCCTACAGACGATGTGAGCACTTAAGAGGGCACTGCTCTCCAGGTGTCACAAGTAGGCAGTGTTGGTCCCCCAGGGACATCTTTGATGTCCCTGAGGCCTCTTAAGGAACAGGGGAGTAGCCGACAAGCCCCTGGAGAGCACACTTCAGGGTGCCACACCGCAGCAGGTAGCCACCCAGGCCAGCCACTATTCAGGAATGTCCCCAGGTCCCTTTTAATAGCAGTAATCCTCTGTGTGCAGAACAGGTTCCTCTGGCAGTGTGCACCATGCAATTCCAGGATCTCCAGTCCCACGTCCCCAAAGTGTATCTCTGCCCTGCTGAAGTATGGCAAAAGTAGTTATACTGTAGTGTTCCTTTAAAGTGGGGGTGGTTCAAAGGGTCTCCCTTTGAACCACAGATGTCTGCCCTAAATTTCAGTTCTGTCTGCCATGAGGCAGTGGAATGCAGATCTTAATCTTTAGTGGGACCTTGATCTGGCTTCGGAGGCCAAGTGGCAAAGCCCATTCCTCCAATCTATTCAGCCAAGTCTTCAATCGCAGAGCTCTGTCGTTCCATTTGCATGCCCAGTGTTTTATAGCTATCGCTGAGGAATGCCGAGATGTGCTCCCCCAGTCTCCAGTGTGGGCTGGAGCCAGGCAAAGAGGAACACAAAGAGTTTTAGTGCAGAACACCTGAAGTGCATTGCCCTGCTATCGGCGCTTGGTATCGTAGCCTGCTGCATTTCTTTTAAATTACCATTGTCAGCCCACTCTGCAGGTCATAGCGCATCACACCGTAGCGCCGCACCTTTATGATCGGTTCTTGAGCGCGACAGTACAGATACATTGTAACAGCCTGCTCTTGCTTTTACTGTTTAACTCGGCATTGCTGTTTGTTTACCTAGCCTCAGTTTCGGTTTCTATCCCCGACCACCATCTTGTTATTGTGCTTCCCTTGGCCCGCCTACCCTCCCCGCTACCGCCTCCCAGCTGCCCCTCCCACCCACGAATAGATAGCTCACCTCCTCCTACACACCGCTGTGACCGTCTGGACTCGTGTCAAAGCGGTCGCTCCCCTCGCCTCCTGATTCCGAACATAGCGCCTACTGCTGAAGCGCCTTCCCTGAAGCGCTTTCCCTGCTCTCCGCTACTGCAACACCTGAAGTGCATTGCCCTGCTATCGGCGCTTGGTATCGTAGCCTGCTGCATTTCTTTTAAATTACCATTGTCAGCCCACTCTGCAGGTCATAGCGCATCACACCGTAGCGCCGCACCTTTATGATCGGTTCTTGAGCGCGACAGTACAGATACATTGTAACTGCCTGCTCTCGCTTTTACTGTTTAACTCGGCATTGCTGTTTGTTTACCTAGCCTCAGTTTCGGTTTCTATCCCCGACCACCATCTTGTTATTGTGCTTCCTTTGGCCCACCTACCCTCCCCGCTACCGCCTCCCAGCTGCCCCTCCCACGTTCCGCCACCCTCCACTCTCCACTTAAGATTGATGAACCAACGCGCAGCGGTCACGCGCTGCGGTCGCGCCGATGGTGTGCCAAAGGTAAGCCCGTCTACGCCCGTCCGCGCCAAGCCCGCGCCCTGCGCCAGACCCCCTGGCCCCCGTCCCACCCACCCCACCCGCATTACATATGACGACTCCACCCTCTTAGCCCTAAATCCCGGCCGTCTCCCCAACTGCGCCCAAGCCGCTCCTGGACACACCCATGGACCCTTCACATGCAACTCCTGCAAGTATGACAGCAACAAAACCAACTCCACACCCACGAACACCAAACAGAGATCTGACACCAACCACCTAAGATGCATCCTGCTCAACACCCGCTCGGTCCACAGACACGCCATCGACCTTTGGAATCTACTAGACACCATCTCTCCGGACGTCGCGTTCCTAACAGAAACATGGATGAACGCCTCCTCAGCCCCAGACATCACCATTGCCATCCCGGAAGGATACAAAATCATCCGTAAGGACCGTACCAAGCAAACAGGAGGAGGCATCGCCATCGTCCATAAGAATTCCATCCGCATCTCAACCAGCTCAGACGTCGACCTCGCTAGCGCTGAACACCTTCACTTCCAGATCCACACCGACCCCAAGACCACACTCAGAGGCACCCTCCTCTACAGGCCACCTGGACCCCGTGCACAATTCAGTGAAGACATCACCGACTTCATCACCCCACACGCCCTCCCCTCCGAGGACTACATTCTACTGGGAGACCTTAATTTCCATCTGGAAAAGAGCAACAACAGCAACGCCACCACCCTACTGGACAATCTCGCCAACCTTGGACTCAAACAACTTGTTAACACCCCCACTCACTACGCAGGTCACACACTCGACCCCATCTTCACCTCCAGCAAACATATCTCCTTCAGTCACACCACAGTTCTCCATTGGACGGACCACAGCTGCGTTCACTTTGTCTACAAAAAGACCACAACCCACAACCATCCTCAACCTACTCTGCGAAGAAACTGGAACAAAATAACCATCGACCAGATCTCCTCATCACTTACTCAAAACTCCCCTGCCCACTCTTCGAACCCCAACCAAGCAGCCATTAACTTCACTCATTGGCTAACCAACAGCGCCGACAACCTAGCACCTTTGAAAAAACATCAAAACAAACTAGGCAGCAAAAACGCTCCCTGGTTCAACGATGATCTTAAGAAATCCAAGAAACTCTGTCGCTCCCTCGAGAAGGCCTGGAAAAAAGACCCAATCACCAGCACCAAGGACGCCTTCAAAAACGCCACACGCACACACCACCAACTGATCCGGACTGCCAAGAAAGCTGCACTTAAAGACCGACTAGACAACAACGCCCACAACAGCAAGGAATTATTCAACATCGTCAAAGAATTTACCAACCTCTCAGCCAATTCCAACGACATCACTCCCTCTCAAACCCTTTGCGACTCCCTAGCCTCGTTCTTCACTGACAAAATCGCAGACATCCACAACAGCTTCGACAACCAACCCGGAGACCAACCCTCCCAACCTTCTGCCGTACCCTCACCCCCCTTGAACATCCTCAACGACTGGAACCCTATCTCCACCGAGGACACCATCCGCCTGATGAACTCCATTCACTCTGGTTCCCCCATAGACCCATGCCCTCACCACACCTTCAACAAAGCAGACTCTATCATTGCACCACACCTCCGGGACGTCATCAACTGCTCCCTCAACTCCGCCACCTTCCCGGAAAGCTGGAAACACGCCGAACTCAGCGCCCTTCTGAAAAAACCCACAGCTGATCCCACCAAACTCAAAAATTACCGCCCCATCTCGCTCCTACCATTCCCGGCCAAAGTCATCGAGAAAGCTGTCAACAACCAGCTCGCCGCCTTCCTCGAAACCAACAAATCCCTCGACTCATCACAGTCCGGCTTCCGAGCAAAACACAGCACTGAGACCGCACTCATCGCAGCAACAGACGACATTCGAACTCTAATGGACAATGGAGACACAGTCGCCCTCATCCTCCTTGACCTCTCCGCAGCCTTCGACACAGTCTGTCATTGCACCCTCCTACAACGCCTCAGAAACATCGGAATCCAAGGAAAAGCACTGGAATGGATCTCCTCGTTCCTTACCGGAAGAACTCAGAGAGTCCGCCTTCCACCATTCAAGTCAGAGGCCACTGAAGTCATTTGCGGCGTGCCACAAGGTTCTTCACTCAGCCCCACCCTCTTCAACGTATACATGAGCCCCCTCGCGACCATCGCACGCCAACACCACCTCAACATCATCTCCTACGCTGATGACACTCAACTGATCCTCTCACTTACCAAAGACCCGAACACCGCCAAAACCAACCTACATGAAGGAATGAAAGAAGTTGCCGAGTGGATGAAGCACAGCCGTCTGAAACTGAGCTCAGACAAAACAGAAGTCCTTATCTTAGGTACCTCCCCCTCCGCCTGGGATGACTATTGGTGGCCTGAGGCCCTTGGAAAAGCACCCATCCCGACGGACCACGCACGGAACCTCGGTGTCATCCTGGACTCCTCACTCTCGATGAACAGACAAGTCAACGCCGTTTCATCATCCTGCTTCAACATCCTTCGCATGCTGAAAAAAACATTTCGCTGGATCCCCACCGAAACTAGAAAAACTGTCACCCACGCACTGGTCACGAGCCGCCTGGACTACGGTAACACCCTATACGCCATTTACCACCACAAAACTTCTGAAAAAACTCCAACACGTCCAGAACGCATCAGCCAGACTCATACTAGACATCCCGCGTAAAGACCACATTTCTAGCCACCTGAAAAACCTCCACTGGCTCCCCGTCAATAAGAGGATAACATTCCGCCTCCTAACCCACGCACACAAAGCACTTTACGAACTTGGACCCGAATGCCTCAACACTCGACTTTCCTTCTACACTCCCCCCCGCCAGCTACGCTCCTCCAACCAAGCCCTTGCTACTGTACCTCGCATCAACAAAACAACCATGGGAGGAAGATCCTTCTCCTACCTGGCTGCTAAAACTTGGAACTCACTTCCCACTCACCTTCGCCTCACTCAGAACCGCCTAGCATTCAGAAAGCAACTTAAAACTTGGATATTCGACAAATAATTCCCCACCCCTCTTCAAGCGCCTTGAGACCCTCTGGGTATGTAGCGCGCTATATAAATTATTTGACTTGACTTGACTTGACTATATCACTGGAAAGGGTTTGTAATTGTGAATCCAATGATAGAAAACACTACGAGGCTGCTCCACTTTAATCCACTATCACAGCCTGAAGTAACTTGAACCCTTACCCCATGTTAGTCTTTGGGCAGAGCAACCCTCATAAGTAGTGAAAACATACATGGGTATTCTTCACTACCTGGACAGGGAACACACATGTGTACCTGTCCTGCCTTTCATCTACCACTCGCTTCACCCCTTAAGACGTTCTCCAGTAGAAGTGGAAGGTCCTCTGAGGATGGTGAGTGATTTAGAAAGCCCAGCCTGACTAGAAGCGCAATTGCACCTGCACAGACCTGCAATGGTAGCTGGACACATGTTTAAAAACATTATAGCTGCAAGTGTGCACACTGTCCTACAATGGCAGGCTTGACACTGGTTTAAAAACACCATAGGTGCAAGTGTGCACACACCAGGCTGCAATGGCAGACCTGACCAAGGTTTAGAAAGATCAGGTCAGCACCACTTCCTAACTTGTGTAGGAAGGACGTGCACACTTTCACACAGCATTTGCAGTGGGAAAGTTCCCAGAGCCCTAAGGTCATTACAAGAAGAAACACTATCTGAAGAGTATCAGGTCTAATAAGCAGACAGTAATTCTGAATGGGTGCTTCTGTGTTCCTGCACCCAGGTGTCTTGCTTGGAAAGACAATAAATTGAAACAACAGTAAAATGCCAATTAAATTATTTCAGAGACTTGATCAGTTCCTGCCAAATGCTGATGACAAGTGATTATATATATATAAAGCATCACCTTTTTTAGTTAAACCTCCATAAATAAGAGAGTAAATCAGACTCCCCAGGAAATCCCATTTCAAAGGAAGGCAACAGGGGAAGTTAATACCTCTGCTGCCTGCTTGTCTGTTGGTCACCGTCCCTTTACTGGCTCAGCATCGGCATACAGCCAGTAAAGAGAGGATTAATCCTGTTTTTTATCAACTCTAATTTTGCAGGAACTTTAGTAAAAATCACAGGATTTTTACAAAAGTGTTTATTTTGCACTTCATTTGCAAATCGCGGTATCCTGGGGGGTCTGAAGAGGGTATTAGCACCAGTTGTTGTTTCCTTTATGCATTCGGAAGAAGCTCAATTGGCTTAATGCCCGAGGGGCAGGAGGAAAAGGGAAGCTGGTTACATCTAGAAAGGTCTGCCACTTCAAATTGGAAGGAACAAATAGTGGTATGGTATGCCTGTCAACGATTTTCACCACATTTACAGAATGCCTTAGTAGTAATAAGGACAGACAATCAAGTGTCAAAGGTGTACCTGAACAAGCAAGGAGGGGAACCTCAAGTCAACACCCCTACCAAGTTCAGCTTTCCAAGCTGCAGCTAGGGCAAAATCACAGACTCAACCCATCAGAGCCTCTTCCTCACTTCTTGAGTTCCACCAGAAGTTGAAGACTTGGCTCTTCCTATAAGCACCATGGGGGCCACAAACCTACACACCTGCCCAAACACCTGCATAATCTCTTTGGAGATTAGTGCACTATGCAAATCAATATAACACAGCTTAACATAGCACAAGAAACAAGGACCTGGCAATGAATGCCAGAGAGATATTCTCGGGGGGGGGGGGGGGGGGGGGGGGGGAGCAACCTGTTAGCCTTCAATGCGACCTTTATTTTGGGGTCAGAGAACATGTGGGAAGACAGACTAAGCAACAATCTACCAACATTTGGCCCTTATTATTTAAACAAGTACCGGTAGGCTTTTCAATTGATAAAGGACACACTTGGGAGTCCATGGTTGGACCTGTTTCTGTCCATGGAAATTGCTCTCTAGAATAAGGATGTGTTTAGAGTGGTTGCGATGTGGATCCCATGGCCTTCAGGTTTTCAGTTTGCATTGCCATGATACCTTGCCTTCCAAAAATGTTAGACAATTCGGAGCTTGGGGGTATAAGTAATTTTGGTAGCTCCATATTGCCCTTGCAGGCCTTGTTTTCCTCTGTTGAAACCCTTAGAGCAGGATTAATATCTTCAGCTTCTGTTACACCCTCCTCCCCGGAGTTTCCAAGGCTTGCAAAGAGTCAGCTTGGAAATTGTGTGGCTACCCTTCAGGGGTTAGGATGTTTAAGCGAGGTGGCAGTGGACATTCAGGCATGTAGGAAACCTTCAATGTTTAAGGCTTACGCAAGACACTGGAAACACTGAATTGTGGTGTCAAAATAAAGGGGCAGAAGCAAGCTCACGGGACCAATTCCTTATATTGGATTTTCTAAAAGATGTTTGTTTATCAGAATTGTCTCCTTCATCATTTTTGACCCAACGGTCGGCAATTAAAGGTTTTATGGAAGCACCTGGGGCTATTTCTCGGATAATCAAACTAGATTTTAATTTATTAAAGTGCAGCAGATTGAAAAGGCCAGTGGTTTATACTCCAGTGCCCTACTGGGAGTTATCAGTGATTCTAAAGGGGTTGCAGGAGAAATCATTTAAGCCTATAGCACCTTCTGACATGTTGTGGGTATCCCCAAAAGGGTCTTTTTTGTTAGTGATAATCTGAGGGGTTGGGGGAGCTAGATGTATTGGTGATTAATTACTTGATATTTGAAGTTCCTGCCAGACAGAATGGTGCAGCGGCATTGCAATTAGTTTAAACACAAAGTTAGAGGTGTTTTCATTGTTCACAAGAGATTGTTTTTCCAACGACTGGAGGTGGTTTGGAAGTGAAGATTTCTAAGGGCCATATATATCAAGCAAAATTGCGATCACAAACGCCGAAATTCGCAGAATTTCAGCATTTGTGATTGCAATTTTGCTAAATGGTATGTATGAAGGCAAATCTGCGTGTAAATAAGGAATCGCAAAATTTGCAATTCCTTATTTTGCGATTGCATTTAAGGAATCGCAAATTTTGAGATTTCTTAAATGCAATGTAAGAAGCATCAAAAAAGTGCAATTTGGCCTAAAGAAATTGCAAATTACCACCAACTTCAAGTTGGTGGTAATTTGCGGTTTCATTGAAAAATGCACTTTTTTGCATTTTTTAAAGTACAATGTGAAGCACATACATGCCCTTAGGACATGTATGTGTGCCACGTGTGCACACATGTTTATTTCAGAGGTGCAACAGGGTGTCCTTTTGACACCCTTGCACCCTTGAAATTGCATTCTCAATTTGCGATTCTCTAATTGCCCGTAGGAATGAATGGGTAGGTATTCCTTAATTGCGAACCGCAATAAAGGAATATGTAGGATTCGCAAAATGTATTGCAAATCCTACATACATAACATTTTGCGATCTCAAATAGCAATTCGCAAAAAATCACTATTTGAGAATCACAAAAGCGGTTTTTGGCACATATGGCCCTAAATTACTAGACAGTAAGAGGGTGTGGATAGTTTATTTAAACAGGACTAAAAATGTTTTCTTCTAACACATTGGTGGTAGCTCATGAGGATATAAACAAAGGTCACAACATTGACTCTCAGTAGATGGGTAAAGCAGTCCAATATTTCACCTGGCTGTGTGGTACCAGCCTGTTTGCAAGATTGATCTACCAGAGCAGTAATGTTAGTGGTGAATTATTGGCTTTTGTATATTCTCAACAGTAAGACTGGGATAAGAAGTGTCGATGATGAGGTAATGATTCTATTACTTACTGGTAATCTTCGTTATTCTGATTCATGAGCTCTGGTCTCAATCTGCTTCCTTTCTCTGCCTTTCAGCATGGCCACGATAACTTTGGCTTGTCAAGTCAGGAAGTACCAATGGAGGGGAGAATCATTATTTACATTCATTCTTAGTTCTCCTCCCTTCACACATAGCCATACGTACCTCTATGTGAATTACATTTGTGGGTGACCTTTTTTTAAAAGTCAGACGTTGTTTTAAAATATAAAAAACTAACATGTCTCTAAGATTTTCTTTTACATGTTTTAGCCCAGAAAATGCAATCATAGAAAACATCACCACTGAAAAGCATATAGCTCCAGCTAGGAGTACTTAAAAAAATTATACTAAGTTCTCCTGGGATCATAGATTTAATGACCCAGTAGATTTACTATTCTTTCAATGTTGCTGGGGGGGGCTGCTGAACTCCCTGCAGCCCCAACAACAATACAAAACGGCTTTGTGGTGCCCCTTCCTATTCTAGGGGCACCCCAAAACTAAAAAAGAAAAAATCCCTTGCAGGGAATTTTGGGGCCCTCCTTCAATGAAGCAGTGGATAATAAATGAGCAGATACTCTTTTAATAACATAACCTCATTGATTACTTTTTCTTCCTCCCAACCATTACTCTGGAACGTTTCCCATGCTCTTCTTCCCCACTCCTCTCTGATCTTCTTCATCCAGCATACAATACCCTTAGAAAAAGCAGAGGGATTAATAGGAGTGGCACTGTAACTCTAGTATTTGCAGATGCCATTTCATGCTAGAAGATCCTATGGGATACCTTGGGCTACCTTGAAACTACAGTGGTCAAGTGCTCTTGCTGTTCCAGACTTTCCTCAGATGCTTCACTCGTGTATCACTCCCCCAACCCCAAACATTTTCCCCACCGAGCACAACGAAGTGGTCCAGCTGGCCCATTAGATTGGGGCATATCATAATCTGGATGGAAAAACCTCCTAGACACTCAGTGCATACCACACTCTTGAACTAGTCTGAACACACCATCATACACTTTGTAATGCCTAGGAAACCTCACAAATCACCTATCACTAAAGCGATACTCAATGATCCTTCTTGATTCAAAAACTTAAACAACATGCACTCTGACCCTAAATGTCATTGAATTTGCCACAGGGTGTACCCTCAGGTCCAATAAAGGAGAAGTGAGTAAATGGTTCAGCAATAATGTAAGAGCCATAAAGCTAAGCAAAAGGGCCCTTGAAAGGCACTCGAGAAAACTGTAAATCATCAATTGAATGCACAGCATGGCACATCCACAACAGTGGCTACAAGTGCCCACTACTAAAGGGCAAATGAATCTTGATTCTGAGGCTACACTGCATATATCAAATGCTCCTCAAAGGGATATGCATGCATTTTTCAAGAGTTGGCATAATGGCTAGGTTTATTCCCCGGGCATTCACTCCCATCTTGATTCCGCCATGAATTGATCACTCAGCTCTAGAAGTGTTACCCTCTATATAGACCCAGGCATTCTAGCACATATCCCTCCTATTTTGGGTCTCCCAGCATAGTCTCCACTAAACTCTGCCTTGAGTGACTGTCAATCCAGCTTCCAACCTCACCCTGGCACAGAAAATAGCACTTTTGTGCTCACAGCCAGAGACATGCATGGGAACGTGATCTATCTGCAGCCTTCTGCACAGTTTACCTAAACATTCTCCCAGGCTTCCTAAAGTCAATAATGGCCCCAGTGTAAAGTTTTGTGCCTCTTTTCCCTCCACTTAGCTCAGCAAGTGAAACTAATCTCCACCCAATCATCTACAACTATCACATGTAGAGTGTTTATAAGATCAATCTCAAAGTTGAACTGAAAGCAGAGTAGTTAGGGGCATATTGTTCTCAAATCATAGGGCAGAAGAACATCAGCGCTGTGGACATCCTGGTTATGTCCCCAGTCTACTTTTCTGGACATAAAATACTTTCTCCCAATGAAGGACCCCTAAATAGCAAAACACCTGTAAAGCATCATACAAGTCCAAATGACACAGCTGCAGAGCTACCATTGGTGCAGCGGGTGTAATAGCAACAGGGCCCATTGAAGCCTGATAATTGCATCCTTGTAGGCTACTGCACAGCTGAACATGAAGAATGACAACTTTAAACATGGTAATCACAGAACAGAACACACCAGGCTTATTGTAGTCCCATAGTGAAGTAAGAAATGTACCACAATCAGATTATTGCACATTTCTACCATTTCAGCTGATTTAAAGTAATGTGGTAAACTGGCTAAAAGTAATAGCATGATATGGAAAGTGCTGCATTGAATCCTTATTGGACAGGGTCAGGGTCTGAGGCTGATTTTGATAGCTCCACTACTCCCCGAGGAATTTCTGGATACCTACATCGAACTGTATTGGGAGGGGTAAATCCTAGCACATTCTGTTCTGCTAGAACAAAACAAAGATAACAACACTTGTATTGGAACAGGCAGAGACTGCTGCCTCCCACTTGATTTTGCACCCAAACAGTCTGAATTTGTTTTTCTATTCACTGAGCTTCACTGGTTAATCCGCAAGAGTGAAACAATACGAGTATGGATGTTCTTCGATTTCCTTCTCTCAGTACACTTAATTGTATTACAATCCACTTCTCTCCATAAAATACCATATTTTATGATATTTGAACTCTAAATCCGAGGGCCAAATCCCACAACTCTTACATGCCAAAAGGTTAATACCACATTGAGGCATTAACCGAGGACATAACATACACTGCTAAGGAATTGTCAGAGTTTTAACTGGAAATCAAAGAAATATGAGCCAGCACAAGTGTGTATGTTCTCAGTTGTGGTACTGTGCACTTACCCAGAAATGAGCGAGTACGTTGACTTCAAATATTTTTTGAATCTGGTTATCTTTAAGCGAGAGCAGATCTGCGCAGAATATTACACCAGCATTATTTATCAAGATGGTAACATCGCCGACCTCCTCCTTAACCTGAAATTAAAAATATAAACACTAATAAACTGTTGTAAAGCATGTAAATGTTTTAGTGTTGCTAGCAAGACAATGAGTGAGCAATGCAGCACATCCTTATCGATGTTAGCCAATTTACAGGTGTTGAAATCTGGGTATTTTGGGAGTAATTGACTAATGTAGCATCATAAGACCCAGCATTGATATTCATATGTTTTCTTCCACATTTCAAGTTAGGGCCAGCTAAGTTCAAATATAGCTACATAGTAAGGCCCAGATTTACAAAACGTTGCAGCAGGTTTGTGTTATTTTTGTAACACAGACCCGATGCAAAGGAATTCTGAGGAAATATACAAACTGATGCAAATCTCGATATACGTTGGTTTATAACCCAAAGTAAAGCAAGGAAGTGCAATGTGTTGCCTTGAGTTACTTAGCATCAGGGAGGCATTCTGTGGGTGGTATATGGGCATATCCATGCATCCACCGTTGGCCTTTGATGCAAATCCATATTTACAATTACTTGTAGACATGGATTTAAGCCAAAATCCTGTGCCTGGCTGAGGCTGTCGTAAAAAGGAGAAATATTTTTAGTTCTCCTTGTTTTTTCCTTTTTGCATGTGTGCATCATTCTGCAACACACATACACAGAGGAGACAGCCTCAAGGGATAGTTTTAGTTCAGTTCAGGAAGGAGCCACTTCCTGCAAAAAAACTATCAAGAGCACCTTTGCCTGCGTTGGTGCAAGGCTGCACAAAGTTCACTAGCGCATGGAGAGAGCAGACTTGCACTTTTCTTTACAGATATGGCATAGTTCTTATCTCTCTAGTTCACGCATCACAGCACAGCATCTTTGCTTGTTGCCCTGCACTGCATGAACTATTTTAAATCTTGGCCTAAGCATGGAATCTACAGGGCCAATCACAAGGACCTTCAAGAAAGAATGTGCACACGTGGCTTGTGATTGCAACATATGTCGATTAAATACACAAGAAACCAGGGTTTTTAGCTCAACAGCTAAAAGTCCCAAACCAACGTCCATCAAGCTTAGTGGTCGATGAGCACTTTTTTTTGGCAGGTCCACGGTGAAAGAGTAGACAGGAGGGAAGAGATGAAGCAAGTGATGAAGACACAAACAAGCTTCAACGTATGGGGATATATTGCTTCACAAGCATTGTACAGTTAGCTAATATTTATAAACGAAATGTAATTTTCTAAACGACTCTACTCATAAAATTATGATATTTACTAATCCTAAAAATAGAACAAAATTAGGATTGCAATATAACTCCTTGCAATTTATCACAATTACAAAAAACTGTAAAAATACTACTATCTTTAAAATAGTTTTGAAAACTGAATATCGAATTTTTATATATTTGTTCATAAAAAAACTATGCATTTTCATAGCTTCGATATTTTTAATTCAACAATTTACTTTTCCACTGTATAATTTCAAAAAGCTTGTTACATGTGGTTTCAAGTCTACAAAAAGGCCAGAAGCATCGGCAGCACAAGGGTGCTGGATACCCACCAGAAAAAGAAAATATCCTCCCATTCTGGGGAAAAGTGTAGTAAATATCTTTTTAGGTCGTACCTAGCGGCAGCGTGCATACGCTGCTCACTCTGGGAGATTGCTGTAGTAAAGTATGGGAGAGAAGCTGCGCCCACTCTCATCCCATATTTTTCATTGGCTTGCGTCATTGTCTTTTGTAATTGCTGCCTTTGGATTTGTTAATAGGCTTGTTAGTCCCTCCTTAGTACAGCCTTGTCTTCATTTGTAACATCCCATGGCTACTGGCCCCTTTACTTCAGTTGTTACACAGGACCTGTTATTTAGTCTGTAAGCATTATTTACTTTATTGAGTTTCTCTTACTGACGGCCGGACATGCTCTGCTTCAGCTGAAACCACTTGTGATTTTTTAAGCAGCAGGGCTGCACCTTAACACGGGTGCCAGCTTTTAATCACTTTAACCCAGCATTATCTTGTGTATGTTTCAACCCTTCAAGTAAAATGGATTTAGAAATGATTAGGGAACTAAATTGTGTGAATTCCAGGTAGCACATAATAATGTGCTAAATAGCTGAAGGAAGCTGACAACAGCACATCTGTGTTAGATGTCATCTGCACTATGCCACATGACAGGTTGTTTTTAAAAAACAGTTTTATTAACAACAACACCACCACCACCGCCACCAATACCACCACCACCAATATCACCACCAACACCGCCACCACCACCGCCATTACTGCCACCACCACCAATACCATCACCACCAATCCAAAGCCACCACCGCCAATACCAATACCACCACCAATACCACCACCACCACCAATAACACCACCAATACCAGCACCACCAATACCACCACCACCACTACCACCACCACCAATACCACCACAACCAATACCACCACCACCACTATCAAACCCACCACCAATACCACCACCACCACCAATACCAGCACCACCAATACCACCACTACCAATCCCACCAATACCACCACCACCAATACCTCCACCAATACCACCACCACCAATACCACCATCATCAAAACCACGGACACCACCAATACATCACTACCAATACCACCACCGCCACCAATACCACCACCACCAATACCGCCACCACCACCAATACCATCACAACCAATCGAATACCACCACCACCAATACCAATACCACTGCCAATACCAATACCACCACCAATATCACAAATACCAATACCACCACCACCACCAATAACACCACCAATACCACCAACACCAGTACCAGTACCACCAATACCACCACCACCAATACCACCACAACCAATACCACCACCATCACCATCAAACCCACCACCACCACCAATACCACCACCACCACCAATGCCACCACCACCCCAATACAACCACCACCAATCCCACCACCACCAATACCACCTCCAATCCCATGAATACCAACACAACTAATACTTCCACCAATACCATCACCACCACCAATATCACCACCACCACCACCACCAATACCACAACCATCAATACCACCACCACCAATACCCCACCACCAATACCAACAATACCACGAATGCCACCACCTATAGCACCACCACCACCAATACCACCACCACCAATACTACCAATGCCACCACCACCAATACCAATGCCAATACCACCACCAACAATACCACCTCAGTGCCTCACACTCACTAGTAATAGCAGGGGCACTGTACGAGGCCCGAGCTCCAGCCGAGTACATCCCACCCTCCTTCCATGCCTGCCATAAAGCACAGCCTGCCCTGCCCCAGGAGGTGAAGCCATGGCCCTACTACAGCTGGAGTGTTTTTTATTAGTCCAAAGATAGCAATGACATTACGCAATGCCACACTGCACACTCAAATCACGAAGAGGGCTGGAAATAGCCCTCCCGCTCTTCCTCCTCAGCCGTGAAAGTAGTAATCACAGATCGAAAGGTGTTGGAGCGCTTTGTTAGTGTTTATAGCTCGGATCATATGTAACTCTCACTTCACACTTTGAGTCTGAGTAATTTACAACACTTACACATCTTCTTCACTGCACTATTTATCATTTCTTTGAAGACGTCGTAGGCCGGTCTCTTCCTCTGATATTTACAATCTAACAAGCGGTCGAGAAGGCCCTTTATTGCAATGCTGTTGTTGTTGTATACGCTTTATTCGACTGATAATGTCAAAAAAGCCATAAAAACATTTTAAAAGGAAAAGTACAAGCAAGGCAAGTATGACATACAACAACATGAGACTTGTAAAAGCAAACAGTACAACACAATGGCCTATTAAATCCTTAGCACAAAAATTGTCACATTCAATTAATTAAAAGTTGGTACACGACATGTAAATATGCATTATGTACAATAAAAACAAGGTAAAACTGAATAAAATGTCATCCTAATACAAATCTTTATAATGTTATAGTTAACTGGTAATTTGCTGAAGAACTTTGAGCTTTCCTGAAATAACAGCAGAAAGTAGTAAATAAAGTGTTTGTGCATGAAATCTAGTTTTATAACTTGGCCAAACAGTCTGGAGTCGTGCCACAATTTCGTCACAACCTCATTCAAATTAGAGCTATGCAACTCTTGAGAGGGCTTTCCATCTGATAGGCCATGTCTGGCCAAGAAACTTTGCCACGCAACAAGCAAAAAGAGGTCTGGAATCAGACCTAAGGATGCGCAGGGCTGTATGGTAATCCTGTGTGCCTAGTTGCTGACAAATTGATTTTAGCTACTTGGCCCGCAAGGTGTTATATGCTGGGCAGGAAAACATAACATGGGCAACGCTTTCTATCGGGGCTCTGCAGCAAGGGCAATCTCTTTATGTCTTGTTCCATGAGTGCCATTTTGAGGTCTCCATGAGTGCCATTTTGCGGTCATCTCGCGGACAGGGAGAGTTCGGAACCTAAAATGTATATCCAACATCCTGTCCCTGGGGACCTTGATTATATCTAAAAAGGGCTCTAGACATCTAATTTGTTTGTGTGAATGAAAATCTGTTGTTATTTTACCCCCATTGGGTTTACAGCTTTCCCGTTGGCCCAGCCAGTCCCAATACAGTCGTTTGAGCTCGTCTCTCCTTGGGGGTCCTGCCTTTCCCAATGAGCTTGAAGCCCTATAGCTGTCAGCATTTTCATAGCATTACAAATCCAGACAATTTTGCGGCCAGTGTCTAATCGGATGATCTCACTAAGAGCTTTAGCATAGGGGAGAAACTCTGGAGTTTGCCTAATGTGGGCCCAGAAGAGCAGTGGGTGTAACCTAGCTACATCTCCGATCGACCGCTTACCCATATCAAACAGTAAAGGGGTAAGAGGTAGCATCACTAGGTCTCTAAGACATTTGTGCTCGGATCTGCAGAGGTCATCGATCTTGTTGAATCCCCGAACCTCTGCTCCGTAAAGAGCAGAGCTGACTGCTTTAGCTTCATAAACTTGAAGGGCAGGAGCTACCGGCCTAGAGTGTGAGAAGTGATGTTCTTTCCCTAGCGCTCCAGCCACTAGTTTATGTCCCAACAACATCTTTGGTAAGTGGGCCATCCATTACATTTTTTCGGAGAGTCTGATGCCTAAATAATCAAAGGTGTTTACCCTTTCCTTTTTTTATGTCAACCATAGGGTAATATACTTAAACTAGAATACACAGTGTTAGATACATACAAATATCATAAATCATAATTATGCCTAAAAAGAGAAGGGAAAAAAAATTCCAGAAGGAGAGAGAAAAATTGACATATAAATTCATTCATATAGCAAAAAACAGCAAACTCGAGCCAATCTAATCCCCATCTGTTACTGATTTTATAGCCTAAAACAGAGATCCCCAAATTTTATTACATTTAATTACCGAGCGGATGCCCCTTGACTCTGCAAGCGCTTGTTCCATGTCATATGTTTGACTTACTAAAACCCACCAGTCCATAACAGTAGGGGGTTTTGGTGATATCCACACCTCGGTAATTGTTAATCTTGCTGAAACTAATAGGATAGCAAGCAGATCATTAAATTTAGAGCTCAAGGTCCTACACACCATCATAATTTCCATAATCGATAAGGGTAATACTATCCCCAACTTCTGAAGCAAGACATTACCAATCTTTTGCCAGAATATTGTCAATTCTGGGCACGTTATAAACATATGTTTGATGTCGGCCACATATAGAGCGCATCTTGAGCATTTTGTCCGGTTGCTAATTGTATTGGTGTCTACCCTTTCCAGGTGTGTCCCACTTAGCAGAGGGCTACTCCTGTAAGACTTGTGTCAGTTAAAGGCCATATATTTGGTTTTTGAGCTATTTATGACCAGCCCCCGATTGTCACACCAAAGTTGGAACCTGTTAAGTAGGCGTTGTAACCCGGCTGGGGTCTCCGATATCAGCAGAGTGTCGTCGGCAACAACAAGGTTGGTACATTACTGCCCCCCAAAAATGACACATCTGCAGGGTCTTCTTGGAGAAAGCTAACCACCCCACTCATATAAATGGAGAATAGGGTGGGGACTAGAACACAGCCCTGTCAGACTCCTCTATTGATAGGGATGTGTTCTGTTAGTTGTCCTTGCGCCACCCCCCTCCCCCCCCCCCATCGGACCTGGGCAAAATTGCCCTCGTGTAGCCCGACCAACAGTTTAATGACAAAAGGGGGGATGCCATTTCACTAAGTGTTGCCCACAACTTGATTCTAGGGACCATGTCAAAGTCAGTCTTTAACCCCTTGGGTGCTCATGACGAGGTCAGCTCGTCATGAGCTACGGCGGTCCGGTGCTCATGACGAGCTGAGCTCATCATGACCTCGCCCGTTCCATGGAACGCTCACATGCTGGGCTGATTCCCCTGCTGTGCTGAACGTTCCATTGGAACGGGTGTGGCCATGACGAGCTCAGCTCGTCATGAGCACCGGAGCGCTGTAGCTCATGACAAGCTGACCTCGTCATGAGCACCGGGGCGCTGTACGGGCCCCCCGCCCCCCCCCAGCACAGCGGGGGAAACAGCCCCGCACGGAAGGGGTTAAGTTGCTTAATGCGAGATAAAAACTGCCCTTGCCAATCACCACTATCTTCCAGTGAATAAGGAGAAGTATAAACACCTGGTCCATCGTTCCAGTCTTTGATCTAAAACCGGCCTTGGTACTGGGAAAGGATGGCTTCATCGTCAGTCCATGACTGAATGCTCTGGAGAAGGACTTGGCCAAAGACATTGTGCAGAGCATCAATCAAGCTGATGGGTCTATAATTGGAAGGGTCGTCCCTAGCTCCCTTTTTATAAATAGGACCACCTCGGCAGCCATCCATGACTCATGGACTGGGGCTCCATTAGCTATGGCGTTTGCTAGGAGTAAAATGTAACGTGCCCAATTGGAGGGGTTGGCGAAAAAGAGATCAGCTGGTTGGCCATCTGGTCCTGTTGCTTTGGAGAGCACTATTTTGCTTATTGCAGCTTCTATCTCTGCTAGGTCAAAACACTCATCTTCTACAGAGGACTCATTTAAATTGTCTAGTTCCACAGGTGGAGTGACCTCTGGCATTGAATACAGCTTTCTAAAGTGATCATGCCATGCCTGGCCCGTAATGTGGTTCACAGATGAGCATGTGCCTGATTTACTCCCCCCAGTGACTAGTTTCCAAACAGATTTGTTTCTTTGTCTGAACATGCTTCCTTGAGCTGCTGCCAGTGCAATTCATCCCATTCTAGCTTTGCACCTGCAGGGCTGCTCTGTAGGATTTCCTAGCAGTTTTTATAAGTGGCTGGTTCTTATCTTTAATAGCTGCTGCTAGGATCGATCTTTTTTTGCCTACAGTTTTTGGTGTACCACGATTATGGCTCCTTTAATGTGGATGCTAGTCTGGTTCCGCTATAGGCAGCAGCCTGGAGCTCGAGTATGCCTCAAGCTAAATCGTGTTGAGTACCAATGATCTTTGTGTCGTGCAGGATTACCTTCCGCTATTTCAAGAACTTTTTGCAGTTTGAGGGATTATCTCCTTAGTAGAAGTCAGTGGTAAGTTGTTCACTTGGTAGTAAGGTGCCTCCAACAGGGGTTTCAAAGTTAAGTATAAAGAGTTGTGATCGCTCTCTGTGGTGGTGCCCATAATCCTATCAACCAGTTCCCCCCACAGTTTCATCTCAAGGAAGATGTTAGCAATCTGAGACAGACAACTGGCTCTGTTATAGGTATTAGCACCATGTTTATCTGATGGTGATCTGCCATTAACTGCCCTCAAACCATACTCTATAGGAGTAGTTTTAAGTTGGAGTGCCTGCTCCGTTTATCTCTTGACTGGAGGTAGGTCTAGTTGGGGGACTGCCCATCTATTGTCATGTTCTTCAATTCCCGTTAGATCTTCATTAGCTAGGGGTTCAAAGGTGCAGTTGGAATCTCCTGCAACCACACTCTGGCATGGGGTGAGCAGTTAACTTAACATTTCTCCAGTGCTGAGATAGTAGATGAGGGTCTGCCCCCTTTTGCAATAGGTCTCGCATTTGCGAGAATTTAAGCTATTAGTATTGTAAATGACACTTACTTTTATTTATGTTTTAAAACCCAAAACATAATTAAAAGACATTTTCATTTACAATGACAATAGCTCAAACTCGCATGAATGTGAGACCTATTGTATTGAAAATGCTTGTTGCACATGGTAGCAAAAACCTAGTGCTATGTGCAGCATTGGATGTTTATGGTGCTCTTACTGCTAAAAATTGTTCTCTGTGAAGCCTGATGCTGCTCTTGGGAAGTAAGATTGTGATACTTTATTTATTTTCTTTGTATCAGATCTTGCACCGTCTTTACCCTAAGTCACTTCCAGAGTGTCAATATTCATTGAATCCACTAGCTGCAAATTTCCTGGGCAAAAGTATTTTTCAAGTCCTCACCTTTTCTGCTGCTTTGTAAATGTCTTCTCGCTTGCTGCAGTCCACCACGAACGCATGGGCGGCAGCCCCCAGCTCTCTGCATTCTGCGGCTGTTTCTTCAACGCCTTGCTAGAAAACCAGAAAAGAAAGACAGTTCTAAAGAACAATCTTCTGCATTGCCTTTGAAACGCGTCATGCCTTAGCAGCTTGCTTTTGATCTCAGTGCTTTATTTATCAGCGGGGCAGCCAGTATGTCATGGGCTCAAGTGCAAGGAAGGCAACGGGCCCACTGACCACTGTTTACATTGTGAAATATAGCAATAATCAGGGTTCAGTGGACCCAGCAGGCCTCTGAACCCCAGTGCCACTGCACCTGCTGCACCAATGGAAGTCACGCCACTGGTAAATACTTTTTTTAATTTAATTTTTATAAGTTATTTATACATTTTCAAAAAATACGGAGTAGGCAGATGTGAGTACAGACAGGGCACCATTACAAAAGAACAAGTATAATGAATTGGCAAAATAGGTCTGAAGGCCAATAAAGCACAGTGGGCAAATAATCTATGCATATAAACAGTAGAGGCAATAATAACAATGGAAAGCATGTGATACACATAATAGTAGCCACTGGTAAATACTTAAATGCAGGAGCAAGCACTCCCGAATGCCGGGGTTGGGACTATCAAGGATGCTGAGTTTTGATCCACATCATGTATCTTTCTTCCACCATCCTACACTTCCTGTGTCTTCATCTTTCTCAAGCAGGTTCTTTACCACCCTCACTGTCTCCTGTATTCATTGTTCTCCCATCTTTCCCTCCTGCCTTCTTTTGCCGTTTTCTGACTTTTTTCTCTTTTTCTCTGAGTCAAAGATTGATGATGAAGAAAAGGAGTCCTGATTCCCTAAATGACTACAGGTGCCACCACCTACAACCATCTACACAATTTAAGCACAGCATGTTGATTACTTAGCTAATAAGTGCACTGTTACTAATCTAATCAGTGCACTTACCTGATGCAGCTTTGCATTTTCCCACCTCTTCCACTGCCCCCTGGTTAAACTTAGAGGAGACTGGTTTACAGATAATGTTCATCAACCAATCAAACTGAAGATGGAGATGATGACATCTACTCATGCTTTGAGGTGACCCTACACAAGGCTAGACCTTAATCTTATCAGTCTATCCAAAATGCTGCATCAGCCCTTCCCTATGCCCATTTTACTGCAACTATGGGACCACATAACAATGTGGACGCAAATATGATACGCATATCAAATACATATGTGCAACTCCTCAATATTTGTTACAAACATGCAGAAGTAGATTATAGCAACCCAGGCTTCAAATGTGCTGCTTGCGGTGTCGGTATAAGAACTACACAAGTCACTACATATGTGTGAGCCTGCCCTTCCCTCCGTGTCACAGTTTGGCAATTGTTACCATTCTAAGCACAGTTCAAGGTTGTGAATAGAAGCATATTCTGTCCTATTCATGAATTTTATGCCTGGCAACCCATGCTCAGGACCGCTGTGTAACTATTTACACCAAGCCATCTACCAAAATACAGTGCCTCGTTGAGCTTTGAAAGGGGAAAGGAAGCTTTAAAGGATCAAAATACATAGTTTGGATCTTGTGGTTCATCATGAGAACTTTGAATGTGAGAGAAGAAAACAAAAAATAAAGAAAGCTTCATCTAGATATTGCAGCCTAATTTTTGCCTCATAGCATATATGACATATTTCTTTAAATGTCATGGACACATGTGTAGAACAGAAGAATGAGGAAAGAAGTAGATTTTTCCAGTTGCCTAGCAAGGAATGTCGTGATTTAAAAAAACACACGGAAGCAAATATTATGCCATCTCAAGTCTTGCTTTATTTTGCCAGAAGCCACTGAATAAACTACATTCACCAAATCACCATCTGAAACAAAGGAGGCTAAAAGAAAATCAATTAGCATGAGCGCGAGCAATTGAGAGGCGATTCCTAAGTCCACTTAATCTCTTGCTGCTTACCAGTACACAGAATTGTGTTTCACTGGGGAAAATATTGACCACTTACTTCAATGACTATTCTATTGGTGTGTGTGTTTATTACCTGATTTTAAAAGGCATATGTTTCTTCCGTCCTGGGGATATATTTAGCCCAGAGACATTTTAAACAAAGTGGGCAAATTCCCAGGGGCTCCACTTTTCCTGCTGTCTCTCTAAATCTATCTCAAATTTGTCAATGTTTCTTTCAGAACCTCTCTCCCTCTCTCTACCACTAACTCTGTCTCTCTCGAACGAGTGTAATTTTAAGGATTTTGGGCCTCCAGTATATTTATATTATTCAATACTGTTTGCAGGTTTGAATTGGCAGAAAATAGCCAATAAAATGTAAAGTTTTCCCCGAACAGGGACTCACAAATATATCTGTCCTACTGCCCCAAATATCCTTATGATGACACTGCTTCAGCCTTACTCTCAGCTAGCAATGAAACACGGGCTGCACGCAGGTAAACCAGGAGGGTCGGAATGACAATGACCAGTCAGTGTTCAGATTATGGAGCAAAGGGACTCCAAAGAGTCGCTTTATGCGCTCACTACACAGCTTGACCAGTGGTTGTTCCAGTACCAATGGGCTTCTAAATAGAACATCAATTGCAGAGTATCAAAAGTAGAATCAAAATGCCACCAATGAGGAATAACAGCATGGGTATGCCTCCGAACACACTGGGAAATAATGAATGGATAAATGGCGGTATTACTTCAAAAATGTATTGGAAGGTACTGACCAAGCCAGTTCTGATATTTTTTGAATAAGTGCACAATTTTGGCAGGGTGCGAAGTATTAAATATTTGGTGCACTAGCTTGCCGAAGTGTAATGGCAAACTGGTATTAATCAAGGACTGTACGTCAATGGATGTCCTTGCAACCTGTTGTTCAGAGGTTTCTGAGACAGATAATAATGCCACCTCCTTTTGGAACAATACGGCTTAGAGCCGGCTTTGCTTGTTAAAAAGTTAGGATGGAAGGCCACAATGTAGCTTCTGAGACCGTATGTGTAGTGGGAAAATGGACAGTATTGCAGCCGGTCACTATCTGGGAGACCGATAAATTATATGGGATCCTGGTCTTCATGAAGCAACAGTCTTGGTTGCTTAGCATTAAAGAGCTTCCATTTTAAAGGAAGGTGATGAGTAGGAGAATTGAAGGGCCTGGTATTTCTTTTAGATAACAAGCCAAATTTGCTACTGAAGAATTGCTTGCGCTGTGAATGGTAACATGTTTCCAGACAAGTGAGTGACCAACAGAAAAGTCACATTCTTTTCCAGTAAAAAAGACCTCTTTCTCGGCTCGCTCACAGAGATAAGAGAATGGGAGCGACCAAAACTCATGAATAAAGCTACTCCCTAGGACTTTATATCTACTCACTCGGAAATGTGTCATGCAATCTGTGATCTGAAAGGTTGAAATTGGCAAAGATACTATGCCTTGAATCAGCCACACTGTGGACGGTGTCTCTGCTATTGTGAGTGGGAGATGTTCTAACTTCTCGAGATGTAACATTTTGTATGTGCTATTTTTTTGGCCATGAGTCATTGTTTGCCTATCAGACTGAACAGCAAAAGTAGCTGTGTAGAATTAAGGTAACGTCATGGTACGCAACCACGTGTGAGTACCTGAAGTGTCAAGCTAAACTGCATTATTGCTCTAAGCTGACTTTGCTCATAGTACAATGAAGACATGTCATTTTTCATAATGTCTATAACGGATGACACAATGTTGTTTAGGTTGTAAATGCGAGAAGACAACATATTAACACCATTGTCAGCTACAGCAAGTATTTATCAATTTGTCTTAAACACGCTGCAGCTTCCATTTGTGACAATTTCAAAATGACATTATATGTGGTATAAATAAAAAATTTTGAGAGTGGAGACTTAGGACCAGGAGAAAATCTGATAGGTCCATGTCTTCTGAAAGAAGTGAAATATGTTGTTTTACTGCAGACAGTGTGAAATGTTCCAACCATTGTTGGCACAGTTTCCCCACTGAGTAGGAGGTGACAAATACCTGAGTGTAGAGAGTGGGAATTATGTGGATCGGGTCTGCTTGCCTTAAACCCCAGTATGGAATTCAAAAAACAAGCATACCAGCCATTTGTTTCCACTGGCCCCAATAACCACCCATTGGTACCTAAACATGTGGAGTTAAATGTACCATTATGCAACATACTATTGAGTTGTTCTTCAGTGCAATTTGTGAGTTGTTGCCAATTATCAAATCGGGAAATGGAAGGAATATTAGGGGTATTAGTGTCTCTAATTTTTACCAGCCCTAGACACGTAGTCTGCTGAACTGTATCATTCAGAAAAATAATATGTGTTGCAATTAAACAGGCTTGGAACAAGGTGATCGGAGCCTAAACTTGCCAAGGTTGGGTACCCCTTAGTCGACTGTGTCCTTCTAATAATGGTATCCTTTCACAGCTAATTGGGTAACAAATGAGGCTGCAAATATTAGCTTAGTTATTGTACACATATATTTCTTTGATGGTGTAGGGACGAGTTTGAAATAATATGAATTCAGGTCTGATGCACCATATCCAGAAAAATATGTAAACGTAGCCCTGTATGTTTTTGAGCTCCCTTGTCGGAGATTAGGACAATGTTCTCATTGTGTATAATTAGCCCCTTCGGTGCTCATGACGAGCTCAGCTCGTCATGAGGCACGGTGCTCGTGTGCTCATGACGAGCTGAGCTCGTCATGACCACACCCAAGATCATTATGGCCCAGCACAGGAGAGGAATATCCTGCACAGCCAAGGTGTTAAAAAGTGTGCTTTGAACACTATGTTGATGTAAATAGTTAGGTCAATAAAGATGGTAACAGAACATTTCATCAAATAACTCAGAATTCAGGTATAGATGCTCTGACTCAAAAACTGTATAATATTCCAGTTCCGAGGACATAGAGTTTACAGTTTTGACATGTCAATCATTAGAATGTAACCCATGTACAACCACATCACTCATTGAAACTCTAAATGCATAAGGAATCTACAGTATTTTTGTCGATCTGACTATATAGTAAGGCAATTTATCTCAAACAATGCCATCAGCTACTGGAACAGCTGAAAGTGAAGATGAATGAGGTTGCGCAGCTAGTACACTTGAAATGTGAAGATGAATGAGGCGGCAACACCTCATCGATCAGTTCTGTGGCAGAGCGTTCTGGAAGGTAATGGCCATTAATAAGCAAGAAGAAAACCATTACAAATCCAGGCAAAAGGAATAGGAAAACTAAGGAAGGTGTTATCCAAACATATATCCGAGGCGGGACTAGATTAATGCATTTCAGCCATGAAAAGAAAGCACAAGCCTTCGTAGGCGGAGTGTCCAAAACGGAAGAACTTTGAGAAGAAAAATCAGCTGATCCCACGTAATAACAAGAAGATGTTCATTGAAAAACTTGTGCCACAGGTACAGTAATCGAATCTAAAAAATCCAAAAGAGGTGGATCGGTAGAAACAACATTAGCTGCACTAGATGCAGTAGTAAGTACAGAGCTCACTTTAGTTGTGTGGCTAGAATTGTAGCGGTATTTGGAATTAATTGAAGTTCATTCACCACCCCCTACTCATCCCAGCTGGGAAGAAACAGATTTGGTGGCGCTCACAAGCTGCAGAGTATTTTTCGGTATGGAAACAAGAGGAGTTAGGGAACTACCAAGGACTCCATGTGGCCTACTGTTTAGAATCTGCCACATGATGGAATTTGATGTGATCAAAGGAGACAAAACGATTGTCTTTAGAACAAGCAAGAGGGGACACAGTTACAGTTCTTGCACCTTGAATGCTAAGGACTAGCCCCGGTGCACAGTATGATGGGCCTAACTCCTTTTCTACCTCAATCCTTTCATGAATTAGATCACCAACTTGTGGAATCCAGTCGGAAGGTTCTGGCTTCTCCTAGATTCCTGCAGAGGCAGGTGTCTTTAACAGCTCATTGGCTTAGTCGTCACAGAAGTTTTGTAAGTCCTGTAACACAGCACAACAATCATTTACGTCAAATTGCGTGGCTGCTGCCACAATCTCTGGACCTTTAAGGACTTGAACTTACATTTAAGTGCCAAAGAGGGCCTTGTATGAGGTATCGCCACCCAGAGATCTTTCAGTGAGATTGCCAAGTGCTTGTTGATCCCCATATAGGTGGTGGATCCAACTATGCCCTGTACCTAAATCTCTAGCTGTTAAGGGCTGATTTAAGTCATGGTTCATCCTTTCCACAACAGAATTGCCCTAAGACTGATATGGATAAGAATAATGTTTATCTACACTCAGGGAAGGCATAGTATCCCTATAAGCCTTAGAAGTGAAAGCGGGGTCTGGTCTGAGTGGAATATAGCACATGCATGCACTTGTGGGTTTAACCATATAGATATTAAATGATAAGGCATGGAGAAAATCGGATGCTGATTCTATGACGGGTCGTTTCCTGGAAGTCAAGCCCCTTCCTACACTAGAACTGTTCTGGGATACTACAACTAAGCCAAGGGACAGGAAACTCTTCTTTCAATTGAGGATAGGTGCCCTCCCTTTACGGTCATTAACAGGGAGGTGGAGGGGCTTGTCCAACACTTCCTGCCCTGCCTGTGGTGCTACAAAGGAATCTATTGGGCACTTCCTGTTTTCCTGCAAAGCCTATGCGGTCCCTCTGCGCTTTTGGCTAGCACCTGCCTGCAAAAACCTAGGCACTCCCAGCAGCTCTGTAGCTATGAGAATTATTTGCACTAGCTCCTGTCTCCAACTAAGTGTAGCAACAGCCACATTCTTGGGGTGGGCATGGTCCATTAGACAGAGTTCCATTTTTTAGGATACATCTAACCACAAGCATTTTAGAAATGTTTTATACCAATGTATTGGGTATTGTGTTTTTATCTATCTCTTCTGGATTTTTAACTGCCTGTATATTTTATGAGGTATGAATTTAATAATGTTTTAAATCATTTATGTATGTACATGCTTTTATGAGAATTCTCAAATAAAGCCTCTTGACTTTAAGATAAGGAGCTTTGCTAAAAGAATGTCATATGATACAGTTAAGTTTTCCCAGAATATTACTCTAATGTTGCAGGGACTCTGTTTGGAATTAGATCTGTGCCTTGGGAGAACAGTACGTCAGAATCTAGGGACTGAGTCACACTAGTACCTCAGTAACTGTAGGCCCAAATTCGACTAGCTCACAATGCCTCACCTGCACTCCTAACCTTCCAGAGTTACAGGTGCTTTTGGCAAACCTAGAATAGGAACCTCTAGTCCCAAAGGAAACTGTGGAACAGCCCACCTTTTGTTCTCACCCATGCATGTCCATAGTAAACAGAAGAAAGGCACAAAGGAAGTTTACAATATATTTATTGAAACTATCGTAGTCTAGTTTGAAGCAGGTTTGCTGAGATTAGTAAACAAATACAACTAAGAAAAGTAATTAACATTACTAACCAAGTATATGCTATAAATTGCTTGATCATGCAACTACTATACCTAGTTAAGCCTACCACCGTTATGTGAGCACAGGGATATATTATTAATCTCTGGGATTAGAGCTGAATTCCATTCCTAGTGTTTGTAGTTAGGTAATCATCATCACAGGTAAACTCAGTTTGTTCCACGACCTGTCCCTCTCTTGGAATTCTCCCCTATCACCATCAAGGGGTTGAGACAGTTTATATTATGGAAACTATTGTGTTAGAGAATCAGCAGCTGTGCTACACTGTTATGTCTAGAAATGTTATGAGATATTACTGACTAGACACAAGAAAAACAGTACATTATGTTTTTGACCTTGTACAAAATATTCAGACTAAACTCCAGAACCAGTGACTGAATAACAAATAATATTCATAGCGTGTTAAAATAATATCTCATCACAAAAGCAAATGCATTATGTGTGTTTGCGCAAATAATATGGACAGCGTCCTAAAATGATATCTTCTCGCAAATGTATTATGTATGTTTGTGCAAAGCGAAGGCAGCCTAAAGCTGCTAATACATGCAACCAAGGGAGAACCAAAGTAGGCCCAGAAGGGGAAATACCACACCATCAATTCTTTTTGTCTCAGGGATTCCATGCAGCTTGGCTACAGAGCATATGGGTGCCAAACATAGGAGGGGCAGAGATGGATATTAGTCCAGCACACGTCTTCTCTATGTGACATAAATCAAAAGCAAAGAAAGAGTGTGATGTTCCAGAATAATCTTGGGAGACTAGCTTATATTAAAGCACTGGACCTGACCCAGTCATCAAGGAAAACTTTCTAGGAGCACAAGCCCTCGCCCACCAATGCAGGCATGCTTCATCATCAGGCTGTGCTCTTCCTTGGACCGGCGCTGCAATCCAAATGGGCCCCTCAAGGGGGCACTTTACCGGATATCTTTTTGCATTTTTCCTTTCCTATCTAGTGACTCAATTCTAATGACTGGTGTGTTTCTAGGAGGTGTAGATTTGTGATGTATTACTGTTAAAATTGAACTATCACTAGGCCCTTCAGCGACTGAAGCTCAAGTACTTCAGATATGGTGCATTTAGATGCGAAAACAAAAGAGATTTCTTGGTGGCTAGATCACTTCATGAAATTTTCACTACTTCTCCAGATTTAGAATTAGATGCCAGTCATCTAGAATGGGGAGTTCAGTGGGTCCATTATTCAATTGATGGACACATCGCTGCTGTGGTTATTTTTCCCCTGTGCTGGTAATTGCCATTTTGCTGGTGTCATGACGAGCTCAGCTCGCCATCAGCACAGCTCCACTGTGCCTCATGACGAGCTGAGCTCGTCATGAGCATGGAAGGGGTTAATGTACATAAATTGCTTGGAGCTTCTTGCAGGCTTTTTTGCAGTCCACAGCTTTACGAAAGGGGAACAGCCGAGCTGTCCTTTGCCTCATCAACACCATCATAACAATCACTGGCAAAGCCAATAGGTTTGCCTTTGTGACAGGTATTGTGTTTTTTTTATACAATGTTCTATGATAGAACATGCTGCTATAAAGTTTTTTGTTTAATTTTGGATGATGCTTTATATAAGGTAAGGTAATACTTTATTGTACAGTTAATTAAAACCATTAGAAACCACAGTTACCTGTTTCAAGACCGACATGACAAATTACGATAATACTATGGTAAACCATAAGTAAAAACTGCTATTAAAATAATAAAACTAAAACTATTAAAATGTGGGTAGAGTATGAGATTGGCCTAAGAACTGACTCGATTCTGTTCTGCCAATAACAACTTTGGGGGGCGGCCCTCTGCATAGTTTGGGCTAACTTGCATTCCCATTCAATCCAGTTAATTATTGAAGCCCTAGGTGCACCTGGGCCACAAGAGATGATCAACCGCATAAAGTTATGCTTGCTTAATCCGGCCCAAGAGAGAATTACCACATGTATTACAAAGAAAGCAAACAATAGAGTAGGAAGAAAAAAAAAAGAAATCCCAATAATGCCCTTGAAACAGCACAAACAATTGGTTGCTTGAGGAACAGAAAGTTTCAAAAAGGCATCTAAGCCGTAATAATTTAGTTCTTAAACTCTGACCATTAACTGTTCAAGTTTTAAAGTTTATAGCAGTAAAGCTCAATGAACACCAAGGTACCAACTAGTCCCTTGTTGCCATCCGGTTACTTTGGCTCCTAGGGTACAAAGATTGCGCTGGGTTCCGTCACTGTCCATTCTGCTTTTCTGCTTATGCGAAGCGAAGCCTTCTTCATGAGGATTTTAGCGCTTGATTCTGCTCTGCAACCAGACCAATTTGACTTTTTTATTCATTCTTTCACTTTATTAAGGTAAGCTTCTCCAGCTTCAAGATATTTTAACAACCGGCAGCTCAGTGGACTTCATCGCCGGAGAAGCATGCCAGGACTGCTTGCCTGCATGACCTTATCCGGTTTTGATTAAATAGTGGTCTCAAAAGGGTCCAGCGATCTTGTAATAGAACCTTGAAGATGGTGATAAGGTGTACAATATTTTCTTCACCGTTACCACAGAGGCGACACACTGCTGGCGTTGGGGGCACAGCCAAGGGGCCAAATGGTTGGCAGAGGGCAACAGTCCTAGGCGAAATTTAAAAAACTTCTCTTTTGTCTTTTTTGTGAAGCTGGTCTGAAGATATGTTTGGGGCCCGAGTTTGGTGTAAGATTGTATAGTAAACCAGCCATGTGCATGCTCCACCAGGATGATGCTTTAGGAGCTCAGATTGTTTTTTCTAATGAATCTGCCAGATAAATTAACCAATCCATCCCACGTATGATATTATTGCGCAAATAAAGTTGCATATTTTATCTTGTTTTTATCTAATGGATAAGCTGGGCAATTACTGGTGTACCTGGGAGACTTATGAAAGCACATTTCAGTTTTGGCGTCTCCCTAACATATGGTAATGTTGTATAATTCACACAGTTTATGGCCCCTTCACTGTTGAACTTTTGGCAACTGTTTAAGCAAAAGATAAGATCCCTTCACTTTGAAAACCAGCTAGCTTGTAACAGTATTTCAAGAATGGTTGAGTTTATTTGCTGTTCAAAGCAGATGCTTTAGCCTTAGGGCTTTTGTGGCGACTATTATTCATGCCTCAGTTCTTCTATGCACTTGGTAAATAATATCTTTTTGTTTTTGTAAAATTACACCTATTTGGTGTTTTGTGACAAATTTACATTGCATGTAAAAACTAGCACTAATATGGGGACAGGGAGTTGCGTAACAGCCTAAGCTACCAACTTTTAAACTGGGGAACCATGTTTGCTGAACATCCTTTTATTTTGGAAAAAGTACTTAATTTTCCCGTGCCTACCAAAGAAAAATAAAAGAAATATAAATGTGAGGGACAGATTGAGCACTTAACATATAGTAATGTTGTGTAATTCACACTGTTTACGGCCACTTCATTGCTGAGACTTCGGCAACTGTTTAAGCAAAAGATAAGGGCTGTTCCCTTTGAAAAGCCAGTCAGCTTGTAATAGTATTTCAAGAACGGCTGCCTTTTTAGGTTGAGCCTGGGCTGCGCATGCGTTGCTCTTCGAGGCATGCTGTACTGGAATATGGACTTGAAGCTCTGCCCACTCTCTGCTTAACGTTTCAATTGGCTCCTGTTACTGTCCTTTCTAAATGCTATCTTTTGATTTGTAAATAAGTTTACTAGTCCCTACTTAGTACTGCCTTGTCTGCATTTCAAACCTCCCATGAGGACTGCTGCTGCCCGCGTCTCACGCAGGGGGACATTGGCAGGGCAGATCCCTAGTGGCCATTCGTCATAGCTCGCCGCCCTGTACCCGGGGCGTGGAGGGGAGGCATGCAGGGCTCCCTGCCCCCGGGATGAGATAAAATCCGCCGACAGCAGGTCGCCAATAGATTTCCCTTCCTTGCAGCGAATGATAGAAACCCTACCTCTAGTCACCAATTCCCCTTTCGAGGCTAGGTTTTTCACCACCGCTTTCTGCCTGGATTTCTTTGGTGCCTTTAGGTTGAGCGAGCTTGTAGCCAAAGAAAAGACAGACAGGACAGGGGCAGCACTGGATATGTTGGATGTCTGTGCAACAGACGCCCTGGCACTCTGCATCCGCAGATCTAAGACAGACCAGGCAGGCCGGGGCACAAGGCTTTAGGGGACCCCAGATACTGCTGTGTCACCACGGTTAGGGAATATTTGAAGATCAGACCGGCCCTCCCAGGGCACTTCCTAATTCATGCAGATGGGGCGCCATTGACCAGGTTCCAGTTGGAACGCATCATGGGGGCAGCTTTGGCCAAATCCGGTCTCTCAGGTGAGGGGAGGAGATTTTCGAGCCACTCTTTCAGGATTGGAGCGGCCATAGCTGCATTCAAGGCAGAGATGGGGCCAGAAGGGGTCAAGAGTGTGGGACGATGGAATTCGAACTGCTTTCAACAATACATCCGCCCCTAGAAACCCAGGCTGGGTGGTGTAAATATGTGTACCAGCATTATATTGGGTTTTACGGATTATTTCTTTCATTATGTTCAGAGTTTAGACAATTCAATCACGATCTTCCAGTTAATTGTGTGCAGTGTTCAACTATTAAACCACGTGTGATAAACATACGGTGTCCTCCCCATTTGTTTGAATTTGATTTGTCTTCTTTCCAGCAGGCTGTTGCGTGTGGGTGATGGGACATTCTTATGTTGCCAGGTTGGAACAGTGGGCAGCACTCAAGATTTGGACCCGGGGTTTTGCGCAGACGCAGTTCGTATGGTTGGGCTCCCCAGGAATGAAATGGAGCAACCAGAGGCCCAGGCTAGAACAACGCCTCACATTAGGGGGGCTTCTACCCAATCTCCTCCTTATCCAATTGGGAGGGAACGACTTGGTCATCAAGGGGAGGAGGGCATTGATTCAGGTCATGGGGTATTAGTGTCTCTAATTTTTACCAGCCCTAAACACGTAGTCTGCTGAACTGTATCATTCAGAAAAATAATATGTGTTGCAATTAAACAGGCTTGGAACAAGGTGATCGGACCCTAAACTTGCCAAGGTTTGGTACCCCAAATCAATTTCTTAGTCGACTGTGTCCTTCTAATAATGGTATCCTTTCACAGCTAATTGGGTAACAAATGAGGCTGCAAATATTAGCTTAGTTATTGTACACATATATTTCTTTGATGGTGTAGGGCCGAGTTTGAAATAATATGAATTCAGGTCTGATGCATCATATCCAGAAAAATATGTAAATGTAGCCCTGTAAGTTTTTGAGCTCCCTTGTGGGAGATTAGGACAATGTTCTCATTGTGTATAATTAAAAAGTGTGCTTTGAACACTATGTTGATGTAAATAGTTAGGTCAATAAAGATGGTAACAGAACATTTAATCAAATAACTCAGAATTCAGGTACAGATGCTCCGACTCAAAAACAGTATAATATACCAGCTCCGAGGACATAGAGTGTACAGTTTTGACATGCCAATCATCAGAATGTAACCCATGTACAACTACATCACCCATTGAAACTCTAAATATATAAGGAATCTACAGTATTTTTGTCGATCTGACTATATCGTAAGGCACTTTATCTCAAACAATGCCATCAGCTACTGTAACAGCTGAAAGTGAAGATGAATGAGGTTGCACAGCTAGTACACTTGAAATGTGAAGATGAATGAGGCGGCAACACCTCATCGATCAGTTCTGTGGCAGAGCGTTCTGGAAGGTAATGGCCATTAATAAGCAAGAAGAAAACCATTACAAATCCAGGCAAAAGGAATAGAAAAACCAAGGAAGGTGTTATCCAAACATATATCCAAGGCGGGACTAGATTAATGCGTTTCAGCCAAGAAAAGAAAGCACAAGCCCTGGTAGGCGGAGTGTCCAAAATGGAAGAACTGTGAGAAGAAAAATCAGCTGATCCCACGTAATAACAAGAAGATGTTCATTGAAAAACTTGTGCCACAGGTACAGTAATCGAATTTAAAAAATCCAAAAGAGGTGGACCGGTAGAAACGACATTAGCTGCACTAGATGCAGTAGTAAGTACAGATCTCACTTTAGTTGTGTGGCTAGAATTGTAGCGGTATTGGGAATTAATTGAAGTTCATTCACCACCCCCTACTCATCCCAGCTGGGAAGAAACAGACTTGGTGGTGCTCACAAGCTGCAGAGGATTTTTCGGTATGGCAACAAGAGGAGTTAGGGAACTACCAAGGACTCTATGTGGCCTACTGTTTAGAATCTGCCACATGATGTAATTTGATGTGATCAATGGAGACAAAATGATTGTCTTTAGAACAAGCAAGAGGGGGCACAGTTACAGTTCTTGCACCTTGAATGCCAAGAACTAGCACCGGTGCACAGTATGATGGGCCTAACTCCTTTTCTACCTCAATCCTTTCATAAATTAGATCACCAACTTGTGGAATCCAGTCAGAAGGTTCTGGCTTCTCCTAGATTCCTGCAGAGGCAGGTGTCTTTAACAGCTCTTTGGCTTAGTCGTCACAGAAGTACTGTAACACAGCTCAACAATCATTTACGTCACAGGGCGTGGCTGCTGCCACAATCTCTGGACCTTTAAGGACTTGAACTTACATTTAAGTGCCAAAGAGGGCCTTGTATGAGGTCTCGCCACCCAGAGATTTTTCAGTGAGATTGCTAAGTGCTTGTTGATCCCCATATAGGTGGGGGATCCAACTATGCCCTGTACCTAAATCTCTAGCTGTTAAGGGCTGATTTAAGTCATGGTTCATCCTTTCCACAACAGAATTGCCCTCAGACTGATATGGATAAGAATAATGTTTATCTACACTCAGGGTAGCCATAGTATCCCTATAAGCCTTAGAGGTGAATGCAGGGGTCTGGTCTGAGTGGAATATAGCACATGCATGCACTTGTGGGCTTAACCATATAGATATTAAATGATAAGGAGAATACATATCCTAGCTGACATGATTGCAATATAAAGACTGGCCAGTTCAAGCGCCCATTCAGCCACATAAGCTTGTTTGACTTTCTCAGAGACAAGCGCAGAGAAGGACAAAAGTATGACATCCTCACCTTGCGGGGATGTTTGGATAAACTGTGGGGGGCAAACAACCTTTGCTAAAAGAATGTCATATGATACAGTTAAGTTTTCCCCGAATATTACTCTAATGTTGCAGGGACTCTGTTTGGAAACAGAGCTGTGCCCTGGGAGAACAGTACGTCAGAATGCAGGGACCTAGGCACACTAGTACCTCAGTAACTGTTGGCCCAAATTTGACTAGCTCACAATGCCTCACCTGCACTCCTAACCTTCCAGAGTGACAGGTGCTTTTGGCAAACCTATAATAGGAACCTCTAGTCCCAAAGGAACCGTGGAACAGGCCACCTTTCGATCTCACTCATGCATGTCCATAGTAAACAGAAGAAAGGTACAAAGGAAGTTTACAATATATTTATTGAAACTATCGTAGTCTAGTTTGAAGCCGGTTTGCTGAGATTAGTAAACAAATACAACTAAGAAAGGTAATTAACATTACTAACCAACTATATGCAATAAATTGCCTGATCATGCAACTACTATATCTATTTTAGCCTATCACCATTACGTGAGCACAGGGATATATTATTCATCTCTGGGATTAGAGCTTAATCCCATTCCTAATGTTTGTAGTTAGGTGATCATCATCACAGGTAAACTCAGTTTGTATCACGGCCTGTCCCTCTCTTGGAATTCTCCCCTCTCACCATCAAGGGGTTGAGACAGTTTATATTATGGAAACTATTGTGTTAGAGAATCAGCAACTGTGCTACACTGTTATGTCTAGACATGTTATGAGAAATTACTGACTAGACACAAGAAAAACAGTACATTATGTTGTTTGACCTTGTACAAAATATTCAGACTAAATTCCAGAAACAGTGACTGAATAACAAATAATATGCATAGCGTGTTAAAATAATATTTCATCACAAAAGCAAATGCATTATGTGTGTTTGCGCAAATAATATGCACAACGTACTAAAATTATATCTTCATGCAAATGTATTATGTATGTTTGTGCAAAGCGAAGGCAGCCTAAAGCTGCTAATACATGCAACCAAGGGAGAACCAAAGTAGGCCCAGAAGGGGAAATACCACACCAACAATTCATTTTGTCTCAGGGATTCCATGCAGCTTGGCTACAGAGCATATGGGTGCCAAACATAGGAGGGGCAGAGATGGATATTAGTCCAGCACACGTCTTCTCTACGTGCCATAAATCAAAAGCAAAGAAAGAGTGTGATGTTCCAGAATAATCTTGTGAGATTAGCTTATATTAAAGCACTGGACCTGACCCAGTCATCAAAGAAAACTTTCTAGGAGCACAAGCCCTCGCCCACCAATGGAGGCATGCTTCATCATTAGGCTGTGCTCTTTCTTGGACCGGCGCTGCAATTCAAATGGGCCCCTCAAAGGTGCACTTTACCGGATATCTTTTTGCATTTTTCCTTTCCTATCTAGTGACTCAATTCTAATGACTGGTGTGTTTCTAGGAGGTGTAGATTGGTGATTTATTACTGTTAAAATTGAACTATTACTAGGCCCTTCAGTGACTGAAGCTCAAGTACTTCAAAATGGAGCATTTAGATGTGAAAACAAAAGAGATTTCTTGGTGGCTAGATCACTTCATGAAATTTTCACTACTTCTCCAGATTTAGAATTAGATGCCAGTCATCTAGAATGGGGAGTTCAGTGTGGCCATTATTCAATTGATGGACGATGGTCCAAGACGAGTCCTGAACATAAATTGCTTGGAGCTTCTTGCAGGCATTTTTGCATTCCACAGCTCTACGAAAGGGGAACAGCCGAGCTGTCCTTTGCCTCATCAACACCATCATAACAATCATTGGCAAAGCCAATAGCTTTGCCTTTGTGACAGGTATTGTGTTTTTTTATACAATCTTCTATGATAGAACATGCTGCTATAAAGTTTTTTGTTTAATTTTGGATGATGCTTTAGGTAAGGTAAGGTAATACTTTATTGTACAGTTAATTACAACCATTACAAACCATCATCAATAAAAACAGTTACCTGTTTCAAGACCGACATGACAAATTACGATAATACTATGGTAAACCATAAGTCAAAAAACTGCTATTAAAATAATAAAACTAAAACTATTAAAATGTGGGTAGAGTATGAGATTGGCCTAATAACTGACTCGATTCTGTTCTGCCAATAACAACTTTGGGGGCGCGGCCCACTGCATAGTTTGGGCTAGCTTGCATTCCCATTCAATCCAGTTAATTATTGAAGCACTAGGTGCACCTGGCCCACAAGAGATGATCCACCGCATAAACTTATGCTTGCTTAATCCGGCCCAAGAGAGAATTACCACATGTACTACAAAGAAAGCAAACAATAGAGGAGGAAGAAAAAAAAAGAAACCCCAATAATGCCCTTGAAACAGCACGAACAATTGGTTGCTTGAGGAACATCTTTAGAAGGAAATTGAAAACCCTACTGTTCGCTAAAACGGATTACATCTTTTGAGGGACACGCACCAGTTCATTATACACACTTTCAATCTTAGCGCCATGATATCCCTGTTGGGATAAATGTTGCGCTTTACAAGTAATATTAACATTAACATTAACATTAACATTAACATAACAGAAAGTTTCAGAAAGGCATCTAAGCAGTAATGATTTAGTTCCTAAACTCTGACAATTAACTGTTCAAGTTTTAAAGTTTTAAAGTTTATAGCAGTAAAGCTCAATGAACACCAAGATACCAACTAGTCCCTTGTTGCCATCCGGTTACTTTGGCTCCTAGGGTACAAAGATTGCGCTGGGTTCCATCACTGTCCCTTCTGCTTCTCCACTTATGCGAGGCGAAGCCTACTTCATGAGGATTTTAGCGCTAGATTCTGCTCTGCAACCAGACCAATTTGACTTTTTTATTCATTCTTTCACTTTATTAAGGTGAGCTTCTCCAGCTTCAAGATATTTTACCAACCGGCAGCTCAGTTGGACTTCATTGCCGGAGAAGCAGCATGCCAGGACTACTTGCCTGCATGACCTTATCCGGTTTTCATTAAATAGTGGTCTCAAAAAGATCCAGCGATCTTGTAATAGAACCTTGAAGATGGTGATAAGGTGTACAATATTTTCTTCGCCGTTACCACAGAGGCGGCACTTTGCTGGTGTTGGGGGCGCAGCCAAGAGGCCAAATGGTTGGCAGAGGGCAACAGTCCTAGGCGAAATTTAAAAAACTTCTCTTTTGTCTTTTTTGTGAAGCTGGTCTGAGGATATGTTTGGGGCCTGAGTTTGGTGTAAGATTGTATAGTAAACCAGCCATGTGCATGCTCCGCCAGGATGACGCTTCAGGAGCTCAGATTGTTTTTTCTAATGAATCTGCCAGATAAATTAACCAATCCATCCCACGTATGATATTATTGCGCAAATAAAGTTGCATATTTTATCTTGTTTTTATCTAATGGGTAAGCTGGATAATTACTGAGACTTCAAAGTATGAAAGCACATTTCAGTTTTGGCGTCTCCCTAACATATGGTAATGTTGTATAATTCACACTGTTTACGGCCCCTTCACTGTTGAAATTTTGGCAACTGTTTAAGCCAAAGATAAGATCCCTTCCCTTTGAAAACCAGCCAGCTTTTAACAGTATTTCAAGAATGGTTGAGTTTATTTTTACTATGCTGTGCAAAGCAGATGCTTTAGCCTTAGGGCTTTTGTGGCGACTATTATTCATACCTCAGTTGTTCTATGCACTTGGTAAATAATATCTTTTTGTTTTTGTAAAATTACACCTATTTGGTGTTTTGTGACAAATTTACATTGCACGTAAAAACTAGCTCTAATATGGGGACAGGGTGTTGCGTAACAGCCTAAGCTACCAAATTTTAAACTGGGGAACCATGTTTGCTGAAAAACAAAAGGAAATGATGGACGGAGCGTTGACAATACAAGCACTCACCCCCAGTCAACTGATCTGGGTTTAATCCATCACCGTTCTTTAGCCCACTCTGCCACCCCAGTTCAGACATGGCCATATGCAAATCAGTCTGACCCTGTGCCTCATGGGAACAGTCCAGCCTGAACTGCCAAGCCATGCCTTCCCTGGACCGGAAACAAGCTACTGAGGACCTGTTTCTGGCATTTCAGCCGTCTTCAGCCCGGCTTGCTTGAATCCAGTGGCAAAGTGAGCAAGGGACTCATGTCTGAGCATACCCTGCCAACTTATGGCGAACAAAGAAAAACCAAAGGAAATGATAGACGGAGCATTGACAATACAAGCACTCACCCCCAGTCAACTGATCTGGGTTTAATCCATCACCGTTCTTTAGCCCACTCTGCCCCCACAGTTCAGACATGGCCATATGCAAATCAGTCTGACCCTGTGCCTCATGGGAACAGTCCAACCGGAACTGCCAAGCCATGCCTTTCCTGGACCGGAAACAAGCTACCGAGGACTGGTTTCTGGCATTACGGCTGGAATGCCAGAAAACCGGTCCTCGGAAGCACAGGGTCAGACTGATTTGCATATAGCCATGTCTGAACTGGGGAGGCAGAGTGGGCTAAAGAACGGTGATGGATTAAACCCAGATCTTTTGACTGGGTGTGAGTGTTTGATTGGTTCAGATGCTCCGTCCATTGCCACCCCCTTTTGTACCGCTTTTGGCCACCATAAGTGTGGCAGGGTATGCTCAGACATGAGTCCCTTGCTCACTTTGCCACTGGATTCAAGCAAGCCGGGCTGAAGACAGCTGGAATGCCAGATACCCATCCTCGGAAGCTTGTTTCCGGTCCAGGGAAGGCATGGCTTGGCAGTTCGGGCTGGACTGTTCCCATGAGGCACAGGGTCAGACTGATTTGCATATAGCCATGTCTGAACTGGGGTGGCAGAGTGGGCTAAAGAACGGTGATGGATTAAACCCAGATCTTTTGACTGGGTGTGAGTGTTTGATTGGTTCAGATGCTCCGTCCATTGCCAACCCCTTTTGTATCGCTTTTGGTTGCCATAAGTGTGGCAGGGTATGCTCAGACGTGAGTCCCTTGCTCACTTTGCCACTGGATTCAAGCAAGCCCGGCTGAAGACGGCTGGAATGCCAGAAACAGGTCCTCGGATGCTTGTTTCCGGTCCAGGGAAGGCATGGCTTGGCAGTTCGGGCTGGACTGTTCCCATGAGGCACATGGTCAGACTGATTTGCATATAGCCATGTCTGAACTGGGGTGGCAGAGTGGGCTAAAGAACGGTGATGGATTAAACCCAGATCTTTTGACTGAGTGTAAGTGTTTGATTGGTTCAGATGCTCCGTCCATTGCCACCCCCTTTTGTACCGCTTTTGGCTGCCATAAGTGTGGCAGGGAATGCTCAGACGTGAGTCCCTTGCTCACTTTTCACTGGATTCAAGCAAGCCGGGCTGAAGACGGTTGGAATGCCAGCAACCAGTCCTCGGAAGCTTGTTTCTGGTCCAGGGAAGGCATGGCTTGGCAGTTCGGGCTGGACTGTTCCTATGAGGCACAGGGTTAGACTGATTTGCATATAGCCATGTCTGAACTGGGGTGGCAGAGTGGGCTAAAGAACGGTGATGGATTAAACTCAGATCTTTTTACTGGGTGTGACTGTTTGATTGGTTCAGATGCTCTGTCCATTGACACCCCCTTTTGTACCGCTTTTGGCTGCCATAATTGTGGCAGGGTATGCTCAGACGTGAGTCCCTTGCTCACTTTGCCACTGGATTCAAACAAGTCAGGCTGAAGACGGCTGGAATGCCAGAAACCAGTCCTCTGAAGCTTGTTTCCGGTCCAGGGAAGGCATGGCTTGGCAGTTAGGGCTGGACTGTTCCCATGAGGCACAGGGTCAGACTGATTTGCATATAGCCATGTCTGAACTGGGGTGGCAGAGTGGGCTAAAGAACGGTGATGGATTAAACTCAGATCTTTTGACTGGGTGTGAGTGTTTGATTGGTTCAGATGCTCTGTCCATTGCCTCCCCCTTTTGTACCACTTTTGGCCACCATAAGTGTGGCAGGGTATGCTCAGACATTAGTCCCTTGCTCACTTTGCCACTGGATTCAAGCAAGCCGGGCTGAAGACGGCTGGAATGCCAGATACCCATCCTCGGAAGCTTTTTTCCGGTCCAGGGAAGGCATGGCTTGGCAGTTCGGGCTGGACTGTTCCCATGAGGCACATGGTCAGACTGATTTGCATATAGCCATGTCTGAACTGGGGTGGCAGAGTGGGCTAAAGAACGGTGATGGATTAAACCCAGATCTTTTGACTGAGTGTAAGTGTTTGATTGGTTCAGATGCTCCGTCCATTGCCACCCCCTTTTGTACCGCTTTTGGCTGCCATAAGTGTGGCAGGGAATGCTCAGACGTGAGTCCCTTGCTCACTTTTCTTTGAATTCAAGCAAGCCGGGCTGAAGACGGTTGGAATGCCAGCAACCAGTCCTCGGAAGCTTGTTTCTGGTCCAGGGAAGGCATGGCTTGGCAGTTCGGGCTGGACTGTTCCCATGAGGCACAGGGTTAGACTGATTTGCATATAGCCATGTCTGAACTGGGGTGGCAGAGTGGGCTAAAGAACGGTGATGGATTAAACTCAGATCTTTTTACTGGGTGTGACTGTTTGATTGGTTCAGATGCTCCGTCCATTGACACCCCCTTTTGTACCGCTTTTGGCTGCCATAATTGTGGCAGGGTATGCTCAGACGTGAGTCCCTTGCTCACTTTGCCACTGGATTCAAACAAGTCGGGCTGAAGACGGCTGGAATGCCAGAAACCAGTCCTCTGAAGCTTGTTTCCGGTCCAGGGAAGGCATGGCTTGGCAGTTCGGGCTGGACTGTTCCCATGAGGCACAGGGTCAGACTGATTTGCATATAGCCATGTCTGAACTGGGGTGGCAGAGTGGGCTAAAGAACGGTGATGGATTAAACTCAGATCTTTTGACTGGGTGTGAGTGTTTGATTGGTTCAGATGCTCTGTCCATTGCCTCCCCCTTTTGTACCACTTTTGGCCACCATAAGTGTGGCAGGGTATGCTCAGACATTAGTCCCTTGCTCACTTTGCCACTGGATTCAAGCAAGCCGGGCTGAAGACGGCAGGAATGCCAGAAACCGGTCCTCGGAAGCTTGTTTCCGGTCCAGGGAAGGCATGGCTTGGCAGTTCGGGCTGGACTGTTCCCATGAGGCACAGGGTCAGACTGATTTGCATATAGCAATGTCTGAACTGGGGTGGCAGAGTGGGCTAAAGAACGGTGATGGATTAAACCCAGATCTTTTGACTGGGTGTGAGCGTTTGATTGGTTCAGATGCTCCGTCCATTGCCACCCCCTTTTGTACCGCTTTTGGCCGCCATAAGTGTGGCAGGGTATCCTCAGACGTGAGTCCCTTGCTCACTTTGTCACTGGATTCAAGCAAGCCGGGCTGAAGACGGCTGGAATGCCAGCAACCAGTCCTCGGAAGCTTGTTTCCGGTCCAGGGAAGGCATGGCATGGCAGTTCGGGCTGGACTGTTCCCATGAGGCACAGGGTCAGACTGATTTGCATATAGCCATGTCTGAACTGCGGTGGCAGAGTGGGCTAAAGAACGGTGATGGATTAAACCCAGATCTTTAGACTGGGTGTGAGTGTATGATTGGTTCAGGTGCTCCGTCCATTGCCACCCCCTTTTGAACCATGTTTGCTGAACATCCTTTTATTTTGGGAAAAGTACTTAATTTTCCGTTGCCTACCAAAGAAAAATGAAAGAAATATAAATGTGAGGGACAGATTGAGCACTTAACATATAGTAATGTTGTGTAATTCACACTGTTTAAGGCCACTTCATTGCTGAGACTTCGGCAACTGTTTAAGCAAAAGATAAGAGCTGTTCCCTTTGAAAAGCCAGCCAGCTTGTAATAGTATTTCAAGAATGGCTGCGTTTTTAGGTTGAGCCTGGGCTGCGTATGCATTGTTCTTTGGGGCATGCTGTACTGGAATATGGACTTGAAGCTCTGCCCACTCTCTGCTTAACGTTTCAATTGGCTCCCGTTACTGTCCTTTCTAAATGCTATCTTTTGATTTGTAAAGAAGCTTAGTAGTCCCTACTTAGTACTGCCTTGTCTGCATTTCAAACCTCCCACGAGAACTGGACCTTTTACTGTGTTGTTACTTGGTGTGTTGTATGCAGTCACCCAACACGCTTAAAAAATAAAGAGGCAAAATCACGCTACCGGTAATGTATTGCTTAAGTTGCTTACGTTGAAAATGACTCCAGCTATACAAATAATGTGCACGCAGTTGCCAAACATGCATACAAAGTAAAGGGGCTAAATCACGCCGCTGGGAATGGATCGCTTGAGTTGAAATTGACTCCAGGTTCGGTTTAGAAAACAACAGAGCTACACAAATAATATGCATGTAGTCGCTGAAAAAGCTTAAACACAGAGAAAAAAGTATTGCCATAAAAGGAGGAGAAGTTCAAAAAGAGTACTTGGTCCAAGCTCCACAGATAAGATAACACACAAAGAAACAAGCATTGGAAATGCAATAGGTCTCGGAATTAGGAAAGTTTGAGCTATTGGTATTGTAAATGACATTTTTTTTATTTATGTGTTGGTTTTGAAAGTAGCAAAATTAATAAGTTTGTCAGTTACAATGTCAATAGTGTTAACTTTGCAAATGTGACACCTATAGCATTTGTAATGCAATGTGTGTTGTATTTACGTGACTTAGATGTCTTGATATTACAAATAACAATGGTTTTTAATTTTGTAAATAATTAATACTTAAATAAAAGTTATTGTAATTTATAATGGCAATAGCTTAAACGTTTGTAAATAACTTTTGTGAAGATTATGTTCAGTGTATTTTATTGTGACGAAAATCCAAGAACATTGCATTTGCACCTACACACACACACAGAGCCACACACAGAGCCACACACACACACATATAGATGTGGTAGTGGTGGATCTGGGGGATATGGTGGTGGTGGATGTGGTGGTGGTGGTGTTGGTGGTGGATGAGGGGGTGGATGTGGTGGTGGATGTGGTGGTGGTGGTGGAGGTGGTGGATGTGGTGGTGATGTGGTGGATGTGGTGGTTGTGGATGTGGTGAAAGTGGTGGTGGAAGTGATGGTGGTGGGTGTGGTGGATGTGGTGGTGGTGGATGCGGAGGTGGATGAGGTGGTGGATGTGGTGGTGGTGGATGCGGTGGTGGATGTGGTGGTGGTGGTGGATGTGGTGGTGGATGAGGTGGTGGAGGTGGTGGTGGAAGTGGTGGATGTGGTGGTGGATGTGGTGGTGGATGTGGTGATGGAAGTGGTGGATGTGGTGGTGGATGTGGTGGTGGATGTGGTGGTGGATGTGGTGGTGGATGCGGTGGTGGTGGAAGTGGTGGATGTGGTGGTGGTGGTGGATGTGGTGGTGGTGGTGGTGGATGTGGTGGTGGTGGATGTGGTGGTGGATGTGGAGGTCATGGTGGATGTGGTGGTGGATGTGGTGGTGATGGTGGATGTGGTGGTGATGGTGGATGTGGTGGTGATGGTGGATGTGGTGGTGGATGCGGTGGATGTGGTGATGGTGGATGCAGTGGATGTGGTGATGGTGGATGCCGTGGTGGTGGTGGATGCCGTGGTGGTGGTAGTGGTGGATGGGGTGGTGGTTGTAGTGGATGTGGTGGTGGATGTAGTGGTGGTGGATGCGGTGGTGGTGGATGCAGTGGTGGTGGATGTGGTGGTGGTGGATGTGGCGGTGGATGTCATGGTGGATGTGGAGGTGATGGTGGATGTGATGGTGGATGTGGTGGTGGATGTGATGGTGGATGTGGTGGTGATGGTGGATGTGGTGGATGCGGTGGTGGTGGATGCGGTGGATGTGGTAGTGGTGGATGCGGTGGTGGTGGTGGATGGGGTGGTGGTTGTGGTGGATGTCATGGTGGATGTGGAGGTGATGGTGGATGTGGTGGTGGATGTGGTGGTGGTGGGTGCACCTACACACACACAGAGCCACACACACACACACACATATAGATGTGGTAGTGGTGGATCTGGGGGATATGGTGGATGTGGTGGTGGATGTGGTAGTGGTGTTGATGGTGGATGTGGTGGTGATGGTGGTGGATGAAGGGGTGGATGTGGTGGTGGATGTGGAGGTGGTGGATGTGGTGGATGTGGGGGTGGTGGATGTGGGGGTGGTGGTTGTGGTGAAAGTGGTGGTGGATGTGGTGGTGGAAGTGATGGTGGTGGGTGTGGTGGATGTGGTGGTGGTGGATGTGGTGGTGGTGGATGCGGTGGTGGATGAGGTGGTGGATGTGGTGGTGGATGTGGTGGTGGTGGTGGATGCGTTGGTGGATGCGGTGGTGGATGTGGTGGTGGATGTGGTGGTGGTGGTGGATGTGGTGGTGGTGGTGGATGTGGATGTGGTGGTGGTGGATGTGGTGGTGGTGGATGCGGTGAATGTGGTGGTGGGGTGGTGGTGGATGCGCTAAATGTGGTGGTGGATGTGGTGGTGGTGGAAGTGGTGGTGGATGTGGTGGTGGTGGTGGATGTGGTGGTGGTGGTGGATGTGGTGGTGGATGTGGCAGTGGTGGTGGATGTGGTGGTGGATGTGGCGGTGGTGGATGTGGTGGATGTGGTGGTGGATGTGGCGGTGGATGTCATGGTGGAGGTGGTTGTGGTGGATGTGGTAGTGGATGTGGTGGTGGATGTGGTGGTGGTGGATGCAGTGGATGTGGTGATGGTGGATGCGGTGGTGGTGGTGGATGCGGTGGTGGTGGTAGTGGTGGATGGGGTGGTGGATGTAGTGGATGTGGTGGTGGATGTAGTGGTGGTGGGTGTGGTGGTGGTGGTGGATGCGGTGGTGGTGGATGTGGTGTTGGTGGATGTGGTGGTTGTGGATGTGGTGGATGTGGTGGTGGTGGATGTGGTGGATGTGGTGGATGTGGTGGTGGATGTGGCGGCGGATGTAAAGGTGATGGTGGATGTGATGGTGGATGTGATGGTGGTGGATGTGATGGTGGATGTGGTGGTGATGGTGAATGTGGTGGTGGATGCGGTGGATGTGGTGGTGGATGCGGTGGTGGATGTGGCGGTGGATGTCATGGTGGCTGTGTGCCTAGAAGCGCTATACCTCCCATCATATAGGTCAACATGTTGCTGCGAATGGTGATAAATAGCACGTTCTAGTCTGCTCTACCTGCATGTATGGTTCATCCCATTGAATTTTTCATTAATATGTTTTATTTTTTTTTAAAACGATTAAACCAAGACCAGGGTGCAATGTGTTAAATGTGCATAAGGGCACAATCACATTACAGAGGCCATGTGACTTTTAGAGACACGTTTCCCTGTGTAACAGTCCTTGCAATGTGCAATCTGAGACAGAAAACTATTTTCCCCATGTCAATTCTGCTGTACCATTGTAAAAAATGGACTTTGACACTGTAGTCATAAATGTGTGAAGGTAGTGCGTTTTAAGTTCCGCTGTTTCTAAAAATGTGTATTATGGAACCAAATTTATTTCACTGCAACGACAGACAACGGGTCGATCATTTTATTGAGTTTCAATTTTAATTCCATAACAATAATAAAAACTGCACAGCTTTAAGGTCACCACTTCAGTACAGTCTTTAGATATACAAGAACCTTGCCTCCACTGGTGCACCTCAACCACAGCAGCCCCACTCCACCTTATAGAAGGCTGATCTGTGGTCAAGGGAGGGCCAGTCAGCAGTCTTAAGACCTATGCTCTGTGACGCTGAAAGTGTAAAGCTAGGAGACTGTCAAGTATGGGGCATTCTTTCTGGAAACTTCTGTAGGTAAAATGTACACGTTGCTGCGCACTTACCAGCCAGCGCACAGACCGAACAATGCACCTGCTATACGTACGTCAAGGGTGGAAGCAGATATTATTAGGTATTCATGCAGGGCCCGCAATGATTTAGAAGTGATTAGAGGAAGGTGGTCTGCAAAAAAACACCACAACGCCTGCTCATTTCACACACTCGTTTCCGCTGTCCATTACAGAAACTGGATACCCAAAGAATATATAGGACTGCCTTTGGCCGACATAAAAAGAACACATAGCTTTTGTGTAATACCATTTGTGGACTAGATGTGCGTGAAGTACTGCTGACCTCTTACTTAATAAACTGCACTTAAAGGACGCACATTCGGACTTCAAGCCTCTGAACTTTTTTGCAGAAATTCCTGAGGTGGAAATGCACGAAACATCACTTAGATCAATTTATTAAATAAGTTGTATGAAATCAACGTCTTCGGGCTCTGTGCCAACCTCTGAACAGCATATCGACTTAACAAGGAAACATTCTTATGAATGAATTGATGTTCTGTTAATACATGACTAAGCACCCAGATCAGCTAGACAAGATGGTAGTCGTCCGCTGCAGTTTAACTGCACTAGTGAGTTATCCGCATAGAGACCTACAATCCTGCTGATATGCGGGCTGGAATTTTGTCGAATCGTAGAGGGTGTTTTTTACTAAAACCCATAAAACCAGACGGAGGGCATTGCTGTGGGGAGGGGGGAGGAGAAATGAGACATGGCGGGCAGGGGAGGGGGCGGAGCAGGGAGAGAGTGTTAAGCAGCAGGGGCCTTTGAAGTGAAGCTAAGCTTCACTTCAAAGGTGTGGGAGGAGTGCGGCTGAGGGAACAGACGGCGATTTGGTGATGTGCACGCGCATTTTAGGTCAATGCGCAAGCGCATTGACCTAAAAGCCACGGGCACAGCACCAAATCGCCAAGTTGGGTAAAGTCTGTTTAAGCCCCTTTAGAGCTTCGCCAGCTATGCGCATGCGCACAGCAGGCGAGCCCTAAAAAGGCGAACACAGGAAATAGCAGGCTGCAACCAACAGAAACAAGGAAAACAAAGTGACAAGCGAACGAGCCAATGGAAAGTAAGGGTGGGCTGTAAGCCCTTTTAAGAATTGGATTTAAATACAAAAGGCTTTGCAAGCGCTGTGCAGGCAAAACCTAACAATTCAAAAGAAAACACCACTCACCCTTCAGATATATGAGTGTGATGTTATCTGACAGAGCAGGCAACAAAGAACTTTCCTGATAAACTTACTACTGCCTTGACGGTACAGACAACCTATGCTCATATCACCCTATCAAGTGCATGATCTGGGCATGCTTTGCACTCTTGAATCTTGCCCAGAAAGATGAATATTTCTAAATAATTGACCTGTTTTTAAATTACAACACTTATATTAGTTGTTCCATAAGAGCATAACTCTATCAATTTCAACAATGATTCCACAGTAACCTTGTTAGCAGTATTGTGAGGTCAGGTTTAACCCATTGCATGCTGATGACGGAACCGCTCCGTCATCAGCTGCGGGTGCGCTGTGCTGATGACGGAGCGGTTCCGTCATGGCCCAGCCGCCGCGCCTGCGCGGCGCTGATTTCGCGCCTGCGCGGGCGTTCTAATGAGCGGGGCGGGTCATGACGGAACCGCTCCGTCACCAGCATAGCTCAACCGCGGCTGGTGACGAAGCGGCTCCGTCACCAGCATGCGGCCGCCGCGCGGCCGCCCCGCCCCTTTAGCGCTGCGGCGGAATAGCCGCCGCAGCGAAGGGGTTAAGGGCACTGCCGCACGCCACAGTTTTCATACCATATATGGTAGGCACATTCCTAAAACTCAATGGCTGCGGGTAATTGTAGGGGACAGTTAATAACACACCCAAAACAAAAGTGTACTGTGACTGCCCTTCCCCTTGTCATTGCTGTTTCCAAAAGCCTGAGCAGTTGTACAATCCCATTCTAAATGTGGAAGATCAGAGAGGGGAGTAACATATGTTGTGGGTTTATTGCTTAATACAAATGCACATTTTCCACACAACCAGCCTGTTTATGCCCGCAAAGTCCTCCTGGTCAAACCTCGAAGAAATTGCTTGGAGGAAAACATTTGGTCTGAGGACACATTTTGCTGAAATAGGAAGGGTAAACGGGCTCATAAGGTGTTTGTTGACGTTTTTCGATTTTCCACACGTCTCGGAATTAGCTCGAAATAATTTCTGTAACGTATCATCACATGCTGTCATGGATTCCCGTATCCAAAGGTAACCCTGCGATCACACGGAAAGTCTCTGGACTTCCAAAGCAACCCTAAAACCATGCCAATGATAGAAAGCGTGCTTTACAAACAGCAATAATATGATTTTTCCTTCCACTCCACATCATTCGGACCCTCGAGTGTTGAAAAATAAAATCCGAGCGTGTTTTGGCTTTAGAAATTAAGACAACCTGATCAAATGACTATAAGTACAGAGCCTAATGCACGTGTTTCGGTATGCCTAATTAGTACCCTTGGGCATATGCTGGTTTGCTAGAGAGTCCTGACGTAGCATCTTAGAACACAAGCCAAGCCAAAGACTTCATCTTTCTCACGCAAATACAATGATCACATTGTCGCAATACCTTGGATCCCGGCCTCGCCCTATTAAACTAGTGTCTAGAATGCAGCTCGTTTTAATGAAGAGGATGGAGCCTTGCGGCTAGCTGTCGACTTTGGATCTGTGGAACCGGCGTCGAGTGTCTGCGTTGGCTCAACATCCTGAGATTCTGGGCATATCACTTAATCTCCCCATGCCTACCAAAAATGGATCTATCCTTGTGTAACGTAACTGGTGCTCATGTAAAGCGCTCCAATACCTTCGGGTCGCTTTTGCGCTATACAAATCTGCAAATAAATCAGGGTCTAAAGGCTCCTTGTATTGCAATCTCTCTTTCTGAGTTATATCATGTGACTCACGCATTTATTAAGAACAACAAGGGAATCCAAAGAAGTCAGCAAGGGACCTTGGGAGTCAATACTATTAAGGCAACAGTGGTCCCTTACAAGCATTAAATATTAAATCAATGAATATAGACAAAGTCGTTACTATATTGAAAATGACATACCCAGCCGGTCAGAGGTATTAGTGTTTACTTTTCAATCAATGTAAGGCATAATTCACACACAATATACAAGACAGGGCACAAGCCTGCACCCAGTTTATCACACAGAAAATATCAGGAAAGGGGAACAATTAAGACAAAACACACAAAAGGGCTTATAGGCAAAAGCTTAACGTTCTGTAAACTTGTTAATTTGCACAGTTTTGATTATGAAACAGAACAATATTGACACCTTCACACTTTTAAAGGGCATATACGTAATTCCATGTGTATAAGGTGCACATAGTTGTCGACGGCGTTTCAATCCATTTACCACATTGTACGGATCTCATCAGGACATGTAATGTATGCCTAATAGTAAAACAGCCTCATTTGCCATTGGGCAAGCCAGCGAAATCGGGGCTTGGTGTGTGCCGGTTCAAGGGAAAATTGATTGGGCTAATGCCGAGACAGGGTAGTGTCAACCAGAATTAAGCGTGCTTCGGTGGGACCGGAACAGGGATTGATCGCTGGAGAGCCGTGAGCAATTTCCAGCTAGGGAACGTCAAAAGGACCACAGTGGGAAGAATAAGGACGTTCGGGTAACCCGGTTCGATAACCGATAGTGGCCAGGGCCGGACTGGGAACCAAATCCGGCCCTGGCAAAGTGCATCGGCCAGCCCCCCACCCCCCCTTCCCCCCTCGGGGGTTGGGGGTGCCGCAGAGCTCTCTGCCAGGGCCGGTTTTCGGACAATTTTGTTACAGAGCCGATTTTGCAGCTATGCTGCAAAAACGGCCCTGTAACAAAATCGGCCCCCAGGTGCCCAAGCCCGGCTCCCACCCGTGCGGCGCACCGGGGGATTGCCCGGTGCCCGCTAAGGCCAGTCCGGGCCTGATAGTGGGTAAGCCAAGGCTGCTCAATCGCGGCTTGTGCGGCCCCATCTGTAATACCAATAGCACTGGTGCACGTAAAGCGCTATCTGCAGGGGGTGGTCCATCATTTGCATCGGGGTGTATCTAATACAAATGAGGGAATCCCTTTGCCTCTGCGCCGGCGCTATATTAAAGACGCAGGTGCAAAAAAGCTGTCAGGGGGTGCACTGACAGTGTGCCACCTAGAAGGTAGCACACTGTCAATGCTCCACCTGATGGCAGCCCTCTGGTGGGGGGAAATGGGATCCCATGGACCCCCCAGACATACCATTTCAGGCAAGTGCAGTCACTGACTGCACCCGCCTGCAAAGGGATCTCTAATTCGCTTTGAATTTGCAGGCAGATGCTGCCTGCACTGTGAAAACACGGAGCAGCTTCAAAGCAAACGCTCCATTTTTCACAGGTATGCTGTGCCCTGTGGGCAGCGTGCGTTTGCGGCTGCCCTGGGGGTAGCACATTCCATACAATAGGGCAAACTTTCCCTGGTTGCGCCTGGTGCACCTCTTTTAAGGTGCGCCAGGCACAAAGAGGGAAAGTGCGTCCTTTACATAATAGGGCCCCTGTTATGTTGAGAAGCCAAGGTGCCATAAGAACTGCTTTCAATGGAATTATTCAGAACCATATACAAACAGAAGTCTTCATGTGGCAAGAAAAAGTGTGCCACTCCACTCTTTTGGAATTTTTCTGAAATACTCGGGGAGATATTTACAAGGAAATGTTGCAGCACTGCACGCAATTTAGCAACACAGCTCTGCATGATTTAAAAATGCAGTGATGCACCATATTTACAACAATACGGTGCCCCTCTGTGTTTTCCCTTGCAATGGCACTAAAAAAAGCTGCCTAGTGCCAACCCAGAAAACCTTGCGCCATAGTATTGCACGATGACTCCCTGCAACACAGGCACTCATGCACCATGGTGCAAGGGTGTCTGTATTGCAGGGATGATTGTTTAGGTGCATGAAGGGACATCCTCGAAAATATAAACAATCTTTAAAGGCGAGTTACTCTTTGTATGTGTGCTGCAGAATGCAGTACACATAGAAAGAGCAAAACAAGGAGAAATACAAGTATTTCTCCTTGTTGTGCCAATCTAACGCCTGCAATTCAGTGGCAGCTTTAAAACGCAATGTGTGTTTTGGTGGAAATCCTACAGCAACACCCATTGCACACCCCTTTCGCACAGATGCCTGGATGAAAGGGACAATATTTACTAAGTGGCGTTAAGCCACCCAAAGTGGCTTAACGCCCCTTTGTAAATATGAAGCAGGGCAGGGAGCCACCTGACGTTCTGGTTGTGCTATTGCCCTTGTAAATATGCCCCTCAGTGTTTTATTTACCGGTGGTATATAAGATCTGAGAGCCTTTTGGTGTTCCATCATGATTTTGTTACTATTCCTTAACAGAGGCCCAGGCTCTTATTATCAGGGCATGAACCCAAAATGTACCCCTGAAACATAGTCCAAGGGGCAATTGACCATCAATACCAAGTGTTAGAACCGGCTGTCTCTAGTTGGCAGAGGTATACACTTCTGACAAATAGGGACACACCTTTTCTAGTCAGGGCAAGGGGATCACACCCTTTGATAACCCCTGCTCACCCCCTTGGTAGCTTGGCAGAGCAGATAGGCTTATCTCGGAGGCTGTGCGTTAAGCATTTATGACCATATACAGTAATAAAGTGAATACACTACAAGGGGACACGACACAGTAGTATTATAAAAATAAGTATTTTTATATAAGGCTTCGCACAAGACCAAATAACGACAAAAATATACACAATCTGGATAAATATTCTGGGAAGGGAAAAATAATAGTTCAAAGGTAGTTTCTTCTTTAGCACAAAGTCTTTCGTATCAAAGCAAATCTTCTTCTTGGAAACACAGTTCTTAGCAACAAGGTAACCCACACGGGGGCTACACGACGTCGGGGCAAAGTTAATCCAAAGGTTCGGCGTCGACCGCGAGGAGCGCTACGTCGAGCCCAGAGTCACACGGACCCCCAACAACACAGTACCTTGGAAAATGAAGCACACGATGATCAGCGGCGTCGAGCAATCCAGCGTCACGTCTTCGGTGTCGATCAGGCCTCAGCAGGCGTCGTCGTCGATGATGCTGTTGCAAAGAGTGAGCAGCGCTCACGGCGTCGAGAGGGCACGAGGGCGATGCGATCAGCAGCGGTGCAGACACGAGGTCCCTTGGAGCTGGAGCCGAACTCACTACTCACTGGCGTTGCTGCTGGCGTCGATCGGGCCCGGCGGCCGGCGTCGAGGAAGCGGGACACTTGAGCCGTCACTCACGGTGTCGAGCTGGATCCGGCGACGTCCGTCGGCGTCGAGATTGCTGGCTCTTTCAGAGGTGCCGGATTCACAGGTTCCAGCAAATAGCACTTTAAGCAGATGAAGTCCTTTAGCCCTGTGACTTCAGCAGGAGACTGGCACTCTTCCAGTCCTTGGAGATTTTCTTAGCAAGCGTGAGAGTACACACACAGTTCCTCTCTCCTGGTTCCTTGGCAAAAATAAAGAAGCACTGCAGGATTCCCCCCAGCAAACAGCACTCTGCCAGAAGGGGTAGGCAAGTCCTTAGATCGGCAGGCCTCTTGTCCTTGGTTACAGGGTTCCTTGTCAGAAGTGATTTGATTTCTTGGTTCAGGGGTCCTTCTCTTATACCCCTTCTCGGCTTTGATCCCTTTGTCCATGCAGGGGAATTTCCCAACATCCTGGGTCTGTTGTGGGTGGAGCCAGGCAGAAGCACCTGGCCTATTCATTGCGCAGGGCTGGGTCCTCAGACGCCCAGCAGGAGGTGGAGCCAGCATTGACACTGGCAGGAGCAGAGCTATCGGCCTCCTGGCAGGAGGCGGGGCTAGGATCGTCCATGGCAGGCACAGAGCCATCAGCCGCTTGGCAGGAGGTGGAGCCAGCATTGTATCAGGCAGGGCAGGCTATCAGCAACTACTCTCCCCCTACTCTCAACGTAAATGTCCCACTCATCCCACACTGACTCATCCAGACCAGTGGAGCCACCCAGCTCCCGTCACACACACGCAAGACCAGCAGAAACCAGATATGGTTAGACAAGAAAATAGACACTTTCTAAAAGTGCTATTTTCAAACCCAGAGTCCAAAAACCATGCACACCAACGGATGCGTAATTAAACCCCGAGTTCAGGGATACCAAACTCGACATTGCACCATGCTCCCCGAGCCAGCTAGGATCATAGCATTAATAATCCCGGCGGCCCATTCTAACTAATGGAGAGCAGGCTACCTCACAATAGTGAAGAACGAAGATGGCGGTAATTCACTATTAGGACAGGCCAACTTGGTCAGGCGTGTCCTACCTTATACTTACAATGCACCCTGCCTGTGGGCCTACCATAGGGGTGACTAACATGAAGTCAAGGGAAGGTTTGAGGGGCTGGCAAGTAGGTATACTTGTGCAGCCCGCGTGACAGCACTAGGCTGCACGTGGGTCTCGCAATGACCGACCCGGAGACATTCTTTTACGAGGCCGCCCTTGTGGGTGGCACAACACGTGCTGCAAGCCCACGAGCAGCATTTGTATTTACAAGCCCCGGCACTCCTGGTGCACTAGACTAGGGACTGACAGTAAACCAAATAAGCCAAACATGGATACAATCGATACATCAATTTAACATAGGGAGCACTTGCACTGTGGCACTGATCAGCAGTGGCACAGAGCCCAAAGCATATACCGGCAAAACATTGAAAAACAGTGGAGGCAAACAGAAAAAATGGAGGAGAGACTCAAGCCAATGATGTCAGGTCTAACACGTGTCCCCTCCAGCTGAAATGTGGGGAGAACTACCCTTGACCTAGGGAGTCCTCATCACTAAGGCGGAAAAATCTGGACAGACCATCAGCATTGGCGTGATCTGGACCAGGGCGGTGTTCCACCGTAAAGTCCATCCCCTGTAGGGAAATGGACCACCTCAACAGTTTCGGATTCTCACCCCTCATCTGCATCAACCATCTGAGGGGCCTGTGGTCTGTCTGAACCCGGAAGTGAGTCCCAAACAGGTAGGGTCTTAGCTTCTTCAGCGCCCAGACCACAGCAAATGCTTCTCTCTCTATCGTACTCCACCTCGTTTCCCTGGGAAGTAACCTCCTACTGATGAAGGCTACAGGCAAGTCTCGGCCCTCTTCATTCACCTGAGCTAGAACAGCCCCCACGCCATGCTCTGAAGCGTCCGTATGGAAAATAAATGTCAGGATTGGAGCGGCCATAGCTGCATTCAAGGCAGGGATGGGGCCAGAAGGGGTCAAGAGTGTGGGACGATGGAATTCGAACTGCTTTCAACAATACATCCGCCCCTAGAAACCCAGGCTGGGTGGTGTAAATATGTGTACCAGCATTATATTGGGTTTTACGGTTTATTTCTTTAATTATGTTCAGAGTTTAGACAATTCTATCACGATCTTCCAGTTAATTGTGTGCAGTGTTCAACTATTAAACCACGTGTGATAAACATACGGTATCCTCCCCATTTGTTTGAATTTGATTTGTCTTCTTTCCAGCAGGCTGTTGCGTGTGGGTGATGGGACATTCTTATGTTGCCAGGTTGGAACAGTGGGCAGCACTCAAGAATTGGACCCGGGGTTTCGCGCAGACGCAGTTCGTATGGTTGGGCTCCCCAGGAATGAAATGGAGCAACCAGAGGCCCAGGCTAGAACAACGCCTCACATTAGGGGGGCTTCTACCCAATCTCCTCCTTATCCAATTGGGAGGGAACGACTTGGTCATCAAGGGGAGGACGGCATTGATTCAGGTCATGCAGAAGGACATCGTGGCAATAAGCAACAGGCTGGGAGCGTGCGAGTTATGGTGGTCCGAGATTGTTCCTCGCAGAGAATGGAAGGGGGCGAGATCCCCTCTAGCAGTAGAACATTCCCGCAGGAGGGTCAACAGGTCCATGCAGAAGTTCATGGACCGGAGAGGCCTTGATTTCATTAGGCACGCATTAATACACGAGAAAACTGAAGGGTACTATGATAAAGACGGGGTGCACTTGTCAAAATTAGGAATGGATATGTTCCTATTGGATGTGCAAGAGGCACTATCAGCTGCAGGATGTCTGTAACTAACTAGGATGGGGGGCTCTGTCATCGGCGGTGGCCTCCTCCAGAGCTGTGGCGGAGTTACAGGGCGATCTGGAGGCAGACGGGTACAGTAAGGGTACCTCTGCGGCAGACTGGTACAGTAAGGGTACCTCTGCCTAGCACAGTAAGGGTGCCTGGGCAAAGGACCTGGAGCCGCAGGAGGTTCTGGGAAACCGCGACGGCGCCCCGTTAGTCCTTCGGGGCGGTCAGGGGGCCTGAACCGACCGGGGGTGTGCCATACGCTCTGCCCTGAAAGGGGGGGCGGGAGTATAAGATAAGGATCTACAAGGTGCTGCACCGTCCGAGCATCGACTCACCGTGCTGGCTGGCTCGTTAGGCAGGCGGGACAGCAAGGGGCTGCTTGCTTTGGATCGCCCGTAAGATTACCCACCAAACGTCATACGCTTGTTGTATGAAAATAAACCTGCAGCAGTTCTTACCCATAAATACGTGTCCAGTGTATCATTTATGGGGCTAGGTGTGCATGATGTTGGGTGGGAGCGGATGACGGTGTGGGCACTATGCCGCTGCCCGTGACTCACGCAGGGGGACATTGGCAGGGCATCTCCCTAGTGGCCATTCGTCGTAGCTCGCCGCCCTGTACCCGGGGCGTGGAGGGGAGGCATGCAGGGCTCCCTGCCCTTCCCCGTGGTTGCCATGACGCACGGCCAGGGGCGGGCTTACCTGTGGGGGGGGGGCGTGCAATTACTTAAGCCCCAGCTGCCCCTGGCCCTGCCTCTTTTTCGGCTTTCCACCTGCCTGAGCGCTGCACCCACCCTATCCTCGTACCCAGCGGCTTGCAGGCGGCGCGAAGTGATGGAATGTTTTAACGTTGTCTTTTGTGTTGCAGGCGGAGTTACAGGGCGATCTGGAGGCAGACGGGTACAGTAAGGGTACCTCTACGGCAGACTGGTACAGTAAGGGTACCTCTGCCTGGCACAGTAAGGGTGTCTGGGCCAACAACCTGGAGCCGCAGGAGGTTCCGGGAAACTGCGACTGCGCCCCGTTAGTCCTTCGGGTGGTCGGGGGTCCTGAACCGACCGGGGGTGTGCCATACCGCTCCGCCCTGAAAGGGGAGGCAGGAGTATAAGATAAGGATCTACAAGGTGCTGCACCGTCCGAGCATCGACTCACCATGCTGGCTGGCTCGTTAGGCAGGTGAGACAGCGAGGGGCTGCCTGCTTTGGATCGCCCGTAAGATGACCCACCAAACGTCATACGCTTGTTGTATGAAAATAAACCTGCAGCAGTTCTTACCCATAAATACGTGTCCAGTGTATCATTTATGGGGCTAGGTGTGCATGATGTTGGGTGGGAGCGGATGACGCTGTGGGGACTATGGACCTTTTACTGTGTTGTTACTTGGTGTGTTGTATTTACAGTCGGAGAGCGCTATTTTTTTAAAAATAACTTTATCCTATTGTACAGAGAATATGCTTTCCTGCTGGGGACTGCTTCTCAACTCTCTGCTCCTCATCACCCGGGGGGGCCTTTTAAACTCTCTCTCTGCTCCTCATTGTCCAGGTGATGTGCTTAATATTTCATCAAAGCATAGCGCATACAAACAAGGGAGGCCTTCCTCGCTAATGGCACTTTTTTAAATGTATTCTGGTCGCTTCTTTTAAAAAAAAATTATTTAGTTTACAATATGCGCGGCCCTTAACTTTCCATATGAAACCTGAAAGAAAATTATGAAAATCTTTGCCCTAAGACAGGACAGAGGACGCCTAGCTAAGGCTTTTCGTCTGCTGGTCGGCGTGGAGATGCTGTTAGCTGCTGCTAATAGGCTGCAGCAGCCCCAGCTTCAGTTCCAGACTCTCTTGGCTGTCCCCTTCAGCCCTGGAGCAGGGGGGTGGTGAGGCAGAGAGCCAGGTCGTGGCATTAAGGGCCCTGAACTGAGGCAGTACACAGACCCTGGCCTCACTCTCTCTTCTATATGCATGCAGGGGCGGGATATGGACATTATTTGCATATGAGGGACCTGTCCTTGATTAAAAAGGACACTTGCAGCCAGAGCTTCATTGTAAAGAACTTGCCTCCCCAGAGTTCCCAAAGGGGCAGGAGAGCGGGTGAGCATCAGCTGATGAGCGGTAGTCCCTGCAGCCCCTGCCACATAGAGAATTGGCCCGAGTAGAGTGCCTTAGAGCCCAGTGCGAAGTAAGTCAAGGCACTTGGTAAAAATCCCAGGCCGCTGGTTTGCTAGTGCTGGCCCATAATGAAGGGAGGTCCCAGCCTGTGCCTAAGTGGACAATAAGCAAGAAAGGGCTGGGCTTGGAAATCTGCAGGAAGCTTGCAAAGGAGGGCAGTTGGTGAAGGGAAGTGTGCAAATGTGGTTGAGGGTAGCCTGCTCCAGAAGTGTAGGCGGTGTTAGCACAAGAGGCCTGAAGCGGGAGCCACCGATGCCTATGGCAACACCAACCTTTCCCAACCTTTCACTTTAACGTTGGCCACGCCCTTTCATTAGATGCTGCTCATTGTAACCGGAATAGCGGAGCAACGTCTAAAGCAAGGGGCGCGGCCACTATAAAAGAGGTCTTACATTTGCGTGAGTTTGAGCTATTGGCATTAAAATAACAATGCCTTTTATATATGTGTTGCTTTTAAAAACACATAAATAAAAGGCATTGTCATTTGAAATGCCAATAGCTTAAACGCTCGCAAATGCGAAACCTATTGCATTGAAACTGCTTCTTTTTTTTAACTTTGTTCTGTAAAGCAAACGCTTTAGCCTTAGGGCTTTTGTGGCGTAAAAAATAAAGCGGCAAATTCGCACTGCTGATAAGTTGCAAATGACTCCAGCTTTGGTGTTGTAAACAGCAGAACTACACAAAGAAATAGCATGCAGTCACCAAACACGCTTAAAAATTAAAGAGGCAAAATCACGCTACCGGTAATGGACTGCTTAAATTGCTTACGTTGAAAATGACTCCAGCTATACAAATAACGTGCACCCAGTTGCCAATCATGCATACAAAGTAAAGGGGCTGAATCACGCTGCTGGGAATGGATCGCTTGAGTTGAAATTGACTCCAGGGGGCATATTACCAAGCAATAGCGATAATTATCGCTATTGCTTGGTCAGAGACAACAATTTACCGCTGAGCTGCAGCGATGTTTACCGCAAATAAACCTTGGTATTACCAAGGTTTATTGCAAATGCGATAAAAATCGCCGCAATGCATGAATATCGCTGAAAAGTCAGCAATATTCATGCATTACTGAGCTAATGCTCTTAGCCATGTTATCCACCTCCCATTGGATAACATGGCTAAGAACTGCTCAGGGCAGGTGTTAGCTTTTGGAGATATTCGCGCGTAGCAGCGCGAATATCTCCAAAAGTTGGTAATAGGAGATAGCGATGTTAGCGACTGTTTTCAGTTGCTAACATCTTGGCATGCCCACTTTGCATGTCATTAGTGATAAATATCACTGACATGCAAAGTGGGGCCCAAGATGGTCGCTATCTCCTACTAGCTGTCGCTAACTGGTGTTAGCGACAGCTAGGTAATAGGGAGATAATTTTATCTCCGCTTTCTTGGCTTTTAAAGCCAAAAAAGCGGAGATAAACCCCCTTAATAATATGCCCCCAGGTTCGGTTTAGAAAACAACAGAGCTACACAAATAATATGCATGTAGTCGCCGAACACGCTTAAACACAGAGAAAAAAGTATTGCCATAAAAGGAGGAGGAACAGTTCAAAAAGAGTACTTGGACTAAGCTCCACAGATAAGATAACACACAAAGAAAAAGGCGAACACAACAGGAAATAGCAGGCTGCAACCAACAGAAACAAGGAAAACAAAGTGACAAGCGAACGAGCCAATGGAAAGTAAGGGTGGGCTGTAAGCCCTTTTAAGAATTGGATTTAAATACAAAAGGCTTTGCAAGCGCTGTGCAGGCAAAACCTAACAATTCAAAAGAAAGCACCACTCACCCTTCAGATATATGAGTGTGATGTCATCTGACAGAGCAGGCAACAAAGAACTTTCCTGATAAACTTACTACTGCCTTGACGGTACAGACAACCTATGCTCATATCACCCTATCAAGGGCATGATCTGGGCATGCTTTGCACTCTTGAATCTTGCCCTGAAAGATGAATATTTCGAAATAGTTGACCTGTTTTTAAAATACAACACTTATATTACTTGTTCCATAAGAGCATAACTCTATCCATTTCAACAATGATTCCACAGTAACCTTGTTAGCAGTATTGTGAGGTCAGGTTTAAGGGCACTGCCGCACGACACAGTTTTCATACCATATATGGTATGCACATTCCTAAAACTCAATGGCTGCGGGTAATTGTAGGTGACAGTTAGTAACATACCCAAAACAAAAGTGTACTGTGACGGCCCTTCCCCTTGTCATTGCTGTTTCCAAAAGCCTGAGCAGTTGTACAATCCCATTCTAAATGTGGAAGATCAGAGAGGGGAGTAACATATGTTGTGGTTTTATTGCTGAATACAAATGCACATTTCCCCACAAGCAGCCTGTTTATGCCCGCAAAGTCCTCCTGGTCAAACCTCGAAGAAATTGCTTGGAGGAAAACATTGTGTCTGAGGACACATTTTGCTGAAATAGGAAGGGTAAACGGGCTCATAAGGTGTTTGCTGACGTTTTTCGATTTTCCACACGTCTCGGAATTAGCTCGAAATAATTTCTGTAACGTATCATCACATGCTGTCATGGATTCCCGTGTCCAAAGGTAACCCTGCGATCACACGGAGAGTCTCTGGACTTCCAAAGCAACCCTAAAACCATACCAATGATAGAAAGCGTGCTTTTCAAACAGCAATAATATGATTTTTCCTTCCACTCCACATCATTTGGACCCTCGAGTGTTGAAAAATAAAATCCGAGCGTGTTTTGGCTTTAGAAATTAAGGCAACCTGATCAAATGACTATAAGTACAGGGCCTAATGCACGTGTTTCGGTATGCCTAATTAGTACCCTTGGGCACATGCTGGTTTGCTAGAGCGTCCTGACGTAGCATCTTAGAACACAAGCCAAGCCAAAGACTTCATCTTTCTCACGCAAACACAATGATCACATTGTCGCAATACCTTGGATCCCGGCCTCGCCCTATTAAACTAGTGTCTAGAATGCAGCTCGTTTTAATGAAGAGGATGGAGCCTTGAGGCTAGCTGTCGACTTTGGAGCTGTGGAACCGGCGTCGATTGTCTGCGTTGGCTCAACATCCTGAGATTCTGGGCATATCACTTAATCTCCCCATGCCTACCAAAAATGGATCTGTCCTTGTGTAACGTAACTGGTGCTCATGTAAAGTGCTCCAATACCTTCGGGTCGAGTTCACGCTATACAAATCTGCAAATAAATCAGGGTCTAAAGGCACAACGCTTCATAAGTGGGTGAAGCACGGAGCTCCTTGTATTGCAATCTCTCTTTCTGAGTTATGCCATGTGACTGACGTATTTATTAGGAACAACAAGGGAATCCAAAGAAGTCAGCAAGGGACCTTGGGAGTCAATACTATTAAGGCAACAGTGGTCCCTTACAAGCATTAAATATTAAATCAATGAATATAGACAAAGTCGTTTCTATATTGAAAATGACATACCCAGCCGGTCAGAGGTATTAGGGTTTACTTTTCAATCAATGTAAGGCATAATTCACACACAATATACAAGACAGGGCACAAGCCTGCACCCAGTTTATCACACAGAAAATATCAGGAAAGGGGAACAATTAAGAGAAAACACACAAAAGGGATTATAGGCAAAAGCTTAGCGTTCTGTAAACTTGTTAATGTGCACAGCTTTGATTATGAAAAAGAACAATATTGACACCTTCACACTTTTAAAGGGAATATACGTAATTCCATGTGTATAAGGTGCACATAGTTGTCGACGGCGTTTCAATCCGTTTACCACATTGTACGGATCTCATCAGGACATGTAATGTATGCCTAATAGAAAAACAGCCTCATCGGCCATTGGGCAAGCCAGCAAAATCGGGGCTTGGTGTGTGCCGGTTCAAGGGAAAATCGATTGGGCTAATGCCGAAACAGGGTAGTGTGAACCAGAATTAAGCGTGCTTCGGTGGGACCGGAGCAGGGATTGATTGCTGGAGAGCCGTGAGCAAATGCCAGCCAGGGAACGTCAATCGGACCACAGTGGGAAGAATAAGCACGTTCGGGTAACCCGGTTCGATAACCGATAGTGGGCAGGGCCGGACTGGGAACCAAATCCGGCCCTGGCAAAGTGCATCGGCCAGCCCCCCCCCCCCCCCCTTCCCCTCTCAGGGGTTGGGGGTGCCGCCGAGCTCTCTGCCAGGGCCGGTTTTCGGACGATTTTGTTACAGAGCCGATTTTGCAGCTATGCTGCAAAAACGGCCCTGTAACAAAATCGGCCCCCAGCTGCCCAAGCCCGGCCCCCACCCGTGCGGCACACCGGGGGATTGCCCGGTGCCCGCTAAGGCCAGTCCGGGCCTGATAGTGGGTAAGCCAAGGCTGCTCAATCGCGGCTTGTGCGGCCCCATCTGTAATACCAATAGCACTGGTGCACGTAAAGCGCTATCTGCAGGGGGTGGTCCATCATTTGCATCGGGGTGTATCTAATACAAATGAGGGAATCCCTTTGCCTCTGCACCCGCGCTATATTAAAGACGCAGGTGCAAAAAAGCTGTCAGGTGGTGCACTGACAGTGTGCCACCAAGAAGGTAGCACACTGTCAATGCTCCACCTGATGGCAGCCCTCTGGTGGGGGGAAATGGGATCCCATGGACCCCCCCCCCCCCAGACATACCACTTCAGGCAAGTGCAGTCACTGACTGCACCCGCCTGCAAAGGGATCTCTAATTCGCTTTGAATTTGCAGGCGGATGCTGCCTGCACTGTGAAAACACAGAGCAGCTTCAAAGCAACCGCCCCATTTTTCACAGGTATGCTGTGCCCTGTGGGCAGCGTGAGTTTGCGGCTGCCCTGGGGGTAGCACATTCCATGTAATAGGGCAAACTTTCCCTGTTTGCGCCTGGTGCACCTCTTTTAAGGTGCGCCAGGCACAGAGAGGGAAAGTGCGTCCTTTACATAATAGGGCCCCTGTTATGTTGAGAAGGCCAAGGTGCCATAAGAACTGCTTTCAATGGAATTATTCAGAACCATTTACAAACAGAAGCCTTCATGTGGCAAGAAAAAGTGTGCCACTCCACTCTTTTGGAATTTTTCTGAAATCCTCAGGGAGATATTTACAAGGAAATGTTGCGGCACTGCACGCAATTTAGCAACGCAGCTCTGCATGATTTAAAAATGCAGTGATGCACCGTATTTACAAAGAATACGGTGCACCTCTGTGTTTTCCCTTACAATTGCACTAAAAAAAGCTGCCTAGTGCCAACCCAGAAAACCTTGCGCCATAGTATTGCACGATGACTCCCTGCAACACAGGCACTCGTGCACCATGGTGCAAGGGTGTCTGTATTGCAGGGATGATTGTTTAGGTGCATGAAGGGACATCCTCGAAAATATAAACAATCTTTAAAGGCGAGTTGCTCTTTGTATGTGTGCTGCAGAATGCAGTACACATAGAAAGAGCAAAACAAGGAGAAATACAAGTATTTCTCCTTGTTGCGCCAATCTAGCACCTGCAATTCAGTGTTGTTAGTTTTTGGCCCTGCCTCAGATTTACAGCTCCATGTAAATCTGAGGCAGCTTTAAAACGCAATGTGTGTTTTGGTGGAAATCCTACAGCAACACCCATTGCACACCCCTTTCGCACAGATGCCTGCATGAAAGGGACAGTATTTACTAAGTGGCGTTAAGCCACCCAAAGTGGCTTTACGCCCCTCTGTAAATATGAAGCAGGGCAGGGAGCCTCCTGACATTCTGGCTGTGCTATTGCCCTTGTAAATATGCCCCTCAGTGCTTTATATACCGGTGGTATATAAGATCTGAGAGCCTTTTGGTGTTCCATCATGATTTTGTTACCATTCCTTAACAGAGGCCCAGGCTCTTATTATCAGGGCATGAACCCAAAATGTACCCCTGAAGCCTAGTCCAAGGGGCAATTGACCACCAATACCAAGCTATGGTGAGACTTAGCATTAGTGTCTGCTAATTGAAGCCCACATACACTGGTCTTTTCTTTTTACCTCAGACTACAACTGGGAGAAATCCTATCACGCCTACTCGGCATAGCCCCCAGTCAGTTATCCATATGTAGGCCCCTTACGGCACCTCTGGTGCAATCACTTTATGTTGTATGTGTGATATATTTATGTGTGTTCTGCGGATGTGAGTCCCTGAACAGGATTAATTATGTACTGTGGAGTAGAAGGTGAATGTTGTACAGAATGGTTGATCTCTTTTATTTAGTATTTGACATTCCTTTTGGCTGTGCCATCATGCAGACTACTGTCCATGGAAATCAGTCCAGCAGTCCCCAGAGATGTATATGCGAGGTGACACAATATACACAGTTCTTCCCCACATTAGCCAAGATAGCCAAGAAACAACACATGAGCTTACCTCCTCCTAGTATTGAGATTGATATTGCCTAGAAACCAGGACATCTAAATCTAGAGAGTCGAGCTTCCTAGGACAGTCTCACTTCCAATGCTAATTGTTCCAGCCCCTTCCCAAACTATGGAAAAGTCAAAGAAGAAGGAGGAGAAAGTCAAGGGGAGGAGAAGAAACGTCTGGCATGATACACTCAGTCCTTCCTGGTGTCCACTTTGTATTTTAATGGTGAGTTTAATTTTTCCTGGCTCTTGCTCCCCATTAGTCTACCCAAAGTAGGATAAATGTGAACCCCATTGAGTCACTAATGTGTACTTTATTGTGAATTGAGTAGGAAATCTATACTCCAGCCCAGAAGCATCTTTGCATGGAGCAGTATCTGGGGGGTTGCTGATTACCTCAAGGCCGGGATGAGGGAGGAAGGGGGGGGGGGGGACTCTGGAAGAATGTACCTTTCCCTGACAAAGAGGACACTGTAATGCCCAGCCTGGAGCAGAGTAGGCCCTTATTCAGGAGATAACAAGCAAGGCGTAGATGACTGAAGCCTGCATGGAGGTTGGCCCATGGAAGAGAGTCACCTAAAAGCAAACAGGACCTGTGCAGGCAGCCCATATTATGCAAAGGGCGCATTTTTAAATGTTTGCGCCAGACGTACCTTTTAAAAAGATGCGCCTGGTGCAATCAATGAAAAATCACCGCATTATGATGAATGAGCTCCGCCAGGGCAGCCGCAAACTCACGCTGCCCTGAGGGCAGTGTGAGCTTTCCTGTGAAAAACAGAGAGGCAGCTTTGAAGCTGCTCCATGTTTTTACAGTGCAGGCGGCAACCCGCCTGCATTTTGAAGGAAGATTAGAGTTCCCCTTGCAGGCGGTGCAGTGAGTGAGTGCACCTGCCTCAAGGGGATGTCTGGGGGGGTCTATTGGACCCCCTTGCCCCCCTCCAGAGAGCTGCAATCAGGGGGTGCTCTGACAGTGCTCCACCTTTTAGGTGACGCACTCAGTGCACCTCCTGAGAGCGCATCTCAGGCAAAACTTAAAAGGCTTTGTTACTTTTGAATGACTCTACATGGGTAACACATGAAAGCCATTGCTGCAATGTCCTTGGCACCAAAGTAATGGTACTAGTTATAAATCTTCCCAAAGCCACACACTTTATCATTCAAATTTTCGCTCTAAATATATTTTGGAAATTCAGTTATTTCTCTCCAAACATCATCTTATGAGTTCTGAAGTACATTTTCATCTCAAATACAAACTCTCAAGTTTTGTAGACATATATTAATTCAACAACGCTAAAGCTTCTAATTTAGTAGGCTGGGCTGCATACAGGAGAATATTTAAAGGTAGCTGGAGAGTTACCAAGCCTGCTTTGGAATCTGTGTCTCGGTGAAGCAGGAAAAAAACAATTTGCCCATGCGGCAACACAATACATCAGCCACCTGTAAGACCTGTATATCCAGGGAAGTCAGGAAAGTTATGTGAGAAAGTTGAACGGATTGCAAAACCTTATACTTACACTGTCAATGTCACAGAGTGTTTCACACATGTTGTTTTGTACATATTTTTCTCTAACAGCAAGGCGAAGTTTAAAGGGTGTTCCTAAACTCTCTTGGAACAGAAAGGTACTCTTGAAAGAATATCTTGGGAGGCTACAGGGATATCCCTATGGTGTGAGGGTGGCACTATGAGAGGTCCAGCTGATGAACATGACAGGGTTCTTTAATCCTTCGCTGGAGAGCTGGAATCCCGAGCAACTGGGCTGGACAGGGAGATGTCATGGCTTGTAAGGAAGCAAGGTCTGCAGACAGACTTAGAAGGCGGTGTGAAATAATTGTTTTATTAGCATAACCATACCTTACATTAGCCTGGTTTTCTAATCATGATAATGAAAGCCCAAAGCAAATGTCAGTCTTTGAAATCCTAGCTCTCGTAGGTGAGAAAGTATTGATTAGCCTAAACAGCCAAAAGTGTTTACATTGTTACAACTGAAGGTTGGCTTCTTCCTTTCTTTATGGTCTGAATACCCTGTATAGAACTCCACAGATTTGTTTGCTTGGTTTGTGCTGCACAAATATGACATACATGCATTGCTTTGTTTGGCTGTAACCACACGTCTGTTTGCAGAACTGTTGTAAAACCCCTTTAAATAGGAGTCCTTTCTCAGTATAAGCAGCATGTCTCACTCCCAGCTCCCTAGGGCAAATCCGGGTGGGGTGGAACTGTGATTTAAAGATTATTCGCTTTTCTTTTTGTTGATAAACCCTTTCAGACCACGAGTGGCTTATGAGAAAATGTTCTTTGACAGGAGACCAACCCCTTAAAGAACTAGATGAAATTAAATTAAAAGCAAACCAGGTGCTACATGCCCGCGAGGCTCTTTTCGCAGTCCCCATTGGCTAACTCACAGAGGGCCTTAGGGCAATGCCTTCATCTGGGTGTTATGAAGTCTCTTCAAAGAGATTTTTTACCATCTTTCAGGTTGAAAACCTCAATGATAAAATGGCAGGAGGATAACACATGCCCATGCAGTGCAAGTGCTTCCATTCGCTATGGGGGGAGAGGGGCACATTCAGCTTAAGGCCTATGAACGTCTGCAAAATATGGGAGTTTCTGGGGCCCCTTACAACACTCTACAAGGCGCCCCGATCATTTTACATTACGCCACAGATACACAGGTGCCTCACTTCTTGATCTCAGTAAGCAGCATATAGTTCTAGTCGATGCTGCCACTGGTCCATGCCTCACTACAGAGATTTCTGCACTGTATAGTTCCACAAGCATTGCTCCTACTACCATGGGACATTTATTGGGGGCACCTCATCTGCTCCTGGGGTTGTGACCAAACCTCCTCCTCTCTCAAGTAATGTACAAAAACAAAGCATACAGGTCATACAGAGCTCCCCTCCATACCAGCCATGCTTTGGAAGGTGGTGGATCTGTGCTCTGGACACCCCTGCTGCCTTCCCACTCATCAGCTTTTCTTTTGCGCTCTGTTTTTCCAATCCAAACACTCAAGGATCCTACGTGAGACGCTTTCAGGGATCCCGGTGTTTCTATCCTGAAAATATTAGTCCCGACATTACCACCTCATCTCCGTCCTCCTCAACCCAGTCCTTACAGATTGAGTCATTTCCACCTCAAGCTGTAAGAACTGGGACAAGGATGATATGAATCAGTGTAAAGAGGAATACTCCGGATAACATTGCTTGACCCGTTCTTTATATTCTGGCCTGATTATAAGAGAATTGGTATTTAATTCTTGAAGGCCTGCGGGCTTAAAGGATTCCCTCAGGCATGAAAGCCTGGGTATCTGGGCAGCCCTGTCAAGTGACAAACAATCAGTAATGCAGGTTCTAACAAGGCCAGCCTTGGGGGTTTCACAAAGTTTTTTCCCCAATAGCAATGGGGCAAATCCAATCAGATCCTACAGAAACAGTAGCCTGAATTCCTCATAGCATATAATTGTAGCAGTAACCCCAGGAACTGTCAATAATCTGTGAGTAAAATGATTTTCAGCTTGTTAGAGGATCCCCGGTTTTCAATAACCCCAAAACCCAGCACCATAGACCACACCTGAAATACATTTGCTTTTATAAAGGCACTGCATTTCAGTGATTGCTTTGTTTTTCTACTTATGTGCAAACCTGAATATGAACTTGGTACTCCCATTAAAATGCTGTGTTCTTGAAATTAAAAGTGGGGTCCAACTAGAAAAAACACTAAAAAGAATTCCTAAATAATTAAAGGATTTTACCTTTGCTAAATGAAAATCTCCCACAACAAAGCACTTGGCTTTCATGCGTGGACGGCCCCAGGTCATAATATAGGATTTTGAGTAATTTACCTGGAGGTCCAGGTCATCCATGTAGGCTAAAATCAAGTCCAAGAGGGTCTGAAGGCCATTTGCCGTGTGGGCAATGAGTTTTGCGTCATCACCATATAACAAAATGGGTATAAACGTATTTCCCATATGTGGCAGGTCTTTTCCATTCTTCACTAGGTGTTTTTTATTGCCATTTATTTAAAGCAGGAATATGAAAGGAGCCAAGATGCCTAACACCCCGGTGGAGCTGATATGAGGAGAACACTGGCCTGAGGGGACGTACCACACCCTTACTGTGAGATCCTGATGTAGGCGTCTAATCAGGGTAAGGAGTTCTTTCTCAACATCCATCAGGTCTCATAACTTGGAGCGATTCACTAGGTCAAAGGCACTTGATATATATCAATAAAAGCCAAATGTAATTAACGCTTTTAAGCCTTCACATACTTTCCCACTACAAGGTAAAGATGTAGGCATTGTTTGACAGTGCCAATGCCAGGTCTAAAACCAAACTGGACTTCCATCAAAACATTGTTTGTCACAGTCCATTCTTCTAAACGATACAGTACCACTCGGCCCAGGATCTTGGCACTGGAGTCCATTAGGGAGATTGGCCTGCAGCAATTATTTGAGTTCTCTTCCCCATTTTTAGGTTTCGCCTGGCGTCCACTGCGCAGCAGTGTTCGCGCAGGCAACATTTTATGTTTTTCAGTACGGGGCTTTGTCCCGCCTCTCTCTTCCATAGGCTAGCTCCATAAATGGAGGCTAGCCATTGGAAGAGAGATCTGTCCGTAATTCACGGAGCAGATTTGTGGGCGTTCCGGCGATTTTTTCGCTCTCCACCCCTTTGTGAACGTCATTGTGGTGGTGGGCGGATTATTATTATTTTTTTGGTCTCTGCATGTTTTTGTTATTTTTGTCCTGCCTTTTGCAGGAGTGGGCTCGCTTTGGGTCACTCAATGAATTCTGCGGTGATCGGGCACTTTCTGTATCTGGCACACTGAATGAATTCTGAATGGAGCACTTTCTGCGATCATACGCGCTGTGGGCTCGCTGAATGAATTCTAAGAGATGGCACGGTCATGCTTACTGAATCTTGCGACAGAATGCTTTATGCCCTTTTCCATGGGCTCACCAGCCTCCCTCCCAGCTACCCACTCAGCGCTTTTAAGCCTCTGACACGGCCATGCTGCGCAGCGCTCTCCGGGACGGCTCTTCTTTTGCAGTTACACCTTGGTTTTCTTTTACTTTTGGGACATCCCCCCCACCCGACTTCCCCTGGATAACTATTGAAACATAATAAAAAGTTGAGGAAGGTCCGAGAATGTGACCAAGAAGATGTGGAGCGCGGAGCCGCAGGGCGCTGCTGTGGGCCGCCGCTGAGGAGGAAAATAAACGAGGAAGAACAGCCGGAGGAGTGAGTTGGGGGCTCTGGCAGGAATGGGTTGTGTGTTGTGGGTGGGGGTAGGTGGTTGGTGCATGGGATTTTAGCCTTCGGGGGTCACAAGAGCTTCTGCACGCCCCCCTGCCACCGTGTTTACTTCTGCAGGGCTCGCGCTGGCGGCTACACGTCAGTTGCTACCCAGGACTTAACGGGTTTGCTCCGGTCTTGGCAGGGACACCCCCACTCCCATCTGCTGCACCCTTCCCTGGCACGGACCATTTTAACAGGGAGGGGGCTTCAGATTTTAGGTGTAATCAGCGTTCCCTTACACTTTGGAGTTTCTGAGCCTTCCCCACCCCCCTGCATTGTCTAGCATGCGGCGGCCAAGGCTCTGGACATCCCCCCTCCCCTTGCATCAAATGGAAGCACAAGCGTCGGCCATCTTTTTTCCTAGAGTCGCCTTCATTTGCATACAGCATTTTTCATTCATAATAAAAAGAGCTGGCGTGCGCCGCTGTTAGGGAGGCGGGTGCGCTGCGTGGAGGAGTCAGTGGTCAGGCCCAGCCATTGGGCAGAGAGGCCTGGCTAGGTGAGGGAGAGTTGCCAGACACCTATAGTATGAGCAGATGGCCTCTCTTCCTGCACGCTCAGTCTCTTGGTAGGCAGGGTGAGGCCCAAGCCTGCACAGCCCCGAGCAGGCCTCCTAGTTGCTGCTGCATGGGCCGCCTAGCTCTGAGCAGTCCTTAAAAATGCGCTCGTTCACACTGCCCTTTAAAGCTCGTAGGACAAGAAATGACCACTCTGCTTCCATGCGAGCCCTCCAGCTTTCGATGCGCCCCATATACCCTCAAACCCCCTCAGCCTCACACCACACCCCTCACCCTCACACACCCTCACTCACCCTCACCCTATCAACCCCTCACCCTCACCCCCCTCACCCGCCCTCACCCTCAAACACCCTCACACTAACCCCGCCCCATCCCCCCTCACACCCCCTCACCCTCACTCACCCCCTCACACCCTCACCCTCACACTCTCTCACCCTCACACCCCCACCCTCACACACCCTCACCCTCACACACACTCACCCTCACACCCTCTCGCCCTCACTCACACCCTCACCCCCACTACCCCTCACCCCCTCACCATCACACCCCCTCACCCTCACACACCCTCACCCTCACACACTCTCACTCACCCCCCTCACCCTCACACACACACACACTCACCCTCACACCCCCCCACCCTCACAACCCCACACACACCCTCTCACCCTCACCCTCACACCCCCTGTGTGTGTGGCTCTGTATGTGTGTGTTGCTCTGTGTGTGGCTCTGTGTGTGTGTGTGTGGCTCTGTGTGTGTGTGTGGCTCTGTGTGTTTGACTCTGTGTGTGTGGATCTGTGTGTGGCTCAGTGTGTTTGGCTGTGTGTGGCTGTGTGTGTGGCTATGTGTGTGTCTTTGCATGTGTGTGGCTCTGTGCATGTGTGTGTGGCCCTGTGTGTGTGTGGCTCTGTGTGTGTGTGTGTGTGTGTAGGGGGTGCAAATGCAATAGGTCTTTCATTTGCAAGAGATTAAGCTTTTGGCATTGTAAATGACAATGCCATTTATTTATCTGTTTTCAAAACCAACACATAAATTAAAAAAAATTCATTTACAATGCCAATAGCTCTACCTTTTGCAAAGGCGAGACCGTTGCATTGTAAATGCTTGTTAAAAATTAGGATGAAGATGGCTGTCCTCCAAGAATCGGGGTGAGACCTGACACAGCAGATCTAAAAACATTGGTCAGTAAAGGAGTCCAGAGATTTATCATTTAAAAATATCGGCTGGGATGCCATCGGGGCCTGAAGCCTTTCCTGAAGTACAATTTTTTACATGGCTAGAGACACTTCATGAAGTTCAATAGGTCTTGGGAAATTGTGAGAGTGCTCGATATGTGGGTTTCAATCTGGGCATAAGTTAATAACCACATTTTCTGGTGAGAAAATGTTTATAATTTGAGTCACCTATGCTACCACAGGGAATATGTTATCTACTTTGAGTAGATTCCCCACCACTATGAACTCTTCCCAGACTGTATTCTTTATCTTGGATTGCCTTTCCTCAAGTGCCAGTTTGTATGTTCTTCTTGCCTCCACAAAATCATGAGCTACACGCGGGCCACTTTTCAAGGCAGTCATCAATTTCTTATGGACAGCAGAACATGCTAAATATAACCACTGACATAGTGGTGACTCATGGGGGGGGATGTAGTATAGGTGAGGTTATCTGAGATTGACCTGCTGTAAGAAAATTGCTCTGTATATACTGGACCAAAGTAAGGTACAGTGTGCACAGAGTCCACAGTCCCCAGAGGTTTGGCAGAGGCTAAAATTAGATATAACCTTACTCTCTAAAGTAGTAGCTTGGTCGAGCAGTAAGGCAGTATCAGTGGACAGTGTAAAGCATTTGTGGTAGACCCTCAGTCAGCAAATGATCTCACACACTCAAGGACTGAACTCTGGGCCAACTGTTTTGTATCAAAAGATATAGTTGGTTTTTTTAGAACCAACAAGGTATCAAAATATACTTTCTCAGAATGAGATGCTTTAGTTAAATACTTTTCAAATAGGCAATAGGCTTTTGAATGCAATAGTTACAGTTGTTGCAATGGGCAACACAATTTCAAACACAATATAACATTGAGCTCAAAGGGAATTTCTAGTTAAATGCCATTGATTACTAGGTAGATTACTTTTCTAACCACAGGACTGGATCCTAGATTCAGTCCTGGGACACGTCCTGTAAACAGTTAAGTAAAAGCGTTTTGGTTACAGTAGTGATTTTTAAGGAATATTATTGTATTTTAAAAGTTGACACTTTTCCAGGTGAAATTACCAATGTTATCCTATGGAAGGAAATTCAATTTGCAGGTAAAGTATGTTCACTTTACTTTTGTAATCCAGTGCTGGACTCCTAGTTTCAGCACTGGGACATCTGTCTAAAACAGGCAAGTAATTACGTTTGCATTGTTGGCACGATTTTTAAAGAATATTTGTAAGTTTCAAAAATCGACACTTAGAAACTTTTTCAGCAAAAAGCAGGCAATGATATCCTATGGAAGGAAATTCAAGTTACTGGTAAGTACGGTTAAAATTAATTTTCAGGGTCAGCACTGGGCTAACATATGCAGCACAGAGGTCTCTCCTGATAACAGGTGAGTACATCGGAATTCGTTGTTCGGTTGATTTTAGATGAATACTTTAAAGTTCCAAAACTCCACACTTAGAAGAATTTCCAAGTGAAACCAGTCAATGTTAGCCTATGGAAGAAAAGCGAGTTATCGTTTTTTAGGTAAGTACTCGATTGGAAGTGTTTAGGTTCTGAGCATAGACTCAGGGGTCTCCAAGGGTCAGGTAGGTACAGTTGGTACACCCTCAGCGGCACAGGGGCAGCCGGGTGCAGAGGTAGTTAGACCCAACGTTATCCAATAACAGGCAGGGGGCCTTCGGTTGGTGGTTGCTGGCTAGCAGGCCACGCGGCTGTGGGAGCTGGGCTCCTGGCTACTTGCTCTGGGCAAAGGGGGAAATAGGACAGAACAAAGTTTGCACTGCCAGGGGCACTCGGGCGGCTGGTTGCAGGGTGCTTTTGAGCCGTCAGACGCTCAATGTTATTCAATGGAGAGCTAGAAAAGGGAACAAAGGCTGCGGGCTCGGGGAGTATGCTCAGACGTGAGTCCCTTGCTCACTTTGCCACAGTATTCAAGCAAGCCTGTCTGAAGACTGCTGTAATGCCAGAAACTGGTCCTAGGATGCTTGAATCTGGTCCAGGGAAGGCATGGCTTGGCAGTTCAAGCTGGACTGTTCCCATGAGGCACAGGGTCAGACTGATTTGCATATGGCCATGTGTGAACTGGGGTGGCAGAGTGGGCTAAAGAACAGTGATGGATTAAACCCAGATCTCTTGACTGGGTGTGAGTGTTTGTTTGGTTCAGATGCTCCGTCCATCACCACCCCCTTTTGTACCGCTTTGTTCGCCATAAGTTGGCAGGGTATGCTCAGACGTGAGTCCCTTGCTCACTTTGCCACAGGATTCAAGCCAGCCTTGCTGAAGACGGCTGTAATGCCAGAAACCGGTCCTAAGAAGCATGAATCCGGTCCAGGGAAGGCATGGCTTGGCAGTTCGGGCTGGACTGTTCCCATAAGGCACAGGGTCAGATTGATTTGCATATGGCCATGTCTGAACTGGGGTGGCAGAATGGGCTAAAGAACAGTGATGGATTAAACCCAGATCTCTTGACTGGGTGTGAGTGTTTGATTGGTTCAGATGCTCCGTCCATCACCAACCCCTTTTGTACCGTGTGGCAGCCTAGGCAGCCTCTCAGACAAGACGTGTATTGTAGGTTAGGTTTCAGGGGGCATCGCTAAGATGCTCTCTGTAGTGCATTTTACATTAAATCCCACACTGACATCAGTGTGGGTTTAATGTGCTGAGAAGTTTGATATCAAACTTGTCAGTCTTCAGTGTAGCCATTATAGTGCTGTGAAGTTCGTAATGACAACCTCCCAGCACCATATACTCTTAATGGCATCACTGTACTTACAGTGCCCAGGAATGGCCCTGGGTACTGAAGGGGCACAGGGCTCGTGCACCTGTGCCCACACCACTGGCATAGGGCACCCAGCTAGAGGGGTGACTGATGTATGCCAGGGCAGTGGGTTTGTGGGCATGGCACACAGGGGTGTGTGCCATGTCGACTCTTTGTTTAGTTCTGCACCAGGACACTCAGCCTGAAAAGGCAGTGTGTGGGTGTCAGGGTGCAGGGCCTCTAAGGGTGGCACAATAAGTGATGCTGCCCTTAGGGGTCTTCTCTGGTCACAATGCCCTGGGCTCCTATGGTACCATTTACCAAGGGCTGACATGTGGCCAGAGATGCCAATTGGGTTTTAGGTTCAACACAGTTTTAGGGAAGGAACAGAGGCACTGGGCACCTGATTTGCAGGAGCCCAGGGCACACTCAGTCAAGGTACATCAGCAATTCAGCAAAAAGTGGGGGCATACCATGCAAGAAAGATGGCACTTTCTCACACCTGCAAATATTATTAAACTCACTTTGGATGTTAGCTGGTCCGCTTTCATCAGTAAAACAAATTAACATGGATCCCATAGTCTCTTTCATCATGCCTTGGTTAAAGACAACTAGGCCAACCTGACTCCAAGATATCCTTGGTCATTTTTTCTTCCAGAACTCTACTCTATCTTTCCTTTTGGAAGTTGTGGGTTTAATAAAAGATTTCAATTTAATTAAAAGAGGGATGTGGTCACTAGCACAATTACTACCCACAGCAAGATCTGGGGATAGATCAGCTGATAGAATAATATAATCAATAGTGCTCTCAATATGGTTACCCAGAAAAGACAAGATACAGACATTCTCTATACAACACGTCTTTTCAGAAATTTAGATTATACTTCAAAATTAATTCATTTAGTGCTGCACCATAAACTGAGTGCTTAAAATGATAGCATTATCATTACTGGAGTTGCTAAGACCACAAACTCATGTGTCAGGGTGTTGTATACAGCCCAGATTTTTAAACAATACATTTAGATTTTTGGAAAAAGTCCACTAACAGTGAATCTAATTGATCAATCACATCCCTCACCGACTGGTTGAAAATGGTATAATAAAAGCAAAATATCGGGTTCAAGTGAATGGGGTAGACAGGGAATAAGGGAAGGGCCAACATTCAGAAGCTTGAAAGTCAGTGATTCTGACAGAACAAAGGTAGCAAGTCCACATTTAGCTTACCCGCCTTAGATGATGTTGCTGACTGCAAGAAAGCATAATACCCATCAATATAATTATTGTATTTGAAACTCTTTGAGAAGTATGCTTTTTCAGTACTCCAGTTATACCCATAGAACCAATATCCTCAGTATGAAGTTCTTGAAGGTGTTTTTTAACACCTTGGCTGCTAGAGGTTTTCCCCTCCTGTGCTGGAAAGTAAGATATATCATTGTTCATGACAAGGTCAGCTCATCATAAGCACAGCTCCACTGTGCCTCATGACGAGCTGAGCTCGTCATGAGCAGCCAAGGGGTTAAAGATGCCTGAAAAACCATCAGGTATCAGTGAATGCCCAAGAGGTAAAAAATATATGAAGGGGATCTTCATTGCCTGTCTACTGACCATGTCTTCAGTAGCCCAAGGGGCAACACTATCCTCTGTTACCCGGCAACAGAAGACCCGATGAGCAACATGCTAGGAGAGAACGGCATCTCACTAGTACTTGGACATGCAAACCTTGATTAGTGGACTTGCAAATATGGGGAGTGGTGGCTGCTGACCAGCTAAATGCTAGATGAGAAGTCCTATGCTGCTTACCAGCATAAAGACAGGTGCAGCTCCTCCCCAATGCAGGGACGACTCCTCCGTATTGGCGGCCTACCAAACAGATATGCACACTTGTGTTTCTCCAACCCAGCTGTGTTGCACAGCCAGGATGGAGAAAAGCCACAGGTTCCCTGGCACTGTCTGAGTGGCAAACCAGGCTGTTCAGACCAATCCTGGAACTGCTCTCATTGCATGAAAGCAGTGTCTGGATTTGGTGGAGAGCAGCGACGGCTCGTGGAGGGAGTTACGGTGGGGCAGGAGGATGGGGAGGGGGAGGGGCAGGGTGGAGGTTGCTAAAAACCGGCATATGGACAATTGCAGGTAAGTAAACAATTTAATTAATAAAACAAATTTCGTAGCTCGCACTGCATTGCATTTTGCGATGCAAGGCGCGCTACGAAATTCGTTTTATTAATTAAATTGTTTACTTACCTGCAATTATCCATATGCCGGTTTTTAGCAACCTCCACCCTGCCCCTCCCCCTCCCCACCCTCCTGCCCCACCGTAACTCCCTCCACGAGCCGTCGCTGGTGGAGAGCCTGTGCTTCGAGGCCCATCCACTTACGGGTATGACGAGAGGAGCAACGAGGTGGCTGGCAGTACCAGTAGAAGCAGAGTGGCAGGTAAGTATCTTTAATTTTTATTTATTTGTAAGTCTAACCACCTGGTCAAAGCAAGCAGGCCTGCCGGCAGCCCTTCTGGCCCCTGTCCACCACAAACTTTCAAGACAATTCTTTTAACAACCTCTGCTGCCACTCCAGTAAGAAGAATCATCAACAATTCCTTAACCACTGGAATATTTCCAGAAGAACTCAAAAAGTCATGCATACGCCCTTTACCCAAAGAAAACAAACTTGGACCCGCTGAACCCTGACAACTACAGACCAATTACAAATGGACCGTTCCTGGGCAAAGTGATGGAAAGAGCAGCGTTCGCCCAGATGTCACAATTCATTGAAGAGAATGACATACTTTCAGACTTCCAAACAGGATTCCGTCTGGGAAGAGGCACTGAATCTGCCCTCCTTGCCATCTGGGATGACCTAATGAATACAGTTGACTGCAACGGGGTTGCTGAGCTACCCCTCTTGGACCTCTCAGCTGCCTTTGACACGGTTGACCATGACACTAGGAAACAAAGACTCTATGAAGCCGCTATAGAGGGAACTGCTTTAGACTTGATAGCGTCCTACCTTCAAAACAGAACTAATGTCATCCATGCTACAAAAACTGAAATACTCACGTGTGGCGATTGGAAACATTACAATCCGCTTGCCGCATGGCATGATGGACTAGGATCACTGCCTAAAGTATCGAAGGAAGTAAGAAACCTCGGAATGACCATGGACTCCAAGCTGTCGATGAATGCCCCAGTGGATAAACTAGTAAGATCAAGCTTTGCTACTATAAAAACGATGCAACTAATTTTCCCTCCTTTGGGATTTCCACACAAGGTCCAAGCTACCATCTCCCTTGTTCTGTCCAAACTCGATTAGGCCAATAGCCTCTACCACGGATCACCTTTAACGACCATAAAAAGACTACAACGGATTCAGAACTCGGCTACCAGACTACTCTTGCATATCAAACTGCGAGACCACATCTCCCCTGCCTTGAAAGCCCTGCATTGGTTACCGGTTGCCAGAAGATCCACGTTCAAGCTGCTTTGTATCACCCACAAAGCAATACATGGAATGAGACCGCTCTTCATCAGGATTAAAATCACCGAACACATTCAACAAAGGAACCTCCGCTCTAAAGGAGCATCTCGCCTCAAAATCCCACCATACAAGAAAAAAATCATGGGTGGCACATCCTTCTCTGTTCAAGCAGCCAAACTATGGAATTCTTTACCCCCCAACATAAGGTCCACCGGCCACCACCTTATCTTCAGAAAACTACTCAAGATTTGGCTCTTCCCCACATAAGCACCATACACAAACAGAAATTTACAGCATATCCCTCTGTATACAAGCATTTTTTTTCACTATAGATATGTACCTATCTTTGTGTATTACTTTGTATAAACATGTAAAATTATTATGTTGTTGAGAGAAAAAATAATAATAATAAATAAATAAAAATCATCTTTGGTCTACATGTACATATTTCCATTGTGCATCTGCGTACCTTCCATGTACTTGGAACTGTGTGTCTGTTACTTTTCTCCTGAAACAGCATATCCAATGCACTACCCTATTTCTCATCCTGTGCCTCTATCAATATCTTTAATCTACATATACTTACCTCCTTTATGTATCCATATACTTTCAATGTATTAATGGATCTATATATTTATCACTTTCATCTAATTTAGCATTTCCAATGCACTACACCAGAGGTCTTCAAACTTTTTTACTCTGAGCCCCCCTAAACAAAATGTTTTGAGGTTGGGCCCCCCTCGAAAACTTTATGGCAAGGATTGGGGGAGCGGGATGGACATGGCTGCGTCCAGGGAGCGGGGCTTATGAGATGATTTCAGGAATACTTTTTCTATAGCTTATGAACGACACCAAATATGAAACTTATAAAACAGCAAATGCATCAAACAAAAGCAGATATCCCAAACAAACTGCTCCCCATAATTGGGGTGTTGTGAGCCCCTCAGACTGTTTGACCCCAATGCAACTATACTTGCTGCACTAATGATAACTGCAGTCCTGCCTCTTTTACCTCTTCCCCATCATGATGGATCATCACCTCTGTCCTATGCTTAAAAGGACAATACGCTCGGATGCCCCTTTTTTTAAAGGTAGACTGTCATAATTGTGATGCAGTGGGGCCCCCAAATTCCTGGGCCCAAGTCCTTCTGCATCTGCATCTACTCCTTTATGATAACCAGCAGTGGCCACTTATGCACTTTGCAGCAATACCAGCTTCACTAATGTCCCTTTTAAAAAAAAAAACCTTAATTGTCCCCTTCTTTGGGGTATCTCTCTAAAGAAGCGGTCTCTGGCCATTTGTAAACATTTGCATAGAGTGCTCACTATTCTAGGCCTTCTCTTTGACAATATCTATGAATCCCGATCCTTTCCTCAGTCTCCTAGACCATTTCTGTGAGGCCCCAAGGATCGAGAGGATTAGGGCTCTGCATCTGAATGCAACCCTAATGGCCTTCTACCAGCCACCCCATGGACTCAGATTTCACACAAAAACCTTCCCCTGATTGGTTAATACTGACTTTGACATGCCTGTGCCTGAAATTGAAGTGGGTGGTGGTAGTGCAGAAAGTTAAACAAGAAACCGGCCTTCTTACCAGCCATTAATTGATTGAGTCACTTAAAGCCAGGGCCAATGGAATTATGAGTTTCCGCAGCAGCAGCACTTTCCACATAATTATCAGTTTACTGCATTTGCTACATAATCTCCAGATTTCAATAATGACAAAAAACTTGATTCTAGCTCAAACGGAACAAAAGTTACTTAAAGCGTGACAAAGTGTTCTGGAGCAGTGGAAGGCCCTTTGCAAAGACTGGTAATCTTGTAGTTGCTTACTGCTGTATTTGGGTGTTAAACTGGTACTAATAAGGTGAAATATTTCCCTTGGCAGCGTTACCATGAGTTAAAATGACAAAATATTGAAGTAGTGCTAACTACAAAATGTGGTGCATTGTGACGCATAATTTACCTTTTCTTGCTGGATAATTTAGTCACACCTGCTGCATAATTGTGTTCTCTTCTGCTGAATAATTCCAGTGGATCTGCTTAAAGCTTTATGGTGGCAAAGATCTATTCTTTTTAAGATGTAATGTAACGGAGTTATCAGCTGGGATCTGGAATTGTGGAGACACTTACAACAATGTCTGCATTAGATACAGTTTGATTACTTACTACTAAAATGTATATTTTGTAAGAACTTGTTTTATCTCAATCACTGCATCATTTTGCAGCAGTCTAGCTTAGAGTATGTAAATACTGTTTTAAAATAATGACTTACATATTCACAGTGCTTTCTGCCACAGGCTGGGACTTCTTAGCACTATAAACAGGGCCATTGGAATTATGTGGCAGGAGAAGGCCAAATTATGCAGCATGGTTGACTAAATTCTGCAGCAAGCAAAGGCGAATTATGCTGCATATTTTGTGATAGCATTACTGCACTATTTTGCTATTTTTACAGTTGTTAACATTGTCCTGGCCTTTATTACCCCTCATAAGTACCACATTAACACCCACATATAGCAATAAGCAACATAAAGGTGACCAATAAACCTTTAGAAAGGGCCTTCCATTGTGAGGTAACATGTCTTGCTGCATTTTTTAATCTGCAAATTATGCAGCAGACGATGGATTATGTGGCAAATGCGGGAAAACCATAACTATGCGCTGTAAGTTCAGGATGAGCGTGAAAGTGAAGGGTGAGAATGAGGACTGAGTGGTCTGAATGCAGGGTGAATTCCCAGACAATTGAAGTTAATCAGCATGTTATTGGCGGGGCGCAGGGTTTCAGTTTTAAGTTAAACTATTGCTATTATTGAATTAATCGGGGAATCGAGGGTGAAGGAAATAAATAATGTGCTGATCCTGCAACAAACTTCCAGTTTTATGATTAGGGTTGCCAGCTCATTATTTTGGTGTTGCAGATGGCACAAAAATAAACAGTCACTTAAAGCCCTATTTTCAGCACTTATCTGTGCGTACTTCGAAAAGCAAATATAAAGTACTTTTAAATGTGTTCTAGGGCTGCCTGAATGATTCATGACTAAAAATAAAAGGAACAGACAGAAAGTCACATTACAAATGAATACATACTTTTTTATTTAAGACCCTATTTAGTGTCAAAGCAAGGTCTTTGCCGGCTCTTTAAACATACATGGCTGGCATCTTTTCTATTGGCAACCCTTTTTTGGATTCCTTTTCATGAAATCCATCTTCACACTACAGCATTAAGTTTAAAATGCAAATATAAGGAATAGGCAGAGTCGGGGCCCAGGGGGTACTGGAAAAAGAAAAAAAACTAAGCTTAGGTAACCAATTTCCAAATGTATGCAAATGGTCTTAAAGACCTGTGAAAAACTCGCCTGTGCTGGAGTCTTAATAAGACTCCAGACACTGCTCAGCCGAGCCCCCAGCAGCACACCCACTGACCTCTGGCCTCGGGGCACTCTGAGGCCTTCAGCGTAAATGAAGATAGCCTGGAAATGCAGCAAATAAACAACTCTGCACTTCCAGGCGTCTTCATTTACATGTGCTGGCAGAGGCCTTTGCACCCCCCCTGGGAACCCATCCATGCCCCCCCAGGGGGGCACCCCCCACAGTTTGAAGAACTGTGCCCTACACTCTGCTTCATGCCCGCTGCTGCCATGGGCGTGGGGACATCGCTCACCACACTCCCTGCATCTTTATTCAATCACTGGCGTAAAGAAACTTGAGGGGGCTCCCCTGCAAGGCACATGGAGGGGCCACGTACCATGAGGCCTGTGGGGGCCTGTGTCTTGCCACTCTATCCGATCCGTAATGCCTCTTGTACTTGGGGGCAAACCCAGGACTTCACCCCCCTATGGGGGCCAGCTGCCTGCAGTAAGAAGCAGGTTGAACTGCGTGGCAGAGAGGCAGGGGTGTGGGGCTTGATATCAAAGCCGCAAGTCCAAAGGCAGAGGAAGCAGGAGACCTCAGCGGCCCACAGGTGAGCCTTGTCTTGCTGCCACTCTGTACCGGGCGCCGCTCCACTCAGCTGGGAAAAATCAGGGGGCCAGGTCTGGGCCAAGACTTGAGCCACAACCTGAAGGCTGGGGACTCAGGAGCCATGGTGATATTACCTTGCTGCCACAGCAGCACAACAGCGTGTGACGTCATCGCATCTCGCCGTCTTGGCGTTCATTGTCTGTGGGCTATTCACCAATACATTCAAGCAGACAGACAAGGACAAAGGGAAACAAAAGGTGTAGGATGCACATGCCATCCATGCAGGTAGGCATTTGTTTAAGAGTGCCTGGTGTGGAGAAGCACAAACCCAGGATTCAGAACATAACACAAGGGTTGGCTTTTCTAATAAAAATGTATTTCTACTCAAACTAACCCTGTTTAATAACATTAGAAGAATGAAAGGATCAACAAAATATATATAACTTTCTAACCTGAATCATGTAGTTTGCCCACAGCTCTGTGAGGACAGCGTGGTAACAAAAGGGTCTCAATGACAAAAGCAGTAACCCACTTGTTTATGCACATAAAATAATACTGTTCTGTGATCTGCATGGTCCACGTCTTTTGCAGCAGGGTTATTAAAAGTCTGCACTAACTTAGGTTAGTCAAAACTGCCACTAGACAAAACTCCTATCTGTCTCCAGCAGGTACATTATTCACCAGTGTAAACTTTACACTTTTATTGTTGCCTGAAAACTACTGGATATACAAGGAACTCTGCAGCACGTGCTTTCAAAACTTCTGCACTGCTACAGAAACACTCCCCAGTAACAGAACTGCCCTTCCCCCCACTCTTCCTGTCTCCTGGGGAAACGTCCCATGCCCAGTCCGGCCTTGGACCCAATGTAGAATGTAGGTTTTCAAGTTAGATTCCTGTGTGTCATTCATCAGTTTGGAGTACTCTAAAACCGGTTATATTTCTAAGCTTTGATTATTGAGCTTGTCTGTTCAGTTCACAGTTGGTAGCTTGGGGCTAAAGCATTGGCAACAACAATACACTTGTTATTGCCAAAGAAAAGTACATCACTTTTCATTATTGATTCAGCCATTCACACTCTTTCATTTGCAGGGTAAAAGATCCCTTTCCTTTAAGAAAGGTAGACACTTATTTTTATCTCCCAGGTTGTGCTTCATGTCCAACAGCAGCTGGCAGGTGACCTGAGCAGGTTAAGAAGGTTGTTGAGAAGCAAGGTCTGGTAAAGGAATTATGAACATCAGGATTATTGTTATAGGTCTTTAGACCTCATCTTAGTAATAATTGTGTCCTCATTGTCATTTTGTTGTAAGGCACTGGCATCATTGCTTGATGCGCAGTACATAACAATACTCCAATCAGAGGATTGTGATGGGAAGTCAATCCATATTGCGAGAGCTCAGCTCTTGAATGCCCTAGTTCAGTGCTTAATTTGTAAAATATTAAGTGCCAGGGCACTAACCAGGAGGCCTCTGCAGCTTGCACCACCCATTGCCCTTGTCATTGCTGCCAAAACAACTACTAACCATCTCTCTTGCATGTAAATGCAACAGTTCCGATTTTTTCAGGTCCCCCAAGCTAAAGGAATGGCTGGGGAGTAAGGTATTAGCAATATTAATGTATATTGTATTCCTAAACAATCATTGTTCTGCTTATCTCTAAATTAGATGAGCAGCACCACCATGTGGTAGACTGTTTTAAAGATGGTGTTGACAAATAGGTACCGGTGCCGAGCACCGCAAACCAATTAAGTGCCAGTGCTGAGCACCGGAAAGCTCTGGCTCAAATTAGGCACTGCCCTAGTTGGAGTATTTACCCTAAATTGGCAGCCTTCCCAAAATCCAGAAAATAAGCCTCTTCTATGAAGTCTTCATAACCATTCTTCATCAGCCCACAAAGTGACAATCCATCCCAAATCAATGGTTTACAAACCTATTATATAAATAAATACACCATTAACCCCAATAACATGGCCATCAAAGGAGATATGAAAAATGTTTCACTTGTGTATTAGATTCCTTCTTCACCTTTCAAACAATATTGTATTGTTTTGTAATTGCATTTATATAGCGCTTACTACCCCTGACGAGGCATCAAAGCGCTTTTGCGGCGAGTAGCACGCTACTCCGGGACCCATAGAGGATTAGTGTTGAATTAGTATAGTGAAACATGCAAGTACATTTTAAGTGGTGGATAGGTTAGTCAGTTATTTGGATTTGGAATGATAGCAGAAGGATAGAGGAGGACAAAGGTTTGTATTATTTAGCCTATAAAGGATTAGTGGTGAATTAATATGAAGTAATTTCAGTGGTGGATATTAGTCAGTTATTTGGAGTGAGAATGATAGCGGAGGGATAAAAGGGGAAGAAAGATTTGCAGTCATGTAGCACTCGTTACCCCTGATGGGTGTTGAATCGCTTTTCTGGCGAGTAGCACGCCACTCCGGAACCCATAAAGGATTACTCTTGAAAATGAGTATAGTAAAAAAATATGAAGTAGTTTGAGTAGTGGATATGTTATTCAGTTATTTGGGTAGTATATTAGTATAGTTTAATATGGAATTTGAGAAGTGAACATGTTAGTCTGTTAATTTCGATTGAAAAGGATAGTGGAGGGATAAAAGAGTGAACGTTTTTTTTAGGTCTTAGCAATAGAAGGAGGCTTTTGGATGAGTAAAAAGGAGTTTTGGAGGGGAGGACTCAGAGGAAAGAGTTTAGAAAGGTTTGTTTTAGGGGATCTGTATAGTAAAAGAAGTGTCAGATGATGAAAGGAGGGGTAGAGAAAGGGTTATTTTGCCAATCATAATAGTGGTATGGGGTTTGGGATAAATGAGAGAGTAGATGTAGAGCATATATTGATAGATGCATAGGATGAGAGATAGGGTAATGCATTAGAAGGAGTAGTAGAAGAAGTTTGAGACGAGTCAGAAAGGTTGGGCTAGAAGATATATTGAGCGAAGTATAGGCTGAGAAATAGTGTAGTGCACAGTTCTTCAAACTGGGGGGCGTGGATGGGTTCCCAGGGGGGCGCAAAACCTCTGCCAGCACATGTAAATGAAGACGCCTGGAAGTGCAGCGATGCTTATTTGCTGCATTTCCAGGCTGTCTTCATTTACTCAGAGTGCCCCGGGGCCAGAGGTCAGTGGGTGTGCTGCTGGGGGCTCGGCTGGGCAGTGTCTGGAGTCTTATTAAGACTACAGCACGAGTTTTTCACAGGTCGTTAAAGACCATTTGCATACATTTGGAAATTGGTTACCTAAGCTTAGTTTTTTTTCTTTTTCCAGTACCCCCTAGGCCCCGACTCTGCCTATTCCTTACATTTGCATTTTAAACTTAATGCTGTAGTGTGAGGATGGATTTCATGAAAAGGAATACAAAAAAGGGTTGCCAATAGAAAAAATGCCTGCCATGTATGTTTAAAGAGCCTGCAAAGACCTTGATTTGACAGTAAATAGGGTCTTAAATAAAAAAGTATGTATTCATTTGTAATGTGACTTTCTGTCTGTTCCTTTTATTTTCAGTCATGAATCATCCAGGCAGCCCTAGAACACATTTAAAAAGTACTTTATGTTTGCTTTTCGAAGTACGCTCAGATAAGTGCTGAAAATAGGGCTTTAGGTGACTGTTTATTTTTGTGCCGTCTGCAACATCAAAATAATGAGCTGGCAACCCTAATCATAAGACTGGAAGTTTGTTGCAGGATCAGCACATTATTTATTTCCTTCACCCTCGATTCCCTGATTAATTCCATAATAGCAATAGTTTATCTTATATCTGAAACCCTGCGCCCCGCCAATAACATGCTGATTAACTTCAAGTGTCTGGGAATTCACCCTGCATTCAGACAACTCAGTCCTCATTCTCACCCTTCACTTTCACGCTCACCCTGAACTTACAGTGCATAGTTATGGTTTTCCCGCATTTGCCACATAATCCATCGTCTGCTGCATAATTTGCAGATTAAAAAATGCAGCAACACATGTTACCTCATAGTGGAAGGCCCTTTCTAAAGGTTGATTGGTCACCTTTCTGTTGCTTTTGCTATATGTGGGTGTTAATGTGGTACTTATGAGGGGTAATAAAGGCCAGGACAATGTTAACAACTGTAAAAATAGCAAAATAGTGCAGTAATGCTATCACAAAATATGCAGCATAATTCACCTTTGCTTGCTGCAGAATTTAGTTAACCATGCTGCATAATTTGGCCTTCTCCTGCCGCATAATTCCAATGGCCCTGTTTATAGTGCCAAGAAGTCCCAGCCTGTGGCAGAAAGCACTGTGAATATGTAAGTCATTATTTTAAAACAGTATTTACATACTCTAAGCTAGACTGCTGCAAAATGATGCAGTGATTGAGATAAAACAAGTTCTTACAACATATACGGTTTAGTAGTAAGTAATCAAACTGTATCTAATGCAGACATTTTTGTAAGTGCCTCCACTATTCCAGATCCCAGCTGATAACTCCGTTACATTACATCTTAAAAAGAATAGATCCTTGCCACCATAAAGCTATAAGCAGATCCACTGGAAATATTCAGCAGAAGAGAACACAATTATGTAGCAGGTGTGACTAAATTATCCAGCAAGAAAAGGTAAATTATGCGGCACAATGTGCCACATTTTGTAGTTAGCACTACTTCAATATTTTGCCATTTTAACTCACGGTAACGCTGTCAAGGGAAATATTTCACCTCATTAGTACCAGTTTAACACCCAAATACAGCAGTAAGCAACTACAAGATTACCCGTCTTTGCAAAGGGGCTTCCACTGCTCCAGAACACTTTGTCAAGCTTTAAGTAACTTTTGTTCCGTTTGAGCTAGAATCAAGTTTTTTGTCATTATTGAAATCTGGAGATTATGAAGCAAATGCAGTAAATGGATAATTATGTGGAACGCGCTGCTGCTGAGGAAACTCATAATTCCATTGGCCCTGGCTTTAAGTGACTCACTCAATTAATGGCTGGTAAGAAGGCCGTTTCTTTTTTAACTTTCTGCACTACCACCACCCACTTCAATTTCAGGCACAGGCATGTCAAAGTCAGTATTAACCAATCAGGGGAAGTTTTTTGTGTGAAAGCTGAGTCCATGGGGTGGCTGGTAGAAGGCCAGTAGAGTTGCAGTCTGATTCAGAGCCCTAATCCTCTCGATCCTTGGGGCCTCACAGAAATGGTCTAGGAGACTGAGGAAAGGATCGAGATTCATAGATATTGTCAAAGAGAAGGCCCAGAATAGTGCACTCTATGCAAATGTTTACAAATGGCCAGAGACCGCTTCTTTAGAGAGATACCCCAAAGAAGGGGACAATTAAGTTTTTTTTTTTAAAGGGACATTAGTGAAGCTGGTATTGCTGCCAAGTGCATAAGTGGCCACTGCTGGTTATCATAAAGGAGTAGATGCAGATGCAGAAGGACTTGGGCCCAGGAATTTGGGGGGCCCACTGCATCACAATTATGACTGTCTACCTTTAAAAAAAGGGGCATCCGAGCGTATTGTCCTTTCAAGCATAGGACAGAGGTGATGATCCATCATGATGGGGAAGAGGTAAAAGAGGCAGGACTGCAGTTATCATTAGTGCAGCAAGTATAGTTGCATTGGGGTCAAGGAGTGTGAGGGGCTCACAACACCCCAATTATTGGGAGCAGTTTGTTTGGGATATCTGTTTTTGTTTGATGCATTTGCTGTTTTATAAGTTTCATATTTGGTGTGGTTCATAAGCTATAGAAAAAGTATTTCTGAAATCATCTCATAAGCCCCGCTCCTTGGATGCAGCCATGTCCATCCCGCTCCCCCAATCCTTGCCATAAAGTTTTGGAGGGGGGCCCGACCTCAAAACATTTTGTTTAGGGGGGGCTCAGAGTAAAAAAGTTTGAAGACCTCTGGTGTAGGGGTTGGTTGGTGTCCTAAGCACTAGGTTGCAGCACAACCTCCAGCAGTGCGGAAACGGCTGGCACAACGCCGATGCAGCTTGCACGCAGTGAAGTTGGCCGGCGCCAACCCCCTCTAGCACACTCCTTGCATTATAATCCCATTGGAGATACCTGCTGACTGCCCCATGTGTTCTCAAGTGGCCAACAACACTGTACTTCAGCAGCTTCTACTTTCTGCAACGCTCAGCAAGCTACATCAAGCAGCAATCAGGAGCGAGCCCATAACTCACAGTCTCGAGTTCACTGCTAAAGAACACCTGGCATTCAACTTCTACCTGACGAAGGCAGCTTACCACAGGGTGCTCATGTCTCCCGTACCCTGTTGGAGGCAATCATCCAGAGGGGTGAGGTGGCGCTAGTGGAGGTGATTCCAGCCCAGGAGGACCCTCCAGTGTTAAAGCGTGAACAATGAGGTCAGGAAGGATGATGACAGAGCCCCCAGCTGCATCAAAGCGCAGGAAGATCAAGTCAGGGTGCGTGGCGAACCCCTTTATGAATTGGAAGCTCACCACTCCAGCCCTGGAGCCCAGTCAACAGGGCTCTGCTCTAGCACCTGATTTGGCATGTGCATTGGATTCCTTCTCAATTAACCCTGGGCATCCTGGTTTAACCTTTGCCTCTGATCATACCGCAGCAGTGCCACCTAGCTCTAGGAGAAGGGTTGGCCACCCACGCCCTCATGCAGGTCGCTTCTTTATTTCTTTGGAGAAAAATAGATAATAGCTGATGGTGCAGATACCCTACAGGAAGCAAAGGTGAGCTCTAAACCTGCATCATTTCAGCACCAGTGGAAACGGGGCCCTCGAATTTCAAAGACCAAGCCACAGTTCATTTGGCTTGTTAACTTGGCCTAATTCAGACAGCAACTCAGCATCAGTGGTAATGCAGCTGAAGTCCAGATGTTGGGGCCTAAGGAATCTGCTGCCCCACCAGTCTCACCAGCTCCAAACCAGTTACTTGGCTCTCCTCCCATGTGGTCACACCCTCTCATAACCTTACATTAGCGGCCTGATTTAGATCTCGTCAGGTGGGTATTCCATCACAAAGGAGATGGATATCCCATCCGCCGAAATATAAATCCAATAGGATATAATGGGATTTATATTTCAGAAGATTTGAATATCTGTCACCATTGTGACGGAGTAACCTGTCCGCCAAGATCTAAATAAGTCCCTAAGTCCTTTCCCTTCAGACACAGTTCCCTTTCCTAGCATGCCGGAACAATCTAACAACATCGACTCCATCAACCATGTCATCTCATCTGGAAGCCCAGGGACCCAAAACAGGAGCCCATTTCCATCCAGCAGCTCACCCCCGGCCAGAATCAACCTCAGAGCCAAGAGTAGACTGTCCCTTCAGTCCACCAGCGGTCTAATGGACTCGGGCTCCAGTCAGGAATATAGTCCTACTTTCATCTATGTAACCACTCAACCCAGATGGCCCTGGATGCTTAGAGCACAGCCTGGAGGCATTGACATGAATGACCAATCCCTCCTGGAGCTGTCACTCCTCTTCACAGAGACTCCTTGCAGCCCTGGCACACCAGGCAAAGCCACCCAGACATGACCACATCTCCCCCAGTACAATCTGGCCACAACTCCTGCAGACACTTCAGCCCACCCTTAATTACTATTCTGATAAGCTGGAGTTGCAGGTTGGCATCCTGAATTTACTTGCTGTCTTCACAGCAGGGATCAACAGCAAGTCTGATACCTTAAACACACGGATTCTTAGAGTGGAATCCACCACTAACCTCATCCAGTCTGTTTTTGCTGCTCCCCCATCACAGACAACTTGACCTCCCTTCTAACCATCCTCGATGCTGTTCTAACTGAGATCAAGGGGCTCATTGTCCGCCCTGGACAATGTCAACCATTAGCAAAAGCAACATCTCCTCATGCCTCTGAAGGCTACAACACCCAACTTTCAGATGCGCACATCATGTCCATTTGTTCCAGTGGAAGAGGTGTGGCGCAGCGACCAGGGTGCTTGACTCCGGACTACAGGGTTCACCGTTCGATTCCCAGCACCGGTGGCAGGTTAGCCCAGCACCATGTGACTCTGGGCAATAGCTCGCTTAATCTTCCCGATGGTCCCCAGCGCCGGGACACCACTTTGGAGGTAGCTGTGCGCTTTATGAATGCTGGTATTTCCAGTCCCGAGCACCCTGGCTCCCAGCTGGTGATTAGCCCTTCAGTGATGGCCAATGTAATTAGTATTTGGGCTTGTGAGGACTGCAATTGCCCTCTGACAAATGCACATATTCAGTCAATAAGCTCGGGCCTGAGCAGGCAGGTTTGCCACCTCTGCCCCCCTCTGCAGTGATCTCCACCATCGTGCGTTAACCAGCTCCTGGCATAATTGACCTAGAAGCAACTCAGCCCCCACGTCCCCTTAGCAAGAGGGAAAGGAAGCGACTCTGGAAGCAGCAAAAAAAAAAACGTGCAGCAACTCTTCCTCTGCCACTCACAATCGATTTTCGCTGTTCGCTAAGAAAAGAACATGGCCCTCGTGCCTAACGGCAAAGAAAGTGGCCCCCCTCAGACAACACCTCTCACTATTGGTTCAAAAGGAAAGCCCAGAGTCTGGTGGGTCAAATTCATTGCCAAGGATCCTTGCACTGGGCCACGTCAACCAGCAAGACAAATTGGCTCAAATTGACTCAAACGACATCAAATTGAGGGCTACCATGCGAGTGTAGAAGGGTGCAGGCCCTCAAGGGGGGTCAGAGCTGATGTCAAATCTAGCCTGCCCCGTTGACCAATCCTGGCCTTTTGTTCCTGTTAACAGTGATCCCACCCAGGCTATGAATTCTTCCACTTGAATGATCCGACTTGAGTCACAATTTTAAGGACCTGGGGAACCCCGAGACATCAGTCGGAACTAATTTACACCGTTGAGACTTCATCGTTTCACCTGCAGGAGAGGGACCCCCAGGAAGCTCTACTGCCTCGATCTCCTGTACAGGCTTCCAGAACTCCCCCAGAAGTTATGGCCCCACAAAGCAAGAAACTGTGCAACTCTTGAGCGCCAAACTGTTGTTTTTTCCAGAATACCACATGCAAGGCCCTCTTTAGATCTTAAAAAGGGGAAATACCCTAAGATTACTAAAGGCCATCCCGAGTTTAGCTGCCTGGAGTCATGCAACATTGTGTCCATTGAATTTGTGGCTCCCTGGGGTTCCCAAATTTCAGCATCCACACTGGCGACTTTCGCCTCGATGTCCCTTGCACAATCAGCTCTATCTTGAACGGAGGCATTTAAGACAGGGCATTAAGATCAATCCCTTCAACCTCATCGGATTCCCTGTGGTTCTGGCAAAACCCCAGGCTCTCTCTGAGCTACACAGGAAAGAGTCATATTCAATCCAAAAAATGCCTTGGGCCGCACCATCATATACTCCAGTGACCAAAGAGTGGCGACAAACGACCTCTCAAGAAATTCTGGAACTGGCTGCTGTCTGCCTCATACTGTAGATGCGCTGACTGAACCAATTAATTGCCCCCCACCCCTGTCCAGTGGCACTATCTCTTATTTGTGCTCCTGGAAAATCAATGGTCTTTCAAAGAAACCCCTGTCTCTTGACCTTGCAGCATTCTTGATTGGCTTCGATATCATTGCTTTGCAGGAAACATAGGCTGAGTTGACCTATCCGAAAATTGGCTTGATAGAGCACAGGAAACCATCCTCCAGAGAGTATAAATATGGCCGATCAAAGGTCTGTCCTATACATTTCCATAAAATTGCAGGGGAAAATCGACCCAAAAACATTCCAAGAGAGTTGGCTGCAAGGAATACAAATCAGTAACTGGAGACCACATTGCTCGCTCCTGCTGATCAACAGCTACGTCACTCTGAATGCAAGGGAGAAAAGGTCAAAACTTAATCGACTAATACTGGTCCTAAGCGACCTGGCTAGGGATCATCCCCTAGCTGACTGCATGATAACAGGGGACTTTACTATTAACCTATTTGGAAGATCATCGCAAGGACTCTAAAGAGATTTCCCCTGGGGGTTCCTGGAACACTGTCGAGCAAACCAGGCAGAGGGCTGCCTACAAAGCTAGTTAGGGAAACTCTTGGTCCTGCAACTCAATAGCCTGGGCCACAATGTACTAAATGGCCGACTCCCACACAACAACTCCCCCCAACTGGCCAAAAACTGATGGAAAAACTCAGTCTTATCTCAACTTCACCATATGCAACTCTCATATATTTCCCTGTGTGGAAAGCTACTGCTAAATCTTGCACACTGTAAGCGACCACTGCCCCAAGATTATTAGAATAGTTCTAACCTGGTGGTAATCTTACACAACGATCCTGCCTGATGGCCTGAATCTTTAGCAGGGACTAGTGACCAGTACTATTATTTTCCATCTTCAGAAAAAGGTTTTTTTTGCAGGAAGAAGGACCACGCTAGTCGCCGCTTGCTATCGTTGGGCAATACGAGCAATTGTACATCAGATGCCATTGAGCTTCATCTATTATATAAAAAAGTTCTTCTGATGATGGAAAATAACAGTACTGGTCACTAGTCTCTGCTAAATATTCCGGCCATCAGGCAGGATCGTCATGTAAGATTACCACCCATTCATATTATTGATTATGGTTTGAAGGTTCCATATAAGGCAATTACAGATTGAGGCACCACGGGTCTGGATTAGTTTGTAATGATAGAGGACAGTGATAGAGGACAGTACCTTCTATATCTTCTTGACCCTTCAGCCAATATCCAGAGGTCTCTCACCTTCATGTCTAGACTACAGATCCCCACTCTGAAGGGGTTGTCTGATTATCTATATACATGAACACGTGCCGACTATATCATCATTACAGCAGTGGTTAGTAAGTAATACTTTTGCGACGGAGTCCTGATGAAGGCATTGCCAAAACGCGTTGCTTTCAACTTGTGTCACCAATCTCTGCACATTGATGAGTTGGATCAATTGTATTATAGGAGATAACAAAAAGATTATCTAATGTTATGTGAGAATATCAGATGATTATCAATTGTGACTCTAATTATCATTGTCTGGCAATATTGATTCATCAAGTTTGTATATGTAATTCTTTTTATACGAAAGCTATTTTTGTATCTAAAAATAACCAATAATAATTTTATATTTAAAAAAATAATACAATAAGAATAAATTGACTAATTTGGTTGGTTTGATGACATTTATAAAGAAATGTGGTATATAGCTATTCAGAGTCTATATGCCCTTTCCTAAAGGTTAAACAATACTGTGCCCGGTAATTTCTTTTTCAAACTTGTATTTTCCTTGGTAGGGTTCATCCTATTTTCCAGGGGCCCGTTCGATTTCCAGTTTTTATAAATTCTATTGGATACAGCAATCTCTTTGCACTCCCTGCTGCACTGCTGTTTTGTAGACGTCAAGGCAGTGTTTGACCATGTACCAAGAGGGGCACTCCGGTTCAAACTAAAGAAATGGGGCATCCCCCCAAACCTTCTGCAGCTCATTATTCCGCAGCATTCTAATAACTGGATCCACATCAAACTAGGTGATGGTGCCTGTGTGTCTACAAAAATCCCCATCGTGCATAGTGTAAAGCAGGGGTGCGTTAGCCCCCCTCCTTTTCAATGTGTTCATCTCCAATCTGTCTAATTCCCTTGACTCTAATAACAGTCACCCCCCAAAAGATTGGTGGGGAACAGATCAGTAACTAGTTATATGCCGATGACTTAGCCCTATTCGGCTACACAAGTGTATGGTAGCAGCGCTTGTTCAACCTGTCACACTCCTACACTGGTACTAACAACTTGGAGGCCAACTTGAAGAAAACTAAAGGTGTAACACTAAGAAGGAAACCCTACCAGGGGGTCGGCTGGCTCTATAACGGCAACAAGATCACGAAAGACCAATCATATGCATATCTGGGGGTCCTTATCGATGCAAGAGATTCCTGTGCTCAGTCACATAAGGAAGTTGAAGTAAAGGCTCTGCCTTCTAGGTGTCTCTATCCAAACAATCAAATTGACTGTTGGGGCCCAGCCTTTCTCCCTCCAGGAATGTATGAGGGCTAAAATGGCTCCACTGTCCTATGGCAGTGGAATGTTAATGGATAAAGTTTGCGATCTGCTGAACAAACTGGTTACCAGGATATATAAATGTGTCCTTTGTGTGCCGATATCCTCTTCCGGCACCCAGATCAGGCTGGTAATGGGACTTCTTGACCAGCGGACAGTCAAAGCTGGCATCTTACTTTGTGCCACAGACCGGGTGGCTAGGGGTGGCTGATTAGAGGTGCTACTATGGGCCGAGATCAACACCGGTGGCCTAAGGCAATCGCATGACCAGTTCCTTAAGGGTTGCAAAAGTAGCCTTGATGTGAGAGATCTTTGGACCACCAACCTCTGTCAACCCGCCTTTAAGCAAGGAATCAAAAAAAGTGTATGCCTCTCGTCATACCACTCTTACAGGGCCATTATAGCCAAGCAGAAACATGCCTGGGTGTTCATCAATGCCTATAAGCCAGTGTCCCCCTCACCCTACCTGTCTTGCACTTACTCCAAACTCTAGAAGGCAAGATTAATGGCTCTCAGGCATGGGTAATGCGCGTTTTTGAAACACCTTGCCAGTTGGCTTTGGTCCTTGGAAGAAACAACCTTCTAGGGCTGCAGCTTGTGTGAGGAATCTCTGGAAGCCACTGTCTGACTTTGCCCAGGTCTTCTGGATGAGCACAAAATCAGTCTGAGGCAAGAGTGGCGCAATGTGGGAGTTTGTTCTCGCTCAATCCAGACAACACTTTCTAAACATTCTGCTGACCAAATTTGTCACTTTAGCCATTAACAGGCTTGGCCACTCAATGGTCCCGCTGGAGTGGCCCTGCCCCCTCATCTTTAGTGAACCCTTAGCTGGCCTCCCCTCACCAAGAAGCTCTCCTGGCATGAAGAGTCACCTTTGCGTTCTTCCTAAATGGAGTTTTGTGCACTCACTAACATGAGTCTAGGATCCCCTTGTCATCGAATGCTGCGAGACGGCATCTCTCATTCGACGGACTGCTGCTATTTTTTGGACCTGGTGTGCTCCCCGACACGAGTTTATGACGCCTTTGCTATGAATACTGCGAGATTGCCTCTCCCTTCTGACGAACTGCTGCTATTTTCTGGACTTTGCTATATTTCCATGAGTCTACGACCTCTTTCTCGCCGAGTGCTGTGAGATTGCATCTCTCTTCTGCTATTTTCTGGACTTTATGTATTCATTAACATGAGTTTACAACCCCTTTGTTATGGTATACTGTGAGATTGCCTCTCTAATCTGATTAACTGCTGCCAATATCTGGTCTTTGCACTAGCACTTTGCTGTGAACTCAGACGCTCCCATGCCTTCGTTATCTTCTATTCCGAACCTTGTTTTACTTGCCTGCAAAGCACTTGCATCAACATGGCTGTTTCTTATTAAAGGGTCGTTTTGTTACGCCAGTTTATGAACTCAGTTTGATTGTGATAACTTGCTGCTATTATCCGGCTTCCGCACTAGCACTTTCTATGTGAATCTATATTCCTTTCCACTAGCTTTTTCAATCTGACACAGTTTTAAAACACCTGTAAAGTACAAAAATTGATCAGGCCGTCCCATTTTAGATGATAATCCGAGAGGATTGCAAGGCTGTTTTTAATGTTTTCTTCTCTAAGCTGGTGGACCTATCTATGCACAAAGGCACACGCACACCACAAAGCAAAACTTTTGAGTCCCCATTGCTATGATGTTTTTAATGTGCATTTTTATCAAAATTGTAATGGTTTTTAGTGAACCAAATAATTAAGATGTACACCCTTTGTCTTTGTAACATTTTCTATACACTGATTCACACACTTATTATTCATTGTCTCTGTATTTGTTTGTGTGTGATGTAAAGTGCTCCGATAACCTACATTAGTATGAGAGGGGCTATAAAACAAATTAAATACATTTGAGAAAGGGGCTATGGAGAAATGAGGGGCACTGTTGGAGGGTGTTAGTGAGGGAATCATTGGAAAATATATGACAGTAATACCCAGATTCTCCTCTGGGTGAAAGAGAGCTCTGGAGACCCAGTGAACTAAGGCAAACATTTCCGAATGTGTCAGCCACTCCTTCCATTGGATGATAAACAGCTGGACCTGCCTACAACAGGCGTGATGATCTGAGGTGAACCTGACAATAACAAGCTACCTGTTGCAGGTTGAGCTTCCCGTATCAGTTGAAAAAGCCAAGATACTTTAGGTGATGTTTCATATAGAACTTTTAGTTGCCCCACAGTCACACAAAGGAAAGCACAGAACACGCAGGAGGCAAATCACTATATGGAGCTGACTTAGGGCCCAATTTATTCCCTGGCAGACGGAGTATTTTCCCTTGGCCTAGTAGAGGAGTTAACATCCCCACGCCAAGACTACTTCACCCACCAGATTTATAAATGGTGGTCCTTTATAAAGGAATTGGTAGCAAGGGCTGTCACAGCGGTTGCTGTCAATAAATGTTACTGTTTGCGACGGGGCTGCGTCGGAAGGACGCAGCCCGGTAGCAAACAGTATTCTTTTCTTAAAAAAAAAAGAAAAACTTGAAACTGGATTTTCTTTTTGAAAAGAAGAAATGTAATGCTCCCTTCGCCATGAGAGTCTTCTCCAGTGCTGGGTGAGCATTATTATATTTTTACTGTTCCAAATGACTACATAAAAATTCCCCAGGACCATCAAAGAAAATTAATCACAGCAAAAACAGAGTAGCCTCCACTGTGATTGTCCCTAAGATCAACCCATATGTCAATACGGTGGGCAGGCCACTATATTGGCGGGGAGGGAACTCCGTTGACGTTGCAGCGGAGCACCTTTTCTGCTAATATATAAATTAGGCGCATATCCTTGGTTTCATTTAAAATGGAATGTTGGAAATTATAGGTACAGGCCTTCCCAAGAAACAGATGTAAAACTATAAACAAACAAGCATGCCAAATGGTCTGGCTTTAAAGGAATGTTGCATGGTAATGTCCTGCATTACAAGTACATAACATGGAATAGAAATGTATTTGTGTGGACCCAAAGAACTGTAGAATAATATTGTTGTAGGTTTGAAGGCCAGGTGACACTTTCCTTGTCGAGCCAGGTGTAAAAATCCATGTAGGTTAATGGAACCTACCAATGTCAGCGTGCACCCATGTAATCCTTTGAAAGGCCCTGAGGTAACACCTCTGTGCTTTACAAAGTCAAATATAAATAAAGAAATGCATTAATATTGTTGCAGTGGCATTAAAACGTTTTCAATGCTGCTCCGCTGCATCAGGGGCATGATCGAGGATAGGTTTACCCAGTGCCAGCTGTCGCCATGGCTGCATCGATTCCATTCGAGACTAGGGTGACCAACCGTCTGTAAATTTCACGGACCGTTGGTTATTTTAGTATGATGTTTGTAAGGCGTTCTTAATTTGGAGTCCCCAAATTACGCACAGCCAGAGTTGGATTGGGATTGAAAATCGGCCCGGGCACCCAAAAAAAATAAAAATACTTTAGGAGGGCAGGTAAAAAAATGCACGTGTTAGTTTACAGTGATGAAACAAGTTAGACCACTTCTACTCAGCCCCCCCTGCCCCCACTCAGTATGTGCACACATTAACGGGCCGGCCAGCGTGACAAAGGGAGTGACACCTCTGCCTGTTGCTAAACGGAGGTAATGAGCGCCCATCTGCCTCTAGAAAGGCTACTCAGACACCCACTGGGCCGCTGGCTGTATTCGAACAATAGAGACAGCGCCCAAATGGCCCCCCAGACTGCTCAAAAAAAGCAGCCCACAGCAGAACTCGGACATCGGCCCCTCGGGCATTGCCCGAATGCCCGCGTTACCAATCCGACGCTGCGCACCACTTAGAGACATCATATTAAAATCAAATTGGGAATTTCAGGAAGGTATGCTGTTCCCCTACGAGAGGCCCCGAGTTTAAAAGTTTCCACTCAGGGCCTCTCGCTCTCATCTTTTAATCTATAGACTGAAGCACTCTCCCCGACCTTACAAAGACTGTGGACTGGCCCAGTGTCATTCTGAGACAGCAGACAATTATCACAGATAGAATGACAATAGGCCTATTATAGTGACAGCAAGTGGAGTACCTTCTCCTACACAAATCTTGATTACAGAAAGGGCCTTATGTCCCTTTGCAAAGCTGCGCACACACTGAAAAACTGGGAAGTGCACGATTGTCTCAAGCTTATATGAACTTATTTTGACTTTTTCTTATTTTGGTGGTCTATTTACTTATATACTATTGTGCAACCTCCTCTGATATGTCTGTAACACGTATGTTTTGTCCCAAATTTTTGTCCTGATTTTTGACCTTCTGTCCTGAATTGTTACCCTTTGTCCTGAATCTTTACACTGACCGTCCTGAATTTGCACCCAGACAGTTGGTCACCCTATTCGAGACCCTTGTATGCCACAGAGATTGCATGATTAATCCACTGATTCCGCATCATGTAAGCCTTAAGGGGGCCGATCACATGTTGTTGTCATCTATTCAGCTACTTGCAGAAGCAAACACATGAGAGACGCTATGTAACACCTAGTACTGGGCTTCTAAGCCCAGCCGTGTAAAATAATAAAGGCAGTGCAAAGGTCATTCACAAGTTAGAGACTTTTTCTACCAGTAGGAAACAGGTGAACTCACTAGATCTGGGCATACTTCCCCGGAAGCAGACTCCATTTCATATTAATGGATAGTGGTTTCGTGGATGTGTGCAGTGCTTAATTTGAGCCGGTGGTTTCAGGTGAGGCTCGCCAACACTCATTTGCGGGACTGGCACTTACTTATTTTTCCTCATTAAACTTTCGCTCAGAGCAAGAGAGAGAAAAAACACTAACGGTGAAAAGAAGGCTGAGGGGACACACGGAAAAACAGTGACAATGAGAGAACGCAAGCATGAAAAAGAACCTGCAAGAATGCGAGGAAGCGGAAGAGAGTGTCTTGCGGCAGATTAAAGAGGCAAGAGGCGGCACCAAGACTGGGGAGTTCCCACTCAATGGCACCGACCGGCAGCTTCTAAGCAAAATCTTTGGCCCAGGCACTTATTGTTCTACAAATTAAGCAGTGCGTGTATGTGCACAGGCAAACCTGTATTGGGTGTGTACATGTGAAGCCCTGTAACTGGGCTTTAGGTTAGTTTACTGGTGGTTCTTTTTCACTGGTATTTCATTGGGCGCTGCCAGTGCTTAGCTTGAGCCTGTGGTTGCTGGTGGGGGCACTGGCACGTATTTTTGGGAAACAGAACGTATTTCTCTGAATTGGATATTTCCCGTGAGCAGGAGAGGAGAAAACACACTGATCGGAAAGAGGTGGGAACATAAAGACGGAACAGAAGGTCAAAAGGGAAGAAACCAGAAACCTGCAAGAGTCAGAAACAGAAGCAGGGAGTGTCTGATAGAAAATTACAGAGACTCACCTGACGCGCGCCTCTGAGCAGAAGCTTCGGGGACTGGCCCTCCTCTATTTACAAACCAAGCACTGGGTGCGGCTAATTATGCATTGTGCTTAGGCGTTCTTTTATTATTTTATAACTTGTGAGTTCATTTGGGCTTTAGATTTTTTCTGGTATGGCAGGCAGGGAGATCGAAGCCGCCCTTGAAGTTGTTTGGCAGGCCGAATATCCAATTTGCCGACTTTGAGTGTATTGGAAATTAACTTAGCACATTTACAGGCCACAACATAGGACAAAACTCCATATTAAAAAGTGCAACACTCAAAAGTAGGTGGCATTTTTACAATGGTGCAACCAGGGACCAATACATGAGTCTTTTGAGGCATTTCAGTCAATACGATTGTTATTTGTGCAACTAATCAAACTGATCTAACCGCAGGACACTTGCTGATCAGTCATATAGTCGGCAATCTGAAAGATTTTCATGGCATTCCTGCACCAGCAAAAGCGGTGGGCGCTCCAGTCAATCTAATTGGCCACTCTGCCACCAATTACACTTGTCCATGAACTTAGGCCAATCTTTTACCCTCCAGGGTGTCTAATTAAATTGAGATAAATGCTTTGCAACCCAGGTAGGCCCCAGGGGATCCCAGGCAAAACATGGAGCAGTGGAGTGCTGTGCCTGTGCAAATCTGGGTGTTGGGGTGCCTAGTGCAGCCCACTGGGACTCTTCTTTCTCCAGAGGCTGTATACAGCCAGCATGGAGTCTCAACCCACTGCTCCCAGCTATTCTAGGGAAGTGTTAGAGATCTTTATTGCTAATGATTCTTGTTTCGCAAACGGACAATACTGGACCTCTGGACTAGTTTCAGTGCAGACAACCCAGTCAAGGTGTTGTGAGGCCTGCCAGCTGGTAAGCTCCTTAAAACCTCTGACTCAGAAGACAGTAGGAAAACCAAAAGATCTAGTTTGAGGAAGGATACCAGTTGGTCCTGTGTATGATGGAGGACAGGTATATAAAGGTGAAGAATGAGCAGTGGTACGTCCAAGACTTCTGAATGACCAGCCCTAAATCCAAGATAGTTTAAATGTATATATCAGACGGGGGATGAGAAGAGAGAGAGAGGAGTGGCAGGAAAAAGGTCACCGGGTCAAGAGAAGGTAAGGAGCCTCTTTATATAAGAGGTATAATGATTTAGGACAGGCCCAGTGGTAGGCTTTTTGATGCCTTAGTTTGCATGTAAAACACACAAGATGATGGATGGAATGTTTCACAATGGCAAAACATTTACCCCAGTCACAGATCTGGGTTTAATCCATTGTTATTTTGCTCTCCAAGACACCCCAGTTCAGACATGGCCATATGCAAATCAGTCTTGACCTTGTGCTCCATGGGTACAGTCCAGCCCGAACTGCCAAGCCATGTCTTCCCTGGACCGGAATCAAGCATCCTAGGACCGGTTTCTGGCTATCAGCCGTCCCCAGAGAAGTTATTGAGTTAGGGTACTCAACTACTATTTTAAAAATGACTTTGTGCTATTTTGTGTGTAAGTACTGGGATATCACTTTGTGATTACATTTCGGGGCATGCTCTCATTGGGTGGGTGATTGCTAGTGCTGGAGCTGAGCTGTACAAGTGACAATTTAATTAGCTGTAGCAAATGATATACTCTCCAAGTTGCATATTTTTCCTCAGTAAGCCTGTGGTTTGAATCCCAGCTGCCCCTCTTGACCAAAATCTGTGATCCTGGTCAACTAACATGGTCCCTTGTTTCATGGTTCCAATGTTTCATTATGAGTGCCTTGGTGCCATACAATTCTTCCCTTTGAAATGTCTTGCAATAGGAGTAACTAAATTACAGCCATGCACCAAGGATATGATAGTGATGCAGGGACTTTTTCAAGAAGAAAATCATCAGCACACACTGAATTGTTTTCAGAAGGTAAAGCAATGTATTTTTTGACCTATAAACTTTATTTTGCATGTCAAATGCAACTATATTTTTCACAGTAGTTCGTAACAGCGGATGGATTTTGCATAGGCCGCCCCTGTATGGGGCCTCGAGGGCACCTCACCATAACCACTGCCGAGCCCTGCAAGGATCAGGTTCTGGGTACCCTAGATCACCCAGAAGTGGAACAAGGTAGCCCCACACCCTCCCCACTGGTGCCAGAGAGGCGCCAGGCCCACGTCCAATGGGGGAGCCTGGCGAGGTACAAACCCCCCAATTGGGGTACAACAACTGCAAGGCGGGAAAGTATGGTGGGGGATATAAGCTACCGCTCTCTCAGGTAGCTCCTATCATCGTTGAGCAGGGGAGCAGTGCACTGAAGGAATTTTGTTTGTGGCTTACCGGATGATCATGAGGCTAAGCTCTGTGTGTCGAGTGACCTGGTAAAGTCCTGGTGGAGCGGTGTCTCCGGGAAGCAGCTAGAGCACCCAGTGGAGCAGCACTGTACTCAGGAGCCTTTTTCATTATGCTCCTTGACTCATCTTGTCCAGGCACGGTACTTGGTACGCCCGCTCTCATTGCTCAAACAACCGTGTACGGAGGGCCTCGTGAAGCTGGCCCGCGATAGAGCGATTTGCGGAATATCGTCTCCATCATCCCTGAGGGGGTTTCTGCGTCCGGTAATTCAAGGCGGTAGGAGTCCCGTGGGTGCAAAGGTCGCTCTGTTGCTCTGTCCCATGGTGTCAACTCTGACGGGCTGCACATCGTTTAAAAGCACCAGCGTGTGTGGCCCCGGAGAGCTGGCTGCCCTCATTGTGCAGGCCATACACCTCCGACTGCCCCCCTCCCACTCGTCCGGCTCCACGCGGTATGGGAAAGGCCGAGGAGCGCTGCTAATTGCAGGATGGGTAGGCGCGGGGACCCAGAAAGAGGGTCCCGCAGTCTGAACCACCCGTCGGATATCTACAGCGACCAGCCTCACTCGGGTGTTTGTGGCTGGACAGCTTCAGGAGAGACCGCATCCAGGCTCGCCCACAAGAAGCTTCCGGACCTCACTGAGCTTTGTGGCGGCATCATTGTTTCTAATTTCCTGAGCCCCTGCCAGCGCTAGCGAGCCGCTGACTGACTTCTGAAAGGGGGCACAAGAATAGTGCTTGCTGTGGTTCTGGAGGCGTCTTAGCTGAATTTGTCGGCCACACAGGAATTATTATGGAATAGTTGCTCTAAAAGTTACATGTGCAAATCCTGGAATTTTCTATGGTTGTGGTTGCTAGAAATTAAAGGTTAAGGGCAGCAAGGTGCACAGGAACAGCGCTTTCTCAAAATGATTATTGAACCCCAGCATTCGAGCGCCGCCTAGGTATTTACAGGTGGGAGACTGCGGTGTAGAGGCGGCCAACAAACATTAGCAAAGGCAACCATAAACAGTGCCCAGCAGGCTGCAGGAGCAGCAATTGAAGGAGCGCACCCTGCCAAGAATGGCATGGTCATCAGACAAACAGTCAGGAAAGATAAGTTTGTGTTTGGTGCATAGGGACGGCAGTAGCACCCCGCTCAGAAGCACACGCCATGGAAGGTCAAGGCAGAGGCTGGCAGCAGGAGGAGTTAAGCGAGTTACTGAAGAAAATTCAGGCTGCACCTGAGGTCAATGGGACCAGCTGGCTGCAGACACAATTGGGCCACGACGAGGGTGAAGGCACAAGTGACCAAACAATGGGGTACACTGCCGCGCCAGCACCCAAGAGAATTCAGAGGGCGGCGCCCAAACCACCCCAGTCAAGGGCACTCAGGAGAGGAACCCAGAAGAAAGACCTGCCGCCTGTAGCCAACCCGGCGGCAGCAGGAGCCTCCAGCGACATCAGCAAAAAGAGGTGAGCATGTTGATGCAATTGTACAGGAATGCTTGAAATCAATGGCATCCCTGTCGCTTAAGGGGCTGGGGTCACAGGGTTCTGAGAACACAGGGGCGCAAGCTACAGAAGGAGTATCAGGGCTACCTTGGTACTTGAAAGACCCCGGCTGCACGCGCTAATAACACTTGCAAGGGCAGACCTCACAAGGGGCACGTAAGCGCACCAAGCGACCCAACTAGAATGGCTTTTGCTTTAGAAACTTACACCAGACCCTCGCCAGGTCCGGCATCAATGACCACAAGGGCCACAGGTTTAGCAAGTATTAGCCCCTTGACAGTGAAAGAGAGGATATGGAGGAAAGAATTTATCAACATTTTCTCGCTGCTAGAGGTACAATTAGATGGGTGGGTCTGACAATTTGCGACAAAAAGGACGAGGATAGAAGGGAAAGGTATTTTGATAACTGGTTGGACACATTTAGAATAATGGCATGCATAATAGTAGAAAAATTCCCCAGTTGCGCAGCAGACCTATGGTTATATGAGGCCAACATCCATGGAGCACAAAGGCAGTTCCCAGGGGATGCATGGTTGGAATACGACAAAGGTTTCAGGTTAAAGATGCAGACACACCCAGAAATGGAATGGAACGAAGAAGATGTGTCTGGCTTTACACATAAAATGATGGTAGCTAAAGAAGTGAAAACTTGGGCAGGGAAGAGTGAGCAGCCTTTTCGGGGGTCCTTCCACAAAGGGATGGGCAAGTCCTTCATAGGCCCAAACAGTTTAACTCATGAAACCCCCCCCCCCCGCCAGCGGGGCGGAGGCAATCTGCTGGAAGTATGACGCCAATGAGTGCACTTGGGGAGCTTCATGCACATTTCAACACATATTTTCTGTGTGTGGGGGAGGGCACTCGGCGGCAGGGTGTCGACGCAAGAATGAGCATAGAGGGAACAAGAAAGAAAAGAAAGAAGTGACATAATCAAAGAGGTGTTGGGGGCTACAAAGGGCTTGCACAACTATTGGCTATCCAGGTCCCCCATCAACACACAGCAACTCTGCAGGCTAGCCAACAAATATCACAACAAAACCAGATGCTGTAGAATTAGTGCAGGGGTTTGAAAAGGGGTTCATTATACCATTTAAGGGCCCCCTCCCCCTGGGCGGCGCAAACAACCTAAAATCAGAACTACAACATCAAGATGTCGACCGCAAGAAACTTGAAAAAGAGAAATCCTTGGGTAGGATAGAGGGCCCCTTGCCGCCTCCCTTAAAAGAGGGGTTGCTAATCTCACCACTGGGAGTGGTTCCCAAAAAGGAGCCCGGGGACAGTTCAGACTAATTCACCATCTATCCTTCCCTGAGGGGACGTTAGTAAATGACGGGATCTGTGTCAAAGCCTGTTCAGTGGGATACGCTTCAGTCGACGACGCCATCGACTTAGTGCGGGCTGCTGGCTAGGGGGCCCTCATGGCTAAAGTAGACATAGAATCAGCCTTCCACCTTCGGCCAGTGCATCTATCCAGTTTTCACCTCTTGGATTTCCAGTGGGAGGAGGCCCTGTACATTGATAAAGCAATGCCCATGGGGTGAGCAGTATCCTGCATATACTTTGAGTAGGTCAGCACCTTCCTAGAATGGGCCCTGCATGACAAGCACCCCATTGGGGACAAACCCCACTACCTAGATGACTTTTTGTTTTGTTCACAGTCCCCGCCAGGTCAACAGAAGGTAGCGGCACACTGGCAGCATTTCAGGAGTTAGCTGGGGAGTCGGGGATCCCGCTGGCAGCGGAGAAGATGGTAGGCCCCACTACAAAGATCACATTTCTGGGGATAGAGCTAGATTTTGTTGCAGGAACAGCCAGATCACCGGAGGAGAAAGTAAGAGATTTCAGGGATGAAGTTGAGGGCCTCTGCGGCCGCAACAAGGCAACCCTCCGCAAACTCAAACGGTTGATCGACAAACTCAACTTCGCAGCCACGGTTATCCCCACAGGAAGCGTTTTCGCCAGGCGGTTAACCCGGCTAACAGCAGGACTCACAAACACCACCAAATGCGGCTTAGAGCAGGGGTTAAGCAGGACCTGCTCATGTAGGACACATTCTTGACTGATTTTATTGGTGTCCTAATCTGGAGAGAAGGCTGGGTGACAGCTAGGGAGATAGCCCTGTTTACAGACGCTTCAGGTAGCACAGGCTTTGGGGCAATCCTGGGGGATAAATGGTGTGCAGGCCAATGCCCTAACAGATGGTAAAAGCAGGGCATCTCCGTAAGCATTACATTCCTGGAACTGTTCCCCATAATAGTGGCCCTGACCGTCTGGAGGCAGGAGTTGAGGAACATGAAACTGACGCTGTGGTCAGATAACAAAGGGGTAGTGCAGGCAATCAATAGGGGATCGGCGAGGTGCCCTGACACACGGAGATTAATGTGGCAATTGGTTAAATTGCTGATGGAGGGGTAATTACACCTGAAGGCCCGTCATGTACTAGGGGTGGAGAACGCCCTGTCAACAGTACAGCTGAGCAGGTTCAGGGAATTGGCCCTGGGGGCGGACCAAGTAATGACCCCTTTCCCAGGAACAGCTGTGGGACCTGGCGGGATAGATTTGTCAGCCTTGGTAAATCAAGCTCTTGCCCGGAAGCTGACAGGCTCTACAGAAAATACGCAGGGACAGTAATGCAGATAGGAGGAATCCAGACACAGGAGAACATGCCCGAAACCAGAAGAGCAGGTCAGCAATTTATCCAGTGGGCTTAACTAAGAAGAAATGTAGATCATGGGCACAGGCCCACCTGTCAGCAGTCACCCATTTTAGAAAGATTCACACGGAACAGGACCCCACTGCATCCCTGTACATTAAAGCAGCAATGAAAGGGTGGAAGAAGGCTGAAGGGGTAAAGGCAGATGGCAGGCACTCAATAGACTACATAAGATATGGACACGATAGAGGAACTAACTGAGATCCACCTTTTCAGGGCGGCTTACTCCACAGTGTTCTTTGGTGCCTTCCAAATAAGTGAGCTAGTGACACCACGGAAGAACTGACCAGCAGGACAATGCCTGCAGGCCGCTGATGCCAGAACCAAAGTAGCCGCTGTGGATCTACTACTAAGACAGTCAAAAATGGATCAGGCCAGCCAGGGAGAGGTAGTACTGCTCAAGTGCATCAAACACCCGAGATACTGCGCAGTTGGCTACTTGCTCACATACATGTCAACATGCCCACTCGTTCATATCAAGGATGCAGGCCTGGTGGCAGCGGGGGGCCACAGATCGACGGGAAGACTAGTAAGCACATGCATCCGCTGGCTGGGGCAGCCGGGGATGAGATGGAATCAGCTCCCAGCGGCCCTTAAGGAACTGCAGGCAGACACAGCTTGGCACCCGGACATTTTGATAATCCACCTTGGGGGTAACGACCTTGCATAGAAGAGGGAGGAAGGCCCTCCTCCAGGACATCCAGGTGGACTTCACTGGGGCATCCAAGTGCTTTGGGAGTATGACCATCATATGGTCAGAAGTGATCAGTAGAATGGTTTGGAGTGGAGCCAAGTCACACAAGGAAGTCAATAACGAAAGGAGAAAACTGAACATTGCAGTTAGCAAATTTTGCAAGACCTACGGCCTGAAAAAGCATCACGTAGGGGCTCACCAACCCGGGCCATTCAGAACTGTATGGGCATGACGGGGTGCATCTATCGGAAGAAGGGATGCGTGTATTCTGGGATAACCTGTGGGGAGCAATGTCCCTGGCAGGTTGCAAGTAAAAAGAAAAAGTTTTTAAAAAGAGAGAAATAAGGAGATTTGGGGGAGACGCAGGAAGAGGTTAACACTCCCTGACGGCGTGGCAGAGAAGTAATGGTACAATAGTTGGTTCTGGAGACACACCGACAAGGCGGTGTGTAGGAGGAGGGCCACTCACTTTGGGATGCCGCATGGCAGAGTGAGTTGGCCTAACAAAAAAGAGGATAGCAAACGGAGACAGCACTCGCAGCTTAGACCCCGCTGGATGACAGGGCACAAATGAGGACAGGGTATCGAGTTGGGGCCTAACTCCGGTGGATAAACTACCCCCCACACACAAAGGGCGTGGGGAACTAACAAACAATGGCCCCAGGAGGGACAAGAAAAGAGAAAGGACTACAAGGAACTAAACAAAGAACTTTTGATGCCATATACGAACTGGTGATATGCATACAATGTACCGCATAATAATATGTATGAAATGCTGAGTAGATGATTTATGACCTGAAATATGACAGCTTGCAAATGATAATTTATGGCCAGGGGTCATACAAATTATGAACGAAGTATTTGTACAAGTATATAATCCTAAAAAAGTGCAGCAAACAATGCCCACTATAATCACACCAACGCTGGTTGGCTGTTTATTAGGAACACAAAGTTGGTTTGGTTGTAATGCATGTACACTGGAATGGGCACAGTTCGGGGGTTATGATTATAATTTTTTCCTAGACATTGATTTGAACATAAACATTAGAGGCATAGCTCTTTTGCAGTTTCTTGTGACTTAGACTTATTTTCCATTATTGAGGTTTCATGTTTTGTGAGTTTGCAAAGAAGCCCTTAGTCTATCTAAATGATTGTTTTGGGGCTTCTGCTGCACATTTAGTATTGCATATTTTGGTGTTCAGCCGCACATTTGTTTTAACATATTTGGGGATGTAGCATCACATGTTTGTGCACATTTAAGGGTTCTGCACCACATTTGTTTTGTGCATTTGCTTGCTGAAAAGGTAAATGAATAACTGCCTAGTTGACATAGATATTAATTCCCTCACTCTTAGACGTATCCAGTCCTTCCAATTGGTATTGATCTCTCCATCACCTCACAAACCCCCTCCACATATGCTCTCTCCACTTACACATTTGTCGCAGGCTCATATCATATGTAACATATTCAGACAGTTCTGAAATTTTAGACACCAAGGGGTCCAATAGGATGACGGGCGGACTTTGTCCGCCCGCCATCCCATCGTAGTAAGTGACCGCCTGCCATAAAGGGCGTGGTCCCACACCTACAATTAGGATGCGCCCGCCACAGTGGCGGGTGCATCCAGCATTCCTGACATTGTGGCGGGCTGTGCACTCAGCACCGCCAGCCACAATGCCAGGAAGGCATGCTTTGCACTTCCATGCACAACATGGCAGGCACCGCGCGGTGCCTGCCATGTTGTGCATGGAACTGCTGGGGGGTACCATAGGTACCCTCCATGTGCACCCCCCATCCCCTGGAGTCCCTGGGGCCCACAACGGGCACCCAAAGCAGACTCTGCATTCCTTTCCGTGGCGGTATTGCCGCCACGGAAAGGCATTGTAAAATGGCCATTCTAATATGGCTGGCGGTGTCTGATAGATACCGCCACCATATAGAACCCTTTTCCGAAAAGCGGCGGACGGTTGTTCCGTCCACAGTGGACCCCCCAGCCATTCTAATATGGTGGGGAGGTCATTCCGGCATGGATGGCGGGTGGATCGCCCCCGTCAGGCCGGCGGCGGCTACCGGAAAGCCTGGCAGGGCAAATCCGCCCGCCATCCTACTGGGGCTCCAAGATTCTGCACTTTGGGAAAAAATTGTTTAATTTGTCTCATTATCATTATATGTTTGGCCCAAAAAGACCTCTCATGCTGAGTGGGGTTGTAAAAGAAGCCAGAAGTTTGAAGGTACCCCATTGGAATACAGGTGTTGCTAAAATGAGGCACTATACAGTCCTTCTTTCACTTGTTCCTAATAAATCATGTATACGTTACAGCAAGGATCCATGTCCTCATTGTCTAGGACTTACATACTGTCTAAAGGTTTTGTTGTTCTGGCAGTGTCAAGAGCAATAATTCAGCTTGGATTTTTAAAAAATTTTGTCCGTAAAAATGATTAATACTTCAGTTATTTTGGAGAATACCAAATAAAAGGTTATTTAAGAAATGTTTCCGAGTGTGTAGGTTGAGCAGGGAACTGTTACATCATTTCAATGAGTAGCTGATACACCTCAAAGTGAGCAGGGTCACTATGTTTGCTCTCATCTTCCTGTGTTACAAGCCAGAGTTTTTGTTGCCCTTCTACATCAGCACAAACATTGGTCATTATACTGGTTGTAACAGCAATTGCAGACAGATTTATTCAGCAGTTTTCGGTTCAAATATAAACTGTATTTAAATTTCAAAAACTGCATTATGTGTGTGAACATATCAACTTTGACAATTCCCCATGTACTTCTTGTTTCTGGCATCTTGGTGGCCCTTCTCAGTGATTTATTCCTGTTCAGCCCAGGTTCTCTCTGCATCCAGGCTTCTCTGTTAGGCTAATATGCCTTGATGTAGTGGTGCTAAGTCTGTGGGCGGTTTTAGAGAGCCTGTGTTATCTTCCCTTAAAGGAAACAGGTTTTTCTTTGGTGACTGTATGTTTCACAGTGATATTTCTTAGAACTGGTGCATGGGCCTTGTTTTCTTGGGGCACTTTTTTTCTGGCAAAGGATTGGTCAATAGGGGGACTGTTCCCTCTTTAGTGAACACAGACCCCGTTTCTGGGTTCCATTTGATGGAGCTCTGCTCTTGCATTTTCATTTTGTAAACGGGTTTCTGCCATCAGTTTCTACCATATCCCTTTTCAGTCCCATTTTTTGTTTATTGTACTTTCTTTTTTTCAGGACTGTGTTAAACTATCTTGATTTTTGCCTGTTCAATGGTGGAGTTCTGATCCTTGGTATTAGGTTCTTTAAGGACTAAGAGGTGGGATTCCTATGTTTGAATAGCTTCCCTTGCAGACGTTCTGTGGTTGGGACTCATTTCTGCTTGGGCACATTCTCTCTTCTTTAGGACAGGGACGAGGTAGACAGACTAGGAGCTAATGCCTTGTTTACTTCCCTTGGCACAGTCCTAGGTCCTCTCCCTCCTGGATCCCTGGCTAATCCCCGCCGCAGCACTTGGCTTTGGGACTCATCAGGAAGAAGGAGGGACCCAAATGCCTTTTGCAGTGGCAGGAAATGGAAGAACCATCATAGGTAAGAATCCATAAGGATAGTCATAACCAAGTTTTAATTACAGGCTAGGATAGGCAATTCTGCTCACTGGAGGCAAGCCTCAGTGAGTTAGGACTGTGACTAAGAAGGCTCAGAGCTGAAGTAAAGATTGTCTCTGGCAAGCTTTGAAGGCATTATTATCAAGATCTGAAAACAGTTACCACAGACACTTCACACGCTTTCGTGTCTTCTATGCTTGAAGCTGTATGATACAAATCTAATATGTGACCACGGCCTGCAGCATCGCGCGCACATCCTTGTGTGGAGAGGTTTCAGTTGCCCTGCCCCAACGCTCTTTCCTCCTCGTCCCCACACTACTTGCAAGAAAGGAGCCTATTTTCACCTTAGATTGCCGAAAGCTTGTTTTCCTCTTTAGTTGCGCAGGAGGAACACGGAGGCAGCAACTGAACCTTACTATTTGCGCTCGAAGGCATCCCCGTGGGTTGTAGTCGCGCCGTATGTTTGTCATATTTCACGCAACTGTTTTGTCAGGTACCAACATCCGTCGGGTGCGTAATATGATAATTCGCACGAACAGCCTAGCCTCTTGGGCATATGAAATTATTAACTGTTACAACCGGGAGAGCCAAAAAATGAACAGGGAGATCCGAGCTGCAGGTCTGACTTGGCTCTAATATCAAGCGCGGGGGCCAAAGATTTGAAGTAAGTGTAAATCAAGCCCCGCACATCATGCAAAAATGTGAGATAACGTCTCTTCAAAATTCAATGTATTTATTTAACACACTGAGGCGCCTCGCCTTAGTACATCGGATTATTTCACCGTATTTAGATATATTTAATAAAAGTCAGAGTTTATCAACATAACTTTAGAAACATTCCTGAGCCCCACCCAGATGGAAATGCTATTTGTGAACTAAGCAGCAAGGCACTTGCCATGTATACGTTAAAGGTGGCTCGGATTCTGATTGTAGAGGGAGCAACATTTTAATCTATTAAATCACAAGGCACATCCTGAATTCACTTATTTGAAGGTGCTCTTATTCGTGATGTAAATTTTTTTTAGCCAGGTTCTACAGGAAAATGGCTGAAGTTTTTTTTTTGTTTAAACGCTTTGATGCAGCAGCGTTCTGCGTCATGGAACTTTTAAAAAAACTTTCAGCTAGTACAGCAGGCACGCTGGTGCACAAAATGCTTTAAAAAACATTGACAACGCCTAACTGTCTATAAAAACATTTAGCCATGCTATTGCATAGCTGAAAGTTTGAAAAAAAGTGTTATGGCATTTCCAGTGCTTACTTGTCAATGTTTACTTGAATATGTTGAGGTTCTTTCCCCAGGCCACAAGTACTACATAATGACACTTCTCTGTCCCCTTGTGTGTCACCTGAGACAGATGGGTACAAGGAACACTGGGGTCAACCGTTTCTTTTTAATACTATATATGAATCATACGTTTTTTTCACATATTGGATACTTGTTTGTAAATGTTTCTATTGTCATCAACAGTGATTAGCATTGTGCCTCAAAGTCTTCAGTGTTTATTCTACCTTCAGTCATCGGTAAGTTAGGGGTACGATTCCCACCAAGGCTGCTCAGGCAGATGTTCGGCTTCATTGGAAAAGTGCAGCTTTCCTCCTACTCAGCTATTTTAAGGGCGCTGAACCCAAGTTACAGCCTGAGCCATAATTATTGCATGTGCAATGATAGCAATGTGTATAGCTATGAGAGTTAGGCACCCACCGCCAATCTTTGTTGCAGTTTGTGGGTCAAGAATTCGAGCTCTGAAGGGGCTTGCACAGCCCTGTGACTTTCAGGGCGTGCGGCATGTGATGTTCTTGAATTGTTAGGTGCTGTCTCTTGTAATGGTGTGATGTACTGTAAAATAATATGTTTTAAAAAAAATATCTTCCCTAACTCTGTATACATGCTTAGTTTCTTTCAAGTATTGTCTTCCTTTTTTTTTATTATGTATTTGCTCTTGGTAGAGCTATGATTCCATACAGTGATTGGGTGCAATATGTGTGTGACACTCGTTCCTGAGATGGGCTGAAAGGCACAAAATGCAGAAGAGGAAAGGTCCGAATCTTGGCCTCAAGGAGATGTGTTTAAGGTTTTCTGGCCCGGGAAGGGTGGGATGTGCTAAGCAATGTTTGAACAATTTGATGAAGCACCATATTTGCCTAGATGTTTTAATCCTACATTTAGAGGAAAGTTATTAGGTGGTGTGTACAGGTTTAGCATTGCTGAAACTGATGAAAAGGTGATTTACTAGAAATAAGGCAACAATGGTCTGGATGTTTTGTCTTGTGTTTGGAATTTATTCCACGCAGATAGTGGAGAGGGTAGATCGGCCCACCGCGATTGACAAAGCAAGGAACAAAATCAACAAGGACATGAGAGTATTTTGTAGGGAGGAAGGTTTTGGTAGGGTAGAGCACCCAGAGTTGAAGTTTGGGGCGGTTGATTTCTTTTAGAGGCAATGGGGTCCATTTGTCTCGCTTCGGGATGCAACTGTATCTGAATCAGGTAAAGGAAGCATTGGATAAGACACTGAACATAAGGTGATACCCTAGCTCTTCCTAGTGGAGGGGGTAGCGGTGGGGGTGAGGAAAGTTAGGGAACAGGAAGGTCTTTTCTGAGTGGTGTTGTCAGCTACTTTTTAGGTGGGGCGGAGGTGAAAGTTGGTGAACAAATGTATAGTGAGGTGTAGTTTTGTAAGGCAAAGCCTCAGGTTTACTGTTGTGAAGTTCACCTGTCTTCAATAGAGCAGCCCTTTTCACACTTAGAGAGCGTGTTTGTGGTCTGTGCTGTGCCAACTTTGGCCCAATGTGTCTTTGGAGGGCAGCCAACTGTACAGGAGGTTTGAACCTCCGAGCGTTTTGGGCCAATGAGGCGGCACGTGCCAAATTGGGCTCTTTCTGGGCTCTAGTCTTTGGGCTAGGGGAGTTTTGGCATATATATGCCCATTTTAGGCTCCGTGTTACCATTTTATGTAAGGTGACACAGCAGTCGGGCAGTTTTTGAGGAAGTTCCCCACCCTCCCTATGTTTGGGCTTTTATTTAAGTAGATGTCTGTTTGGCAGGTTTTTTTTAGTTCAGGTGCGCTGGGGAAATAATTGTATATGGTAGTCACCTTGAGCAGGTGCAAAGCAGTTGGCAGCTACGTTTTACATGGTTAAGGGTTAAGTTTAAGGTTGTGAACAATTTAAAACCAGAGGAAGTAAAGATAGAAAAAACTTAGCTAGGCAGATTTTTATAGAAGTAGGTAAAATGTTAGAGGTGTTAAAGTTCAACAGTTACTGACAAAGTACAGGTTTAAACAGTTGCAAGGAAAGATATGATGGTGGGAACTTTAGGGGTGAGAGGAGGAGGTGAAAGTAGGTGAACACATTTATAGTGAGGTGTAGTTTTGTAAGGCAAAGGCCCAGGTTTACTGTTGTGATGTGCACCTGTCTTCAATAAAGCAGCCTTTTCCCCACACAAAGAGCATATTTCTGGTCTGTGCTGCACCTCCTTTGGTCCAATTGTTTGTTGCTGTGTTCAAGAAGCACTTATTTGTTCTTAGAGGTTATCATTTCAGATTTTCAAAGGTGTAGGACAACGGTTTCACTTACCACTACCACTAGGGTATTTTGCCTTTCTGAAGAGCTTAATCTCAATGCGTGTCAGGGACGTCATCATATGTAGAAAAAAAACATACTGGTCATTTTTTACGTTTTGCTATTTTGGAACGGCCAAGAGTTGGTAGGTCAAAAATGAATTTGTGTAAAATTTCCAGGATTATTTTGAAACTTCAATTATTTTTCTGAATGTTCTAAAATGATTCTGACATCATTTAAACAGCTCTCACTGACTTTTTATTTGATTTCTTTATTTTTTTTTGTTTTACGTATATGCCTTAGATTGGAAAAATTCACAATTTCACTGTTCCTGACAATTCTGTCACTATCCTGGACTTGAAAATAAAGGCCAGGCCGGTTGAAAAAAAACAAAAGACCAGGTGGCAACCCTAGTATATCATTGGACACATGGTTAAAGTTTGTGCTTTGTCAATATTAACAGTGTCCCCTCCAATATTTCTATCCAGTTAAGGTGGCTAACTCACCATAGGATTGTTCCTTGGAACTAAACATTGTGGATTTTATTCACAAAGGTAAACTTACAATTATGTGTAAGTTTACTATTTTTCAGTATTCACAAAGTGCAATTGAATAGTAATTTTACAACTGGAAACTCTGCAGTCTGGGTGGAGAACTTTACACATAAAAAGATAGTCCTGTCCTAGAAAGTGTACATTTACCTTTGTGAATCAGGCGATGAAAGGCTTTCCTTTTTTATTTATGTGTATGTCAATGGTCATATTATCTCGTTTGTAAGAGCTCAAAGCAGGTTTCTCTTTTGGTTGCCATTGGATTCAGTGGCATGTCAGCCAAAGACATCTTTACAGTTCCTGTGTTGTGCCTAATGCACAAGGAAGCGTGTCCCCCAGCTCCACTATTTTGTTGTCTTTCTAGACATGTTTTGGGTTCTGTGGAGAAGTGTGGCTCAATGATTAGAGCTGCAGATCCTGATGCAGAGGTCTAGCCTGGGACCAGGGTTCAAATTCCCCGCCTCTGCGGGTCTTGCGCTCAAAATTCCACGGACTTGATCATTCTTGCCTCGGTGCCTATTCCAATCATGGAGTCCCACTCTGCAACTCTGGGCAATAGCTTGCTTAATCTCCACAACGGCCCCCACAACGCTAAGGATGCCTGGCCTCCACCTTGGGGGTGCCCAGGAGTGGACGCCTCACAGGGAAAGCCAGAATGGGTTCCACAGCGGTATTCGTACAAGTGCCTTGAGACCCTTGTGGGTGAGTAGTGCGATATATAAGTATCAATTTCCATTTTTCTCTATTCCTGCTATTGCTTAGTTTTGCTGGAACGCAATCCATTCCTGTGTAGTCTGTTATTTTTCTTCCTATTTGGATGACGGTTAGCCGATGGTGACTTTAATTTTTCTAGTTGTGTGCTTCAGGAATATTTACAACTTTACCCTCTAATAGTTTGCATCAGTTTACTTATTTCTAAATATTACCCTTTTTAAGTTGGTAGGTGTTGATTTCAACTTGCTGATTTCACTATATTTTTAGGGGCTTTACTTTAGTGTTCACTTCTCTGGATGCAGTGCGCAATGCTTTCTTTTTTACCCTGCCCTTTCTTCAAGGGCTTTTTGGCTGAGAGGTTTTATCCTCTTCTTACGAGTTTTTGGCCTGTTGGATCTTTGGGCCATATTGCACTTTCATTTCATATTCGGCTTCTTACTTTCCCCTTGGCAGCCCTTCTATAAGTACTTTTTTACTCTAAACTCAGGTTCTGTGTGCAACCATGCCTTGATATTCTGATGTTAAGTATGTGCTCTGTTTTTTAAGTGGTCCAATGAGTTACGTTTTACGTCAGGAGTCATAGTAGTTGCATCGGTACACCTCGCCCCACAACACTCACCACCCAAATGAAACACAGACAAGTGAGTTTGGGAATAAGAAGTTGCAGGTTAGGAGTCATTTCCTTTACAGTCTTCCAGTTTGAATCAGGTGACTGTTTGACTCTTCCTTGATGTTTCGTAGGATTGGGTTATATTCCTTGTTTTCTTAGAGCACTTGTTTTCTAACACAGGACTTTACCAGGCATTCTAGGTTTATTCTTCCCTGTTTAGCAGATGCTGACCATGAGGCAACCTTCTTTTCTCCTTTCATCCGTTCTCTACATTGGAGGGATTCGTTTTGCTCTAGAGTCCTCATTTTCTGTAATGGTTTCTGCAATCGGTTTGCACCATATCTTTGTTCACTCTCATTTTCATCTTTCAGCGGTGGAGTTCTGATTCTTAGTATTGGGTTTCTTATGAAGGACTACGAGGATCCATGTTTGTATGGCTGCCTTTGTGGCTGTTCTGTGGACATCACTGATTTCTGTATGGTTAGATCCTCAATTCTTTATGACTACGACAAGAAAGATGATCTTGGAAATAATGTCTCAATTACTCACTGGTAATCTTCATTCCTCCAAGCCTTTGTCGTCACAGTCCTAGACTCCCTCTCTCCTAGATCCCATACTAGCCCCAACCACATTGCTTAACTTTGGTATGTATCAGGGCGAGCAAAATGCCTTTTATAGATGCAGGAAGGGGGGAAAAAAACTATAAGTGTGTATGTATAGACATACATAGGTAAAGTCCTATCAAAGTTTTACTTATCGGCTAGGGTAGACAATTCTGTCTCATACTTGAGATAAACCTCAGGTCATTAGGACTGTGGCGAGGCCGACTTTGACACAGCTTAATGAAGATTACAAGTAAGTAACCAAGGCTACTATGGGCATTTCACAAGTTTCAACGTTTCCTGCAGGGGAACCTGTGTGCTTTACACTGGATTGTTACTGCCCTGAAAGCACTTTGAAGCAGATTTATCATCACTTTGTGCCAAAGAAAAGTCAAGCAAAATGTTACAAAGTGAAGCAAAGAGTTACTAAAGTATTTAATTTGCAGTGCAAATTTTCTTGGAGCTTGAAAGTAGCCCTTAAGCTCATGCAACTAAAGGTCTGTGCTGCATTGTGCCACTTTGCTTCAAGGAGGAATCCTGTAGATGGAACATGAGAGTTCACACACAGCCAACAATGGTTTCTGACAGAAACTCCTATTTAGTAAATATGAGCACCTAAAAATAACACCTCCTTGAAGCAGGCACTACAGTACACATCTATTGTGTCAACAGTGTTACCACTTGTCTAGACACAGTATTTTGAATTGGAAGGATAGCCTTCCAGTGAAAAACCTATGCTAGCTGTTACGGGAAACATCCTTTACACCGCGGATGTTTCAACGCAGTGCTGTTACGACGCGTCCTTTACAACGCAAGTCGTAACCACGACTTGCGCTGGAGGGCGCTACAGGATTAAGAATAGTATATTTACTATTCCAACACCTTCCCTAGTGTCCACGGGGACTGGTGTTAGAATAGTAAATTATACTATTCTCGATCCACGCCCCCAATGCAAGTCGTTGTCACGACTTGCGTTGTAAAAGACGCATTGTAACAGCACGCGTTGTGACTGTACGCGTCGTAACGTCATACATCCAGCTGTTACACATATGCATTTGCACTATGGTACAAAGGTGTGCGCTTGGCAATAGGAAGCCTGTTTGTGCACCTGCACAGGAGAGGAGAGGAGCAGAAGGCCATTTTGTAGGTTGAAGACTATCAGACAGCAGAAAGACATATGGGGGACATGCTGAAAGCTTACCTAGGGATGCATTCCGCCCATCACTTAACATTAGCTTTCAATCAATCAATCAAGCATTTGTAGAGCACGCTACTCACCCGTGAGGCGCTGGAGGGGGTGGGGAAGAAGCAGCTACTGATCGAACAGCCAGGTCTTGAGGAGTCTCCTGAAGGTCGGCAAGTCCTGGGTCTGTCCATGGTGATGGGGAGGGTGTTCCATGTCTTGGCGGCGAGGTGGGAGAATGATCTGCCGCCAGTGGTCGTTCGGCGGATGCGTGGGATGGTGGTGAGGGCGAGGTCAGCAGAGTGAAGCTGGAGGTTTGGGATGTAGAAGGTGAGTCATTCATTGAGGTATGCTGGTCCGGCGTTGTGGAGTGCTTTGTGAGCGTGGGTGAGTAGCGTGAAGGTGATCATCTTGTTGACCGGGAGCCAGTGCAGGTCTCTCAGGTGGGCGGTGATGTGGCTGTGGCGAGGGATTCCGAGCATGATACATGCAGAGGCGTTTTGTATATGTTAGAGTCTTTTCTGGAGTTTTGGCGTGGTTCCTGCATAGAGGGCGTTACCATAGTCCAGGTGGTGCGCTCGGAGGTATACACCCGTTACAACGCATCTTTTACTCCGCACTACCATTACAACGCGACTTTTACAACGCATTGCGATGGGGGGCGCTCTAGGATAGGGAATAAGTATAATTTACTATCCAACACCTTCCCTAGGGTCCACGGGGACTGGAGTTAGAATAGTAAATTATACTTACCACTATCCAGCACCTCAAAGCGCTATGCGTTGTAATGGTATGCGTTGTAATGGTCGCGTTGTAACGGTAGGTAGTTGTAATAGTATGCGTTGTAACGTCATACATCCGCGCTCGGACGATGTTGGCGAGTGGTGCCATGTAGATGTTGAAAAGGGTCGGGCTGAGAGATGATCCTTGGGGTACGCCACAGATGATCATGGTGGCTTCGGATCAGAAAGGGGGAGGAAGACTCTCTAGGTTCTGCTGGTGAGGAAGGAGGTGATCCAGTTCAGGCTTTTGTCATGGATCCCTGCGTTGTGGAGGCGTGTAGGCAGGGGGTGGTAGCACACTGTGTCGAAGGCGGCCGAGAGGTCCAGGAGGATGAGGGCCGCTGTTTCGCCGTTGTCCAGCAGGGTCCTGATCTCGTTGGTGGTGGCGATGAGGGTGGTTTCGGTGCTGTGATTACTGCGGGAATTGGGAGGAGTCCAGGATGTTGTTCTTCTCTAGGAAGTGAGTCCGTTTTCTCAAGGACTTTTGCCGGGAACGGGAGCAGGGAGATGGGACAGAAGTTCTTGAGGTCCTTTGGGCCCGCCTTGGGTTTCTTGATTAGGGCGTTGATCTCGGCGTGTTTCCAGCTCTCCAGGAAGGTGACGGTCTCGAAGGAGCTGTTGATGATCTTTTGGAGTTGAGGTGCGATGATGGAGCTTGCTTTGTTGAAGATATGGTGGGGACAGGGGTCAGAAGGTGAGCCGGAGTGGATGGTGATCATGATTTTGGTGGTGTCTTCGTCGTTGACATTGTTCCAGGAGAGCAGGAGGTCGGTGTCTTTGGTGGGCGTTGAGTCGGGGATGTCGACATCTGTCATCGGTGTCTGGGTGTCGAAGCTGTCATAGATATCTGCAACCTTGCAGTGGAAGAGGGTGGCCAGGGAGTTGCAGAGTTCTTACGACTGCGGGATGTCATTGGAGCTGGGGGTGGCGAGGTCTTTCACGATGTTGAAGAGCTCTTTGCTGTAGTGTGCGTTGATGTTGATGCGTTCCTTGAAGGAGGTCCTTTTGGTGGATCGGATGAGTTGGTGGTGCTTGCGTCTGGCGTACTTGAGGGCTGCGTGATTGTCTGGTGTCTGATCTTGGCTCCACTGCTTCTCGAGTCTTCAGCAGGTTTGCTTGGAAGTCTGGAGGTCGGCGTTGAACCAGATGGCTCTCGTGTTGGTGTGCCTGGTAGAGGGTTTCCTGATCGGGGCGAGGGTGTTGGCACAGTCGTTGATCCATTGTCTGAAGTTGTGGCCTGCTGTGTTGGTGTCAGAGGTGCTCGGATGGGGGGTCTCGGGCAAGGGCGGTGAGAAGCTGGTCTTCAGTGACTCTGCTCCAGCTGTGGTGTGGGATTTGTTACGATTGGTTGTGCATAGTGTGTTTGTTGAAGGAGAAGTGGATGCAGTGGGGGTCGGTTCAGTGGAGTTTGGTGGTGTGGCTGAAGGTGACGTGGTTGCTGGCGGAGAAGATGGGGTTGAGCGTGTGTCCGGCGGAGTGGGTTGGTGTTGTAATGAGCTGTTTGAGTCTGAGGTTGGTGAGGTTGTCGATCAGGGTTGTGGAGTTGCTGTCGTTGGTGTTCTCGAGGTGGAAGTTCAGGTTTCCAAGGAGGATGTAGTCCATGGAGGTGAGGGCGTGCATGCTGATGAGGTCGGCGATGGAGTCTCTGAACTGTGGTCAGGGTCCCGTGGATCCATAGATAAGTGTTCCTTTGAGGGTGGTATTGTGATCGACATGGATCTGAAGTGTAGGTGTTCGGCCATGCTGAGGGAGTCTTCGGTGTTGGTAGAAATTCTGATGCTGTTCCTGTGGATGATGGCGAGTCCTCCTCCTGGTTTGTTGTTTCGGTCCCGGCGGGTGATCTTGTAGCCGTCGGGGATGGCCATGCCTATGTCGGGTACTGAGGAGGCATTCATCCAGGTCTCTGTCAGGAAGGCGACGTCCGAAGATGATGAATCGAGAAGGTCCCAGAGTTCGATGGTGTGCTTATGGACCGAGCGAGTGTTGAGTAGTATGCATCTGAGATTGTTGTGGCCTGCTTTGGTGGGGTGAGCAGGACGTTTAGGTGTGCGCTGGCTGGTGTAGCTGCAGTTTCGGCAGGTGAAAGGTCCATGGGTGAGCTTCGGGGTGGGCTGGAAGCAATTGGAGGGTTGACCGGCATTGAGTGCGTGGAGGGTGTTGGCGTTGTAGTGGCGTCGGGTGTTGTGGTGCTCACTGGGGCATGGGGGTCTGACGTGGTCCAGGCGTGGACGGGCGCAGACAGGCTTGCCTTAGGCACGCCAGCGGTCGCCATATTAAGGGGAGGGAGCGGAAGCAGAGGTAGGGGGGCTGGAGTGGGCCAGATTGGCAGTCGGCAGCGGCGGGAAAATCAACACACGAACACAGGGAGGCTAAAAGAAACAAGAATCACACTAACACTAAAGTGAAACAGGAAAATACAAATAAACAAAGTACAGACACAGAATACAGGGGGGGGCCTTTAGCAGACAAATGGGCAAACTGCAGGGGTGGAGCAGTGGCGCAGGGATGGGCTGCTGGCTCGAACCCTGAACGGAGGGCACATAGCTGAAGGCTGGAGGCTGGAATTCCGGCAGACAGGCGGAGCTGCTGGGGAGAGTGTTGGCCTTGAACTAGTGGTCAAGGAGTCACATGCGCTCCCCCGCAGCGGTCGCCATATGAAGGGGAGGGGGACCGTAGCAGAGGTATGGGGGCGGGAGTGGGCCAGATCGTGGGGCGGAGCCAGAGGGGCAGCAGCAACAGGAAGAAAAACGCAACTACAAAGGGAGGCTAAAAGCTTTGTGACTTTCACTCATATTTGCTTGCTTTCTTCACTTGCTATATTTGTTTTAGCCCATCCAATATTCCTTTATCCCTCCCACGGAGCATAGCCTGTTTACCATTTCTCTTATTGGCTCCTTCTATTCTTCCATTAGTGCTTGCTTTTCAGGAGCTCTTTTTTTCTTTTTTATGAAGTACTCCATGAGAGTGCATGCTTTTTGTCAGGTGTTTCCCTTGTATATTTCTTTCCCAATTCTCCCCTCCATCCCAGGCTCCTTGTTGTGTCAACCATCCATTCCATGCTCTGTATTCTTCTCAGCCACTGTGTGCTTCTGAGAACCTCTTTGGTTCCACTTTACTGTTTATTTGTAGAACTTCAAACCCAGCCTCCAAAATGTGATTGCAATTGACAACAAACATCAGAGACATCTTAAGGATTTGTAGGGTACTGGGCAATACATGGTTTGGGGCTCCCTGTTTAGAACAATTTTACATCTATTCTCTTCCCTTACCTTATCACTTTTCTCCTCTGTGTATAGCTAGACAGTTATTTATGACCCTGCCGAGTATTAGAAATGGGGTGGGGTAGTACACAGGGAATGGGTAGAGACATCAATAGAACAGTACAGTTAGGTTTGTGAAGTAAAGGGAGAAGGGATAGAGATAGAGATTATGTAGAAAGGTATGTGAGTTAGGAAGATACATAAAGTAAATAGAGAAAAGTGAGGTAGCCAGAAGGAAAGACAATTATAGATGAAAAGGGGAAGAAGTAGGTAGAGAAAGAGATGTAGAGCAATAGGTAAGATTTTAGGGTGCAGTAAACAGATACAGAGATGGATAGAAGGAATGTAGGGAGAGGAGGCAGAAGAGGACAGTACTCCAAGTGATGAGGTAGAGAGAGGTGAAGGCAATGAGAGGTCACAAAGAGACTGGAGGACAAAACAAAGAGATGCAAGGTAAAGAGAGAAAAATGAGAAGCTGTAGAGAACAAGCATTGGCATATCCAATAGGTCTCACCTTTGGGGCCTTATATCTGTTTAGCCAGAGCTAATGGCTTGCCAATGTCTTTGAGCAATGTTGTAGAGCAGTGTGGCTGCTGTAAAGCATGTTGAAAAATTATAAAAAAGTGTTATAAACAGTTTTGTTACCATATATATATATAACCAAGAAGACAGTATGTACAACTGAACGACCCTATTAAAAAAAATGAACATATAAAATGTCTTCTCGTTTGTTTGTCCTTGAGATAGAAGCAACTTCTTCCTTCCTGTTCTAATGCTTGTTTGATATAGCTTTTTTGTTGTTAGAGGGAGATATAAACAATGGGAGGGAGGAGGTTGGAAAATAGTACCAAAATTACAACAGAGCAGCAGATGGAGGGCAGATTGAAATGGTGGTGAGTGATGCGCAGGTGGTGAGAGGTGGTGGTGAGCTGGAGCAGAGGTGATGCTGAATGAAACTTAGGTGGTGCTGAGTGATGCTGAGGTGGTGGTGTGCTGTGTGGAGGTGATGCTCAGGTGATGCTGAGTGATATTGAGGTGTTGCTGAGCGATACTTAAGTGCAGCTGAACAATACTGAGGTGGTGCTGAGTGATACTGAGGTGGTGCTGAGTCACGCAGAGATGGTGATGCTGAGCTGGTGATCAGGTGGTGCTGCACCATACTGAGTTGGTGCTGTGATGAGGTGATGCTGTACTGTTGCTGAGGTGGTGCTGAGCTGATACTGAAGTGGTGCTGGGTTGGAGCTGATTTTCTGCTGAGGTAGGGATGCACTGGTGCAAAGATGGGGCTGCACTGGTGCTGAGTTGAGGCTGTGCTGGCGGTGGTGCACTGATGCAGAGGTGGTGCTGTGCTGATGTTGAGGTGGTGCTGTGGTGGTCTTCAGGTGATGTTGAGGTGGTGCTGAGAGATGCTGACGTTGTGTTAAGTTATGCTGAGGTGGTGCTGAGTTATGCTGAGATGGTGCTGGGTCAAGCCAAGGTGGAAGGTCTGCGCTAGTGCTCAGGTGATGCTGAGTGACGCTGAGTTGGTGCTGTGCAGAAGTGATGCTGCTCTGAAATTCTGACGTGGTGCTGCGCTGATGCTGAAGTGGTGCTGTGCTGGTGCTGAATTGCTGCTGAGGTGAGGTTGGGCTGGTGCTGAGGTGGGGCTGCGCTGCTGTTGGTGCACTGATGCAGAGGTGTGGCTGTGCTGAAGCTGAGATGGTGCTGCGCTGATGGATGGTGCTGTGCTGATGCTGAGATGGTGCTGTGCTGATGTTGAGGTGGTGCTGCTCTAGTGCTGTGGTGGTGCTGCGCTGATGCTCAATTGTTGCTGCACTGATAAGGAGGTGGTGCTGTGCTGATGCTGAGATGGTGCTGTGCTGATGCTGAGGTGGTGCTGCTCAGATGGTGCTGTGCTGATGTTGAGGTAGTACTGCACTGATGCTGTGCTGGTGCTGAGGTGGTGGTGTGCTTTTGTGGAGTTGGTGCTCAGGTGTTGCTGAGTGATACTGAGGTGGTGCAGCGCTTGTGCTGAAGTGATGGTGCACTAGTGCTCAGGTGGTGCAGCACTAATGCTGAAGTGGTGCTGCGTTAGTGTGTGGAGTTGCTGCTGAGGTGGCCCTAAGGTGGTGCTGTGCTGGTGCTGAATTGGTGCTGCAGTGGTGGTGGTGCACTGATGCAGAGTGGTGCTGAGGTGGTGCTGTGGTGGTGTTGTGTGATGCTGAGGAGATGCTGCTCTGATGCTGATTAGTGCTGTGTTGGTGCTGCATGATGCTGTGCCAGTGCTGATTGATTCTGAGTCATGGTGAGGTGGAGGTGCTGCACTGATGCTGAAGTGATACTGCTTGATGCTGAGTTTGCTGCTGAGGTGGGGGTGCGCTAGTGCGGAGGTGGAGCTGCGCTGGTGGTGGTGCACAGATGCTGAGGTGGTACTGTGCTGATGTTGAGGTGGTGCTACGCTAGTGCTGAGGTGGTGCTGCACTGGTGGTAGTGCACTGATGTAGGGGTAATGCACTGATATGGAGCTGGAGGTGTGCTGTGTTGGTGCTAAGGTGGCGCTGCACTCATACACATGTTCCAGAAGGGAGGGAGTGAGTAATCAAGTAAGGACAGGAAAACAAAATGAAACCTAGCAACTGAAGAGCAGATACATGCGCAATGGTTACCACAGCCCTTCAAGAGACAAATGAAACTGTACTGGGGTACCGGGATCATTAAATGCACAGAACACTGTACTGCAGGTAGAGGGGCTTTGAAATGCTGGAAGTTGGCAGAATATAGCCCCTCCGAAGCAGAGTCCAGTTACCACTGCAGACAAATGTCGCTCAATTGTGCACTGCCTGAGAGAAGCAACTATACATACTCCTCTGCCTCTCTAAGTTCAGATTTAGATTTATTGTAAAGTGCTTTCAGCTTTACTGTAAACAAAATCTCCTTTCAAGTTAAAGTTCAAAGGGTTAGTTTATTTAGATCGTAATCTTTAAACCAATACACAGTACTTACTTTCATTAAAAATAAAAAATAATAGAGACCATGTCCATCAACAGTAATACATACAAAATTCTCATTGAGCTTTCAAGGAAGGGTGTGAAAAGCCTTATTCCAGACATATGACATTTAAAGCTGGGCACACATATTATCAATTACCCCAACAATTTTTGCCATTATAAAATTCATAAAACCGGTTACCTCTAGACACAAATCAATTAAAAACCTTAAAATCTATTTTTAACCTAATAAAAAACTCTGTACAACCTTCATAAATTTCCCTAGTGCAATTACAATATCAATGTTTGGAAGTTCCGTAAGTAGAGCAAGTCCTTGACTCCTATTCCTTATGTCATATTTTACGAATAATGGCCGCAGCCAAAATTTACGTTGTTCTAAAATATTTGTACAGTCCAACAAAAAGTGTAAGGTGTCCCCTTTTGTGCCCAACCTGCATTTACAGTGCCCATTTGGGTCCAACATTTTGGTTTTGAGTTCTTTATTTGATATCCATGGGTTGATCCCAATACGTAACCTTAGGATCTCTTGTCTAAACCACGGGTTAGGCAATAGATCCAAGTAGGGGAACCAGGTTTCCTTTGCCCCTGCATTCATCATGAACTCCGCCGATCTTTTTTTATCAAGATATTCCCTGTCCGTGCTTCTAGTTACCACTTGCCCTTTGGTTCTTAGCTCTTGTTTAGAGCACTCGATTGTTAGCGAAGCACCAGATATATCCACATTTATATTTTCGCAGGCCTGTAATATTCTCTTCCTACACATTTTTGCCCATTTTAGCTCACTGTGAAGTATCTCATTTCGACACCATTGGGCAACTTTTTGATCATTTTCGAGGCGATTCCAAAATCTAATTGCTGCACATTGTGCCTGGACCCCCCAGGCAGTTGTCCCTAGCTCTGTTCTTATGGCTTGCACCATTGCTGATGGGGGTAGAGATCAGAGCTTTTTCAAGCATTTACCTTCCACCAGGTCCCAGACTCCCTTACCGCTCAAATAAAGGATCTCTGATCCATAGATGACTTGTGGTGGGATCATCGCATTATAAGCTTTCAATAGTGGTCGATGAGACTTATCCCCATAGGCCCGGTTAAACATTTTTAGACCAGCAATTGAGGTTTGTGACTTTGCTTTTTGGGCTTCAAGGTGTGTTTGCCAATTAATTTTTTTATCGAACCACACACCTAGGTATCAGTATTCGTTTACAGATTCTAGTTTAAGATCCCCTAAAAACCATTTAAACTTAATTGCTTTATTCCCAAAGCACAGGATTTTCGTCTTGTCTAGGTTTACCTTTAAAAATAGCTTCATACAGTATTCATTAAAAGAGTTTAGTTTCTTTTGGAAGCCAATTTCTGTTTGGTCCACTACTACTAGATCATCTGCGTATAGCAGACACGGTACCTTTTTGCCATCCATTCTTGGGCTGGCACTACCCTTCACTTCTAGGCATTTTGGTAAATCGGATAGGAAGATGGAGAATAACTGAGGGGCCAAGACGCAGCCTTGCCTAAGACCATTTCCAATTGGAATTTTCGGCGTTAATGACCCCTCGGTATCCCTAATCACTTGGGCCCAATTTTCCCGGTGCAATTCTTTTAGTACTGTCAACAGATCTTTTGGGATATTTTTCTTTATTAGTATTTCCCAAAGACAGTCCCTGTCCACCGAGTCAAATGCAGCTCGGAAGTCCACAAAGCAGCAACAGAGTTTTCCGTTCTGCTCCGAGGACTTCCTTGCCATGGCCCATAGGGAGGAGCAATGGTCTATCGTCGAATGTCCTGCTCTGAACCCTCCCTGTTCGATTGGTAATATTGAGTTCTCCTCAAGCCAGTCAATTAGTCTATTTAAGACTAGTTTTGAAAAGACCTTTTCCCCTACATCCAGGAGATTTATCAATCTATAGTTTTGTGGTTCCCCTGGGCTACCCTTTTTGTGGATAGGTCTGATTATTGCCCCCTTCCAGTTTGTGGGCATTTTTCCCTGTGATAGAACTAGAAGGAATAGGTGGGAAAAGAACTTTGCCCACCATTTCATTTGGGATTTTATAATTATGGCTGGAAGGTAGTCAGGCCCTGACGCTCTAGTTAGGTTTAACTTCTTAATTGTTTCTGCGACATGGTCTTCTGTGAAGTCTGATTTAAAATCGTCTGAGATTTCCTGCCAGCCTGGGCGTAACCTTGCTTCTGGATCTAATCTGGCTTCGTACAATTCCCTTATGTATTTGTCCCAGGCTGCCTCACTTACTACGCAAATCATGTCTCTGGCTGGAGATGATGCTGCTTTTATCAATTTCCAGAATTGTCTTAAGTTCTTGTTTTCTATTGATTCTAGCAGCTCACCCCAGCATTTCTCTTTGTATTCCCTTTTCGCGTCGCGGACCATCTTTTTAAACTTTGTTCTTAGGGAAATAATGTGTTTTTTCCTTTCTGGGTTGAATTTTTTCTTCTGTTTTCTAGCTCCTGCCCTTATCTCCCTTTTTTTGTTTGGCAGTCCACTGAAAACCATTTCAGACGGCTGGCATGTTCCCTTAAACCTTTTCTTTTATTCATTTTCAGTTCTATCCTAAGGCATTGAACTGATTGGGCAATTTTCTCCTCATACCATTTTAGATTTACTTTTTCCAGGTTTATTAAATCTGTCTTTTGTTGGAATGATTTTAACTTTTCCACATACTCTTCGGTTACTCTGGTTGTTGCCCTTCTAGGGTAATCCACTTCTTGGTGAATCACCTTTTCCATTAGTTCCGTCCTTACCCATTTTAATCTCGCAGAGAGTATGTTATGGTCACTACCCTCACCGTATGGTACCGTAAAGTCTTGCACTAAGGGAAAGTTCCAAGCTGGCATAAAAACACAATCAATTGGGGAATTTTGTGAACCTTTTTTAAAAGTCTTCTTTGCAGGGCAGTCTGATTTAAACCTGCCATTTAGGCAAAAGAAGAAAATCTCCTTTCACACACTGAAAATAGCCACCGAACACAATTCATCACAAAGTATAAATAAAGCCAATTAAAGTCAAGTTCATTAAAAGCCTAAAATCTGATGGTACAATATAAAATCCAACACTCAGGTGCATTTAAAAAAAATAGTTAAATCACTCCCATATAAAGCCGTGGAATAAAACAGTGTGATTTTTAAGAAAATGTAATTTTTGTAGTACAGCTTCCAATTCCTGCCAGATTTGTAATGCTCAGTATTATTATACCTTTATTAAGACATAACTATTGCATAGCATATTGAAGTATGGAGGAGGAGTGCTGGAAATAATATTAATATTAAAGCTTGCAACTGTTTCAATACTTTTTTATAGGGGGTCGAGTAGTGATCTGCCGTAACTTGTTTAAAGCTGTGCTATTAACTCGTTCCATGCTGATGACGGAACCGCTCCGTCATCAGCCGCGGTGGCGCTGTGCTGATGACGGAGCGGTTCCGTCATGGCCCGGCCGCCGCGCCTGCGTGGCGCGTTCTATTGAGCGGGCGGGGCCATGACGGAACCGCTCTGTATGAGCACAGCTCAACCGCGGCTGGTGACGGAGCGGTTCCGTCACCAGCATGCGTCTGCCGCGCGGCCCCCCGCCCCCTTAGCGCTGCGGCGGAATAGCCGCCGCAGCAAAAGGGTTAAAGAAAATGCTAACCTCTTATATCTGTCGGGCCTGCCATAAAAACGGAACACTGTTTCCATATATGCAGAATCTCTTCACAGAAACCCAGCACTGGCCTTGTTTCTCACCACTAAACCGCACTGTCCAGTCAGCTCAGCCGACTGCACGACCAATAAAAGGATGTACCCTCTAACTGCTGATCTAGCCATGACATCTGCAGCAGACCCGGACTCCCAGACTCCACCTCCCCTCCTTACCAGGTTTTTAGGCCATCTGTGCCTTGAAACTCAAAATTCTTGGCTCTTGAGGCTGTTTAGGAAATAATAGCCCGCTTGTGCCGTAGAGCAGAGGGCCAATAGCATGATGTAAATGCAGACCCAACTGATTTTATTCCCTATATGTCAGTAGTCTTCGTGAGTTAGGACTTATATGTGTTCTTTTAATGTCACACTGTGCTCCTTCCCTGACACTTAGGTGAATGTTAGCTGGTGTTTATAAGTTAAACTTCCCTCTAACTACTGCATGTCCTTAAACAAAATTTGAGCCCAGTTCCAGTACAACACGTCTTTATTATGTGCATAGCAAATAAATGAAAACAAACACACAATTACAGGAGCATTTTTTGAGAGAAGGTAATGGTTAGTCCTAAATGACTGTCCGGAATCATAATTTATACATACCTTAGAACAACAGACTCTGGCAGCAAAAAAATCATACTGTTCTAGGCATGGGGTGTTGTGTGTCGATTTAGATTCCGTATCTAGATTTCCTGATTCATGCCCTTATATAGGTACAATTCACATTGCCCTTATTTAGGCAAAGAAATCCAGCCCTTATTTAGGCATAGTTCATGCTACCCAAATGCAGGCATGGCTACTTACATCCGTTCATCTACGTCACATCGTGTTCCTGGAAAAAACAAGACCCTTAAGCCTCCTGCGGGGATATTGATTTATCCAAGAACTCATTTATTATGCATGAACATCTATTCCTTTGGGGTTCATTCATGACGTTCATATGCCTGACTTTTACGTCAATACTGGCATTCCTAAACACCTTCAGGGTATAAATATACCTTCACTTGCTATGGCAAGGCACGGTGTGGTTTGGCTACCTACTTGCATGACGCGGCTCGCCACAGCAAGTCCCGAAGGAAGTCCAGTCCCCAACCGACGCACTGAACAGACGCTATCATCCTCCTGGCCGGGAATCCAGCTCCAGTGTTTCTGACTCCCCTTGCGGGGTGTTAGAGATCGAGTCCCGGGGAAGAGATACCAACCTGTCACATTCTAAGGTATGGAGCTGATTAGAACCTAGAGAAAACGTTGGCAATTCTTGGCACAACTAAACTAAGAGCTAGACAGCACCTACTTCTTCCCTCGTACTAGACTTAGGTTAGGTACACTGGGGTAGGTTTACTTTAGAAGCACCAGTTGAGTATTTTAGCCTGTGTTATTTATGTATGTATTTTAATGAATAGGTAATAGCCGCAAACCATGCTATTACAATATTATTTTATATTACTGCTAACGCTGTACATATTCTATTTCGCCATCTGTCTTACTATTATAGTAGTTCATATCTCTTGCATGAGAAATAAGACTGTTCAATAAACCTTTTTATTGAAAACGCCCATCTCACTATTTCTATGCAACTCTGTAGAAACGAAGCATGCACGATTGACTGAGTGAAATAGTTATCTATTGTTTCCACGACTCTGAAGATATTGTTCCGACTCTAAAGGGAAACAAAGTTGTCATGTTTATGTGGTTGTCAGAGACTAATCCCTTCTTGTTCATTCAAGGAAGTTCCTAGTGACCTCTGAGTTAGCTGGCACACACAATTAAGTTTAATATACTCGATAGGGACATACTGACCTCATTCCTATGTCAAATCTATAGTGTATGTTATTCCAATGCGCAGAGCCTATTAGGGATATAGGAACCACACTACAGGGGCTGCGGGCAGTCGAGGGAAGAGGGGTGTGGTTGGAGTGCTGTTAGGACATAAAGCAGGGGGAAGACAATGTCAAGATACACTGCCGCCTGTGTCTGGAAGCGAAGGCAAAGGCAGAGGCCAGCCCTAGAGCTGTAGGTGCCTTGGTGGGCTCCCTTGTCTGCAACATTATCCAGGATGCAAAGTACGGGCGTGGGGGCCGGACCAGGAGCACACAAGGGAAACTGTAATGTGGAGCATGGGGTGCAACAAAGCACACTGGGCTTGAGAGCGACACGGAGCAGGGTATCAAGCATATAAAGGAGACAATTGTAAAACATGCACTCATGCATTTCGTAAACAAAAGAATTCCCCAGCTTCCCAAATATTTTGTGGTTATTAAAACGCCTCCATCCCAACATGGTGTGCCTGCAAGTTTCCTCAACAGAAAAGGTAGGAAGAGGCAAGGAGAGGTGCTCGACTGCCCTCTTGGAAGCATGCTCTGCTGGAAACAGAAGGAGGCAGCCAGGCTCCTCGGCTAGTTTCAGTGAGCTAGAAGATAAGATTTAAAGCCCTGTTTTCACAAAAGCGCTCGCTTCCAAAAACAGCCTAGGCTGGCCTGAAAGAAAACAAGCTGAGCCTGGGAGCTGTCTTTTGCTAGGGTTTAATGGCGGAGCAGATGTTCGAGGAGCCACAGCGTGAGAAGAATAACACCTAGATGAATGCTGAAGAATGACAGGGTCATGGGAGGAAGTAGGAGGAACGAATGGTGCAATAAAATGCATGCAGCTACAAGCCTGAAGCTGAATAAGCACCCATGGTGTAAAATGAGCAGGAAAGAAAGAAGAAAATAGTACCTCAAAGAACTAAAAAAGAATCAAAACGTCAACATACTGTAATCAGTCCCTGCTCTGAGGGAAGAACGAAAGAGCAAAAGGAGGGCCAAAGAGGCAGGACTGACCACTAGCAAGCTTGGATTTTTAAAGGACACTGAAACAAACAAATAAAAAGCAGTGGGAATGGCTTTAAGCCCAAGAGAAGTATTTACAAGCGGTCTCGAATGCTCGACCTAAAAATATGTTAAATAAAGACAGTAATGAGGATTAAAGAAAAGGAGAGATATGGGTGAAGGGTAGAAAGAGAAATATGATGTAAAGTGAAAATAAAACGTTGAGACATATGAGAATAGAAAAAGAGAAGTGAGGTTTATACACAGAGTTGCAAGAGGAAGAGTGACAGAGATCTAGAAAAACAGAGGATGAGAGAGATAGTTGAAAGAGAGAAGAATGTTTAGAAAGAGAGATGTGTTTGAGAAAGAGACGCAGGGGAATCGAAGACAGAGAAAAAGGGGTAGAGGTAGAGAAATAGAGACAGCCAGAAAGGAATAGGATATTTCAAGAAGTAAGGGAACAGAGGTGGAACAAGATAAAGGGGAGGTGAAGAGGGAGGTAGTGAACTAATGGTGAGGTAAACTGAAAGGCTATGTAGTGACAGAGAGGGAAGTGGATATGAAAGAGGGGAGGTAGTGTATTTAGATAGAGAGGTTGGGTGAATGGTGCAATAAAGAAAGGGATGAGAGAAAGGTAAAGAGAGGGAAGGTAGGAGATACTTGGAGAGGTGAGATAGAGAGGTGGATAATAATAGAGATGAGTTTGTAAGAAGTGATGTTGACAGAGGCGAGATAAAAGGAGGTCAGGTGAAAAAAGCAGCGAGGTAACAGAGAAGGATGAAGTACAGCGATTGTAGGTAGAGAGAGGGGATCAAAAGTGATAGCTATAGTGATAGGCACGGAGAGTGATAGAGAGGGCAGGTCTTGAAAGAGAGGTAAATTGAGATGAGGTTTTGTGAGGTATATTGGATCTTTTGAGAAAGACGTGTGGTAAACGAAGGTGAGTTCGAAAGAGCTGAGATAATGAGAGAGGATGAAGTTACATAGAGAAGGAGAGATGGAGAGGTTAACAGAGGGGGTTAAGGTAGAAAAGGTTAAATGAATTAAGAGGAGAGTAAAGGCACTGAAAAATTATTTTCCCATTTAATTGCCCCCAACTCTTGAGAGTGCGAGGGTTAGGGCTGGGCAGTCTAGGCATAGTTTTTTTAGCAGACCTACCAAAGTTATTGGGCTTTAAGCAAAATAGTGCAAAGCAATGCCAAATACTATCAGCGCTGATAAAAGGGCCCCTTCCCAGCAGAAAAATATTGTTTGCTTTACAAAGTAAGCAAAGTAAATACCTGGAAAGAGATTGTGTTACCTGGCATCACGTTGGGTGACTTTTCCCTGGCCCAAACCATTTCTGTTAAGCAAGCTCCGCTGCCAAAATCAGAAAAAGAAGCTGGTTTTTGAGACGTTATTATAGCTGGAATTTCGACTTTCCCACTTACTTTACCAGAGGGCTCATTTGTAGTCAGGGACCCCGAGCAATTAACCACTTTGCCCATGCCTTAAAAATGTTTCTGACGAACTTGGCAGCATTTGATGCAGAAAAAATTCAACATGTATTGGAAAATGATGGCCAAAATCAGAAGCATCTGAGGAAACACCAGCATCATGAGGAGATCACATAGGTTTGGGGCCCTCTGATGCTTTGTCTGAATCCTTTACCAGGCTGGAATTATGGCTCGTAGACAGTGCAGGCTGTTGGTTTCCTTCACTTCAAAGCTTGGAATGTAAGATCTTATCTTCTGAAGTCCAAAGAGCAAACCTGCTTGCAGATGTTGTTTGACAACCTTGCTTCTATACCATATGAAGACACAATTTTAAGAGCCACCTGCATAGGTTTTTTTTTTTTACAATAAGACTTTAAGGCTGCTGAGTTAAAATGTGATTCTCTGTTACTAGAATTGATGTGCTGTACAATGCCAATGTGCCTTACAATTACTTAGGTGGTCGTGTAAATGTCCCACTGGTCACTGGTGTTGACTATACTTTGTCTTGTGAAATTTCCCATGCACGCGACTTAAGCTTCCCAGTTACCTCCTGTCTCTCCTATTGAGTGATACACATTACAGTGGAGCGGATTCACTCAGTACATTGGGGGGGACAATGCAGTAAATGTTATGTATTTTCAAAGGAGGCTTGGCTTTGGACTAGTTCCACCATATATTTCACTTTCCGGAATGTTATTGCTTTAACCGTTGACTTCAGATGACTATCCGGATTACATGTCTACAAAGAATGTTGCAGCACACATCTGGCCTAAAGGCAAGGGCAGTTGACCTTACATCTGGGGACACGGGTTCAAGTCTCGGCAACAACTCTCAACATCCTGTGATTCTGGGCAAATCACTTAATCTCCCGTGTCTAACAAAAGAAGCAAAGCTATTTTTAAATGATGTATCCTTGTATAACAACTGGCGCACATGTAAAGAGCTCTGATACCTTCGGGTCAAGGTCACGCTATATAAACCTCTGAAGAAAAAAAAATGTAAAGCTTCACCTCCATAAAAATGTGCACCTTTCGAAACATAAGGGGGCTTATTAGCAAGAACAATATCGCCTCTTTAGCTGCACTTTTTGCCGCTAAAGCGGCGATATTTTTATCGCCCTATCAGCAAGATGTCGCTAACAGCTGTTAGCGACAGCTTTCTGGCGAAAGCAGCCGTTTTGGGGGCAGCTTTGCATGTCAGCGATATTTATCGCTAATGACATGCAAAGTATCCGTACATGACTAAACGACTATGGAAACAGCCGCTAACAGACCTAACACCTATTAGCAATGAGGCCCCTGCCCCGGTTAGCGATGTAAAAAGTTGCGCTAACCGGGGTTATTGCAGGTATTTTTACACCTGCTAAAATCCTGACTTAGCCATTATTCTCAATGGGAGGTGGATTCTAAGGCTGAATCCTCCCCTGCCTATTAGCAAGGTTTACATTAGCGATAAAAGTTTTATCGCTGTTTTACTTGTGTTTTTGGTGGATTTTGCCGCTATCGCTGGATCTTTTATCGCATTGGAGAAAAACGTTGGTAATAACGCGCTATCTCCGCAATAAGATCCAGCGATAGACAGCGATAAAAAAATATGCGCTAAGCGTGATTTGCGATATTTATTGCACTCCCTTGCTAATATGCCCCAAGGTTACTTTTAGTAGTTTAAGAGCAGTGTCTTCAAATTTACAACACTTAGGCACATTTCCCAAAAATGCCCAATACCCTGCTTGATCTTTGTTACATCCTTATTCGAAAACCTGTTAAATTGTCACTCATTTTAAACATGAACAAAAGGAAAATAGAATTTGCCTTCGGATAACGACAGCTGTGGTCACACAGTTAACCAGTTTACTGTCACAGCCTGTATGGACGCCAGCATGATTTTTTCTAGCTCATTGTTTCATGTTCCCATGTCACAGTCTTGAGAACTGGCTATATGAAAATGTGTGCACCCATGCCTGTGTAAAAATTGAACTTTCACTGATCCATACTAGATACCTGTTCAGTCCCGAACCATTGATAGACAGCGGAAACCGACCTCACATTGAACAAGTTTATTTTTCTTTGTTCTGCTCGCCATCGTTTTCCAATCACTGGGATATAGAGTGAAAAGTGAACATTGGACTAACACAAAAAGTGTTATTCCAAACCTTCTTTAGCCATGGCTCCCAATATCTTTCTCTGTAATTCCTCCTTGCTGTTCATATTACCATTTATCACATTTTCTATATATTGGCTCACTATATATTATTACATTGATAAAACCTAATTACATGTTTTTATCCCGAAAATGCATGTGATGTTGACACGTTTATCCCAGGTTTCAAAATTTAGATCCAAAGATTAAGTAAATTGTGTTTGAGTAATTTTCATTGGCAGTAGCACTAGAAGAGACAGATGATTTGTAAGGGACATTTAGGATCTTAAGAAAAGATAGAAAATAAACCACCGTTGTTGCTGTTTCTCACACTGTAAATAACAGCCAACTTAAGGGTACTTAATTTATCAGTCTGGGAAGAGTTAAAGGTTGAGTTGGCCTGTAAGAATTCGAACTTGAGAACTGTAGATCGTGGCTTGCCATCTTATTGCGTTACCCCATCCATCCCGAAAGTACAGAAATAGTAGCCATTGTCACCCAAAACTTGGATGGTACATAATGGGTAAAGGCCATGCTCATCTACTATTGAGTAACCAGTTGATGTCACATTTGATTAATTTACTTATTATGTAAAGAGAGCAACAGGCTGCATTAACACCTATTTCACAGTTCTACGGTGTCCATCTAGAGCCAAAAGGGTTCCATCATTTCTAATTCGCAAGATACTACACCTACCAGACAGCACAAAAGCCATGCTGTAGGCTTGCCAAGAACATTCAAGGGCTTAAAGCTCACCCAATGCATACAATTAGTTGGCTTCAGTATCACTTTCATTTGTTTGCTTCTATTGGTTCAGCCTATCCATCTTGTGTTTATCCCTCCCATGGAGCACAACCTCTTTACCATCTTTGATTTATTGGCTTCTATGCTTTATCTGCTTGTTTTCAGGCAGCTACTTTTTTCTTTTTGTTGAAGCACTACATGAATGATTTTTTTCTCCATCTGTGCTTCTCTCCTCTCACCTGCACATGTGAAGCTGCCTCTCACCAGTGTGCTTCTCCTACCTCTGTTTTGCTCTTTTACACCCCTATTCACTCCCTGGTGTTGCTTCGCCTCCCACCATGTTGCTTCACCCCCTGCCTGTGTTTTGCTTCATCCTACGCCCTCTGTGTTGTTTTATTCCTCTCCTCAACCCATTCATTTAAAAAAATAAAAGAAAATAAGAGCTAGTTTTTTTAACTTACCAATCAATCTCGGATTGGTACAAAAAGCCTACATCTTTTTATAGGCGCACATTCATGTTGAATGCATGTGTGTGCCTAAAAATGATGTGGCTGCAGCTGCAATGTTGTACAACACGACTAAGGAGCATTGGCAAAGGCAATTGGTCTTAAAGGGACACACTATTGGATTTACCAGTGCTTATTAGTAAATATGAACGCGCTGCATTATGTTTTAAGAAATGTGCCCATCCTCTTTTAACTATAGCACTTAGAAAAAGAGGTACCATCTTGACAGTTTGTGAAGCTGCATTCAGTAGTATGTTCAGCAGAAACCTTTATTTTATTTTGTTCCTTTTCTCTCCGGCCGCACACAACCACTAATCTTTAATTTTGAGGTAAAAACAAGTGTGGAAAATGGCAAAGCATTCTGTCACCCCACTCTTCTCCTAGCCATTTATGATGAGTTACTCCACCTGCTTGTATTGGTGCTCCAGGTTCCTTAGGCCAAACTCTGCCCAGCCTATGAAGTGCTGTCCTCAATGCACAGAAGAAGTGGAAAAACCCGACCCATATAATTACAGATCATTCTTTGGCCATTTCAGACTTGCCACACTTACACTGGTCCCACTGCTGAGAGATAAGACGTTGAAATGTGCACTAATCACCATGTATAAGGACAGCATTACTCCAAACACTAAAGACAGGTTTACATTGAATTTTAGGTCAAGCCTGGAGAGCGCATGCACGGCTCTGCGAGGCATGTTGTATTCAGTCTATAAGCTTCTCAACACACCCAGCGCTTCTGGTTGGTTGGTTGGCCTGCCTTTTCGAAATTCCTTTAATGTGGTTGGTCAATAGAGTACTCTGTCCCACCTTTGGGTGCTTGGTTCCCACCCAGTAGACATCCCAAATGGATCCTTTTGGTTGACTATCTCTGGTCATCTGTTGCCTCCTTGCTTGCACCCCCACCCCCTCCTGTTATTGCTGCTGTCTTTCCTGTGTTGCTGATTGTTTTGAAAGGGAGTTTCCTTGCACTGCTTTTTGTCGGCCATCTCTGGCCATCTGTTTTTTCCTTGTTTGCTTTCCATTCTACTTCTGTTTCAACTAAAGCACCCCCTGGGTGTACGACTTCATTTTGCGGCACGTTATAGTGCGATTTCACCCCGAAGGTATACAAGCAATTAATGTTTATTTTGGATCATTTTGTATGCTCCCTTCTGTCACTGCTTCTTAATGTTTTCTAAAAAGCACGATCTTGTATCAAAAGTATTTGAGCGCTCCTCCGCACATTATTTACTTTCCCCATGGGTGAACAAATTTACTTAATATTAGCTGCCAAACTACCGCATGGTGTGGAATTTTAGAGGAGGTTGCAGCTGATTATTTAACGGAGCGCTTACAGAGTGATGCATTTATAGCCTCAGAGATTTATGCTGCACTAATGCACAATAATATCCTGCATCACTAAATACTTATAAGGTCCAAAAGGCAAGACTATTTGCATTTCAAAGACTTGTTGGTCATGTGAAGAAGCCACAATTTATATCGAGTGAGCCTGCTGCAAGCCAGACAAAATTGAACCACTGTGCTTCAACATCCTACGCATGCTACGCAAGATCTTCCGGTGGATCCCCACCGAGACCAGGAAGACGGTCACCCAGGCCCTCGTCACCAGCCGACTGGACTACGGCAACTCCCTCTATGCCGGAACCACCGCCAAACTCCAGAAGAGACTCCAGTGGATCCAGAACGCCTCAGCACGACTCATCCTGAACATCCCCCGTCGCAACCACATCTCCGGACACCTGAGAGACCTGCACTGGCTCCCGGTCAACAAGCGAATCACCTTCCGCCTCCTCACCCACGCACACAAAGCCCTGCACAACCAAGGCCCAGGATACCTCAACAGCCACCTCAACTTCTACGCTCCCAAACGCCAGCTTCGATCGACCAGCCAAGCCCTCGCCGCCGTCCCCCGCATCCGAAGAGCCACCACAGGGGGAAGGTCCTTCTCCTACCTTGCCGCCAAGACTTGGAACTCCCTCCCGACCCACCTCCGCCTGACCCAGGACCACCTCGCCTTCAGGAAGCAGCTCAAGACCTGGCTGTTCGAGCAGTAGCGGACCCCCCCCTCCCCTAGCGCCTTGAGACCCTCCGGGTGAGTAGTGCCCTATACAAATGCTTTGATTGATTGATTGATTGTGCTCTATGAGAAGAGTTTGAGCAGGAGAGCCTCGAAGAGGCATCCAATGTCCCTTTTCTATCTATTCACCACACAGGATTCTATTCTAAAATGTTCACAAAAAAGTATTATGTCATATTTAACCAAGACCTGCCTTTGTACATGAAGAAGATATATTAGAGAAAAAAATCAAGAAAAATGTGTTTTTATTATTAAGTCTTTGTCACTGGATGGGTAAAATCTTGCATTACAATTTTAAATGTGCACATATATTTAGACCATTACTAAAGTTTGCATACAGGCAGAACTAAGACTAACACTTTAAATGACATATTAATACAGCTACCATTACTCAAGTCAGTAAAAATTCTATGGCAAAACTTGAAAGGATGAAATGTTGAATTAGTCCAACGAGATTTGAAAGTGTGGCATGTAGCTTGTGCACAGACTGATACATCAACTTCATTAACTCACCAAGGCATGTTATGGGGATTGATGAAACACAAATCGTTCAAAGCAGTGCTTTTATCCACAGAATTACCTTACGGGGAAGGGATATGTGAATCATCGGTTTGCACAGAGATTCCTTCTGTTGGTGGCGTATTAACTGGGATAGCCTGCAACTTCATTGTGCGTTTCTGTAATTATTGTATTTGTTCTTATCTGCTTTTGAGGTTCCTCGAACCGACATAAAGATGATGATGATGATTAGCTGGGATAGGAATGTGTGGTTAGAGTGGTAACACTGCAGCCAGTGCATGAACACACTGTTATTGGACGAGGGCCTTTGATGGTCAGCGTTCACGGAGATCTGTGAAGCTGGTGGGGTATTAACCAGCTGAGGTACCTTACTAGGTTAGGCATGTATAGCTTGCAGACTAATAGCCAGTGTGCTAGAGTATTAACCAAGACCTGGAGTAGTCGGGATACACACTTCTCTGCAGCTGATGGTGCATTACCTGACTGAGCTGCATTACTGGGATTGGAGCCGCCACTACAGATTGCACACAGATCCCTGCAATGGGTGCAGTGATACACTGAGATATGTTACCAGTCTTGTGTGCCACTGTTCATTCGTAAAAATGATTGTCCTTTCCATGGTAAAATAAAACTGACTGGAAGCTACCATGGCACCTTTCCCCAGAGACGGGTGCATTGCTTCGGAGTCATACCCTAGGTGAGCTGCTATTCCTTCCCCCCGCACCTCAGAGCCTCAGCATCGCTTGAGCAGCTCAGGAAGGACCTCAAGACCTGGATGTTCAACCAATAGGTACAGGCAACACAATCCAGCAGCATGATTCCACAGCACCTCGAGACCCTCACAGGAGAAGCAGTTGCGCATTACACATTGATGAATTCCTTATGACAGTGCTCATTCAAATTCACCTGTGAGTATGTTTTGGCATTCCCAGTTCAGATGTTATAAAATTGATTAATAATTAGGCTTCTGTTTAACCCCTTCGAAGCTAATGACGAGCTGGGCTCGTCATGGCGCTTACCTGCCGTGCGCGGATGACAAGGCCAGCTCGTCATGAATAATGGGTATTTTGGTACTTCAGCACAGAACGGGAAAACGCCTAGCAGCCATGTGGTTAAGCTTTTTATTTTGTAGGGGTTGGGTAAGAGGCCTCGGGGAAACGATAGAATGTTATATGCTCACACCCATACATTAGGGATTAGAACATGTCTCCTCTTATAAGACTGTTTCCTCTGATGCTGATGAGGTTTCAGTGTTGTACTTGCTTCAGTTCTTGTAGCTAGACCAAATGAAGGTAAGCAACAACATTCAACAACTTGTCTTTTGAATAGTATGTTTTATTATCCTTCAGCAGTACTTATATAATTAACTCAAGAAGGATGACAAGGAAAGTTGCACCTGATAGGATTCCATTCTGAGACTTCCAATGTATTAGGACATCCATGCAGAAATGTCTCACACTCTTAGCTCTAAGACATGGCAGCATGTTCTACTGGATTTGTTTTTTCTCTAACGTGCATAGCAAAGGTAGGGTGGTGGCCTGCACCCGTGCTAAATGAGTTATTTCTATACCTTTCTATACTGGGGTAAAATCCGTGCCTAAACTCCTGCAACTTTGGCAAATAAAGGATTGAAGGAAACATGGAGGTAAAACCGTTTGTCCAAGATCACACAATGTAGCTAAAGGGGAAAGGCGTTATTAGTGCTCAGGGCCCCGATTTACACAACGCAGTGCAGAAACTAACATTGCTGTGTTGCATGAAAGGAAGAGAGTAGAGCCCTATATTTACTTAGATATGGCACTGGTTTCCTCTTTCCCTGCCCTGGGGCACTTTAGGCTGCCATGCACCCATTCACACACTCTTGTGCCATCGAGTAATGGTGTGTGATTTCTGTAAGGAATAGTTTTTGAAACCAAAGGGGGCCCTTCTAGTACAAAAACTAACCTCGAACACTTTTGCTGCTTTGTATGTGTGGAGTACAATGCAGCACGCACGAAAGGTGGAGTATACTTAGAGTGGGCTTTGCGTCAACCCCTTTCATTCAATGACTTTGTGGACCAGTAAAAAAAGAGAACACCACAGCGGGCCAAGCAATAAGCACCTCTACTTCAAAAGTCCCATAAATGTTCAGTGTCATGTGCTGTCAAACCTCCAAGACCTGCTGTGGTTCGATCTCACCGGATTCCCAGATAGAACTTGAAAGAAAGACGTAGAGGCAGCACCAGAAATAAAGTAATTCACAAAGGCCAAGTGTTCTGAAAATAGGTTCTTCTTTTTATTGAGCTTTTTGGTTTTTCGAGTGCACAGGACAGCCAACGCGTTTCGCTCCCCACCTTGGGAGCTTCGTCAGAACAGAGTCAACAGTATATTAAACCAGCAGCAGTTAACTGGTCCAGACCAAACAAGCAGATTATGGCTCAGTCGCAGTCCAAATAAACAAAAAGTAAAATAAATCTGGGGTTCTTAAAAAGAATCGAAGAGACAAGGTGTTGCATTCTGTTGTACTTTCATACTGCCTTGTTCTGTTCCCTTGCCTTTCCCTGTCTGGATCTGCTGCCTGGAATGTATGATGCGTGCCTGCATCTTACATCCTGGGTTCCAGATTCCAGAGCAACTGTATTACAAGATCTGTACCTGAACCTGTCATGATGTGCTGTGCTTCAACTCCTATTCATGCATTAAATTCTTCATGAAATTCTACTTTAAGTTTCCTTGGATCTTTTTACTGGCGACGAGGTAAACCCTACTATTTCTGCCACCATCCTTGGAGCACAGGAGCAGAAAATTTTATTTTGAGACTACGTTACAAAGGAAGAAACCTGAAATACATCTTCATCAGCTCTTTCTTCTTGACAACACTGATTAATACTCCTACGTCGAAATTACTAAAATTTACGACCTACCAGTGTTTTCCTGCTTATTTTTAAAACTTTTCGTATTGTCAACTGAAAAAGAAAACCACAAGCGATACATCAAAAGCACCGCTTCTACCTTCATATTCGGCGCATCTCCTGGCGTTTCCAGCGCTTCTACTCCGGCGGATCGGTGATGTATAAAACTACTTTTGTTCAATTTTAAAACTTTTCCGACATTTCTTCATGCGCGAGGCTTTTGTGCGCAAGGCTGTTATCAAGCTCGAGGCTTCCCGTGTCAACACGCCCTGCGTCATCATTACGCGCTGCGTGGTCACGTGACACGTTCCTCTCGTCATCACGCTGCACGCCTCAGCGCCATCTTGGTACCCATAGCAACGGGGTACACAGTCACCGGAGACGCTAAAGAATCGATGTCGATGCATTCCTGAACTAAATCCACACGCCGGAAGGTAAAATAAACTTTATGTACACGCCGGATGACAAGATAAAAACAGAATTAACTACGTTATCGCTTTCATTCTATTTTCAAGTACTTTTACCGCAATTGCATTTGTTTTAAAAGAAAGAATATTAAGAGATTTCTCTCTCATCTACAAACTTGTGACTACTATTTTACCACTGAGAAGGAAAATGTTAGAACCCATTTGACTTCATTCATTTTGTGTATATTATTACTTTTGAGATACTATTTTTTTTTTATCATTAAAAGTAAGAGAAAGTACCTCTACCTTCTCTAGCCACTATGCAGTTTGACCCACCTTCAAAATTTTTGCAAACCAAAGGAGACCCACCCATCCCTTGGACTAGATGGAAGGAAGAATTTTTTACTTACCTTAAAGCTATGGATGGTGAAAGGATGTCAGCGGAAAGGAAAAAGAACATCTTCTTACATTGTCTTGGGTCAGAAGGACAACTTGTCTTTAGAACTTTACCTCCTGTGAGATCTGGTGGTGATTCAAATGTTTATGATGAGGCTGTACACAGAATAGAGGGAAGATTTAAACCAGTAACCAGTGTAGCCTTAAACAGGTTTAAGTTTTATACCAGGGTACAAGATGAGAATGAGTGCTTTGATGATTTTTTAACTGCTTTACGTGCGCTTTCCCTCCATTGCAATTTTGGTCTAATGACCGACGAAATGATTAGAGATCAAATTGTTGTGCATGTGAAAAGCAAGAAAGTACAAGAGCAGTTATGGATTTTAGGGGATCCTAGCTTAGAGACTGCTATTAGTACAGCTAAAGCATTAGAACAGTCTGACAAATGGATCAAATCTTTAGACAAAACCTCTGTTCAAACCACTCCTTCCACATCCACTGGTCAGGTTAGCACTGTGAATGTGAAAACTCAAAGTTTTAACAAATACGAGGGCAAAGGTAAACAGTTTTACTGCTTTAGATGTGGAAGCCCGGATCATATAGCTTCTTTTCCACAGTGTCCTGCTCTGAATAGACAATGTAATAAGTGTAACCGCACTGGACATTTTTCTAAATATTGTAAAACTTCTGTTAAGTCAGGTAATGATTACAAGAAGCCTTCTTATAGTACTCCCAGACGTACTAATAGTAATGTATCTTACATTGCGGAGAGAGAGGGTAATGATCCGTTGGTTAGAGAATCTGGTATTGTAATTTCTATACAATCTTCGTTCGATATGACACTAGCAGATACTTTACCTTCTCCAAAGAGTTTAGTGAACATACTAGGTAAAACTCTTGAACTCATGGTGGACTCCTGTTCACCGTGGACCATAATTACTCGTGATTACTGTGTAGAGTCATTTGGTAATCTAATTGATGTGAATTCTTTGTGTGAACCTGATATTGATGCCTACAATTTTGATACTTCCAAGATCAGTTTTATAGGTTTTAAAGAAGTCCCTATTATTGTAAAAAACAATTCAGCTACTATTAAGATGTATGTAGCATCTAAAGGTGTGAATGTTCTAGGTTGGCGGGACCAAGCTAAGTTGGGGATCTCGTTAAATCCTAGGTTGAAAGATCCTGTGTGTGTCCTTGCTATAGCTGATGGGGACTATGACCTGGCATCCATGTCTAAAGAGATATCTATCTCCTTTCCTAATGTTTTTTCTGAGAAACTTGGGAGATTGAATGGTTTTACGCATAAAATTAAAGTCAAACCAAATACTGTGCCTCTGAAGCAGAAGTTGAGAGGTGTTCCCATCAGTGTCAGGGAGGAGCTTAGAGTCATGCTTGACAACATGGTTAAAGATGGTGTCATAGAGGAGGTGGAATCTTCTGAATGGGTTTCGCCTATTGTTTTGGCAATTAAACCCGACAAAACAATTAGGTTGTGTGTAGACCTGAGAGCGTTAAATAAATGTTTGGTCACAGACTGTCACCCGTTACCTAACATAAATGAAATGTTGTGCATGCTTGACGGTGCCTGTGTGTTTTCCACATTAGACCTTAGGTCTGCATACCACCAGATAGAGCTCACGGAAGACTCAAAACACTTCACCGCTTTCATCACTCCCCATGGATTGTTTCAATTTAAAAGGATGCCTTTCGGCCTAGCATCAGCCGCTTCTGTTTTCCAGAGGGCAATGTATCACATATTCAGGGACCTGAATGTCTACGTCAAATGCTTTCAAGATGATATTCTTGTCTTTTCTAAAAATCTCTCTGAGCATGATAGTCACCTTAGGGAGGTTTGTTCCAGGTTGGAGAAGTTTGGCTTGACCATCAAAGCTAGTAAGTGCAAGTTTTTTTGTAAGACAGTAGACTATTTGGGCCATTCACTTTCAGGGGATGGAGTTGTACCAAAAAAAAATCTTGTGGATGCTATCGTTAAGGCTCCTTCCCCAGACAACAAGGAAAAGTTGCTTTCATTTGCAGGGCTTTGCGAATATTATAGCAAATTTATCAAAAATTTTGCAAGCAAAATGGAGCCTCTCAGAGAACTTACTAGGAGTTCAGCCAAATTTATTTGGTCTGAGAAGCAGGAACAAGCTTTTAAACAAATCAAAGAGGAAATTGTTAATGCTCCTACTTTGAAGTCCTTTTGTGTCAACAAGAAGTGCATCATTACAGTTGACGCCAGCCTTTATGGCATTGGTAGTGTGTTAAGTCAGTCATCGGGTAAGGATGAATGGTGTGTTGCCTTTTCCTCAAGGACTTTGTCTCCCACGGAGAGAAGGTACTCCGTAATTGAAAAGGAACTTCTGGCCTGCATTTGGGCTGTTGAACACTTCAGGAATTATGTTTGGGGCAATCGATTTGTACTACGTACCGACCATAAACCCTTGGTTGGGATTTTATCTCCTGGAGGTGGATGGAACTCCACTGCGCGTATAGCTCGTTTGTCTTCACGCCTTCAAGAGTATGATTTTGAAATTGTGTATGTTCCTGGTAAGTGTAACGTGACTGCTGATTTTCTTTCAAGATTTCCTTGTGAGGAGTCTCCAAAGATGGATAATGACATTGATGTTGTTGCCTCTGTTGGAGATTGTGTTTCTAAGGAGTTCATTTCATTGTCGGAAGAAGAATGGTTTCTTGAACTTGGCAAGGATGTGGTTTGCCAACATCTGTTTGATTTTGTTAGGAATGGTTGGCCACCCCATAGGGGTGTTTCTCCGGATATAGCTCCCTTTTGTCAGGTTTCATCGGAAATTGAAGAATTTTCTGGTTTACTTTTCAAGGCTGGTAAATTAATTCCGCCCCAATCCTTACAAGAGAAGATTCTTCTTCTCGCTCACCAGAGTCACATTGGCATGTCGTCAATGAAACGTCTGATTAGAGAGAGCTTTTGGTGGCCGGGAGTGGACAAAATGGTGGATAGGCTGGTGAGAGATTGTTCGCATTGTGTTAACAGTGATAAAATGCTTCATGTGACCTCAGCTCCCCTCAAGCCTGTGTCTTGGCCCACCTTTCTCTGGCAGAAAGTGGGTTTTGATATATCTGGCCCATTTAAACAGTTGCCTTACAATGCTCGGTATGCCTTAGTTCTGGTAGACTACCACTCCAAGTGGCCCGAAGTAAAGTTTGTCAGCTCTGTTTCTTCTCAATCGGTCATTCTTTTCCTTAAGGAAGTCTTTGCTAGGGAGGGATTTCCTGAAACCTGTGTCACTGATAACGGGGTTCAGCTGGTGTCAGATGATTTTGAGAAATTCCTCAGTACATGTGGAATCAAGCATTACACCACCTCTCTCTATGAGCCTAGGGAAAACGGCCAAGTTGAACGCTTTAACCGTGTCCTTAAGGATTGTTTGAATGTTGTGCAGACTTCGGATGATAGTTGGGTTGATGTTGTGAGGAAAAGATTGTGGACATATCGTATCACCCCTCACTCTGTTACTGGTGTTAGTCCCTTCAGACTCCTTAAGGGTAGGGAGCCTCCTTCTGATATATGTCCCTGGTGGATTAAAAAACTTGATGTAAAACTTGATGTAAATGATTCTGTTTTTGACCTTGCTGCTGTGGCCAAACGGGTTGAAAACAAACAACTGCAAATGAAAACCCTGTTTGATTCCAAAATGAAAACCAAAGATAATGATTTTGTGGTGGGGGATTGGGTACGAATTAGAAAACCTGGTTTTCTAGTCAAGGGTCTTTCTAAATTTTACCCTCCTATCAAAATTGTTAAAGTCTTTAAGAATAGCGTTGCCACGCAAGATGGTAGAGTATGGAATGTCCGCAGAGTGGCTAAATATTGCAATCCTGAAAATGTACGTAGCTCTCCTTCCTCTACTCGGAGTTTTTGCCAGAGGAGACCTGATGTTTTTCCCGCTTTGCCTTCTCCCAGTTCTGTTCATCTAGATTCCTCAGTTGCTTCTAGAGTTAAGGCTTCCAATAGGCAAAAGAGTGTTCCCAGCAGATATCTAGATTAATGTTTTTTTTTAATGTTTTTTTTTTTTTTTTAGGGGTAAGATGTGTTGCATTCTGTTGTACTTTCATACTGCCTTGTTCTGTTCCCTTGCCTTTCCCTGTCTGGATCTGCTGCCTGGAATGTATGATGCGTGCCTGCATCTTACATCCTGGGTTCCAGATTCCAGACCAACTGGATTACAAGATCTGTACCTGAACCTGTCATGATGTGCTGTGCTTCAACTCCTATTCATGCATTAAATTCTTCATGAAATTCTACTTTAAGTTTCCTTGGATCTTTTTACAAGGCCTTTCTTTGGATGACTTCGCAGACCTTAATAAGCTGCCAAGCCCACTCGTACTCAAGGCAGAATCTCCTGCACCGCGAGTCCCCCGTTGCAAACGCCCAGCAGGTGCCTGTTTCAGGCACCTGCTTGAGACTTTCTAAATCATGTCTTGGCTCAACCGAAATAAGTATTGCTCTATCCTCTTTTGCTGTTGGCTGTTGGTGTGTATCCCTTTGCCTCCAATAGAATGCTTGCTTTAGAGTGAATGAGGGACTGTTTTACAACTGTGGGCCTGTTTGTCAGCTGTTCATAGCTTGCTTCCATCCATTTAACTGTCACTTCTTAAGCCCCCTTGCAGTTGCTCCTTGCTGGATTTCCCCTTTCCTCTCACTCCTCCCTCTCATGCTTCCCTCCCACGCTTCCCCCATTCTATTCTGTATTGCTCCTCGTTCCTCCATCTCACCAGCTTTTCATCAATGCTATTGAAACGAAAGATGGTTTATAATGTAAAATGAAGGTACAGTGGCAAGGAGGCCTTCATTACAGTACTTTTTCATGCAATGTCATAGAAAGATATGGAGGATAATATGTGAAGGCTCCCTAGAGATCCGACCTTCATTGTATAAAGAAACTAATTGAGGACTGTAAGGAAGGTAAAGGGACAATCAATTCAGCCAGCTTCGGTTTCTTTCTTTTGCCCGATTTAAATGCATGCAATGTTTTTTTATTGGCAAACAAACCTGCGTATTATTTTGAGCGTTGGAAACCGTTTTGTACCGTGCTATCGATGTGTGTTAAAATACCAAAATTGCTAGATATTATTTATGCTAGAATGTGCCTATTCGCTGTTTTTATTTGCACAACACGTTACACATTTTGCCTGGTTTACCCCGTGGTTTTTTGTTTCCTTGCTGTATAATTCCCTACTTCCATGCGTGCTAGACAGAGCTAGGTCTTACAACGGTTCTGTTTAAACTACTATCGATGTCTCGAAAGTTTTAATTGTTAATCACGCCAACAATTGTCAGTGAAAACAGAGGAGTCTTGGTTAAACAGGCCAGGGCCAGCCCTTGTATGACAGATCCTGCTCTTCGTGGCGCTAGTCTGGCCTGTCACTGACCGCTCGATCTCGACTTGCCTCAGAAGATGCTGGTTAGTGGTTTCTATATCGTGCCGCCCACAGAAAGATGGATGCCTAGAGCTGCACTGTGGCAGGCGAGGCGCCCTGGAGAGGTTTTCAGCTCGAGGGAGGTAGGAAATAGACAATAGCTGGGCCAGTGTAGAGATGGGCGCCCAGACTTGCTGTGTGCTCCTAGAGCTGAAAACACCCCCGAGGAGCCTCCAGGGAGTTTGGAAATAGCCAATTAATAGCTGGACCCTCACCCCGTAGCAGCCAAGGTGCTCATTACAGCCCTTGACGCCCCAGGCCGGACACCTGTGTGGGACTGTCAGTGCATTGAGGGCTGGCTGGGAGCTAGCAGGTCCACAGCCAAGGTGCATTGTGGGAAGGAATACTTTACGGTAACCTGTGGGCACTTGTCCACGAACCTAACACTCTCAAATATTCACGTTAGCGAGCGTCAGAGTCTGCGCGAAACAGACACATTGATCCAAGCACTCCAAAGCACCCGAAGGGTGACACTCTGCGCTTTATAAAACTACTAAATGGAACAAGCATTAAAAATGCAATAGGTCTCGCCTTTCATTAAGTTAAAGCCATTTGCTTTGCTATACAATACCATTAGCAAAGCAAATGGCTTTAACTTAATCAAAGGCGAGACCTATTGCATTTTCAATGCTTGTTATAATTGTAATTGCATTTATATAGCACTTACTACCCCTTACAAGGCGTCAAAGCGCTTTTCGGCGAGTAGCACACTATTCCAGAATCGAAAAAGCATTAGTGTTGAGTTAGTATAGGGAAATCTGAAATGTATTTGAGCAATGAACATGTGAGTCTGTTACTAGGGGTGAAAAGGATAGTGGAAGGATAGAAGAGGGAGGGGTTTCCAATTATATAGTGCTTGGTATCCCTGATGAGGCATCAAGCACTTTTTTCGGTGTAGCACGCTACTATGAAACCCAAACAGGATTAGTGGTAAATTAGTATAGGGAAATATGGAAATAATATGAGCAGTGGATATGTGAGTCTGTTAATTGGATTGAAAAGGATAGTGTAGGCATAGAAGAGGGAAGGGTCTAGAAAGAGTTTATTGGGATATCATAGCAGGAGGCGCAGGTTTGGGATGATGCTTTTTCACAAATACCTCCACATTTCCCACACCGTTTTCAGGTGATGCAGTTTTATCTGTTTTTAGTGACGTGGTAAAAGTACATCCTACTTTTACTGGTAAACACAGCATGCATAAAAATGGTAGTATGTGCAAATATTAATTATTTGCACATATTTAAAAACACTAAAGAGCAGAGGGCAGTGGACCTCAACACATCGCTGCACCCACCCATTTTACAAGGTGGACATGCCCTTCCTGAAATACAGATTGGAACCATATTCTTCATAACTCACTTAACCTACAAGGGGGTGAAAAGTTATATTATGCTTCGTTTTTCCATTTCCCCATGTTTTGGATGTTGCCTTTTGGGAATTACTGTTCTCTACCAGAGAGTTTCTCTATAATGTTGGTAACAAGAACAGACGTTACTGAGTTTCTCCATTGAAATTTCGCCCTGAAAAAGTCCATTTTATATTGGACGAAACGCATGGGCTGGTGCTATGAGTACTTTTTAATAAGCATTAATAAAAGAAGACCATTTGGATTAGCGAAATTCATTGTCACTATTTTTCAAAAATGTTTTGATTATTTGTATTGAATGTGGTACACCTTTTGTTGCGATATTGTTAATTATTTGCACATATTGCCTGGCACTCTAAATAAGTGACTGTGAGTGAGAGAAAGTAAATAGCACTGTACACAGATAAGATGCTTTACTTATGAAATCAAAAAAGTATAGGGATTTGGGGGTTGCAATAGTGTTTATTGTAAATGAAAATAGGAGATATTTAAAATGGGAAAATAATATCAAACGTTGAAGTAGACTTAACCTTTCTTGGTTTGCTTTGACTCTACCAAAATCTCTCTTCCATTCACACCTCAAGATCAAGAGTGTTTCTTTTCTGCACTTTGCACGCTTCTTGGATATTTCCAAATATTTGTAAAGTAGGTTGTAATTGAAATACATTTTTTTTTTACATGAGCCGTAGGACATTTTTCTGAAGCTGAAACTTTTTCTTTTTACACACTCCTGTACACAACTGGAGAAGTGTGGCTCACTGGTTAGAGGAGGCAGACCTGGAAGCAGAGGTCAGCCCGGGACCAGGGTTCAATTCCCAGCTCGGCGGGGTCTTGAGTCCTAAATTGTCCATGGACTCACGGGTTCACACTCTGCGACTCTGGGCAATAGCTTGCTTAATCTCCACAATGGCCCCTCGCGGCAGGATGCCTGGCTTTCACCTTGCGGATACACTGCCGGGGTTATCTCACAGGAGAATACCAGGACGGGTTCCCTAAGCAAGTGCTTAGAGACCGGTTGGTGATTTGCGCTATATAAATTCCTGTACATTTACAACTGATAGCGGGACTGAGTTCCATTACTTTGCAGTCCGAGAGAGGCCACATGTTATGTTACTGATCATTTTTAAAGTGCACGTTCACCAACCGGTCTCTTGGCGCTGGTATTGCTAATACGGCCTTGGTCTCTGGTTATTGATAAGCCTGTTTTACAGTCCAAGAGAGGCCACATGCACCACAGACCTCCCATTTTAAAATGATCTTCAGCCTTTGCAGGAGAAGCTGCTTTTGACAGGCTGTCTTTGAAAAACAAACTATGCAGCTGGTAGAACAAGACTTGAATGGCCATTTGATTTTTAATGTCCTCCTGAACTCTTTTTAGTTTATCTGGGTTGCTCCACCACCTCCCGCACCCCTAGATCCAGCGCTACTGCGTGCTGCTGGTGGTGGACCTTTTCCAAAGATTAACTGATCACCTTTCAATTGTTACTTAATGCACCAGTGCTTTACTAATACCCTTGTAACAGAAATGCTAATGTCTTTGTTTATAAAAAATTTATAAAATACTTTGAAATTAAAAAAAACATTTGTGCATAGTATATTAACATGTTAAAATGACAAACTAGTGAAATAATACTGCCGCGGAATGTGCCGCACTAATTGCCATTTCTTGCCACATCATTTATTCAACTCCATCACACAGTTTGGTCCCCTATTGCCGCATATTGCAGTGGCCATGGCAATACCACGGGCTGCCAGTTGATTTTCGGTCCTGCCAGCGAACGGCACGTGAAGCGTAAGCACGGCGCGAGCGCGCCTTACCTTGTTGATGTCCCACAGAACCAAGATGCTCGACAGTTTGGCGAACTCGCGCGCTGCGACCTTGCCCATCCCGTGCCCCGCTCCCGTGATAAGGACGACTTCCCCGCTGACGGACTTCCGTTTCAAAGGAATGAAAAGTTTTACAAACGACTCCAAGTAGGCGAACAGCACCGTGAGCAGCAGCAGCGGGACTTCCAGCAAGAGATGCATGGCGGGGGGTCACGAGCTCCCTCCTGAAACCGAGGATGAACGACGCACCTTGCTTGCTCTGAGGAAGCTTGCAGAGCAATGTATGCTTGAGCAATGTCTCTTCAGTCACACAGGTCAAAGTCAACTCTTCCGCTGCAAGAATTTCATACGTGTCACGTGGCAGCGTGCAGGGAAATTAACCCTTCCGCACCCAGGCTGTCGTTTCAGCACAGTGCACACTGGCAGTGTCAACGGTCTGGCTTTAATGTAATGTGCTTCAACGCATTCAGGCTACCCCTAGCACTCGCACGGATACCCTTATGGTTGGAGACATGCGTGGTTGGCCACATGGTCCAAGGTCCCAGCTCCACCTGTGGCTTCATTTGAGGCGCTTCACTCACCTGGGTTATAAGGAAAGAGGAGACAAATGACCACCTCAGTGCACTTTAACGCCTTTTTATGGAATTACTATTACTTGGAATTACTTGGTTACAAGTGGCACTCATTACAACAAATATGTAATTTCATAACACTTCACGTAGATCTCAGCAGCACATGTTAAACCCACTGAGATATTCGACAGTTTCTTGTCTGGTTCAATGGCCCTTTCAGTGCCCTCATTAAGCTTTCCCTGCTACCCTGTGCAACACATACCATACTGTTCCTTCCATGAATTTGCTCTAGGGCAGATGTAGGGAATACTCCTGACAGAGAGAGTACACCCCTCCCACCCCTTGTCTCAGCCCTGAGTCCTGGGAAAGAAAGTCATAATTTATAAATTCCAGGGTATTCGCTAGTTAAGGTTGCATATGCGTTCATTTCACCAAAGCATGTGTTTCTTCTTCACCTTTGACCTATTGGGAGGGGGCGGTTTCTGGTTTTCAAAGAAGATGAGCTCCTGCTATCGGAGCTCCATGGTGAATTCGGCATCTTGAATTTGTACAAATGTTTACTGAAAAAGGTAATAAATATTTATCAGCAGAGCAGTGTAGAAACGCTGCTGAGAAGCCTAAAGGTCTTGAAACAAGTACGTATTTTTGAAGTCTGAGGCTTGAATTTCATTCACATCAGCTCTGCGAGTTAGTCTGTGAGGGTCACACTTAAAGCCCGCCAGTTGAAGCAGAAGCACAATTAATATACGCATGAGTGCGGTTGCAGTTTTGGAGCCAAGTTATTTATGGTGCTTAGTCAGGACTCAGGGGTCTTGGATTACTAACACAGAAGAAAAAACATTAATTATTAGCATAGAGACTAGTTGTAGCTGACTGAAAACGTCAGATATCGACTTTTAGAAATTGGGTTTCTGGTTGGCAAAGATATGCACCTTGTTCAAACAGGAACCACAATCCTAGTCAAGGTAAGTGTAGTACCCACTAAAAGTGTATCTGTACTCACCCTCTGGTAGCTTGGCACAGAGCAGTCATGCTAAATTAGAGAGACAATGTGTAAAGTATTTGTGCACACACACACTAACACAGTAAAAACATCATAAAACGACTCCACATTAGTTTAGACAAAATAGACAATATTTATCTGAGTAAAACAAGACCAAAATGATAAAAATCCAACATACATAAGTCAAGATACACATTTTGCAAGATTAAATCAAAATGCAGTGCTTAGAAGTCAATAGCTCCAACAGGGGTTATCTGGTCGCACTTGCCTGGGGCAAATCCTAAAATTCAGTCTGACCACGAAGGAGTACGGGCCGGATACAGGATTCACGCAGACCCGCTGACACTACCTTTGAATGCTTTGGAGCTCAGGGACAATACGTTGAACAATGGAGGGGATGAGTCGCTGTCGAAGGTGATGCGCCATTTCCTAAGTCAGGCAAAATCATTGAAGCGTTGATGTCTAGAGTGGTGTGCGTCTGGCCAATGCATCAATGTAGAACTGCTAGGCTATATGCGATGCATTGGTGCAAAGCTGCGCGCTGGGCCGGGAATGCGTCTGAGCAGGGAATGGTGTGTTGCAGACATTGGCGATGCAGTGTCTGAGACTCGTGCCGCAGCGGTGATTCAGAGGCGTGAGTCGGCAAAAGTCAGGGCTGCTTTGTAAGTGGAGGTCGTTGCATTGCCCAGTCGATGAGCGTAGTTCACGGCTTTGGTGTAGGCAGCCGCAATGCATCGATATATCGCAGAGAAATGCACCAGTTCTAATCAATGCTCTGATGTCAATGCTTTGGTTTTTTGAGTTGCAACACCAAACACTCACTTCCAAGGGCCCAGGACTGGATTTGGCACCACAGGACTCTCAGCCAAGGAGTCCAGGTGCTGGTAGCAAGATGCAGGTGAAGTCTTGATTTCCCAGAGTCATCAGAAACAGGACACAAGAACAGCAAGCCTTTGGAGAACTGTTAGAGATGCATGATGTAGAGAGTCAAGTGCAGTCCTCTCACTCCCAGGCAAGAAGCAGTAGGCAGCAGACCAACACACCAAAGCAAGCAGCAAAGTGGCAGTCCCTCCTGGAAGCACAATAACTCTTCTTCCTGGTTGAACGTCCTCAATTCCAGAAGTGTACTGAGAATATGGTGTCGGAGGTCCAGAACTTATACCCATTTTAGCCTTTGGAGTAGGAAGGTCTTTGTAGTGCACAAGACCCTGCTCTGGGTCCAGACACATGACAAGCGTGTGTGCAACTCTTTGTGTGGGAACAGGCCCAGCCCTATTCAGGTGCAAGTGTCAGTGCCTCCCTCAGGAAGACCCTGGTGATGGGCCATCAGGAAATGCAGGGTAGACCTCAGCTCCCTTTGTGTGTGACTGTCTAGAGGGAATGCACAAAAAACAGTTGTCACCCAACCCAGACGTGTATTCCAGAGACGGGAAGCAGTACAGAATGGTTAAAGTAAAAAAAAGGGCCATCCTTTTAAATGTGTCATTTTCAGACCTGCAACTTAAAAAACAACTTTACTAAAAGATGTGTTTTTAAATTATGGGTCCAGAGCCACCAAATTTACTTAGCCCATATTTTCCCAATTATAAGTTACACTTGTAAAGTGTTACAAGGCAGCTCTAATGCTAACCTATGGTATAGCTAGGCCTTGCTGTAGTAAAAAATGAATTTGCTAGTTTTTTTACTACCAGGACATTTAAAACTCAAACGTATATGTCCTACCTTTTAAATATTCTGCACCCGGCCCATGGGGTTACCTAGAGCTTACCTTAGAGGTGACTTATTTGTATTAAAATAGAAGGTTTGGGCCTGGCAAGTAGGTGAACTTGCCAAGTCGAACTGACAGTTTAAATTTGCACAAACAGGCCCTGAAGTGGCAGGCCTGAGACATGTTTTAAAGAGCTACTCATGTTGGTGACTCAATCAGTGCTGCAGTCTAAAGTATAGCGATGCCTTCGGTCTGATTCCAAAAATCTTTTTCAGAAAGAGCAATATAAATTATCTCCTTCTAAATGCCATTAATCATTTCCAAGAGACTACATTTTTCCTCATTTATATACCCCCATACCCAATTCCAACGCAAAACACCAATTTTTAACTTACGCTTTATTTTTGCGTTTGATTAGAAAAATTCTGTACCACAACAACTTATTGATTTACCAAACAATATTTAGGTACAATCACAAAATGAACATCTATATACACATATTACATTTATACAAATATATATATACACACATATTTTTCATCTCTTTCAAAACATGTTAGCCCAACAATTTTTTGAAAATAAAGTATGCTATAAACAAGTACAACTAAGCATTCCTAAGAAATAAGATCTAACCAGAAATCAACAAAAGAGCAAACCAGGTCTATATTCTTTCGACCTATCTTCTTATTATACTCTTTTGAATATATATTTTCACAACATAAACTATTTTTAGCAATGGTGTCTTTTCATGGGTGTCGACGCGTTTCAGCCCATTCACTACGAACCTCATCAGGACAAGGGCTAATAATGATCCATCGAGAAAAAAACGGGAGGGTAGGGGGCTTCTATATTCCAAACAGTATGTCCTATCCAATTCTCCTCTACTGATGTTGTTAAGGCCGATACCTCTAGTCAATGCGGACCCAACTCCAACTGGATACGTAGGGGCAATCACTTCCTTTTTCTTGTTTTCCACAGGTTTTTAGGTAATAGGTCGCCGCTCGTTCGTCCTGGTGTTTGTACAACATCGTCTTTACTCCAACGCCATGATCGATCTATGGTTTTGAATCAGACCGAAGGCATCGCTATACTTTAGACTGTATGTTATTTACCCAGATGCTGTTGGCTTACCGGGTTTCCCCTGTTTTGTGGTATCAATCAGTGCTGCAGGCCCACTGTGGAGAAGTGTGGCTCAATGGTTAGAGCGGCAGACCCTGATGCAGAGGTCTGGCCCGGGACCAGGGTTCAATTCCCGCCTCAGCGGCTCTTGGGCTCAATTTCCCCGGACCTGATAATTCTCAGCTGGGTGCCTATTCTAATCATGGGTCCCACTCTGCAACTCTGGGCAATAGCTTGCTTAATCTCCACAATGGCCCCAACAACGCTAGGATGCCTGGCTTCACCTTGGGGCTGCCCAGGAGTGGGCACTTCACAGGGAAAGGCCAGGAAGGGTTCCTCAGCGGTATTTGTACAAGCGTCGAGATGCCTCATGGTGATTTGTGCGCTATACAAGTACCATTGCATTACATTACTAGTAGCATTTAATTTACAAGCCCAGGGCACATATAGTGCACTGTACGAGGGACTTATCAGTAAATCATACATCCCAATCCTAGAAGAAGCCTCACATAAGTGGTGAGCAAAAATTATACGGAAATCTTAAATAGCTTGGGAGAAAATGGCTTCATTGTCCAGTAGCGCTATCAGCCTGTAATTAATGGGGTTCAGACCCACCTTTATGAATAGGCTGAATGATGGCACCACACCATGATTGCAGAATTGATGAGCTTCTTAGGCAATAATCAAATAATGTTGTGAGTTTGCTGGCCCAAAAAGACCATTCTTATAAGGCCTTATGCAGACCATTTAAACTTAGAGCCCCATCAGATTTGGCTTTTGCCAGAACCAAGTTCAGATGATGTGTCAGGAGGGCTAGGACTTTAGTAGGGAAAAATGAACCCTCTACACTTTGAAAATTGGCTGAGCTATAAGCAGCCCAGGACTTGTGAGGCAGGGCAGGCTTCTTCACTGGATATCGTAACAATCTAAGATTCCTGCAGAATGACTGGGCATGAAGGGTCTTGTCAGAAAGATGACCAATCTGATTCAGATATTTTAGCACTGCCAGCTCTGTCTGATCCAGTCGCCTGCCGGTTGATCATGGACCAGAAGGTCTTTGAGTTGCTCTTTTTGCTCTCGTACAAGAATTTGGCCCAGAACTGTTCTGTGCATATGGTGTTCTCTGCCCATACTGCTTGGTTGAGTTGTTTTTGTTCCAGCTTAGACTCCAACGCTAGCTTTTTGCAGCCAGTGTTTCTGAGGGCTGCTCTCAGAGAGGTGTTCAGGGCCTTCTTCAAACTTACTGTGAGGGTTTCGCTGACCCGACCCAACCCAAGATGACCGCCGGACGGGACTACCCGGAAACGAGGTTAGGGTAACAGGCTTCCAAGCAACCACAACCACGACTCCATCCGGCACTCGCATTCAAAAAAAGGGGTTTGATGTATCGCCTTGTTCAGACCACTAGAGGAAAAAGGGAACAGCTACTGGTACCCGGCCCATTCCGTCACCAGGTCCTGCTCTTGGCCCATAGCCAAGCTGGAGGTGGCCATTGCGGAAAGGAGAAAACCCTGGATTACTTATTAGAACGGTTCTATTGGCCAGGGGTTTATCACGGTTGCCAGGTTTTGCGCTGCTTGTGTACGTTTTCAGCTCATCAATAACCCTACCCTACCTAGGGCTCCCCTTCAACCCTTGCCCATTATAGACATCCCCTTTAGTCGGGTGGGGATGGACCTAGTGGGACCTCTAATCCCCTCTGCCCGGGGGTCACCGCTTTATTTTAGTTATCGTGGATTATGCCACTCGACATCCCGAGGCTTTTTCCCTAACCACAGCAAACTGCAAAGCAGTTGCTCAAGCCTTGGTAAACCTATTTTCAAGGGTGGGTTTCCCCAAGGAAATCATTAGCGACCAGGGGACTCCCTTCATGTCGGGACTTATGAAGCAAGTTTGTGACATTCTCCAGATGAAACAGATAAGGACATCAGTGTACCATCCCCAGACCGACGGTCTGGTGGAACGGTACAATAAGACCATAAAACCCTGTTGAGGAAACACATCGATAGCACCGGCAGGGATTTGGATCGCCAACTACCCCTAGTCCTTTACGCAATTCCCACCCATGAACAGAGGTCTACGGGGTTCTCACCCTTCGAACTTGTGTTTGGACAGAGACCCCGTACCTTGCTAGACATGGCAGCGGAACAGTGGGTGGGAACTGAAGAGGAAGGAAAGCCCCTACTTCTGTACAGCGAAAACCTTAGAGACACCTTGGCGTCGGTTTGGGAAGAAGCACACACTCAATTAGAACATGCCCAAACGCAACAAAAACGTCTCTATGATCGACAAACCCGGATAAGGGAGTTAGCCGTAGGGGACAAGGTCCTTATCCTTTTGCCTTCCTCTGATAAGAAGCTATTAGCGACCTGGCAGGGACCCTTTCCTGTATTGGCCAAAGTTACCCCTGTCACTTATCGAGTGGCCGTACCCCATCACAATAAAGCATCACAGATATACCACATAAACCTCCTGAAAGCCTGGGAAGAACCTATACCAGTACCCTCTTGCTACAAGCCCAACACCATGTTGGTTGTTACCACCAAATCCCTAGAGGTAGCCCATTATACCCAAGAGGACACAGAAAACCCAACCTGGGGCTCCCAGACCACTGAAGAACAACAGAGACAATTAGAATTCCTCTGTGCTTCATTTCCCACAGTCGTATCAGGTAAACCCGGAAAAACAACCCTAGTGAAACACACCATCACCACAGATCATTCACAACCCATTAAACAAGCACCCTACCGTATCCCAGCAGCCAGGCGAACAGCAATAGTAGGGGAAATTGAAATGATGTTGGAGGCAGGGATTATTGAACCCTCAAAAAGTCCCTGGTCCTCTCCCATTGTGTTGGTGCCGAAGTCGGACGGAAGCATCCGCTTCTGTATCGACTTCCGAAAACTGAATGCAGTGTCACACTTTGACGCCTACCCTATGCCTAGGGTAGACAAACTAATATAAACCCTACGTCAAGCAAAAGTCATGTCCAGTATCGATCTAACTAAAGGATACTGTCACATCCCTTTACAACCTGAGAGCAGAGACAAGACAGCTTTTACGACACACATGGGTCTCTTCCAGTTTAAGGTGATGCCCTTCGGTCTCCACGGAGCCCCAGCGACGTTTCAGTGTCTCATGGATGTAGTCCTGGGGCCCCATAGGGAATATGCAAGGGCATATCTGGATGAAATAGTGGTGTTTAGCCCAGATTGGGAAACCCACTTGTTGCATTTACAACAAATCTTCAGAACCCTACAGGACGCAGGTTTACCCATCAATCCCCGGAAGACCACCTTGGGAGCCGACCACATAGACTACCTGGGGTATGATATCCGGGATGGACAAATCCGTCCCCAGGTGAACAAAATAAAGGCCATCTCCCACATTCCACGCCCCACTTCCAGAAAGGAGGTACGATCCTTTTTAGGTTTGGTGGGATACTATCAGCGGTTTGTTCCCCACTTTTCTTCATTGGCCAGCCCTCTAACAGACCTACTCACCAAACCATTAAAAAGAGACATTATGCCATGGACCTCTTCCCAGGAACAAAGTTTCAATACCCTGAAAACAGCCCTTTGCACCAACCCGGTCCTAAACTGCCCCGATTTCCAGAAGACCTTTGTTCTACAGACCGATGCCTCGGACAGGGGCTTAGGAGCCATATTATCACAACCAGATGAATATGGTGTGCTCCACCCGGTACTGTATATAAGCCAAAAACTCTTCCCTAGAGAGACAGCCTGTGCAACTATAGAAAAGGAATGCTTGGCCATTAAGTGGGCAGTGGAAGCGTTACGGTATTACCTTTTGGGCCGACATTTCATTCTCTTAACTGATCATGCGCCTTTGACTTGGTTGGCCCAGCATAAAGACACTAACCCTAAAGTTCTTCGGTGGTTTCTTTCCCTGCAGCCCTTCTCCTACAGCACGTTCCACATACCCGGGACCATGCAGACCAATGTGGATTTCCTGTCGAGATGTCCTTCATCCGAATGGCCCGACCGTCCATTCTCGGAGGGAAGGCAGTGTGAAGGTTTCACCGACCCGACCCAGCCCAAGATGGCCACCAGACGGGACTACGCCAGAAACGGGGTTAGCGTAACAGGCTTACAAGCAACCACAACCACGACTCCAGCTGGCCCTCGCATTCAAATGGCCGGCTACCCGGGGAAGGAGGGGTGTCGGCCGGAGCCGGAATTCCGTGACGAAGACCCGGAAGCAGAGAGTGAGGACAGAGAGGAGGACGTGACCAGCACCGCGAATCGCCCAGGAGAGGACAGCGCCCAAAAGAACCCCGAAAATGCGAGCAAGACCGGCCCCCTGAGGGAACCAGAGGAGGCGGGATCTCACCGAGCCACGGTCACCAGGGACCGTGGCAACAGGCAAGTGACGGGGGAGACTGGGTTTTCCATAAAGAGGTGGTGAGCAAGCCACCTGAGCACTTCACCGCGCCAATAGCACTTTGCCACCCCCTCACTTAGGCACCTCACTGTTAGGGACCGGTGTGGTAAGGGGACGTCTACCCTACATTCCTATACTCTTGTACAGAAGACCTGACACTTGTTTTTTTTGTGTGTTTTTCTTTTCCCTTCTGCCCCTGCTGAAGGCCGGTTAAAGTCTACGCCGACGTGAAGTAACATGGGGCTAGAAGACTCCAGGAGGAAGCAAGCTGAAACTACCTTTTAACGCTACTTACCTGCACTGTTCCCTAAGGAGCATGATTCTCCGATTTCCCTTTACGTTATTCTTTCACCCCGAGATCATTACAAATTGAGACTCAATACCTTCCGGCCTGTAACTGGGATGCTACCCAATACATGGATAGAACCGAACATTTAACCCCGAAGAGAGTGAATTAAACTTTCAAAACTTACCCTATGACTCGCTCTTACCGTCATACGACCAGGGACCGGGGCGAAGTTCCCCACACTTACATTCACTGCAGTAGAGGGAAGTGGAGCGGAGACTGCACTTTAGCTACTTGTGCATGAAAATTTCACCAGCAACCGGGTCATAAGACTAGTCCACTCAGCAATTGGAGATGTATATTTAGTGATGACCCCATTTGCGATTTTAACACATTCTGCCAAGATTTTTCAGTGGGAGTTCTCCCTCCATTTGAGACGCCTGAGATTGTCCATAAATGCTCCATTACTGGAGGCAGAAGCCAGAGCTGTTTTGCCATGCTGGTGTTCAATCTCGTAACTTGGATGCAATGGTCACTCTCTGAGTGGGGTACCATGCCATAACTTTCAACAAAGTTAAACATTTCCACATTGCATATGATGTAGTCAAGATATGAACTTATTTTTGGGCTGATCTTGTTCAGTTGGGTGGGACATCCTCCGGAGTCCTTCCTTTTAAAGCTTTAAAGCCCAGGTTGTTAAGATGACTAATCACCAGATCCCTTTTGATATCCCTTCAAAAAATATCAAGGTGATTTGACTGACAGCTCCTGGGCTTGGGTTTAATTTGGAATGAGCCAGGGTGGCAGTCCAGGTGGTATGGCTTTCCATCGCTTCTTCTGACAATATGCCACTTGCAGGTGGACCAGTTTTGATCCCTTCTTGTGCCAAGTGTCCATGGTTAGTACACCCATGAACGGGGGGACTGGTTCATCCCGCCTTTCTGGATGGTTTTCCCTGATGCCATCAAAAGCATTTGAATCCTTTTGGCTTGAGGTGGTTTCTTTTTCTTTGAGGCAGAGGTAGCTTTAGTAGGTATGGATTGAGGTGGTCTTGTAGTTAGGAGCTTATCAGTGCTGAGTTCTGGCTGATGAAGAGTTTGAAGGTAGTGACCCTTGATCACCCCCAAGTTCTCTGCAATGGAATCCACTTCCTAAGGATGCACAGCAGTTTTCTCTGAAGACACCCCAGTTGTAACTTGGCCCGCTTGCTCTGGTCTACGGATTGAGACACACTCTGCACCACAATGTGGAACAGGAGCCCATATTACTACCGATGCCCAGGCCGCTGGCGCAAACCGCCTCTTAGTCCCATGTTGAATAGTTACCAAAATAAAGAGACGGGCGCTGGAAGCAGGAATCAAGAACAGAGTTTAATTCTCATGAGGAGAGCCAGTCATTTCGGACACGAAACACAGTGTCTTTCAGGAGGTGCTCTAACAAGTGAGCTGAGACTCCGTCTTTTATACTTTACAGAACACTTGGCATTACAATCATGATATTGTGTAACAAGGAAAATACATCCCCATGATCCTCGTGTCAATCCTACCCCACATGTGTCCACAATAGGGACCCTTGACCTGCTGATAAGAGGGGAGGACAATCACGCAGCTGAGTGTTCCGTCAACAGTTTAGGATGTGTGCGCCTGATCATAGCCCAGGGGGTGGGGTGGCCAGGATCAATAGTGGGTCCTTTGAAGAGGAGTGACTTTATACAATAAGGGCAGTAAATGGTACCTCCTGGCTCAGGCGATGGCCTCGGACATGTGTGGTCAGCCGGACTCGAGGGGAAGGGGTCATCAAAGGAGTGGTATTCATGCTGCGTGGACAATCGAGCGCGGAGGGAAGGCTTGTCAATAGAGGGGCATTCATGGAAGGAAAGGAGGGGTTGGTCAGGCGCGGCCGTGGTTCCCAAGGACAGGGTCTTGCAGAAGAAGAAGGTTTATGACTTGCCCATGGGAGGAGAAGGGAGGGGGGGGAAAGCCAGGGTGGACACAGGGACAGAGTCACATAAAGAGAGAGAGAGGTCTTATGACCCGTACATGAGAGAGCGGGGGCAGTCAGGTGCAGCTGGGGAGGGCTATGCCAGCTAAGGCGAAGGATGTCTCTTCAAGAGGGAATGGGGGGTTTGTGCGGGTCAAGCAGGAGGGTTGCCTTTCACAACAGGGTCGCGCAGAGGGAGAGGGTTTCATGGTCTATGCATGAGAGAGGGGGTTTAAGATACGCGCAGGAGGGAAGCCGAGGATTCCAATGGGTAAAAGGGCCATGGTGCCTAGAATGGCTGTACATATGCATAGGGGTATGGGCTCTTACTGGCAGAGTGATACGGTCAATAATTTACGGTATTCATGGTGCTCACAGGGAGAGGAGTGGGAGAAGAAGGGAAATGAATGCTGTTTATGTACATCAATTTCTTCAATTTCCACAGTCGCCCCTTTTTACATTACAGCGTTCATTTTTGCAATTGATGGGGTTACAGATAGACAGGCATCGTTGAAGAATTAGCATTCGTTGATACTAGCATTTGGCGTACAATCATAGACAGTTGAGGTGATGGGCAGAATGCAGCACATAGGAAATTGCATTTCGTTGAGTTCCTAACAATTAAGCACACTACATAGCATAAGTCTTTCTGACTTAAAAATGTGACCAATGAACAGTTTTGACCAGGTAGTCGAGAGCGGAATTCAGTTCAATACGCAAGATTTCTTCGTCACAGTGTCTTTTTATCAGTGAGCCATCACTGGTAGGCTCTAGTCCGTGTACTTTCGTTGGCGCTGTTGAGCACCGGCGGTGGAGCTATAGGTCCAGCTCGGTTCTATCCTTACGCGTTGCAGGGTGTGGTCAGTCCTCTGCTGTTAGACCACAGTCCTGTTCCCTAAACAATCCGTTTGGCGGCGCCTTATGCTCGGCACCTATATTTCCGTGGCAACACCCTATTCCCATTTGAATGCAGTTCTTCCTTTTGGCAAAAAGTCACGTGGAAAAGAGGGTGGGTGTGGTTCAAATAGTCGATAGGAGGGAGGGCGGAGTTGGGTCAGAGTTCCGGGGACACACAAAAGGGACCAAGGGAGCAAAGGATAACAAGCAGGCAGGCCCATCAATCGGGCCCAAAGAAGGGGGGCGGAGACTCCAGGCACACGTGGGTTAGCAGACGGAGGGCTTCAGGGCAGCCCGTCAAGTTTCATTTTCCACGTTTGAAATTGCTGTCTCGTCCCGCATCTTGTTGCTCTGCAGCTCCACCTTTGGTCGAGGTCACACGTGTCTCAAGTTCTGCAGCCAGGCTGTACGTCATGTCCGACCCTTCTCCTTTGGTGATCGTGAATCTTTGAATAGGTATAAAACAAGGTTTTAGAGAAATGGCAGAAGAAGATATCTACGTAGGTGAATTCCTCCCTCAATTCTACGCATTTGGGAGATACGCTCATTGGTCACAGTCAGAGGTCTATTACCAAGCAGTGCATATGTCGGCATTCCTACTGAGTTCATGCCAAGTTTACTCATCGTCCTATTTATAACTCAAGTGAGGACAAACAAGATTCCCATCAACTGTGCATTTCATCATATTCAACATTTCGGAACATTTCCCTTCAAGGCTGGCTAACCTTTTCAAACAGGGCGGGGGCGCTATCATCGAGAGTCAGGTAAAACATGGGGTTTCTCGAGGGACGACGGTTACTCATGGTCATCATGTTTATATCCGGGACAGCAGCTGGGGTCTATCAAATGGGGCGGGGATGCTTCGGGCGCTCGCGCTTGGGTGAAAAAGGGGGTGGGGCAATCTGGGCATTGGGGGTCAATCTAGGCGCTGGCGTTCGTCTCTGATGAACAGAAATAAGGTGCCATTGACATACAGTTCCCCTATAAAAGACCAAATTGGGGGACCTTAGTCGTCTTACCTGTCCTTTCCTTCTCAGCCAATTCGAGTTCATTCATTTTGCAGAAAGGAGAGGTAGTAATATGGCAACATACAATCATTTTAGTTTCGGTCAATTTCGCTGAACACCTTCGCGTTCAATAAATATCCAATCAGACTGGTGCCGGTGGGGCACAATTTTACCACAAAGAGAGAGAGAAAATAGGGAGACTCTCATAGAGAGTGAGAGTCGTCCGCAATCCAAACGAGCCATTCGGTACACGTATGACATGGAGAGAGAGAGAGAGAGAGAGAGAGAGAGAGATAAGGGGGTGGTGAGAGAGAGAGAGAGAGAGAGAGAGAGAGAGAGAGAGACGTGTACGAAAATAGGTCATTTAGTGCGCTCACAACACAGAACAGCAAAGGTCGGGTAACACGCAAATACAGACAGAGGGAAGACATAAATCCGTACATTACATACACACAAACTCAGACAGGGAAGACAGCACATGTATTACATATATATAAGACATTCACGACAAACAGAAAACAACAGGTGGCCAACAAAATCCATATTATATCCCACGTATCTTTACTTTCCTATTTATCTATGTGCTTAGCTCTTTCTACCCTTCCCTCCTTTTCCTTCTCGCTTGTTATCTCTGCGAGCGTTCTCAATTGCCAATACTTACACCTCAGTTAGTTGATCAGAAATTAACCTGGTCGTGCTATTTACCCATGGTTGGATCTTAAACCATTTTTCAGTTCCTTCCTTTGGTGGGAAGTTCCCCAGGCTGAGGCAACGGCAAGTATTGATCGGGAGAACAGTCGGACAGCTTGGCTATATCTATAAGAGTGTGAGAAAGGGGGCAGTGCATTTTGAACATCAGCAACATTTCTAACTTTCCAGACGGGTGGTGCCGTGGTAACCCTTACCCACACACTTTTCCTTGTCCTTACCCTACCTATTCAAATGTCTAGTTACATTGTCTAACGTGTTATTTCTTAGTCAATTGTCGTCATACAGTACCCGTCAAGTTTCTATGTCAGTCCATCCTCCCAGTCGCTATGTTCTAAGGAGGAACAGTCATGTTTAAGTCTACGTCTTTTTGAAAACTTATCGTCATAAGGACTATGCACATATTCCCTCCTTCCCTTTTCGTCGGTGGTTCGACCATCGCTCTCCCACACTCCAGCCGACGTTCTGACGTGACCTGCAGAAGGGAGGAGAAAGAAGGGGTGGGGGGGGCAGCATTCAAAACACATCGGCATGCAGTAGTCCGGAAATGTTTTTACTTACCACATACTCGACCTATCTCCACGTACTGCATTTCTTTACCATCTCGGCGTTTAAGCCCAGAGGGACCAGTAATGTCAGACAGATAATCATTGACGATCTGCGTATCTACATGAGTTACTTGGTCGCAATCCCTTTTGTTGGGTGCAAGGGTGGCGGCCAGGTGGCATTTCTGTGGTGTTGTTTCAAGGGCGTCTAAAACACTTTTTCCGGCTGCCTGTGACACAAAATGTAGCTGCTAAATATCTGGTCCTTTTTAATCTACATCCTTCATCACACTTATTCTTCGCTCACAGTAGCAAAACATCCAAAACTCATTAATGCAACTGCTACAACCATGCTCTCTTTTTCAAAATACTTTTAATAAAGAGGGTTGGTGTATAAATACAGGCCTATAACCCAGTGGACCGGCCACGGAGCAGATCGGAACTGTACGTAAGAAGAACGAAGTTGGTGGCAGTTCATTGCATAAAGTGCAGCAGTGCAAACAAATCGTATCAAACTTCCCTACAGAGCAAGCATGATGCATGTCAAGAATTCAGTTTTAATTAATTCATAAATTCATTATCCAATACTCATTCTTTATCTAAATTACACCAATTCATTTTCCAAATCATAATCAGTACCCACCCTAAGTCAGTTCTTTGTCCGGGCACATACTCAATATCCTTCATATCTACTTTCATTATCCAAAAAAAACTACATACATATCTCGGGGCAAAAAGCTGCGTGGTCAGGGTGCAACAAAGTTTATTCAAAAAAAAGTCTCATTTTGTGTCGGCGCCATTTTGGGTGGGGTCAGGCGAGTTCCAGCACAGTCAGAATATCTCCAATGACTCGTGGTTGGACCAGAACCTTCCGTTGGAAGTTCAAAAAGTTTTGCACAATGTGGTAATAGTCTAACAACAGTCAAAGAGTGGAGAGGGCGGCAACAATTTTCCTACCGGGTCATTCTGGTGTTCCTCCGGAACTGAACAAGTCTGTGCCGTGGCTGCATTTTAGCCATTTCCAAACTGAGGCTGGTGCCGGCAGGAGTGCACCGATGTCGCGGTTCCCAGTGAGGGGGGCGGGGGCGCCTGTGCGGAGGGATCGGGGTGCCCCCCGGCTCTCATAGAATCTTCAAGGTTGAGGAGAGAAGGCATGGGGTGCATGCCCGTCCTGGGCAAAAGACCGCTTTTTGATGTGGACCCTCTTTAAGCAAAGAGCATTGGGGTGTCGCTGGAAGCCTCCACCTGGAGGGAGGTGGGGGAGGCTCGTTCGCGTCACCTCCCCCTTCCAGCGACCCCGCGCCGTTCCTCGGCTCCGCCGCTTCGATATTGGCCGTGCTGGCTATTGAAGATGGGGGGGGGGGGGGGGGTCGGCGGCTGAGGCAAGACAGCCACCCCCCTTCCTTTTTGACATGTGGCGGGACTACCTCCAACTCTCCAGGAGTGGGCACGTGGCGGGGCTACTTGCTCTTGTCCAGACGTCGGCATGTGGCGGGACTACCTGTAACTATCCGGGCGATGGCATGTGGCGGGACTACCTGCAGCTGTCAGGCGTTGGGTGTAGTTGCGGCCATTATAGCACAAAGAAATGCCGTCATCCTCGCTTTGGCTTCGACGAAAACCGGATCGGGTGAGAGAGAGGGGTGGTCGGTGGCCGAGGCAAGACAGCCCCCTCTCTCCCCGCGGCCTGCAGGGCGGCAGAAGAGGGAAAGGTGGAGAGGTCCTTATTATTCTTTGGGCCGCCTGCCCACCAGCATCTCCTACTGACCGCGGCCAGGCGAGCCCCGCATACCTCGAGGCCTCGCCCTCCGGATGGGCGTAACCGCGGACCTGTTGCACTTCGGGAGCTTCCGGAATGGGGGTAGGTACCTATTGAATTGTTTCTATTTCGTGTGACCGTTATTTGGGCGTGGTGGGCAATGAGGCAGACATGTTGGGAGCAGGAATAGGCAGTGAAGCCTAGCTACCTCGTGGCTATTTTTGCTGTCAAATCTCCGCCATTTTATATTTCTTATTACGAACTATTTCTAGGTCTCTTATTTTTAGCGAAGTCAAAAGCTCATCAGGGGGTTACTGACTTAGCCTGATTTCTTTTTAGTTTACCTTCTTTTCCTTAGCGTGTTTCGAGCTAAAGTTTTCTGTTAGTAGGGAACGGTGATCACTTCATATTTTTATGTGTCCTTTTCACTAGGGGGTACTTCTGGATGGACCAGACGAGTTCCCTCCAATAAATGGTCCGGGGTGGAACGAGATTGTCGATCAAAAGGGGAACATATATTCCTTCATTAGGGTATCATCCTGGACAGACCAAGCGATGTACTTCCACTTACTAGGGTAGCCTCCTGGACGGACCAGATGGTCTACTTCCACTAAATGGCCCATGAGCGGGGAGCATATGTCCTCCATAAGGGTAGTCTCCTGGGCGGACCATGCGAGCTACCCCCCAAATAACCAAACAGTGGGGAGTGGGTAGGACTGACGAATTCACAAAGGGGCATAACCTACCCTTTACTACTTGCAAAGACTAGACAGAATATTTCTATTCCACGTTGTTTGCAAGTAGAAAATACCTCAAACGAAACAATTCCTGGGACAACAATGTCCAGGCAACCAATCAATCAGTGGGGAGAAAAACAGGCATGACGGATTACAACGGGGACAAATGTCTGCATTACCTGCCCTTCGCTATCTATAAAGGAAACAGAATATTCCTATTCGTCTCTGTTTGTGGACAGGGAAGATCTCAAAGAGCAACAATCGATTATTAATCGATTTCAAACAATCAGTGGGGAGAAAAGTAGGCATGACGGATTACAACGGGGACAAAAGTCTGCATTACCTACCCTTCTCTATCTGCAAAGAGGGACGACGTTCCTATTCGCCGCTGTTTGCAAACAGAGAATGTCTCGTTCTCCAGAAGAGAACCAATATGTCAAGTAGCCTTCAAAGCTAAATGAACCAATACCAACAATATCAGTATACAAATACTGATTCCAATACAAACAATCAATCAATCAGGTGGATAGAACCACCCTACCAATCAGGCGTAAAAACACCCTACTTAATCTTACCCGGACCGGACCATACGGACAGTTCTTCGTCTTCCTCCTCCAGCGCCCGATTGTTCTCTTACTCCATGTAGCATTCCTGTGGGATTCCAGTCAGGACAATAGGTCACTCGAGAGAGGTCCGTTCAGAATTGGTGAAGTTCTTTTCGATCGGCAGCCGGGCGAGGGCCCTCTCAAGGCAGGTATACTCCGATCATTCAGATGTTCACTTCTTCGTCTGGATCTCTCTTACCGGACCTTATGTCACTGATGGACCCCGCGTTGGGGCGCCAATTGTGGAACAGGAGCCCATATTACTACCGATGCCCAGGCCGCTGGCGCAAACCGCCTCTTAGTCCCATGTTGAATAGTTACCAAAATAAAGAGACGGGCGCTGGGAGCAGGAATCAAGAACAGAGTTTAATTCTCATGAGGAGAGCCAGTCATTTCGGACACGAAACACAGTGTCTTTCAGGAGGTGCTCTAACAAGTGAGCTGAGACTCCGTCTTTTATACTTTACAGAACACTTGGCATTACAATCATGATATTGTGTAACAAGGAAAATACATCCCCATGATCCTCGTGTCAATCCTACCCCACATGTGTCCACAATAGGGACCCTTGACCTGCTGATAAGAGGGGAGGACAATCACGCAGCTGAGTGTTCCGTCAACAGTTTAGGATGTGTGCGCCTGATCATAGCCCAGGGGGTGGGGTGGCCAGGATCAATAGTGGGTCCTTTCAAGAGGAGTGACTTTATACAATAAGGGCAGTAAATGGTACCTCCTGGCTCAGGCGATGGCCTCGGACATGTGTGGTCAGCCGGACTCGAGGGGAAGGGGTCATCAAAGGAGTGGTATTCATGCTGCGTGGACAATCGAGCGCGGAGGGAAGGCTTGTCAATAGAGGGGCATTCATGGAAGGAAAGGAGGGGTTGGTCAGGCGCGGCCGTGGTTCCCAAGGACAGGGTCTTGCAGAAGAAGAAGGTTTATGACTTGCCCATGGGAGGAGAAGGGAGGGGGGGGAAAGCCAGGGTGGACACAGGGACAGAGTCACATAGAGAGAGAGAGAGGTCTTATGACCCGTACATGAGAGAGCGGGGGCAGTCAGGTGCAGCTGGGGAGGGCTATGCCAGCTAAGGCGAAGGATGTCTCTTCAAGAGGGAATGGGGGGTTTGTGCGGGTCAAGCAGGAGGGTTGCCTTTCACAACAGGGTCGCGCAGAGGGAGAGGGTTTCATGGTCTATGCATGAGAGAGGGGGTTTAAGATACGCGCAGGAGGGAAGCCGAGGATTCCAATGGGTAAAAGGGCCATGGTGCCTAGAATGGCTGTACATATGCATAGGGGTATGGGCTCTTACTGGCAGAGTGATACGGTCAATAATTTACGGTATTCATGGTGCTCACAGGGAGAGGAGTGGGAGAAGAAGGGAAATGAATGCTGTTTATGTACATCAATTTCTTCAATTTCCACAACAACCCTTAGCTGGAGGTTGAACATCCCACTTTGGAGCATGGGAGTTTTGAATACTGTGTGCAGCAGCAGCCATGATTGAGGTTTTACCCCACTCCTTCTTTGATGTCTTCTATCTCAAATAAGGATTAGGATTAGAGAGCAGCAGCAAACTGCTTGTGCCAAATTGGTGCTAGATTGAGCTCTAATTAGAAGTACATTTAGATTATCAAGTTTGTTATCGATTTCAACGGTAAAAACAGCAAGGGTATTCAAAAGGTCAATTTGAAGATCCACCTTGTCTGGATGACAGTTGAGGGCAACTACCGTGAACTGTAGGGTCTGCAGGAATTGTGACCAGATGGAGGCCGGCACTGACAGAAGGAAATTGGGACTGACATCGATGGAAGTGCCACAGTTATGGGGCTCAATAGAAAAAGAAAATGAGGCCTCTAGTAGTGATTGATCATTCACTTCCAAGCCCGCAGTGTTAGATTGGTTGTCATCAATGTGACCCGGCTGAGAAGATTTTGGCAGAGATAACAGAACTATATTACCCACTGTTGCCTGGCCCTACTGAGCATTTGGTGGACTGAATGGACATTTTGGGGCATATTTACAAGGAGCTAATGCCTCTGCAGTGTCACTTTTTTGACGCTGCAGCAGTTTCTTTTTTATTTAGAGCCATATTTACAAAGTGATGCTAAAGCCTCTTAGCGCTACATTTCCACTGGTAGCGCCTATTTTGATTAATGCCAGAGCTGCTTGGGTCAGTTTTCGGTAATGATATGCAAGGCAGGCATTCCCTCGCTAAAGCCATCTCACAACTGATGCTGCCATATGTACAAACATTTACGGAAACAGCCCTACATGTGAAAAACAGGCGCTGAGTCCAATTAGTGGCAGTTTTTTACTGCTAAGAAAAGCAGGCCTTAAAAATGGTGCATGCACACTGGCATAAAAGCAGACCATACCAAAATTACTTTGGCAAGCTCAACTATGCCATGGATCTAGTACTATTGCAGCTTGGAGCACCAAAGAGACCACCACCACCACAGAGGCAGCGCAGGAGAAGAGAGCAGACATACTACCAGAGAATAACCCTCACTGACCTCAGGGAGGAGGAAGTAATTGGCCATACAGGCTCTAGAGGGAGCGAGTTGTCCACCTCCTGCACCAGATTGCACCAAGGCTGCAGACAACATCGCAGCACTGTACCAACATACCTCCGCAGGCCAAGCTACTGGCTGTCTTGTATATGCTGGTGTCTGGAACTATACAACCCACCACATCCAGAGTGTGAGGAGTATCCCAGGCATCCTTCTCAAAGTTCCTCCCCACCCTATACTGGATACCATCATAAGCCTCATGCTGCAGTACCTCTATTTCCCCAAAGCAGTGCAGCAACAACAGGAGAGCTTTTATGTCATTGCAGGATTTGCACAAGTGTTTGGGGCAGAGGACTGCACCCATGTGAAACTTGTGCCTCCAGCAGCACCATCACACCTTTGCAGCAATAGGAAGAACAACTTTTCGATGAACATGCAGGCAATCGTGGCCTCTTCATTAATGTCCTTGCGAAGTACTCTGGCAGTGCTCAAGACTTATTCATCTTCCGGCATTCCACCATCAATGAGCGCTTTCAGAAAAGGACCTATGGGAATGGCCTACTGGTTGGTAAGTACACCTCAAGCACATGACAGACCACATGGCAGTCAATTATGTAGGAATACGTTGACATATACGTTTTGGGTTGAATGAGACAGTGCATATGTAATTGGTGTGGGCCTACATATTTAAACCATACTGTATGGCCTATATGCAACACATTCCAACAAGTCACAAATGTCAAGACAGCCTATGCCACTGTGGGCCACATGTACAAGTGTTATGTTATGTTATATTAAGGAAACTTGTAGAGCGCACAATTACCCAATTTGGTGTTTCGGTGCTAACTAAGGTAGAGCATACTGACAATAAGTTGCATTACTTGTTAAGCAACCAGGTCTTAATCTCTTTCCTAAATGCCCATGAGGAGGGAATGCTTCTAATATGCGTTGCAAGATCGTTCCATAGTTTTGCTATACGGAATTGAATACTCCTGCCTCCCCAGTTTGCCTTTTTGATCTTAGGGACTACTAGGGTTTTAGAATTTGCGGATCGTAAGGTCCTATTAGGAATATGCCATCTAAACGTTTTCCTAAGAAATTCCGGACCTTTATTGTAGAGTCCTTTATGTGCCATGCATAGAGCTTTTAATTTAGCACGGTTCTGTATTAGAAGCCAATGTAGCTCTCAAAGTCCCAGAGAGATAGCATGATATTTAGGTAAATTTAGAATCATTCTATCTGCTACATTTTTCACAAGTTGCAACTTATTTACATGTTTTTCTTGCAAGGCCATGCACAGACTGTAGCAATAGTCCAATTTTGAAAGAACTAATGCCATGATCACATTTTTTCTAAAATTGTTTGGAATATATGGCAGTATTTTCCTAATCGTTCTAATGGTATAGTATGCTGAAGAAACCACAGAGGATATTTGGGCACCCATATTAAGCTTGTTGTTAGACCTGGCACCATTGGCGCGAGTCTCCCTTTTTCGCTGTTGCCTCATGTGTTTTTCTGGTAATAGATGCTTTGGGCACTGTGCCACTGCTGTCCAGTGCCACAGTGCAAGTGCTCCCCACTATAAATTGATGTATTGATTAGTGGTTCCCTGATTGGATGTTTGATTTAGTGTCAGCCCCTAGTACAGTGCACTGAGTGTGCCCAGGGCCTGTGATCCAAATGCTGCTAGTGGGCTTGCAGCACTGGTTGTGCCACCAACAGAAGTAGCCTTGTAAAATGTGTCTAAGGTCTGCCATTGCAGAACCTGCGTGCAGTCTGGTACTGTCATGCTGACTGTGCAACTGCACCGACTTGCCAGTCCATAAACCTTCCCTTGTCTTCATATTAGTCGCCCCTATGGTAGGCCCAAGGGCAGGGTGCATTGTAAGTATAAGGTAGGACAAGCCTGATTTGTGTGACATGTCCTAATAGTGAATTACAGCCATTTTCGTTTTTCACTATTGCAAGGCTACCTGTTCTCCATAGGCCTGAATGGGCTGTTAGAATTGTTACATTCTATAATCCTAACAGACTCAGAGAACGTGGTAGAAATTCGAGTTTAGTATCTGTTAGTAATGTTTATTTTAATATTCTGTGTTTGCAAATACCACTTTTAGAAAGTAGGTATTTGCTTGCCTAACCATTATAGCCTGCCTCTACTAGGTTGTGTATTCCATGTCTGGGTTTGTGTGTGACAGGACTGGGGAATTCCAGGAGACAGGCTGGGGCAGCCCGGTGGTAAATCGGGAGATCTGCATCTAGAAGGGAGGGAGGAGTGCACCTGGGACCTGAATAGGGCTAGGCCTTCCCTCTACAATGATGGCTCCACCCCCTGTGGTGTGTCTGATGTCTCTGCCCTGCACACCGAAAGAAGAGGAGGAAGACTCAACAAAGTGCTCCAGGACTGTACTTGCCTTCCACAATGCTGGCTCCACCTCCTGTGGGGCGTCTGATGTGCCTGCCATGTGCTGTGAAAGGGAAGGAGAATTCTGGTAAACAGAGTGCTTCAGAACTGGCTTGAACTGGGCACAGGCCCCTCTCCCCTCAGAGAACAAAGGATTTTGGGTTATAAGTATTGGGACCCTATTCCCATAAAATTAGATCACTCCTGGAACTGACAAGACGAAACCTCTGCTGAGGAGAAGGAACCTGAAGAAAACTGAGGAGAGACTATTCCCAAGCTGAAGTGCTGCTTGGGGGATTGGCCTGCAGTGGTTGCCTTGCTGCCAAAGGGAGGAGAAATACTTTGTGGACTTTTCTTTTCAACTTGTGCAAAGATCTCCAAGGGCTTGGAAGAGAGCTTGCCCCCTGACCGAAGTCCCAAGACCAGTGGACTTCACCAGCCTTTGTGAATTGCTGCTGGAAACAAGTGGCTACAGAAGCAGGGAGCTGTGACCGACTCTCACGACCGGCCCGGTGTCCTGTATGCACGGCACCAAGCAATGTCCGCCTCGAACAATGCAAGCTCTGCACTCACCGACTCCGTCCTGACGCCGTTAACGAGCCGTAACCTGCACCGCGACTGGAAGGACGCCGCGACGTGCAACACCTCGCTACACCGAATCGAACTGGTCTGAACGACGCGGTCACTGCTGCTGACTTCGAGTCCTGGGACTGCAACGGAGTTGGGCACTGCCTCACATGCTTCGCAACGCACCGCCCGACTCGCACCGCTGTCTGGACTGATCGAGGCCAGCTCCCGAACTCCGGCTCGTTCGCTGCACCGCAAGCTGCAAGCACCGCATCGAAGCACCGTCTCGCCCTGCAACCCAAGACTTGAATCTACTGACTCTGTCAACGGGCCACTGCCTGCACCGCATCGAGAGACTATGCGACCTGCAACGCTTCCTTTCTGCACCGCAACGATCACCGGAACTGGCTCGCACATACGTGCCGGCCGCTCCAAGGAAAAGGTACTGTGTTTGAGTCTGTCGACATTTGAGTGGGTCCGGACCACCGCGGTCCGCTGGATTTGTTAGACTCTATGTTCTTTCAGCACGCTGTAGCCGGACAAGGCTACCGACTCGCACAGAACTTTGATTTACACCTTTTTAACCAGAACTCTTGAAATGTAATAGTACTGTGGATTCTTTTTGTCGTTTATTGGTCTTGTGATAACTCTATATAAAGTATACTTATTTTTGATATAAAACCTTGTGTGGTGTCCATTTGTAGTGTTGTCACTGGGTTACTGTATGTGGTCACAACTGCTTAACTTACATCGCCTCTGAAATAAGCCTTGACTGCTCGTGTCACGCCGCCTAGTGGGTGAGCAGGGGTTATTTTGAGAGAGTAATTCCCTTGCCCTGACTAGAGGAGAGGGTCCCTGCTTGTCACAAGTACTACCTGTGCCAACCAGATACCCCCAATTCTAACATTGGAAGGCAAGCGGAAAGGATTCTGAATTTGCATTTGTGACATATACAGTGATTGGTGAACACTACTTAGTGAGTGCAGACCATAACACAACCACGTACTTCTGATACTTGTTTTTGCCAAGAGATCTCCATTTGTTTTTTAAATCATGCCTGGTTCAGTCAGAATAGAAAATGCAGCATCCATTGCATCTGTTGACTGTGATTGGGAGGAAGAGAAACTAAAAAGCTACACCAATAACCAGCTCAAGAGCTTCTGCAAAAAGTACAATATTCCCCTGACCGGAATCACCAAGAAGGAGCACTACCACAAGGTGCTGAGGAGGACCTGGATGGCAGCAAGGAATGCCCCTGGTGATTTAGTGGAATATGAGGATACAGAGCAGCAGCTTGGTGGGCCACTGGGTCCTGAGAGGAGGGGTGCACCCTTCCCAGTGGGTAGCAGTGTTTCTGTCTGAGGTCTGTCACCAGAAGAGTTGGCAGACAGAAAATAAAACAGGATGCATGAAATGGAGATGGCCAAGCTCAAATTGAATGGGCAACTGGAGCTAGAAAGCAAGAAGATGGCTCTAGAGGAAAAGAGATTACATTTGGAGCATGATAACGTTTTGAGGGAGTTGGATCTGAAAGCCAGGAGCCTAGAGATTACTCCCTCTGGAAGCAGCAGACCGCCAGCACCTGGGGAAAGTAGAGTGTACATCCCCAAAGATGTGGTGAAGGAGTTTTTTTAAGAATGATGATATTGGGCAGTGGTTCAGAGCCGACGAGGTAGCCATGTCTTCCCACCGGGTCCCTGAGAGGGATTGGGGAGCGGGGTTGTGGGGAAGGTTCCTCAGTGAGGGGCGGGACACACTGTTGGACTTGCCTTCTGAAGTCCATAATTCCTATAGCCACATGAAAGAGGCACTCATGACTAGGTATGGTTTGATTCCTGAGCTGTATAGGCAGAGGTTCAGGAAGTTCAAGAAGATAGAAAATAGTACCTGGGTGGAGTATGTCACTTTCTTTCGCAGAGCATTGGATGGTTGGGTAAAGGGCAGCAAAGATAATGATTTTCAAGGTCTCTTGGATCTGATTGCATGGGAGCACTTGTCTGATAATTGCTTTCCAGAGCTGCACCAGCACCTGATTGATAGCAAGCTGACTAACCCTAGGAAGCTTGCTGAGGAGGCGGACCACTGGGTCAGTACCCGGGTCCACAAGGGTCACGTGGGAGACTCAGCCAAAGGTGGGCAGGGTCCCCAGCAGAAGAGTGGGGGGACAGGGGTAAACAGAGGGAGTTCCGCAGAGGGCCCCAAAGTAATTCCCAAGGGAACCAAGAGAAAGGTTCCCAGCCTCCCCCTAAGAAAAAGCCAGTGGTCCCGACAGGTAATCCCATTCCACAGGGACCCCTGAAATGTTACAGATGTGGGGAACTGGGTCATAGGGCGAATGATCCCAGGTGCTGCCTGTTTCGTAAACCAGCACCCACTGGTGCTCTGCCCCGGCAGATGGCTAGTGTAGCCTTTGAGGAGAAGGTGGAAGTCCAAGGTGGGTGGGGTCCCTCAGAGATGTCCCTTGTCTCTTTAGGAGACTGTGAGGTGGTCCCAGAAAACCAACTGCCCAACAACACTAAGAAATATGGGCAGTGGGTGACCATCAATGGCCAAAAGGTGGAGGCTCTTAGAGACACAGGAGCCAGTGTGACAGCTGTCAGGTGTCACCTGGTGTCTCAAGAGCAGGTTGTCCCAAATGCATTCTGCTAAGTTGTTAACGCCGACAACACAGAGAGTCGTTGTCCAATGGCTCAGGTTCCCTTTGAGTGGGGCGTCTCTGGTACTCTTCAGGTAGCTGTGAGGCCCGCCATGCCTGTTAACTGTTTGTTAGGGAACGATTGGGAGAGCTCACCTTGGGAGAAGGTAGAGAAGAGTCCTCACCTGAGGATGGTGGGACTGCCTGACTGGGCGTGCGTGACCACCCGGTCAATGGCAGCCAGTAGGGGTGCTCAAGAGGACCTGGAGCCTGACAGGGAGGCCCAGGAACCTGCCTTAGAGAGAAGTGGCAGGGGGCGTGGGAAACCGGCCCCTGAAGTTTCCATGGCCCAGGAGGAGATAGACCCTGAGGGGGATGCCCTGGAGCGTACCGGGGAACAAGTAGCTAAACTGAGGGACCTACCTGAGCTGACCCATTGGCAGCAAGAAGGAGGCCCCTCCAGGGAAGAATTCTGCAGGGAAAAGAGAGAATGCCCCTCTCTTGAGGGCTTGCGGCAACAGGCTGCAAGCCAGGCAGCAGGTGATCAGTCTGGGTCATATTGGATCTACTGAGAGAAACGTCTCCTATATAGCGAGCCTAAGGTTGCTGAGCCTGGGTCAGCCCATGTGCTGGTGGTACCCCAGCACTTCAGGGCCTTCCTACTGGAGCTGGCTCATGATGTGCCATTGGCAGGACATTTGGGGCAGGACAAGACCTTTGAGAGGCTTGTCACCCACTTTCATTGGCCCCAAATGTGCAGGAGTTCAAACACTCACTGCAGGACCTGTCAGACTTGCAAGGCAAGTGGAAAGAGTGGGAGGAAGCAGAATGCTCCTCTCCAGCCATTCCCTGTGGTTGGTACTCCCTTTGAGCGAGTGGGGATCAAAATTGTGGGGCCACTGGACCCCAAGACCGCCATGGGCAACAGGTTCATCCTGGTCTTGGTGGACCATGCCACCCTGTACCCGTAAGCCATACCTCTAAGGACAGTGACGGCCCCCGTGGTGAGACGAGCACTGATGGGAATTTTTTCCAGATTGGGATTCCCTCGTGAGGTGGTGTCTGACCGGGGAACCAACTTAATTTCCAAGTATATGAAGTCCCTGTGGCAGGACTGTGGGATAATTTACAAGTTTACCACTCCTTACCACCCCCAAGGAAATGGGTTGGTTGAAAGGTTCAACCGAACCCTGAAGGGCATGATTATGGGTCTTGAGGAACCCATGAGGCGTAAGTGGGACGTCCTATTACCATGCCTGATGTTTGCATACCGGGAGGTGCCACAGAAATCTCTAGGGTCAGCCCCTTTGAGCTTCTCTATGGACACCCAGTCAGAGGACCTCTGAGTCTGGTCAAGGATAGCTGGGAGCAATCTCCAAGGAACCCTCCCCAGGATGAATATAGCTACATGCTGGCCTTCAGGAACCAGACTAGGCGTTTCAGGCAACTCGCTGAGGCGAATCTGGAAGCCAGCCAGGAGGAGATGAAGCGCTGGTATGACCAGAATGCCACTCTGGTAGAGCTTCACCTGGACAGAAAGTGTGGGTCATGGCCCCAGTGGAGACCTGTGCGCTCCAGGGTAAGTGGACCGGACCCTTTGAGGTTGTGGAGCGCAAGAGTCCAGTTATCTTCTTGGTGGACTTGCGGTCTCCCAGGAACCCCTTGAGGGTCCTGCATGTCAACCGCCTTAAGCCCCACCTAGAGAGGTCTGAAGTGGGCATGCTCTTGGCCTACATTGGCTGGAATGGAGGAGGAGACTGAGCCTCTTCCTGACCTCCTGGCGACCACAGAGCAGGATGGGTCAGTGGATGGTGTTATCCTCTCCTCCACCCTGACCCCTGAGCAACAGAATGACTGCCGCCAGTTGCTGGGACAGTTTCCTGATCTGTTCTCCCTGGTTCCTAGTATCACAGATTGGTGTGTCCTTGATGTGGATACAGGAGACAGCTTGCCTGTGAAGCACACGTCTTACAGGGTAACTGACAGGGTGAGGGCTTGCATCAAAGAGGAGGTCTCAAAGATGCTTGCCCTAGGGGTGATTGAGTCCTCCAGCAGTCCTTGGGACAGCCCAGTGGTCTTGGTCCCGAAGGCTGCAGCACGGGTACCACACCCGAACTCCGGTTCTGTATGCACTACCGAGGGCTCAATCCGGTCACGAAGACCAACGCGCACCCTATCCCCAGAGCTGATGAGCTCATTGATTGGCTAGGGGCTGCACGGTACCTCTGCACGTTTGACTTGACGTCTGGGTACTGTCAGATCGCCTTGACTGATGGGGCAAAGGAGAGGTCAGCATTCTCCACACCAGATGGGCATTTCTAGTTCCGGGTTATGCCCTTTGGGATGAAGAATGCCCCTGCCACCTTTCAGAGGTTGGTCAACCAGGTGTTGGTTGGACTGGATGAGTTCAGTGCCGCCTACTTGGGTGACAGTGCAGTGTTCAGTGTCACTTGGGAAGAACATCTGCGCCACCTCTGGGAAGTGTTGTTGGCACTGCGGAGAGCAGGCCTCACGATCAAGGCGAGTAAGTGCCAGATCGGGCAGGGTTCTGTGGTGTACTTGGGACACCAAGTTAGGAGCGGCCAGGTGGCGCCCCTTCAACCCAAGATTGAAACCATCCTGGCTTGGGAACCCCCCAAAACCCAGACAGAGGTGAGAGCCTTTTTAGGACTCACAGGGTACTACAGGAGGTTTGTCAAGGGGTATGACAACATGGTTGCACTCTTGGCAGAGCTGACTTCCAAGAAGCAGCCCAAGAAAGTGATTTGGACTGACACCTGTCAGAAAGCTTTTGAGGCCCTGAAAGCTGCCATGTGAAGGGCACCTGTGCTCCTGGCACCCAACTTCTCCACAGAGTTTATCGTTCAGACAGACGCTTCAGAGCATGGTGTGGGGGCTATTCTTTCACAGATGAATGAGGAGGGCCTAGATCAACCTGTAGCCTTCATCAGTAGGACGTTACTTCCACGGGAACAGAGGTGGAGTGCTATTGAGTGCGAGGCATTTGCTGTGGTCTGGGCACTGAAGAAGCTGAGACCATACCTGTTTGGGACTCACTTCTGGGTTCAGACAGACCACAGGCCCCTCAGATGGTTGATGCAAATGAGGGGTGAGAATCCAAAGCTGTTGAGGTGGTCCATCTCCCTACAGGGTATGGACTTTACGGTGGAACACCGTCCTGGTACAGAACACGCCAGCGCTGATGGTCTGTCCAGATTTTTCCGCCTTAGTGATAAGAACTCCCAGGAGGTAGGGTAGTTCTCCCAACATTTCAGCTGGAGGTGACACGTGTTAGACCTGGCACCATTGGCGTGAGTCTCCCTTCCATTTTTCGCTGTTGCCTCCTGTGTTTTTTTGGTAATAGATGCTTTGGGCTCTGTGCCACTGCTGTCCAGTGCCACAGTGCAAGTGCTCCCTACTGTAAATTGATGTATTGATTAGTGGTTCCCTGATTGGATGTTTGGTTTACTGTCAGACCCTAGTGCAGTGCACTGAGTGTGCCAGGGGCGTGTTATCCAAATGCTGCTAGTGGGCTTGCAGCACTGGTTGTGCCACCCACAGAAGCAGCCTTGTAAAATGTGTTTAAGGTCTGCCTTTGCAGAACCTGCGTGCAGTCTGACACTGTCATGCTGACTGGGCAAGTGCACCCACTAACCAGTCCCTAAACCTTCCCTTGTCTTCATATTAGTCACCCCTATGGTAGGCCCAAGGGCAGGGTGCATTGTAAGTATAAGGTAGGACAAGCCCTGAAGTGTGTGGCATGTCCTAATAGTGAATTACAGCCATTTTCGTTTTTCACTATTGCAAGGCTACCTGTTCTCCATAGGCCTGAATGGGCTGTTAGAGTTGTTAAATTCTATAATCCTAACAGACTCAGAGAGTATGGTAGAAATTCGAGTTTAGTATGCCTGGACTCAGAATAATATAATACATCTTTTAGTAAAGTTTATTTTAATATTCTGTGTTTGCAAATACCACTTTTAGAAAGTAGGTATTTGCTTGCCTAACCATTTGAGCCCGCCTCTGCTAGGTTGTGTATTCCTTGTCTGGGTTTGTGTGTGACAGGATTGGGGAATTCCAGGAGACAGGCTGGGGCAGCCCGTGGTGAATCGGGAGATCTGCATCCAGATGGGAGGAGTGCACCTGGGACTTAAATAGGGCTAGGCCTTCCCTCCACAATGCTGGCTCCACCCCCTGTGGTGTGTCTGATGTCTCTGCCCTGCACACTGAAAGAAGAGGAGGAAGACTGTCAGCAAAGTGCTCCAGGACTGTACTTGCCTTCCACAATGCTGGCTCCACCTCCTGTGGGGCATCTGATGTGCCTGCCCTGTGTTGTGAAAGGGAAGGAGAATTCTGGTAAACAGAGTGCTTCAGAACTGGCTTGAACTGGGCACCGGCTCCTCTCCCCTCAGAGAACAAAGGATTTTGGGGTATAAGTATTGGGACCCTGATCACATGAAATTAGATCACTCCTGGAACTGACAAGACAAACCCTCTGCTGAGGAGAAGGAACCTGAAGAAAACTGAGGAGAGACTATTCCCAAGCTGAAGTGCTGCTTGGGGGATTGACCTGCAGTGGTTGCCTTGCTGCCAAAGGAAGGAGAAAGTCTTTGTGGACTTTTCCTTTCAACTTGTGCAAAGAACTCCAAGGGCTTGGAAGAGAGCTTGCCTCCTGACCGAAGTCCCAGGTCCAGTGGACTTCACCAGCCTTTGTGAATTACTGCTGGAAACAAGTGACAACAGAGGCAGGGAGCTGTGACCGACTCTCACGACCAGCCCGGTGTCCTGTAGGCACTGCACCAAGCAACATCCACCTCGAACAACGCAAGCTCTGCGCTCACCGACTCTGTCCTGATTCCGTCAACGAGCCGTAGTCTGCACTGCGACTGGAAGGACACCGCCACATGCAACGCCTCGCTACACCGACTCATACTGGTCTGACCGATGCGGCCACTGCTGCTGACTCCGAGTCCTGTGGCAGCACCGGAGTTGGTCACCGCCTCGAATGCTTTGCGACGCACCGCCAGACTTGCACCACTGTCTGGACTGATCGACGCCAGCTCCCGACCTCCGGCTCGTTCGCCGCACCGCAAGCTGCAAGCACCGCATTGAAGCACCGTCTCGCCCTGCAACGCAAGCCTTGGATCCACCGACTCTGTCAACGGGCCGCTGCCTGCACCGCATCGAGGGACAACGTGACCTGCAACTCTTCCTTTCTGCCCCGCGACGATCACCAGAACCGGCTCGCACATCCGTGCTGGCCGCCCCAAGGAAAAGGTACTGTGTTTGAGTCTGTCGACATTTGAGTGGGCCCGGACCGCCGCGGTCCACTGGATTTGTTAGACTCTGTGTTCTTTCAGCACACTGTAGCCGGACAAGGCTACCAACTCGCACAGAACTTTGATTTACACCTTTTTAACCAGAACTCTTGAAATTTAATAGTACTGTGGATTCTTTTTGTCGTTTATTGGTCTTGTGATAACTCTATATAAAGTATACTTATTTTTGATATAAAACCTTGTGTGGTGTCCATTTGTAGTGTTGTCACTGGGTTACTGTATGTGGTCACAACTGCTTAACTTACATCGCCTCTGAAATAAGCCTTCACTGCTCGCACCACGCCGCCTAGAGGGTAAGCAGGGGTTATTTTGAGAGAGTAATTCCCTTGCCCTGACTAGAGGAGAGGGTCCCTGCTTGTCACAAGTACCTACCTGTGCCAACCAGAGACCCCCCATTCTGGCCACCAGTTAGGGGACCAGCTAGGGGAGGGATTTCCAAATATAATAACCTCAGTTTTTCCTGAATTGAGCTTCAAACAGTGTCTACTCATCCAACTGCTGACCGCCTTCATGCAGTTGTGACATCTTTGCGGACATGATGAGTCTTTGTGGCAGTGACTACCAAATTGGTGTCATCGGCATAGGATGTAACCGCTAAGTTACACTTTTTAATAAGTGGGTCCAATATGGCCACATAAATTTAAAGAGTCAGGCTCAGTGCCGATCCTTGTGGCACTCCACACGGTAGAGTGTAAGGTGTTGGCTGAAATTTTCATAGCGCCAAGGTTTGTTTCCTGCCTGTGAGGAAAGAGGTGAGTATTGCCAGAGCCTTATCCTTAATCCCTATTTCTGCTAGACGGTGAATCAGGGTTTTATTGTCCACCATATCAAACACAGCCAATAGGCCCCTAATAGGATGAGAACTGCGAATCCACCTCCATCTAGTGTCATTCTTATCTCTTCAGCTGCCTTGACCAGAGCGGTCTCGGTGCTATTTTCCGGTCTAAATCCAAATTGTGTTGGATCTAGAATTGAATTATCCTGAATGTATTTAGATAATTCTATATTCAAGATTTTTTCAATGATTTTAGAAGGCACCAGGAGGTGTGATATTGTGCGACAGTTGTTAGGGTCCATACTATTGAGATTAGATCTTTTTAACAGAAGGAGGATGGAAGTTTGTTTCCAAACAGACGGAAATACGCATGTGGAACATTAGGAGAGTCTGATTAGTTTTGCATGATAAAAGTTGCTCCTTGCTCTTGGTAGGTGAAAGTGAATACTAACAGTGGTACACGATCTTGTGTTAAGAGTGTTGTCTGCTCACTCTTAAGGTGATTGTTAGTTTTATCAAATGTTTTAAAGATCTCATTCACCTTTTCTTCAAATGTATTGCAAAACTGTTGGCTCTGATTGATGGCATCATTATCAGGTAAAGAGGTGAGTTTGGTTACCACCTGAAAAACTTTCTTGTTAGAACTGGAAGACTTCTCAATCATTTAAGGGAAGTAGTTGTTTTTTTCTTTTATAATATGTTTTTTGTAATTTGTTAATACAAGTTTATAGGCCAATTTTTCTTGCATGTCATAATGTTTCTTCCAGCTCCTTTCAATCCTTCTACAATATTGTTTTTCTAGCCCCAAGGCTTCTGTAAACCAGGGGGCTGATGGTTCCTTTCTATTGGGACAGATGCATTTAGTGGGGGTCAACTGTTGAAAGGTATCAGACAGCCATTCTGAATAACAGTTCGCTGCCAATTCTGCATCGAAGGAAATAATTGGCTGCTTTCATTTTAATAATTGAGCTAAAGATTCTGTATTAATTCTGTTCCAAGTCCCAACTTTAATGTATTTAGTAGATTTGACTAATTGATGCTGCTTACTTAGATTTTCAGTGTTAAAATTATTACATAGTGGTCTGACGATACCACAGGAAATATATATATATATATATTTTTTTTTAAAGGATTAATTTCTAAAAAGACCATCTAGAGTATGACCTTCTGAGTGTGTGATTTCCCCTATTACCTGCTTAAGGCCTAAGGATTTAGCAATATCAAGGAGCGCAGCTGTTTCCTTATCATCCACTGCTTCCAAATGGAAATTAAAATCTCCCAGAATGGCAAATTATCGGATTGGAAGCTATTTTTAGCTAGTAATTCGAAAATGTTTATAAATGCATTTTTATTTGCCCCCGGCAAACAATATATCAATATTCCAGATAATATGGTCTGATTTGATCTACTGAGTTTCAAAGAAAAAAACTCACAATCCATGTTTGTGACAGATTCACAGGAGACTGTTTGTTCATTTTGAAAAATTACGGCTAATCCACCCCTTTTCCTTAGCGGTCTAGCACACCTGAAAAGGGAGTCGTTCTTGGGGATCGCAATCGCAAAGTCAGTGCTACATGATTGATCGCTCCAGATTTCCATAATAAAAAGCCTGTCTAGCTGTTCTGAGTCAAATAGTTCTGCTACGTCTAATTTATATTTTGGAAGGGAACAGGCGTTAATTACACCAAGACGTAAGTTATCCACTTTATTTTTCCTGTGTAAGGAATCATGAGAGTTTGCTTTCGGCCGGCGTACTGGCTTTAAAAAATTGCTATTGCAATTTGGGCATTTTAGGTCGGTTCACCCAGCTTCATTAGTTCAGATGCATGCAACGTGGATGGCGTTGCAGACCAAGCATGTGTAGCATCTAACTTCAATATCTAATTATGTCTTCATGGTTGTTTGTGAAACTTGCAGAGGGTCTGGCCCTGGGCCTGGTCCTGGCAAAGAAGGGTGCAGACGTGCTTGCCTTTGGTGCACCTTTGTCATGTTTAAATATCCTCTTGGAGGAGGGGGAGTATCCAGACGAAGGTCGGCGCTGAAAGAACGTAAAATGTGGTAACACAAAAGGGTCTTTTAACTGGGGTCCAGCAGCCCCTGCAGTACCTTCAGGCTTCCCTTGGGTGCTGCTACAGGAAAAGGAAAAGAAACCAAATCAAGAGGGAAAACCAAATGAACGAAATGTATAAAAATGGGATGTAGTTTGTATGTTATGGTTACTGCATAAGTTATGTCAGTGCTTACCAAAGGAGAAAGAAAAATTTCTTTCTAGAGTCCCCTCACTCACCAGGGTTTCCCCACGGTGACATGCTTCATCATTGGGGCCATCCCAGTTCTCTACGAAAAGGGGCGTGCTGCGACTAGTGAACTACGCAGGAGCACTTTATTTGTGAAAGACTATGTGTGATGTAAAGTGTTGTGATGGTGGAGTGGGTGTGTGACTTAAAAATACCGTGCTAGTGGGCCTCAACAATTTATTCTGCTCCTAGTTTGGTATATTAAAATGGGGTAACACTGCTATTTAACCTTGAATTGGGTCAAATCAGTGTTCTTTGGTCAACATGTTTCAAGCTCCCCAAGCTTTTTATCAGGACCATACAGGGTCCAGCCCTGTATATACCACTCCTATATTTTAATAAATAGGATTAATTCGATATATTTTCTATGCGCTGTTAATTTAAAACATGCGTGTTGTACATACGATTTGTACCTTAATGATGTTTCTTAATGATGTTTATGTATTGGTGCTTAATTGCACTTCATGGTCTCAGGCGAGGGCGGGATCACCTCGTGGAAGCATTGTTCCGTATCGTTCCCCTCCCGACCGCATATGCGGTCGGGAGGGGAACGAATAGGTAATACCAAGCGGCTTCACCGATACGGAACAATGATTCCACGAGGTGATCCCGCCCTCGCCTCAGACCATGAAGTGCAATTAAGCACCAATACATAAACATCATTAAGAAACATCATGAATAATAATTTAATTTAACACTGTTTTTAATAAAGTCGATATTTTTTACAACTATATTATTGTAAACGATATTTTGTAATCAATATTTTTGTACTTACCTGTTTGTAGATACAAATTCGATATTTTGACGGTCGATATTTTGTCCACGATATTTTTGCAAGTCGTAATTTTGTCCCTCGATATTATTTCAGTGATCCGTCTTGAAATATATGGGGCAGATTGCTATACTCGCCAACTATGGTGTGTAAAATTATATAGGTGTGCTGCATATTACACGACATATGTGTCAGGACAAATGTGCCATGGCTGATGAAAATGTGGAGTGGGATCTTCCGGATGATGAGGAGGAGGAAGATGAGGAGCTTCATAGACCTGGACCATCAGTTACTGCAACACTGCAGAGGGACAACATTATAAATAATTTCTTGTCAAAACCATGATTGATTTGCATGATATCACATAATGATGAAAGATCAAACAAATCATCTTTGTGTAAATAAATGTATGACCGCTACCACTGTGTATACATTTTAATTCCATACTCACAGTTAACACCTAAACATTCAAATTTGTGCTGCTACTAATTGTGACACAGTTAATGTATGTCGCTATGTGTAACAAACAGCATTGAACATTATCTGTTAAAAATGAAATAGCATGCATGCCAACTACCTGTAGCAGATAGTCCTCCATTGCCAGCCACAATTAACATGGTGTGGTAATGTAGATAGTGTTCAATGACTGTGTGTTTGTCTCATCGGCTGCTAGCCACTTGTACTGCCTCATACTTGTGGACGTTAGTAGAAGGACACTGATAGTATGATGATTTAAGTGTTTCATATAGTATGTGCATGGAAACCCAGTCCCAAAACTACAGTCTACATATGCTACATCAATACCTGTATCCACATGTCAAATCCTTTAGGTAATCTCAAATCACACAAAGAAATGCTACATACTATACTTTGCCAGTGCAACAGTGTTGCATGTGAACACCCACTGTGATGCACAAGCATCACAGCCCTAAAGCAGACTGTAGTCATGGAGTCACATTTGCAGCATTACTGCCAGCAACATTTAGGAGGTCTAGGCAAGCCATACATGGTGATGTATGACAACATCTTCAGCATGAGTGACAATCGTGGTGGCCACTAATGCTCATACAGTTAAATACCGGTGGTGTATGACCCTACTAGTTACACACAATCAATTGAGACAATCCATACCGCCCAGGTGTATGCAGCCAATCACAGCAGTTGCATGCAAATGAAAATGTACCCTCACACGTTTCCACACGGTCTATTGCCACAACTGTTAAAGATGGCACAGATTTGCAATAGGCAGGGCATTTGTAGATGTGGGTGCACTGACCCCATGGCAGTGCCAGTTTGTGCCATCCCTGGGGGAAGGTACATCAATGTAAATGGGTGCACACACAACAATTAGCACACAGGTCACCTATTGCAAGTTCAGCCAATGCACAGCATTGACTTTGGCTACTATGTGTAGCATGAACTCCCAAAGGCATGTATGTACATAGTAAACACACAAAGGAAAACCATGCACATACAACAAGCAGATCAACTACACTATACTCAGTGAACATTCCAATCCCTGCAATTGAAATTGGAATAGCCCAACACAATACACGTCCCAAAAATTAAAAATGTACTGTTAGTCTAAAAAAAGTTGACAAATGGCCCTGATTCGTGAATTCTAGTAGCAACAGCCTCTAGATAATGTTAAGCTTAGCAGCCAAGGCATATGGATGACCGAATGGTGCCTACTCAGGCCTTGCAAGAAATGTACCCTAGACTGTTAGTGTAAAAAAAAGACTCATTGTCAGAAAACATGATGCATCCGCACAGGAAGTGATGTCAAGGAACATGCATGCTGTAAAACAGGACGTGCGAAGGTTACTTTCACTCTCTATTTAAGTCACAGTTCTACTGTCTGTGCTGCAGAGTGCTTGTATGGGGATTGTGCAGGAAAGTTTTGGATGTGTATTGAGCTGTTGTGTCGTTCCACTGTCTCTGACATGTTTGTAAAGTCCTTTTTTGGCATATTTGTCGAGTATTGTGTTTTGTTTTGTGTCCTGTCGGGGGTTTGTCTACTAGGGTATTTTTATATTAGGGGTAGTTGTGGATGATTGGGGGGTTCCATATTATTTTTGCTGAAATCTGTTCATCTGGGATCATGTTTGGGAAAGGTAGTGTGCCTTGCATGTCTGAATTAGCGTTTGGGGGTTTCCTATGGCTCATAAACTTTTATCTCCCACACATGGTAGCCAGTGAAGGGTCGTGTTCTTCGGGATATCCAGTGGCTGTGTGGAAGCAACGCTAGGAGAGGGTGCGGCAACACATGTTGTGCATATTTTGCATAGACAGGACGATGACCCAACTCAAACTTCGCTGGGCGGATCTGGTTGGCGGCGCTGAAACAGAATATCCAGTTGGAAATGCCGACGTACACAAATATCGAGTTGGAAATATCGCAATTCAGAAATATCGACAGCAAGAAAATTGCGGTCAAGAATATCGAATTTAAGGTGAGAAATATTGTTTTTAAAAATATAGAAGCCATTACTATTGTTTGCAAAAATATAGATGTTTAAAATATCGACTTTCTAATTAGCGTTATGTATGCTAGTTTATATTTTAAATGTATGTGATGTATTTTTTTGTATAAGTATTGTTTATGTTTTTTAATATATGTGTTACATTTTTAGTTGTTATGAATTTTATTTTTAATTAAAAAAATATATTTTTTAGTTCCGTAGCAGGTTGCGGGCTTATATGGGAATAGATTGGACAGTAATATAATTATAACACACTAAAGATTATTTTGTATTTATTTAATTTAGATTTTATAGCACTAACTGTGGGAAGTAATGTATTTGTAATTAATTAATATTTAGTTGCTAATTTATATTAATTAATTCATTGATAATAACTAATGTAATTGTGTGATTTTTTTAGGTGTGGGTTGTGGTGTTTGTGGGGTAAAGGGTGGGAAGCAATGTATGGTTAATTAAGTAATAATGAGTTAATTAATAATAATTAATTGGAAATTAAATATGGATTTTGTGTAACTAATTCTAGATGTGGGTTGTGGGGTTTATAGGGGTAAAGGGTGGGAAGTAATTTTTGTTTAGTTAATTAAAATTAGTTGATCGATATATTAATTAATGAGTTTATATTTATTTTGGGTATTTGTTTATTTTTTATGTGTGGGGGTTTTATTGCTCTAGGGGTTCAGTGTGGGGAGTAAATTCATTTTACTTAATTTATAATTTGCTGTTAAATACTATTAGTTTTTTAATTGAAAAGAAGTTTTAATTGTGCAATTACATTTTTGTTTGTTTGATTTTAACTGTGGGTTGTGGGGATTACAAGGGTAAAGTGTGGGAAGGTAAATCATTTTTATGTTTTTTTTTAAATTATTGATATTTCTTTAATTGATAATTAATTATGTTAGTTGCAGAAGTACTTTTTTAATTTAGATGTGTGTTGTGAATTGTGTGGTGTTATACGGTAGGAAATAAAAAAGTAAATTTCTGTGATAATTAATGTTTTTGTTTCAAAATAATTTTTAATAAAAAATATTTATTTGGTTGGAAATTGTTTTTTTATTTTATTAAATATAATATGTGTAGGTATTTGCTTTATGTATTCAACATTATAATATTTTTGTACTTTTTTTAATATTAATTACATTTGTATTTGAATTTTGTAACGTATTTATATAATGTTTTATTTATTTTGTTTTTAAATATTTTTATTGTTGTTAAAATGTAATTTGTCTTTAATTTTGAACTGACTGGAGAGAGAATATTAATTGTTACTCCTCTGAAATTCTACGCTTTCCCTACTGTTGTACTCACTGGAGTGGGAATAGTCATTTTTACCCCTCCTCTATCTACCACTTTCCCTACTGTTGCACTCACTGAAGTGGAAATAGCAATTTTCACCCTTCCGCGATACAACTCTTTCCCTACTGTTGCACTCACTGAAGTGGGAATAATAACTTTTACCCCTCCGCTATCCAACTCTTTTCCTACTGTTGCACTCACTGGAGTTGGAATAATATTTTTTTCCCCTCTGCTATCAAACACTTTCCCTAGTTTTGCACTTACTGGAGTGGGAATAGTAATTTTTACACCTCTGCTATCCAACACTTTCCCTACTGTTGCACTCACTGGAGTGGGTATAGTAATTTTTACTCCTCCGCTATCCAACACACTTTCCCTACTGTTTCCCTCACTGGAGTGGGAAATCTAAGTTTGAAGATTTTTGAATAGTTTAATGTTTTAATTTATGATGGATTTTTTTTTAATTAGATGTTATGTTATTGGTATACACACACACGCACACAAGACACATATGTATGTATATTTTTATATAATTTTTAAATAATAACATAAAATAAAATAAATAGTTTATCAATTGTTTTAAAGGAAATATATATGAATTATGTATCTGTGTTTAGCTTTCTTTTAATTAAGTTTATTTATTATATATATTTTAATTTATATCAAATCTACTTTAATGTTTTATATTAATTTTTATTATTTAACATATGTAATAGTTAATATTTTATTATATATAAAACTCAATATTTTTTACAACTACATTTTTACATCGATATTTTTTCCCTGATATTTTTGTACTCGCCTGTCTCGGGAGTTGATATTTTTGCATTCTATATTTTTACATCAATACATGAATATTTTTTACTTCTATATATTTTTAACTTCGATATTTTGTCAGTGAACTGTAGTTGGCAGGGAGTCAGACCTGCTGGGCTCCATAGGCTTCCAATTTGGCAAACAAGTTTGTAAAAAGACAATACTATCACTTTTCTTGTGTATCACATTGACATAACAATGATAATTGTTAACATAGAGGGGTATACTTACTATGAAATGGCGCCGTGTGGCACCGCAGTAATATTTCTGCTCGGCGTCGTGTCATCTCAAACATTAAGGGATGTGCCATTGTCACAATAATATGATGCACCACTTTGTGTACCCTTATTGTGACACAAACTGTAGCTGCCTAGCGCAAGCGCGGATACCCTTGCTCCATTTTGAAAGTGCGCAATGCATAGCGGGGATGATTACTTTGTGAGCTTGAAGGTGTCCCTTTCTGCACATAAACAATTAATTATGGTGATTTACTATGTCTATGTGTGCTGCTTTCTGCAGTGCACATAGAAGTAGCAAATTGCCATAGATCGATTAATGTTCTTGTGCAGGAAGGAAGGCCTTCCTGCTCAATAACATTCATTCCTGGCATGTAGCTTCTGTCATGTGTGCTGAAGAATGCAGCACATATAGGAAGTGCAAACGACAAGGGTTAATCAAGGTAAAAATCCTAGGTGCAACACTCTTAGGCCTACTATCCCCTGGTGTATGTAATTTGTGCTGACTAAGATTTCCAGAAATATGTAAATCTAGGGCAGCGTCAAAATGAAATGGGTGTGGCATGGAAGCACCCAAATAAACACACATTGCATGCACCTTACACGCAAATTGATGTGTGAAAAAGGCCCTTATGTACAAGGCAGTGTTAAGCCACTCTAAGTGGCTTTGTGCTGCTTTGCAACATGGAGCAGGGAATAGCACCACCGGAGTGTATGCAAAATTGTTGCTCCGGTGGCACAAGGATTCTGTACGCAATCCACATGATGGTTTGACAAAGTTTGTAGTAGTGAAATTCACAAGTGATGTTGCTGCACACCCCTACACGGATTTGCACGGTGCTGGCAGCAGGACGTAGGTGATGCAGATATTTGCAGGAGAGATTGTGGAAGGGGCCAACTGCTAAGTATTAGGGGATCCTCTTACCAACTATGGCATCTAATTCAATGCCGCTAGTTGTGGTGTTGTGTTACAATACACATGTCATATGGTGTGTCCTCAGTGGTGCAAGCTACTTAGCCCTCCTGCACCTTATTGTTCTAGGCATACACACACCTGACCTATGCTGCAGTTGTGTGTGTATTGCTGACATGAATGGTATGATACTGCTCTCAGCACACAGAAACTTAAAGGCAGAGTGTAACAATTGTGGAAATGTGCATTGAAATTTTGCACACTTGTAATTTACAAATACAGATGATGATGTGCCAATGCCCCTCCTTGCAATGCCTCCCCAGTCAGTATTCATTGAGGCCTGCCATGGCTTACCCTCCTCAGGTGACCAGTGAATGTATTGTATTAAATAATGCAAACTTGGCGTAAATAACAAGGACCCCCTGTTAGAGCAACAGAATATGTTTGACAGGGAAAGAAACAATGTGAGAAAAAGCATCAATTTATAATATCACCAGGGAGAGAACCGTAAGTATAAAGCACACAATGGAATTAAAAAATACAGACACGAGGAAACTTCCATTTGAATCAACATCAGCAACAAACCACTCACCAACAAATCCAACACCAACAACATCAGCAACAGGAACCACAGTTTATCAGAGAGACCCGCAACAGACAATATTGGGGACAGGGGATATAATCCCCATTTTTAACTTGTCCTCTAACCAGCTAGATGGTTATAGTGAAACCTTGTTATCGAAGGGACTATCATTTGTCCCCCATTCCTTTGTCAACACTTTTGAGCTACACAAAGATATAATCTCTCTATTTAGGAAAATTAGACTAAAAAAATTATTTGCCAATAAAGAGGACGATGTAGACAGTTCCACAACACAGAGACAATCCACAATTTCTTTACCCTCCACGTTCACACCAGGATTAGATCAATCGGGTCCAGAAGTCGCAGCCTTTGAGCTGGTTGTAATGAAAAGATTAGAGCAGATGTTAAGATACATACCCAAACCTAAGTACAATCTAACGGTGAATGAATCCCGTGCCCTTAAAGATCTCTCAGAGAATAAAGAACTAAGAATTAAGAGTGCAGATAAGGGAGGAGGAATTGTGGTACTTAATTTTAATGACTATGAGCATAACATGAAGATTATGTTAAGTGACAGTTCCACCTATTCACAGATTAAAAGTAACCCTATCAATACAACCATTAAGAAAATCATGACTCTGACCAATGGTGCTCTATCTGATGGCGAGATTAGTGTTCAAGACCATGAATTTTTAAATACGAATAAATTTAAAACTACTTGTATTTATGGTCTACCCAAGATTCATAAAAGCTTAACAAATCCACCGTACAGACCCATAGTGTCTACCATAGGTACCCCCACAGAACCTCTCTCCAAATTTATAGACCAGTTCTTACGACCCCACATTCCAAAGATCAAATCCTATGTTAAGGATACCTGTCATATGATTAATACTGTGGAAAATCTGAATATCATTCCAGGGAGGGATATCCTCGTAACTCTCGACATAGAATCCCTTTACAGCAATATCCCCATTGATGAAGCTATTAGAGCCACAGATTGGTTTATTGAGAAACACAATATCGCATGCCCCAAGAAATTCCTGATAGATTGTCTTTTTATTGTACTAACAGACAACTTTTTCGAGTTTGGCGATAACATCTATCGCCAACTGCGAGGCGTAAGCATGGGTGCCTCTGTTGCCCCATTGATAGCTAATATCTATATGTCGAGATTTGAGGAAAGCTTTATAGACAATGAAGTAGCGCCCTTTTTTGAGTCCATTTCCCATTGGTCCAGGTACATCGATGACATCTTTTTTATCTGGACCAATGGGAAAGAAACTCTTGTAGAATTTTTAGAATGGATTAATTTAACAGACAGTAATTTGAAATTCACTGCTCACTATGATGAGAAACAAGTTGAATTTCTGGACCTTCTTATTAGAGTGAATGTGGATAAAATAGAGGTGGACCTATTCGTGAAAAAGACAGCTCGGAACACCTTATTACACTTTGGAAGCTTCCATCCGAAGTGCCAAAGAGAGAGCATCCCTTTCTCACAATTCCTCAGAGTTCGTAGGAATTGCACCAATCTGCAGGATTATGACAGGCAAGCTGCCATTATGCGCACTAAATTTTGCGAACGTGGATACCCACATAGATTAATAAGGAATTCCTACAAACGTGCTAGATTCTTTGACCGTGACGCCTTGCTCACCCCGAAAAACAATAAAGAGAACGATCGAATCGTGTGTGTCACCACTCATTCGACTATGAATGAACGAATTAGGCAAGTTATCAATGCCAACTGGCATATCTTGAATTGTAATCCCTCTTCAACTTCCACCCTGACTAAACCCCTGTTTGCACACAGGAGAAATAGGAACCTGAAGGACAAAATAGTCCACTCCAAATTCAATGCGAAACAAAAGAATGGCGATCAGTTACAAAGATCATTACTAACGAACTTACCAGTACGGGGCACAGTCCCGTGCTCCTCTTGTAAGTCTTGCAAAAATATTCTGGGTGGTGAGACCTTCACCCACAATGGAGCCACATTTAAGGCACACGATCTGTGGAATTGTAAAACCACCAATGTGGTTTACTTTATCAGTTGTCCTTGTGGTATGGGCTATGTCGGTGAGACATGTAGGTCTGCCCAAACACGTCTCACTGAACATAGATCAGCCATTAAAACCCAGAAATTGAATGCGCCATTAGTAAAACATTTTCTGGATTCGAATCACGAACCAGAGGACATACACTGGCGCATTCTAGAAAAGATCAAGGTTCCTGATAGCAAGGGAGGATGTGCTATCCGTAAAAAGCGAGAAGTTTACTGGATTTTTATTTTGGACACACACAGAAAGGGATTAAACAATAAAATCCCTTGGGAGAATGCTATCTGTCCGTAAAATGCCATCTGTCCATAAATAATGTGGTTTTTCCAGGGGAGCAACACATTATTAGTCTGTAAAAACCCTTTTTTTAAACTGTGAGGAATTTATACGATTAGGTTGAATCAGTCCTCTTGAATGAATACTTTGTTTGGTACCCCGTTGGCCTTTTAATTAGTTTTTCTCTCTCTAGATTTAATAAATGGTCTAGATTTATTAAATGTTCCCTTCATGTCCGCAACCCTCCGCGCAACATTGTTGCGCGCGACGGGTATTCTGTCCATATTAATTAGTAGAAGCAACGGGTGGTTAAATGCGGGCCAATATATTTCATCTAAGCGTTATGTTCGCCTGTTTTTTGTATATGCCGAATGTAGCCTCCTTCCTCTTTTTCTCGTATGCGTTACCGCACGCGTTACTATTAATGCAACATTGTTGCTAGTAACACACAGTCTATTTGCTATATCTATATCACTATGGACTAGGCTGACTAGGAGTCCGTTTTCTATATCCTTTGTTCAGAGACTCCCACGCGTCACGCAGTCAATTTGGCCTATCAATGACCTCAAATTGACACCTAGGCGATTCGCCTTTAAAAGAAGGGAGTTACCTTTTGTAAACTGACTATCCTTTCCAACGGCTGCGGGACGCCACTAGACACATCGGTCGTGACGCCCGCAGGTTGATGTTCATGCGGATGCCCTGTCCATTACCGGTAAGCAAACGGCTCTACCGTTCCTTCCCCTTCTCGACTCTCCACCACTTGACATTAATTTAATTTGCTGTGTTTATTCATTGACTTCGGCTCTTTTCAGTAATGGCCCATTTTTTACTTTTGTTAGCACCTCGAGCAACGGAGACAGAGCCAAGGGAACATATACAACGTTCGTGGCTCTTTCGCCGCCTGAATTTTATTGACCTCACCGAAGCCGGTTTAAGAAAATTTTATTTTTTCGATCAGTAAGCAAACGATATTCATCCTTGATGTTAACTTGTTGCTACATTCTAATACCTCCCTTTGTTCAATTCATTAATGGTCCTTTTTATTTTCTGTCGTTTATCTCTGAACATTAGAGACAGGCGAAGGAAATCAAGTATATCGATCTGAACATTTATATGATTTCACAGAACGTTATTCACGTAAGTCCGCCTTGCATATTTTGAAAACGCCAAACGAACGCTAGGCGTAGAGATTTTTTAGAAACACTTGAGTCTAATCTAGAAGTCACTGTTTGGTTTTTTATTCACAATCACTACGGCTCGGAATGCCCTAGCTAGTGATACCGCTATCTATCCTTGATACCCACAGTGCATAATTGAATATCAATAGTAGGGAGCGCTAGACTTCAAAGCAGCCATTTAAAACCGCTACTGTTTTTAAGTCCATTGAATATTTGGGTTATTGATACCTCTTTCTATTTTTGACACCCACAGTGTGTAATTAAATATTGCGAATAAACGGGCGCTATACCTTAAAAGCAGCCAAATCGGTCGGGTACCAAGAACCACCGGGTTTATCATATTAGGTAAGAGACGTTGAAAATATTGCTCTGTCGACTTTAGTGACTTAATTTGATTAATACAAATGATTCGATTTTGATCTGTGTTTCTTATCATCTATAGCAACTGGTAAATGAATGTCGGTGCCCACAGATAGCAAACCATATTTACCACCAAACAGAATATTAGGTAGGAATTTTTGTAACCATAGTTTTATATAACAACTTTAGGAAACCTGAGTATAGTAACCAAAATAATCTAAACCATTTTTGTTTAGTAATTTGACCTGACGGTTGAGCACAATTAAAAGAATTCGAGCATTCTCAACGACCCCTACTGAGGAGAGTCTTCCCTTGCTTGTTCCAGTTATCGTTTGAAAACAATCTTGATTATTCAGATACTTGGTAAGGAGAAGGTACATGTCATTTATCAACTATGTTGGATTACTAGATTATCTAGCGAGACTATTTCATCACTGTAAAATTAGTAGAGTAGCGAGTTGAATGAACATTGCACTTTTATGCACAACTATCGAGTTTTTGCTGGAATAGATTATACATGTGTGCTTTAGTTCATCATAGTTACACACAATCCCTAGAGAGACCAGTATCCATAGGCCGAATATGCGTATTACCAATTCCTGCCCAGTCAGAATAACTAGCAGGAGATACTGCGGACACATTTTTCAATTACCACTCTTGTTAATATCATTCCAACATATTAAGCCCCCGTGCCCAGAGCTAGTATAGGATGGTGGGTCCACTAATTTCCTGGGGCCTTTAAATTCCATAACTACAACACTGGTCAAATATAACATCCTGTAGTCTGTACCTTGTGTAGCTTGATAAAGTAAGCTACCCGAGTAGGGAGTTTTTCCGGTGTGTAAAGCACTTCCTTTTTTTTGATATTTGATTCCATGTAATTGTATTATAGTCTTTATGATAGGTGAGCACATCTTGACTTAACAAGGATGATTTTTAATTTATTGTGCATGTCTTTCAGATTGTGTATGTGGCTCCTGAAGAAGGCGTTCTTGTGAAAACGCCGAAACGCGCGTCGAAGAGGACTACTATTGTCCGCCACTGTTTTATGAATTAATGGTGTCATTGTTTGTATTACAGTAATTGTTTAGAATTGGTTATATGTTGTACTTTATTTTATTATATGTTATGAATTTTAATGTTTTTAGCTTGAGTATATATACCTAATAAACACAAAATTTTGTATTTTTTAATTCCATTGTGTGCTTTATACTTACGGTTCTCTCCCTGGTGATATTATAAATTGATGCTTTTTCTCACATTAAATAATGCAAACACCAGGAGATGATGGACGGAGCGCTGAAACTCTTCAGACACTCACCCCAGTCACAGATTTGTGAGGTATCATTTTACTCGGGAGACTCCGGGGAACGCTGTGGAGTAGGACATTTGTGCCGGCACTGTGATTCCACACAAAAATATGTAGAAAAAGTGTTTTTTCCAGCTAAATATGAGGTTTGCATGGCATTCTGGGTAGGAAAACGTTGGGGGATCCACACAAGCCATACCTCATTGAATTCCCCCCGGGTGTCTAGTTTTCAGAAATGTTCGGGTTAGGTACTTTCCGAAGATGGCCTCCGAGACCGTGAGCAAAACCCCAGGTCCACCCAAAACCAGGTAGTTTTGCTATGTGGGAAGACATTTTTTGGATCCATACAGATTCCAGAACTTTCACAGACAGAAAGTTAAGAAAAAGTGATTTTTTCTATGAAATTTGAGGTTTGCAGGGGATTCTGGGTAGGAGAATGCTGGGGGACCCACGCAAGCCATACATTGCTGGAATAACCCAAGTGTCTAGTTTTCAGAAATGTGTGGGTTTGCTAGGTTTTCCTAGATGGCCGCCGAGCCCGGGCCAAAAACTCATGGGATCCCCCTTGCAAAACCAGGTTGGTTTGTGATCGGTAATTTTGATGTCGCTTCAACAGGTTTTGGGCCCTTGCCTGTCGCGGGTAATTGACCCACCCACGTAAGTAAGGTACCATTTTGTCTCGAAACACTTCAGGGAACGTGGGTTGAGTCGAATTTTGAGGATCCGCGCAGATTCCAGATCTTTCCACCACAGAAATGTGAGAAAAATGTGTTTTTTGGGACAAATATATAGGTTTTCAAGGGATTCTGGGTAACAGAACCTGGTGGGAGCCAGTCAAGTCACTCCATCCTGGATTCCCTTGGGTGTCTAGTTTTAAAAAATTTATAGATTTGCTAGGATTCCCTAGGTGCCGGCAGTGATAGGGTTCAAACACTACAGCTAGGCACTTTGCAAAATAATGTCATTTTTCAGTGTGAAAATGTGGTGTGTCCATGTTGCTTTTTGGGCCGTTTCCTGCCGCGGGCACTAGGCCGACCCACACAAGTGAGGTACCATTTTTCTTGGAAGACTTCGGGGAACGTGGGATGGGTGAAATTTTGTGGATTCACGCAGATTCCAGAACTTTCCACCACTGAAATGTGAGGAAAATGTGTTTATTTGGACAGTTTTTCGGTTTGCAAGGGATTCTGGGTAACAGAACCTGGTGAGAGCCAGTCAAGTCACCCTATCCTTGATTTCCCTGGGTGTCTAGTTTTCAAAAATGTACAGGTTTTCTAGGTTTCCTTAGGTGCCGTCAGAGCTAGGGTTAAAAAACGACAGCTATGCACTTTACAAAAAAAGGGTCATTTTTCACTGTGAAAATGTAGTGTGTCCACGTTCCGTTTTGCGCCATTTCCTGGCACGGGCACACAAGTGAGGTACCATTTTTTTCAGACGACTTTGGGGAACACGGTGTGGGCGGAATTTAGTGGATCCACGCAGATTCCAGAACTTTCCACCACAGAAATGTGAGGAAAATGAGGTTTTATTGATACATTTCAAGGTTTGTAAGGGATTCTGGGTAACAGAACCTGGTGAGAGTCAGTCAATTCACCCCATCCTGGATTACCCTAGGTGTCTAGTTTTCAAAAAGTTATAGGTTTGCTAGGCTTTCCGAGGTGCCGGCAGAGCTAGGGTTAAAAAACTACAGCTACGCACTTTGCAAAAAAAGGGTCAATTTTCACTGTGGAAATGTGGTGTGTCCAGGTTGCGTTTCGGGCCATTTGCTGTCGCCGGCACCAGGCCTACCCACACAAGTGAGGTACCATTTTTCTCAGAAGACTTCAGGGAGTGTGGGGTGGGTAATTTTGTGGATCCATGCAGATTCCATAACTTTCCATCACATAAATGTAAGGAAAATCTGTTGGCTTTTTTTTACAAAGTTTGAGATTTGCAAGGGATTCTGCATAACAGAACCTGGTGAGAGCCAGTCCAATCACTGCATCCTGGATTCTCCCGCGTGTCTAGTTTTCAAAAATATATAGGTTTGCTAGGTTTCCCTAGGTGCTGGCAGAGCTAGGGTTCAAAAACTACAGCTGGGCACTTTGCAAAAAAAGGGTAATTTTTCCTTTTAAAAATGTGGTGTGTCTATGTTGCGTTTTGAGCCATTTCCCATTGTGGGCACTAGGACTACCCACACAAGTGAGGTACCATTTTTATCGGGAGACTTAGTGTAACACAGAATTGTAGAGCAACTTTTATTACTTATTGACTTTCGATGCATTTCTGCCTTCCAAATGAAAGCCAATGTGTGAAAAAAGAAGACATTTTGAAAAATGACCTATAATTCTCATGCTAGTATGGGTATTCCCAATTTCGGAAAATGTGAAAGTATCTACTGTTTCTAAACTCTAGGTGTCTTTCATACCGATTTTTCCAGGTATACATTTTCCCAGAATAAATGCTATATACCCGGTACATAATAAAAACACATTGCAAGTCACTGCTCAGTTATTGGCTCTGGGTTAGTCGGGTTCCTGGTGAACCTACAAGTCCTATATATCCCCACAACCAGAAAGGTCCACCGGATGTAACAATATTATACTTTCAAACAGCTGTTATAATTAGAAGAAGTTACAGGTGAAAATGTTGACACAAATGGCTGTTTTTTTAAAGTAAATTAAAATTTTTCCTATATTTAACTGTTAGTTTCTGTAAAGAAACATTGAAGGATCTACGCAAATGACCCCTTGCTGAATTCAGAATTTTGTCTACTTTTCTAAAATGTATAGCTTTCCAGGATCCATTTTTACCATTAACTGGAAGGAGGTTGAAAGCGCAAAAATGGCAAAAATAGGCCATGTCCCAGAAAAGTGCCAAAACTGTGTAAGAAATTTTGGTTTTCTGACAAAAGTCTGTCATTCCCTAAAAGCTGGGAAATGGTGATTTCAGCCCCATAAACCCTTTTTTAATACCATTTGCAGGGGAAAAAACAGAAAGCTTTCATTTGCAGCACTTTTTTCCCATTTTTCCCTAAAAAACCAAAATGTAGCTGTATTTTGGCTAATTTCTGGATCCCCTCAAGGGGAATCCACAAACCCTGGGTACCTTTAGAATCCCCATGATGTAGGAAGAAAAGGACGCAAATTTGGCATGGATACCTTATGTGGTCAAAAAGGTACAGGGGCCTAAGCACAAACTACCCCAAATAGCCAAAAAAAGGCTTAGCACGGGGGGGGGGGGTGGCCTAACAGCGAAGGGGTTAAGGGGGTGGGGGTTGATGTTCATTATGTTGTGCTAAATGTGTAGTGTGTTAGGTAGGCTAAGCTAAGGTTAAGTACAGTTAGTATGCAGTTATATGTAAATTAGGGAAGTTGCTTATTGTAGTTTAGGTTTGGTTGTTTGAATTTTTATTCATTCTTTTGACAATAAATGTAATTGTTTGCAACATACCAGTATAAATAATGATTTACTGTGCAGGAGTTAGCATTTGTGCTCAGATAATGTTATGTACATGCATATGTATTTGCTAGCTATGTTTGGCGACATGTGTGAATAAGTGTCTTACCTATGGACAGGGATCCGTCTGGTTGGCCATGACTTTACATCATCTAACCATCAGACATTGTTGAGCAGTGGACCTTGCAATCATGATGGAAATTGTACATACTGCAAATAATGTGTTCACATACAATAGCTCTGTGTGCAACATCACTTGGAGGAATGTTGTGATCAAAAGCATTTGCACAATTAGTAGGTTTTTGGACTCACACTGATTTCTGCCTCGTGCCCACTCACACATGCAACATTTACTTGTTAGGCCAATGTTGTATGCTTGAATGTAACCATGGGTGGACCCTGCACTTGTGGGGTGACTTAATTCACCATTTACATTGACTGAATGACACCAGTTGAACTTCATGCTTGCAACCTTGAGTCAGCACTTGCTAGTCAACACACAAATTGTGTTCATCAAATATGTTACACTGTCACTGCTCAGTATTGTCAATGACTCCGCAAATAACATGTCCCTTTGGCAAGTAGTTGGTGGATTTCACCACAGAATGGCCAATGGTCAACCTGGTCCTGACTCCTGCAGACAGACAACACACAGATAGTTCTAAGTGTTTATTTACATGTGCAAAAATTAAAGCAGCTCATAGGTAAGGTTCATTAAACACCAACCCCAAAAGATGTTTAGAGCCAGTGGATGTTCAGACAGAGTCCATGTAGGGGACATGTTGTCACAAAATCCCCCATCTGTACTCAGGCTTGTTCCCTCCTTGATGCTGCTGTTTCCCAACTCCCTCTGAAATCCACCAGAAAGGCAAGGATGGAATTCACCTGCCATCCTGATAGGCTTCCGGGGGAGGGGGAATAGGGACGAGAGGCAAAATAAGACTCACTGGATTGCTGCAGATCTGCTTGTGAACGGGGTTGGGTGGAGCTTGGTACTGGGCTTCAGTTTTTAACTTGTGTATGCTCTGATGATTGTACCTATCAAGAAAGAACAATTGTAATCTTGCAAGAAGTATCTTGGGGCTTAACGTATCTCTAGCAGCCTAGTTTTAACTACAACATACCCGATTAATCTGAATTCCCCAAATCGCTTCTTTATGGCAAGCATCTGCTTTTGCTGTTTTTTTATTAATTGGGTATACCTTCATAGAATATATAAACAACACAACATTATCTCATTTATGTCAACACTTCCAAAGTTTGTTTGCAAGTATTGCCTTTCTTCAATATTTGGTTCACATACCTGAATAACTCTTGGCTTTACTCCCAAAAAGGATTCTCAAAACTAAAAGAAAGAATAAACAAAAAGAACAACAGGTGCACTAATATTCTGCGTTTGTTCTATTGCCAAGATTATCACTGGTGTTACTAATTTCCTTTTTGATAAACAGGTCAGTGACTATACAAGTAATTATAACAATAAAATAATTGAGTGGTCAGATCCCTTTAAGTCTTCTAAGCAGACCCAAAGGAATGTACACAAAATCTCCTTTTTTAAATAACATGTTATGCCAAGTCCTTAAAGTCTTTTGATTGTTTCACTTAGCGTTCCAAACATGGAGGTCAAGTCTGTCACGGGGTGTTATAAAGATTCAAGTTCTTAACGGTATTTCTTTATTCGTGTAAACGCTTTACCGTTATAGCGAGGCGTTGCTTGGCAACTCTCTGTTGATCTTCTTTTCTTTCTCCCTTGCAGGGAATCGGAAGAGGCGTCCGGGGAAGGATTTGGAGACAGAAATGCAGAGGCTGGAAGGAGAGCTGGAAAACAACTCTAGGCACTACCGAGGATGTCGGGTGAAGACAGGGAAGGAAGCCGGGTAGAGTGGTGAAGAGCTTCGGAGAATTCGCTTAACCGATCTGGAGTCAGGTAAGTGTTCTGTCACGAAGCGAAGCATCGGGAACCAAGCGGGTGGGGTTTAAATAGCTTTGGACATCTGCTTTTAAACTGGATTAAACCCGGATCAGTTGACTGGGGGTGAGTGCTTGCAATGTTCAACACTATGTCCATCATCCCCTTTGGTTTTGCTTTGTTTGCCCTAAGTTGGCAGGGTATGCCCAGGCGTGGGTCCCTTGCTCACTTTGCCACTGGATTCAAGCTAGCCTGGCTGATGAGAGCTGATTAGCTGGAAACAAGTCCCAGGATGCTTGTTTCCGGTCCAGGGAAGACATGGCTTGGCAGTTCGGGCTGGACTGTTCCCATGAGCCACAGGGTCAGACTGATTTGCATATGGCCATGTCTGAACTGGGTTGACGGAGTGAGCTAACGAATAATGATGGATTAAACCCAGATCAGTTGACTGGGGGTGAGTGCTTGCAATGTTCAACACTCCGTCCATCATCCCCTTTGGTTTTGCTTTGTTCGCCCTAAGTTGGCAGGGTATGCCCAGACGTGGGTCCCTTGCACACTTTGCCACTGGATTCAAGCTAGCCTGGCTGATGACGGCTGATTAGTCAGAAACTGGTCCCAGGAAGCTTGTTTCCGGTCCAGGGAAGACATGGCTTGGCAGTTTGGCCTGGAGTGTTCCCATGAGGCACAGGATCAGACTGATTTGCACATGGCCATGTCTGAACTGGGGTGGCAGAGTGAGCTAAAGAATGATGATGGATTACACCTAGATCAATTGACTGGGGGTGAGTGCTTTCAATGTTCAACACTCTGTCCATCATCCCCTTTGGTTTTGCTTTGTTCTTTTTGCAGTGGCACAGGGGTGAGCACAGGGGTGGCACATATTCTTGTAAATACAGCCCATCAATGCATTTTTGCAATGATGCAGCTCTGCGCTGCAGATTTGTTAGCATCAACGCGCTGCACCATTTCACTGTACGTCTGACCCCTGGTCCTCTGGTGTGCATCACTTGCATTCACTCCCACACCCAGTCATATTTAGTAGATGAGAGGAATTCAGGTGGTCCTCAACATGGCAGCTGACACCTATGTCATCTGAGCCTGCATGTCAGGACAGCTGTGTAGTTTAATCTAGGTGAGTATGGATGTGACACTTGAAATGTCCCTATGTGTAGGTACTATCCCTGGCCGACATATCCCCCACCCCGCTGGTGTGTTGTTTCTTATGTGAGATACCAAATCTATGCTAGGGATTTGGAGGCTATGTTAATGTACATGGGCCCACGTGAAACAGGCGCATCTGTCGTAGACATGTAGTCTGGCACAGAGCAAGATTACCATCTTGCTGCACTGAACTGCCTGAATAGGACAGTGCAGGGTTGTGCTGTGTGTTTACAGCAATTTTACAGCAATACAACACATCCCTGTGCTTTCCTTTATGCTGGCCCAATCAGCTGGCTAGCACCAACACAGGTTCCTTTCAACCATGGTGCAAGGGTGCCTGCTTTTGATGATGTCTCCTAGTAGTACACTTGAGCTGGCAGAAAGGACAGGAATGTTCTGTGTCTTGTAGAAATGGCACATTGCTGCCATTTTCCTTTGAAGTAGGATAGCACCGCTAGAAGGCTTGCAATGGTGTGCTACACCAACATATTTTCAAAATGCCCTTGGGCCTTGCATTGATATCATGACTGAAAGAGCTTGGGTCCATTTACACGTTTCCACAGACTTGATGGTCTTTTATTAGCAGCATGAGAAGTAAAGGGAGAACAGTGTCAGACATCAGATTTTCTATACTGTGTAACCAATTGGGTCACACAATAATCCAGACCGTAACCGAAAATAGATTTAGTGAGATTTTACTCATGAATTAAAAAATAAGTTTACATAGACCACCCTTTGCATAAGAGTACAGAAGTACAGAACAAACAAAACATGACCATATCTCCTGAAGAAATTTACTCCATACAGAAGGAAGAATACCACCAATTTAATAATCGTCAAACAGAAAGCAAGGAAAAAGAATTGTGAGTTAAATTGCATCAATCAATTTTCAAAAGAAAGCATTAGTCCTGGGGCCTTTATTGGACGTAGAGATCAGGGTTTTTGAACTTATTGGTTGCTTGTACTAGGGCTAACATTGGCTGTTCGGTCTTGGTCTCCTATTGGTTCTAGATTTTAGGGCTAGTGTTGTGATTGGACAGCGTTAGGGCCAGGGTTCCCATTGGCTGAAGGGGTCACCTGATTACTAGGGCTGTAAGAGGCCAGGCTTAGGGCGTCTCAGCCCGGGCGTCGAGGCTAAGGGCGGTTGCCTGTTTGAGCCTGTTTTGGGCAGAGAGGACAAGGGTATTGCCTGTTTCAGCCTGTTTTGGGCGGAGAAGACAAGGGCAGTTGCCTGTTTGAGTCTGTTCGAGACTGGTCGGGACTAGGGCCAGACATTATGCCCTTTTTCTCATTTAGCAATACCCAGCCCACACCATCCACATCCACAAACAGAGCAACACACTCACACCAAATGTACACCACGCACTACACTATGCACAGAGTAATGTACCAGCATGCACCACAATATATAAGCAATTGTTTTCCACTATAGGTATGTACCTATATTTGTGGATTACTTTGTATAAACATGTAAAATAATATTCTGTTATAAGAAAAAATAATAATAAATAAATAAAAATCATCTTTGGTCTACATGTACATACTTCCATTGTGCATCTATGTACCTTCCATGTACTTGGATATGTGTGTCTGTTACTTTCCCCCTGAAAAAGCATATCCAATGCACTACCCTATTTCTCATCCTGTGCCTCTATCAATATCTTTAATCTACATATACTTACCTCCTTTATGTATCTATATACTTTCAATGTACTTATGGATCTATATATTTATCACTTTCTTCTAATTTAGCATTTCCAATGCACTACCCTATTTCTCAGCCTATACTTCCCTCAATATATCTTCTAGCCCAACCTTTCTGACTCATCTCAAACTTCTTCTACTACTCCTTCCAATGCACTACTCTATCTCTCATCCTATACATCTATCAATATATCCTCTACATCTACTCTCTCATTTATCCCAAACCCCATACCACTACTATGATTGCCAAAATAACCCTTTCTAGACTCTCTCCTAGTCTACCCCTCCTTGCATCATCTGACACCTCTTTTACTATACCGATCCCCTAAAACAAACCTCTCTAAACTCTTTCCTCTGAGTCCTCCCCTCCAAAACTCATTGTTACTCACCCAAAAGCCTCCTCCTATTGCTAAGACCTAAAAATAAAAAAATTAAAAATAAAAAAATCTTTCACTCTTTTATCCCTCCACTATCCTTTTCAATCAAAATTAACAGACTAACATGTTCACTTCTCAAATTCCATATTAAACTATACTAATATACTACCCAAATGACTGAATAACATATCCACTACTCAAATTACTTCATATTGTTTTTACTATACTAATTTTCAACAGTAATCCTTTATGGGTTCCGGAGTGGTGCGCTTCTCGCCAGAAAAGCGCTTCAACACCCATCAGGGGAACAAGTGCGATGTAAATGCAAATCTTTCTTCCTCTTTTATCCCTCTGCTATTCTTCTCACTCCAAGTAACTGACTAATATCCACCACTGAAATCACTTCATATTTCACCATATTAATTCACCACTAATCCTTTATAGGCTTCCTGATAGCGTGCATCAACAAGCGCTATATAAATACAAACCTTTGTCCCCCTCTATCCTTCTACTATCATTCCAAACCCAAATAACTGACTAACCTATCCACCACTTAAACTGTACTTGCATGTTTCACTATACTAATTCAACACTAATCCTTTATGGGCCCCAGAGTAGCGTGCTACTTGCCGAAAAAGCGTTTTGACGCTTCGTCAGGGGTAGTAAGCGCTATATAAATGCAGTTCAATACAATACAATACTCTAACAGGGACCAACTATTCTAGCAAGCATTAGATTTCAGAAGAGGAATAAAAGAAGAAAGGGGTCAGCTCCTGGAGACTTCAATAGAAATACTCCAAGCATTGGTCCAAGTAGCATAAAGCCACATATGCAGATTATAGGTCTGAGCCCTACGAAGTCACAAGATATTTCGCCTCAGAAGAGAAAAAGACAGAATGAATTCTCTCAATCACTAAGCATAGCATGTTATCAATTGCATTCAATGTACACAATCCCACAGGGTTCCTTTCCAAGGACATTTCTCAATCCTCCAGCACTAATTGGACACTTCACCTCCTTCCCTACATCAATAAGTTGCAACTTCATTCGTCCTTGGTTATTCTTCTCCTCCTCCATTAAAACCCATCTCCTCGCTAGTTACTGCGATTATCTCTGCCAGGTCCACCTTCTCATGCCTTTCTACCTATTAAAACAAAACTCCTCTATGCCAAGCTGTGCTCACTCCTGCTGCTTTCAGGTAAGTGAGATCTTTTTTGTGAAAGTAGCACAGTTTCTGTAGGGTTTTTTCCCGCTAGGCACAGGAAAGTGACGTTAGGACGGCTAGCGTGTATTTCCTAGCCGCTAATTTGCGAAAAATCACTTTTTGTTTCAGAACATGATTTCTTTAAAGACTGGGCGCAGAGATCCGCATCCTTTTTTCGACCGCTTGCTCTTCCTAATGCCACAATACGGCATTAACATGTCATTAGAATTTTTTGTACCACAGTGTTAACAGTTTTGGCGGTCCACTGTGGCAAAACAGCAGAGCACTAACTCTTGCAAATATGCCCCTTTGTGTTTCATTCTGAGCTTGGCCCCAACCAGTGCTGCTCCACTTTATGTAGGGGATCACCTTCTTGAGGGACTATGTATGTTGGACTAACTGCTGAGATAATTATATCAAAATTGCATTCTATGCATTGATGGACTGATGTTAACCCAAAGTTGAAGCATCCAGGAGTAGATGAAACAAAACGAGGAACCTGTAGTGATGTGCTTGTGGGCGGCCACTGGAATGATATACAATTAGATGAAAAAAAGAATGGGGCTTTGCGGGGTGGCCGACCGGAGGGAGGCTCGCCCCCCCCGGGGAGGTTTGGGGCCCCGGGAGAAAAGGGTGGGGGTCAATTGGACTGGGACAGGATGCTGAGATTGGGCTGGTTGGGCTACTTGGGCGGCCTTGGGCTGGTTTGGGCTCCCTTTGGGCTGGTGAAAATAAATACGGCCATTTTGGGTCACTGTGCACCATTTTAGGGACAGTGACCCAGCAGCCGAGTTAGGCAGGGAAGTTGTTGTCCAATTTGTGGTGGTTTTGGATGTGGTGGTAGCATAGGGAGTAGAAGGGCGGAAGCGTTTGGCGGAGAATTTCGTCGGCGGTGGGTAGTTGTGCCTCTGGAAGTTTTGGAAAGCGGCAGGGCAGCGGGTGCTGTGATCCGACGCGGACGGCCGGAGCGGTATTACCTGGTGTGCGGCATGGCGGTGGAGGCGCTGGCTGATCCCCGAGTGCGCGAGGCTCTGCGCCTCTTGGGGGAAGCTGGCAGGATGGACCTGCTGCGCGGGGATGTGAGGGTAAGGCCACCGCGGCGCGCTGCTGATGGCGCCGCAGCAGCGGTTGTGGCCTGTGAGCAGCCGAGGTCGAGGGTGAGGAGGGAGGAGGGAGCAGGGAAGGGAGGCGGAGCGTCGCGCGGCGGCGGTCGGCGGGTGGTTGGGGCACCGCACAGAGGAAAAGGGCCGGCGAAGAGGCGCGGAGGAGCGCGGAAGGTGCCGCTACAGTTCGTGGGGGAGGCAGGGGGGCAAAGGGAGGATCGGACGGGGGAGGGAGGCGAAGGGGGCGGGCAGTGGGGAAAGGGGAAGGGGGGGCACGGAAGACGAGGAGGAGTGCCAGGTTGGAGGGGTTGGCGGGGGGCAGGGGAGCAAGAGCCCGTGGTGCAAGAAGGGGGTGTGCTCGGTGGGGAGGGCGTTCCGGGGGGTTGCCAGGATGCCAAGTTGTGGGGAGTGGGGGGGTGGGGGAGGGGGTCTGGCCCAGGGTGCCTTTGGGGGGTGGGGCGGGGGGAGCCAGTGGAGGGGGGGCTCGCCATTGCTGATTGACGACTCAGAGGGGGAAGGGGAGGGGGAGGGGGAGGGGGGAGAGAGAGCGACCTGGATTGGCGGTCATCGTCGGATGGGGAGGGGGGCGCAGTGGGGCCCAGCAGGCCGGTGTCACCACGAGGGGGAGGGTAGATGGAGGACGGAGGGGGGGTGAGGCAAGGGTAGGTGGGGGAGGGGCGAGGGGCTGCCAAGAGGGATGGGGGAGGGGGGTGTGGTGCGGTGCGGAGAGTCACGAGGGTGGGGGGATGGCGGGGGTTAGCGGGGGTGGGTCGCGGGGATGTGGGGTGTGTGGGGGGGTGGGCGCGGGGGGGGGCGGGGGGAGCAGGGTGGGGATGGGGGAAGGGGGGTCGGGGGATGACCGGCGTGACGGGTGGGCATTCGACAGCGTGGGGGAGGGACGCGCCAGGAGGTTGGGGAGGCGAAGGGGTGAGTTTTCCTTGGCATGCTGGACTTCCCCGCTCTTTTCTTGGCAGGAGCAGTTTGCAGGGGGCTCAGGTGAGCTGCATGCGGCTCCAACCCGCCGAGAGGATGGGCCGGCTCTGCTTTGTAGGGCAGCCACGCTCCACCGAGGGACCATGCACGTGAGGACAGCGGATGGCACGGCTGTAGGTCTCCGCCGCCCCCCTCCCGATGGGTCGAGACGGCCACCGGGGGACGGGGATGGAGCGCGAATGTGGCAGGCTACACGGATTACCAAGCAGAGAGTGGGAGGAGGGTGAGCGTGGACTTGGGGCCATTGATGAAGGCATGCAGGGACAAGGGTTTGAGCAGGGTGAGCACGGGAGGTAGTCAGACGAGGCAGTGGGGGGATGGAGAAGGATGCGGGGAAATGGAGTCGGAGGAGGAAGGGGAGCTCAGGGAGGGGGAGGGGAAACGAGTAATGCTGTTGAAAGTATTTTGCAGGTGCGCCCCCGGCAGACGGTGCCGCGAGTGACGGCCCCCCCAGCGGAACTGGTTAGGCGGCGGGATCCGGTGCGGACGCCAGCCTTGAGGCCAGGTAAGGCCGGTGCACGGTTGGGGAGTGGCTTGGGCGGTCCTCATGGAGGCCGGGTGTCTGGAGGAGGTCAGGTGTCTGTGGGTACGGATGCTGGGGGAGGGGAGTTGGTGGGATTGGTGAAGGGCAGGTATGTGATGGATGCGGGGGTGGGTACGGAGACGAAGGAGGTGGCGGGCAACGCGAAGTCGGGGAGCGCTGTGAGCGGAGATGCGGCGAAGTCAGGGGGGTCATCAGCGGCTGGCGTTGGGGCGAAGGAGAGTTGTGATGTGCCGATCAGGAAGCTGCCCTATATGGGGGTAGCGAACCCACTGGGGGCGCACTTGTCATTGGCGATGAAGGAGAAGATCTGGAAAGGGGAATACGTGGAGGTTTTGAAGTTACTTCACAGGGAATTGATGGCCAAGGAGGGTTCCAAGGAGGAGGAGCAGGAGTTGGCTAGGAGCCCAAAGGTCCCGGTGACCATTGAGAATTGGTCAGCTGCCTTCCTGATAAACGCTAGTGTGTACTGCGAAAAGTATCCGGACAGGTCGGTTGCTTTGTTCAAATATATGGATGTGGTGCGGCGGGCGCAAGTGTTGTACGGAGGTTACGCTTGGTCGCATTACGACGAGGAGTTCCGGGCGGGCATGGCGTGGGATCCGGAGGCGCAGTGGGGCGAGTTGGATGTGGATTTGGATCAGCAGACGATGAGTGGGCGAAGTTTGGCCGCACCAAACTGGCGTCACCCCCCTTTACAGCCCGCCCCACCTGTGGGGGGGTGGGGTCGGGAGACGCCGGGAGTACTAACAGCGTCGGGCCTGCTGGGACTTCAATAGGTGGTCCTGTCTCAGGCAGGTGTGCCGCTTTCGGGGCAAATGCTCCAAGTGCGGGAGGAGAACCCAGTGGTGCGCTGCTGGGGGCTCGGGGGAGGACCCGCGCAAGGGCAACAGCCGGCGTCAGCTCCCGTTGGGGGTGAGAGGGGGCGGCATGGTAGGGGGCGGTGCCTTGGGAAAAGGCTCGTACACTGGTTAAATTGGACAGGCTCGAACCTCTCTTGGCGGCTTATCCGTGGGCGGATGATGCGGCCGTGCTGCATCGGGGCTTCAGGGAGGGTTCCCGGTTGGGGTACGAGGGTCTTCGGATCGCCCGGTGGGCGGAGAATCTGAAGTCTGTGAACGCACACAGAGGTATCGTCCGGGAGAGGCTTTTCAGGGAGGTGAAGCGAGGGAGGATGGTGGGTCTTTTTCAGGAGCCACCTCTGCCGGATTTGATCTTTTCACCGATTGGAGTGGTTCCAAAGAAGGAGCCGGGGCAGTTCCGTCTGATTCAGCATCAGTAAATGATTATATCTCGGGGAGTTGGCGTCTGTGTCGTACTCGTCTGTGGACGTGGCGAGGAGGCTGGCGATGGCGGCGGGGTGGGGTGCACTCATGGCAAAATGTGATGTAAAATCTGCATTCAGGTTGTTGCCGGTGCATCCGGCGGATCATCAGTTGCTGGGGATCCAGTTTGACGGCCTCATTTTCGTGGATAGAGCGCTTCCCATGGGGTGCTCCGTGTCGTGTGCTTGTTTGAGAGGTTCAGCTCCTTCTTGCAGTGTGCTTTTTCCTGGCGCACAGGCTCTGAGGCGGTGACGCACTACCTGGACGACTTCTTCCTGGTGGGTGGGCCCGGTTCGACGGACTGCCAGCGGCAGCTGGACAGTTTTACGGACTTGATGAGTTACCTGGGGCTTCCCTTGGTGCCAGAGAAGACTCAGGGTCCTAGCACAGTGCTATCCTGCCTCAGGATAGAGCTCGACTCAGCGGCCATGGAAGCACGCCTACCGGAGGATAAGCGGGTGGTGATGATGGACTTGGTGAGGGGCATGTTGGCCAGGCCGAAAGTGAAGGTGAGGGAGGTGCAGGTGTTGCTCGGGCATTTGAACTTTGCATGCCGCGTTGTGCGGGCGGGGAGGACGTTTTGCCGTCGGCTGGGGCTGGCATTGTCTGGTCTGACGCTGCCACATCATCACGTACGCCTGTCGGCGGGTTCCAGAGAGGACTTGAGCATGTGGCTGGCTTTTCTGGGGCGTTTTAATGGAGTGCCCATGGTGCCCCCCGAGGACTGGCAGTGGGACGCCACAATGTCATCGGACGCGGCGGGAGTCAGCGGCTTCGGTCTATACTGGGCAGGGAGATGGTATGCGGAGAAGTGGCCGGCTCAGTGGCAAGCGGGGGGAAGGAGTATTGCGTTCCTGGAGCTTTTCCCGTTGGTGGTGGCTGTGACGGTGTGGGCGCAGGAGCTGGCACACAAGTGAGTGCCTGGAGCCTGACATTCTGTTTCAAGCTCAGCATATGCCGGGGCTGGACAATGACATTGCGGATGCTTTATCTCGTTCACAGTGGCAGAGGTTCCATGGGCTAGCCACGGAGGCGGCCGCAGTCAAGACGCAGGTGCCGGAGGAGCTTTGGTTGGTGGGAGAGCGCGGGTCGTTCAGTTGATGAAGGCATCTTTGGCGGCATCCACCTGGAAGACTTATAAGCAGGCTTGGCTGGAGTTTCTACGTTTTGGAGCGGTAAGGCAGCGGGGCAAGTGGCGTCGGGAGGAGCAGGTGGTGCGGTTCATGCTCAGTTTGATGGATAAAGGGCTGGCGAGAGTGACGATTGCGGGAAAGTTGGCAGGGGTGGCGTTCATGGGGAAGCTTTGGTGGGGTTATGCGCCTTCGGTGGGAGAGTTGGGGGGGCGTCTCTTGGAGGGTTGGGAGAGGGAGAAAGGGGTGCGGGTGCGGCAGCGACTTCCTATTACGGAAGTGATGCTGGAAGGCTTGGTGCGCCGTCTACTGGGAGTGTGCAGGGATCAAACGGAGACGGTTTTGTTTTCCACGCTTATGTCGTGGATGTTTTTTGGAGCGTTCCGGGTGTCGGAGTTGGTGGGGTTGCAAGGACGGCCGGGAGTGAAGTGGGGGGAAGTAGAGTTGCGAGGCTGGGAGGTGGCGGTGCGTGTGCGACGGTCGAAGACGGATCAGCGTGGAGAGGGTACCTGGGTGGTGCTGGGTCCTGCGGGGTCAGAGACGGTGTGTCCGGCGGAGTGGGGGAGGCGACTGGCGAGGGGGCAGGCGCAGGACAGTGCGGAGGTTTTTCGCCGGGGAGAGGCCGGTCGGGTGACGGCGGCTCAGTTAATGTGGGTCCTGCGGAACGCCTTACGGTCTATGGGTAAGGACCCGAAGAAATTCGGTACGCATTCCTTCCGCATTGGTGCGACGACGGGAGGCAGCGCGAAAGGGTTGGGTTAAGGAGGAGATAAAAAGGCTGGAACGCTGGAAATCGGACTGTTATAGGACGTACGTCAGGATGCGAGGGGTAGGAGTGGAGTGAGGTTGACATGCTTGGCCCATTGCTTATATATGTATCTTTGCAGGTGCAGTGGCGGGGCCTACTGCGACAACGATGAGCATTCATGTGATGGGCCATTCCTTTGTAAAGAGATCAGAGAGGGCCGAATTGGAGAAGCACAGGAACCTCAATTTGGAGTTAGATGAACAGTTGTTTAGGTGTCATTGGAGGGGCAAAGGGGGCATGCGTTGGCACAAGTTAGTGCCGGCTTTAAACAATGTTGTGCGGGGGGGTCTGTCCAGATGTGGTAGTCATACACCTGGGTGAAAATGATTTGGTGCAGTGTAAGGGACTGGCACTGGTCAAAAGCCGTATGGGGCTTTCGAGTGGCGCTTTTTCCTAGTTAAGGGGGGGTAGGATAGGAGGAATGAGGTTGTTTCCTGGACAGAGGGGGAGGGAGTGTACATATGGCAAGTGTTTAAACAGTTGAGGCAGGTGTTTGGATAGTTGGTACTTATGTTTATGTTGTTTGCGAGGGAACTTTTTAGGGGTGGGGTGGGGGTTTGGTCAGGTATGTGCATATTTAGTTAGGTCTAGTTTTGTACGGCAAAGGCCAAGGATGTGGTATTGTGTTAAGATGCACCTGTTCCCAATAAAGCAGCCTTTATCACACCTCATATTGTCTCCGGTCGGTCTTTCCCCTCCCCGTCTCCCGATGGGCCCCAATGGGTGGCCCACCGGAGGGAGGCTCGCCACCCCGGGAGGATTGGGGCCCCGGGAGGAAAGGGGGGCGGATTGGACGGGGACAGGATGCCGAGATTGGGCTGGTTGGGCTACTTGGGCGGCCTTGGGCTGGTTTGGGCTCCCTTTGGGCTGGTGAAAATCAATACGGCCATTTTGGGTCACTGTGCACCATTTTAGGGACAGTGACCCAGCAGCCGAGTTAGGCAGGGAAGTTGTTGTCCCTCCCGCCCTCCCTAAGAGGCATGGTTGTGGGTGGTTTTTGCGGGGGTTGTGGTTCCCGGGTTTGGGGGATATTTTCTGGAGGGGTTTTGTTGGGAGCAGGTGCGTTTTTAGTTAGGTTGCCTGAGATCTGATGTCGCTGGGGGCAGGTGCTGGTAAAAGGTTGTTGGGGTGGCGCTTTTTCCTAGTTAAGGGGGGGTAGGATAGGAGGAATGAGGTTTCCTGGACAGAGGGGGAGGGAGTGTACATATGGCAAGTGTTTAAACAGTTGAGGCAGGTGTTTGGATAGTTGGTACTTATGTTTATGTTGTTTGCGGGGGAACTTTTTAGGGGTGGGGGTTTGGTCAGGTATGTGCATATTTAGTTAGGTCTAGTTTTGTACGGCAAAGGCCAAGGATGTGGTATTGTGTTAAGATGCACCTGTTCCCAATAAAGCGGCCTTTATCACACCTTATATTGTCTCCAGTCGGTCTTTCCCCACCCCGTCTCCCGATGGGCCCCAAAGATGCTGCATGACGCTTAATTCCATTGGTTCATCGGGGGACTACATCAACCACAGTTCCTAGCATCTTTTGGTTCTACCTTACAGCCACAGCAGCCCCATTTAAGGATTCATTGTTTTCCACATCTCCGGACTAAATAATGTAAGAAGGGGCTACAGCAGTTGTGAGCATTTTGCATCAGCGGCATACTTCAACCATGATCTCTCAACTCTGCCCAGGACCAACAGTAGGCCTATCTTAGTCTATCTACTTGAACTTCAAGAAAGAAGACCCAAAAATAGAATCCTATGTGTAAGAGAAGTGCAAAAATATTTTCATTAATATAGGCACTTAACAATCTTTTGTGAAATTTTATAAAGGTCTTTACACACAGGAAAATATCTCTTGCAAGGAGAATGTTATTAATTATCGATCCTGAATCAGTAACAACCAATTACAAATGTTGATTATTCCTCATAAGTGCAACCTGTATCCATAAATGTAATCAGCAGGGCAGTTCATACATTAAAAAAGGTGAATCTCTAAGACCAGAATGTTCTAGTGTTGAGATTAAGTTCGATTTAATAAAGTTATGTATTCCCAATTGTCTGATCTATACAGATATTGTACAAAATAACGCTGATGGTACTTTTCTGGAAGCAATGTTATATCTCTTAAAAAAGGGAAAAAGACTCTAAGCTTTGCAAAGGTTTCAAAATGTTATTTACCGCTTTGGTGGAACGTTAACAAACTGGATTAATATAAGGTATATTGACTTCAGACAAGAATATTGTTCAATATCTTTTAAGATTGAATACCCACTAGGTGTTAAAATATTGGTTATCGAGAAAGCATTTGTTCTTTTGGGTTGACATTTTATTTGAAAGTCTTTGAAATGGCAGAACACTTGTCCCAGGTTTTGTTTTATTGTGACCTATTTATTGTATACTTCTCCTAAACCTTCAGTTTATGTTAATTGAATGTTTGCCTATTTTGCGCTGGCTAGCGGTACTAGACAGGATCAGCTCTTTCTTCTTTGCTATTTGTATAGATCACAAGATCCCATTCTTCATACAATTAGATAAAATACTGACATTACTGGATTTAAGAATGGAGATAAACAAATTAAATCTTCTGTTAATTATGGAGCTATTATTGCAAATCGCAATAAATCCACACTTTGTTTATTTGATAAGGCTAATTCTTTTTCAGATATTTCAGGACATAAGTTAAGTCTTACTACTGGGTGATCCTGATAGGACTTTCTCTCCAACCGTCCCTCCCGCTGCGTGCACACCTGCCCTTTCCCCCACCCCTTCCAGAGCCCTTCCACTAGCTCACCTCACATTTATATCACACTCTTTTGGGGCCCCTAGCCTGCTGGCTAACCTCCCCCTCTGGAACGCCCCAAGCCTCAAAGACTCTTGCAAGTAGTTTCTCTCAATGTACATTTGATGCACTTCATCAATAGGAAAAAAATCTAACTTTTTGGCCCAACACAAACCCAGGATCCCCATCCGTCGAGAAGACTACCTGTCTCCTATAGAGAGCGACCAGCTCCGGTGGAACTGGGTGGGCGGGTCCTCCATTCTAGCATCACACCCTCATCATGGGTTCGGGTTGAGGTGAGAGGCCCACTGAGGAAACGGGGCATTGCTATACTTCCCAAACGCCTCTCATACAGACTCCTTCACACATGGTTGGATACGGATTGCAGCTATGTGTTTATCAAACTTTCATTACAGGGGATGACTGTTATTGTAGGCTCTGTGTATGCCCAGCAAACATATAAATCTGGGTTTCTTTCCCACATCGGTAGGTAATTGACATTCTTTGGCACCTCTAGAGTCATCATTGGAGCAGACTGGAACGTTAAACTCAATCCTTTTTTGGACAGGTGGGGCTGACTGGACATCCATCATGATGGGGACAGGCACACCCTATGAGACCAGATTCAGGACCATGCTCTCTGCAACCGTTGGGGACTTCTGCACCCACGAGCAAGATACTATGCCTTTACCTCCCACAGTATTCATACTCTCATTGACTACTTCCTTTGCACCCCTTTAGTGGCCCAGAATTTAGCAGATGTGAATATAGTTCCCTGCGGAGTCTCTGACCATGACCTTATAGGGTTGCACTGAGACCTAGGATTGCATACACCCCCACGAGGACCTTGGCACCTCAATACCTCCCATTATGAAGACACGGAGGTGAAACGTTCCCTCGCAGAACATGTAGACAGATACTTGGAGGATGATAGGGGTTTATTGGCCTCAGCGCAGACAGGGAAAGCTGTCCTTCGCTGCATGTTGATGAGGGACTCAATGCTAACCAAATGGAGGCTTCTGGGCTTTAAATGGCAGCTGGAGGTACAAATCCGGGCCTTGACCAGTGGTTATTACTCCTCGCCACGTCCGTTCCTGCTCTCGGAGCTTCTACTGGCTAATTGAACACACTCTGCACAACAGAGGTGGAGGAATGGCTCTTCTACATATGCAGAGACATTACGAATGGGATTTAAATGCAGGTTGGCTGTTGGCTTACCAGCTCTGCCAACAAGACTCTTCTAGGGCAATCCCTGCCATCCAAGACACAGAGGCTCGCCTCGGCGCCCATCCGGCAGCAATAATGGTGGAACTCCAGAAATATTATGAACGCCTTTACATGTCTGGAATGCCTCCGGCCTGGGACACTGAATCTTCCTTTTTTAGACTCCTCCAACTAACAAAGCTGACCCCACCCAATCTGCACAACTGAAGGGAGCGATTAAAGCAGAGAAATCAGCTTGGCTATCAATGCAATGCCCAGTGGGAATGCTCTCGGTGAGGATAGCCTCCCAGCTGAATTTTATAAACCTACCAAAGCCCAAACTATCCCCATCATGGTCTTGGTTTACCAAGCGGTCCTAGACAATGGGCACCTCTACTCAGAGATCCTCGTGGCTCCCCCTTGTGTTTGTTTTCTAAACCCTGGAAGGATCCTCTGGAATGCTCTAGCGCTGCCCAATTTCTTTGATAAATGGGGACGTTAAGATTTTGGCAAAGGTTTTGGCGATGCGTTCCAGTACAGTTATCAAAGTCCTTATTCATTCCTCTCAGGTGGGCTTTGTTCCTGGAGGCTCCTCAACCAACCATCTGTGCGCTCTCTCTCATATTATTTGGCAGGTGAGGGACGAGGTGGGAGAGAAGGTCTTTCTCTCTTTGGCTGTCAAAAATACTTTTGACTGTGTTGACTGAGGTTACATCTTTCAGACCATGGAGAGGATGAGCATAGGTTGCTACTTTATCACACTGACTAGAGTATGTACTGTGCTCCCACTGCATATGTCATATGTGTCATTCAAATTTCCCAGTATGCGTTGCATAGGGCTCATTGGCTGGTACGAGTTCCATGCCAATTCACTTAAATCCCCATTGTGGTGCAATGCGGCCATAGCAGTCCGTGGGGAGGAGATTCACGGGTCCATCTGGATTACCTATGTTACTCATCACATCAATGACCCTGTCTCTAATGGCCCAATCAAGTTGTTCCCCGACCTAAGATGGGCATTTGCAACCAATTATCCCACGTCCTATCACAGATCTTGGGGAAAGTGCATATTGAACTCTCAAAAAGGGGGTGGGGTCGCACACCACTCACTCACCAGCGGGATCGCCCCTAAGGACTGTGGTCAGTGTAGTTTAGTATTCTGCGATGTATCCATCTTCGCCATCCCTGGACACGTGTTTCGGGGTATTTACCCCTCATCAGCAGGGAATATGCCATCTTCTTATCTTCTGGGGTTGCCGGTGGCTGCCAAATATTGCCAGGTCTAGTACCACACGGGCGCGCGGGTGCGGGGTCCCAGGCTCGTCAGCCCGCTTAAATATTTCAAAAAGGGGGTGGGGTCGCACACCACTCACTCACCAGCGGGATCGCCCCTAAGGACTGTGGTCAGTGTAGTTTAGTATTCTGCGATGTATCCATCTTCGCCATCCCTGGACACGTGTTTCGGGGTATTTACCCCTCATCAGCAGGGAATAGGCCATCTTCTTATCTTCTGGGGTTGCCGGTGGCTGCCAAATATTGCCAGGTCTAGTACCACACGGACGCGCGGGTGCGGGGTCCCAGGCTCGTCAGCCCGCTTAAATATTTCAAAAAGGGGGTGGGGTCGCACACCACTCACTCACCAGCGGGATCGCCCCTAAGGACTGTGGTCAGTGTAGTTTAGTATTCTGCGATGTATCCATCTTCGCCATCCCTGGACACGTGTTTCGGGGTATTTACCCCTCATCAGCAGGGAATAGGCCATCTTCTTATCTTCTGGGGTTGCCGGTGGCTGCCAAATATTGCCAGGTCTAGTACCACACGGGCGCGCGGGTGCGGGGTCCCAGGCTCGTCAGCCCGCTTAAATATTTCAAAAAGGGGGTGGGGTCGCACACCACTCACTCACCAGCGGGATCGCCCCTAAGGACTGTGGTCAGTGTAGTTTAGTATTCTGCGATGTATCCATCTTCGCCATCCCTGGACACGTGTTTCGGGGTATTTACCCCTCATCAGCAAGGAATAGGCCATCTTCTTATCTTCTGGGGTTGCCGGTGGCTGCCAAATATTGCCAGGTCTAGTACCACACGGGCGCGCGGGTGCGGGGTCCCAGGCTCGTCAGCCCGCTTAAATATTTCAAAAAGGGGGTGGGGTCGCACACCACTCACTCACCAGCGGGATCGCCCCTAAGGACTGTGGTCAGTGTAGTTTAGTATTCTGCGATGTATCCATCTTCGCCATCCCTGGACACGTGTTTCGGGGTATTTACCCCTCATCAGCAGGGAATAGGCCATCTTCTTATCTTCTGGGGTTGCCGGTGGCTGCCAAATATTGCCAGGTCTAGTACCACACGGGCGCGCGGGTGCGGGGTCCCAGGCTCGTCAGCCCGCTTAAATATTTCAAAAAGGGGGTGGGGTCGCACACCACTCACTCACCAGCGGGATCGCCCCGAAGGACTGTGGTCAGTGTAGTTTAGTATTCTGCGATGTATCCATCTTCGCCATCCCTGGACACGTGTTTCGGGGTATTTACCCCTCATCAGCAGGGAATAGGCCATCTTCTTATCTTCTGGGGTTGCCGGTGGCTGCCAAATATTGCCAGGTCTAGTACCACACGGGCGCGCGGGTGCGGGGTCCCAGGCTCGTCAGCCCGCTTAAATATTTCAAAAAGGGGGTGGGGTCGCACACCACTCACTCACCAGCGGGATCGCCCCTAAGGACTGTGGTCAGTGTAGTTTAGTATTCTGCGATGTATCCATCTTCGCCATCCCTGGACACGTGTTTCGGGGTATTTACCCCTCATCAGCAGGGAATAGGCCATCTTCTTATCTTCTGGGGTTGCCGGTGGCTGCCAAATATTGCCAGGTCTAGTACCACACGGGCGCGCGGGTGCGGGGTCCCAGGCTCGTCAGCCCGCTTGAATATTTCAAAAAGGGGGTGGGGTCGCACACCACTCACTCACCAGCGGGATCGCCCCTAAGGACTGTGGTCAGTGTAGTTTAGTATTCTGCGATGTATCCATCTTCGCCATCCCTGGACACGTGTTTCGGGGTATTTACCCCTCATCAGCAGGGAATAGGCCATCTTCTTATCTTTGGGGTTGCCGGTGGCTGCCAAATATTGCCAGGTCTAGTACCACACGGGCGCGCGGGTGCGGGGTCCCAGGCTCGTCAGCCCGCTTAAATATTTCAAAAAGGGGGTGGGGTCGCACACCACTCACTCACCAGCGGGATCGCCCCTAAGGACTGTGGTCAGTGTAGTTTAGTATTCTGCGATGTATCCATCTTCGCCATCCCTGGACACGTGTTTCGGGGTATTTACCCCTCATCAGCAGGGAATAGGCCATCTTCTTATCTTCTGGGGTTGCCGGTGGCTGCCAAATATTGCCAGGTCTAGTACCACACGGGCGCGCGGGTGCGGGGTCCCAGGATCGTCAGCCCGCTTAAATATTTCAAAAAAGGGGTGGGGTCGCACACCACTCACTCACCAGCGGGATCGCCCCTAAGGACTGTGGTCAGTGTAGTTTAGTATTCTGCGATGTATCCATCTTCGCCATCCCTGGACACGTGTTTCGGGGTATTTACCCCTCATCAGCAGGGAATAGGCCATCTTCTTATCTTCTGGGGTTGCCGGTGGCTGCCAAATATTGCCAGGTCTAGTACCACACGGGCGCGCGGGTGCGGGGTCCCAGGCTCGTCAGCCCGCTTAAATATTTCAAAAAGGGGGTGGGGTCGCACACCACTCACTCACCAGCGGGATCGCCCCTAAGGACTGTGGTCAGTGTAGTTTAGTATTCTGCGATGTATCCATCTTCGCCATCCCTGGACACGTGTTTCGGGGTATTTACCCCTCATCAGCAGGGAATAGGCCATCTTCTTATCTTCTGGGGTTGCCGGTGGCTGCCAAATATTGCCAGGTCTAGTACCACACGGGCGCGCGGGTGCGGGGTCCCAGGCTCGTCAGCCCGCTTAAATATTTCAAAAAGGGGGTGGGGTCGCACACCACTCACTCACCAGCGGGATCGCCCCTAAGGACTGTGGTCAGTGTAGTTTAGTATTCTGCGATGTATCCATCTTCGCCATCCCTGGACACGTGTTTCGGGGTATTTACCCCTCATCAGCAGGGAATAGGCCATCTTCTTATCTTCTGGGGTTGCCGGTGGCTGCCAAACATTGCCAGGTCTAGTACCACACGGGCGCACGGGTGCGGGGTCCCAGGCTCGTCAGCCCGCTTAAATATTTCAAAAAGGGGGTGGGGTCGCACACCACTCACTCACCAGCGGGATCGCCCCTAAGGACTGTGGTCAGTGTAGTTTAGTATTCTGCGATGTATCCATCTTCGCCATCCCTGGACACGTGTTTCGGGGTATTTACCCCTCATCAGCAGGGAATAGGCCATCTTCTTATCTTCTGGGGTTGCCGGTGGCTGCCAAATATTGCCAGGTCTAGTACCACACGGGCGCGCGGGTGCGGGGTCCCAGGCTCGTCAGCCCGCTTAAATATTTGAAAAAGGGGGTGGGGTCGCACACCACTCACTCACCAGCGGGATCGCCCCTAAGGACTGTGGTCAGTGTAGTTTAGTATTCTGCGATGTATCCATCTTTGCCATCCCTGGACACGTGTTTCGGGGTATTTACCCCTCATCAGCAGGGAATAGGCCATCTTTTTATCTTCTGGGGTTGCCGGTGGCTGCCAAATATTGCCAGGTCTAGTACCACACGGGCGCGCGGGTGCGGGGTCCCAGGCTCGTCAGCCTGCTTAAATATTTCAAAAAGGGGGTGGGGTCGCACACCACTCACTCACCAGCGGGATCGCCCCTAAGGACTGTGGTCAGTGTAGTTTAGTATTCTGCGATGTATCCATCTTTGCCATCCCTGGACACGTGTTTCGGGGTATTTACCCCTCATCAGCAGGGAATAGGCCATCTTCTTATCTTCTGGGGTTGCCGGTGGCTGCCAAATATTGCCAGGTCTAGTACCACACGGGCGCGCGGGTGCGGGGTCCCAGGCTCGTCAGCCCGCTTAAATATTTCAAAAAGGGGGTGGGGTCGCACACCACTCACTCACCAGCGGGATCGCCCCTAAGGACTGTGGTCAGTGTAGTTTAGTATTCTGCGATGTATCCATCTTCGCCATCCCTGGACACGTGTTTCGGGGTATTTACCCCTCATCAGCAGGGAATAGGCCATCTTCTTATCTTCTGGGGTTGCCGGTGGCTGCCAAATATTGCCAGGTCTAGTACCACACGGGCGCGCGGGTGCGGGGTCCCAGGCTCGTCAGCCCGCTTAAATATTTCAAAAAGGGGGGGGGTCGCACACCACTCACTCACCAGCGGGATCGCCCCTAAGGACTGTGGTCAGTGTAGTTTAGTATTCTGCGATGTATCCATCTTCGCCATCCCTGGACACGTGTTTCGGGGTATTTACCCCTCATCAGCAGGGAATAGGCCATCTTCTTATCTTCTGGGGTTGCCGGTGGCTGCCAAATATTGCCAGGTCTAGTACCACACGGGCGCGCGGGTGCGGGGTCCCAGGCTCGTCAGCCCGCTTAAATATTTCAAAAAGGGGGTGGGGTCGCACACCACTCACTCACCAGCGGGATCGCCCCACCCCCTTTTTGCATATTGAACTCCTTAGCACAACTATTACTTAATATATCTAATTTTGGAAAAACTTTGGGGGGAGTTTTGCAGGACTGTATTCTGCATTGTGTGGGTCCTTATTCTCCTCTCCCACACCCATAGCACTGCATGTATGGTGGGAAACCTGTCTTAACACTCAATACCTGGACTATGACTGGGATATCCTTCTGGCGAACTATAACAAGAGATTATGGGAAGCATGCATTAAGTATAGTTTTTTAAGATCCTCCACCACTGGCTTTGGTCTCCAGCTAGATTACACAGTGCCCGTCTTAGTGTGGATTCTAGTTGTTGGAGAAACGGCTTAACAGACTGCAATATAGTCCACATTTTGTGGGAGTGTGATCGTTTGAGAGCCTTCTGGCCTCAGGTCTACGACAATATGAGGAAGGGGCTCAGGGTAGACAGGCCCTTGACAGCTAGGCTAGTGCTCCTGCATGACACCTCTGAACTCCCCCCCAGTGACTCACCATGTTAATAGATGGCTCTCCACTGCCCTATGAGTGGCAAAATTGGCAATTCTACGACACTGGAAATCGTCTTTGATTCCCACCCTGATCGGTCAACATGTACAACTTGGCATGCTTTGAACACCTTATTTATAAGCTAAATTATATATTGCAGATATTTGAAGAGGCTTGGGCTCTTTTCTTAAAGACTGAGAGACATATTCACTGGCACAACTGGGTGGCATGTTGTGAATCATATCTTGCTCCATGTTCAATGTAAGCCCCTCTGTTTAATTGTTAGCCCCTCTCTCCAGAGGTTCCCAAGAAATAGGTGCCTTTCTTAATGAGGATTTATTGGCTTCCACCCTGCTGGGAGGGTTACTTTGACCTGTCCTCGATGACGCCAGAGACAGCTGGCGATCTTATTTTTATTTTTCCTATTAGAGGGCTATTCCTGGACGGGCTTAGAAGTTGGCTTTACCCTATATCCTTCTCCCCACCGTAGGGGCTCATTCTTTCCCCCTTGGATGGGTGCGCTTTCCCATGTCCACCGTTTAATATGTTTCACTAGTAGTTGCTATCTATTTTCCCATCTCCTTCATATGGATTATGGGTTTGCTTTCTACCTTGTTTGTTTTCTCACCCTGCGGGACTGCTTGACTGTATTTTCAATGAGTCACTCTATTACAGTCAAGGGAAAACTCAATAAAGAATTGAAATACAAGCAAAGGGTGTGCTGGGTGCAAACAGGGAAAGTGCACTCTAATATGCAGAATGTGCTGCCCACAGGGCAGCTGCTAACTAGTGTTGCCCGGGGGCATAGCATTCAAGTGAAATATGAAGTTGCTGCCTCACAGTTGCTCCATGTTTCACAGTGCAGACGGCATGCCATCTGCACTTTTAAGAGGGGAGAGAGATCTCCTATCAGGTGAGTGCAGTGAGTGACTTCACCCTCCTGCAGTAGAATACAGGGGATTTCCATGATACCCTCCGACCCCCCAGAGGGCTTCCTTAAGAGGCACTGAAAGTGTGCCACCTTTTTGTGGTACACTCTCAGTACATCTCCTAAAGGCATGTTATCCTCTGAGCCCATGTTGGTAATATGCTGCGGGCACAGAGACAAAATGATTTCCTCATTTGTTTAGGGCCACCCCCCAATGCAAATGAGGGAATGCCCTCTCATGATAGCGCTGGCACTGCATATGCACCTGCGCTAGCAGTATTACACAAGGGGACACACAAGGGTCTGCAGCCCCATCTGTAAGACAATTCTGCCCCAGTTGGCGCACAAAGTGGCACACATGCCCGCTGCACATTCAGGGCACAATGTATAAGATAGCTCCCTGACTACATCTCAAGCTATCAATATTATACTTAGAGTAAAACACAAAACGTCAGGAAACCTAAAAGTCCAACTAGTGTTTAATGCAAAAATAGCAAAAAGTAGAGCACATAATAAGTCGACAGTTGTCATATCAACTCGCCAGAGCGCTCACTCATAAAGCTAGTTAGAGCATATAATGCTAAAACGTAGGCAATTCTGAACAGTTGTTATACATGTTTTTTCTCCATACAAGTCTAAGGAGCATAAGCACGTGTGATGAACTGATATTTAAACAAAACTATCTAGTGAGCCGAAGTCTGTATCTTTTAACAGATAGAATGTGAGAAGACCTTGAATCGAAGATAAAGATACATTAACATGCTGCTAAATTTAATATTTTATAAATATTCTAAAATGTATGCAATTTCAAAAAGGTTCTTTTTCACTATTCTCTCAATACAATTCTATGGAGCATACACATTTAACAGAAGCTATTTGTCAACAAAACTATCTAATGAGCAGGAAGCAAAGTTTTCTCACTGATACAATATGTGAAGACTTTGAATCGAAGATAAATAGACATGAACATCCTGTTTAATTCATTCTTTTCTAAAAACCATGCTTCTCTTTGCCAATATTGAATAGTGAAGCTATACTTTACTACAAGAGGCAGGAAATGAGCAGATGAATTAGCTCACAAAAATGGCGTCTAGGCCCACAGGAATCATGAAGGATAGCGTTCATGTTAATGTTGATAAGCACGATTGAAAAGTAACAACCTAGGACATTTGACGGTATAAATCACATCTAGATCAAGAAAGATGTAGAAGTAAACTACAGCTGGCTAAAATACAAATTTTTATTAAACAATTAACACAATTAAAAAATCATTTATATGACATCAAATGACAGTTAGAAAAATCACACTATATAATTGACAATTACACATTGTTAATTCATAAACAGTTATTTTTCAAAAAGTTTTTTTTATAAAAGATAAGTGGCATGAAAATTCGGTCTCTACGCGCGTTTCGGCGGCCAGCGCCTTCTTCCTGGAGCAGCCACACAATATTAGTTTTCTTTGGGTTTTGTCAATAGATTCCAAATTGATAGCTGGTCTATTGTTGGTGTTTTCTTAAAGGTCTGATAACCTAAAAAGAAGTAGGATGCTTGTTTTTTTCAGGTTTCAGGTGCAAGGAGGATATTAGTCCTTAGATGTCTTGGAAATAAGGTTTAAAAGATCTCCCTGCCTGTAACTGATCGGCAGGGCTCCCTATGTCCGGTGGCGGGATGAGACGTCTTGATAAGCGGCGAGCGCGGGAAAACTAGATATAGTCTAGGAGAAATACCCAGGAACGAATTTCAATACCATCATAAAAGGGTTCCGGTTGGCGAGATTAACTATCCAATCATCAAATCAATCAGTCTAAAACCATTTGCCATCAAGATAATTCGAATGAGGGAACGAAAATTTATCTTTTAACAACTCTATGATAAAATGAACCATTAATATTGTGTGGCTGCTCCAGGAAGAAGGCGCTGGCCGCCGAAACGCGCGTAGAGACCGAATTTTCATGCCACTTATCTTTTATAAAAAAAACTTTTTTAAAAATAACTGTTTATGAATTAACAATGTGTAATTGTCAATTATATAGTGTGATTTTTCTAACTGTCATTTGATGTCATATAAATGATTTTTTAATTGTGTTAATTGTTTAATAAAAATTTGTATTTTAGCCAGCTGTAGTTTACTTCTACATCTTTCTTGATCTAGATGTGATTTATACCGTCAAATGTCCTAGGTTGTTACTTTTCAATCGTGCTCATTTCCCTGGCCTAGGAATTCTAATATTCGCTAATTCAGGGGGTCCTTGCTACATACACATTAATGTTGATAAGCACTTCAGGTTAACATAAAAACAAGCATTTGCAATGCAATTGGTCTCGCCTTTGGGACATTATATGTATTTAGCTATGCAGCACATTAGCCTGGGTGCTGAAACATTTACTGTTCTTTAACATGGAGGGAAAGTAAGCACCAAACCGCATGACACATCAGGTTTGGGAACACACGGAGAGAAATATTGCCTTTCAGCGGGAAATGGTATAGTCCAAAGCTCTGTTTTTAATATAAAATCTGGGTCTTCAGTGGTCATGTCACTGAAAATACAAGATTTGGAAAAAAAAATTATTGTCGATGGGTGCTTGTTGAAGTCAATTTCTATGGACTGGAATCTAGAGAATACTGAAGTGATTCTGGTATTTTACTGTCCTCTGCTGGTCGTTTTCTATCAAGAAAGTTAAATAGAGGCAGTTGCCAGAAAAATTAAAAAAATAAAGTCCCTCAGCAGAAAGCAAAGCTGATATTTTACTAACCTCTGCTGGTCATTTTCTATCAAGACAGTTAAATAGAGGCAGTTGAACAGAAAGAAAGCCCCTAAGCGGAAGCAGACAAGTCCTAGGGCTGATCTTCAGAGCCCACAAAGTACATACACATATAATATATACTGAAGTGTATATACTAAACTATATACAAGAGGTCTTGAATGCGCAACCTAAAAATGTCATCTTTTTAAATTCTGCTTAGTTTAATTTGGCTGTTTTTCTTTTTCTAAACGTAAGTAACTCTACCTTCCTCTACTACCATGGAGATGGAGCTGATCAATGTTGACAACCACTCTAACCTGACCTGCAAAGACTCTGCAAGGAGAGGAGGCTGTAAGTGGGCAGGAAGACTTCCAAGGCAGATCTACAAATAGCTCTCTATGCCTATGAGGAAGTCAAGTAGCAACAGTGGAAGGTGACACTGAGGGGGACCTGAATCTGTGTGAAGGGGAGGACAAGGACCAGAGAGGAACCCTGACCTACTGGAAAGATCCCCCTGCATCTCAAGGGGAATCAGTATGCCCAGTTTGGGGCACGGAGCAGTGAGCCTTCTAGCGGCCTGATACCAGAGGAGTTGGAGCTACAGCTGGCCAAATTAAAACTGGAGAAGGAGAAGGCTGAGATGGCCTTAACCAGAGAAAAAAAGCCATGTCTGTGGAGAAGAGGGCTGAGGCCAAGATATCCATAGGTGAGAAAATGCTACTGTTGGAGCATGAAAGGAGCATGAGGGAGATGGAGCTTAAGGCAAGGCCACTTTCAAGACCCAACAATGATGGTTGCAGCATACCAACAGTGACTGCTGTAGAGTGAGAGCCTTCATACCCTAGGAGCTGGTGCCTAACTATGTGGTCGGAGAGGATATAGACAAGTGGTTTGCGGCTTATGATGTTGCATTCAAGGTACACAAGGTCCCAGAGAAGTACTGAGAGGGGTAGCCTGTTGAAACATATGCCCATGGTGGAGAGGCATATACTTCTAATAACAGAGGCAGAGGAGCAGACCTGGTATGCTCCCACAAAGGCAATACTTGTTGATATATTTGGGGTGACCACTGAGAAGTACAGTCTGAAGTTCTGGGATTGGCATAAGCTCTCAAACCGGTCCCGAGTGGATGTCAGCAAGGCACTGAAGGTCTAGGTGAGCGGAAGCACAGTAGATTCTTTTACTGGTCTGTAAATGGCTTACTCTGAAGAAGCACATGCTCAATAGTTATTTTACAGAGTTGTGCCAACCCCTAGTGGATAGAAGGCTTTCTGATCCCAGGAAGCTTGCTGAGGAAGCCGACCTCTGGGTCAACACCAGAGTATCTTAGAAGGCATCTAGGGGGGACTCCCAAAAAAGTGGCCAGGGTTCCCAACAGAAAAAAGAGGGGGGATATAAAAACAAAACCAAGGAGTTCTCTCAAGGCCCCCAAAAACAGTTTACAGGGAAAAGGGTCATAATATGGCCACCAGAAGAAAGGCTTCATAGATAAGAATACTGGAAAGTTTGTCCCTAAGTACCATGAGTGCTACCAGTATGTGCATGTCAAGGAAGATGCCAAGTGCCTCAAGAGTGCACCTCCCCCCACCCCCCAGTGGTCGCCAGTCACAGGGAATAGCCAGTGCAGTGCTTGGGGAGGAGATGGCCACAGTTAGTGTGGGAGAGACTAGTGAGGTTACCCTAGTGTCCATGGGTGATACAGAGATGGTGTCCAAAATCACATGCCTTCCAATACTTCAAAGTGTAGGCAGTGGGTCACCTCAATGGACAGAAGGTGGAGGATCTGAGGCACAAAGGAGCCAGTATGATTACTGTCAGATGTCATCTGGTGTCACCAGGTTGCAGTAGCAGACATCTAGGAGCGCCACTATCCTGTGGCTTTGGTTCCTTTCTAGTGGGGGTGGGTCTGAGGTCTTCTGAAAGCTGCTATGAGCCTTGCTATACTCAAGGACTCTATGTTTAGGACTAAACTCGGGCCCTACTCACACAGCTGGCCACCTCCTTAACCCTATCTTTTCGAGCCTTCCTCACATCCCCTGTGCCCCTGCAGTGCCCATATGCTGGTCTGATCATTTTATATCAAAATTCAGCTTTACTCCCCCTTCCACTCCCACTCCCTTGTTTCCTTCCCTTAAGATTCCAAAAAGAGACTGGAAAAAACTTGATTTTAACGTCCTTAACAAGCTCCTATGCTCTAATCTACCCACATCCGATTTGAAGGTTCACATGCTTTCAGGAAATGTACATGATTGGCTTTCAGGTGATATAGACTCTTGCCTCCCCCTTGCTAATATAAAAACCCAACAACCATCATCCTCTGGCCCCATGGTATAATGAAACGTTAAAAATTGAGAAATCTAAATGTAAAACCCTAGAACGGAGGTGGAGGAGAGACTACGCACCTGATTCCAAAGATGCTTACAAGAAAGCAAAAAAATGATACCACAACCTCTGTGGCTCTGCTAGGGCCACAGAGGTTTGTCTCCAAAACTATCTCTGAAGCTGCTAACTGTTCAAAAACACTCTTTGGACTAGTTAAAGCGCTTGCCGGCTCAGAGACTCTAGCAAAACCTCTGCCCCTAAATAAATGCCAGTGTGACGATCTTGCCCAATTTTTCACGCACAAAATTGAAAACATTTACCAAGAAATCGCCAATTCACATACGAGAAGGACCCCGCAGTCACAATCAAATATCACGCCTCAGATCACATCATCTCCCTATTTAACTGTTTCACCCCACACTGATTCCCATTTAGACTCCTGGCCTCCTCTAAACCTACATTCTCTGAAAATTATTTGAGATAAAGTAAAGTCTGGTTCTCCGAAGGATCCTCTGCCAACCTCAATATTAAGACAGCTTGACCTCTCTCATCTGTCTGTTATTCTGAATGTTCTAAACTCTTTCCTACTTAAATCCACAGTCCCTTCACATTGGAAAGGTGCACAGACAAAATATCGACTCCAAAATATCAAATGGACAAAATATCGAGTTAAAAATTTCGACAATAATAAAATATCGAGAACAAAAATATTGTTGGTCAAAATATCGATTAAAATAATGATAAAAAAATATCAAGTACAAAAATATCGACTCAAAAAAATTGACAAGACAAAATATATATAAATAGTCAAAGTAACAAATTTCGATAATATGTAGAAAAAAGGTTAAAACATTTTTTTTTTATTAATAGTAATATAAATTGTAGTTAATGTTTAGGAGCGGGATGTTGGGTTAATAGGGGATAAGGGTGGGGAGTAATTTAATAATAATTAATTAATTAATATATGTTTGTAAATATTTTTAATTAATAATTAATTGGTAATTAATTATTATTAATTAGTTAATTATTTAATATAATTTTGTACATATGTTTAATTAGTAATTAATTGGTAATTAAATCATATTAATTAGTTAATTACATTAATTAGAGTAATTTATTTATATATATAATTTTTAGTTATTGTTAATTAATTAATTGGGAAAAAATAATATTAATTATTAAATTAAATTAATTACAGCTAATGTGCTCATATATTTACTTTATTGTTATTGTTAATTAATAATTAATTGATAATTAAATAATATTATTTAATTTTGGGTAAAGGAGTTTTTTAGGGTTCAGGGTCAGTTTTCAGTTTTTGGGTAAAGGGGTATTTTTAGGGTTCAGGGTCAGTTTTCAGTTCTTGGGTAAAGGGGTATTTTTTGGGTTCAGGGTCAGTTTTCAGTTTTTGGGTAAAGGGGTATTTTTAGGGTTCAGGGTCAGTTTTCAGTTTTTGGGTAATGGGGTATTTTTAGGGTTCAGGGTCAGTTTTCAGTTTTTGGGTAAAGGGGTATTTTTAGGGTTCAGGGTCAGTTTTCAGTTTTTGGGTAAAGGGGTATTTTTAGGGTTCAGGGTCAGTTTTCAGTTCTTGGGTAAAGGGGTATTTTTTGGGTTCAGGGTCAGTTTTCAGTTTTTGGGTAAAGGGGTATTTTTAGGGTTCAGGGTCAGTTTTGGGTTTTTGGGTAAAGGGGTTTTTTTAGGGTTCAGGGTCAGTTTTCCCTACTGTTGCACCCACTGGAGTGGGAATAGTAATTTTAACCCCTATGCTATCCAACGGTTTCCCTGCGCTTGCACTCTTTGGAGTGGGAATAGTATTTTTTACACTTCTGGTATCGTACGGTAATATAATAGTATCTTATTTAATTATAGTATGTTACTATATATATATGTTTTAACAAATAAGATTGTAAAAAAATATTTTTAATATTTTCATTTAATATTTAATTATTATAAGTTAATTTAAGTATTTTTAACTATATTTTAGTAATTAAATTTTAATATTAATTTAATTTAACACTGTTTTTAATAAAGTCGATATTTTTTACAACTATAATATTGTAAACGATATTTTGTACTCAATATTTTTGTACTTACCTGTTTGTAGATACAAACTCGATATTTTGACTGTCGATATTTTGTCCACGATATTTTTGCAAGTCGATATTTTGTCCCTCGATATTATTTCAGTGATCCCATTGGAAACACTGCATGGTAACCCCTCTCCTAAAAAATTCCCACTGCGGACCCGGATGTTCTCTCTAATTATCGACTGATTTCCCTTCTGCCAGCATTCTCCAAAATTCTTGAGATACACATTCACTCCCATCTTTCCCAGTTTGTCGAAACAAACAAAATCCTCCACCCCTCTCAATCCGGCTTTATAACCGGATTCTCCACAGAAACCACATTGTGGGGTGTCACGGAGATGCTACACCATCATCTCAATGTCAGAGATAAAGTTGCGCTCATACTGTTGGACCTCAGCATGGCGTTCAACACCATTTCCCATCCAATAATAATCAACACACTGAGGTCTTTGGGCATCTGTGTCTCAGCCTTGGATTGGATCATTTCTATTTTAGCCAACCGCACTTTTCAAATCTTCTCTGCCACGGCTAATTCCAACATTCACTCTTCACCTTACAGTGTACCCCAGGGCTCCATCCTTAGCCCTTTGCTTTTTAACTTATACGTCAGGCCTCTGGCTGATATAGCCCAACAGGCCGGTATGACTCTTTTCACTTACGCAGACGACTCCCAGATCATCTTTTCTCTCTCTAGCACCGACCCGGCTCAACATCTCTCCTTCAGATGGGCCTAGGGAAAATCGCAACATGGATGAATCACAACCACCTGAGTTGAATGGTGAAAAGACCGCGGTCTTGATCCTCAGTAAAAAGAAAGATCTTTGGGGCCCGCTACACTGGCCTGCCGAGATGGGTGCCCTCACGCGGCCCTCCAGCCATGTCCGTAACCTGGGGGTAACTATTGACGATTCCCTGACCATGCACCATCAAGCAGTCAAGGTTACAGCCGTATGCTTCAGCATCCTGAAATGGCTTAGGAAGATCATCTTGATGCTGTCAGGTGACACCCAGAAAACAGTGGTCCATGCCCTCAGCACCTCACGGCTTGACTATGGAAATGGAAATGCCTAACCTAACTGCTGCTGACCAGGGAGCTCACTGGATTATCCCTGCAACGTCCCTGCTGCTGGATTTACCTTTGCTGCCGCTACACCTCGCGGAACCCGCTGTGCGGGTCCCGCATCGCCCGTTCTGCTGGGCTGCCTCGCTGAGGAGAAGGACCTTGTTGGCGTACTGCGTGTCCTACAGGGCGAGAGAAGGGAACACTCTACCAGGGCTGCGAGCACCAGGTGAGGGACAGGGACTCCATTTCCCAGGAGTCCCTGTGTAGCCATCCCCTGCCCCTGGACGCTCTCCCTGGTTGCCCCGCCCCCGACCGCCGGGCTAAAGCTGCCGCTTGCCGAAGTCGTTTGGGAAACGCCTAACCTAACTGCTGCTGACCAGGGAGCTCACTGGATTATCCCTGCAACGTCCCTGCTGCTGGATTTACCTTTGCTGCCGCTACACCTCGCGGAACCCGCTGTGCGGGTCCCGCATCGCCCGTTCTGCTGGGCTGCCTCGCTGAGGAGAAGGACCTTGTTGGCGTACTGCGTGTCCTACAGGGCGAGAGAAGGGAACACTCTACCAGGGCTGCGAGCACCAGGTGAGGGACAGGGACTCCATTTCCCAGGAGTCCCTGTGTAGCCATCCCCTGCACCTGGACGCTCTCCCTGGTTGCCCCGCCCCCGACCGCCGGGCTAAAGCTGCCGCTTGCCGAAGTCGTTTGGGAAACGCCTAACCTAACTGCTGCTGACCAGGGAGCTCACTGGATTATCCCTGCAACGTCCCTGCTGCTGGATTTACCTTTGCTGCCGCTACACCTCGCGGAACCCGCTGTGCGGGTCCCGCATCGCCCGTTCTGCTGGGCTGCCTCGCTGAGGAGAAGGACCTTGTTGGCGTACTGCGTGTCCTACAGGGCGAGAGAAGGGAACACTCTACCAGGGCTGCGAGCACCAGGTGAGGGACAGGGACTCCATTTCCCAGGAGTCCCTGTGTAGCCATCCCCTGCACCTGGACGCTCTCCCTGGTTGCCCCGCCCCCGACCGCCGGGCTAAAGCTGCCGCTTGCCGAAGTCGTTTGGGAAATGCCTAACCTAACTGCTGCTGACCAGGGAGCTCACTGGATTATCCCTGCAACGTCCCTGCTGCTGGATTTACCTTTGCTGCCGCTACACCTTGCGAAACCCGCTGTGCGGGTCCCGCATCGCCCATTCTGCTTGGCTGCCTCGCTGAGGAGAAGGACCTTGTTGGCGTACTGCGTGTCCTACAGGGCGAGAGAAGGGAACACTCTACCAGGGCTGCGAGCACCAGGTGAGGGACAGGGACTCCATTTCCCAGGAGTCCCTGTGTAGCCATCCCCTGCACCTGGACGCTCTCCCTGGTTGCCCCGCCCCCAACCGCCTCATCTCCTCATTAGGAACTGCTGATACCCGCTACGCGGGACGCGTGCGGGACGCCCGGGGCTAAGCCCGGGCAAAGGGCGGGCCCTCTGTGGCCCTCAGAAACCTGAGGAGCCTGGCCTGGGCCATCCCCTTTGTCATTTGTTCGCCAGCCTTTGGTTTAATGGACCTTCCAACACAACTGTAAGTTTGCTCCTTTGTTGTTATTGTTATCATTATCGGGACCAACATCACAGGTTGATTTTTCTCTGCCTATACGTAATCTTTGCAACTCCGCGCTGCAATTCCTCTGGGGCTTGTTATGAACTACCGAGAGACTAGAAGTATGGCAGCCGCTGGAGCCAAAAAACTGACAGGTACCCTCGATGATTTCATCGTTCGGACTCATGCTCTAATAGACGAAGGGATCATATTAATGGATAGAAGGGTGTCTCAGGACTTGGCAATGGCCAGGAGATCTTCTCTAGGACTCATAGCTCAAGCTTGTACTCCACACGCAGCGACAGGCCCAAACACCTTTGCTATTGTACATAATGAGGGGGCCCACGATGACATTAGCTCCCAAGAAGGCCTGGAGGCAACACCCAATCTTGCTATGTTAGTAGAGAGCGGTTCATCAAACGAGCCCGAAAATGTTTCTGTGGTTAATGTACATGAAAGGGGTTTGAAAGAGGGTGCAATTCCTAAGAAAAAGTCCAAATCTGTTACACGTAAAGGAAAGAAAGCACTGACCACTCAAAACCTAGATCAAACCACTTTAGACCTGGCGCCCTCGAACAGCATCCTGGTAGCGCATACTGTTGACACGGACGGAGCTGCCCAAACTAATGTGGGCCTATCGCTAAGTCTACCAGATGACACGGTCATAGATAGTAGCTTAGAGGAAATCTTGGATCTGGGTGGTGAAGTAGATAACCATGTTAGAAGCAACAAGGATAGGAACAGCTTAAACATGGTAAATAACAACATCTTTGAAATGTTAAAAATCCTGCTTGAACCCATTGAGGTTAGGTTGCGTTGCCTAGAAACCATCTTAAAAAACATTCATAAAGATATAAGTGCTCCCAGCTTTAGTTTGGAAAATAAGATACCCCCTGCAAAAAAGGCCAATAATAAGCCTCCCATAGTTGACAAAAACACCCCTTCTCTCAAAAAAACTGTGCCCAGTAACTCCACTAATGTTACCATCTCAGGAGGCACTTCTTCAAAAACCACCGATTCAAAACAGACATCGAATTCTGCAAAATCTAAGGTAACCCCTCAGGTTAAGTTTAAAGATCCCACACCCCCGACCCCTAAATTAGATCAGACCCCAAAAGAAAAAAGAGAACCACGGAGAAACATCCACCTTCCCCCGGATGCATGCTCCTACGTAGTGATCCTGACTGGGGTCACCGAACTTGTATCAACTGAAACGGAGTCCTACCAAACCCTAAAAAACAAGGTTTGTCACTGGCTGTCCAAAAATTATCCTTTACCGCCTGGCATGCCCAGTAACATCCTAATGGTGGAGAGAACTCCTTGGGTGGGAGGTAATAGGAAAAACCTACAAGGTGACTGCGTTGTGGTCACCTTTGAGCACCCACAGGTAGTAAATTACATCTGTGCCGGTACACCACGCTATCAGGCGAGCACGGTCACTGCCAGGCCTCTCTCCTACTTTTATGTGCAGGGGAATCAACCCGATAGCAGATGGAGTTGGTTAAAGGGCCCCAAGGAGCTTAATAATAGACAGAAGTTCAATCCCCCATGGGAGGCTCAATCTCGTGGTTGGGAGGAGAGGGGTGAGGATGGGTGGAATGTGGTCAGGAGAAGAAGAGCCAGACCTTTTCAGGGTGGGTTTGCTGCAGGCCCCCAAAACAAACACTCATATTATGACCATCACTATGCAAATGGGGAAGAAAATTATTTTAATGTTCCAACGTTTAACCGTTATGATCACCCGTCCTTTATGGATTGGGTAGATTGACAGACATTGGGCCCACCCACCATTCAATTGTTAACTGCCCCACACACCATCCCACAGAGCAGTCAACCCTCACAAGAACTAAACCCTGAGCCAAGTACTGAGCCAATGTTAACCACAGGACAGGGCATGGAGGGAGGGACAGCTTTGTGTGTGACTGATGGGAATAAAGGTAGCAGGCGGGTGATTGCAATGGCCACATGGAACATAGCGGGCCTTAGGAATAAGATTGATGATCCTCATTGGAGAGACCTAATAGGCACTATGGACATAATTGCCATGCAGGAAACGTGGGCGACCGAAAATTTGCTCACAGTGGATGGGTACACCACCTTTTACCTCCCAGCTGTTAATTAATTGAGAGGGCGGGCTAGAGGTGGTCTGGTTACCTTGATATCTGCAAAAATTTCGGGCACCTATAAAGAAATTCCCACTGGCAGCCCCTATTGTCTGGCAGTTTTAATTACACATAGGGGATTTAATGCTGTATTATTAGTGAACTTCTACAACTCCTCTGATAGAGAACACCCAGTTGATAATCTGCTGAGGCTAAACTCTTTCCTAATTAATTTTCAGGACTCTATGGAGGCTAATTGCATTGTAATTTTACTGGGAGATTTCAATGTCCATAATTGTCAGGAAGAATGCCCCCCGAACCTTTTGTTTGGTTCCCCAGAAGAAGAGAATATCCACTTTGAACATTCAGAACAGGGTTCCTATCTAGAATCCCTGTTAGCTGAAAATGGTCTAATGTTGCCTTTTGGGGGGGAAGAGGGCATTCCAACTTTTACGGGACATGGCAGTGGGTCTACCATTGATTATATTTTTTTGAGTAGTAGTTATAGTAGTCATATTATTAGTTATACCGTTGTAAGGTCCCATTTTAGTGACCACAATCCTGTTGTATTAAAAATTGAAAATGTACTAGCTATTAATGTTAGCAGTTTGCGTCTCGCAGACAAATGTGATTTAAGACCATCTGATCAGGCCCGCCGAATTAAATGGTGTAAAATAATTCCTGAGGATTCTTTTGGTAATTTGTGTATAAGTAGTCAGGAGGCCTTTGAACTCTGTTTGAATGATCAGGCGGGGGACACCGAGGTGCTAGAGGCGTATAAAAGGGTCTGCGCCAACATTGTGTCCAACCTGACACAACAGTGTAAAAGGAAAACCCAAGAAAGGGTAGGCTGGTTTGACAATAAATGTTCTGCTGCTAACCATAAATTAAAATCAGCTTTAAAATCCAAACCAGTAGATAGAAAACTAGTGGCTACCCTCAGGAAAGCATATAAGACCACCATCGAGAAAAGACGGCGTGAGATCAGAGAGGATGCCTGGGCTGACCTGACCTCAACTGATGTTCTGAAAAGTAGCGCCAAATTCTGGGCCGTGGTCAACCAACCATTTTTTGCGGACTCACACAACAGTGAGTTGGATTGTGGCATTCAAGAAGACAAATGGCACTTGCACTTTAAATCTGTGTATGAACAGGAAGCGCCGGGGGCAGAGGATATGACCAGCTCATACCAAGTCCCTTATAGCCTAACGGTGGATGAGGAAGAGGTGGGCTTAGCCATTGAAAAAATGACCAGCAATAAAGCTCCTGGGCCGGATGGGGTTCCCGCTGATCTTTTTAAAGTGGATATTTTATTCTGGTCCAAAATTTTAGCCAGAGTTTTCAACAGTATTTTTAAAACAGGTATCCCAGAATCATGGACCCAATCAGTAATTGTCCCTATTTTTAAAAAAGGAGACAGGGGGGAACCGGGAAACTACCGCTCCATATCCCTAATAGATTCTGCGGTTAAGGTCATAGGGAGAGTGGTTCTCAGTAAACTTACTGATTGGTTAGGGGAGACAAACATTCTCTCCCCCCTTCAGTACGGTTTTAGAAAGGGAAGGAGTACCATCGATCAGAGTTTAAACCTACAACTGCTGATAGGAAAATATACCATAGCAAAGTCCGGATCCCTGTACATCGCCTTCATGGATCTGTCCTCGGCCTTTGACCGAGTCAACAGATCCAAGTTGTGGGGCCAGCTCCTTTGCATAGGTATCGACCCAAACATCGTGTACTTCCTAGCAGACCTCCACAAAGACCTTACCGCCACTGCCCGTTATGACAGAAAAGGGAACTGCACAGGGAAAATTCATATCACCAACGGTGTTAGGCAGGGCTGCATCCTTGCTCCCCTGCTTTTCACTTTATATATCAATAATCTGGGTGGAATACTGGGCACAGCATGCACAGACATTCCTAGGGCAGGGAAATACACATTGCCCGCATTACTGTACGCAGACGATGCGGCTCTCATAGCTAGAACCGCAGTGGGTCTGCAAAGTCTGTTGAACTCTTTTTATAATTTTATGATAAAACTGGACCTAAGCATCAACTTTGGTAAATCCCATGTAATGGTGGTAGGACACAAAACAAAGGCCAAAAAACATGCCATGACCTTACACTGTAATGGCCACAAATTATCTAGAGTTTCCAGATTCCCTTATCTGGGTGTAGTGTTTGACGATCGTTCTACATGGCTTCCCCAAATGTCGGAGAAAAAAAAGGTCTTGGCACGCTCCATATCTGCAGTCCTCGGTTTCTCACGTAAAATTGGGGTGAAGCCCATAGAGGCCGTCCTAAAAGTGTACGCTGCTAAATGCATAGCCATCGTCATGTATGGCGCAGACCTGTGGGGCTTTAGGCCTGTTAAATTTCTCCAAGTGATTGAAGATAATTTTTTTAAATCCATTCTTTCCTTACCAAAATCCACGGCAAACTTCATTGTACATCAGGAATGCGGGGTGGATTTCTTGGAGGATCGAGTCGCTATGGCTCCCCTCCTGAAATGGATATCTGTGTGGCTCAACCCAGAGCTTGAAGTTAACCACGAAATCCTGAAGGACTGCCTTAAATTAGATCATTGGAACAAGATCCCCTGGCTGAATTATGTCGAACAACTGTGTGCTAAGCTAGGAAGGCCTGAACTGTTCCATAATCCCTCTGCCCTCGTGAAGGCAGATTTGAAGTGGACAAAGAACACCTTTTTGGTGTATAGTGGAATGGACAGGGAAAACAGGGAGTTGATAAAACCCTCTGTTAGGTTGCATCAATTGATTGTTTCTTCAGACCATTGAGGTTCCGTGACAATTGTAAGTGGTGTTTTCGACTCGCACGAATGTGGTCGAGTCTGGTATCTATGAACCGCAAATGACGAGTTTAGTAAGTGTGCGCAGTTTCGCTGTGCTAACTTAAACCGTTCGTTTGTTATGTGGGTTTTTCATCTGTACCCACGGGTTCCATCTTAGATACGGCATCCATTTTGTCTCTTGCCCTCAAGTAGCCAGCGAACGGACGATGTCCGCTTCGCGACCCTGGGACTCCCAAGATATTTGCGGAAGACACATGTCCTTTGAAAGTGTCTTTATGACGAGGAGGATGATGCTGTAAGGCAGATGGCCCCGCTCGAGGCTCATCTCGCCGTGCCGGTTTATTGTCTCAGCCGTGCATCTCATTAGGCACGTCCCTTTGATGCCTGTATCTCGTGTTTCCCGATACCTCCCCTTTTACACCCTTTCCGATCTCCCCACTGTCTCCGTCTTCCTCTGCACCTGTCTTTGTTCCTATTTCGATCTGTTTTACTGCCGATTGGAATGCACTAATGTTGGGAAGATGGGTTTTTACAGTTGGGAACCGCCAAATGTTTCCGCACTTATGTTCCGGACCTCATGTGTATCAAAGTGACCAAAGCGACCCCTCTGGGGGATAATGGTGGGAGCCGGGTTGTAAACCTTTGTGTACCATGTTGTCTTATGGGTAAAAACTGTATAAAAGGAGCGATCCACAGAACCAATTTGAAGCAGTCTCCCCAAGTTGCACGAGTTGTACTTGTCGTGATTTCTGTGTTCCCTGCAGCAAATAAACCTTGAATCTTTGACGCCGAAGGAAGTGTCCCGTGTCTCTGTGATTTGTACGCCGGAGCAGGTTACCCACGAAGGTTTCAGGTGTTGTGCCCTGGCACCGCTGGGTCTTAAAGAACCCAGTCCTTCAGTTGGCGCCCCACGTGGGGCTGCATCAGTGGTACCGGTCCAAGCCCGACGATCGTGAGGAACTTCGTGTGAAATCTCCGAGGGAAGGTGCACTCCGCTTCATCGATCTTGTTGTCGAAATAAGTGGCCCGAAGACTTTTCCCGCGAAGATTCCCGCCTCCTGACGGCTGCGACGGACTGCTGCCCTGACTGTAGACCTGTTTTGGCGCCTGGCGTAGACCTTGGTAGAGCGAGACGATTGACGGGCCTTCTTGGAGACGCCATCGATCTTTGAGTTAAGTATTTGTGGGTCGCTCCCAGAGTTCTTGGTTGTTGACACTTTAGCGAGTGTTTTTGTTATTAACGCTGTGTGAGTGTTTTTGTCGGTGACACTTTGCTAGCGTACTTTGTTGTGTTGTTTGACGACTGCAGCCGCCAAAAACCGAGGGTTTTGTTCTTTGCTGGGACTTGGTAAATCCCATAACCCTTGAAGTTTGTGAAACTCGGCTAGTGTGCAAGATGCCTGGTCGTAGTACTTTGTTTAGTTGTTTCAGACCTTGTGGTACGGATTCCCGACTGGAGGACTCGTGTCCGATACCTCCGGTTGGAACTCCCACGTATGAACTGTATAGCAAACATGGGCTAGGCCCGATTACTTTTAATGAATACTGGATCAAATACACGAAGAAAGATGGTGACCTTCGCTGGCCACCACATGGTAGCTTCGAGGCCCCGATCTTAGATAATCTAGAGGTTAAATTGTTCGCGAAAAAGTCAAGGCCGGCCATGTTTGATGCCTTTCGGTTGTGGCGTAAAGAAGCCCGACAGAAAGAAATCAGACAGACTAAACAAAATCAGCGAGATAGTGCTGGTCCCATTGTAAAGAAAGCAGAGCAGTTCCAGCATGATAAGGAGGTTAGGGAAAAGGAAGTGTTTGACAGATTACAGCGTATGACTATAGATAAATGCTATCCTACTTTGCCTACGGAGCCGGAAGAGAAGGATGAGTCAGTTGAGGATCCTTTAATGTTCTATCTTATGAAATCGCCACCTCCGTACGTACAGGGTACCACAGCCCCTGTGATTCCCCCTGTACCTGTTCCTGCACCTATTCTTCCTTTGCCTATTCCTCAACCTGCACCCGTTCTTCCGACTGTTCCTGCTCCTTCGTCTGTTTCTATTCCTACTGCTCCTCCGCTTCCACATACTCCTGCTCACGCTACTGCTCCTGCTTTGTTAACCCCTGCTGTTGTTTCTGTTTCTACTCCTCCACTTGTTAGTCCTGTGTCCTATACTTCTCCCTCTACTCGTAGTCGTAATTCTCCTCTTGCGGCTAGCTTCTTTCATTCGCTCGGACCTGTTCTTGGGTCCGCTGGTTCAGATGGTCCTCAGAGACGTAGTCAGCTTCCTGGTAATAGGGAACGTGCTTCGCTATATAATATGGCGATGGGTTGGATGACACACCCCCTTAGAAATCCACCGCGTGTTGTACTCGACACGTTTTGTCAGTTCAATATACCAACCCAAAGATTTGTGTTCGAGGAAATGTGTAAGGTCCTTCGTGATCAGATATCGGCCGACGCACCTGACGAGGTGCTGACCGCTTTGTCTGATCTACAGCTTCAGTTCTCGACTGGACTGATAGTGGATACTAATGTTCGACGTGCTGTTGAACGATTGCTATCTTTTCGTCCCACTCCTATACCTCAAGCCTTGTTTGTCGAGGACATTGAAAGACTGCCTGACGAGTCTGGTCAATTTCCTATGCGAGAAGTCCCACCGGTTTGGATACCAGCTAATCCTAATGCTGCTCCTCCGGTATTGGCGCACTTCCAGAGAGTATGGATACATCTCCCATGGAAACGCTCGGAAGTATTTCAGGTGAAGCAATCTTTGCCTGACCCACGCAAAAATCCTACTGGGTATTACAAGGAATTATCGCAGCTCGTAGATGCTACGGTAATGAATCTTGCCGATATCGATATGTTGTTCGGCAATGTCGTACCGCAACCGGTATGGGCTAAGATTCGACATGAAAACCATCCGAATGAATTAGGTGGTGCTTGGGCTGCCATTGTAGCGGCAGACGCCGGACAAGCGGCTGCTACTAAACCCGACCAGCTGATCATCGACCTTCCTCAAAGAATTATAACATTAATGAAAACTCTTATGCCAGCTATGAGAGTAAATTGGGATAAATTGTCAGCTTGTAAGCAAAAGAAGGACGAGAGTGTTTCCGACTTCTTTACGAGGTTCGAGGAGGCATTCATCGACCATAGTGGCCAGGATATGAGCACTGAGGGTGGTCAAAGGTTGTTCGTGGATAAATTTGTCTCTAACTTATTGCCCGATTTGAGCAATAAATTGAGGAATTCGGAAAGCGCATGGGCCGTTTCTACCTCAGCTCAGATATTGGCTACGGCACAATATTATGAGAATAGAGAGAAAGAGGAGAGCGACCGTGCTGATAAAAAGACGAAAGAGCTAAAAACTAAAGTGTTGCTTCAGCAAGCGTATCCTCCACGTTCGAATCAGAATAATTCGCAACAAAATAGATCGCAGCCGCAATCGAACCGATCTCAAACTCGTAATGACTCCTCTTCCCAAAGATCTTCGTTAGGGTACAATCAATGTGCTTATTGTAGACAAGAGGGTCACATTAAATTCAATTGTCCTGTTCTAAATGAACGTAATAGTGGTAACTCGTCTAGAGGAGGTCGCGGTGGTTCGCAGCAGGCATCACGTGGTAGAGGTCGGGGTGCTCAGAACGATCGCTCAGATAACTCATCAAATTCCGATAATTGTTTCGACCAACGTGGATCGTCGCAAGGACGATCTGCGCAGTACAATGTGGACGATTATTACGTCGATCAGGGAACTGACGACAGTAATTACTAGGACAGCCAAAGACAAGGAGAGGGAGTGGTATCAGTTCCGGTTGATCAGAGAGGGCCTTACGTCGCAGTTGCAACATCGGGCGTCGTTGAGCCTTTTCTGTTGGACACTGGTGCAGCGAAAAGTTCCATTAAGCATTCGAAACTCCCATGCGCACCTTTGTCTGGCTTAACAAATGTTTCCGTTGGATTCTCTGGCGCCCCCGTTAGCAATCCTGTTTCTCGCCCTTTGCCCCTTAAAATTGGGCCACGTGAGCTAGAAGCTCCATTGATTCTAACCACAGGTTGTGGCGAAAATCTTTTGGGCCTGGATTTGCTTAAACGTTTGTATGCGACTTTGTATTGTTCTCCTGCGGGTGTACAGCTTACGTTAGGAGAGAGGGTTGTCTCTCCCATGTACTTGTCTCTCGATAAGCTCCCACCGGAATTGAGTTCTCTTCCTGCGTCTTTGTGGGCAACGGGTCCAAATGATGTGGGCCTACTTGACATCTCACCATATGTTGTTCAGTTGAAATCTAATGTGCGATTGCCACGTATTCCCCAATATCGTATCTCTCTTGATGGTGAACGAGCACTGTTAGCGATCATCTATGATTTGATCGAGAAAGATGTTATTGAAGAGACTCGGGGAAACGTGTGCAATAGTCCTGTACTGCCCATTCTCAAACGTACTGATCCTTCAAAACCGCCTGTTTATCGTTTTGTTATCGATTTACGGGAGGTAAATAAAATTGTGGTTCCTCAATTCCCTGTTGTGCCTGACATCACGGCGCTACTGACTCTGATTCCAGCTTCTGCATCGTGGTTTTCGGTGATTGACTTGAAGAATGCGTTCTTCAGCATCCCGATTGCCGAGGAGAGCAGAGACCTTTTCGGTTTCTCTCTTGGTGGACGCAGCTTCCGGTTCAAGCGCGCTCCTCAGGGCTACTGTGAAAGTCCATCGATTTACAGTCAAGCCTTGAAGGGTCAACTGGATGCGTTTAGGTTGCCGGCTGGTGCGGCCTTAATCCAATACGTTGACGACTTATTGGTGGCTGCTGATACTCAGGACATTTGCAAACTTGCTACGGTGTCGTTGCTGCAACATCTCTGTGAGTTAAATCATAAGGTGTCACCTACCAAACTCCAATATTGTTGTCAAGAAGTAACCTATCTAGGTCACTTATTGTCAAAGGAGGGAAGGAGATTGACCCCAGAGAGAATTGCAGCGATTGCGCGAATGGCTGTGCCAACAACCCAAAGAGATGTGCGTGCCTTTCTAGGTATCACGTCGTACTGCAGGCAATGGATTCCGAATTTTTCATTGCTAGCGAAACCATTAGTGGCTCTTACGTGCAAGGATGTTTCGACTCCTTTACCATGGACGGAAGAATGTCAGAAAAGTTTTTCTGAACTACGTGATTCATTGTGTTCGGCTCCTGTGTTAGGTACTCCTGACTATAGCAAGCCGTTTACATTATATGTTCACGAGAGAGAAGGTTGTGCTTTGAGTGTTCTAACGCAACCTTTTGGTGGTAAGCAACGTCCATGTGCATATTTTTCCTCGACCTTGGATCCGGTAGCTAGAGCATTGCCGAGTTGTTTACGAGCAACAGCGGCGGCCGCGGTCTCCATCCGACAATCAGCAGGATTGGTCATGGATAATATGCTTACGGTGATGGTTCCGCATGCAGTCGATACTCTTTTGAATCGGACGAAAACTCAGCACTTGACGAGCGCAAGGTTGTCTGGGTACGAGTTGACGCTGTTGGCAAGCCACATTCAAATAAAACGTTGTAATGTTCTGAACCCGGCAACTCTGTTACCAATTAGCACAGAGTCAGATGAAGTAGCAGAACATGATTGCTACTTGAGGACCGAAGAAGAAACAAAAGGTCGAGTGGACCTTAAAAACACTCCATTGGAAGATCCGGATGGTACATTGTATGTGGATGGGTCATGCTTTAAGTTGTCGAATGGCGATGTGACTACTGCTTATGCTGTTGTAACGTTGAATACTGTTGTTGAGACTGCAAGATTAAATCAGAATTCTGCCCAAGCTGCAGAGCTGATTGCTCTTACTAGAGCGTGTGTGTTAGCGAAAGGGAAACGTGTGAATGTGTTTACCGACAGCCAATATGCATTTGGCGTCGCACATAGTTTTGGACGATTGTGGAGAGAGAGAGGTTTCTTGACGTCGCATGGTACGAAGATTCAGCATGGACAGCTTGTGAATGATCTTTTGGATGCATTGACGTTGCCTAAACAAGTTGCGATTGTTAAATGTAGTGCGCATCGTAAGGTGACGGATGATGTTGGTCGTGGTAATGCGTTTGCGGATGAGATTGCTAAGGAGACTGCCCGGAACCTTAGCACTCGAATGTATGTGACGAGTTCGGTTAGGTGGCCTGCAGAATCAAGTATGTGTGAGGACACTATCGAGAGTGTGAAAGCAATTCAGAATGAAGCCACCAACACTGAAAAGATGAAGTGGAAAGAAAGTACGGGAAAGTTGGATGCGAATGATTGTTGGATTGATTTGTCTGATCAGAAGAGATGGATGCTACCGGATGCGTATGTGCTGGCCGTTGTGACTATGGCGCATGGGTTAGCACATATTAGTGCGAAAGGTATTTGCAAATTGTTGTCTCCTGTATGGAAGAATGATAGTATTACGAAATGTGCTGAACGTCTGGTGAAGAATTGTATGGTGTGCATGATGTACAATCCTGGCAAAGGAACCCCAACTCCTCCTGGCAGTTTTGCTCCCCCTTCATGCCCCTTTGAGGTGATTCAATTGGACTTCATCCATAAGGAGCGATGCAATAACCTGAAATACGTTTTGGTTGTGGTTTGCGCATTCTCCCGATGGATCGAGGCTTATCCTCTCAAAGACAATACTGCTTTGTCTACTGCGAAAATCCTACTGAAGGAATATTTTCCTCGGTATGGAATGCCTAGAGTCGTGTGGTCAGATAACGGAAGTGAGTTTGTGGGTAGTGTGATGAAGAGTGTGTGTACGGGCCTTGGAATTAATCAGAAATTCCACAGCGCCAATCATCCCCAGTCAGCTGGTTTGGTTGAATGGTATAATGGCACCCTTAAACTAAAGCTAGCGAAGATTCAGGCTACGACTGGTCTTTCGTGGCCTGACGCTTTACCTTTAGCATTACTGTCAACTAGGGCGACTGTACACTCCCGAGTAGGGCTTAGTCCCTATGAAATAGTGTTCGGTCGTCCTGCGAATGTTTGGGGGGTTCCTAGGCCAGGCATTTTTCGTGATCTTGAGTACCCAATGTTGATCGACTATCTTCATGACTTGACTGCTAAACTGAGGTTAATTCACCAACAGGTTCACGAAGCATTGCCGACGCAGACGGAGGGTCCAGGCCACCAGCTCCAGCCCGGAGACTGGGTGGTGACGCGGAACTTTTCGCGCAAGAATAACTTGGACCCGAGGTTTACTGGACCCTACCAGGTCCTCCTTGCCACGAGAACTGCAGTTCGTCTTGAGGGGCGGAAGAATTGGGTGCATGCCACCCACACAAAGAAAGTCCCCATCCCGTTGCCAGCAGACTCGTGGGTGAGGAAAGGCATTGCATCAACTGAAACCGAAGTATTGCCGGCGTTTGTACCTTTTAGCGACGCACAGCCTGTCGGAGAATCCTCAGTGAAGCAGAAAGACACTGTTGAACAATTGTCAGCAACAGACTCAAGATCAAAACATTCAGCTGATCAACAGGACGCTGTCCCCTCAACGGATCCTTTGTTTGACGAACAGACACGTCCTGGGAAAACTCGATACTTTTTGCGATCCAGCACTAAAGACTAATAAAAGATCCTGCTTTGCTGTATTGACAACTGCATTATCCCGTTTTCCGTGATCAGTTTTGAACATTCGTACCATTGTAATTATTTTGTATATACTCATTGAGCCTTATTTCTTACACTTTTTGCTTCCACAGCTGAGAGATATTGTTTTGCATATATATATTGTGCATTAAAGGCCGTAGGGCCGCGCGCGTACTTCCTTCTGGATAGTAGGTCTTAACGCTAGGTTAAAGGCCGTCGGTTCCTGGGAACTCCTAGGGATTGACTTTGCTACACAGAACGAGGTGCGTCAAGAAACGTTGCGGACGGTCGTAGGGAATGGCATTCTCGAAGCTGAATGATTTGGAAGGAGCTCAGGCTCACAGATTCAAGCTGCAGCAACTCAGTCGTACCAAATGTTTTATATTCCAACTATTTGTATTGTTTTTGACTGCTTCTGCATTATTGGCGGGTGGGGTGTATTACACGATATCTTATTTCTTACCTTCTGCTACACCTACTCCTACTCCTGATCCTAAACTTACCTCCACTGTTTCTCCTCATTCCTTTCATATGTTACCCGAACACGAACAGGCTAGACGTGTAGAATTCCGCAACAATTCCTTTATTCAGCTCCTTCATCAGCATCAGTTAGTGGTTAACACTACTAATTGTTGGGTGTGTGGGTTGATGCCACATACTACGGATAAGGGAATTCCATATCTGGTGTTACCGTATAGTTCCCAAGGGTCTGCTCGAGCATTTCAGACAATGTTTCGAAGCGCACTGGGTTTCCACCCCATTCGAGAACCACGTTCCCCCTACTCTGGTCCTACCTCGTATCAAAAACCTTTGTCGATAGCAATAGAGGATCTAGATAGCGATATCTATGACCCCTCGCTTATTCCCGAAGAAGAGGTACAAGCCTATAGGGTCCTAAGTAGAGGTGAATATAGTGTGTTCACCAGTGAAAAGCAGCTTAAGAGCTCGCCTCCGATATGGGTCGTACCCCACACTGGTAACTTTTGTCTCATGGGTCGTGGCCGAAGATCGCAAGCCCGACTTGGAGCGAGTGCTTGCACTGAAAATTACATTCTGCCAATGTTCTCGTCCCCTGTGTTTCTGGCTGCCAAGGGTACATACTTTATCTGCTATGATCGTGCATACGCATGGTTGCCCGCTGACTTCATGGGCTCATGCTTCATTGCAAATCTGTTGCCTCCGACGTTTACTGTAGATGCCGATTATCATAAGACTAGAGTTGTGCGAGGCGTAATTAGCGAAGAGGATACTGCCGGTCAAGAGGCAGGAGACTTTTTCAAGGGTTTCCTCCCGTTTTGGGGACCTATGGTTAATAGTAGGAACCTGAGACAGTTGACTCGAGTGGTAGAATCGACAGCTAATATTACTGCCAGTGCCCTTGGTAACATCACCACAGAACTTCAGGCAGATAGACTTATGACGCTACAAAACCGTATGGTTTTAGATGTCATCCTAGCAGATCGAGGTGGGGTATGTAAGGTGATCCATTCGAGCTGCTGCATTTTTATTCCAGATAACGCTCCAACTGTCTATCAAGCCATCTCGAGGTTGCATAAGATCTCCGAATCCATACACGTGGATGTAGGGGATTGGACGCTACTTGGATGGTTTTGGGGCCTGATGTCGACTTGGGGTTGGAAGATTCTGATGATCATCGGAGTCGTTGTGGTGTTCCTGTTCACGTGTTGCCTTTGTGTGCAGTGTGGTCCTGCCTTATGTGGCCTCTGTGCTACAACTTGTATGAGACAGCCACCTGTTACCAAGGGGACTCGGTTGGACAGAGCTATGCTACAGCAACATCTCGATGGTCTGATGAATATCGAATATGATTCCGACTAGTGCTTGCCTACATGAGGGCAAAAGGAGCGTCTGAGGTTCCGTGACAATTGTAAGTGGTGTTTTTGACTCGCACGAATGTGGTCGAGTCTGGTATCTATGAACCGCAAATGACGAGTTTAGTAAGTGTGCGCAGTTTCGCTGTGCTAACTTAAACCGTTCGTTTGTTATGTGGGTTTTTCATCTGTACCCACGGGTTCCATCTTAGATACGGCATCCATTTTGTCTCTTGCCCTCAAGTAGCCAGCGAACGGACGATGTCCGCTTCGCGACCCTGGGACTCCCAAGATATTTGCGGAAGACACATGTCCTTTGAAAGTGTCTTTATGACGAGGAGGATGATGCTGTAAGGCAGATGGCCCCGCTCGAGGCTCATCTCGCCGTGCCGGTTTATTGTCTCAGCCGTGCATCTCATTAGGCACGTCCCTTTGATGCCTGTATCTCGTGTTTCCGATACCTCCCCTTTTACACCCTTTCCGATCTCCCCACTGTCTCCGTCTTCCTCTGCACCTGTCTTTGTTCCTATTTCGATCTGTTTTACTGCCGATTGGAATGCACTAATGTTGGGAAGATGGGTTTTTACAGTTGGGAACCGCCAAATGTTTCCGCACTTATGTTCCGGACCTCATGTGTATCAAAGTGACCAAAGCGACCCCTCTGGGGGATAATGGTGGGAGCCGGGTTGTAAACCTTTGTGTACCATGTTGTCTTATGGGTAAAAACTGTATAAAAGGAGCGATCCACAGAACCAATTTGAAGCAGTCTCCCCAAGTTGCACGAGTTGTACTTGTCGTGATTTCTGTGTTCCCTGCAGCAAATAAACCTTGAATCTTTGACGCCGAAGGAAGTGTCCCGTGTCTCTGTGATTTGTACGCCGGAGCAGGTTACCCACGAAGGTTTCAGGTGTTGTGCCCTGGCACCGCTGGGTCTTAAAGAACCCAGTCCTTCAGTTGGCGCCCCACGTGGGGCTGCATCAGTGGTACCGGTCCAAGCCCGACGATCGTGAGGAACTTCGTGTGAAATCTCCGAGGGAAGGTGCACTCCGCTTCATCGATCTTGTTGTCGAAATAAGTGGCCCGAAGACTTTTCCGCGAAGATTCCCGCCTCCTGACGGCTGCGACGGACTGCTGCCCTGACTGTAGACCTGTTTTGGCGCCTGGCGTAGACCTTGGTAGAGCGAGACGATTGACGGGCCTTCCTGGAGACGCCATCGATCTTTGAGTTAAGTATTTGTGGGTCGCTCCCAGAGTTCTTGGTTGTTGACACTTTAGCGAGTGTTTTTGTTATTAACGCTGTGTGAGTGTTTTTGTCGGTGACACTTTGCTAGCGTACTTTGTTGTGTTGTTTGACGACTGCAGCCGCCAAAAACCGAGGGTTTTGTTCTTTGCTGGGACTTGGTAAATCCCGTAACCCTTGAAGTTTGTGAAACTCGGCTAGTGTGCAAGATGCCTGGTCGTAGTACTTTGTTTAGTTGTTTCAGACCTTGTGGTACGGATTCCCGACTGGAGGACTCGTGTCCGATACCTCCGGTTGGAACTCCCACGTATGAACTGTATAGCAAACATGGGCTAGGCCCGATTACTTTTAATGAATACTGGATCAAATACACGAAGAAAGATGGTGACCTTCGCTGGCCACCACATGGTAGCTTCGAGGCCCCGATCTTAGATAATCTAGAGGTTAAATTGTTCGCGAAAAAGTCAAGGCCGGCCATGTTTGATGCCTTTCGGTTGTGGCGTAAAGAAGCCCGACAGAAAGAAATCAGACAGACTAAACGAAATCAGCGAGATAGTGCTGGTCCCATTGTAAAGAAAGCAGAGCAGTTCCAGCATGATAAGGAGGTTAGGGAAAAGGAAGTGTTTGACAGATTACAGCGTATGACTATAGATAAATGCTATCCTACTTTGCCTACGGAGCCGGAAGAGAAGGATGAGTCAGTTGAGGATCCTTTAATGTCCTATCTTATGAAATCGCCACCTCCGTACGTACAGGGTACCACAGCCCCTGTGATTCCCCCTGTACCTGTTCCTGCACCTATTCTTCCTTTGCCTATTCCTCAACCTGCACCCGTTCTTCCGACTGTTCCTGCTCCTTCGTCTGTTTCTATTCCTACTGCTCCTCCGCTTCCACATACTCCTGCTCACGCTACTGCTCCTGCTTTGTTAACCCCTGAACCACATTTGAAGCAGTCTCCCCAAGTTGCACGAGTTGTACTTGTCGTGATTTCTGTGTTCCCTGCAGCAAATAAACCTTGAATCTTTGACGCCGAAGGAAGTGTCCCGTGTCTCTGTGATTTGTACGCCGGAGCAGGTTACCCACGAAGGTTTCAGGTGTTGTGCCCTGGCACCGCTGGGTCTTAAAGAACCCAGTCCTTCACCATGATCCGGAACTTTATTTGAAGGTCGTAAACAACCCAAGCCACAGGTACCTTCTCACTAAGTTCCGCTTGAATAAAGTCCATTTGTTAATTTGTGGCCGCCCTGGTTGGACCAGGGACTCGGAACTGAATATATGTAATTGCGATGGCCACTCAATCGTGGACACTGCCCACTACCTGTTCTTTTGTATCCACTTCAAATCTATCAGGAAAAAATGTATTATTCCACTGCTAAAAGGGAGAGGGTTCAGGCAGGTTAAACCAGCTTTACTATACCTTCAGATGTTAAATGATATCTGGGAAATCTATAATGTGGCCAAATTCTTAACTATTGCAGTCAGACTGGGTAAAAAGATTAGTTGGGTGTAGAATACCCATCAACAATTTTGCTCACTGTAAAACTGAATCTAGTTTTTTTTCTTATTATTCTGTAATGTTTTTATCTGATCGTTAATTGTAACTTTTTTATTGATGTATTGTGATCTCGGGACCATTTTTTATGTGTGTCTTGTACTTTTATGGTTTTGAAAATTCGAACCGAATAAAGTATTTCTTGACTGACTGACTATGGAAATGTCCTGTATCTAGGTTCCAACAGGGGGACAGATAAAAATTACAGCCAGCCCTTACAGACTGTACCCCCATTTATGGCAAGCAGATAAGCAGTGGGGAGAGAGTTAGTCGCTGTGGGGGACCGGGGCCTGAGAAGTCAAAATCCCCAAATGTGCAAGTGACAAGGATGGCAACAGAGAGAGGGGCATTAATGAGTCGAATAGAATAAGTGGTAACAACTCCCTTCCTGTCGATAACTGCCTCAGACCAGAAAGTAGAATAACTCATAATCAGGCTCACAGAACTAATCTCACCAGCTTGAACCTTCCTCCTGCAGCAGCCCCATACACACTGGTCTTTGCAAATGTGCCACCATCTAATGAGGGAGATAGAGAAAATTGGGTAACACTGAGGAACAAATCTTTACATTTTTTAGGAGCTAAGACTGGCTTTCCACAGGATATGTTTAATTATTTTAAAATGGTGAGACGTGTCAGGTGGGTAGGTCCCAGCAAAAAGCCTTTCAAAGGGGATTGTATAGTCCTATCCTTAGGTTGCCCTCCCTTAGTACAAGAAATTTTGACCTGATAGATTCAAGTAGATTGATGGCTGAGGGGATAAAAGTGCTACCTCTGGGTTATTTCTATCGGCCTAACATGTTTAACAATAATAACGTAGCCCTGGCTGGTATCCCTCTTAACAATCATAGGAGATACAATTTAGAAGTGTCAAACAGGTTTGGTCCGTTATACTCATTGGAGGATGTGGATTGACAAATGGTAGCCATTGCTGCTCATAAGTCTGTAATTAGTGAAGGACCTATAGCTCACCAAAGTGCTGGCGATTTGGTACTTGTGGCAGAATTACCGAAAAATGATCCTATGATATTGTCTGAGGAATCCCTAGTAGCAGTCCTGTCTCCGTCTGCCCATGATAGTATGAATCTAACTAATTGTTTAGGTATACATAAAACGGGTGACATTCCGACAATAGGAACTGAAGAACAAGGGCAAAATGCCCAGGCGACCGAGAAGGTACAGAATGAACTTGTAATTGCTGGAAGTACTGATAGAAGCTTGTGTGCCATCATAGAGTTAGAGAAGGGTCAAGATTGGGAGGCGAGGGACACGGTGTCATGGTCTCAATCTAAGTATGCCCAGGGGCAGGTGAGAATAGCCTATTGGAACATCTCTGGGCTTCAATCTAAGGTCAACAATCCAGTATGATTAGATTGTGTTAAGAACGTTGATATTCTGTGCTTGCAGGAGACCTGGCTGCTGGATGAATTACATTTTGATGGTTTCAAAACGTTCCATATACCTGCATGTTGTTCAATTCATGGGAGGCATAAAGGGGGGATCTCCGTGTTTATCTCAAATTTACTGGGGGCTTTGAGGATAAAAAAGTTAAAGCCAACTAGCTATTACCAAATTGTTGTCATTAATATTTCTTCATTGGTTGAGATATCGGTCATTAATCTCTATAACAATAGGGGTTATTTTACTGACATGTTATATAGCCTCAATGAGGAAATTAAGAAGTTAAGTAACACATTGGGGAAGGATACCATTATTATTTGGGGTGGGGACTTTAATACCAATTTTTGCACCCAGTCCTCATGTGGGTTCGGGGACCTCGAGGAAGAGGATTTTGGTCAAATGGCTCACTTCGCACACTCAACAAGGGAATGTTTTAATGATGTCATGGTAATGCATGATTTTGGATTTGCCAATAAGATGTACTCCCCACCTGTTGATTTTTTTCGGGGTCATAGTACATTGATTGATTTTATTATTCTCCCAAATCGATATGCAACGTGGGCTGACAAATTCATTACCCACCCAAATGGGCTTAGCGATCACTTTCCGCTAAGTATTAACATTTTATTCCCCCATAAGAGTATTCCCTCTGTAGTACAGAGTAGCCTGGACTCAAGGCTGTGCCCTGGAACGACAGAACGGATATTCATTGCACTGGGCCAAGAATGACCCTGAGGTCACGAATTACAAAATAATGCTACAGGGAAAAATCCCAATAACCAAGTGTTTGCAAAAAGAGATCTCCCACTCCGAGATACTGACAGCTTTTTCTCGAATTATAGGGATAATGCAAACAATTCTGACTCGTTCAAGTAGGGAGCAAAACATTTTGAAAAACGGTTGGTTTGATACCCACTGTACAAAAGCATATTCTCAATTAAAAGCTGCCTTACATAGATCGATGAAGGATTATGAGAAAATTAGGGGGCTAAGGAAGGCTTACGATCTAGCTAGAAACAAACAAAAGAAGGAAATTAAGAATCAGGCCTGGACTAACCTGTATGAAGCATACTTACGACGGTATTGCTCCCTCTTCTGGGAGGCAGTAAAGGCCCCCTTTTTTCGACCTGTGAGGGAGCAAGGATTGAGGTGGCAATAAGTGAAGACTCCAGGGTCGATTTCTTTTCCTCAGTTTATGATACTGGGTGTAATATTACCGAACCAGTAAGTGACCAAGCAGTACCGGGCGAGTATACACATTTCTCACCAATCAATATCCACTTCACACATGAGGAAGTATTAGTGGCCATAAAAGAGAGCAAAGGAGGTAAGGGACCGGGCCCGGATTGGACCCCGATCGATCTGTATAAACACACGATTGAGCTTTGGTCTCCACTATTAACATGAGTCCTAGAGGCAAGCTGTGCCAAGGGTTTTATTAACTCTTGGTCGGAGTCCATAAATATTCCTATTTTTAAGAAAGGGGACCAGGAAAATCCTGCTTGCTACCGACCCATTTCCTTACTAGACTCTCTAATGAAAATTGCAGGAAGGGTCATCCTGAGCAGACTGCAACAGTGGGCTGAAGATAACAAGGTCCTAAGTCCAGTTCAATATGGGTTTAGGGAGGGGAAGGGTACTGTTGAGCAGGTTTTACATGTTTCCATTTTACATGGGAAATATACCCAGGCTAAGCGAGGCAATTTATTTGCGGTATTTGTAGACCTTACCGCTGCCTTTGACTGCGCAGACCATAATCGACTATGGCAGAATTTGGAGGAATTAAAGGTAGAGCAATCACTCGTGTCATTTCTGAGACAATTATATGCGGGGGCCTCCGCGAAGGTGAGGTATGGATTAAAAGGGGAATGTACTAAGCCTTTCCACATGAGGAGGGGTGTGAGACAAGGCTGCGTTCTTGCCCCGTTCCTCTTCACTTTATACACTAATGAATTGGAGGAGGCACTGGTGGCCAGTGTGAGAGATTCCCCGCAAGTTAATAATAGTCAAATTGTCTCTCTTTTCTATGCAGATGATGCGGTTTTAATTGCCAGAACCCAGCTTGGTCTCCAGAGGGCCCTAAGCACTTACATTGACTTCATGGATAATAGGGGTTTGAAGCTCAATGTCAAGAAAACATTTGTTATGTCCTGTGGAAAGGGTAAGAGCAGATCGTGTACACTTGTAGCTGGGAAAGACAACATTTTTATTTAAGAGGTTTACGGTGGCAGTAATGATTTGTTCTAAAAAGATGGGTAAAAGGCAGCCGGAGATTTTACTAAAAATTTACCAGGCTAAGTGTACAAGTATAGCCACATATGGAGCAGGGGTCTGGGGGTTTTATGACGTGTCACCGATACAAGTGGTAGAGAATGCTTTTTTAAGATATATTTTAGCTATTCCCCAAAGTGCATCTGTTTTTAATTGTCATAGCGAACTACGGATTCGCTATATCACTGATGTTATTAAAATGCAACCCATACTATTATGGCATATGGACTACCCAATTTAGGATTAAACTAAGACATAATTAAAGACTCCATGGGTCTGGATCAGGTTAGAAATATTCCATGGTTGAACTACATCTGTAAGCTATCCAAAGATCTGGGCAGGCCTGAATTTTATGGAAACCCTGATTCCTCACTATCCATATCCAGAAAAGATCTTAAAGCATTGTGTCTGAATCCTTTTGAGTCGTTAAGAATGGGGCTGGAGTTTAATAAAAAAAACTGTGATTCAGCATCAACTTACCCTGGCCTCTACCTCCATTCAACCCTATTTAGTGTGGTGCATAGCGGGATATGACAGATATATTCTGACCAGGTTTAGATTTGATTGTTTATTTTTGCCTGGTTTCGCTCCCTAATACTAACGACTGGTCTAGACAGCTTAGTAAATGTCCGTGTGATAATTTATCAAATCAATCTACTTTACACGTGATCTTTTTCTGTAAATGTTATGCAACTGAACGGACCAGATGGATTATACCCCTTTTAAAGCAAGGTACATGGCGACAATGCCGTCCGGCCCTTTTACTTTTACAATTATTGAATAATGTGGACTGCGTAGGAATCATGACTGTTTTTTTAAAAAGCATTTTTAGGAAAAAGAAAATGTATAATTTGTTCTTAACTTACTAATGTATGTATATTTCCAATGAATTGTTGCTTTTATGATTTTATCAATTTGTAAAATCGAATAAAGCATTTTCTAAGTCTAAGGTTCCAACAAGGCAGTGACCCGAAGACTACAGTTGGTCCAGAAGTCTGCAGCAAGACTACTTTGCAGGGTTCCCAAAGCCACTCCTGTTGCGCGTAATCACTCGAGGCACTCCAGTTGTTTCCTTCTTGATGATGAAATGTCCCAACCCCCTCACGAACCAGTGAACTCAGCAAGGATATTTACTCTGGCTAAGTACACTTGCCCGTAAGGGAAAGGGGAAGTGGAGAGAGAAAGAAACAAACAACACTGGTCTGCCTTCAGGCGTCGTTTCTCTTGGAAGTGTTCTGGGCCGTGAATCCTTACAATGTCTTTACAGTGTAAAACCCAGGAATTAGTTTCAAAATAACATTTGAGCAATTATAATCATATTTTGTAATTCACTGAACCCTTTAGAATACACACCTCTTATTCAACAGCCCTTGCCTTCACTTCTTAGGTCAAAATATTTCCAGTAAGACATTTCAGGACTGCAACTACTGAAAATGCAGGAAGACTTGTTGCAATTGGTTTTCTATATTTTGTCTAGAAGATATAAAAAAAAATAAAGACAAAAGCACCCTAACAATCTAACAGTGCATAAACTGTAATCTACTGTGTAATTCCGCACATAAACAATAATCATCAATAATCTTTTTAGTGTTAACTTCACACTTGATTAATTGCATTGATCAGTGCTTGTTTACAGGTTTCCAACATTCGGTTTTACATTTACCAATGCTTGTTCTTGATTAACCTTTTTCCTTTCAGGTTTAAGAATTAACAGACTGAATTCTCTAACAACAGTACTAAAAATCAAAATTGGATTAGCTTGTGCTTGTTTTTGCTCTCAGTCACAGTCTCAAACAATTGTGCCCAATGTTGGTTTTGATCCTAAAAGTCTTTCGATGACTTCTAAACACTAGCGCATGCAATGTCCAAAGTTTCTAGAGTTTTTCGTTTTAAGTAGAGGTTTCTACGGTTGCTAGGCAACCTTTAAAACTTACTTTCCTTTCTTTGTTGTTCCAGTTTCAGGCTCCGTGGGGATTGAAGAGGTTCCGGTGTCTAAGGGAAGGGACGAGGACGTCTGCAGTGAAGGAGCCGAAGACACGAAGACCCAGGATCCAGATAAGTGGGGATTTCTATTGGCTTCCTCTGTTCTCCTTCTTGAACTTCTCGGGATGGAGGACAACAACGGGAGAAATGGGCTGGAGCGCTTGAGTGATGCGATGCCAAAGAAGCGAAGCATCGTCAAGAGTGCAAGAGCTCAATTTATAGAGGCAGGGGATGACGGTTAGGGTAATTAGGCACGCGCTGCACGGTGGGGCTCTCTTAGGAGTTATACACATGATTTTACACAAGCGAGGAAGCAGAAAAGCAACAAGCACTGCTACCTACAACAAACCATTTACATTGAAAGGAAAGATTACAGGAATTTAGAAAGGCTTTTTTCACAACCAGATTAATGTTTCAGGAATGAACTGATGGCTGCATGAGTACCCCTGACAGTTATCACCCCCAAAGGCCGTCTTACTGGGCGTGGTTTGTCTGGGTGAAGAGCATGAAATAACCTTAACAACCTGGGAGCATGCACATTACCTTCTGGTTCCCAAGATCTTTCAGAGGGATCATAACCTTTCCAATCAATTACATAATAAAGACGCCCTTGACTACTTTTTGCATCAAGAATCTTTTTAACCTCATATTCAAGATGATCACCTACGATTAGCGGAGGTGGAGGGTTGTCAAGTCGAGTTTCGGGATCATGGGGTTTTAAAAGGGAAACATGAAATACCGGATGTATGGCATAGTTGTCTGGAAGGATTAGTTTTACAGAAACTGGATTTAGAATTTTTTTTATTTCAAAAGGACCTATATATCTAGGTTTCAGTTTTCTGGGACCTTCTAATTGAATGTTTCTAGTGGATAGCCAGACCAGTTGCCCTTCTTTATACGGTGGAGCTGGTAATCTGTGTTTATCTGCTGAGATCTTCATTTTAGTTTTGTTCTTGACCCAATGATCCTTAACTTTTTCCTGAATGTCTAATAGTGTAGTTAGCCTATCCGTTACTGCTGGCATTGGATGGTTTTGTTCAGGTACGATTACTGGAAGGGATCGAGGATGTTGACCTGTTAAAAAATAAAAGGGAGAACATCCTAATGCAGCATGTGACGTATTATTGTAAGAAAATTCAGCCAAGGGTAAAATCTTGTCCCAATCAATCAATCAATCAATCAATCATAGGCATTTATAGAGTGCTCTACTTACCCGGAGGGTCTCAAGGCGCTAGGGAGGGGGGGGTGCTGCTGCTACCCGAACAGCCAGGTCTTGAGCTTCTTCCTGAAGGCGAGGTGGTCTTGGGTCAGGCGCAGGTCGGGAGGGAGGGAGTTCCAGGTCTTGGCGGCTCGGATGCGGGGGACGGCGGCGAGGGCGTGACTGGCTGATCGGAGGTGTCGTTTGGGGGCGTAGAAGTTGATGCGGTTGTTGAGGTAGCTCGGGCCTTGGTCGTGGAGAGCTTTGTGTGCGTGGGTAAGGAGACGGAAGGTGATTCTCTTGTTGACCGGGAGCCAGTGCAGGTCTCTTAGGTGTCCCGAAATGTGGCTGTGTCGTGGGATGTCGAGGATGAGTCTGGCTGAGGCGTTCTGGATCCGTTGGAGTCTCTTCTGGAGCTTGGCGGCGGTTCCGGCGTAGAGGGCGTTGCCGTAGTCCAGTCGGCTGGTGACGAGTGCCTGGGTGACAGTCTTCCTGGTCTCGATGGGGATCCACCGGAAGATCTTCCGTAGCATGCGCAGGATGTTGAAGCACGACGAGGAGACGGCGTTGACTTGTCTGGTCATGGAGAGGGAGGAGTCCAGGATGAAGCCCAGGTTGCGTGCGTGGTCTGTCGGTTTGGGTGCGGTGCCCAGGGCGGGGGGCCACCAGGAGCAATTAGAAGTCAAGGTGGACAAAAGACAACGCAGACCCTGCTCAAGATATTGATTATTCTTTTCGGTTTGGCCATCAGTCTGCGGGTGAAAAGATGAGGACAGAGCTAACTCAATCCCAAGTTGTTTACTAAGTTGTGTCCAAAACCTTGACACAAATTGAGGGCCTCTGTCTGGAATGATCTTACTAGGAAGTCCATGTAATTTAACAATATTGGACAAGAAAATATCACAAAACTCTACAGCTGTTGGTATTTTTCATAATGGAATGAAATGACCCATTTTTGAAAGCAAATCTACCACTACCGGGAGGAGCCTAGCCTGCAACCATGATGGCCGCTTGATCCTTCGGCTCTGCCGATCCTTTCGCTTCCCTCCCGTGCCGTGACCTATCCTGCCAGCAATCCTGTCTTTGAGTCGAGTTTTCGGCCTTGGGAGGTTACTCCGACTCCAACGGAGTGTTTCCCTGCGCTCTCCCTGCGGTGGAAGCGACGGGGCGTCCTCGCCTTCTCCCTGACGCTGCCTGGAGCTGACCGGGTCTTTGTTCCTCAGGGTTGGCCAGCCCTACCTACAACAACAGCGGCCATTGCAGACGGAGCTGAGCCGGCCGGCGGAGAGCAGCGGCTGCATTGGGTTTGTCCGCGGTTGCATCCTACTCTGCTCCGCTCGCCTCTACGCTGGGAAGATACCGCGGCTGTGCTTGCTACATTGTGTCGTCGCCCTAGCCCGTGGATGGCTTTGTTTGCTTTATTGTTTCGCTCAGTGATGCGGTGGGTGCCCTTTTAAAGATCGAGCATCCAGCACTTGTACTACACGATCCTGGGCTGCAACTGGGGATAAAACCGCTGCTAACACTAAATTTGCACCGTGCATGGTGTAAAAATGGACTGTGCTTCCTTTGTGCCCCTGGCCCGGCTGTGCTATATGGAGCACCGGCGAGAGGAACAGCTGCTTGATGGAGACGTTGATGATCAATCTCATGGGCTAACGCGAGTCCCCGAGCCCCGTATGCAGGGACCTGCTGCATCCTTTCCTCCTGAGGCACCATTGCGGATTGGGGACGTTCTGAGCGCCCTGGGTGATTTTCGAACTGCTCTACACGACAACGCCTGTGATCTAGGGGACCGCCTGGATGCCATTTTCTCTGTTGTGCCCCCGACTGGCCGAGCATGCTCTCGATTGCGGGGCACTTCGCCACACCTTGTGTCCGACTTCTGTGGACTGACTAACCAGGTGTGCTCGGAGGAGTTGGAGGTATGTGATCCCGATACCCCCGGGATGCTGACTGTGTTGGTGATGCAGTGGCCCGGTGTCTGTGGGCTTGTGCAGTGGATGGGGACTCGTCTTCGGACGCCATGTCCGACATCTCCTTTGTGGTCTATTGGTGACGTTTGCTACTCTATCTTGCAGCTGATGCTTCTGCTTTGGCCGGCCGACCGTAGAGGATTGCTGCAATGTGTTGCCCTCTTCTGTACTGTTGTGGCATACATGGCTTTGAGATGGACGGGCCTTGGTGGACAGCGTTTTGCCTTGTTGTGGACTTTGCGTTCGCCCATCTCATCCAAGATGGCTGCTGTACGGCTGGACTACGTCGATACATCGGATCGCAGGGGGCAGGGTTGAGGATGTTCCCCTTCTCTTGGACTGCGGTTGCTTGCACTGCTGGGACTATGGAGGATAGTCGGGGGAGTTGAACGCTATTTTACATTGGTTCGGGGTTCCGGGGATGGGCGGCCGAGAATGTACATGATGATTGTCGGGAGCACATACGTATGGCCCTCCTCCGGTCTTATGTGATTCTTTCTTCCTTCCTTTTCTTTTTATGTCTGTATTTCGGGTACTCTTTTTTGGGCGACAGACACACTGCTAGGGGGGGGGTAGGCCGTAGCCTCTGCATGCGTGTAGGGTGGGGGTGGGGGGGGGTTTATTTTGTCCGTTTCAGTCTCTATGGGCCTTATTTTCTTTCTGCTCTTAAAATCTTTTCCTTTCCCTGTTTCTTCCTGGGGTCAGTAGGGTGGTTCTGAGTGAGGGGGGCAGCGACTGGCGTGCACTATATTTTGCTATTGTTTATCCTGTTGTATCATCCCTGTGCCGCTACTCTGATTATGTCTGCTTATTGGATCTCGTCTGGTGGACGTTGCCCTCTCTTGTCTTCGGTGGATTGTTTGGTTTCTGATCCTTCTTAGATCTTATACTTTGCAACATACTTTTAAAAGAAAACTTCAAAAATGAACCTTCACTTCTCCTTTTTCTCGGTAGCGCGAAGATGTCAGTGTAACCTAAGCTGTTGATATATTGTATTAATGTACTACCGAGTCACCGTATAGCTTGCTAAATTGCTTAAATGATGTCGTGGCCGGCCGGACGGTTGTGGGCCCGTATTTGTTTTGCTGATACTGTGCAATAAAGGTTTTAAAAAATTAAAAAAAAAAAAAATCTACCACTACCAAAATAGTTGTGTAGTGATTTGATTTGGGCAAATCAGTAATAAAATCTAGACTGATTGTATGCCATGGGCGTGGAGGAAGCTCCATTGGTTGGAGCAATCCTTTTGGAGCTGAATGTAGAGCCTTTTGACGTGAACAAACAGGACAAGCCTTCACATATCGCTGAACATCAAAAATCATACCCTCCCACCAAAAGAACCTCTGACACAACTCAAGAGTTTTATTTGTTCCTGGATGAGCAGCCATGGTTGAGTCATGATTCCAATGCAAAATCTGATTTTGTAAGTCTCTTGTGGGAATGAACAATTTATCCTTATGAAAGTAATATCCTTCGGATATTGTATTATCTTTCTTAGATAACCATTGTTGTGAATCAACTCCTTGAAGTTGTTTCTTAACTGAGTCTAGGAAAGAGTCTGAATGTGTCTCAGCAACTATTCTTTCGTTGGGAATAATACTCGGTGATTCTCTATTCTGATCTTGATGTTTTTGACAAACCAGTCGTGACAAAGTATCAGATAACAATTGTTTATTTCCTGGACGGTAGGTTATCAAAAAATCAAACTCACTAAAAAACTGCCACCACCTCATTTGTCTAGGAGTAAAAGCCTTTACTGTAGAATAAAATTGCAAGTTTTTGTGATCCGAATAAATAGTAACAGTGTGCTTGGCTCCTAAGAGGTGATGCCTCCATTCTTGGAAAACATCTTTTATAGCTAATAGCTCACGTTCTGCTATGGTGTAGTTTTGCTCAGCCGGTAGCAATTTCCGCGAATGAAAGGCTATGGGATGTAAGTGCCCTGTTTCTTGATCTTTCTGCATCAGAACACCACCAATGGCAGTTTGTGAAGCATCCGCCTCAACAAAAAAAGGTCTGTCAGGGTCAGGGTGTGTTAAAATAGGTGCTGAGGTGAAAGCCTTCTTAAGACTGCTAAAAGCTTCTTCAGCCTCTTCTGTCCAGTGGAATTTCTGCCCCTTTTTTAATAATTGAGTGATTGGAGTCACTATATCTGAGACTTTTGAAATTAACCTTCTATAAAAGTTTGCAAATCCTAAAATTCTTTGAATATCTTTTATGGTAGTTAGTGCAGGCCAATTTAGGATTGCTTCTACTTTTTTCTTGTCCATGTGAATTCCTTCAGGGGATAACCAGTATCCCAGAAACTCTACTTTAGTTGAATTGAAAACACATTTTTCTAATTTAACATACAATGAGTTGTCTCTTAACTTCTGAAGGACAATCGGACGTGTTGCACGTGCTCCTCTGTGTTTTTTGAATAAATCAAGATGTCATCGATGTAAACTATACAACAAATGTCCAATAGATCGTGTAATACTTTGTTTATGAAGTATTGAAATGCTGCCGGAGCATTACAAAGCCCAAACGGCATCACTGTGTATTCAAAGAGTCCAAACTTGGTTCGGAAGGCGGTCTTCCACTCGTCACCTTCTTTTACACGAATTAGGTGGTAAGCACCTCTCAAATCTAATTTAGTGTAGACAGTGGAACCTTTGACCTGATTGAGTAATACTGGGATCAATGGTAGAGGGTATCTGTTCTTGATTGTTGCCTTATTAACAGCGCGAAAATCAATACAGGCTCTGTCTTCTTAGCCACGAAGAAAAGAGGCGAGGAGACTGGTGAAGTGGAGTGACGAATGAATCCTAGTTCTAATAGTTCATCCAGATATTTTTGAAGATATTCATTCTCAGGTTCTCTCAGGGCATAGATTCTACTACAGGGTAATACTGCCCCGGGAATTAAATCGATTCGGCAATCGTAGACCCTGTGAGGTGGTAAAGTAGTGGCCTTAACTGGATCGAATACATCTGAGAAATCCTGGAACTCAACAGGAAGAAGTGGGGGCTCAACAGTTGCGCAATAAAGAGGCATTAATGGGTCCTTAACCTCCTGGTAACAATGCAATTTACAAAAAGATGATTCCAAGGAAACAGTGCATTTTATCCAATCAATTTTTGGATTGTGTAACTCAAGCCATGGAATTCCAAGAATAACCCCAAAGGTAGGAGTATCTATCAGGTCAAAAATTGTGCTTTCGGTGTGACCATTATCTGCCACTATGGTCAATGGTTCAGTATGAAATCGGATTAACCCTGAGGATAAAGCCGACCCATCTACAGCTCTAACAGGTTCAGGTTCTTTTTTGGGTACTTGAGTAAGTTGTAGTCGTCTTGCTAATTCTAAATCAAAGAAATTTCCAGTAGCTCCTGAATCATGAGTACCGGTATGCTGTGTCTCTGTTGCGTTGATAGGATAAATATTACTCGTATGGTAAAATGTCTGGGAACTTGGGTCTTGTAAGAACATTGGTAGCATACTGAGAGATCTTGGAGACTTTTCCCAAAGAAACGATCTCGTCTTTCTCAGGGAGATTTAGTTTTCCGGCGAGTCTTTAGAACTTTTTCTAGAAGCAAGGCCTTCTTCTTAACGGGTCTTACTGAACAATCCCTAGCAAAGTGACCTGATTTTCCGCAGTACAGACACAAATTCCCTTTGCGTCTTCTTTCTTTTTCTTCAGGAGACAAAGGACCTTTCAACCGACCAATCTGCATTGGCTCCACAGAAGAGGTTTTTTCCTCAGTATCTTTTCTGTAAGATTTGAAATGTAAATTTCGGATATCACCTCTAGGCCTCTCGTTCCTACGTTCCCCTAGTCTGTGGTCTAACTTAACAACTAAGTCCTGAAACTCAGCAAAGTCCTCTGGTAAATTCACAATATGAGCTAAGGAGTCTTTCAAGTCATCCTCTAGCCCTCGATAGAACAAGGAAACCCTCTTATCTTCTGGCCAGTGAGTTTCTGCCAGGAGTCTGTTAAAGGTAGTGATATAGGAGATTAGATCTTTTGAACCCTGGCGAAGACTAAGAAGCTCATTGTCTGATGCCTGAATAAACGTGTGTTTAGCAAAAAGGTTAGACATTGCTGTCTTGAAATTCTGGAGGTTGTGTAAAAGAGGATTGTTTGTATCGACTAAGGGCATTGCCCAATCAGCTGCTACCCCCCCTAGATACGAAATTATAAAAGCCACCTTGGCAGTATCAGAATCAAAAACTTGAGGTTTACACAAAAAGTGGAATAGGCATTGACTCATGAAGGTAGTGTATTTACCGCATTCACCTGTGAATCTTTCAGGATTGGCCAAGGGAACTGTGCTAGGAGTTACAACAGTGACCTGTACTGGTTGATCTGTGGACTGACCTTCAAATGAACGTTGAGGACTAGGAGAAATCCCAAACGTAGGGGGGTTTAATATAGGTTTTCTCTGTTGAGATGTGTCCCTCCAGGTAGTAAACCTGCTTCTGGTTTTATCTAATTCTTGTCGGAGGGATTGATTTTCCAATCGCAACTCCTCCAATTCCTCATTCAGTTTATGTACTAACTGGGCTAACTGGGTATTATCCATAATGGGACAGACAAAACCAACAAGGAAACAAGTGTGGCTTCGCTTTCTGTTGCTCATAATCACTCGAGGCACTCCAGTTGTTTCCTTCTTGATGATGAAATGTCCCAACCCCCTCACGAACCAGTGAACTCACCAAGGATATTTACTCTGGCTAAGTACACTTGCCCGTAAGGGAAAGGGGAAGTGGAGAGAGAAAGAAACAAACAACACTGGTCTTCCTTCAGGCGTCGTTTCTCTTGGAAGTGTTCTGGGCCGTGAATCCTCACAATGTCTTTACAGTGTAAAACCCAGGAATTAGTTTCAAAATAACATTTGAGCAATTATAATCATATTTTGTAATTCACTGAACCCTTTAGAATACACACCTCTTATTCAACAGCCCTTGCCTTCACTTCTTAGGTCAAAATATTTCTAGTAAGACATTTCAGGACTGCAACTACTGAAAATGCAGGAAGACTTGTTGCAAATGGTTTTCTATATTTTGTCTAGAAGATATCAAAAAAAATAAAGACAAAAGCACCCTAACAATCTAACAGTGCATAAACTGTAATCTACTGTGTAATTCCGCACATAAACAATAATCATCAATAATCTTTTTAGTGTTAACTTCACACTTGATTAATTGCATTTATCAGTGCTTGTTTACAGGTTTCCAACATTCGGTTTTACATTTACCAATGCTTGTTCTTGATTAACCTTTTTCCTTTCAGGTTTAAGAATTAACAGACTGAATTCTCTAACAACAGTACTAAAAATCAAAATTGGATTAGCTTGTGCTTGTTTTTGCTCTCAGTCACAGTCTCAAACAATTGTGCCCAATGTTGGTTTTGATCAAAGTTTCTAGAGTTTTTCGTTTTAAGTAGAGGTTTCTAGGGTTGCTAGGCAATTTTTAAAGCTTACTTTCCTTTCTTTGTTGTTCCGGTTTCAGGCTCCGTGGGGATTGAAGAGGTTCCGGTGTCTCAGGGAAGGGACGAGGACGTCTGCAGTGAAGGAGCCGAAGACACGAAGACCCAGGTTCCAGATAAGTGGGGATTTCTATTGGCTTCCTCTGTTCTCCTTCTTGAACTTCTCGGGATGGAGGACAACGATGGGAGAAATGGGCTGGAGTGCTTGAGTGATGCGATGCCAAAGAAGCGAAGCATCGTCAAGAGTGCAAGAGCTCAATTTATAGAGGCAGGGGATGACGGTTAGGGTAATTAGGCACGCGCTGCACGTGGGGGCTCTCTTAGGAGTTATACACATGATTTTACACAAGCGAGGAAGCAGAAAAGCAACAAGCATTGCTACCTACAACAAAACATTTACATTGAAAGGAAAGATTACAGGAATTTAGAAAGGCTTTTTTCACAACCAGATTAATGTTTCAGGAATGAACTGATGGCTGCATGAGTACCCCTGACAACTCCCATCTCTGGCTACCTCAGTGACTTACATTGGCTCAGGGTAGAGAACCGTATTAAGTTCAAAGCCCGGAGCTATATGTTCAAAATCAAAATGGGTACGGCACCACAGTATCTGCAATCCCTTGTCCGCCCCTATCCTTCCACTCGTCATCTACGGTCTGCAACTCACGAAAGTGCGCAGTACCCAGGTTCAAACTCTCCAGGATGGATGGAAGATTTTTTGCATATTTTATTTATTTATTTATTTATTGACATTTGTAGAGCGCAGCGAATACCCGTGGGCGTCTCGGCGCTAGTTATCTAGGCCCGTCACTCTGGAATGCTCTTCCACTCGCCATCCGCAAAGACGCCATCTACACAAGCTTCCGCAGATCCCTTAAGACCTGGTTATTTAACCAATAACTTTACCTCCTGCCGCTATAACTTGCACCTAGTCCGCACGGCACCGGGAAACACTTTTTGGGTAGCTGTTACGCCTTACAAATTAAATAAATAAATAAATAAATAAATGAATAGGAATGACATGGAGCACATTGCCTGGAAGGAAGTGGAGCTCAGGTCACACCTGGAAACGTAATGGTTGCCTGAGTGAATCTCTGTGACCACCAGGTCCATGGCTCCTAATGAGGGGAGTCAAGAAGGTCTGGAGCCTGGAAGAATTGCCTAGACAGCTGTCAGGAGAGGGAGGGGCAACGGGTATGGGATACCAGCCCCCGAATATCCCCTAGCACTTGTGGATGGGGCGCTGAAAGAGTCTACCCCAGAGCTTACTGGGAAGGACATTGGCTCCCTTGGTACCCTGCCTGAACTTTCTGGATGGCAAATAGAAGGAGGACCTACCGGGGAGGAGTTCTGCAAGGCACAGAAGCCCGACCCTTAAGGGCCTGAGGCAGCAGGCTGAAGCCCAGTCAGCTGATGATAACTCTGGAGATCACCTCATATATTGGGAGAATAACCTTCTGCATAATGAGTCCAAGGCTCCTTAGCACGGGGCAATGTGTGTATTGCTGATTCCTCAATGTTACAGGGCCTTTCTACTGGAGCTGGCTTATGAGATACCCCTGGCAGGACATCTGGGCCAGGACAAGAACTTTGCCAGGCTTGTCACCCACTTTTACTGGCCCCCGATGAGGACAGCTACTGATACATTCTGTAGGAATTGCCCTAATTGCCAGCCTGGTGGGAAAGACTGGGAATAACCTAAAAGCTCATCTGACTCTCATGCCTGTGACACACCCTTTGAGAGGGTGGTCATAGATTTTGTTGAACCGTTGGACCCCAAGACAGCCTTAGGCAACAGGTTTATGGTGGTCTTGATCGACCATTGCACTAGGTACTCAGAGGAAATCCCTATGAGGACCGTCACTGTACTTGTAGGGACTAGGGCCCTGATGGGGATTTTTACCAGAGTGGGTTTCCCCAAGGAAGTGGTCCAAGACAGGGGCACCAACTTTATGTCTGTGTGCATGAAGTCTATGTGGAATTAGTGTGGTGTGTTACCTATAGGATATCCTCACCCTACCATCCACAAACCAATGGGCTTGTTGAAAGGTTCAATAAGACCCTTACGACCATGATTATGGGCCTGCATGAGTCCATTAGGCGAAAGTGGGATGTCCCCTTACCATGTCTGTTTTTTATCTTTTAGAGAGGTGCTCCAGAAGGGAGTAGGTTTTAGCCCATTTGAATTTCTGTATGGCATTCTATAAGGGAACCTCTCAGTCTGGTCAAGAAAGAGTGGGGGAATCTTCCCAGGAACTCCCCCCCCCGAGGATGCAGTTAGCTACATGCTAGAACTCATGAACCACTTGTCTAGGTTCTGGAAGAAAGCTTCTGAGAATTTGGAGGCTAGCCAGGAGTTACTGAAGCAATGGTATGACCAAGCGGTTACCATGGTGGAATTCGACCCTGAGCAAAAAGTGTGGGTGATGAAACCAGGAGAGCCCAGGGTTCTCCAAGACTGCTGGACTAGACCCGATTGGTGGAGAGGAAGGAGTAGTCCACCTATTTGTTGGATCTCAAGCCCCAGAAACCCTTCAATGGTACTCTATCTCAACCGCCTTAAAACCCACTATGAGAGGTCTGGGGTTACCATGCTGCTGGTGAGTGACAGATTATGGGAAGGAGGAAGGATTGGATCTCTCCCTGATCTCCTGTCACCTAAAGAGAAGGATAGGTCAGTTGAGAGTGTCAACCTCTCCCCTAAACTGACACCAGAGCAGCAGAGGGGCTGTTGCCAGTTACTGGAAAGTTTGCCTCCCTTTTTCTCTCACTCCTGGGCTTACACATTTGTGTACCCATGATGTAGACACTGGGGACAGCTTACCTGTCAAGAAACAAATGTACAGGCTGTCTGACAAAGTGAGGGCCAACATCTGATCAGAAGTCTCTAAGATGCTGAAGATGGGCGTCATTGAGCCCTCCAGTAGTCCCTGATCCAACCCAGTGGTGCAGGTACCAAAGGCACTCCCACTGGGCACCACCCTAGAACTCAGGTTCTGTGTTGACTACAGGGAATTCAACTTAGTCACCAAGACTGATGCACACCCCATCTCCAATCTGATGAGCCTATTGATGTTGGGGACTGAAAAGTTCCTGAGCACTTTTGATTTGACTCCAGGGTACTGGCATATTGCCCTGACCAAGGGGTATAAAAAAGGCCAGCCTTCTCTACCCAAAATGGCTACTTTTAGTTTAAAATGATGCCCTTAGAACTTAAGAATGCCCCTGCCACCTTTCAGAGGATGATGAACCAGGTCTTTGATAGGATAGAGACCTTCAGCACTACATATTTAGATGACATAGCTGTCTTCGGCAAAGGACCACAGATTTCATGTGCAGGAAGTGCTTCATGCCCTGCAACATGCAAGCATGACTGTCAAAGTCAGTAAGTGCCAGATTGGGCAGGGACATGTGGTGTATTGGGACCTTGGGAAAGTTGCGGCCTCTCCAGGCCAAAATAGAGAGTATAGTGACCTAGGAGCCCCCAGAAAATCAAACAGAATTGAGGGCCTTCCTGGGCCTCACTGGGTACAACAGGAGGTTTATCAAGAGATATGGCACAATCGTTACCCCATTGACTGAGCTGATTTCCAAGAAGCAGTCCAAGAAAGTGATTGGACAGAGGCCTACCTGTCAGAAAGCCTTTGAATTCCTAAAATAAGCCATGTTCATAGCTTCTGTGCTCTAGGCCACTGACTTTTCCCAGCAGCTTATTGTCCAAATAGATGCCTCGGAGCATGTCATAGGGGCAGTCCTAGCACAGGTAAATGAGCACAGCCTAGATCAACCTGTAGCATTAATCTCCAGGAGACTACTTTAGAGACCAGAGGTGCAGTGCTATTGAGAGAGAGGCCTTTGCTGTGGTCTGGGCACTGAAGAAGCTAAGACCATATTTGTTAATGACACACTTCTGGGTTCAGACAAAACCACAGGCCCCTCAGGTAGCTAAGGCAAATGAGGGGTGAGAATCCAAAACTGTTGAGGTGGTTCATTTCCCTACAGGGACTGGACTTTACGCTGGAACATCGTCCTGAGTCAGACCCACCACTGCTGATGGTCTAGCTAGATTTTTCCGCCTTAGTGAAGAGACCTCACAAGGGATTGGGTAGTTCTTCCCCTTTCAGCCTTAGGGATGTCTTCCCCCAAACCTTTCGCCTAATCGCCTTCATATTTTTTTGCTGAATATATTTTATTGATTTAAGGACTCTGTGCACTTTACTAGTGCTAACCAGTGCTAAAGCGCTTGTGCTCACTCCCCTCAAGTATGATTACATTGGCTTATACCCAATTGGCATATTTAATTTACTTGTAAGTCCCTTGTAGAGTGGTATATCATATACCCAGGTCCTGAAAATTAATTGCTATTGTGCCATCCTAAGTAGCATTTCAAAACATGCCCCAGGTCTGCCACTGCAGCCTGAATGCAGTTTTAAACTGCCAAGTCGACTTGGCATTAAAATCCCCTTGTCAAGCCCCAAACATCCTTTTTATTACATATACGTCACACATAAGGTAAGCCCAATTAGCCCATAGGGCAGGGTGCTATGTAAGTGAAAGGATGGACATGTTCTTTTAGGTTTTACATGTCCTGGTAGGGAAAAAATCCCAACTTCCTTGTTCACTTCTGTCATAGGATAACATTTGGGGGTCCTTATTACATTTATTAAGCTATAATTTCCAATTGGGAGCAGGTGACTATCTCATGTTTGGTGTCTACAAAATTGTAGTGATAAACCCTCTTTAATTGTAAATTCTGATTTTTCATTACTATTTTGAAAATGACACTTTTAGAAAGTTGGCATTTTCCTGTCCTTAGCCCTTTTGTTCCTGTAACTGACCTGGGTCACATGAATGGGTGCAACTGATGGTTAGACATTATGAATCCCTTTTCCGACAGTTACACAATAGAGGGATTATGTGTACCTGAATGGGACATCTGTCGGCAGGACTGAGGAGGAGGGAGCTGAGCACAGCCCAGCTTGCAACTGAGTAGCCTGTGCTCTGCCCTCACACAAAGGGCTTAACAACCTCACATTGTCACTGCAGCCAGCTTAGAGCCAGGACAGGGTAGTCAGGAAATTCCATGCACTTCAAAGCCACTGTTTGGAAGCTTTTCCCACCTTCTAGAACCAGGGAACCAAGGTATTAAAAGAGGACATCAGACCCCAACTCTTCAATACGCTTTTGGACCTGTAGATCCTCTGCCGGGAAGAAGGACTGCTTTGGTGCTAGAAGGACTGCGGCTCTGCTAGACTGCACCTTCAGAGTGACTCACAAGGGATAGTTTACTGGCTTCCTATTCAGTGCTACATCGACACAAAAGGCTTCTTCCATCTTGATCCCACACCTGGACCCAGCCTGAGGGAGTCCTGATGGGCTGGTGCTTTAATCTTTAAGGTGCTAGTTTTCACTAAAACTTAAAAAAAAAATCATGAGTCCAGTTCTATTGATTGCATTTTTGTGTCAAATATTTTATTAAAATTTATTATTTTTCTAAATGGGCTTGGGAGTTTTCTTTTTTTGTGTTTTCACTGTATTACTGTTTGTGTGCTGCATAAATACTTTACAAGCAAAAAGTGTTCCAGGGAAGATTATTTATGCACAACTCAAACTTGTGTAGGTCATAAATATGATCCAATTACATCAATAAATCACTCACACATGATTCCAATGACATATTGTTACAATCATGAACATATTTATAAATACTGCATCATCAAAACATAATCTCCATAGTACATATTTTCAATACAAATGTATTGTTCAATACATCAGTACATCAACAAAACAACACTGACACCACTTTGGAATCCCTATTATAACAACCATTTAATTTGAGGATCCAAGGCAGCATGAAAATTCTCCTAACCATGTAGATTCAAGAAACCACAGTCCATGTGATACAAATCATTATATAACAATTTTGAAAATAAAGGACTGTAACACCAAACAGTGTCAGTAATGCTGTTAGACAGGACAGAGTGTAGACATTTCTGTCTCAGGTGGCACAAAAGGTCAGCGAGACCATACTCAGGACTCATTGTTGAGAAGGAATAAAGACTGTAAGTACTGACACAAAACCATAAAACATTTATTGAAACTAACGAAGGAGCTACCAATACGTCATCAATGTGCATTGCTTGCCCACAACACACCTCTAAAACCAAAGTGTTGATGTGTAATTTATTAGAACACCATAATCAATACAGTGCATCAAGCCACCAAAGCCAAACTAAAAAAACAATTGAAAATTAAAAAGTGATCAGACCAAATAGAATAGACAAAGACTATGTAACAACAAGAAATGTCTTAACAGTAGTGCCCATGTTAGTTAATCCAATCTAATCCAGTTACCTTGATGGCAAGTCAATATACCACTGCCAGGAAGGCTCAGTCAATGCCTTATATATCGAATCATTTTGTCTTCAGACAATATAAGCACACCCAAATTAGATCAACCCAGTTGCCCATAGTATCTCAACTCTTATCAAATAGTGAATCCCACAAGATCTCTTACCTTTGTACAATATTCATCACCTGGGACATATAATCAATAAAGCAAAGAATGTCAGTCAGCATGTATATACTGAAGAAACCAATACATCCTGGCAGGGATGCTTCCAAAAACAGTAACCACTTCAGTCTCCGAAAAATGGGTCAGCAAAGCGTATCCCACCATGCATGTAAATAACAGGAAAAGCTGGTGACGTATTTGAATAAAATAACCCCGTCATATGCTCAAGCCACGACAGGAGAGAATACCAGCCAAAAGCAAGGTGGCTATCTTGGAGTAGCAAAGGTGCCCTTAAATATGACGTTTCCAAATTGGGAACAGCAAGAAAGTACACCACTAACTGTATAAATCTACAGTCCTCATATGGAACTTGAAGCAACGTTGAGACTCTGTTACCAGCATTGTATATTCTTAACCGAGACGGAACCAAAGTTTGTGGCATTGAAGATACATAACAATATCAAAAACTTCAAGTGGCTCACAGTAAAGTATTTGACCTATTGAAGCTGTGTCCCAATGTGCCGTGCACTATGGGAAGCATATATATAATTAAAATAGGAGTTGGCAATGGGTTATCTTTAAAATCCTAACCCGTCTTGAAAATAGAATGGTTAACTAAAGAAAAACCAAGAGCTGGATTTGAGCTGTCCCACAAAGGATGTCAAGTGCTGCAGCGTCAGAATCTGGATTGGACCCAACAAGTCTTGGCAACAGAAACCCATGCAAGATGACAAGATTGGCTTCGATTCAAACCAGCAAGGTCTGGGGGACTCCTCCTTTGGAGGGGAGTCAGAGCACATCTGGAGCAACCAGGAAAGCTCAAGGAATCAAAGATTAGCCTTCGTAGGAGCTCACTAGCCAGTGGACTAGGAACCGCAAAGGTGTGTTGAGCTGAAATGCACAAAGCGGGCCCACGGAACACTCGTGGAGTGTAGGCCTCTGAGCTTCAGTGCAAAAGGGCAGGGGCTTCAAATACCCCAAGGCATAACTTTGGGATACCTCGGGATGTAGGTGCAGTAGAAAAAATGCAGAATGTCCAGGAGTTCCGGTCCCACGTCTCTTGTGTCAGCTACGGGTCTCAGCTTTGCTGGGATCTCGGGTCAGCCTCAGGGATGTCTGGAAGTCCATGTCCTGTGTCGCAGATCCTTTGGGATCCGGCGGGAGCCTTGAAAATGCAGATCGACAAATATGCTGTTGGTGCCTGTTTGAACAGGGTGGTCACTGCTTGACCACAAGGGGGATTTCTTCCATCTTCCAGTCGATATGGAATGTTGAAGGTCCAAGATATATGTTGCAGAGATTCGTCCAGGGTAATCTAAAGTCCTAGGGACTGGGCTCCTATTCTTATAGTAAGTTTAGGGATTGGCCTAACTCTAGGGTCCCACCTATGGGAGGACCTGGGGAGGGGGTGGTCACACCCCTTCCCCTTTGTCCAGTTTCGCGCCAGAGCTGGGGCAGAGTGCCCCTGCAACCGGTTTGAACTGGGAAATGCATGGAGCACCTTGTGCGCCCCAGGCAGTGTCTAAAAAGCATTCACTGAATGCACCCTACCCTGCCCCAATACACTAAAGCCTGTCTGACAGGTAACCTATTGTCCAGGCCTCCCCTGCCAGAGTTTCGTCCAGCAGCAGGAGGGCAGACTTGCGTCTGTGGCAGTAGCATCCATTTTGTGATGCTGGGGCTCTGTTTAACTTTAACCAGGTGTACCAGTGTGTACATGTCTTTTCCTTCTAGAAGGGTGGAATGCTACCCCCGCTGCCTGAATTGGCGGCGGGGGGGGGAGTATTCCAAAGCATTTGACACCAAACACGACATGTTTTGATAAAGTGAAACCAAAGTTAGCATTAACTGCGAGGATTATAATGCACTTAAGAGTATATGGTATGGCTATATCATAAAACAGCTATAAGGAGATGGTTCCGAAAGCTGCAGAGGGGCTCAGCTCATGCTAGGGCACCCTCTCACACAAAACCAAGCACTCTGCCTTCAGGATTGTCAAGGCCTGCCATAGGAGTGACTTATAGGTTAATATGTGTCTATATGTAAAGGTAGATATAGGTATACTATATCTAAGTAAGGAGTGCTTACACCACCTTACCCAGGCTGCAAGTGCAGACCTGTGGTGCCATTTTGGAAGGCAAACCAGGGGTGGCATAATACATGCTTCAGCCCCTGGTAGACCTCTGGGGTCCCTATGCACTGGGTACCTAAGGTACCATATACAGGGGCTCACAAGGGTAACCCAGTAGCCAATCTGCTATGTACCTAAAGTACATGGAATCCATTTTATAGAGAAAGCATATAGACTGGGGCCGTGAATAGCAGGATCCCAGTTCAACTAAGTCGAAAACCAGCAAAACACCAGGCAAAAAGTGGGGGTAACCATATAGTCCGATTCACCCTTCCTACAGCAATTTCTTTCTGAATGGATGCAGTCAGATCTTTATTGAGTTTTGAGCCTCATTACCTCTCCATTATAGTCTGTTGTGTCCTGAATAATAATACTGCCACTGCTCATCCACCTGTTTTATTACAATATCCCTGCGGTTGGATAATGTGGTTAGAGCAACATTCTGTGCTTCAGAGAAGTTGTATTTAACATTCTTGTGTTGTTTAAGTACCTGTTCAACTTCCATCAACACTACATTCTCAAAGGGTATCAAATCTTTAGGCATCAAATTGGTAGGAGGATAAAAGGTAGAAGGACAATGCAGACCAGTCATATCACTTTTATACATGTTCGGATTTATACAGAAGAAATTCTTCAAATTGGTAGGTGGATAAAAGGTAGAGGGACAATGCAGACCAGTCATATCACTTCTATACATGGTCGGATTTTTACAGAAGAAATTCTTCAACCTTAAGGTTCTGAAAAATGTGTAAAGCTCAATCTGAGTGACAAACTGATTATTTCTTCGTGTAGATACAAATGATAAACCAGCACTCAATACTTCAGTTTCCATCTAACTAAGTTCATGTGTTGACAAATTAAAAATGGGAACCACTTTCAGATTCTTATCAATTCCGTTAGGAACCGCCATTCATAATACTGGTTCTGTGTTTGTTGGAACCCTGGTGTGTATTGGTTCCTGAATCCTCCTTGTTTGGCGTTTCTTACGCATCCCCGTTTGGGGCCTCGGCATTGCAGTAAAAAAGATCGGTTGGAGGTCAATGGACCAGATCCAAAACCAAACTAGTTGCGGCACCAGTAGTGCTTTCGCTATCTGATCTAGAGGAGGAAACATCTGAAAAAGTAATCCTTTTGTGAAACCATATTGGATTGTTTGGACCCTGCTGGTAAAAGTCCTTTCTCAAGTACGGGTATGTGCGTTCTCTACTGTATTTTTTTATATCTTTTTGGAGTTTATCTGTTTTCGGCCATATTTTTCTGCATTGACCCGGTCTCGCATGACTAGATGTCTGTGGTTAGCGCTTTGATCTTTTAGGTGCTAGTTTTTACTAAAAACTTTTTTAAATTCATAACTCCAGGTCAATTGATTGGATTTTTTTTTTTAAAAACTTTATTGCACCTTACAAATTACACAGCCAGTGTCCTACAACCCGACCGGGCTGGCCGCCATCACCTTAACATCGTCAGTATGCGGTAATGTCCAATGCGTATCTTGTTGACACTTTTCCGTACATTACTTTGTCACCGCCACATAGAAAAGGTACATGCAGTCAATTGTTCAGCAAAATCAGTGAGGTTTTTGGTTTTTTTCTTTTGTTGCAGAAACAAAAACATATCAACAAACTAAAAGAAACACATATTGGTCGTTCATTATGGGTGATTAGGTATCATAGCTACCTAGGGACTTACCCCCCCTGTAGTCAGTTCCTTTCAATAGCGTCTAAGCACCCCCCAACCCATTACCAGGTGTGTGCGGGACCTTCCGGGTAACAGTCCTATGGTAACGCCATCCTTCGACGCCCAGGACAAGGCCTGAGTGTTCTGATGTGATCTAAAAGCCATGGACCTCCCCCCCCCCCCCCCACCCAGTGGGCACCCAGTGTCAATCTAGCCCACTTCCTCATCATCGTCAGACTCATCTAGCTCCTCCTCCGCTAAGGGATCGCATATATCCCCCCTGTAGATATTCCACTTGGACCAAATCTTGTTCTACTTCCCCGGGCATGCCCTGTTAGAGTATACTGCACGTTCCGTCACCATGACCCTGTCCATGTTGAGACAATTGATTGGATTTTTGTCATTTTGCTGTCAAATATTTTATTAAAATGTACTATGTTTCTAAATTGGTTTGGGATTTTTCTTGTTTTGTGTTTTTACTTTATTACAGTTTGCCTCTGACTTAAGCCTGATTCATTTTTGTGGCAAGCTGCCCAGGGTTCAACACTGGTTAGTTTAGTCACTTTCTGTGATTCACCCTGCAATGTTTTGTGGCTGCTGCTTGACCAGGGATCACACCCCAGTAGACCAACAACCTAATTTCTTGCAGTCAATAAATGCTATCTGTTCAGACAGTGGAATTTTCTCTCAGCATCTATACTGATGTAGCACAAGATATGCCCATCTTTTACCAAACACATTCCATAATAAAAAAGCAGACCTTTATTTTACCATTCCTGCCGATGGTGGAGATGAGAGATGCACATGGCTATTAGTTCCAAGTAATTCAATAAATGCACTTATAAAGCTGGGGTGCACTCCTTACATCCGTTGCCATAGACGAGAGGCCGCAATACATCCAAAAAATAATCTGTTGTACTCTAAATACAAAGGAATGGCCTTCCCATTAAATGGCAAGTGACTTTCACATCACTGGTTCAGTGTTACTCTCTGTTGTAAACTTTGTAAATGAAACATTATTTCTGAATCTCATATGTAAATCTTGCACATCAGAAGTTTCTTTATAAACTCCTTCTTCTTAAACATTAATCTCATAGTACATGATGCATTGGAATCTTAAATGTTAGACAAACTCATCAGGCACATTTCACAGGCTTTGATACAGGACAGACGGACATCATTAGGGTAGCGCCACGTTAGCACTGCTGATTCTTCAGAGTTCCTTTTCTGCAGGCATTCGTATTCCTACATATCAGCATCTGCTAAATGTATTTCTAAACCACACCTTCCATAGTACACCTGCTGCCTTCGAGCTCAATGTTAACCTTGTTAACAGACATTGCATCTCACGAGGACCCCTGCACAGCCTGGGTTCACACTTTGCAACAGGGGACTAGTGCTTAATTTGTAAAGCTATAGGTGCTGATCGCAAACATGCTCCAGGTCTGCATGTTCTAGCAGGCTTGTCCTGACACGGTTGTTTTGTGTTTTCTACCCGTACTGCATCTTGACTTCACATGCAGGCTGCTTTGCACATGGGTGTCGGCGGTGTAGCCTCCACTGGTTATCTTCATTTGTCAATACATGCTCTGAGGTTGGCATACATTAGACGTCTCGGAACTTTGGTGCCTTCTACAGGTGTGCTCGGTCCACTTCTGTATTGTCAGCGGGCATGTGCTGCACACATGAGAACAGCCAGTGACTTCTCGGCGCGTTATTTTTAACCACTAATCTAACAATTTTAGGAAACTCCAGCATTGCGCTAAAGGGAAGTTTAACGAGTCAAAAACCACCATTTCATGATGACGGTCCTTAAAGGAATATTTTGAGCTCCTGTTACTTGAACACGATGAACTATGGATGGGCGTAGCAGCTCTTCATAAACAGACGGGTACGTTCATACTGGGAATCGGAAGGCCCTCTCGTATTCCTTTATACTAGACTGGCCTTTGTTAGCGCAGCAAGGTTCGATTGTGCAGCACGCTATAAGAAAGGGCTTCTGAATGTCAAAGCGCACCAATGACATCTGTTTTGCAACAAAGAAGATACATTTTGTGAAGCTGATCCTACCATTGGTTCCTGCTGGAGTGTTCACGTTGTGGTTTTTGGTGGATAATGAACTGTATAAGTGGGAAGAATTTTGTTTCAGAAGGTTGAAGGTATCTCTGCTGCTGGAGGGCGGGGGGGGGGGGGCGATTTGGTGGGTGACTGCCGTCTATTGTGCACATTCACAAGTCAGCAATTAGGTTCAAGTCAATCCCTTGGAATAATTAATTTAATTCATTTTGTTGTGCATCGAACATGATTTGCGTCGTCAATGGTGTGTGACGATTCAGTTTAGCATCGGTATATTTTTCCTACTGGAAGAATCGATTTAAAAACAAAGCCTGCCTCCGCACCAGACTATTGTATGCCCTGATCCTCGAAGAATCTCAAAAATGTTGTTAGACTTGCAGGGCTAGTGTCAAGGATGATGTACTGGACCCATGAGCTGCACACAGCAGCTTGTTAAACAACTTCTCTCTGGTCCTTTCTTCCCCTGTCACTCTGTCCAACCCTCTGTCCCCGGCTCTCTGTCTCTGTCACTTAGTCTGCCCCTCTCTTTGACCCGGTCCCTCCATGTGACCCTCTCCCCATCCCTCACTCTTTGCCTGTTTCGTTCATGCCAATCCCCCCGATTCATGCAGGAGAGTCCCCCACATTGTTTCTCCTGTCCCTCTGGTGTCTCTCTCTTTGCAGCATCTCTCCTGTCTCTCTGTTTAAACTGGTGTCTCACCTTCAACGAGTGTTTCTTTCCTCATAGCGTCTACTGTCCCTGCCACTTTCTTTCAACTGGTTCTCTTTCCTTGCAGCATCTCTCGATTTCTAATATCACAGATTTAAATTTACAAAGCAGCACTGCCAGCATGAAGAACGGGCTCCATTTAGTCATTCCTGAAATAGTAGTCTTCGGAAAATGTGTTTTGTTTTTCTTCAAAGCTTAGTATTTTAGTTTTGTGCAAGTAAACTTCAAAGGCGCTTCTAGCTATGGAAATTAAGATTTGAAGTTTCCTGTGGGATGTGTAGCACATTATATGCCTAGCAATTTTACACACGATGCATTCTGGGAAACGTAGTCTTTCATGACAGCTACAATTTCCACATTGAGCGAGGGGGTGTATTGTGTAGTTGAATGAATGTCCTGCACGTGGGGCTTGTGTTCAGGAAGCAGCAGCCTCCGGTGTAGTGCCGGAGAGGAGACAGGTGAGGCGGCAGAGCCCGAGGGGTGGGAAGAGTTTCCAGAGAGCAATGTTTACAGATTATTTAATGCGATAAGTTAGGCTTGGGGGGAGTGGCTGACCGCAGGGAGTCCCCCCCCCCCAGGCGGTTTGGGAGGGGTGGTGGGGTGGGGGTGTCAGGCCCAAGCCGGACATTTTCTTTTTGGGCTTGAAAATTGTATAGCCCAAATGGAGCCCAATGGAGCCCAACCATAAAAAGGTTGGGCTCCTGCTCCCAGCCGCCATTTTAGGTTTGGTGACCTGGTGGCTGGGAGATTAGGCGTAGTTTGTTCTTTTTTGGTAGGTTTAGGATAGGGGGTTCAGTGTTTGAGATAGTTTTTTTGTGGTGCTGGAAGCGGTAATGGCCTAAGAGGATTACAAAGTCTTGGAGGCCCTTCGGCTGCTCAGCTAAGCAGGCCGGATGGACCTCGTAATCGGCGAGTTAGCGGGCCCGTTGCGCCTGGCGCGACAGGCCTCTGCGGGGGCGTGGTGGCGGTGGTGCCCGCCTGCAAGTCTCCAAAGCGTATCCGGACTCTGCCAGTAAGTGAGCGGGACCACCCGCAATCCAAGAAGGCGGCCCCTGCTGTGGCGTTGATGGCGGGGAAAGGAGGTTTGTCTGGGGAGGCGGGTGGGCATGGGCGTGGGGGTGGGGGGTCAAGTCTGGGCTGCTTGCCGGGCCGGGACCGTCTGGTGTCCCTCTCCTGGCATCGGACTTGGGGGTGAGGGCTGTTTCCACCCCCGTGCCACGGGGGAGGCGCGGGGTGCGCGGGGTGCGCGGGGCAGCAAGCAGCACTTCCCCGTTCTTCCGTTTGTCAGCGAGGTGCCGGCGGGAGGTGAAGATGGGTGGGGTGGAGGAGCAGTTGACACACGTCTTGAGGGGGATGCAGGGGCGAGCGGGGTGCACGCGGGGGGAAGCCCCCTGCCTGTGCGCAGGCAGGTACAGCAAGAGGCGGGTGACAGTGAGGGGGGAATGGGAGGCATGGCAGTAGGGCGTCTGCCGGTATGCACGAGGGACCTGTCATCTGAGGTACCCTCTGGGTGCGCAGGTAGAGAAGAGCCCTTATCTAGAGGGGCTCCGTCACGGGTGGGAGGTTTTCAGTGGGAGCTCGCTCGCTGGGGGAGGGGGAATGGGCACAAGTGGGGGAGTGGGAGGACAGGCAGAGGTTGGGGCAGAGTAGAGCCTATGAAGCAGACAGGACACCCCCTCGTTACAGCGAGGGGTGGGGGGAGCCCTCAAGGTGGTAGAGGGGTGGGGTAGGGGAGGATGGTGGTTCTTTTTGGAGGGGGGTGTGGAATTCGGTGAGTGAGTTGGAACTGGCTGGGGGAGCCCGGGCCTGGGAGGGCCTAGATATTTTTCCCTCGTGGGTGGAAGGGGTCTGGGCCAGCGGCGGGAGGGGGCCGCCGGAGGGCGGGTCCCTCCTTGGTTTGGGGGTGAAAGCACTTGCCTCTTCTGGGTTGCTGGAAGGCGGAGGGGCCAGGGGGGGTTCTTGGAACTTTCAGGGGCATGTGCCAGAGTTGGGGCCCGGCCTCAGCATTAGAGAAGGCGATATTGTACTGGAGTGGGGATGAAGATGGGGGGACCCCCCTCAGCGTGGGTGCACGATTAGTTCTTAATTGGACGGGGGCAGGTGAGCGGGTGAGGGATCGACAGGCTGTCAGGGGGGGGTGACGGATTGGAGTGAGGGTCCCAGCACATCAGTCCAACCTCGTTATTTGCAGGTTGGAGGGCTTCGCAGCGTGGCAGACTCGGTAGGGCGGGGTGCGGCCCACGTACACCGAGGAGAAGGGAGGGTAGAGCCCTGCACGGCACATCCTGTACCGGCGGGGGATCCTGTCGCGGTCAGCGCACGAAGGCCCAGCACGGCCTCGCTGGCCCTAACAACAAGAGGAGCACAATGGTCAACTTTACCAGCGGAGGGAGAGTTTCACAGCGGTCAACGCATGGGGGAACACCGGGGTGTACAGTTGGCTCCCCCGCACGGAGGTCATGTAGGGGCCGTTAGGGCCGGCCCGGTGTGTAGAATTTGCTGCGGAGGTGCTCCGAGAGGAGGAGCCTATTGTGCTTGATTATGACGAGGATGCCCCCAAAGAGGGAGAGCTGCAGGAGGTGAATAAGCGGGGCCCTCGCACATTTTTCATAGTGTGGTACAGGCACCGGTGGTGGCGCCAATCAGAAGGGCAGCGGCGACTAGGTCCACGAGAGAACACAGCCCTGTGGTGAGGGCTCCTCGGCAGTGGCTTATGCAGAAGAGGCGGCGAGGTGGTCAGCACCTGTCCGGGCACCCTCCTTAGAGCCAGGTGAGGTTACTAGACCACGGGCCAAACCAAAAATGGTGTCTGTGGGGACAGGGAGTGAAGGGGGTGTGGAGGTGCCAGAGGGGAGGCTTCACAGAGGGAAATACATTAAAGATGCAGGGGTGGGGCAAGAAGCTGGGGAGGCGGATCAGGGCACCAAGGTGGAGAGCGGGACAAACACAGTGGCAGTTGGAGGGACAAGGAGCCCTTAGAGAGCAAGGAGCTGAAAATTAAGAAACTGCTGTATATGGGAGTGACAAAACCTTTGGGAGCACATTTAATGTTGGCCACCAAGGAGCGCATCTGGAAGGGGGAACAAATGGAATTATTGAAGCTGTTACGTAGGGAGGTAAGGGCCAAAGAGGGCTCTAAGGAGGAAGAATATGAGCTGGCCAAAAGGCCTAAGGAGCCGGCGACAATTTGGAACTGGACGGCGGCATTTCTAATATACGCCTGTGTGTACTGTGAGAAGTTTCCTTCCTGAGCGCTGCGTAGTCCTATTCAAATACATGGACGTAATAAGGAAAGCACAGATCATGGGGTACGGATACGCATGGGTGCAATATGATGAGGAATTTCGGGCACGTATGGCATGGGACTCGGAGGTCAAATGGGGGGAACTAGACACCGATTTGTGGCAGCACACCATGGGGTCAACCACAGGTGGCAAGAAGGTGTTCACGGCTAGCAGGCTGCCACTGGTGTACCGGCCCTTTCAGGGGAAGCCCACCCAGGGAGGGGTGGGAGGCGCAGGGACACAACAATCAGGGACAGGATCGTGCTGGGATTTTAATAAAGGCCTATCCACGAGGGAATCCTGCAAGTTTCGGCACAAGTCCTCGAAGTGTGGAAAGCGCCACCCCTTTGTTAATTGTTGGGGTGGCAAACCACAGAGAAACCAGCAGTGGCAGCAGTCAGGTGGCAGCACCCCGGGCCCCTCTCAGCAATTCCAGAGCAATAGTGGGGGCAAGGGACCTCAAGGCACTGGGCCCAAGAGCTCCTATGCCAGTTAGACTGGAGAAACTAGTGGAGTGGCTTAGAGGGTATGTGGATCAGGGCGCAGGAAAGATTTTGATGAAAGGGTTTCAATGGGGTTCCATTTGGGGTACCGCGGTCCACGTCAGAGAAGGTGGTCAGACAAGTTGAAATCAGCGGCGGAACACAAGGTAGTGGTGCAAGAGAAATTGGATAAGGAGGTGCGCAAAGGGAGAATGGTAGGCCCCTTTGAGGATTGGCCGACAGAAAACCTGATTATTTCACCAAACAGGGTGGTGCCCAAAAAAGAGGCAGTACAATTCAGGCTGATTCAGCACCTTTCCTGGCCTGGAGGGTCATCAGTTATTGACTTCATTGATGAGGAGGCGGCCTCAGTTTCATATTCCTCAGTTGACATGGCCATGTCACTAGTTGTGACCACGGGCCTGACTGCAGAGATGGCAAAGTGTGACAAAGTCAGCTTTCCGGTTGCTTCCAGTCCACCCAGATTACTGGTATCTTCAGGGAATCCATTTTGAGGGAGAATGGTACGTGGACAAAGCTCTACCGATGGGTTGTTCTATGTTCTGTGCTTTATTCGAATGCTTTACCACCTTTTTGCAGTGATACTTCACACGACACACAGGGCACACATTGGTGGCGCATTACCTTGAAGACTTCTTCTTTGTTGGTTCACCGGGCTCCACAGAGTGCCAGGCAGCCCTGGCCACCTTCCATGAGCTCATGGGCGACATGGGGGTGCCGTTGGCACCCGAGAAGGCAATGGGTCCTTGCACGGCCATGTCCTTCTTAGGAATTGAAATTGACTCTGTGGCAATGCGGGCTCGCTTGCCCAATGACAAGTAGGTAAAGATGTTGCAATTGTTGGACGAAATGCTGTCTAAATGGAAGGTGTCAGTGAAGGACGTACAGGTGCTCCTCGGTCATCTTAATTTTGCATGCAGGGTGGTCAGAGCAGGGAGGACATTTTGATTGCGGTTGGGATGGGCGCTGGCAGGTCACCATTTACCTCACCACCATATTCGCTTATCAGCAGGGGTGAATGATGATTTGCATATTTGGGCAGTTTTTCTGCAGTCTTTCAATGGAGTGCCATTAGCCAGGGAGGAGGACGTCCAGTGGGACGTGCAGATCTCTTCCGATGCAGCAGGCGGGGAAGGATGTGGCATTTCCTGGCAGGGTAGGTGGTGCGCCGAGCAGTGGCCACAGCAGTGGAAGGATGGTGGGAGGAGCATATCTTTCCTGGAGCGTTTCCTGTTACTGGTGGCATTGTCACTGTGGGGCCAAGAGTTGGCACACAAGAAAGTCTTGCTTTGGGTGGACAACATGGCAGTGGTGGAGGTCATTAACAGACAGTCTGCAAGGGATGAACAAATTCTGAAGTTGCTGCGGGTTTTTATGCTTGTCTGCCTCCGATATGACATTGCTTTTAGGGCGCTGCATATACCAGGTGTGGACAATGACATTGCACATGCCTTGTCTCGTTTACAGTGGGGGAGATTCCGTGGGCTTGCCAAGGAGGCGGACAGGACACTGAACCCAATGCCGGAGCATCTTTGGTATGTAAGCAACGTAGGGTGCTACAACTGGTGGTAGGTTCCCTTTCGGCTTCGATATGGGCAGCATACAATCTGGCTTGGAGGGATTTTTCGGCATCTGGTGCATGTAAGCAAACAGAGGCCTGGCGTCGGTCGGAGGATGTGATTCAGTTCATTCTAGTACTCATTGAACGGGGCCTTACGAAAGTTACAATTGCGGGAAAGTTGGCAGGTATCACTTTCATGCGGAAACTCGTATGGGATACACTCCGTCAGCAGGGGAAGTGGGTAGGAGGATGTTGGAAGGGTGGGCCAGGGAGAGGGGGGAGAGAGTGGCGCATCCCATCTTCACTTGGCAGAATATAGCCTGTATACTGGAGGATTTGCCGGCGGTCTGCAAGGATGAATTTGAGTCCTGTTTATTCTCAACCCTTATGGTGTGGATGTTCTTCGGGGCATTCTGGGTGTCGGAGCTTCTGGCCAACAAACGAAAGAGGGGTGTGCGGTGGGAAGATGTGTCCATAGGGGAGGAAGGGGTCCATATTTGGATGGCTAGTTCAAAAACAGACCAGAGGGGACTGGGAAAAGGGGTGAGGTTGGAAGTGGCGGTGCCAGCCAACACCTTCCCCCTCAGTTGGGCGCTCCGCTGGCAGGCTATGACGCAGGGTGTGGGTCCAGAGGCGGTTTTCCAGCATGCGAATGGGAAGAGGGTGACGGACTACCAGCTGCGGATGGTGTTGCGGAAAGCTTTGTGCAGTGTGGGTTTGGACGGGGCGGTGTATGGGACGCATTCCTTCAGGATTGGAGTGGCCACGGAGGCCCATAACAGGCGCTGGTCGTCTTTTTGTTATTACCGCTACATAAGGCAGTCTACAGAGGAGGCGCATGCGTCATCCTCTTTTGTTTGAATCTCAATTTCTCTTTCTCGTTACAGGTTCTGTGGCTGGGCCCCACTCACTGGAGTTCACCATTTGGATTGTGAGGCATTCTTTTGTAAAGAGGGCACAGTTTCAAGCATGCCATTGTTACTTTGGTGAAATGTCGGGGTTTAATGATCATATGTATCGCATTGTTTGGAAGGGTAAGGGTGGGATGTTGTGGAAAGAACTGATCTTGTGTCTGAATAGATGGTTGGTTGGAGGCCAGTGTCCGGATGAGTTGCTGATCCATCTTGGAGAGAACGATCTGGTGGGTGTAAAAGGTGTGGTATTGATGAGGGCCATAAAGTAAAGACTTAACTCGTTTGAAGGAGAAATGGGCTGGGTGCCACGTTTTGTGGACAGAGTTGGTGCCACGCAGAGGGCCACGGGCAGAAAGGCGGATGGGGGATACCCAAGGAGGGTAAGGACGGTAAGGAGAGTCATGTGTCATGATTCACGAAGAAGTACAACAAATAGAAGGTTGAGGTGCTCGGGAGAGCAGCATGCGGCTCCAATCCACCAAGAGGATGGGCCGGCTCTGCCTCATGCGGGCGGTCGCGTTCTCATAAGGGACCCAACGGTAGTGTCCTACAGGAGGCGGGGCAGTAAGTCCCCTCCAGCCCCACCCGACGGGTCGATGCGGCCACCTGGGGAAAGGGGTAGAGGTCCGTCAGTTCAGATCGGGACCCAGAAGAGTGGCACACAGGGCAGAGGAGAGAGAGCTTGGATTTGGGTGATCTGCTCCGCACATGTAGGGAGCGGACAGGGCTGAGCAGGCTGGAGCCTGCGGAGGGCGGCCTATGGCAAGAACGCATGGGGCTAACAGGGCTGGAGTCCGAGGTGGACGGCCGGTCACAGTTGGATTATGATGAGGAGAGTGTGGAGGAAGTAGAAATATTGGAAGAGAGGCGGGGGAGGGTCACGAGGGGGGGTCAGAGTAATGCTGTTCCTAGTTTCTTGCAGGGTGCGTGAAAGAGACCCGAGGCAGAGAGAGTGACGGCACCCCTGCTCAACTGGTTAGGTGTCGGGATCCAGCGCAGACGCCGACCTTGATGCCAGGTAAGGCACGGGACAGGCTGGAGAGCAGGTCAGATGGGACCCCACAGGACAAGGTCTCCGCCAGCAAGGATGCGAGGGGGAAAGAGGGGGTGCATTTGAATAATGGAATGTACGTGCGGGATACGGGGGTGGGGCCAGAGGAGACGGGTCAAGGCGTGAGCGGGCCACGGGCCATGATTCACGAAGAAGTACAACTATTAGAAGGTGGACATTTCAATGCTCTAAAATTCTCAGTATGCCTTGGTGCTTGGCCCCAGTCCACACTGGAGGTTTGGAGATCCCATCTGGGCATTCTCCAGTGACTGCTATAAACCACTGGGCATGCTCAACTGGTTAGGTGTCGGGATCCAGCGCAGACGCCGACCTTGATGCCAGGTAAGGCATGGGACAGGCTGGAGAGCGGGTCAGATGGGGCCCCACAGGACAAGGTCTCGGCCAGCATGGATGCGAGGGGGGAAGAGGGGGTGCATTTGACTAATGGAATGTACGTGCGGGATACGGGGGTGGGGCCAGAGGAGACGGGTCAAGGCGTGAGCGGGCCACGGGCAGAAAGGCGGATGGGGGGATACCCAAGGAGGGTAAGGACGGTAAGGAGAGTCATGAGTCATGATTCACGAAGAAGTACAACTATTAGAAGGTGGACATTTCAATGCTCTAAAATTCTCAGTATGCCTTGGTGCTTGGCTCCAGTCCACACTGGAGGTTTGGAGAGCCCATCTGGGCATACCCCAGTGACTGCTATAAACCACTGGGCATTCATTCAGAACAACTGACTTCTGCCATTTGTGGGTCTGGCTGCAGAGATTGCAGGAAGAGGTTTTGACACTTGGCCTCCGGAGCCAGAGTATGGCCCTACCAAAGATTAAGATCTGAATTCCATGGCCTCATGGCAGAAAGGACTGACATTTACTGGTGATATCTGTGAACCACGGCCAACTTCAAAGGCGGACTCCAGTTTAACTACTGCTGCCATCCTGCAGCAAAGGGTGAAATATGATTGCAGAACGTAAGACCGGAGAATCTGGAACTGTATGATGCACATTGCCAGAGGACTCAGTTGTGCACAAGGAGGATTACCGTCATTCGAAGGGACCGCATGGCCTTCCTGAATAGTGGCTGGCCTGGGCCTGCTACTGTGTGGCACCCGAAGTGTGCTCTCCAAGGGCTTGTTGAGCTTGCCCTCTGTTCTCTCTAAGGTCTCAGGGACATTAAATATCTCATAAGCGGGACCCACACCTTCTACCTGTGACACCTGAAGAGCCTCATTCTACCTTGTGAAACATTGCTAAACTTGCTCCTGTGTGCTTGACCGGAACTGTCTTGCGCAACCAATATCAACATGCACCGGATGTTGTGCCTCATTTCCAGGGAGGTATGGAATTTGCAACTCTTCAATCGTATTAGTGAACGGAGCTATCTTGTGTGGCCAAAATCGACGTGCAACAAATGTTGTGCTTCATTTCCAGGAAGATACGGAGTTTGCAACTCTTTGTGTGACCGGTGTAGGCTAGTGCGACTTGTATCATCTCGCACCTGACGTTGTGCCCGGATTGCCTGGGTGTGCCACTGATCAACGTGTACCTGGTGGGGTGCCTCTTCCTTCCTAGAGGCCCCCCTGCTCCATTCTCCATTCATCTACTGTTCTCTCACTTGGCCCTCAGTGCAGCAGAACCATCTGCCCTCTCCTCACCCGGCCTTCCTCGACAATATCATGTTGCCAAGTAGTATTGTCCGGCTCGGGCCCGGGTGGTAAGAGTAACTGACGGGGCAGGGGGAACACCTACGAGAACTATCGTAAGCGGATCAACAGGTTGTGTGACTCCCCTGTACTTCGCAGAACTGGGCTGGTGCCTTTGGTGTGACTGTCTATTGTGCTCTCCGCAATCTTGTGGGTGAACTTCTCAAGTGGCGGCCAATCCCCTTTTGCAGACTGCATCCAATTTGACCTTGTTGCCTACCCCTATCTGCTTCCTGGGACCCCGACTGAGAGTGACTTCAGCCGCGTGAGGCCTTGAGCCCGTGGTGAGGACTGGGGTGTCTCCAATCTGTGGGTCTAGGATAGTCGGGGTGAGTTGGAGGGCAGAGGGAGGTTTGGGGCCATGGGGTCTGCAGAGTGCAACCAATTGACCTGCTGGGTATTAGTTGCACTGCATCAGGGTGCTGAGTGTGTATATGTGCAAGTGCTTCCATACAGACTTGTCTGATATCTGTAGCACCATGTAGCGTGCAAAGTGAGTGTGTGCATGTGTGTGTGGGAGCGACAGTGGAGAGCCACCTGTGATTCACAACACTGGACGGCTGTTTGCACGATACGATGATTTCTTGCAAGAAAAGCATTGTGTTTGACATTGGCGTTCCAACGCATGCCCTCGGCCCAGGTGCTGCAAAAAAGTGGTATAATTTTGTGTATGTAAATACTTCTGATATTGTTGTGACCCAGTGTGCACCCTCTAACTGTGTGGTATTGAATTATATGAATTGCTAGGGTGGGTCTGGAGAACTTGTTGCACTGCATAAGGGTCCTAGAGGGGTGTAGATTAGAATATTTCTCAAGTGTGCATATGAGTTCATCCCATCTCTAGTTGGTATCAAACAGTCTGGCTTTGTGAAGGTCGTAACATCTATGACAATTGCTGCACCTTTTTAAATATTCACGCTGCCTCCAAAGACAAGAACCCTATGGTGGCAGTCACGTGGAACTTTTGATAGGATACATTGGGAATTCATGTTCAAAGTTCTTCATTGGCATGGTTTTGGCCACAGATTTCTGCAATATGTTAAAAATCTCTATTCTTCTACCTCCACTTCGGTCTTTGTAAATGGCTTGTAGTTTCAGTAGATCCTCCTCACAAGAGGCACCAGACAGGGCTGCCCCTAACCGCCTTTATTCTTCATTCTCACTCTGGAACCATTTCTTGAAACTTTATGGAGATCCTAGTCTTTGACTGGCTATGCTCAGAAGCAGTTACATATTAAATTCACTGCTTATGCAGATGATATTTGACTATGCATCTCTAATTTTCATACTTCCATCCCTGAGTTTTTTAGCTTATTATCTCGATACTCTTCCCTTTTTGGATATAGACTGAACATCGACAAATCGGAGGTAATGCCTCTCAACAAATATTATGTCAAAGACATGGTTAGAGAAGACCAAAGTCCTCATCATGGGCTCCACCCCCTCCTCCTGGGATGACTATTGGTGGCCCGCATCACTTGGAGCCTCCCGCACACACACAGACCACTCGCAGAACCTCAGCATCATCCTGGACTCTCGCTCACCATGAGCCACCAGATCAATACCTTCTCATGCTCCAAAAGATCTTCAAATGGATCTCCACGAGTCCAGAAAGATAATCACCCGCACACTCATCAGCAGCCAATTCAATTTCAGCAATGTACTCCACGCCGGCATCACCCAGAAACTCTTCAAGAACTTTCAGAACATCCAGGACGCCTCTCCTAGACTCATCCTCAACATCCCCTGCCGCAACCACAACACCAGCTACCTAAAAGACCTCCACTGACTCCCAGTCAACAAAGAATCACCTTCAAACTCCTCACATACACCTAAAAAGCCCTACATGGCGTTGGACCTGCGTACCTCAATCACCAACCCGCATTCCACGTACCTGTTAGACCTGGCACCTTGGCGTGAGTCTCCCTTCCACTCTAATATCCTGCAACCGTATCCGTAAAGTTATTGACTGTATTCACAAGCCTGCGTAAAGTTTATATAAAGAGATATATTTTTACAAGAATACAGTCTGGTCTCGTTGTGTGGTGGGTTGGTTGTGAAGGTGTACTGTTGCAGGTGTTTAACCCTATGTGCCCCAAAGATTAGCCTAAGACTGCTTAAGCCACACTACCTAGAGGGTAAGCAGAGGTTGTCTGGAAGGTAACCCTCAGCCCTGACGAGGAAGAGAGAGTCCCTGCTTGTCGCTAGTGCTTGCACTGCGCCAACTAGAGTCTCCCCCTTCCTACATTGGTGGCAGCGGTGGGATTTTCGAATTTACACTTGCGATAGTTATACCTGAGCTTCTGACCGCTACACAAGGATTACGGTACAGTTACTAAACCACAGACTTTGCTTTTTGAAAGAAGATTCAGAGCACCGAAACCATGCCGGGCACAAAGAGCCTGGATGGAGCGGAGTCCACGACCTCCGAGGTTTTGGAGATAGAATGGGACGCCGCAAAGCTAGACAAGTACTCAAAGCTGGAGCTGAAGTTTTTTTGTAGGAAACTAAAGGTTCCGCACGCTGGTTGCAAAAACAAACCGGAGCTCTACAAGGCCCTGAAAGCCTGGGTGGAATCAAGAAAGACCCCGGAAGAGCAAGACGACCTCGCCGAGCAGAATGCAACGGAGGAGCAGAATGCACTTGGGGATCTGATCGATCTCGAGCGACAAGACAGCGAGCACAGCTTGGGTAAAAACCTGTCGCCAGAGGAGCTGGCGGACAGGAAGGAAACCCGGAATCACGAAAGAAAGTTGGCAGAATTGAAAATCCAGCTGGAGCTTGAAACGAAAAGAATGGCGCTGGAAGAGCGAAAGCACCAGATGGATTATGAGGTGAAAATGAGGGAGATAAGTCTCAAGGAAAGGGGCTTGGATCGTCCTCCCTCTGGTGGCAGCACATCGCCAGTGCAGGTAGAGTCAAGAGTGCATATCCCGAAGGACGTAGTCAAGGAGTTCTTCAAGGGGGATGACATAGGACAATGGTTTAGGGCATATGAGGTAGCATGTCCTCCCACCGGGTCCCTGAGAAGGATTGGGGAGCGGGGTTGTGGGGAAGGTTCCTTAGCGAAGGGAGAGATACCTTGCTAGATTTGCCCGTCGAGAATCAGAGGTCCTATACCCACATGAAAGAAGCTTTGTTGAGCAGGTACGGGCTTACCCCTGAAATGTATAGACAGAAGTTTAGGGGGTGTACTAAGCGGCCTGGGAATACGTATGTGGAATATGTGACTTACTTTTGCAGAGCACTGGATGGTTGGGTGAAAGGTAACAAAGTGAATGATTTTCAAGGTCTCTTTGATTTAATTGCATGGGAGCACTTGTCTGATCACTGTTTTCCTGAGTTACGCCAACATCTGATCGATAGCAAGCTGTCCAACCCGAGGAAGCTTGCTGAGGAGGCGGACCGCTGGCTCAGCACCAGGGTCCACAAGGGTCCCGTGGGAGATTCCGCCAAGAGTGGGCAGGGTCCCCAGCAGAAGAGTGGGGGGGACAAAGGGGGAAAACAGAAAGGGTTCCAAAAAGGCCCCCAAAGTAGTTCCCAAGGGAATCCGCAGCAGGGTTCTCAGCCTCCCCCACCCCCGAAGCAGAATGGGGCCCCGACAGGTAAACCTGTTCCAAAGGGGCCCTTCAATTGTTTCAAATGTGGCGAGCCTGGGCACATATCGAGTGACCCCAAGTGTCGCCTATTTGGAAAACCCGCACCCACTGGTGCTCCGCCCCGACAAGTGACTAGCGTTCACCTGGGAGAAGAAATGATGGTCCCGGGGGGTGGAGATCCCGTTCACATGACCCTGGTCTCGTTAGGAGACAGCGAGATGATCCCTACGAACTACCTGCCCTCTAACACTAAAAAATATGGGCAGGTGGTGATCATCAATGGTAAGGAAGCCGAGGCTCTTAGAGACACAGGAGCCAGTGTGACTGCAGTGAGGCAGCACCTGGTGTCTCAAGAGCAGGTTGTACCCCATGCCTACTGTAGGGTTATCAATGCTGATAATTCCGAGAGCCAGTGTCCGATGGCTCAAGTTCCCTTCGAGTGGGGGGGGGGTCTCTGGTACTCTGCAGGTCTGTGTGAGGAAAACCATGCCTGTTGACTGTTTGCTAGGGAACGACTTGGAGCACTCCCCTTGGGAAAAGGTGGAGAAAACGACTCACCTGCGGATGGTGGGTCTGCCTGACTGGGCGTGCGTGACCACCCGGTCGATGGCAGCCAGTAAGGGTGATCGAGAGATCCTGGGGCCTGATGGAGAGGCCCAGGAACCGGTCTTAGGGAGAAGGCGCAGGGGGCGCGGGAAACCGGCCCCTGAAGTTCCTACGGTCCAGGAGGAGGCAGACCTTGAGGGGGATGCCCTGGAGCCTACAGGGGAACAGATCGCCGAACTGGGGGACCTGCCTGAGCTGACCCATTGGCAGCAAGAAGGAGGACCCTCCAGGGAGGAATTCTGCAGGGAGCAGAAAGAATGCCCTTCTCTCGTGGGTATGCGGCAGCAGGCTGCAGACCAGGCCAATGGTGTTCAGGCCAAAACACATTACGTGTACTGGGAGAATGACCTCCTGTATTCGGAGCCTAAGGCTGCTGAACCTGGGTCAGCCCGTGTGCTGGTGGTACCCCAGAAGTTCAGAGCCTTCCTACTGGGTCTGGCTCATGATGTGCCTTTAGCAGGACATCTAGGGATGGACAAGACCTATGACAGGCTTGTCACCCACTTTTACTGGCCCCAAATGCATAAGAGTTCCGATACTTATTGCAGAACCTGTCCGACTTGCCAGGCAAGTGGGAAGACGGGAGGGAAGAACAAGGCTCCCCTCCAACCCTTCCCTGTCGTCGGTACGCCATTCCAGCGAGTGGGTATTGACATCGTCGGGCCTCTGGACCCCAAGACAGCCATGGGCAACAGGTTCATCCTGGTCTTGGTGGACCATGCCACCCGGTACCCTGAAGCCATACCTCTGAGGACAGTGACGGCTCCCGTGGTGGGGCGTGCACTGATGGGAATTTTCTCACGAGTAGGATTCCCTCTAGAGGTAGTGAGCGACAGGGGGACCAATTTCATATCGAAATATATGAAATCCCTTTGGCAGGAGTGTGGCGTAACGTACAAGTTCACCACGCCCTACCACCCCCAAGGTAACGGGTTGGTTGAAAGATTCAACCGAACCCTCAAAGGCATGATCATGGGCCTGGAAGGTCCGATGAGGCGTAAGTGGGACGTCCTCTTACCATGCCTACTGTTTGCATATCGCGAGGTGCCGCAGAAGTCCCTAGGGTTCAGTCCCTTTGAACTGCTGTACGGTCACCCCGTGAGAGGACCGCTGAGTTTGGTAAAGGAAGGCTGGGAGCAATCTCCCAGGAAACCTCCCCAGAGTGTATATAGCTACATGCTGGCCTTCAGAAACCAGACCAGGCGCTTCAGACAACTTGCCGAGGCAAATCTGGAAGCGAGCCAGGAAGAGATGAAGCGGTGGTACGATCAGAATGCCACTCTGGTCGAGCTTCAGCCTGGACAAGAGGTGTATGTCTTAGCCCCAGTGGAGCCCTGTGCCCTTCAAGATAAGTGGACAGGACCATTCGAGGTTGTGGAACGGAAGAGCCCCGTGACATACTTGGTGGACATGAAGACGGCCAGGAACCCTTTGCGGGTCCTACATGTCAACCGCCTCAAGCCCCACTTGCGAAGGTCCGAAGTGGGCATGTTGTTGGCAACCGATGACGGAATGGAGGAGGAGTCAGAGCCTCTACCGGACCTCTTGGTGGCCTGTGAGAAGGATGGGTCAGTGGATGGAGTTAACCTCTCACCCTCCCTGACCGCCGAACAACAGGAGGATTGCCGCCAGTTGCTGGGGCAGTTTCCAGACCTGTTTTCCCTGGTTCCGAGTGTCACAGATTGGTGCGTCCATGATGTGGACACTGGAGACAGCTTGCCGGTGAAGCATAAGGCTTACCGGGTGACTGACAGGGTACGGGCCTGCATCAAGGAGGAGGTCTCCAAGATGCTTGCCCTCGGGGTGGTTGAGTCTTCCAGCAGTCCTTGGTCCAGCCCCGTGGTCTTGGTTCCGAAGGCTGCTGCGCCGGGAGCCACACCCGAACTCCGGTTTTGTGTGGACTACAGAGGACTCAAGTCAGTCACGAAGACTGACGCGCACCCCATCCCCAGAGCTGACGAGCTCATCGATCGGCTAGGGGCTGCCCGGTTTCTCAGCACGTTTGATCTGACGTCTGGGTACTGGCAGATCGCCTTGACCGATGGGGCAAAGGAGAGGTCAGCATTCTCTACACCAGATGGGCATTTCCAGTTCCGGGTCATGCCATTTGGAATGAAGAATGCCCCTGCCACCTTTCAGAGATTGGTCAACCAGGTGTTGGCTGGGCTGGACGAGTTCAGTGCCGCCTACCTGGATGACATCGCGGTGTTCAGCGGCACCTGGCCCGAACACCTGCGACACCTCTGGGAAGTGTTGATGGCCCTGCGCAGAGCAGGCCTCACAATCAAGGCAAGCAAGTGCCAGATTGGGCAGGGTTCCGTGGTGTACTTGGGACACCAAGTTGGGAGTGGCAAGGTAGCCCCCTTGCAGCCCAAAATCGAAACCATCCTGGCTTGGGAACCCCCCAAGACCCAGACTGCAGTGAGAGCCTTCCTGGGGCTCACTGGGTATTACAGGAGGTTTGTCAAGGGCTATGGCACGATCGTGACCCCCTTGACAGAGCTGACTTCGAAGAAGCAGCCCAGGAATGTGATTTGGACTGACACCTGTCAGAAAGCTTTCGACACCCTGAAGACTGCCATGTGCACGGCGCCCGTGCTCCTGGCCCCTGATTTCTCCAAAGAGTTCATTGTGCAAACAGACGCTTCAGAGCATGGTGTAGGGGCTGTTCTTTCACAGATGACTGAGGAGGGCTTTGACCAACCCGTAGCCTTCATAAGTCGGAGGTTACTTCCACGGGAAAGTAGGTGGAGTGCAATAGAGCGTGAAGCATTTGCTGTGGTCTGGGCGCTGAAGAAGCTAAGACCCTACTTGTTTGGGTCTCACTTCCGAGTTCAGACGGACCACAGGCCCCTCAGATGGTTGATGCAAATGAGGGGTGAGAACCCGAAACTGTTGAGGTGGTCCATTTCTCTAAAGAGTATGGACTTTACGGTGGAACACCGCCCTGGCACCGATCACGCCAACGCTGACGGTCTGTCCAGATTTTTCCGCCTTAGTGATGTGGAACTCCCTGGGGAAGGGTAGTTCCCCCCACATTTCAGCTGGAGGGGACACATGTTAGACCTGGCACCTTGGCGTGAGTCTCCCTTCCACTTTTTGCTGATGTGCCTCCGATGTTTTGCTGGTTTTCCGATACTCAGGGCACTGCGCCACGGCTGATCCGTGCCGCAGTGCAAGTGCTCCCTACTCTAAACTGTACATACGATTGGTATCCAAGATTGGTGCATTGGATTTACTGTTAGTCCCTAGTAACGCGCACGAGAGAGTGCCGGGGCGTGTAGATACCAATACTGCTGGTGGGCTTGCAGCGCTGGTTGCGCCACCCACCCGAGCAGCCGTAAACTTGTGTCTGGGAACTGCGACCGCAGAACCCGCGTGCGGTCTCGTACTGTCACGCTAGCTGGGCAAGTGTCCCCACTTGCCAGCCCCGACCCTTCCCTTGACTACATATTAGACACCCCTATGGTAGGCCTGCGGGCAGGGTGCATTGTAGGTGCGAGGTAGGACAAGCCCTGATGTGCGTGGCATGTCCTGGTAGTGACCTACAACGAAGACCGTATTTCACTACTGAAGGCTACCTGCTCCATTAGGCCAGACTGAGCTGCGAGGATTATTATACCCTATAATCCCCGCAGGCTCAAGGAGCATGGTAGTGAGTCATGTTTAGTATGCCTGGACTCAGGATGATGAGATATTTCTTGTAGTCAAGTTTATTTTATTATCCTGGGTTTGCAAATGCTACTTTTAGAAAGTCAGCATTTGCTTGCCTAACCATTTCAGTTGCCTCTGCCAGTATGTGTATCCGACTGTCTGGGAGGTGTGAGTGACAGGGCTGGAGGGATGACAGGTGGTGAATGCGCAGATTACACCTTAGTGGGAGGTAGGAGTGCCTCTTGACTCGAACTGTCACTGTGCTCGGCCACCACAATGCTGGCTCCACCCTCCTGGGGAGCGGCGGATGACTCTGCCGGCACCTGGCCCAGGAAGGGCGAAGCCCCCATCAACAAGGTACTCTGGCCACTCCTGTCCGGACAATGCTGGCTCCCCCTCCTGTGGGGCGTCTGATGCGCCTGCCCCTCACACTGAAAGCAGAAGCCGGAGTACACCCGCCGGGGTACTCCAGAACTGAGAGTGGCTATGCAAAGGCCCCCCTGGCCTGCGAGAACAAAAGAATTGGCCTATAAAAGATGGAGCCCTGCTCCTTGAAAGTTAGATCCAGTTTGGGCCACAGAACGACTCTGCCCTACGAGAAGGACCGCGAGAAGACAAGGAAGGGTGCTGACTCTTGCCTGTGTCTGGTGCCTTGCTGCTGAAGGAGAGGAAGACAAAAAGACTACGAAAAGACTTTTGTGCTACTTGTGCCAAACTCTGCCAAGAGATCTCCAAGGGCTTGGAACTGAACTTGCCCCCTGACCAGCGTCCCAGGACCAGTGGACGCTAAACCCCCCTTGGAAGAAAGCGACTGCGGGTGCTGACCATCGCCGCAGTACCGACAAAGAGGAAGCTCTTCTAAGGCATCCACTCCCTCCCGACCACCGTGACCGGGGCCCAAAGCTACAGCGGAAGCACAGTGAGGACCAGCCGCCGCTGGCCCGAACATCGTGACCACACCTGCGCTGGGAGCCCGAGAGCAAAGCGAAGGAGGACCCGTCCGGTCCGAGCTATCGAGGCGACTGCATAGCGAGCCGTCCCTCACCTGCAAGGACAGACTATTGCCCTACGAGAATCCACAAGGTCGGTAGCCTGCCCGACAGCCCAGCTGTGAGCCCACAGCTGCACCGGCATTTGGCTGGGTACGTCCTGCACTTGGGGACCGTACTGCCACTTGTCACCGCCACACAGCCGCCGACTCCAAGGTCGGAGCAGACGACGAGGAGAGGACCGTGCCGCCACAGAGCACCGCTGCCCCGGACGACCAGTGACCTGCTCGGCCGAAGAGCCGCAACGATCAGCGACACCGGGAAGGCAACGCGACGTGGGACAGATCCCCTGGAAGCCGCTGGCTCCACAAAGAACTTTGTTTAACACCGGCCTACGGGCCTCACAAGAACTACGATAAGAACTGTGGTAACCTAAAGCTAATATCCTGCAACCGTATCCGTAAAGTTATTGACTGTATTCACAAGCCTGCGTAAAGTTTATATAAAGAGATATATTTTTACAAGAATACAGTCTGGTCTCGTTGTGTGGTGGGTTGGTTGTGAAGGTGTACTGTTGCAGGTGTTTAACCCTATGTGCCCCAAAGATTAGCCTAAGACTGCTTAAGCCACACTACCTAGAGGGTAAGCAGAGGTTGTCTGGAAGGTAACCCTCAGCCCTGACGAGGAAGAGAGAGTCCCTGCTTGTCGCTAGTGCTTGCACTGCGCCAACTAGAGTCTCCCCCTTCCTACAGTACCCACCAGAGACTTCTGCTCAGAACAACTGGCCTTGGCTACTGTCCTACGTATGCGCAAGACCACATCTGGAGGAAGATCCTTCTCCTACCTTGCAGCGAAGGCTTGGAGCACCCTTCCTCCCCACCTCAGGCAATCACCGTCACTGCCTCAATTTAGGAAGGACTTCAAGACCTGGCTCTTCGACTGAACCACAGCGCCTCGACGGACATGCATCTCTACCCCCCAGCGCCATGAGACACTTACAGGTGAGTAGCCATGCTTTACAAGTCCTTGATTGATGTTTAAGGATACAGGTTTTCTGTGGAACTCTTCAAAGATCAATTGTTTAGGTGTTTTGTATTGAATGCTATTAAGGCTAATATTGAATTTCTAAAACAGAAGATTTTGGCCCTCTCTACCCAATGGCCCCCAATGTATCTTTCATGTGGGGTAGAATAGACACAATTAAAATTATGTTCCTGGCTATCATCAATTTCTTTTTACAGATGTTTCCACTCTGTTTGGCCTCAAACCTTCTTCCAATCCATTGAGGACCTATTATCCAACTTTCCTGACTTTATTCAATAACATTGTACCTTTACTCTCAAACAGTTATTGCCCTCTCCAGGAACAACGACCTCCTCCTCTCCCCTGCTGTGTTGTTCAATTGAACTTTCTTCAATCTTCCCCATTTCTATTCTTCAATTTTCCCTTATTACTCAAAAGCCAAGGTCAATGTCTTCTACACTTTGACATCACTCTAGCTGCATTGCCAAATAATGTATTTCTCAATTCTACACCCCATCCTAGCTATTGTTTTTTCCCCTCTCTGGTATTATCCTAAAATCACTATTGCTGGCGAAGTTTTTAAATAGTCCGCCTGGCTCGCTAAGGGCATCACATCGATATCCCAGCTCACTCGAATAATCAATTCACCCCTTTTGAGGATTTATTCGGGTTTCCATATTCCCTCCTCCTATTGTTCCACATATGAACTCCTTTTAGACATTCTCTGACACAGTGTCGTAGACCCTTCCTCTGCCCCCTTTCAATCGCTTCATGAGTTCATTTCTTCTCCTGACTTTTCCACTGAGGTCAAAGCTTCCTTTTTATACAAACAACTTTCCTCCTCAGACTACGATAGGGCTAAATCTCAAATTGAAGAGTCTTGGGAACAGGATCTTCAGCCTTCCTTCTCCATTACGATGTGAACCGAATATGGCTTAAAATTCACCATACTTCTTGCTCAGCCAGTACCACACAGACCCTGTCATTTCTCACTTCTTGTTCTTTATTTGAAATCAAAATTGTGAATAATAATTATTGTAGGACTTGTAATGCCCCCAATGGGGTTCCCTTCTTATGTTCTTTCATTGTTAAAAAGTCTCTCTCTTTTGGATACAGGTATGGTGCAAATATTCTACACTTTTTTCTATCTCTGCACCTACAACATCATCCACATCTTTCTCGTTCGATCTCTAGTCTGGTAACAAGATAAAGGGCATTGTGGTAATTGAAAGTCCTTGGAGCCAGGTGTATAAAATAGGTTAGATTTATTCAAAGCTTAGTTCCAGGTTAAGTTCATTAGAGGAAGTGATGTAGATGGAATAAACCCCACACGGAGCAGCCTACCTGCCACTCAGCCTGCCTGCCACCAACTGACACTTTACACTCAAGCCAGGCACTCAAACATTCCATGAGGTCATCGAGCATTCTAACACATATACTAGCTGAGCAACAGGGAAGACACAGCCAGAGTAAGGTAAGACACAAGTACATCATAACATATCCCCCTTCATTGGGAAAATAATAATACAGAAGTGAAGGAAGAAAATATAAACATCAATATATAGAATGCATTCTGAAAGTAAAACATTTACCTTACATTCTCAAATATAAAGACATTAGGATTAGCCCCATCCCCCTCCCTTGGGAAAAATCAAATAAACACCGATGCCATGCATTGGCATATCACTCAAAGCTTGAAAAATTAATAGGGCACTAAGCTCCCACAACGTCCATGTAATAGGAAACACATGTCCCTATGATCCAGCACTGGGACACTCAGGTCCCAAAACCTCTTGGGGCACACCGCTCCCACAACCTCCACAACATAGGGCAACATCACCCTATAATCTAGTACTGGGGCACTTAGCTCCCACAATGTTCACTTAATAGCGAAACACACCTCCCTATGATCCATGACTGATTGGGGCACCTAGCTCCCCAAACCTCTCCAAATTGAACTGGGGCACAGCGCTCCCACAACTTCCACATAAAAGGGTAGGGAAACATATCTCCCTATGACCTATAACTGGGTCACATAACTACACAACCCCACAACCTCAACCCAAAATTGTACACAACACCCTTGAACCAAAACTGAGGCACACACCACCACACAACCTCAGCATAACATTCAACTCACCACCCATTGACAACAGACCTATAGCACTGACTAGCCCACAAATATTCACCACTCCATAAAATGAGTTATCACCCCACAACTTAGTAATTGAATACTCACGACCCAATCAGACCGTACAGTGGCACTAACCACCCAAAACAGCCTAACTACTATAACAGATCTGGGTACCACACCCATAATACATCCTGTCAAACACAACAATTTATAGTGAAAGAAACAGGTTTTTTTGTGGGTGGGGAACATGGCGGCCGTCAGAGAGGTTGCAGTCTCTCTCCTCCCGACAGGAAAGGATGAAATGAAGAATCTACGGATGTAGCTAAACAGATGAACAAACACGGGACAAATTTGAGATAAAGTTAAGGGTCGTAGCTTTTTCTTCTTCCCTTGGATTCCGATCGCCTTTTCTCCTTTTTCTTTACCCCGAGTTCCTCTCCGGTGATTCACAGTCCTGAGCTGGTCTCCTCACGAAGGCTCCGCGGTGGCTGTAGAAGCGACAGGTCCGCAGCGAGGTGGAGTTTGGGCAGCGGTTGTGCTACGGATCGCCTGAGGTAGGCACATAGCTGCAAGGATCGGGTTTCAGAGAGGAAGCCCTCTCGCGGTTGCAGCGGCCGGTGAGCAGGCGATGGAGTGGGGAAGTGGCAGAGACGAGACTTCATGCAATGAGAGGCATCCCCGATGACCCCGGTAAGGAGGAGGAAGAAGGGGGCGCAGGGACAGGCCTTTGAGGGAGGCAGCTGTAAGTTTGGAGCTCTCGGTGTTCAGTAGTCCTCGGAAGAATCGGGAAAGAATAGCAGCCTAGCCAAACCGAGTAATTGCCTTAATAGATATATATTAAGGGGCAGAGGCCTGTGGGAGCAGGATTTGTCTCCTACTGAGGCTCCCCTGTGCTCCACGCCGCTAAAGGAAAACCTACAAGCAGACAAAGCAGATTAAGCAGACACATTGCCTCACATAGAAGGGAAAAAGGCCTCAAAATCTAAAACTAAACAAAGTAAATTAATCGATCGGGCTAGCTCCCGGGTCACTCCCTCCCTACATACATATTTTAAAGTACAAGCCCAGACACAGGCTCAAACTCTAAGTGTACCTGCTGCTCAAAACTCTAAGGAAAATGTCAGATTCCTCAACAATCCCCCAGACGGAGCTGGTGCTCTCATAAACAAAAGGAGAAATCCAGGGGTAATGGAACAGAAAAGCGATATGATCTTACTGGAAAATAGTTTTTCCATACTAGCAGGGGTAGAGCACTCGCCAGCTGCACCACAAACAAACCCATAGAACAAGGCCTTTCACAGCAAAGCCTAGCTATTATTAATTCTAGCCCCAGCTCCAGCCACATTCCCAGTTTAAATCAAACTCCCAGCACAGATATCAGCCCAGATAATCCACGAGCCAACTATCTGTGCAAGGAGGAGGTCCAGGAGAACAGGCTTCGGGATCCAGCTCCGCCACAGAGAACCTGCTATCAAACCTGATATCTGAGATGAGAGAAAAATTTGCAATGTCCGAGAGCAATCTGCAAAAGATTGAAGGGGCCTGTGAATCATTAGAACTCAAAATAAAGTTTTTCCATACTAGCAGGGGTAGAGCACTCGCCAGCTGCACCACAAACAAACCCATAGAACAAGGCCTTTCACAGCAAAGCCTAGCTATTATTAATTCTAGCCCCAGCTCCAGCCACATTCCCAGTTTAAATCAAACTCCCAGCACAGATATCAGCCCAGATAATCCACGAGCCAACTATCTGTGCAAGGAGGAGGTCCAGGAGAACAGGCTTCGGGATCCAGCTCCGCCACAGAGAACCTGCTATCAAACCTGATATCTGAGATGAGAGAAAAATTTGCAATGTCCGAGAGCAATCTGCAAAAGATTCAAGGGGCCTGTGAATCATTAGAACTCAAAATAAATTAAATAATGGGAAGAGTAGAAGCAGTAGAAGCAACAGTAGAAGACCTCTCAAAGCAGGTTGAGAAAAATACAGTAGAGATCATGAGACTAAACCAGAAAGACAAAGTACTGTCAGATAAGCTGGAGAGTTAAGAAAATAATACTAGGAGAAATAACATCAGGATCTTAAACATTCCAGAAGACCTCGAGGGAGGAGATATAAAAACCTTTATAATTAACCTTTTAAACGAGTTCCATCCAGAGATTGAGAAACTAACCCTAGAAAACGACATCCAAAGAATGCACCGAGACCCCTTTACTAAACGGCCTGGAAGAAAAAACCCTAGAAAAATCCTAGTAAACTTTAAAACGTATTCAATCAAAGATACAGTCCTCTCAGGGGGTTCAAAAAGGTCGTCTATAATAAGGGAGGCTGGTCGTTCTGTATTCGATCTGACATTTCATGCACCACACAGGACAGACAGTGGTAATTGGGAAGACCGATACAAGAACTGAAGAGCTTGGAGGCCACCGCAAAACTCCAATTCCCCACCTCCCTGAAGGTGATGTGGAAAAATAAAATGTTTAATTTTAGGGATCCCGAGGAAGTGAGCTCTTGGATTGATCAAATTAAAATCAGATCCAACTAAGGAATAAAACACAATCCTTTAGCCGTCACGAGAGGTCGAGAGCCCAAAACTGAGGCGCCCAAAATGCCTCCAGAGTTGAAGGAGGGTTCCACAGGGTACGAAAGGGAGGGGGGCTCTAAAGAAAAATCATAAAAAAACAAAAAGCACAAGGGTTGTCTTTTAAGCACAGGGTGGGGGGCATATGCGGAAAAAAAACTTGTCCTCATTCGCAAAACACGGTTTTAAAAACTATGACATTGCTGCAGAAAGAATGCATAAACAGACCTTCTCTTTACGACAAATATGGATAGATTACAACATTTTAAAATTCTATTCTGGAACGTGAACGGGCTCAGGCTTCTTGACAGAAGGAAGAAAGTCCTGGAATATCTGCGCCTTACAAATTACGACGTCATACTCATTCAGAAATCACATCTTAGCAAGGAAGAGTGAGTAGGAATACTTAAAAATCAATAATTGATAGAGCATTCCTTCTACTCAACACAGACTGCTCCCACGAAAGGCGTAACCATAATTTTTTTTAAAAACATTCGAGCAGTCATTGGGAATACCATTGCAGATGGTAATCGTCAGGGCAAAAATGAATACTACCTGGGCTACTTTTGTTAGCTATTACGGTCCCAATATCGATGACCCGACCCACCTACAATCTTTGTTCCTCCATCTAGTAAATGTAAACAACGAGTTATAATGGGAGGCGACTTTAACGTAGTTTTAGACCCCAAGCATGACTCTACTTCTAAAATAGCTATAGGGGCCACGCAAAAAACACAAAAAGTCTTGAAACTATTAATGTCAGAGAGAGGACTCTTGGACATATGGGGGGCAAAGAGACACATCACAGGGACATCAGGGGGAAATTTTACTTTCCACAATAAGAAATGTGGTCATCGTTTGAGGATCGATTTCTTCCTGGTGGATCATACTACTAGTAAGGACACGCTTAAAGTCACTCACGTTCCAGAACATTTGTCTGACCACTCAGCTGCCCTTCTAAAAATTGCCCAACCAAAATGTCCCTCCTTGCGAAGATGGACTCTAAATCGCGCAATACTTCTTGAACCATCAATCATCGATAGGTTAAAAAAAGACACAAATGAGTTCTTATTTAACGCAAACTCAACAGCTCTTCACATTGTCTGGGACACATATAAAGCCTTCCTGAGAGGCTTACTAACCTCTCTCTCAATAGCTCATAATAAGAAAGCGAGGGAGGAAATCAAAGGAAATCCACTCATTCACCAACAGTTCTATATAGTCACTCACACATGTACTCACTCATATGAACTCACACACCTACATCCTGTTACACACCGATACTCATCCATAGAGTTACTCACACACACACTCACACATGTAAATAAACTATCAACCATCCATTTACTTGCATATACAGCTATACACACACAACTACACTTAATTCTACAGAAACGTACACATACTTACTCTCTTAAATAATCACTTATAGAAGCACATACTTATTTATACAGGAACTCTTCCAATCTCTCACTCTGACATATACTCACTTATAACATCAATACTCACATATACTAATTTAAACATATGTACATACTCATAAAGACACTATTGAGACAGTCATTAACACACCCATACTCACATTCATCCACCCATACAGTCCTGCACACATGCTGTCTTCAAAAAACATACAAACAGTGAGTCACTCATTCATACAGACACTCATACTGATACTCAAAAAGCAAACGAATAACCCATATACGCACTCATGTAGCTACTCACCAACCCATGCATCCACTTATACACAAAGTGAGACACTGATACAGATATTTAAATATTTAAACATTACTCGTTCATACATGTATTCACTAAGATACAATTAATAAGTCAGTTATACAGTCAATTTTACAAAAAAACCATCAATTTAGACACTTATTTACCCATTTATTATTCCATCGACCTTTAGATATACATATATAAAAAATATTTATTTCTCAGAAAGACAACACATTCACTGGATGATGTCATCAGTGATGTCATTTGAGATGTCATCAGTGATGTCATGAGTGATGTCACTGACCATGTCATGAGTGATGTAAAATGTATAGTCATAATGGAGGTTCCTGGTGGGCTACTTGGCCCCCCGGGACCCCCAGTATTCAAGGGGAATTAGTTCCCCCTCTGCAAATGCGCCAGGGGGCTGCCTTGCAGAGATGTGTAAAGAGGCCACACCCCTTTTTACACCTCTCTGCAACCCAGCCCCCTGGCGCATACTGGAGGTTCCTGGTTGGCTAGTTGGCCCCCCGGGACCCCCCGTATTCAAGGGGAACTAGTTCCCCCTCTGCAAACGCGCCATGGGGCGCATTTGCAGAGTGGTGCCTTCATTTTTTGGGTGGGATCGGCAGGGTATGCGTACCATATGCGTATCCCGCAATTTTTTCCACAAAAAAAATGTTTTGGGCCTTGGAGGTCCTTGTGGGACCCCCCTGAGCAGGCTTAGGGGGTCAGGGTGTTTCTACCCTGCCCCCTTTGCATGTTTTGCACGTTTGTTTTACTGCTTTCATTTGCCTCGGTTCTACCGAGGCACAAGATGGCTGCCAACACTTCCTGGTTTCGAGTGTTGACAGACAGTTGACAGCCAATCAGCATGCAGCTCATGCTCTTAATTGTACGGTTTTCGGTACACTTACCGTACGCGTACCGTACTTCGTCTCTAGATATCACTTTGATTTTACTTTTGATTTTCTCAGGAACTACTAAACGGATTTACACCATTTACCAAAAAGCACAATCTGCGAACCGAACTCTACCTTTTTGCCAAATATGTCTTAATTCCGTTCAGCCGTTCGGGCTGTAGCCCTGGTTAAAGGTCCTATGGAAAATTGCATGGGGAAAACACGTTTTGGGACCCCCCTTTTTACTCCGGCCCCACTTGACGAATCACCCCCAAACTTTCGGGGACAGAGCGGAGCGGAGCAGGGCATTTTCTTGGAGAAATTCACGAAGATCCGTCCACCGACGCCAAAGTTATTCCAAATAGACTGTTGTTGATTTCCTATGGAAACTAGGTCCTAACTATAACTACCTGCTGGCGACCGCCAGTAGGTAATATATATATATATATATATATATATATTGAGGCTCCAGCTTGAGTCCGTAGTACAAGGAATCACTCGAGCTACATCGAAGGCTCCAAGCAACAGCCTTTATTCAAAAGGTAAGGGGAACATACTTTGGCATAATCCTTTTGGCAGTCACACGGCTGCCTGACGCGTTTCGATAATTCTCTTCAGAGGCTTCTGGTGAATGAAAAGCACCACCGTACTTCCCAGTTCTCTCCAATGTTCAAGCGCACCTGTTTTGGTTGCTAATTAAGACTACGCTGTGGATTATGGGGATTGTAGTGCCGGTTTCGAGTGCAATGTTCTGCCGGCTTTTTCAAGACCCGGGATGTGTCCCCGCCTCAGATGTTTTCCAAAATCCTGCATGATGTAGCTCCAATGGCCTGGCGGGATGACAGACCACACGGCTCCCAAGTTACCAGGATGGTGCATTCCTTACGGCACGGCCGCCGTGTAAACATTGAGGCTCCAGCTTGAGTCCGTAGTACAAGGAATCACTCGAGCTACATCGAAGGCTCCAAGCAACAGCCTTTATTCAAAAGGTAAGGGAAACATACTTTGGCAGAATCCTTTTGGCAGTCACACGCCTGCCTGACGCGTTTCGATAATTCTCTTCAGAGGCTTCTGGCGAATGAAAAGCACCACCGTACTTCCCCGTTCTCTCCAATGTTCAAGCGCACCTGTTTTGGTTGCTAATTATGACTACGCTGTGGATTATGGGGATTGTAGTGCCGGTTTCGAGTGCAATGTTCTGCCGGCTTTTTCAAGACCCGGGATGGGTCCCCGCCTCAGATGTTTTCCAAAATCCTGCATGATGTAGCTCCAATGGCCTGGCGGGATGACAGACCACACGGCTCCCAAGTTACCAGGATGGTGCATTCCTTACGGCACGGCCGCCGTGTAAACATTGAGGCTCCAGCTTGAGTCCGTAGTACAAGGAATCACTCGAGCTACATCGAAGGCTCCAAGCAACAGCCTTTATTCAAAAGGTAAGGGAAACATACTTTGGCAGAATCCTTTTGGCAGTCACACGCCTGCCTGACGCGTTTCGATAATTCTCTTCAGAGGCTTCTGGCGAATGAAAAGCACCACCGTACTTCCCAGTTCTCTCCAATGTTCAAGCGCACCTGTTTTGGTTGCTAATTAAGACTACGCTGTGGATTATGGGGATTGTAGTGCCGGTTTCGAGTGCAATGTTCTGCCGGCTTTTTCAAGACCCGGGATGGGTCCCCGCCTCAGATGTTTTCCAAAATCCTGCATGATGTAGCTCCAATGGCCTGGCGGGATGACAGACCACACGGCTCCCAAGTTACCAGGATGGTGCATTCCTTACGGCACGGCCGCCGTGTAAACATTGAGGCTCCAGCTTGAGTCCGTAGTACAAGGAATCACTCGAGCTACATCGAAGGCTCCAAGCAACAGCCTTTATTCAAAAGGTAAGGGAAACATACTTTGGCAGAATCCTTTTGGCAGTCACACGCCTGCCTGACGCGTTTCGATAATTCTCTTCAGAGGCTTCTGGCGAATGAAAAGCACCACCGTACTTCCCAGTTCTCTCCAATGTTCAAGCGCACCTGTTTTGGTTGCTAATTATGACTACGCTGTGGATTATGGGGATTGTAGTGCCGGTTTCGAGTGCAATGTTCTGCCGGCTTTTTCAAGACCCGGGATGGGTCCCCGCCTCAGATGTTTTCCAAAATCCTGCATGATGTAGCTCCAATGGCCTGGCGGGATGACAGACCACATGGCTCCCAAGTTACCAGGATGGTGCATTCCTTACGGCACGGCCGCCGTGTAAACATTGAGGCTCCAGCTTGAGTCCGTAGTACAAGGAATCACTCGAGCTACATCGAAGGCTCCAAGCAACAGCCTTTATTCAAAAGGTAAGGGAAACATACTTTGGCAGAATCCTTTTGGCAGTCACACACCTGCCTGACGCGTTTCGATAATTCTCTTCAGAGGCTTCTGGCGAATGAAAAGCACCACCGTACTTCCCAGTTCTCTCCAATGTTCAAACGCACCTGTTTTGGTTGCTAATTAAGACTACGCTGTGGATTATGGGGATTGTAGTGCCGGTTTCGAGTGCAATGTTCTGCCGGCTTTTTCAAGACCCGGGATGGGTCCCCGCCTCAGATGTTTTCCAAAATCCTGCATGATGTAGCTCCAATGGCCTGGCGGGATGACAGACCACACGGCTCCCAAGTTACCAGGATGGTGCATTCCTTACGGCACGGCCGCCGTGTAAACATTGAGGCTCCAGCTTGAGTCCGTAGTACAAGGAATCACTCGATCTACATCGAAGGCTCCAAGCAACAGCCTTTATTCAAAAGGTAAGGGAAACATACTTTGGCAGAATCCTTTTGGCAGTCACACGCCTGCCTGACGGGTTTCGATAATTCTCTTCAGAGGCTTCTGGCGAATGAAAAGCACCACCGTACTTCCCAGTTCTCTCCAATGTTCAAGCGCACCTGTTTTGGTTGCTAATTAAGACTACGCTGTGGATTATGGGGATTGTAGTGCCGGTTTCGAGTGCAATGTTCTGCCGTCTTTTTCAAGACCCGGGATGGGTCCCCGCCTCAGATGTTTTCCAAAATCCTGCATGATGTAGCTCCAATGGCCTGGCGGGATGACAGACCACACGGCTCCCAAGTTACCAGGATGGTGCATTCCTTACGGCACGGCCGCCGTGTAAACATTGAGGCTCCAGCTTGAGTCCGTAGTACAAGGAATCACTCGAGCTACATCGAAGGCTCCAAGCAACAGCCTTTATTTAAAAGGTAAGGGAAACATACTTTGTCAGAATCCTTTTGGCAGTCACACGCCTGCCTGACGCGTTTTGATAATTCTCTTCTGAGGCTTCTGGCGAATGAAAAGCACCACCGTACTTCCCAGTTCTATCCAATGTTCAAGCGCACCTGTTTTGGTTGCTAATTAAGACTACGCTGTGGTTTATGGGGATTGTAGTGCCGGTTTCGAGTGCAATGTTCTGCCGGCTTTTTCAAAACCCGGGATGGGTCCCCGCCTCAGATGTTTTCCAAAATCCTGCATGATGTAGCTCCAATGGCCTGGCGGGATGACAGACCACACGGCTCCCAAGTTACCAGGATGGTGCATTCCTTATGGCACGGCCGCCGTGTAAACATTGAGGCTCCAGCTTGAGTCCGTAGTACAAGGAATCACTCGAGCTACATCGAAGGCTCCAAGCAACAGCCTTTATTCAAAAGGTAAGGGAAACATACTTTGGCAGAATCCTTTTGGCAGTCACACGCCTGCCTGACGCGTTTCGATAATTCTCTTCAGAGGCTTCTGGCGAATGAAAAGCACCACCGTACTTCCCCGTTCTCTCCAATGTTCAAGCGCACCTGTTTTGGTTGCTAATTATGACTACGCTGTGGATTATGGGGATTGTAGTGCCGGTTTCGAGTGCAATGTTCTGCCGGCTTTTTCAAGACCCGGGATGGGTCCCCGCCTCAGATGTTTTCCAAAATCCTGCATGATGTAGCTCCAATGGCCTGGCGGGATGACAGACCACACGGCTCCCAAGTTACCAGGATGGTGCATTCCTTACGGCACGGCCGCCGTGTAAACATTGAGGCTCCAGCTTGAGTCCGTAGTACAAGGAATCACTCGAGCTACATCGAAGGCTCCAAGCAACAGCCTTTATTCAAAAGGTAAGGGAAACATACTTTGGCAGAATCCTTTTGGCAGTCACACGCCTGCCTGACGCGTTTCGATAATTCTCTTCAGAGGCTTCTGGCGAATGAAAAGCACCACCGTACTTCCCAGTTCTCTCCAATGTTCAAGCGCACCTGTTTTGGTTGCTAATTAAGACTACGCTGTGGATTATGGGGATTGTAGTGCCGGTTTCGAGTGCAATGTTCTGCCGGCTTTTTCAAGACCCGGGATGGGTCCCCGCCTCAGATGTTTTCCAAAATCCTGCATGATGTAGCTCCAATGGCCTGGCGGGATGACAGACCACACGGCTCCCAAGTTACCAGGATGGTGCATTCCTTACGGCACGGCCGCCGTGTAAACATTGAGGCTCCAGCTTGAGTCCGTAGTACAAGGAATCACTCGAGCTACATCGAAGGCTCCAAGCAACAGCCTTTATTCAAAAGGTAAGGGAAACATACTTTGGCAGAATCCTTTTGGCAGTCACACGCCTGCCTGACGCGTTTCGATAATTCTCTTCAGAGGCTTCTGGCGAATGAAAAGCACCACCGTACTTCCCAGTTCTCTCCAATGTTCAAGCGCACCTGTTTTGGTTGCTAATTATGACTACGCTGTGGATTATGGGGATTGTAGTGCCGGTTTCGAGTGCAATGTTCTGCCGGCTTTTTCAAGACCCGGGATGGGTCCCCGCCTCAGATGTTTTCCAAAATCCTGCATGATGTAGCTCCAATGGCCTGGCGGGATGACAGACCACATGGCTCCCAAGTTACCAGGATGGTGCATTCCTTACGGCACGGCCGCCGTGTAAACATTGAGGCTCCAGCTTGAGTCCGTAGTACAAGGAATCACTCGAGCTACATCGAAGGCTCCAAGCAACAGCCTTTATTCAAAAGGTAAGGGAAACATACTTTGGCAGAATCCTTTTGGCAGTCACACACCTGCCTGACGCGTTTCGATAATTCTCTTCAGAGGCTTCTGGCGAATGAAAAGCACCACCGTACTTCCCAGTTCTCTCCAATGTTCAAACGCACCTGTTTTGGTTGCTAATTAAGACTACGCTGTGGATTATGGGGATTGTAGTGCCGGTTTCGAGTGCAATGTTCTGCCGGCTTTTTCAAGACCCGGGATGGGTCCCCGCCTCAGATGTTTTCCAAAATCCTGCATGATGTAGCTCCAATGGCCTGGCGGGATGACAGACCACACGGCTCCCAAGTTACCAGGATGGTGCATTCCTTACGGCACGGCCGCCGTGTAAACATTGAGGCTCCAGCTTGAGTCCGTAGTACAAGGAATCACTCGATCTACATCGAAGGCTCCAAGCAACAGCCTTTATTCAAAAGGTAAGGGAAACATACTTTGGCAGAATCCTTTTGGCAGTCACACGCCTGCCTGACGGGTTTCGATAATTCTCTTCAGAGGCTTCTGGCGAATGAAAAGCACCACCGTACTTCCCAGTTCTCTCCAATGTTCAAGCGCACCTGTTTTGGTTGCTAATTAAGACTACGCTGTGGATTATGGGGATTGTAGTGCCGGTTTCGAGTGCAATGTTCTGCCGTCTTTTTCAAGACCCGGGATGGGTCCCCGCCTCAGATGTTTTCCAAAATCCTGCATGATGTAGCTCCAATGGCCTGGCGGGATGACAGACCACACGGCTCCCAAGTTACCAGGATGGTGCATTCCTTACGGCACGGCCGCCGTGTAAACATTGAGGCTCCAGCTTGAGTCCGTAGTACAAGGAATCACTCGAGCTACATCGAAGGCTCCAAGCAACAGCCTTTATTTAAAAGGTAAGGGAAACATACTTTGTCAGAATCCTTTTGGCAGTCACACGCCTGCCTGACGCGTTTTGATAATTCTCTTCTGAGGCTTCTGGCGAATGAAAAGCACCACCGTACTTCCCAGTTCTATCCAATGTTCAAGCGCACCTGTTTTGGTTGCTAATTAAGACTACGCTGTGGTTTATGGGGATTGTAGTGCCGGTTTCGAGTGCAATGTTCTGCCGGCTTTTTCAAAACCCGGGATGGGTCCCCGCCTCAGATGTTTTCCAAAATCCTGCATGATGTAGCTCCAATGGCCTGGCGGGATGACAGACCACACGGCTCCCAAGTTACCAGGATGGTGCATTCCTTATGGCACGGCCGCCGTGTAAACATTGAGGCTCCAGCTTGAGTCCGTAGTACAAGGAATCACTCGAGCTACATCGAAGGCTCCAAGCAACAGCCTTTATTCAAAAGGTAAGGGAAACATACTTTGGCAGAATCCTTTTGGCAGTCACACGCCTGCCTGACGCGTTTCGATAATTCTCTTCAGAGGCTTCTGGCGAATGAAAAGCACCACCGTACTTCCCAGTTCTCTCCAATGTTCAAGCGCACCTGTTTTGGTTGCTAATTAAGACTACGCTGTGGATTATGGGGATTGTAGTGCCGGTTTCGAGTGCAATGTTCTGCCGGCTTTTTCAAGACCCGGGATGGGTCCCCGCCTCAGATGTTTTCCAAAATCCTGCATGATGTAGCTCCAATGGCCTGGCGGGATGACAGACCACACGGCTCCCAAGTTACCAGGATGGTGCATTCCTTACGGCACGGCCGCCGTGTAAACATTGAGGCTCCAGCTTGAGTCCGTAGTACAAGGAATCACTCGAGCTACATCGAAGGCTCCAAGCAACAGCCTTTATTCAAAAGGTAAGGGAAACATACTTTGGCAGAATCTTTTTGGCAGTCACACGCCTGCCTGACGCGTTTCGATAATTCTCTTCAGAGGCTTCTGGCGAATGAAAAGCACCACCGTACTTCCCAGTTCTCTCCAATGTTCAAGCGCACCTGTTTTGGTTGCTAATTAAGACTAAGCTGTGGATTATGGGGATTGTAGTGCCCGTTTCGAGTGCAATGTTCTGCCGGCTTTTTCAAGACCCGGGATGGGTCCCCGCCTCAGATGTTTTCCAAAATCCTGCATGATGTAGCTCCAATGGCCTGGCGGGATGACAGACCACACGGCTCCCAAGTTACCAGGATGGTGCATTCCTTACGGCACGGCCGCCGTGTAAACATTGAGGCTCCAGCTTGAGTCCGTAGTACAAGGAATCACTCGAGCTACATCGAAGGCTCCAAGCAACAGCCTTTATTCAAAAGGTAAGGGAAACATACTTTGGCAGAATCCTTTTGGCAGTCACACGCCTGCCTGACGCGTTTCGATAATTCTCTTCAGAGGCTTCTGGCGAATAAAAAGCACCACCGTACTTCCCAGTTCTCTCCAATGTTCAAGCGCACCTGTTTTGGTTGCTAATTAAGACTACGCTGTGGATTATGGGGATTGTAGTGCCGGTTTCGAGTGCAATGTTCTGCCGGCTTTTTCAAGACCCGGGATGTGTCCCCGCCTCAGATGTTTTCCAAAATCCAGCATGATGTAGCTCCAATGGCCTGGCGGGATGACAGACCACACAGCTCCCAAGTTACCAGGATGGTGCATTCCTTACGGCACGGCCGCCGTGTAAACATTGAGGCTCCAGCTTGAGTCCGTAGTACAAGAAATCACTCGAGCTACATCGAAGGCTCCAAGCAACAGCCTTTATTCAAAAGGTAAGGGAAACATACTTTGGCAGAATCCTTTTGGCAGTCACACGCCTGCCTGACGCGTTTCGATAATTCTCTTCAGAGGCTTCTGGCGAATGAAAAGCACCACCGTACTTCCCAGTTCTCTCCAATGTTCAAGCGCACCTGTTTTGGTTGCTAATTAAGACTACGCTGTGGATTATGGGGATTGTAGTGCCGGTTTCGAGTGCAATGTTCTGCCGGCTTTTTCAAGACCCGGGATGGGTCCCCGCCTCAGGTATTTTCCAAAATCCTGCATGATGTAGCTCCAATGGCCTGGCGGGATGACAGACCACACGGCTCCCAAGTTACCAGGATGGTGCATTCCTTACGGCACGGCCGCCGTGTAAACATTGAGGCTCCAGCTTGAGTCCGTAGTACAAGGAATCACTCGAGCTACATCGAAGGCTCCAAGCAACAGCCTTTATTCAAAAGGTAAGGGAAACATACTTTGGCAGAATCCTTTTGGCAGTCACACGCCTGCCTGACGCGTTTCGATAATTCTCTTCAGAGGCTTCTGGCGAATGAAAAGCACCACCGTACTTCCCAGTTCTCTCCAATGTTCAAGCGCACCTGTTTTGGTTGCTAATTAAGACTACGCTGTGGATTATGGGGATTGTAGTGCCGGTGTCGAGTGCAATGTTCTGCCGGCTTTTTCAAGACCCGGGATGGGTCCCCGCTCCAGATGTTTTCCAAAATCAGAACATTGCACTCGAAACCGGCACTACAATCCCCATAATCCACAGCGTAGTCTTAATTAGCAACCAAAACAGGTGCGCTTGAACATTGGAGAGAACTGGGAAGTACGGTGGTGCTTTTCATTCGCCAGAAGCCTCTGAAGAGAATTATCGAAACGCGTCAGGCAGGCGTGTGACTGCCAAAAGGATTCTGCCAAAGTATGTTTCCCTTACCTTTTGAATAAAGGCTGTTGCTTGGAGCCTTCGAAGTAGCTCGAGTGATTCCTTGTACTACGGACTCAAGCTGGAGCCTCAATGTTTACACGGCGGCCGTGCCGTAAGGAATGCACCATCCTGGTAACTTGGGAGCCATGTGGTCTGTCATCCCGCCAGGCCATTGGAGCTACATCATGCAGGATTTTGGAAAACATCTGAGGCGGGGACCCATCCCGGGTCTTGAGAAAGCCGGCAGAACATTGCACTCGAAACCGGCACTACAATCCCCATAATCCACAGCGTAGTCTTAATTAGCAACCAAAACAGGTGCGCTTGAACATTGGAGAGAACTGGGAAGTACGGTGGTGCTTTTCATTCGCCAGAAGCCTCTGAAGAGAATTATCGAAACGCGTCAGGCAGGCGTGTGACTGCCAAAAGGATTCTGCCAAAGTATGTTTCCCTTACCTTTTGAATAAAGGCTGTTGCTTGGAGCCTTCGATGTAGCTTGAGTGATTCCTTGTACTACGGACTCAAGCTGGAGCCTCAATGTTTACACGGCGGCCGTGCCGTAAGGAATGCACCATCCTGGTAACTTGGGAGCCATGTGGTCTGTCATCCCGCCAGGCCATTGGAGCTACATCATGCAGGATTTTGGAAAACATCTGAGGCGGGGACCCATCCCGGGTCTTGAAAAAGCCGGCAGAACATTGCACTCGAAACCGGCACTACAATCCCCATAATCCACAGCGTAGTCTTAATTAGCAACCAAAACAGGTGCGCTTGAACATTGGAGAGAACTGGGAAGTACGGTGGTGCTTTTCATTCGCCAGAAGCCTCTGAAGAGAATTATCGAAACGCGTCAGGCAGGCGTGTGACTGCCAAAAGGATTCTGCCAAAGTATGTTTCCCTTACCTTTTGAATAAAGGCTGTTGCTTGGAGCCTTCGAAGTAGCTCGAGTGATTCCTTGTACTACGGACTCAAGCTGGAGCCTCAATGTTTACACGGCGGCCGTGCCGTAAGGAATGCACCATCCTGGTAACTTGGGAGCCATGTGGTCTGTCATCCCGCCAGGCCATTGGAGCTACATCATGCAGGATTTTGGAAAACATCTGAGGCGGGGACCCATCCCGGGTCTTGAGAAAGCCGGCAGAACATTGCACTCGAAACCGGCACTACAATCCCCATAATCCACAGCGTAGTCTTAATTAGCAACCAAAACAGGTGCGCTTGAACATTGGAGAGAACTGGGAAGTACGGTGGTGCTTTTCATTCGCCAGAAGCCTCTGAAGAGAATTATCGAAACGCGTCAGGCAGGCGTGTGACTGCCAAAAGGATTCTGCCAAAGTATGTTTCCCTTACCTTTTGAATAAAGGCTGTTGCTTGGAGCCTTCGATGTAGCTTGAGTGATTCCTTGTACTACGGACTCAAGCTGGAGCCTCAATGTTTACACGGCGGCCGTGCCGTAAGGAATGCACCATCCTGGTAACTTGGGAGCCATGTGGTCTGTCATCCCGCCAGGCCATTGGAGCTACATCATGCAGGATTTTGGAAAACATCTGAGGCGGGGACCCATCCCGGGTCTTGAAAAAGCCGGCAGAACATTGCACTCGAAACCGGCACTACAATCCCCATAATCCACAGCGTAGTCTTAATTAGCAACCAAAACAGGTGCGCTTGAACATTGGAGAGAACTGGGAAGTACGGTGGTGCTTTTCATTCGCCAGAAGCCTCTGAAGAGAATTATCGAAACGCGTCAGGCAGGCGTGTGACTGCCAAAAGGATTCTGCCAAAGTATGTTTCCCTTACCTTTTGAATAAAGGCTGTTGCTTGGAGCCTTCGATGTAGCTCGAGTGATTCCTTGTACTACGGACTCAAGCTGGAGCCTCAATGTTTACACGGCGGCCGTGCCGTAAGGAATGCACCATCCTGGTAACTTGGGAGCCATGTGGTCTGTCATCCCGCCAGGCCATTGGAGCTACATCATGCAGGATTTTGGAAAACATCTGAGGCGGGGACCCATCCCGGGTCTTGAAAAAGCCGGCAGAACATTGCACTCGAAACCGGCACTACAATCCCCATAATCCACAGCGTAGTCTTAATTAGCAACCAAAACAGGTGCGCTTGAACATTGGAGAGAACTGGGAAGTACGGTGGTGCTTTTCATTCGCCAGAAGTCTCTGAAGATAATTATCGAAACGTGTCAGGCAGGCGTGTGACTGCCAAAAGGATTCTGCCAAAGTATGTTTCCCTTACCTTTTGAATAAAGGCTGTTGCTTGGAGCCTTCGATGTAGCTCGAGTGATTCCTTGTACTACGGACTCAAGCTGGAGCCTCAATGTTTACACGGCGGCCGTGCCGTAAGGAATGCACCATCCTGGTAACTTGGGAGCCGTGTGGTCTGTCATCCCGCCAGGCCATTGGAGCTACATCATGCAGGATTTTGGAAAACATCTGAGGCGGGGACCCATCCCGGGTCTTGAAAAAGCCGGCAGAACATTGCACTCGAAACCGGCACTACAATCCCCATAATCCACAGCATAGTCTTAATTAGCAACCAAAACAGGTGCGCTTGAACATTGGAGAGAACTGGGAAGTACGGTGGTGCTTTTCATTCGCCAGAAGCCTCTGAAGAGAATTATCGAAACGCGTCAGGCAGGCGTGTGACTGCCAAAAGGATTCTGCCAAAGTATGTTTCCCTTACCTTTTGAATAAAGGCTGTTGCTTGGAGCCTTCGATGTAGCTCGAGTGATTCCTTGTACTACGGACTCAAGCTGGAGCCTCAATGTTTACACGGCGGCCGTGCCGTAAGGAATGCACCATCCTGGTAACTTGGGAGCCGTGTGGTCTGTCATCCCGCCAGGCCATTGGAGCTACATCATGCAGGATTTTGGAAAACATCTGAGGCGGGGACCCATCCCGGGTCTTGAAAAAGCCGGCAGAACATTGCACTCAAAACCGGCACTACAATCCCCATAATCCACAGCGTAGTCTTAATTAGCAACCAAAACAGGTGCGCTTGAACATTGGAGAGAACTGGGAAGTACGGTGGTGCTTTTCATTCACCAGAAGCCTCTGAAGAGAATTATCGAAACGCGTCAGGCAGGCGTGTGACTGCCAAAAGGATTCTGCCAAAGTATGTTTCCCTTACCTTTTGAATAAAGGCTGTTGCTTGGAGCCTTCGATGTAGCTCGAGTGATTCCTTGTACTACGGACTCAAGCTGGAGCCTCAATGTTTATACGGCGGCCGTGCCGTAAGGAATGCACCATCCTGGTAACTTGGGAGCCGTGTGGTCTGTCATCCCGCCAGGCCATTGGAGCTACATCATGCAGGATTTTGGAAAACATCTGAGGCGGGGACCCATCCCGGGTCTTGAAAAAGCCGGCAGAACATTGCACTCGAAACGGGCACTACAATCCCCATAATCCACAGCGTAGTCTTAATTAGCAACCAAAACAGGTGCGCTTGAACATTGGAGAGAACTGGGAAGTACGGTGGTGCTTTTCATTCGCCAGAAGCCTCTGAAGAGAATTATCGAAACGCGTCAGGCAGGCGTGTGACTGCCAAAAGGATTCTGCCAAAGTATGTTTCCCTTACCTTTTGAATAAAGGCTGTTGCTTGGAGCCTTCGATGTAGCTCGAGTGATTCCTTGTTCTACGGACTCAAGCTGGAGCCTGAATATATATATATATATATATATATATATATATATATATATATATATATATATATATATTACCTACTGGCGTGTCGCCAGTAGGTATATATAGTTAGGATTATTTGTCTATGGAACTTTTGAAAATTCTATGTCTAATAACTTTGGCGTTTGTGGACAGAATCGGCTGAAATTTTCAGGAAAATGGCACATTTTGTTTCTGAGCAGCCCCCGAAAATTTGGGGGGGTTTCGTCAAGGGGGGGCCGAGAAAAAAGGGGGGTCCCAAAACGCGTTTTTCCCATGTTAATTTCCATAGGGCCTTTGGCCTCACTTTTAGCTCGAACGGCTGAATGGATTTGCACGAAACTTGGCAAAATTGTAGGGACTGTTAGCCCGATGTGCCTTTGCTAGGTCTCAATATATGTGCTCCAGTGGATTTTGAGAAACTAACGTTCAAAACAAGATATATATCTGTAACAGCGCTCCGGGCTGCGCTCCGGTCCGCTTACTTTTCGCGAAACGGAACTTTGCGATGCGAAGCTGATTGGCTCCCCGGTGTCTGTCAACATTCTAAACAGTCCGGAGCGGCCGCCATCTTATCTCTCGGTAGGATCGAGAGAGAAGAAGAGGTGAAAAACGAAGGGGGAATTTAATGAAAGGGGGCAAGGTATACCACTCTTGACCCCCTAGGAATGTTGTTGGGGTTATTAAAGGGTCCCGTGGGGAAAATGAAAAAAAATATATTTTTCACGGTAGAAGCGCTTCCCGGGCCGCGAACTGGGCCGCAAACTGGTAGCGAAACGGGAATTTGCCATTTTGTGCTTCGTTTTAATTAAATTACTAGGTATAAGGGGGTGCGGGAGACCATTTTGTGCTTCGTTTAATTAAATTACTAGGTATAAGGGGGTGCGGGAGACGTATCCTAATCCCTTATGTTTTCTGAGGGTGGCTGAGGAGGCTCATATATGTTGATACATGTCTTCCAGCGGCTGTGCGTGAGCTTTTTTTTTTTTTTGCTGCGTAACGTCTGTTAACGTTCGATTCGATGGAAATCAGGAAATGTTGACCACCAATTTGTCAGTGCGATAAAATATTTTGTTGTAAATGAATCCTTATTGATAAACATTGTCTGCGCCATCTTGCCTTTTTTCCAATGCCACAATTTTGTCGTGCACGGCAGCCATTTTAGATGCCAGGCCGGTCCCAGGCTATCACCTAGCCCTGCGGATGTAGTTTATGGCCCCAGCTGTAGAGAATCCAGACATGCCAACGCTCCCGATTCAGGCGTGAGACTACTGATTTCAGTGCTAGTCTCCCGCCTCCCGATTCCTGCAAGCAAAAACCCGGGGGCATATTACCAACAACTAGCGATAATTTTTGTCTCTAACTTGTTTAGAGACAAAAATTATCGCCGCACATCGGCGATTTTTATCGCAGATAAACCTTGCTATTAGCAAGGTTTATCGCAAATGCGATAAAAAACGGCCGCAATGCATGAATATCGCTGAAAAGTCAGCGATATTCATGCATTATCCAGCAAATGCTCTTAGCCATGTTATCCACCTCCCATTGGATAACATGGCTAAAAACTGCTCAGGGCAGGTGTTAGCTTTTGGAGATATTCGCGCTTAGCGCGAATATCTCCAAAATTTGGTAATAGGAGATAGCGATGTTAGGGACTGTTTCCAGTCGCTAACATCTTGGCACGCCCACTTTGCATGTCATTAGTGATAGATATCACTGACATGCAAAGCGGGGCCCAAGATGGTCGCTATCTCCTTTTAGCTGTCACTAACTGGAGTTAGCGACAGCTTGGTAATAGGGAGATAATTTTATCTCCGCTTTCTTGGCTTTTAAAGCCAAAAAAGCGGAAATAAACCCCCTTGATAATATGCTCCACGATTCCTCGGGGGTTTCAGCTGACAGGGCTTGGTATTGTGTTACGTGCTAATTCTTCCAGGAAACGTCAGAGGGTCGATGCAGGGGTTCTAGAAGGGGTGATAAACCATTTAAGCCTCATGAACAAGCGCATGGTCTTTTAAAGATCTGTGAAGTACTCGGGGCGGCGGTGTGTGTGTGCCCTCTTTCAGGAGCGGGCGGGGGGGGGGCACTGCCAGCAACTTGCCAGGCCAGGCAGTGTTCAACACTTGCATCACCCTTTCTCTGCCTGCTATTGCGCTCCATGCTTCGGAAAGGTAAGAAAAAGAACGTGCATTTGAGTTTGAAATGTCCGATCCTGTAGCAGTACACTTGCAAAGCACACACATGACAATAACCCGATTCAAGGCCCCATTCACCCGATTTTTTAATAATATATAGTACTCCAAAAAAGTAGGATTATAAAACTTTATTAACTTTTAAATATAACAAACGCAACAAAAACTGTAAATATATTTAAACATTTTTTGACAAAAAAAAACAACAATGGTCCGAAGCTGTCTTTTGTGCGAATAGTCCCAAGGCAGCACAACGTGCTGAGTTGTGGACGGCACCCAGGTGAAGAACCATCCCTTTTTTAAACCCCATGGTGACCAACTAAGTGCAGGTTTTACATAAAGTAGTGTTTACCTAGAGTGGTGCTGTGTAGGACAGTCTGAATGGAAATTAACCAGAACTATAATGATAACAACAACAACAACAATAATATAACTTTTATGCCCAAATTACGCAAACATTTAGCTAATCTGCTAAAGGGGGGAGTCGCCATTTCTTTTGATAATTTATTCACCCATCCGTAGCCTCTCTATTCTCCATTACAATGTGTTTCTTGCTGAAATTAACCAGAACTATAACCATAACAACAACAACAACAATAATAAAACTTTAATGTCCAAATTACGCAAAGATTTAGCTAATCTGCTAAAGGGGGGAGTCGCTATTTCTTTTGATAATTTATTTATCCATCCGTAGCCTCTCTAATCTCCATTACAATGTGTTTTTTGCTGTCGCTAGCTGATGAAAAAACTAAAGTGATAACTTCCTCATCCTTATTTTGTCTTTCTTTGTTCCTTAAGATGTTATCTGTGTCAACCTTTTCCGAGAATGCTGATGCGTTAGGGATTTCCTTGTGTTTCTTAATAGCATTGGTGTCTGCACACTTCTTTGTCAATTCTGTGAACATGAAAACTGCTTCATAAACAGACGATATCTTTGTTTAGTCATTAGTGTTAAGTGTGTCTGAAACTACAGTGCCCTTCTGTTTTTCTTTCTTCAGGCTCTACAGAGTTTTGTGTGTTGTTCTTTTGAGCGACAATTATTCCAGAGGTTTCAGGTTCACTTGTTTTGTCCTGCAGTGAGTTAACAGCTTTAGAGACTTCATGTTTATTTGCTATGTCCTGCTGTGCGTCAACTGCTTCAGAGACGTCAGCCTCATTTGTTATGTTTCAGTAGATCCTGGACCTGCCCGGCCGCGCCCAAAATGGCTCCGGTGTAAATGGGACTCGTAACTGCTTGTTATGTACTGGTTGCCCAACCTTGATATCACGAGATACGTATGCAGTTTTGAAGCACATGGCGGAGGCTCGTCTGCTGTAGTGGGGCACCCCTTTATCGTTTCAGTTGCCATTCCGCCCGCTTTTGCTACACTGTGCCTTTTCCGCCATTCAGCTGTTTACCGCCCGCTCTTACGGCTACAGCGTCTCGCTCACCATGTAGTTGAGTTGCTCTCACTCTTGCGGTGCAGCGTTAGGCGGCTGCCACAGGACTCTTAAAATGGCGGCCGGCTCTTCGGATTTGGGCCTGGTCCAGTAAAATGGCCCTGGGACACCTTGGAACTCGGACGCTTGTCTGCCAGGGCTTGGGTCCTATTCTCGAAAGCGTCCCCTCAGCCTTGAAGATTCTACAAAAGTCTTGGGGATCTCGACTCCCGCAGGCTTTCGGTGGGGAGCGGCTGCCATGATTGCTTGCGGAATGGCCACGACGGAGCTACGAGATGGTGGTGCTCTCATGGTGACGCCAGCTTCAGTATGAAACATCCAGAAACAAGGTGGGGCTTTCATCGTTTGGGAAAAAAAATGTTTTAATCCAATGAAAAGTGTTATTTTTAGGTCACATGACCTAGTCTTACATCATTAGGAAAACAAAAGTAAAATGAACCACTGAAAAGTTTTATTAACAAGTCACATGACCTGTTATGCTTACGTTACGCGCTGCGCGGCGCGCTCTGGATCGTTTCCGGGAAGCTGCGCATGGGCGCACCGGAGCACTTCTGGGTGCGTTAACGCGGCGCGTCATATGACGCATTACGCGACAACGCAGGTCCAGAATATAGTCAAAATATCTCCACCAACCAGCGGTCGGAATACAACTGTTTTCAGCAGTCCAAAAAGTTCTGTTAAATCGCAAGAGCGGGAGCAACTCAACTACATGGTGAGCGAGACGCTGTAGTCGCAAGAGCGGGCGGTAAACAGCTGAATGGCGGAAGAGGCACAGAGTAGCAAAAGCGGGAGAAATGGCAACTAAAACGGTAAAGGGGCGCCCCACTACAGCGTGTCTTCAGGTTAAACGAATTGTGGGACAAGGTCCAGAATGGAAGAGTCATCAAAAGGCAAAAAAATCCGCCGGACCCCGGGAGCCGGCCGCCTATGTCGGGGGCGATCTCAGGCCACACCAGGGCAACACGACTTGGGGAGGGGGCAGGAGCCAAGCACCCCCTCCCAGTCCACGCCATCTCACCGCCCCTCGGGGGCCTCCGTGAAGCGGTTTAGGGAGGCACCGTATCACATTGTTTTCTAATGCAGTCAGGTCCACAAACGGACCCCACTTACTTTGAATAGTGAAGCTGCAGCAGGTGCAAATAAGGTTTAGACAGTGTTACAAGCGCTGCTTAGAACTCTGAAGTATGGCACTCAACATCCAGGACTTATGCCATTTGTGTAAGGCAGTGACATCGAAGCAACTCAGGGACCAAAAGCATGAACGAACACTCACGTATGAAAATCTTACTTGGGGAGGGGGCAGGAGCGAAGCGCCCCCTCCCAGTCCGCGCCACCACACCGTATGTAGAAAATCTGAAGCCATCGTTCTACAAACTCTCAACCAGCCTTGGATGGAAAAATCCTAAAGAATGTACAAACTGAAAACCAGTTTTTGTCTGCATAGCATCAGCAGCAACGCTTGCTATCAGTGCATGAGTTTCATGCTCGATCGATTGAGCTAGCCGGATCGGGGAACAAAAGGTATAAAATAGTTATGTAAATAGTTATTTAATAAAATGTTTTACCCTGTTACTTTGCTGGTGTGTTGTATCTATTTATAATATTTGCATAGGGTTTGTTGTTATTTTGGGCGGGGTGGGTGGCGGAGTCGATCTGTCTTGCAGCCATCATGGTGTGGAGCTTAGTTCATCTCACTATTTTCGTATTTCTCATGAAGGGTTGTTCCTAATGTTTGTATTTTAGCGAGGTCAAAAAGAGATCCAATTAGTGGTCTACTGAATTTGCTCGATTACTTTTATTTTTTTACACGGTTTTTCACTATCTGCAAAGACTAAACAGAGTATTGCGACTTTGTGCTTGTTTGTAAATAGAGAATGATCCAAAGAGAACCAATTCTAAAACAGTAAATGCTTGGATAACAATCAATGAAATGGAGAGACAAGCAGGTACAACGGATTATAACGGGGGTAAAGGTCTGCGTTAACTACCCTTCACTATCTGCAAAGAGAGAGTATTACTAAGAGAAAAGAGGGGAGGGGGGGCAGCGTTCAAAGCACATCAGTGTGCATAAACACGAAAACGTTTTTACCTATCACGTACTTGACATTTGACAGCTTTTGATATTTGCTATTAAAAAACCATTGAAATTCACAGAAAAAACCATAGGTTATAGTCCATATATAGTTAGGAATTTGCATTTACAAAACCTTGAAAATTCACTGAAAAAACCATAGGTTATAGACCATATATAGTTAGGAATTTGCATTTACAAAACCTTATTTTACTCGCATAAAACCATTGAAATTCCATATATAGTTAGATGCGCTAACTATATATCGCGCACCCGCAATCCACTGCTGATGATGTCACATATTACATCATTCATGACATGGTTAGTGACATAACTGATGACATCACTGATGACATCTCAAATGACATCACTGATGACATCACTGATAACATCTCATTTGACATTACTGATCACATCACTGATGATATCATTCATGTGATAATACCATGAACCTCTTCAGACTCTAATATAACCTTAGATACAATCAATGTAAACAGACAGTCACAGACTGTCACTCATCCATGGAGTTACTCACACACCTAGTCAGTCATGCAAACAATCAATCAGACTTCCATTTCCTCAACTATACAGTTATACACACCTTATTTATTCAAACATATACTAACACATATTTACTCTGTTATACAATCCCTGATACAAGTTCACAATGATCCATACAGACACTCACACATTCACTGGCTCTTATGCACACTTATTTATATATGTCAACTCTCACATGTACTGGGCCCGATTCACAGAATGAACTTACTACTTTTGGCATTCACAGAATGCACTTACTACTTTTGGTATTCACAGAATGAACTTACTCATTTTGGTATTCACAGAAGTTAGGACTACTAACTTTAGGACTCCTAAATGCCTTCTGTGAATACCGAAAGTCTTAAAATTAGGATTTTTCTCTATTTAGTAGTAGTAAAGTTAGGACTCCTAACTTTAGGATGCCTAAATGCCTTCTGTGAATACTGAAAGTCTTAAAATTAGGATTTTTCTCTATTTAGTAGGAGTAAAGTTAGGACTATTAACTTTAGGACGCCTAAATGCCTTCTGTGAATACCGAAAGTCTTAAAATTACGATTTTCTCAATTTAGTAGTAGTAAAGTTAGGACTACTAACTTTAGGATGCCTAAATGCCTTCTGTGAATACCGAAAGTCTTAAAAGTACGATTTTTCTCAATTTAGTAGTAGTAAAGTTAGTAGTCCTAACTTTACTACTACTAAATAGAGAAAAATCCTAATTTTAAGACTTTCGGTATTCACAGAAGGCATTTAGGCATCCTAAAGTTAGGAGTCCTAACTTTACTACTACTAAATTGAGAAAAATCCTAATTTTAAGACTTTCGGTATTCACAGAAGGCATTTAGGAGTCCTAAAGTTAGTAGTCCTAACTTCTGTGAATACCGAAATGAGTAAGTTCATTCTGTGAATACCAAAAGTAGTAAGTGCATTCTGTGAATGCCAAAAGTAGTAAGTTCATTCTGTGAATCGGGCCCACTGTGTTTTACATATGTACTTACTTTGACATGTAGCACTGAGATATCCATTCACTCACTAATACACTAATGCACACAGTCATCCGCCCATACAGCTGTTTCCACATGCAGTTTTGAACCCATACATATAGTGAATCAACTACTCACACATCTATGTAGAGAGTCACACACCTCCCAGCTACCCATACACACTCACTCAGTGTCCCATACAAATACTTGGACAACCAATCAATAACCCATACAGTTATTCATATAGCTACTGATCAACACATGCAGCAGTTTGTAGAACAACAGATATAATGATGCACAAATTAAGATAGTTTAGTCACTAACCCATGCACTCATTAAGACACATTTAATCATTCTCTCATACAGTCAGTTATGCACCTACTAAATCCTTTTTCCAGACACTTATACATCCACTCATTCTTCAATATGTAAGTCACATTTTAACTTTACAGAAACATACAGTCACTGGATGTTGTCATCAGTGATGTCATTTGAGATGTCATCAGTGATGTCACTAACCATGTCATGAATGATGTAATATGTGACATCATCAGCAGTGGATTGCGGGTGCGCGATATATAGTTAGCGCATCTAACTATATATGGAATTTCAATGGTTTTATGCGAGTAAAATAAGGTTTTGTAAATGCAAATTCCTAACTATATATGGTCTATAACCTATGGTTTTTTCAGTGAATATATATATATATATATATATATATATATATATGTAGGCTCACGCTTGTACCAATGAAGAGAAGCAGATGGAGCTTCGAAACGCGTCGGGCAGATCCATTACGGAGCGGCATCTACAAGCGGATCCCCGTCCTCACCTACACATAAATTAAGCTGCTGCTCGTGTGCTACTCAAGAGGTGGACAACCTGGAGCGACAATATATATATGTATATATATATATATACATATATATATATATATATATTACCTACTGGCTATCGCCAGTAGGTATATATAGTTAGGATTTTTTCCCTATGGGATTTTTGAAAATTCTATGTCTAATAACTTTGGCGTTTGTGGACGGAATCGGCTGAAATTTTCAGGAAAATGGCACATTTTGTTTCTGAGCAGCCCCTGAAAATTTGGTGGGGTTTCGTCAAGGGGGGGCCGAGAAAAAAGGGGGGTCCCAAAACGCGTTTTTCCCATTAATTTTTCCATAGGGCGGTTGGACTCACTTTTAGCTCGAACGGCTGAATGGATTTGCACGAAACTTGGCAAAATTGTAGGGACTGTTAGCCCGATGTGCCTTTGCTCGGTCTCAATATATGTGCTCCAGTAGTTTTTGAGAAATTAACGTTCAAAACAAGATATATATCTGTAACAGCGCTCCGGGCAGCGATCCGGTCCGCTTACTTTTCGCGAAACGGAACTTTGCGCGCAGAAAGCTGATTGGCTCTCCGGTGTCTGTCAACATTCTAAACAGTCCGGAGCGGCCGCCATCTTATCTCTCGGTAGGATCGAGAGAGAAGAAGAGGTGAAAAACGAAGGGGGAATTTATTGAAAGGGGGCAAGGTATACCCCTCTTGACCCCCTAGGAATGTTGTTGGGGTTATTAAAGGGTCCCGTGGGGAAAATAAAAAAAAAATGATTTTTCACGGTAGAAGCGCTTCACGGGCCGCGAACTGGGCCGCAAACTGGTAGCGAAACGGGAATTCGCCATTTTGTGCTTCGTTTTAATTGTTTAGAGACAAAAATTATCGCCGCACATCGGCCACAATGCATGAATATCGCTGAAAAGTCAGCGTTATTCATGCATTATCCAGCAAATGCTCTTAGCCATGTTATCCACCTTCCATTGGATAACATGGCTAAAAACTGCTCTGTGCGTGAGCTTTTTTTTTTTTTTTTTTGCTGCGTGACGTTTGTTAACGTTCGATTCGATGGAAATCAGGAAGTGTTGACCACCATTTTGTCACTGCGAGTAAATATTTTGTTATAAATGAATCCTTATTGATAAACATTGTCTGCGCCATCTTGCGTTTTTGTCCAATGCCACAATTTTGTCGTGCACGGCAGCCATTTTAGATGCCTTGACCAGGGCCACTCTCTGCACGCCGCCGATCCTCAGCATGGCTCCCCACCCTCGCAAGCATCTCCCCCACGCACTGGTCACCCCCGCTCTTTCTCTCATGCATGGGCCATATACTTCCCCCCATCTGCGCTGCTCTTCTCTGAGAATCACACCCTGTGCCCGCCCGACACCTCCCTTTCACCCTATTCACTACCGCACCCTCTGACACTCCTCTTCCTCTGTGTCCGATTGTCCAGGCCGGACCTAGGCTATCACCTAGCCCTGCGGATGTAGTTTATGGCCCCAGCTGTAGAGTATCCAGACATGCCAACCCTCCCGATTCAGGCGTGAGACTACTGATTTCAGTGCTAGTCTCCCGCCTCCCGATTCCTGCAAGCAAAAACCCGGGGGCATATTACCAACAACTAGCGATAATTTTTGTCTCTAACTTGTTTAGAGACAAAAATTATCGCCGCACATCGGCGAATTTTATCGCACATAAACCTTGCTATTAGCAAGGTTTATCGCAAATGCGATAAAAAACGGCCGCAATGCATGAATATCGTTGAAAAGTCAGCGATATTCATGCATTATCCAGCAAATGCTCTTAGCCATGTTATCCACTTCCCATTGGATAACATGGCTAAAACTGCTTAGGGCAGGTGTTAGGTTTTGGAGATATTCGCGCTTAGCGCGAATATCTCCAAAAGTTGGTAATAGGAGATAGCGATGGTTAGGGACTGTTTCCAGTCGCTAAAATCTTGGCACGCCCACTTTGCATGTCATTAGTGATAAATATCACTGATATGCAAAGCGGGGCCCAAGATGGTCGCTATCTCCTTTTAGCTGTCACTAACTGGTGTTAGCGACAGCTTGGTAATAGGGAGATAATTTTATCTCTTTTTTTTTTGGCTTTTAAAGCCCAAAAATGCGGAAATAAACCCCCTTGATAATATGCCCCATGATTTCTCGGGGGTTTCAGCTGACAGGGCTTGGTATTGTGTTACATGCTAATTCTTCCAGGAAACGTCAGAGGGTCGATGCAGGGGTTCTAGAAGGGGTGATAAACCATTTAAGCCTCATGAACAAGCGCATGGTCTTTTAAAGATTTGTGAAGTACTCGGGGCGGCGGTGTGTGTGTGTGCCCTCTTTCAGGAGCGGGCGGGGGGGGCACTGCCAGCAACTTGCCAGGCCAGGCAGTGTTCAACACGTGCATCACCCTTTCTCTGCCTGCTATTGCGCTCCATGCTTCGGAAAGGTAAGAAAAAGAACGTGCATTTGAGTTTGAAATGTCCGATCTTGTTGCAGTACACTTGCAAAGCCCACACATGACAATAACCCGATTCAAGGCCCCATTCACTCGATTTTTTAAACATATATAGCACTCCAACAAAGTTAGATTTTAAAACTTTATTAACATTTAACTATAATGAACGGAACAAAAACTGTAAAAACATTTAAACATTTTTCACCCAAAAAAGCAACAATGGTCAGAAGCTGTCTTTTGTGCGAATAGTCCCAAGGCAGCACAACGTGCAGAGTTCTGGACGGCACCCAGGTGATGTCGCCTGGGTGCCGCACTGGTTTTGGGATCCTACAATGCTGCTCCGAAAATTGGCGTGGGGCGTCTCGGGTGGGGCGGGGGGAGGCCTCGTCAGTAGCGGTCTGTTGTGCGAATAGTCCCAAGGCAGCAGAACGCGCTGAGATGTTGATGGCACCCAGGTGATGTCCAGTAAACTGCCGCACTGGTTTTGGTATCCTACAATGCTGCTCCGAAAATTTGCGTGCGGCGGCCCGGGGGGGGGGGGGGGGCGTGGGGGAGGCAGCGTGAACGGGCCTCACCAGGTGGCAGCCATCCAGTTGAGTTGCGCCCGCTCTTGCGGCTACAGCGTCTCGCTCACCATGTTGTTGAGTTGCTCCCACTCTTGCAGTGCAGCGATAGGCGCCTGCCACATGACTCTTAAAATGGCGGACGGCTCTTCGGTTTTGGGCCTGGTCCACTGAAATGACCCTGGGACACCTTGGAACTCGGACGCTTGCCTGCTAGGGCTTGGGCTCCATTCTCGAAAAGCGTCCCCTCAGCCGTGAAGATTCGACAAAAGTCTTGGGGGCCCCCGACTCCCGCAGGCTTCCGGTGGGGAGCGGCTGCCATGATTGCTCGCGGAATGACCACGACGGAGCCACGAGATGGTGGTGCTCTCATGCTGACGCCAGCTTCAGTCTGAATGATCCAGAAACAAGGTGGGGCTTTCATCGTTTGGGAAAAAAAATGTTCTAAACCAATGAAAAGTGTTATTTTTAGGTCATATGACCAAGCCTTCCATCTTTAGGAAACCAAAAGTAAAATGATCCAATGAAAAGTTTTATAAACAAGTCACATGACCTGTTATGCGGCATAGGGCTACAAAAAGCGTAGAAAATCCGTTGGCACGTGAGGCGGCGTCAGTAGCGGACCGATGTGCGAATAGGCCGAAGGCAGCACAACGCGCCGAGATCCGGATGGCACCGAGTTAGTGTCCAGCAAGTTGCTGCACTGGTGTGGCTATCCTACAATGCTGCGCCGAAAGACGGCGTGTCCAGCTGAGTTGCGGTCACTCTTGCGGTACAGTGACTCGAACGCGCCGAGATCCGGATGGCACCGAGGTGGTGTCCAGCAAATTGCCGCACTGGTGTGGCCATCCTACAATGCTGCGCCGAAAGACGGCGTGTCCAGCTGAGTTGCGGTCACTCTTGCGGTACAGTGACTCGAACGCGCCGAGATCCGGATGGCACCGAGGTGGTGTCCAGCAAATTGCCGCACTGGTGTGGCCATCCTACAATGCTGCGCCGAAAGACGGCGTGTCCAGCTGAGTTGCGGTCACTCTTGCGGTACAGTGAGTCGAACGCGCCGAGATCCGGATGGCACCGAGGTTGTGTCCAGCAAGTTGCCGCACTGGTGTGGCCATCCTACAATGCTGCGCCGAAAGTCGGCGTGGGGTGCCCCGTTGGCTTATGAGGTGATGTCAGTAGTGGACCGATGTGTGAATAGGTCGGAACCAGCACAAGGCGCCAAGATCCGAATGGCAAGTCCTGGATGTTGAGTGCCTCAGTTGAGATTTCTGAGCAGTGCTTGTAAGACTGTCTGAAGCTTATTTGCACCTGCTGCAGCTTCACTATTGCCCTGGTGTGGCCAAAGGTCGCACTTGACATAGGCGGCCGGCTCCCGAGGTCCGGCGGAACTTTTTTCCTTTTCCTTTCTGCTTCTTTTCCTACAATCCGTTTCATCTGAAGACACGACCAAGTCCCTGAATGTGTGCAGGGGGACGCTATTGATTGAATGAAAATGGCGGCTTGACACAAAGCTGACTCAAGCGTTGCTGTTGATGCTATACAGACAAAAATTGGTTTTCAGTTTGTACATTCTTCAAGATTTTTTTTTCTATCCAAGTCTGATTGAGAGTTTGTAGAAAAATGGCTTCAGATTTTCCACATACTACTCTTCAACATTCTTCCTAAATGTAACAATGTGAAACTCACTAGGAGAACGGCTGTTTCTGTTTCCTTTCAAAATGCTGCCAACAATATTTTCTGAATGGAAGACACCATCTTGTAGCATAAAGGGCCGAAAGGGGTTCTGGTCTGGCCGATGGTTGGTGGAGACATTTTGACTATATCTTGGACCTGCCCGGCCTCGCACAAAATGGCGCCGGTATAAATGGGACTCGTAACTCCTTGCCCGCAAATGTATATCTAGAAAATGTTATTGTAAGTGGCCCTGTCGTATTTTAATTACAAAATGTACGTCCACCGATTCCGCAACTGTTAGACACCTTTGTTCTTGCAACCTAATGGCCCGCTCGTTACGTTCCTCTACAGTGTAAATGTCTCCTCATCATATACGATTTCAGTTTGCTCCGTGGCCGGCCCACGTGGTTATAGGCCCGTATTTGTATACTGACATTTTCACAATAAAGGTTTTTAAAACAAAACACGGTAGTAGTATTTACATTGGTAAAGTTTTTACTTTTAGTCACTGTTTTCGAATCAGTAAAAGGCAAGTGAAATAAAGCAGTCCAATTACATGACGGATAAAAGGTATAATATGTAGGAACGCAGTAAAGATAAATGGTCAAGGGCAGTTGTGTTTTTCATTTCTGCAACATAAAGTGATCGATAAGAATCTGATAATCAGGCGTATCGGCGACTAAGACAGCAGGCCGAATCTCTTTTACTCAACGGCTCCGTCATGGAAGGAAGAAACGCCCTTTTTCTCGAAAAAGGAATATATTTTACTTGCAGGACAGTTGTAAATTTTCCGGGAAAGTACATTAGCCTGGAATATTATAACATATATGTTTTAAAAAAAATAATGTTCGAAAACAATAAAAAGCGTAATTTTTAGGTCATATGACCAAGCTTTTCATCATTAAAATAACAAAAGCAAAATGAACCAATGAAAAGTTTTATTAACAAGTCACATGACCTGTTATGCTTACGTTACGCGCTGCGCGCCGCGCCTCGGATCACTTCCGGGTGCGCTAACGCGGCGTGTCATATAACGCATTACGCGACAACGTAGGTCAAGAATATAGTCAAAATGTCTCCACCAACCAGCGTTCGGAACACAACCCCTTTTAGCAGTCCAAAAAGTTCTGTTAAATGACAACAGAGGGGACAGGCAACAAGAACCATCAGTCAAAGAGGGGAGGGCAAGTTCTTCTCTTCCGGGTCATGTTGGGGCGCTACCGGAACTGATCGAATTGGTAGTCTACAGTGTTTCTGGATGTTTCAGACTAAAGCTGGCGTCAGCATGAGAGCACTACCATCTCGTAGCTCCGTCGTGGCCATTCCACGAGCAATCATGGCAGCCGCTTCCCACCAGAAGCCTGCGGGAGTCGGAGGCCCCAAGACTTTTGTAGAATCTTCACGGCTGAGGGGACGCTTTCGAGAATGGGACGCAAGCCCTATCAGGGAAGCGTCCGAGTTCAAAGGTGTCCCAGGGCCATTTTAGTGGACCAGGCCCAAAACCGAAGAGCCGGCCGCCATTTTGAGAGTCCTGTGGCAGCCGCCTATTGCTGCACCGCAAGAGCGGGAGCAACTCAACTACATGATGAGCGAGACGCTGTAGTCGCAAGAGCGGGCGGTAAACAGCTGAATGGCGGAAGAGGCACAGTGTAGCAAAAGCGGGCGGAATGGCAACTGAAACGGTAAAGGGGCGCCCCACTACAGCGTGTCTTCAGGTCAAACGGATTGTGGGACAAGGTCCAGAATTGAAGAGTCATCAAAAGGCAAAAAGTTCCGCCGGACCCTGGGAGCCGGCCGCCTATGTCGGGGGCGATCTCAGGCTACACCAGTGCTATAAGACTTGGGGAGGGTGTCGGAGCCAAGCGTCTTCTCCGAGTCCATGGCCATCACACCGCCCCTCAGGGGCCTCCGTCAAGCTGTTTAGGAAGGTAACATATCACATTGTTTTCTAATGCAGTCAGGTCCACAAACGACACTCACTTACTTTGAGAATAGTGAAGCTGCAGTAGGTGGAAATAAGCTTCAGACAGTGTTACAAGCACTGCTCAGAACTCTTAACTATGGCACCCCCTATCCAGAACTTATGCCATTTGAGAATGGCAGTGACATTGAAGCAACTCAGGGACCAAAACCATTAACGTACTTTCACGTATGAAAATCTTACTTGGGGAGGGGGCAGGAGTGAAGCGCCCCCTCCCAGTCCGCGCCACCACACCGTATGTTGAAAATATGAAGCCATCGTTCTACAAAGTCAACCAACCTTGGATTGAAAAATCTAGAAAAATGTACAAACTGAAAACCAGTTTTGGTCTGCATAGCATCAGTAGCAACGCTTGCTATCAGAGTGCATGAGTTTCATGCTCGATCGATTGAGCTAGCCGGATCGGGCAATAAAAAGTATAAAATAGTTATGTAAATAGTTATTTAATAAAATGTTTTACCCTGTTTCTTTGCTGGTGTGTTGTCTATATTTTTAATATTTGCATAGGGTTTGTCGTTATTTTGGGCGGGGTGGGTGACGGAGTCGAGCTGTCTTGCAGCCCTCATGGTGTGGAGCTCAGTTCATCTCACTATTTTCGTATTTCTCATGAAGGGTTGTTCCTAATATTTCTATTTTAGCGAGGTCAAAAAGAGATCCAATTAGTGGCCTACTGATTTTGCTCGATTACTTTTATTTTTTTACACGATTTTTCACTATCTGCAAAGACTAAACAGAGTATTGCGACTTTGTGCTTGTTTGTAAATAGAGAATGATCCAAAGAGAACCAATTCTAAAACAGTAAATGCTTGGATAACAATCAATCAAATGGAGAGACAAGCAGGCACGACGGATTACAACGGGGGCAAAGGCCTGCGTTAACTACCGTTCACTATCTGCAAAGAGAGAGTACTACTAAGAGAAAAGAGGGGAGGGGGGGGGGCAGCGTTCAAAGCACATCAGCGTGCATAAATACGAAAATGTTTTTATCTATCACGTACTTGACATTTTAAAGCTTTTCATATTTGCTATTAAAAAACCAATGAAATTCACAGAAAAAACCATAGGTTATAGTGGATATATAGTTAGGAATTTGCATTTACAAAACCTTGAAAATTCAATGAAAAAACCATTGGTTTTAGGCCATATATAGTTAGGGATTTGCATTTACAAAACCTTATTTTACTCGCATAAAACCATTGAAATTCCATATATAGTTATAAGCGCTAACTATATATCGCGCACCCGCAATCCACTGCTGATGATGTCACATATTACATCATTCATGACATGGTTAGTGACATCACTGATGACATCACTGATGACATCTCAAATGACATCACTGATGACATCACTGAAAACATCTCATTTGACATGACTGATAACATCACTGATGATATCATTCATGTGATAATACCATGAACCTCTTCAGACTCTAATATAACCTTAGATACAATCAGTGTAAACAGACAGTCACAGACTGTCACTCATCCATGGAGTTACTCACACACCTAGTCAGTTATGCCAAAAATCAATCACACCTCCATTTTCTCAACTATACAGTTATACACACCTTACTTATTCAAACATATACTAACACATATTTACTTTACTCTCTTATACAATCTCTGATACATGTTCACAATGATCCATACAGCCATTCACACATTCACTGGCTCTTATGCACAGTTATTTATAGATGTCAACTCTCACATGTACTGTGTTTTACATATGTACTTAATTTGACATGTAGCACTGAGATATCCATTCACTCACTAATACACTCATGCACAGTCAACCGCCCATACAGCTGTTTCCACATACACTTTTGAATCCATACATATAGTGAATCAACTACTCACACATCTATGTACAGAGTCACACACCTCCCAGCCACCCATACACACACACTCAGTTTCCCATACAAATACTTGGACAACCAATGAATAACCCATACAGTTACTCATATAGCTACTGATCAACATATGCAGCAGTTTGTAGAACAACAGATATAATGATGCACAAATTAAAACAGTTTAGTCACTAACCCATGCACTCAGTGAGACACATTTAATCACTCACTCATACAGTCAGTCATGCACCTACTAAATCCTTCATCCAGACACTTATACATCCACTCATTCTTCAATATGTAAGACATATTTTAACTTTACAGAAACATACAGTCACTGGATGTTGTCATCAGTGATGTCATCAGTGATGTCATTTGAGATGTCATCAGTGATGTCATCAGTGATGTCACTAACCATGTCATGAATGATGTAATATGTGACATCATCAGCAGTGGATTGCGGGTGCGCGATATATAGTTAGCGCTTATAACTATATATGGAATTTCAATGGTTTTATGCGAGTAAAATATGGTTTTGTAAATGCAAATCCCTAACTATATATGGCCTAAAACCAATGGTTTTTTCATTGAATATATATATATATATATATATATATATATATATATATATATATATATATATATATATATATATATATATATATATATATATCCAAACAAAGTCACTCGTTCTGATTGCTTGGGCCCCACAGGAGTTGGCGCACACACCGGCAGGGCACACCGGAAATTCAAGCTTGCTTAGATAGTTTCCAATGTCGTGCACTCTAAAAAACGATAATCCACCCCAGAAATAAATTCAAGGGTGTTTATTCCTTCAACAACATGTTTCGGCTGTTAAGCCTTGCTCACGTAAAGGAAATGTGCTCAAAAGTGTCTTAATAAACCATTGTACAAAGCGTCTGGTAAATCAAACATAGACAAGGGACTAGGTTTACACAAAAAGTATGTACTATCTGTGGCAGACATCTTGTAATGTGGTAAGAACCCAATTCATTTATCATGGTATAGCCACACGTAAGTCCGGTAATTCAATGCAAATCATAAATGCTCATAAATATAAATTATAAATTATAAATATAACTAATTGCGCATACTTTGCATATTTGCCTACATCAAAATTTATAATGCAGTTACTAGGTAAAATACCTTGCAGTTCATCAGAACCTGTAAGACACAGTTGGTACATCAAACATTTGGTATGTCCACTACAACGTATTAGTACACATTAGTTGGCCATTCTAAATGCGACTCTAAACGCGTGTGTGCACATAGGCAGCGAGTGACAATAATGTTGGTCACACAACTCAAATGTGCACGAGAAATTAGTATCTGAATTGGGTACACCCAATATGGGGAATATCCATGAGTAGATATTACTACCAATGTCAACCTGAATGCTATCTGAAAAAGGTGCATGGTGAGTCGCCATCTTGTTCATTCAAAAACGGTGTCATGTAAAATACACAAATGCTTTATTAGGACACTTTTGAACACATTTCCTTTACGTGAGCAAGGCTTCAAAGCTGAAACATGTTGTTGAAGGAATAAACACCCTTGAATTTATTTCGGGCGTGGATTATCGTTTTTGAGAGCGCACGACATTGGAAACTCTCTCAGCAAAAAAAAAATATATATATATATATCCATACTAATATAATAAAGAGAGAGCCCAAACCTTTGAGGCGGGTAATCTCAGGAACCACAGCACCAATCACAACACCCAATACAGCGTTGGAAAGGGCAGTTGCAGCAAAAGGACATAGGCTATGCAGACGCCCACCATATACATTTAAAAGGTCAAAGAACCGTGCCAGCAAAGTAGTCCCTTGTGGGCGTGTCTGCGTTGTGCTGCGGGCTTGTGCTGGGGGCGTGACAAACGCTGGGGGCGTGTGGTACGTTCCGCCCTTCATGCCATGTCTCATATCTTGTGCTAATCCACCCTGCTCCCTTTAAATACCCCTGCACCCCATAATCATAACCCACCCTTACTCCTTAAAATACCCCAACACCCTTAATTACTAACCCATCTTAACCCTATAAATATACCCTGTACCCCAAAATCCAAACCTATCCCTAAACCCTAAAAATACCCCTGTACCCCAAAACCCAAACCTAGCCCTGAACCCTAAAAATACCACTGTACCCCACAGCTCAAACCTACCCCATAACCATAAAATACCCCTGTACCCCAAAACCTAAACCTAGCCCTAAACCCTTAAAATACCCCTGTACCCCAAAACACAAACCTACCTCTGAACCCTAAAATACCTCTGTACCCAAAAACCCAAACCTAGCCCTGAACCCTAAAATTAACCCTGTACCCCAAAACCCAAACCTACCCCTGAATCCTAAAATACCCCTGTACCCCAAAACCCAAATCTAGCCCTCAACCCTAAAAATACCCCTGTACCCCAAAACCCAAACCTAGCCCTGAACCCTTAAAATACCCCTGCACCCCAAAACCCAAACCTACCACTGAACCCTAAAAATGCCCCAAAACCCAAACCTAGCCCTGAACACTAAAAATAGCCCTGTACCCCAAAACCCAAACCTAGCCCTGAACCCTAAAAATACCCCTGTACCCCGAACCCTAAAAATACCCCTGTACCCCAAAGCCATACCTATCCCAAAACCCTAAAACTACCCCTGTACCCCATAACCCAAAACTATATCTGAACCCTTAAAGCACCCTAACACCCAAAACATATACCTCAGTACCCCAAAACATACACCCATATACCCATACTTACCTTATCCAAACATTAAAAAAATGCTTTTACCATTCATGCATTTACAACGAATTTCGTTGTAAATGTATGCATGGTAAAAGCATATAAAATGTAATGCCATGCGTTATAATGGCATTGTGGAGTCATGGTACTTTCGTAATTAAAGTATGCGGAGTGATGGTATGCGGAAAGAAAGTTGCGGAATAATGGTTGTTTACCCTCCCCCGGTAAGTACATTGGTGGCACGGCGGCCCACATCTCCAGCAACATACTCATATTTTTTCACCACCCATTTGAAAAATGCACAGGTCTCTCTCACTGTTATACTTGACATTGACACCTTCCGAAACGAATGCTTGAGGCAATTGAGTGATCGGAAATCATATCTCCCACTCACAGAAGACCCCACTGAACGATTAAGAACTAAGATTGGGCATATGGTGGAAGAAGCAACATCTGAAGGGTGGATTACACCACAAGAAGGCCAGTACCTTATAACCACTCACCCTACCATTCCATACTTCTATTGCCTCCCAAAAGTCCACAAACCCCAAAGACCTCCTGTGGGACGGCCTATCATTTCTGGAATTGGATCCCTTCTGGAACCTTTGTCCACCTTTGTGGACTCTTTTTTGAATCCAATGGTTAAGGCCATGCCAACATTTCTTTAGGACACTAAGGATGTCCTGAGACTCCTTCCTGAAATACAATATGACATCAGTACTGACATTCTGGTATCTTTTGACGTAGAGTCATTGTATACTTCAATTCCCCAGACAGAGACTCTTGAAGTAGTGGGCCAATTGTTGGAACAGAGTGACCATCATTCCATCACGCCAGTATCATTTATAATGGACTTGGCTGAGATAGCTATGAAGGAAAACTATTTCCGGTTCGAAGACACTTCCTACCTACAAACATCTGGTACCAGTATGGGTAGTGTCTTCGCACCGAGCCTCGCTAATCTATACGTGCACAACTTCGAACAGCAGGTAGTGCTAACACCCATGAATCCTTATCTATTGTCGCTCCATGTATGGAAGCGATATATAGACGATATTTTAGTTGTATGGCGCGGGACGGAAGAAGATCTGTTGGCATTTCACCAGTGGCTTAATATCCAGAATACATATTTCAAGTTCACTGTGGAACACAGTAAGACTGGGTTGGCCTTCTTGGATCTTATGATCTTAGCAACTGTGAACGGCCTTGAATCGGAGCTCTATCGAAAGCCAATAGCAAAGAACGCTCTACTCAACTACGAAAGCTGTCACCCGCGGGCTCTCAGAAAAAACTTGCCATTTGGCCAGTTTCTCAGGGTCCAGAGGAACTGTTCCAAAAAAGAAGCATTCAACACCCACTCAAAAAATCTGGAGAGACAACTTCGTGAAAAGAACTATCCCAAAAAGATAATCCGACAATCCAAGAAGAGGGCTTCAAACAACAATAGAGAGTCCCTCCTTGAAATTCAGCCACCAAAGGACAAAACGGATCGTATCACTTTTGTGAACACCTTCAATACCAGATCTAATCAGGTACAGAAGATCATTAAGAAACATTGGTCTATACTCAACACTGGAGGTGATGGGATTCCGCTACCTTTGTTCGCGTTTAAGAGAGGTCAAAGTCTGAAGGACCAATTGGTCCACACACGCCCAAAGAACAAGGAACCAAGGCAAGTGGGTACCCTGTGGGATTTGCCACCGATACAAGGTCATCACCCTTGTGGTGCGTGTTCTGTATGCCCTCAGACCTGTAAATCCACAACAGTTGACATAGGTACAAATAGACCTTGGTTACAACGTAATTATACGAACTGTAATAGTGTAAATCTAATCTATTTGATAACCTGTCCCTGTCAGAAGAAATATGTTGGCATGACGACGAGAAAGATACGGACCAGAATACAGGAACACAAGAGCACCGTTCGCTGTCGCAAACAAGCCACCCGCCTGACTGCACACTTCTTGGAAGTGGGACATGGCCCTAATGAGTTCCACTGGACTGTGCTTGAACAGCCTCGTATCCCTGATTCGTGCCCAGACATAGGCCGCTTTCTGTTCAAAATTGAACAGAAGTGGGTCTATAAGCTCAATAGCGATAAGGGTGGGCTGAATGAGCCAATACCGTGGATGTCTCTCTGAAGTATCTTCCAGACTATCATGACTGATCTGAACGCTTTGCCATGATAATCTAGTCTGGATGCAATGCCTTATGCAAAACATCGCAAAACTATCTTAGAACAGTATATATATGTTTAATAATCTCAAAATGAATCCATATAACACACTATGATTCATAAACACTAGATCTACTCTGATGGCAGTAATGTCCGTTTCCCATACACATATAAAAAATAACTCTAGTTCCTAATCACAGCATTTATAAGAAACTATAATAAACAAAAAACTACAATCATGGCAACCTCAAACATCGAGCTAGCATGAGGAACACCAAAGATGTTTCATGAGATGTTAATACGCAGTCTTTTAATGATAATAGGGACAGTTCTTACATTTTTACATGATCACAGTACATTTTCTAAATATTAGTAAGTTTAGAAAACCACAACTATGGCACCTTATAAATCGAGTTAGCGCTATGAATATTAGTTAAGGTGAGCGTTCCATCATGTATAAATTGTAACGCGACTTGGTGTTCGTTCCCGCGCATTTTTGTGCAATTATCACACAACATCTAAAAATAAAAGTGTTCCTGACTTTGTAAATGCAGAACTACAAAAACGGAAGAATACGGACTAGAACTCCCGCCTACCCAGAGAGTCATGTGACCGACGCTACTAGCCCGGTACACTTCCGGGTTAAATATGGTATTCGCCTGCCGTTCGGTGCCTCCCCAGACAGCTCGGAAGACTGCCGGGAGACACCGACGGACAGGTAAGTGGGACCCCTGTACCCTCCTGCGTGACAAACTGATACGCATGTGTAGCGCTTGGGACAGACACGCTGTCGCGCTATATGGGTTTCAGGCAGGCTTAAGATCAGCGGACCTGATAGAATTGGGGAATGCATGTTTGTTTATACACATGTCGAGAGGACCTATTAGACACGCAGTGCACAGCATGCCTATGCCTAATGTAATCAATGAGTTGCGATCTTGGGGCATATTTAATGCTAGTTCACTATACTTTCTACATGTCGAGAGGATTCATCAGACATGGGGGCTTTCATTAAAGCTGATGGCTTTCGATTTTGGCATTGGTAATACATCGCCTCATCAGATAAGCTATCATAATTTGGCCTTTTTGAAATATAATGGTCCTTTGATAATGTGGATTTAGGACAACATCACAAATCCACTTTGTTACCCTCATTGAAACAACATAGCCATACAGTTTCCAAACAGATAATTACGGATATATGATGTTACAACGCAGACTTTTACTCCGCATACTGTTACAACGCGGTTTTTACAACGCGGATACTGTAACAACGCATGTATTTACAACACATTTTTTTACAACGCAGGTACCTTTACAACGCAGACCATTACAACGTAAGTATTGGTAAGTATATGTTAATATTAATAATATAATAGTAACTTAATTTTAAAAATATAATTTAATGTAATTTTAAATAATTTAATTTCCGTTAATTATTTTAAATTTAAAGTAATATTACTTTATTTTTACCATGTACCCCTGTACCCCAGAAACTGAAAACTGACCCTAAACCCCAAAAATAAATTAAAGTAATTTTAAGAAATATAATTTAAATTAATTATTGAAAATTAAAAAAAATATATATATATTTTTACCCTCTACCCCTGTACCCCAAAAACTCAAAACTGACCCTCAACCCCAAAAATAATGCAATGTAATTTAATTTAATTTATTTACTATTAAATAATTTAATTTAAAATTAAATTTAATTTATTTTTACCCTGTGACCCTGAACCCTAAAAATACCCCTTTACCCAAAAACTGAAAACTGACCCTGAACCCTAAAAATACCCCTTTACCCAAAAACTGAAAACTGACCCTGAACCCTAAAAATACCCCTTTACCCAAAAACTGAAAACTGACCCTGAACCCTAAAAATACCCCTTTACCCAAAAACTGAAAACTGACCCTGAACCCTAAAAATACCCCTTTACCCAAAAACTGAAAACTGACCCTGAACCCTAAAAATACCCCTTTACCCAAAAACTGAAAACTGACCCTGAACCCTAAAAATACCCCTTTACCCAAAAACTGAAAACTGACCCTAAACCCTAAAAATACCCCTTTACCCAAAAACTGAAAACTGACCCTGAACCCTAAAAATACCCCTTTACCCAAAAACTGAAAACTGACCCTGAACCCTAAAAATACCCCTTTACCCAAAAACTGAAAACTGACCCTGAACCCCAAAAATACCCCTTTACCCAAAAACTGAAAACTGACCCTGAACCCTAAAAATACCCCTTTACCCAAAAACCCAAAACTGACCCTGAACCCCAAAAATACCCCTTTACCCAAAAACTGAAAACTGACCCTGAACCCTAAAAATACCCCTTTACCCAAAAACCCAAAACTGACCCTAACCCCTAAAAATACCCCTTTACCCCAAACATATAACATTTAAAAAATAACTATATACTTTCCAATACTTACGTTGTAATGGTATGCGTTGTAAAGGTACCTGCGTTGTAAAAAAATGCGTTGTAAAAACATGAGTTGTAACAGTATCCGCGTTGTAATGGATGCGTTGTAACAGTAGTGCGTTGTAAAAAATGCGTTGAAACAGGTGCACACCGATAATTACTATAAGAAGCCATGAATGTGATTTTTGTTTTTACTCCTTCGCTTTTTAATTTAGAGCGGTGCTCCTCTAAACCTGAGCTGCTGCCAGGTGGGGTGAAGCGCAACAACCACAACCAATGGGTGAGTGGTTACAACCAATGTTAATTCAAACGAATGTGATTACTAGACATTGGTAGTCATTGAGATGTATTACACTACTTTGAGAACATCTTTATGAAACTGACACAATGGGGTCCATTAGGATGGCGGCCGGGCTTTGCCCGCCCGCCACCCTAACGGAGAAGAGGACCGCCCGCTAACAGTGCGGGGGTCCCGACATATGTATTAGGATGCGCCCGCCACACAGGCGGGTGCATCCTGTATGTCTACCATTGCGGCGGGCGGAGCAGGAATCTCCGCCCGCCGCAATGGTAAAAGTGCACGTTTTGCTTGGCAACGCGCAACACGACAGGCACCGCGCGGTGCCTGCCATGTTGCACTCTGACATGCGGGGGGGTACCATAGGTACCCCCCATGTGCACCCCCCAAGCCACGGACTCCCAGGGGGCCCGCAAGGGGCCCCCGCAGGGAGTCTCCGCATGCCTTTCCGTGGCGGCATTGCCGCCACGGAAATGCACTGTGTAATGCACATAGTAATATGGCGGGCGGTGTCTACAAGACACCGCCACCATGTTACAGGCTTTCCGCCCCGGCCGCTAGGCGACCGGGGCGGAAAACAGGCGGGCGGTGTTTCCGACCGCTGCGGTCCCCTCCGCCATCGTAATATGGCGGGGGGGAATGCAGGGAAGGATGGCGGGCGGATTGCCTCCGCCAGGGTGGCGGTGGCCACCGCTACCCTGGCGGAGGCAATCCGCCCGCCATCCTAATGGGGCCCAATGTCTTGTCATGTGTTTTACATATCCGCTCCTGTGGATGCCGTGTCTCTGACGTGGTGCGACAACAGTATGTGGTTGTACTAACAATCTGGATATTTCAGGTGATATGTTTTTTTATCTTTCACATAAAAAGCAGTAGTTATGTTACAACGGGTCCTGAAGAAGGCATGAAAAATGTTTGTTGATATGCTGAAACATGTTGACCACTACTGATCACGGATATTTTGTTAAATCTGTGTTTGCACTGAGTTTTTAGATTTGGAAGTCTGGGGGATACCAATAAATCATTTATATCCACCTAGCCTATCTAATTTTATGTATTGCACCTTTCACTTTTTTTACTCACTCTCACACTGCTTTTTCATTAGCCACACCAACACTGTAAAAAATTTTTTACACGACCTCCCTTTATAAGTACACTTCATGCACATTTGATTATGGCTAAGATAACAACTAGCCGTGTGTTATGTCTCCTGGGCAAGGAGTACCCAAATGATGCAAAAGAGGGCGGTACAGTGTGGTTTCTGATGGGAATTTTTCCCTATGCCCTTGAGTCTTAACTCAAATACTATCACACTTAGTTCACTTTGTTGGTTCCCACTAAGTTGTCTGTACGGTGTTGGGGCTACGTCCACAGTTGAGTGGTTTCTTCGACCTTTAGGTACTCTTTTGTGTATTGAGAGACTGTTTTGGGGCATGTACCTAAGGTGAGTCGTTAAATTCGCCCTTGGACCCTCTTATTAAAGTGTTTGGATTTTGTCTCTCTCATTGATGACCAGCACCGACATACACTTTTAAACACACCTCCCGCTACAAGCTCTAAAATTGTGAACTTTAGAGCTGGGGAGCTAGGTTCGAATCTCGGCATCAGCTCAACATCCAGTGATTTCAGGCAAATCGCTTTGTCTCCCCGTGCCTACCACAAATGAATGTGTTCTTCTGTAATGTAAATTGTGCTCATGCCATGTTGTCGAGTTCGCTCTATATAATATTGCATGGAAAAATAAAGTAGGGAAACTCGAGTTCACACACTACTGAACGCACACTCTTAAGTGCATCAGCAGTGCACTGTGAATCGGAGCGTTTCACAGGCCTGTCACAGATAAGAAATGCTATCAAAACGAAATCCTACAAAACAATATACTACTGGCCGGCAGCAATTCATACCCGGACAACGTTGGGAAGGGCTGCTAGTATATATATATAGTGTAACATAAATAATACACATATTTATTTAACATCATAACATTTGTAATATTATTTTTAAAGTATTAGCATGAATTAATATATATAAGGGGGGGCGTGGCTTGGATGCCGCGGGGACTGGCAGCGTGAGCCCGGAGCTCCGCACCCGATTCCCGATAACATCCTGAAAATGGCACGAAATCCGTTGTGCACAGAGTTATCCTAGCAGCGCAAGGCATCGGAACGGCAGTGGAGCCCCAGGAACTGGACACAACGCCACTCTGGCTGTAAAACGACCAGCTAGCGAGGACAAAGGAACATTGGGCGATCTGACCCAAAATGGCGGATGGCACTCAGCGCCGGCACACCTAAGAACCGATAGTGCACGGTGACCTCCCCGAACGAGTTGGGAAGTGAGGCGCCAAGACTGATCTGGGGCCGAGTCGCGGGCAGTATTGACGGTGTCTGTGCTGCCGGAGGTGGGGATAGTTGGCAGGACGCTCCCTGCGAGGACCTACCCAGAGTAAGCGAAACCGGAGGAAGCATCGAGGATAAGGGGGCCCTGGGGCAGCGAAAGAGTGTCCTGGTGCTGGTTGCCACTGAGACCCAGACCGGGATAGCGTTTGAGCGCCCAGGAGGCAACGGGCTCTACAAGCGGAATAGCGGCAATAGCTGGGGCACTGTGCTAGCCTGCAGCCACGTATGAGGTGAGTGGAGCGAAGAGGGCACAACATTGGGGGTTCCTCTAGACCCTGGTGGAGTGCCTGCCTGGAAAAGGTTTGGAGTGTTGAATGTTGCACCGAGGCTGGCCGGGCCTACAAGAGGAAAGCTGTGTATGCCTGGTGCGTGTGCGACCCTTCAGGGCTGGAAGCTGACACGACAGGGCGATGAGTAGCTGCTGGGAGATTGGTACTGACCGGCATCTATGAGCTAACGTTTGGAGTGTGTTGGAAACGGCTTGAGACCCCAGACTAGCAGATCTGAAGGCCCGGAGTGTGCGCCTGCTGAAATTCCACTGCCTGGAGGGGAGCGGAGAGAACCCCCCTCTGGAATTGCGGAAAGGGTGCGGACGGCCGGCGGAAAGGGCAAGATGGTGAAGCCCAAGGGGAGAGTGGAGGAAGCTGCTGGCTCTGAGGCGCCAGATGGCTCGGTGCAGAGCCCTGCGGATTTACAGCAGCTGCAAGACCGTATCCTGGAAGCCATTACGGCCACGAAGGACGCTCTGCAGCAGGACATAGCTCAGGTGGCGATGGGGTTGGGGCTTCTGCGAGCGGATCACGACAAACTGAAAGACAGGGTCAAAAGCACGGAGGACACCCTGCAAGAGATGGTACCGGAGCATAAATCCATGGAGGGACGGTTGGTGGATGCGCTTGATCGCATACAGGTACTGGAAAGGCGGGCTGAGGACGCGGAAAACCGCAGTAGGTGCAACAATGTACGCTTGGTGGGTCTGCCGGAGAAAAAGGAAGGTGAGGACATGGTGGGATACCTTGAAAACTGGTTACGAACGGAAGTAGCGCCGGAGGGCCTTTCGCCTTTTTTCACACTAGAACGAGTGCACCGGGTCCCAGCTAGGCCTCCTAGGCCGGGCCAACCACCCCGCCAAGTGGTGATAAAACTATCGCACTATAAAGACAGAGACTGGCTGTTGCAAAGGGCCAGAGACGTGGGCCCATTCCAAGTGGACAACAGCAACGTAACGCTGTTCCCTGACAATACTTTTGAGACTCAGAAACTGCGTGCTTCCTTTTTATCAATCAAGCTGGAACTGCGAGCGGAGGGCATAAAATACCTGCTCCTATTCCCGGCCAAGCTCGTAGTGGTGGATAGTAAGACGCTCTTCTTCCCTACGTCGGCGGATGCCTGGGCGTGGTGGGACACTTACAAGGCCGGGACGGACGGGGCAAAATTCAGAGCCTAAGAGGAGAAGCGTCAACAACCGGTGCGGAAATCGGAAACATGGGCAGAGATCTAGAAAACCCACGGAGTCTCAAATGGAAGAGGAGAGAAGAGCAGCGCTGCAAGCAGTGGTGGACTTATTGGGGACTGTGAGAACCCGTTCACGGAGGGGCTCGGACTCAGAGGGCCATGTTACGGGCTCGGAAACGGACCTATCAGACCTTAATCCTGCCACGGGCCCAGTGGTGACGCCGCAGACATAGGAGGAAATTATCAAAGCCTGAAAACGGAGATGAACAGTGCTGACTATATACTATGACTGGGGGGGCCTGTGCCAACCGATACTGAAGCATACAACAAAGCAGATCGGATGTTCGTGAGTGTTTATGAGGGGATTGCGGGGCGGGGGGATGGGACTGTGGTAACCGCCTTCGGGGCCGAGTTACGCCCTATTGGCTCATAAGGCCACCGTAGTGCAGACTGCAGAATAGGTGGGTAGTTGAGGGGGTTTATCTTGCCCTTTTCTAAGTTTGGATGGGAGCTGCTTTTGCGAAGTTAGGTCCTGTTCTGGGGGGGAGGGAGCCAAGAGTAGTTGGGGGGGCTCAAGGCGGGGGACATGGGAAGGGGGGGACAGTTGGGTTGGGAGGGTGCCACCGCGTACGCCTGGATGCGGACTTATGCTGCTGCATGTCGGTTAGTCTGGGACTATGGCTAATTCTGGAACAGTGAAATGTGTAACCTGGAACATGAGAGGGCTACATACTATGGCGAGGAGGCATAAGGTTCACTCTTACTTAGTTCGTAGAGGGGTTCAGATTGCGCTATTGCAGGAAACACATCTGACAAAGCAGAAGGGTGTTGCGCTGCAGCGAAGGTGGAGAGGACAACTGTTCAACACCACGTATTCTGCATTCGCTAGGGGCGCGTTGATCTGGATACGGGCGGGGACTCCTTTTCAGGTGGTTAGGCATACAATAGACCCAGAGGGTAGGTTTGTGGCCGTAGAGGGGAAACTTAAGGGCCGGCATATAGTGCTTTGTAGCGTGTATGCGCCCAACGTCGACCAATCGTCATTGTTAACAAGGCTCTCTGGTGCGTTGGCGAGCTACTTAGCGGGCCCAGTAGTCATGGGCGTAGACTTTAATTCAGTGGCAGACACTACACTGGATAGGTCCCATCCGCCTCTAGGAACATCCCTGGTGCACCGACTGGCGAAGCGTAGGCTTGAGTGGCAGGAGAGATGGGAGTTGGAGGACGCTTGGCGAGCACAACACCCAACTGTGAGGGACTACTCATATTATTCTAGCTTACATGACCTCCATGTCCGCCTTGATACTTTTCTGTGCTCCCCGCTCGTGATCTTTGCTGTGGCGGGAACTGAGTACTTAACTCGCACGCTGTCCGATCATAACCCCTTACTGCTAACGCTAAATTGGATGACTGAGATTTCGCGGGTCCCGACCTGGCAGCTGCGGCCTGACACACTAGACGACCCATTGCTTCGGGAGGGGCTGGGAGAGAGGATTACACATTATTTTGAAGAAAACAACGGCACCACGGCATCCAGAGCGATGGAGTGGAACGCCTTCAAGGTTGTTATCAGAGGCCACTGCATAGGGAAATATGCAGGAGTGCGCAAGGCTTTACTAGATGATTTGGATAAGGCAGAGAGGACAAGATGGCACGACCTAATTATCCTGAGCTACAGGATGCTGTCTGTGAGGCCAAGGAAGCAGTGGTGGTCGAAATGGAACGGCTTTGTAGCTTCAACCACAAAACCTATTTGATGAGGGCACACGCTGAGGGGGACAAGGCTGGGACGTTGCTCGCTTGGTTGGCCAACCCCACTAGACCTAGCCACCCGATCTTGGATATAGAGGGGGAAGGGGGCCGGATGTACAACACCCAAAAGGGAATATTGGACATCTTCCAATCATACTACAGAACGCTTTATGAGAGTGCGTTAGAAGGACAGGAATGCGAAATTGACACCTTCCTGGAGGGGCTGCAATTACCGCAGCTAGACCAAGAGCAGGCAGAGGCCCTGGGCAGGGATATTGAACTAGGGGAGATCGGGAGTGCTGTGAAGCGGATGGCTCATAATAAAACCCCGGGTTTGGACGGTTTGCCCATAGAATTTTACAGTAAATACCTAGAGCAGCTTGCTCCGCGGTTCCAAATGGTATATAATGTAGCCAAGGTAAGAGGCAGGTTACCTCAATCCATGTGTGAAGCTCTAATGTTCCCGTTGCTGAAGCCGGGGAGGGAGAGCTGCAGACTGGCATCCTATCAACCGTTGTCCATGTTAACAATGGACTACAAAATCCTGAGTACCATACTGGCGACCAGACTGCTACAGCACATGTTGGGGCTGATCCATAGTGACCAATCCGGTTTTATTCCCACGAGAAACACTACCATCAATATACGTAGACTAATACGTTTGCTGGGAGACCCAATGCCGAGTGCGCAATCGCCTTTAGTACTATCAATCGATATTGAGAAGGCGTTTGATAGCTTTGAGTGGGAATATCTGTACAGGGTCGTGCAGCGCTTTGGCCTTGGAGACGATTACATAGGCTGGACGAGAGTGCTGTATGCATCAGCGATGGCACAAGTGCGAGTGGGCTTCCTCATATTGCACCAATATTGGGTGTGCCGTGGCACTAGGCAGGGGTGCTCACTATCCCCCCTGTTATTTGCATTAACGATAGAGCCCTTTGCGGCGGAAGCCAGGACGGGACGTTATTACAAGGGCCTAGTCTACAGGGGAAGTCCACAGGTTAGCTCGCTGTACGCGGATGACGTCCAGTTATTTCTAGAGGACTCAAGCGAGGCGCTGGAGGGCGCAGAGAGACTTCATGCGCTCTTTGGCAGGTTGTCTGGTCTAAAAGTCAACTGGTCTAAATCCTGTTTATTTCCACTGCGACAGGGAGAGATGCGACCTACCACCCACCCGCTGCTCAATTGGGAGCCTAATTGCCTGAAATACTTGGGAGTACATGTGTACCATAAGGCTGCGGATATGCTGGAGGGCAATGTGGGCCGCTGTATCTGGGCACTGAAGGGCAGCATGTCCTTTTGGACCATCCTCCCCCTTTCGGTAACGGGACGCATTTTATTAGTGAAAATGATAGCTTTGCCACACCTTCTTTACTACTTTCGCACACTACCTGTGTGGATACCCGGTTCAGTCTTTCGACAGCTGAGGTCAATACTAATATTGTTTCTTTGGGGCACGGGCAGGCGTAGCATAGCGTTAGTTATGCTGCTACGATCGAAGGATGAGGGTGGCCTGGCGGTCCCGGATTTTGAACTCTATTATTTGGCGGCTCAATTGCAGATTTTCACGCAGGATGTGGCGAGGGTGTACAGAGGGCCAGAGCACGAGAGGGACGGGGGCAACCCCCGCCATGTTCTGGCATACATCACCTTACAGCAGAGGCTCGCCCTTAGAGATTTGTCTCTTGAGGAGCAGACGTTTAGGCTCTGCTGGAATTGATCGCAACGACGAACGGGGGTGCGGCGTATGTACGCACCTGAGATACCGCTGGGAATGGTGACGGCGCTCCCCCACGGCGGCGACTGGTCGCGATTACAGGTGTGGGAAGACACGGGGCTGCAAATGCTAGGCGACCTATACAAAGATGGGGCGTTAATCCCATACCAAACCTTAGAAGATCGATTTGACCTACCGAGTAGGGACTTTTTGATGCACGCTGCTGTGACCAGAGCTATGCAAGTGCACTGGGGGGCAAGGGCTTCTGGAGCCCGCTACGTCCATGACTTGCCATTACACTATGATGGCAGCTGGTACTTATAAAGCGGTAACGTGCCTTTACTCTAGAATGCTGCGTGAAACTTTGCAGCCCTTAACGGCACTGAAAGCTAAATGGGAATTGGATCTCCAGATAGAGATCCCTGATACTACTTGGGTGCAAATAGTGAGGCGAGCAAGGAAGAGCACGAGGACCGCACGCTTCCAATTGATACACTTTTATATCCTCCATAGAGCCAACCTCACACCAGGGAAAATCGGGAAGTATTTTGGAGCTGAGAACGCGGCATGCCCCGGATGTAATACGGTAGGGGCTGACCTGGGCCATATGGTATGGGACTGCCCTCACCTATGGGACTACTGGCGGGAGATTGGCGACACATTAAACGAAGTAACGGATAGGGATTTACAATACAACAAGGCTATTAGCGTACTGCACTGGTTTACGCACACACCCAAGAATAGGATCACAAGTAAATTTATAGATATGGGTATGGTCCTGGCCAAGAGAGAAATAACAAGAAATTGGAAATCGAAGAAGAGTCTCACGCACAGGCGGTGGGTCAATGAGTTTCTCAAATGGGCGGCGAGCGAAAGCACACTCTGATATCAGCTGGCTCGCCGCAAGTCTGACGACAGGGTACTGGAGGCAGCAGCGGTGTGGGAGACGTTGGTGCAGGCCTTACGAGACAGTACATTGGAGGAAGAAGAGGGACTCTCTGACTTAGGTGCTGAAGGTCCCATAAACACACCAGGTACACTTTCTCCATAGTTAATCAATCACTCCTGATAGTACTCATACACACACACTAACAACGAGCTCAGGCGTTGGTGGGGGCCCTTGTGAGTGGGTAGGGGAGGGGATTAGGGAGTTAAGAAGTTGGGGGGGAGATGGGGCTCGGGGTGGGGGACAAAAAAAAAAGTAAAAGTGGACTGAAGAAATCCTTGCATGAAGAATACTAATGTCTAAAGGTTGGTGAGAATGTAATGTAATGTAATTATGCACTTATATAGCGCGGCTGTCACTCCAAGGAGCATCTTGGCGCTTTTAGCCCGTAGCCTAGGTGGAAGGCCGGAAACAGTCAGTTCGCACGTCTATCTCGTCTATACTGAAACACAACTGTGTCTAAACCAGAGTCATACAGACCGTATCTGACAGGTTGAAAATCCATGTTTTCAAAGCCTTACGGAAATGATTCTCAGCAGAGATCAGGCGCAGATTGTGTGGGAGTTTATTCCAAGCCTTTGCGCCCAGTGTTGCGAGGGATTTCCCTCCTCTTGTTGAGAGTCTGAATTTGTGGATCTGTAACAGATTCATGTTTGCTGATCTGAGGGAACGTGTTTGTGCATACTGTTTGAACCAGGGGAGAAAGTATTTGGGTCCTTTTTGGTGATAAGCTCTGAAGGTAATCACTAGGATCTTGCGTTTGTGAATGGGTAGCCGGTGTAGGGCCTTGAGAGCAGCCGAGGCAGATGACCTCCTCGGCCATTTTAAAACCAGGCGGGCAGCAGCATTTTGGACAACCTGCAACCTATGCAGGACAGAACGATTTAGTCCTGCATATAAACTGTTGCAGTAGTCCAAACGAGAAGTTACGAGTGCTACTGTCACCGTCTTCCTGGCTGTCAGAGGGAGAAAATCAAAAAACTTTCTGAGTCCTCTGATGATGTTAAAACAAGATCCTGCCACTGCCCCTGCCTGCTGTTTGAAAGATAAGGCACTATCAAACCTGATCCCTAGGTTCCGGCCGTAGCGATGGTATCGGGAGGGGACTCCGCATCCGATGGCCACCATAGGCTCGGGGAAAAGGGGTTTTGGGGGCCGAAAGGTATAATTTCGGTCTTCCCGGTGTTGCATTTTAGATGGTTCTCACGCATCCAAATGAAGGTCGCGGTAAGGCAGTCTTTTAGATTTTCCTCTGCCTTTCCATTTTCCCTATCTAGAACTAGAATGAGCTGAGTGTCGTCAGCGTATGATATGGTACTGATGTTAAAGGACGAAATCAGCTCAATCAAGGGGGTCATATATAAGTTGAACAGTACCGGGCTCAGACTGGAGCCCTGCGGTACCCCTGTTTGCGTGATTTTTTCCTTCGAGCAGTGTTCTCCCAACACCGTGACCTGTCTACGATGGTCTAGGAAGTTCTTCAACCAGTCCAACACAGTGCCCGCTATCCCCGCCGCTTCCAGACGACTGATCAGTATTGAGTGGGACACCGTATCGAAGGCCGCCGATAGATCAAGTAAGACAAGGACGGCCTTCCTCCCTTGATCCATGGCGGTCTTCAGTGTCTCCACGGTGTACAAAAGGGCAGACTCGGTGGAGTGTGAGGCCCGAAACCCAGATTGATTAGGGTGCAGGATGTCCTCATCCTCCAGGAACTTAGTCAACTGTTTGGTCGCCACAGTTTCAGTCATTTTAAAAAGCAGCGGGAGCAGGGAGATTGGGCGGAGGTTGGAGAGTGTTGAGGGGTCTGGCAAGGGTTTTTTTTGCAGCGGTTTTACTGCCGCCAGTTTCCATTCCGATGGAATCTCGGCAGAAGACAGAGATGAGTTTATGATGCTGTTAATGATGGGGTTAACTGTATCTACTAAGGCATGTAACAGCATAGGGGGACAAGGGTCGAAAGGAGAGCCAGATTTAGTGGACAGAATCAGTTGACGTGAGTCTTCTGGGCTAATAGGCAGGAAATCACAGAATTGTGCTATTCCTGGGGCAGTTTCCAGGTCTTCTACTGCCTTGGCAGCGGGCTGTTCAGAAAAGTCTTTAGTGAGGTTTGTTATTTTCTGCTCGAAATAGTCTGCAATCGAATTGCATAAAGTGAGGGAGGGAAGGATCTCTGATAGAAGGAACCTTGGTTTCATAAAATCGTTGACTACTTGAAAAATCTCTTTCTGTTTATTATTTGAAGAATCAATTGCTTTTAAGTAATATTCCTTTTTGGCAGTTTTAATCTGTGCATGGTATTGCTTCCTGAATTCTTTATAGTGGCTGCGATCCTCTTCCTTATACAGACGGCGCCATTTTCTCTCCAATCTTTTGACCTCTACGTGCTTCTCTTTTAAGGAGAGCGAGAACCAGGGTGCCAATTTTTTGTTCTGGTGTGGTTTACTGGGATTTGTGGTCTTAGGGGGACCACAAATTTCCTTAATCCAGTGGTTAAAGTTTTTATTATCTGCTTCCGTGACACCCGTAAGAGTGGGTTTCAGTGCCGCAGCTCTCTGCTGCAGGTCTGGATCCCTACTTATTTTCTTCCAATCATGTTTCATACTGGCGTCAGCCCTAGGGAGACCCTTTCTGATCCCCTTCCCCTCCATTAAGAGGTCAAATGGTATGAACATGTGGTCGGTCCAGGTTAGGGGGCAGGGCGGTTTGACCTGTAAGGATGTTAAATTTGTGCATACGCAGTCCAATAGGTGTCCTGCCTTATGCGTAGGGTCCCGTGTTAGTAGGGTCAGCCCCAGTTCGTCTATTAGATCTTTAAAACAAGATGCATTGGCGTCAGAGTCAGAGTCAAGGTGGAGATTTAGATCGCCTAAAACAGTAATATTAGCGAATTTGAGGGCGAGATTGCTAATCACCTCCGCTAGACTATCTAGGAAGTTTTTCTGTTGACCCGGTGGTCGGTATATCAATACTCCAGACAGAGTGAAAGTAGTGGACTTGTATATATGGAGAATGAAACCCAGGCTTTCCGCCTCCTTGATATCTGGAAGTTCAAATGTGGTACATTTGATGGAATCGTGATGGATAATGGCGAGCCCCCCCGCGTTGTATCTGCCTATCCAATCGCTGGATGTGATACCCTTGCGGCAGAGCTAAAACAACATCAGGGGTACACCAGGCTTTAAGCAACGTCTCTGTAACGAACAAACAATCCAGGTCGTTCTCCGCGATTAAATCATGAACATGCGCTCCATTTTTACACATTGACCTGGCGTTAATGAGTCCCCCACGGAAAGTTGTTAAGCCATTAGGCGTAATGGTATGTATCTCCGGGATTAGCTCAGCTCTACAGTGTTTACAGCATGAGGGTCCCCGCCAGGTGTCTGCTTGCAGTGTGTTTTGGCAGCAACTATCCTGGGTCTGCAGCGAGTATATCATATCTCTAGAAATATGTAAATCGTGACTGGGATGGCTAAGAGGGGTGTCCCTAGTCCCGGCCGCGGCACGGACGGGCACAGACGGGCTTACCTCTGGCGCACCTCCGGCGCGCCATCGGTGCGCCCGCTGCGCGCGTCCGCTGCGCGTCAGCCCCATGTGATCCATCGCATGACGCCGCCCGACCTCCGGGTTGTGGGCTAACAGGCCGTGTACGAAGATCATTTGAACAAGAAATACGCACTAGCGTTGGCAGTGCAGGGTCTTTATAAAAGTATGCTGTATATCTTGGTTCTGCAATAAAAACGGTAAAAAAAAATGAATTAATATATATAAATATATATAGAGACATATTTTAATAAATGTAAAATAAAAAAATAATAGAGTGTATAACAAATATTTGTATTATATGTTCATAGTAATACATTTAAAATATCATTTTTTTTACTGTAATGTAAAAAGAATTCTTAATAATTATGTTACAGTATATGTATATAATGTGTATACATAATATAATATACAAAATATATATACAAATATAAACACATATATACATATATGTTTGTGTGTTTATTGAAGTGTAGATTTAAATATATAGGGGCCAATTAGGATGCTGTTGAGAAACGTTCTGAATCGGATTCTGGTCTTCCAAATCCAGTTCGGATCCTGTCTTTTCCACCGATTTAGAAAGGTTTCCGAACAACCGATTACGGTGTTCGTAAGGCGTTTGGACTTTCCATCTTGGTTCTTACGGCATTCGGAGGAACCGAGTCGTTTGGTACCGACTCGTACTGGTCTACGGACCGCATTTCTGGCCAATCTTTTACGATGTCAGATTCGGACAGGTTTTCCAAATCGATTGTTCCAATTTGGTTCGGCAGTCATGATCTGGCTTTGGGTGCCTGCAGCAGGCCCCCCTTTACCCTGGGCCTTCCAAATCGGTCGCGTAGGGGTACCCAAGGGACCCCCTTTCCAACCATGCACAGTGTGGCAGGCACCAAGGGGTTCCCACCACAGGGTACACGATTTTCCCCAAACACCCCTATCTTCACTAGGAACCTGTGGTTCGGTTGGAACACAGGCTCTCATTAAGGTCAATGGGAGCCTGACCAAATCATATCTGGAAGCATCGTAATCAGTCATTGCGACTCTCCGGATCCGATTCGGTTGGAACCCATTCTCAGACCGATTCAGTCGGAATGCTTTCTGAACGGCATCGTAATCGGCCCCAGAGTATTCAATATCAGTGGAGTATTTGTGATCCTTGAAACTTGAGAAATGAATGAGGGCATGGGCTGCCACCTTTGAAAGTGTGGACTCAGTGGGTCTGTTTTGGCTTATAACCTGTAAATCATAAAAAATGAGCAATCAGGCAAAGGCTGTAAAAGAAATTCACAGAATCTGCAAATAATATTGCTTAGCCCACTAAAGGGCGATAAATGTGCCACTATTAGCACACTGGAGGGTGATAGAACAATTGAAATAAACTGTTGGACCACAAATATCAACATGCATTCAGGAAGACAAATAAGGACTGACTGGAGAGAGTTAAACAGGATTCCCAGCATCGTGCCATACGTGGTAGACTAGTCCAGTCAAGTCAAGTCAAGTCAAATCAATAAAGCTTTATTCAATTTGCGTTATAAAATCATAAAAGCACAATTTTAAATGTATGAACAATCAATGCAGGATTAAAACGACATATTAAAAATACTAATTATAAATTCATTAAATAATAAAAATATAAAATTCATAAGGTCAGAAGTACTATACAAATCTGGTCCAGGTAGGGAAAAACATATTCGAGCCATGCGAGTCAAGAATTGATATACTTTAACTAATAAGTGCACTTTACATGGTATTTCAATATTTAATGACTAGTTTTAGATGAGAAGTTACTGCCTTAGTTACAATATCAGTCTCCAGTTGTTGGAGTTTTAAAAATGCCACTCTACACTTGTTTATCCCCCAGGACATAAGTATTGAGCTTAAGGATCTTTTTCTAGGAACTGTATAACATTTGCAAAACAGGATGCAGTGGATATTGGATTGATGGAGACGTCATCACATGGGCAATTTAACAGATCCTTTGACCAGTCATTACATTCTGGGAAAGTTATCCATCTATACTACTATTATAAAGAGAGAACGTTGTCCTTTGATGCAGGTAAACTCGAAAAGTACACCACCAATCCAAACACCCAATACATCTTTGAAAAAGTCAGGGCAAGCAGATGGACATAGGCTATATAAGAAAAATATATATATATTAGAAGGGAAAAGTAATTTTTAAGGAAAAGTAGTCCCTTCGAAGTAACGCCAGCTAACGACGTGCGTGCTGACATCACGGTCGGTGGCCAGGAGCACGGAAGCCGGAAGCAACACCCTGCGAGGGCCAGAGCGCGGGAAGCAACACCCTGCGAGGGCCGGAGCGCGGAAGTGACACCCTGCGAGGAGCGGACAGGAGCACCGAAGCAACACCCTGCAATGTTTGGAGCGCGGAAGACACACCCTACGAGGAGCGCCCAAGAGAAAGAAGCGACACCCTGTGAGGTCCGGAGCGCGTAGGAGCGGCCAGGAGCGCGGGGAGGACCGTCGACATCGACATGCCCAGGGGAGCGCAGAGTAAAAGCGGCCAGGAGCGTGGACAGAAGCGGCCAGGAGCAAGAAAATGGGAGCAAGGAAACAACACCCTGCACACGTGATGCTGGTGAGTACGCTGTGCTGTGAGTACGCTCTGCTGTGACTACGCTATGCTGCTCCCGCTGCTGGCCGCTCTGCTACGCGTCTCCTGCTGCGGTGCTGCTCCCAGCCCCCTTCTGCCCCGGACAACGTCGGGAAGGGCTGCTAGTACTAATATAATAAAGAGAGAGCCCAAACCTTTCAGGTGGGTAATCTCAGGAACCACAGCACCAATCACAACACCCAATACAGCTTTGGAAAGGGCAGCAGAAGGACATAAGCTATGCAGACGCCCACCATATACATTTAAAAGGTCAAAGAACCATGCCAGCAAAGTAGTCCCTTGTGGACGTGTCTGCGTTGTGCTGCAGGCATGTGCTGGGGGCGTGACAAACGCTGGGGGCGTGTTGTACGTTCCGCCCTTCATGCCATGTCTCATATCTTGTGCTAATCCCACCCTGATCCCTTTAAATACCCCTGCACCCCATAATCATAACCCACCCTTACTCCTTAAAATACCCCAATACCCTTAAATACTAACCCATCTTAACCCTATAAATATACCCTGTACCCCAAAATCCAAACCTATCCCTAAACCCTAAAAATACCCCTGTACCCCAAAACCCAAACCTAGCCCTGAACCCTATAAATACCCCTGTACCTCAAAACCCAAACCTAACCCTGAACCCAAAAATACCCCTGTACCCCAAAACCCAAACCTAGCCCTGAACCCTAAAAATACCACTGTACCCCAAAACTCAAACCTACCCCATAACCCTAAAATACCCCTGTACCCCAAAACCCAAACCTAGCCCGAACCCTTAAAATACCCCTGTACCCCAAAACACAAACCTACCCCTGAACCCTAAAACTACCTCTGTACCACAAAACCCAAACCTAGCCCTGAACACTAAAAATAGCCCTGTACCCCAAAACCCAAACCTAGCCCTGAACCCTAAAAATACCCCTGTACCCCGAACCCTAAAAATACCCCTGTACCCCAAAGCCATACCTATCCCAAAACTACCCCTGTACCCCATAACCCAAAACTATATCTGAACCCTTAAAGCACCCTAACACCCAAAACATATACCTCAGTACCCCAAAACATATACCCATATACCCATACTTACCTTATCCAAACATTAAAAAAATGCTTTTACCATTCATGCATTTACAACGAATTTCGTTGTAAATGTATGCATGGTAAAAGCATATAAAATGTAATGCCATGCGTTATAATGGCATTGTGGAGTCATGTTACTTTCGTAATGAAAGTATGCGGAGTGTTGGTATGTGGAAAGAAAGTTGCGGCATAATGGGTGTTTACCCTCCCCCGGTAAGTACATTGGTGGCACGGCGGCCCACATCTCCAGAAACATACTCATATTTTTTCACCACCCATTTGAAAAATGCACAGGTCTCTCTCATTGATAGCCAGTACCGACATACACTTTTAAACACACCTCCCGCCACAAGCTCTAAAATTGTGAACTTTAGAGTTGGGGAGCTAGGTTTGAATCTCGTCATCAGCTCAACATCCTGTGATTTCAGGCAAATCGCTTTGTCTCCCCGTGCCTACCACAAATGAATGTGTTCTTCTGTAATGTAAATTGTGCTCATGCCATGTTGTCGAGTTCGCGCTATATAATATTGCAAGGAAAAATAAAGTAGGGCAACTCGAGTTCACACACTACTGAACGCACACTCTTAAGTGCATCAGCAGTGCACTGTGAATCGGAGCGTTTCACAGGCCTGTCACAGAAAAGAAATGCTATCAAAACGAAATCCTACAAAACAATATATTACTGGCCGGCAGCAATTCATACCCGTACAACGTTGGGACGGGCTGCTAGTTAATCTATAAAATGAATCAGTACGAAAACGTGTCAGTAACATCCGAGTGTAACAACTTGATTCATGTAGCAAGTACGGTTGGACCCCCTCACAGATGGTCATCAGGTGATTTTCCATCATTGTACGTTTCGTCTTTTCAACAAGCCACCTTTTAGTCTCTAAATGTTCCAGAGCCTCCTTTTTTTATGTATTTCTGGATACAAGTTCCATACTAGCTGGCGTTTAAAAATATTATGGGTGCCCCATCTGCTGCATCAAATTTTTTACATAGTGAATCCATTTGATACTGACCACTCCATCTAATTTAAGGCAATCTACGATGATGTCTCTATTGAAGCCCATTTCCGCTGTAACCCATATCTTCTGCCATAACAAAAGGGGAGCAATTTTGACAATATCCGTGATGTAAGTTAGACCCAGTTCACTATGGCAGCTGTAGGTTGCCGTGGATCTAGGCACTGCTAGCAGGTATCTAGTAAAAAGATTTTCACATCTTTGTAGCTGTTCCGCCTTTTCACTCCCCCAGATACCTGCCCCGTAGGTGCCAGTGGAGATGCACTTTGATTTGTAAATCTGCAGCAGTACTTTCTTAGCAAAATTTATCACAGCGCCTAAGGCCCTAGAAAAGGCTTAGGGCCAGATGTAGGTAGGCTTTTACGGGTCGGTAATGGCCGAAATCGGCCGTTACCGACTGATAAAAGCCTTTTCCAATGTAGGAAGCTTATTTACCGATTCAGTAAATTCCGAATCGGTAAATGTTGATTCGGTAAATACCGAATCAACATTTACCGATTCGGAATTTACCGATAAGCTTCCTACATTGGAAAAGGCTTTTATCAGTCGGTAACAGCCGATTTCGGCCGTTACCGACCGGTAAAAGCCTACCTACATCTGGCCCTAATTTTCTTGCGGTCACTGCAGCCTGCCATGTCCCATTTTTGTCAAAATTGATGCCTAGGTAAGAAAATCTATTTGAGTTTTCTATCCTGTTTTTAGCCAAGAAAATGGCGTGTGTATTCTTTATCCTATTTCCACATGTCATAGTATATGTTTTAGGAACATTTATTTTTAACCCTTTTGCATTAATGTTTGTTCCGATTTTCTTTACCGCCCTCTGAAGACCAATCTTGGTCCGCAACATTATTACGGCATCATCCGCATACAAGAGGATAGGGATAGGGGTGTCTCCAACTCTTGAATTGACATGTTGGAATTCACTAAGATAATATCCTATACTATTAATGTAGAGAGTGAAGAGAAAGGGTGCTAAAATGCACCCTTGTCTCACACCTCTCTTTATTTCAAATTTAGTTGAGCACTCCCCTCCCCTGCCAAACCGTACCCTGGCTCCCGCTCCCCGACACAATTCCTTAATGAATAGGAGGATCTGATTGTTTACACCCATATTGCTGAGTATGCTCCATAGTTTTCGTGATCCACGCAATCAAAAGCTGAGCTTAGATCAACGAACGTCATGAAAAGTTTCCCCTTCTTAGCCTGGGTATATTTTGCAATTAACAAGGCAAGATTAAGACCCTGTTCTATGGTGCCTCTCCCTGTCCGGAACTCATTTGCAAATTGGAAATAACGTCCTTCTCCTCTCACCATTCTTGTAACCTATTTAAGATTATCCTACAGGCCACTTTCATTAACAAATTGGGTCATTTCTGTCCCCCTTTTTAAAAATAGGAACTACAATAGCTTCTGACCAAGTTGAGTTAAATTTGTATCTATTAAAACAGTTTAACACATTGGTTAACAAAGGAGCCCATAGTTCAATTTCAGATTTATAAACATCGATTGGGATGCCATCAGGCCCTGGCGCTTTTCCTGATGCACTTTCTTTGATGGCTCTATAGACCTCCTTACAATCAAAAACTATATCCAACGGAAACATACTAGGTTGTCTATTATCATCAGTTGTTCTAGTTAAAATATCCATATTACTTTCATCTGTTGTAACCTTGTTGTAAAGACCGGAGAAATGTTTAACCCAGATTTCCCCCTGGTATAGCTAGGTCTAAAATATCTGAGTCTTGGTCTGAGAGGAAAGGTGCCTTAACCACTTTCCAAAAGAATATATTATCATTCCTAGCACATGCTTCTTGTAGCATCTGCCAGTCTTCTCTTTTTATTTGTTTTTTCCTTTTTGCAATGGTTAGATGGTACAGTTTCCTAGCATTTCGCACTGACTCATTTTATCTGGGTACTTCGTGTAAGGCACGTTTCAGGATAATATGCGCCTTTGTGCAATCCATATCGAACCATCTTTGAGGTTTATTAGAATTATTACAATGATCCCTGGTTAACAATTTCTTTATTTCCTCCGTTATTTTTAAGGAAAGAATCAAAAACAATGTGGTTGTCCTCGGTTTGTGTAAGACATAGTTCGATATTATTAAAGGTCTGTTTAATAAGATTTTGGAAAAAGACCTCAGGTTCAATCTTAGCCCATTTAATGGAGTACCCATTTGAGCTCGCGAGGCTGATGGGAAGATTATATATCACATCTCCTTTCATATGATTGTCCACGCTTTTCATTTTCAGAGCCAGAGAAATTGGGTAGTGATCACTCAATAAAGTGTCAGTTATTTCCCATGAGGACACTTGTGCTAAATACCTGGATGATAGGAGTGCGAAATCCCATGAAAAGTAGGCTGAAATGGTAACGGAGGTGAACATAATTTGTTCACGTGGGACAGATCAAAATGAAAAATCAGGCTATTTAGCAGATCCCCTAGCTTTGAATGTAAAAAATGCTTGGGGGTATCCTTCTTGTTATCTCCTAGGCCACAAATTTCCAATGCACTGTGTGGACACAGGGGACAGTTGAAATCGCCCAACCATAAAATGGCAATATCTCCTGACGCGTTTTCCTCTAGACTAAGTAGATTACTACTGAGATAATTTAGGACGTTTTCCTGCAATAATCTGGGGATGTTGTTATAAAAATTTATTATGATCAAGTTTTTCCCTCCACCCCCAGTAACTGTTAATATCTGATAGTACTCTGTGGCCATGAATTTTACAACAGATACTCCGCCTGAGGTCGGAACATAAGTGCATAGCCCCCCTTTATTTCTCCCCTGTGAAGAGATGCTAGCTGCTGTATTAAAAGTTTGGTACCCAATTACATGAATTTCTTGAACTGACCAGGTTTCTTGGAGACTATTAACAACAACATGTTGCATGTGAGGAGTTGTAATTATAACGGACATGCTTTACATTTACCACCACACAGTCCTTTTTGAAGCATATAATACTATTTTGTGGTCATATTCAGCCCAATCAGACTTGCAAAATCACATGTGTGAGCAAGGACAAGGCGGACCGAACCTGGGGAGTGCGATTCATTCCTTCTTTGTTTGTGGAGACTGAGTGTTGCCATTTGTGTAGATATATAAACATAAATATATATATATATATTTATAAATAAATACACACATATATATGTTTGTGTGTTTATATAAGTATATATTTATATATAGTATAAAATATCAGTAGAGTATATGTGATTTACTTTATAATAAAATGATATGTTAACATTTTCAACATTTACTATTTTAAAACTATTTATATGAAAAGATCGACATTTTTCTCTATTGTTTGACGATGATAGTGGGCCCTATTCACAGAACTAACTTAAGGCAAAATCCTAAACGTACTACCATTTTGGTATTCACAGAAGGCACTTAACTTTAGGACTCCTAAATGCCTTCTGTGAATGCCGAAAGTCTTAAAATTGGGATTTTTCTCAGTTTAGTAGTAGTAAAGTTAGGACTCCTAACTTTAGGACTCCTAAATGCCTTCTGTGAATACCGAAAGTCTTAAAATTGCGATTTTTCAGTTTAGTGGTAGTAAAGTTAGGACTCCTAACTTTAGGACTCCTAAATGCCTTCTGTGAATACCGAAAGTCTTAAAATTAGGATATTTCTCAATTTAGTAGTAGTAAAGTTAGAAAAATCCTAATTTTATGACTTTCGGTATTCACAGAAGGCATTTCGGAGTCCCAAAGTTAGGAGTCCTAACTTTACTACTCCTAAACTGAAACTGAATACCAAAATGAGTAAGTTAGTTCTGTGAATCAGCCCCAGTGTTTTTTTCCGATATGTTTGTACTGGCTATTATAAGTATAGGCTCACGATATTGTAGTAAACAATATTTTTGACAAAATATTTTTGTCAACTATATTGTTTACCATGAGCTGAGAAAACTTTGGGCAGCATTTCCAGCTCCTCCAAAACGACTTGTTGCTCTCTACTGGTGACAGAATGAATCCAGAAGCACGTTTCTAGAGTCACACCACAGGCTGCACCGACAAGGGTGAAAAATGAAAGACTGCTACTGAAGTAAGTGTTATCATACACCTTATTTACCGTGATGCCTTGGGTCAAATTGAGCTTGCTCTTGCGGGGAACTTCCCACCTCCCACTTCTCACTTCTGATTTCCCACTGCCGATCTCGACGCAGCCATCGGCATCCGCACCCGAGAGCCGTGGCAGGGTGTACGGTGTGTGCTGTTGTTCCAATTTGGGGAGATCAGCAAGACCAGTGAGGTCGTGGAGCCTGCATTCTCCGTTGCCGCCAGTAAAACCGCCAATAACGTGGAAGGTACGCGCCGGGGACTGCGAGCCCGGTAACGGGAGGCACGGGAGGCACGAGCCGTGAATTTCGAATTGCAGCCTGTCTGCAATGGATGCCTGTGTGGGTATGGAGCTTGCTAAAATATAAGCGGCAGGAGTAAACGCAGACAAATACATTTAAACCCACTCAGGAGGCAATAAATAAAAGAATAGAAGCAGCAAAGGGGTAAATGGTTGACATTGAAGATCCTGTGGAAGCTTAACCCCGCAGCAAGACCCAGGTGGTGAAGTGCTGAGTGCCTGAGTAATCGGACCGGAGGTAGATTGGGGAAAGGAAAGCAAGGTTGTAATTGAGAAGTGGTGGAGGTAAGAGTGTGGGCCTACAGAACAGAGGTAAGTGGAAAAGATATTTTCTCCCTTTCTAATAATAATAATAATAATAAGGAGAAAATATAAAGTGCACAGGGAGCCAGGGGCTGCAGTGTACCCAAAGAGTGGTGGGAACCTAAAGAAAGAGAAGGAGAAGTTCATCATAAAATCACGTACTCTGGAAGGAAGGAGCTAAGAGAAGCAGAAGCAATGGCCCTAGGGAATACTAAACCCTGAAAAGCCCCGAAAAACCTCAAGAAATTAGGAAATAAAAGCCTTGGGATGGAGAATATGACTGAATTACCAAAAGGTTCGAACAATGTAAATGGTGATATGGCGACACCCACCGGAAGTAAAACACCAGTGAGGGGGTCTAATCTCTCTTTGGGCTCAATCCCACAGAAAGTGCTGATGACTTCTAAGACTACAGGCGCAAAAGGCAGTTCGGCAGTAGCAAAATCTATTAAGGACTTTATAGGCAAACATTTTAAAGCGAAGGAGACGTCAGATAAGGAGATGAGTGTGCTAGAGACACCGTAAATTATAGAGGACCAGGCAGCTATAAGCGTGGAGTCTTTGAATCAGACTAACTTTAATATTAACGAGATTCCGATGGAACCACGCTTGTCTTCCTCGCCACAGTTATTTCAGTTGCTATTTACTCAGGACATAGAACTAGAGGTGGTGGAGGAAGAAAGAGCAAAATTAAGTAAATCCTTGTGTGAGGAGAACTCTGCCCTGAGGGAACTTAGTCCAAATGTGAAAGAAAGACTGGAAAACTCCTATGCTGCCCAAATTGACTTATCAGGCCTCCCCCCGCATAGTCTGGAGGTGACGGGTTCCTCCAGTTTATCTATGCTTGAGGTTATGCTGATGCTGCAGAAAACCTTGCAGGGCATTTTAGAGGTTTCAGTTTTAAATAATGAAATTTAAAAAACACAAGGCAATCAGTTTAAGAATATAATTGGGCAGTTGACACAGATTAAAAGCCTAATGCCCTCTTTGGTAAGATCAGTAGAAGTTCAGGAGGAAATTAAAGCAGATGGGGGTAGAAGTGGTAAGAGTGAGTAAACCCAAGGAGGATGAACCATCAGTATATATATCCAGTTGCCCTATGATTATAAAGAGATATGGGGAAAGGAGGTATATAAAACAAAATACCCGGTGGCGAAGGAGGGGGAAAAGGCCCAACCTAAAAACCAACCCGCAAAGCAACAGGAGAACGGGAAGGGGTAACTTCAGATCAAAGGCCAAGTAATAAGGTAGCAAGGCCAGAAAAAAAAAGTTAACCTTTGCAGATACAGGAGCGAGCGACCATAGACCTGAGGGACAACCTAGGTGGGAATCAGGAAAAAGTATGGTAAAGAGTGCTAAGGATACCTTGATGAAATACCCCGGGGAAAAGGAGGACATAGCACTAGAATGGGGGATGGAGACGTCCTTAGGTGCAGGGCCTAGTAACCCAATTCCTGGGAAGGGGCGCAGGAATAGAGGCAGAGAAGAAGTAATTTGGCAAAGAAGGGAAGAAATGCCAGAGGAAAGCTCACAAGATTTGCAGTCAGAAAGGCCTGCAGATACCTGGCTATTTGTAGAACCAATAGGACAGGGAAAGGGGGGGAGTTAAGAAATTAAGCCCTCTAAATCATTCCCAGCTCCTCTCTTCATTCGCAAAATGTCCTAGTTTAAGATATGTTAGTACAGAAGATTTAAAAGAAGTGGGGTTCCTGGTTAACAACAAAGGGGAAGAAATAACAAAGGTTCTACTCCATTCTGCACTAATTAAAGTTGCAATGGGAAAGGCAGAAGCTGAGATGCTAAGGAAAGGAATTAGGATAATAAAAAGAGAGGATGTGCTGATGGATAAACAAGGGAAACCATTCCTCAGGAACCATGCGGGGTTGGGAGAACGGCAAATAAAAATGATCAGTTCAGGACAGGGTATGAAGGAAGCCCTTGAAATCACTATAACTCCTAAAAACCTAGGGTGGGATGATGAATATGTTCTGGCCGGGAATAGATACAGATAATTGGCATATATGGATTGTGAGGATGATGGGTGTTTGAGTAATATTGATTAGGAACTAGGGTCGTCGCGCAGCCTAATCATTTTGTCTTGGAATGTTAATGGATATTAAAGAATATTGGTACAGGAAACATTTAAAAATGTCCTTAGGAAGACCGATATTGTCTGTTTACAGGAGACCTGGCTGTGCGACAAAACTCCTGTTATGGAAGGCTTTACTCACCATGTAAAACAGGCAAGAAAGAATATAGTAGGTAGGCCATCAGGCGGTCAGATGACACTGGTTTCAACAAGGATAGTGATAGATATAGAACCCCTTGAACTCAAGTGTAATTGGGCATTAGGTAGTAGAGTGCTGACATTAAATAATAACGCAGGTGGTGAAGGTCTATGCATCCTAAATGTGTACGTACAGAAAGGATGAATAAATGAGTATAGAGCGGATCTGGAACGATTAAAAAAGAACCTGGAGGGTTTACATGATATATACCCTATAGATGTGCTATTGATATTGGATGACTTTAACCATAGACTAAACCCCCAAAAAACTGACTCTTGGCAGAGTGAGCTGCTAAGAGTATATAACATAGAGTTTGCTAAGATCCCTAATTGTGACATCTCAACCCAAGATGTAGAGCTTGGTAAGCTGTTGGGGCTGTGGGCCTGGTCTGTGCTAATGGAAGAAAGGAAGCGGATCGGCCCTCAAAGCGTACTTTTAAAATAGGGGAGCAAAAGTGCCCCATGAACTATGCATTTATTCAGGCATGGAGCTTCCATTTAATTAAACACTTTGAAATAGTTAGGGTAGAGGGCAGCGACCACTATCCACTGCTGATAGAATTACAGGTAAACAGGGTCCCGCAGAGACGAAAAGCGCTACAAGTAGAGGTTGCACATCCAAAGCGACTTACAACCAGGATTAGTGAAGAATACATAAAGAAACTGAGTGCACTCCAGGTAATAGTGGGGTTAGAAAATCTACCACCAGGGTAGGATATATCCTGGTATGAGGATATAATAAGGCAACTGGTAGAATGCCTCAGGATAAAAATTAAACAGGGCAATCACTGGTTAGTAAGCAAACCTAAATTATACCCTAATAATAAACCATGGTTTGATGACGATTGTCGGAAAGTAAAGGCCGCTATTAGGCATTATGAAAGATGCCTTAGAGGTAGTTACAATGATGTATCATCACTTGAACTTAAGAAATTAAGGATAAAATATAAGGAAACTATTAGAGATAAAAAAAAGATCCTATAAGGATAAATGTTGGATGAATTTACTGGAGGCAATTGAAGATAAAAATGTCAAAGGCTTTTGGAAAATGATACAAGAATGTACGGGGAAAGCTGTAGGGATCTTGCAGTGCTCCGTTCCGGAGGGTAAGTGGGTAGACTACCTTGAGGAAATTTATGGCAAATGGCCAAGGAGGGGGGAAATATTATCAAATAGCTGGCCAGGTGTCAGGGAAGCAGTAAAAGTGCATTTCTCCCCAGGTAATATTAGGAGCATAATATCTGGGTTAAATTTAACACGAGCTGCAGGTCCAGATAATTTACCAGAAGTCATTATAAAAATGAATCCAGACTGGTGAGCCGAGTTTTTCTCGAATATGATATTAAATACAGGAACTCTCCCAGATAGTTGGAAAGGGGCGATTGTTAGACCAATACACAAAAAAGACGACGTAAACTCCCCTAAAAATTACCGCTTAATAAATCTCCGGGACATAGGCGAAAAAGTATTCTCCAAAGTAATCCTGGGTTTGCTAAAGGATTGGGCATATGATAATCAGATAGTACCCCCAGAACAGGGTGGGTTGAAAGAAGGACATTCAATGGTGTACCACTGTTTTGCTCTCTGGTCCATTGCACGGAAGTCGTAGAACAGAGGGGTAATTTATTCTGCTGTTTTGTGGATTTCCGCACGGCATTCGATCTCGTGGGCAGGGAGCAGCTGTGGTCAACCCTGGTAGGGTATAAAATACATGATGATCTTTTGGCCCTGATTCAGGCCTTACATACTGAAAACTGGGCCCAGATAGTCTTGGATGAGGAGGGAGGATTGTATGGGAATATCCAGATTGAAAATGGTTTGAGGCAGGGGTGCGTACTTGCCCCTTTCCTCTTTTCTCTGTTCTTAGCCACCCTACCTTCAGAACTAAGAGAGGTCAGAGGGGTTAGCCCGAAACTGGGAGGTAACCATGTACCCTGCTTATGATATGCAGATCACCTGATGATTATGGACCAGACGGAGATAGGTCCCCAGAGAAAATTAAACATGTTTAAAGAATACTGCTTAAATAAAAAAAATAGTAGTGAACATGGAGAAGACCAAAATTGTATGTTTCGAAGTGAGCAAAACAAAGTTCTCTTGGTATCTTAGTACAGAACTACTTGAGAGGGTAACAGAATACAGATATCTAGGAATGTGGTTTATGAGTAACCTGAAATGGTGTACCCATCTGGAAGCTTTAAAAATGAGGGCATCGGCTTCTGTGAAGGGCCTAAAAAGATTTAACAGTGTATACGGAGAAATGTCGGATAGGCCGGTTATAAAGGCCTATCTAGCAATGGTCCCTCCACAATTCCTGTATGGGGCAGAGGTACTTTTCTTAAGCGGCAAAATCTACTGGGATAAAGAGGAGGGAAATAATCTAAAAAGCTTGTTCTCGCTGCCAAAATCATCTATGGTACAAGCAGCAAGATTAGAGCTGGGAATTTCCTCTTGGGCTATAACAGCCTGCATGGCCCTAATACGTTTCTGGCAGAGCCTAGGGTCAGGGGAGTCCCATAAAATTTCCCAGTGGTGTAAAGGTGAAATTGCCTTCAGCGAGCTGTCCTGGGCGAAAGAGACAAGAGCCTCATTAAGTGAAGCGTATGGATCCCTTGGATTAAGGCTATGCCCGCGGCTAGAATATCCAATAATAGACCAGAAAGAACTTAGGTCATTGGGTTTTGATACGTCTCGTATACATGACCGGGAGTATCTTTCGCGAAAAACTTCAATGTCCCATATGATCCTGGCTTGGGAAAATGACCAACAGTATCCTTATGTAGATAGGTTGCCTAGCTACCGTTTAAGACGTAAGGTGCTAAAAGTGCGAATTGGGATAAACCCCTGTTATGCGAATAATGGGGTTAACATTTTTATGATAGATAATAATGGGAAATGCACTTGCACTTTGGGTACCCCCTGTGATATTTTACATGTTTTACTAGACTGCATGAAGATTTTAGATATACAAACGGAGATTTTATGTCCAATATTAAAATAATATAGGATTATGAATAGGACGCAAACTGTTAACCTTTTAGTGAGAATGATGAACTTAAATATAGCCTGTGCAATGTGTACATTGATGAGTAAAGTCAAGGTGTTCCTCAAGTGTACAGAGTAAATATGGTAAGTTGTTCCCAGAGGATAATACAAGATTGTGCTATTAAAGGATAACAGTACTGTACTTGACATATCGGAAGGATTGGATGCTCATGTATGAACTATTTGGTTTTATCAATTTTAGAATGATATTTAACTCTTACTTTAAAGAAAATGTGTTATTTTATTAGTGATGAATATGTGCTACATTTTTTATGATACTGCCTTGCGTATGCTTTTTAACAGAATGATAAGATGTAAAGTGTATACTTTTATGGTTGTACCAAACTAACGTTTTATCGACTGACTGACTGAGTGATGAGATGTGATGCAGTTTTCTCCCACCTTCTTTCTGTGTGAAAAGGCTCCATTGAGCTACTGAGCTGGCGACCTTTTGGTGATTCACCTGCGCCCAGTGTGTGGTAGAGAGCCCTGAGAAAACTTTGGGCAGCATTTCCAGCACCCTCGAAATGACTTGTTGCTCTCTACTGATAAGGGAGAGAATCCAGAAACATGTGGCTGGAGTATACATCAGAGGCTGCACCAACAAGGGTGAAAAAGATAAAGACTACTACTGAAGTAAGGGTTATCATGCACAGCATTTCCCATGATGCATTGAGGCAAATTTGGTATAGGGATGTGATGCAGTGTGCTCCCACCCTCCGTTTGTTTACCACAATATTGTATCAGTGACCTTTTAGTTTTATTTCATTATTTCTGCAATAGCAAACCTATAGGGCCCACCCTCATCTGTGTGCCGCAGTCTACACAAGTAAAGCAACAGTCTCAGTTTCACACCATGATCAATAGGTTTGTGACCAGAATTTGTGTTATTGTCATAGAGTGACATTGCTATTTTAGTGGCTTTTATTAGCTTGAGGAGACAAGCACTTGTTATTTGTCAGCCTGGCACCAAGATAGCCAAAATTCATGCACACTCAATTTGTTCCTGTCCAGATTTTAAGGAAGCCCTTTGTGATTTATAAAGATGGCATGACATGTACTTGGCTTTTACTGAACTAAGCATTAGCCCCCATTCTTTGCAGAATGTCAGAAAGCAAACTACTAGGAGTTGTTAGGCAGAGGGAGATTTAGAAATTTAAATCGTGTCATACACGAATAGCAATACTTGCACCCTGAGTAAACCTATTTTTGGTGTATCATTGTGTTAGAACCGGCTGTCTCTAGTTGGCAGAGGTATGCACTTCTGACAAATAGGGACACACCTTTTCTAGTCAGGGCAAGGGGATCACACCCTTTGATAACCCCTGCTCACCACCTTGGTAGCTTGGCAGAGCAAACAGGCTTATCTCAGAGGCTGTGTGTTAAGCATTTATGACCACATACAGTAATAAAGTGAATACACTACAAATGGACACGACACAGTAGTATTATAAAAATAAGGATTTTTATATAAGGCTTAGCACAAGACCAAATAACGACAAAAATATACCACAATCTTATAAATACTCTTGGAAGGAAAAATAATAGTTCAAATGTAGTTTCTTCTTAGCACAAAGTCTTTAGTAACAAAAGCAACTCTTCTTCTTGAAAACACAGTTCTTAGCAACAATGTAACCCACACGGGAGTCACACGACGTCGAGGCAAAGTTAATCCAAAGGGTTCGGCGTCGACCGCGAGGAGCGCTACGTCGAGCCCGGAGTTGCACAGACCCCCACAACACAGTACCTTGGAAAAGCGAAGCACACGATGATCAGCGGCGTCGAGATGTCCGGCGTCGATCTGGCCTCGGAGTCGGGGCGATCTGCAGCGGCGTCGACAGATGTCAGGCAGGAGCAGCGCTCACGAGGCGAAGCAGGATACGGCGTCGTCGTCGATGTCGATGATGAAGTTGCAAGAGTGAGCAGCGCTCACGGCGTCGAGAGGGCACGAAGTCGATGCGATCAGCAGCGGTGCAGACACGAGGTCACTTGGAGCTGGAGCCGAACTCACTACTCACTGGCGTTGCTGCTGGCGTCGATCGGGCCCGGCGGCCGGCGTAAGGAGGAAGCGGGACACTGGAGCCGTTACTCACGATGTCGAGCTGGATTCGGCGACGTCCGTTGGCGTCGAGATTGCTGGGGAATTTCCCAACATCCTGGGTTTGTTGTGGGTGTAGCCAGGCAGAGGCACCTGGCCTATTCACTGTGCAGGGCTGGGTCCTCAGACGCCCAGCAGGAGGTGGAGCCAGCATTGTCACTGGCAGGAGCAAAGCTATCGGCCTCCTGGTAGGAGGTGGGGCCAGGATCGTCCAAAGCAGGCACAGAGCCATCAGTCGCCTGGCAGGAGGTGGAGCCAGCATTGTATCAGGCAGGGCAGGCTATCAGGAACTACTCTCCCCCTACTCTCAATGCAAATGTCCCACTCATCCCACACTGACTCACTCAGACCTCTGGAGCCACCCAGCTCCTGTCACACACACACCAAACCAGCAGAAACCAGAAATAGTTAGACAAGAAAATAGCTACTTTCTAAAAGTGCTATTTTCAAACCCAGAGTCCGAAAACCATCCACACAAACGGATGTGTTATTAAACCCCGAGTTCAGGGATACCAAACTCGACATTGCACCATGCTCCCCGAGCCAGTTAGGATCATAGCATTAATAATCCTGGTGGCCCATTCTAACTAATGGAGAGCAGGTTACCTCGCAATAGTGAAAAACGAATATGGCTGTAATTCACTATTAGGACATGCCAACTTGGTCAGGCTTGTCCTACCTTATACTTACAATGCACCCTGCCCGTGGGCCTACCATAGGGGAGACTAACATGAAGTTAAGGGAAGGTTTAGGGACTGGCAAGTAGGTGTACTTGCGCAGTCAGCGTGACAGCACTAGACTGCACGTAGGTCTAGCAATGGCAGACCTTTAGACATACTTTTACTAGGCCGCTCTTGTGGGTGGCACAACATGTGCTGCAAGCCCACGAGCAGCATTTGTATTTACAAGCCCTGGCACTCCTGGTGCACTAGACTAGGGACTGACAGTAAACCAAATAAGCCAAACATGGAATTCAATCGATACAGCAATTTTACATAGGGAGCACTTGCACTGTGGCACTGATCAGCAGTGGCACAATGCCCAAAGCGATATACCAGCAAAAACATCGTAAACAGAGGAGGCAAATAGAAAAAATGGAGGAGAGACTCAAGCCAATGATGCCAGGTCTAACACATTGCTTGGAATGTCTAAATCTTTCACTGCTTAATATATATATAAAGTGAACATGGTCAGGGCCAATAGATCACTGATTCCCCATCTCACTTGGGTGCACTTGCTATTATGCTGCCTTATATGTATAGATAGGCAAAATATTGATACGCCAATTCTTTCCAAAACAATCAAAGATTATAGCAGGGATCAACTCAAAGGCCGGCCAGAAAAGCCACAAATGCCACATAAGTTGGCCCTAGCCCAAGGTGACAGTTTCCCTGTATATTGAGTAAATACTGAATATTTGATTAATTGTGCTTTTTTTAATGAAAGCCTGCTTGTAAATCTGATAGAATTCTGTTCTCTTTCACACACTCTAATAAAAGCAAAAAGAGCTTCTGCAGACTATCAATTTGGCGTATAGTTCTGTAATTGGGTGGATCACCGTGGATGCATTTTTATAAGGATTGGTCAATCGCCTTTTTTATGGATCGGCCTCTCTCCAGGAATTGTTTATTTAAACACATGGCCAAATGCAATTAGCGAACCTGTTCAGATTGGCATCTATTTTGTAGCGTATAAATCACTTTATCTGGCCCGAGGTTACCAGAGGAAATTCCATAGATTGCATCTATTTTAGTATAATCTCAAGTGTGGCAAACATGTTTAATCTTATGTGTGACTCCGTGTCCAATGTCACACTTTCCTCTTCCCCAGCTATTAACCTTAGAAACTGAGAAACTGTCCTGAAGAAGGTTTTTAATTTGAATTTCAACCAAAACGCCGCATCGACACCTGTTCCTCATGAACATTTTTAATTATCGTCGTATAATTGGTTTTTAAAAACATTTTTTTATTTAATATGCATTGTGTATTATGATTGTATGCACTTTTTTAGTCTTTTGCTACTGAGGCACCATTATAAAACTGTTAAATAAATAGCTATATGTCAAAAAAAATTATTTTTCTCTGCTTATAATTAATCACATATTGAAGTTTGAATTATGCTTTGATCACTATGAGATTGTAACTATATATGCCGAATGTACTTACAAAAAGATCTTTGCGATACTCTTGGAAATCTGGAGGTTCTGAACATTGTGTTATTGGTATTATTACAAAAATAGGTCATATACGGGCATCTATGAGCATCTGAGACCACCTTTGTGGCCTACCCAGGGACTTCCTTTCCTCTTTCTGAATACTCTCCCATTGTCCCAAACTCAGAACAGAAGTGGGCCTCCTTTATTTTTACTGGCTCTAACCATTGAGCCACACTTCTCCACAGAGGAGATGATGCGTCGGTTTATTACTGTGATCCGGTGCAGTGCAACAAGATGGCGCCTCAATGCAATGCAATGATCCGGTGTGATATGAGAAAGTGGCGTCTCAATGCGATGTGACAACATTGGATGTGATGCGTGCACATCTGACACCGTGCGGCGAACTCAGTAACTTCTGAGCCACGACAGGCCCTGCGACACGCTTCTCCGGTGAGGTGGCGGCAACCTCTGCGGCGGTGACACGCTTTTCCGGTGGTGCGACACGCTTCGTCGATGGTGTGACGGCGAACAGCTGCAGCGGCGGCACCATCTTCGGTGATGTGACGGCAACTGCTGCAGCGGCAACACGCTTCTCCTCGTTGCATAGCGCTTCCAGCTCCCAGCGACTTGCAGTCTTCTCGGAAGGCCCAAACAACAGTAGGCACCTCTCTGCAGGCAGAATTCCACAGCAAGGAAATTCAGGGGAGCTGGGGTTGAAGTCTTGTATCCCTAAGACTTCAGGCAGGAGGCACGCTCAGTTCAAGCCCTTAGAGATTCTTCTTCAAGATTGCAAAAGGACACACAACGTTCCTTTTCTCCTTTCCTTGGCAAATAAAGTAACCACTGCAGGTCAACCCCACCACCACAGCACAGTGGCAGTCTTTTCCTTGCAGCTTCCTTGGTTCTTCTCCTTGGTAAAGGTTTGTCTTGATTTTCAGAAGTGATCTAAAGTTCTGGGGTCTGGGTCCCCTCTTTTATACACCAAAACCCTTTGTCTCTGAAGGCAGAGAGTGTCTATACCTAGTCCAAACCAGATCTGTGCAGTCCTGGAGCACTTTGTTTACAGGACTCCTTCTTTCCTCTGACAGTGTGGGCCAGGGTCATCAGACACATCACAGGAGGTGAAGCCTGCATTGTGGAGGGTAGGTACAGCCCATTTCAGGTCCAGGTACAACTCCTCCCACCACTCTATATGCAGATAGGTCTATTCAGCCCTGTGCTAACCCACCCTGTCTCCTGGAACCCCCCAGCCCCTGTCACTCAAAAACCAGACAAGGAATGCACAACCTAGCAGAGGCAGGCTTGGATAGTTAAACAAGAAAATACCTACTTTCTAAAAGTGGTATTTTCAAACACAGAATGCCAACTTCGATAAAAGATGTATTTTATCATTCTGAGTTCAGGCATACTAAAGTCGAATTTCTACCTAGTTCCCTGAGTCAGTTAGGATTATAAGATGTTATAATCAAAGTGCCCATTCTGGGCTATGGGGAACAGGTAGATTTGCAATAGTGAAAAACTTAATTGGCTGTAATTCACTATCAGGACATGCCACACACATCAGGACATATCCTACCTTTTACCTACAATGCACCCTGCCCTTGGGCCTACCTTAGGAGTGACTAATATGTAGAAAAGGGAAGGTTTAGGGACTGGCAAGTGGGTGCACTTGCTACGTCAACATGGCAGCTACAAGCTGCACACTGGCTCTGCAATGGCAGGTCTGGGTCACATTTTACAAGCTGCTTCTGTGGGTGGAATAACCAGTTGCTGCAAGCCCACCAGCAGTATTTGATTTACAGGCCAAGGGCACACATGGTGAACTATACTAGGGTCTGACAAGTAAATCAAATAAACCAATCATGGAGACACTAATCCAATACAATACTTTACAATAGGGAGCACTTGCACTGTGGCACTGAATAGTGAGGCAGGGTGCCCAAAGTATCTAGACGAGAAAAACACAGGCGGCAACAGCAAAAAATAGAAGGGAGACCCGCGCCAATGGTGCCAGTTCTAACAGTACCGTTTCGCATTTATTGAAGGTTAGTTAAGTGTACCCAGATTGACCCGCGATTACACGGATCACCAAATTCGTGGTGTTTACACGTGTGTGTAATGGTTTGGAAGCTGTCATGTCAGCTTGTAGGGAACGTAGTATTTCTGTGTGTTCCTCTGTCCAAAGTCAAACTGAGAAACCAGGTCTAATAAAGTCATAGAAAGGTTTTATTTTTCAGTGTCATCTAAAATGTATGTTCTGTCAAAATTTAGGAATCTTAAAGTGGATTGTAAGTTTTTCAGAGTCTTTAGAGGTTGGAGCAGTGCACACTTTTCTAAAAAGTTAGCTGCAAGGCTTTTTCCTTCACTTCAGAGCTCATTTGCCAAATATAGGACATTGAGGTGGGCAATTTTTCATTTTTTAAAGTTACAGTTGTAGCCCTCAGAGGCGAACCCTAAAATTATGTTGTTCACTCAGGTCAAATAATTCAATAAATCATCGCCCGTCTGATAAATATCATCTATGTAGGACAATGCCTCCTTATCAAAAGTTTGAAGCAACTCCGTTAATCTTGCTGAGAACAACCCAGGGCTATTTGTACCCTTGGGGCAGTCAACAGAATTGACTCTGAGAGCCTAGGTCTAAAAATGCTGTCAAAGATCTGCTTTCAGATGCCATATTCTGACAGACAAATCCATTTGAGATATCTAGTGCTGTTTTGTATTTTTTTCAAACAATGTTATTCATTATTGCGGCACTGTGTGCATTTTGTATTGCATATGTCTAGGGGCATGTGTTCAAATGCCTGTAGTCTAAAACTAGACTACATGAATTAATGGATTTCATTACGGGAAACAAAGGATTATTCAGGGAAAAGGTGCAATTCTCTATTACACCTTGGTATTCAAGTTGATCTAAGATCTCCCTAACTTGTTTCTTGTGTCATGTTTAATTGGGTACCATCTCTGTGGAGTTGGAGTAATTTTTACTGGGATTTCATTGTGAGGTGACTCAGCATCCCACCCTACATGATTGCAGTATAATGCAGGAGCTAGTGCTACTGCTCACTCCTGCATGTATGAATGTTTCAGTGATTCTGGAACAAGGTCAGAGAAGGCTGGTAAAATTCCGGTTTCTCTTTCCGGGCAGTCCATAATAAACTCAAAAGGCAAATCTTTTTCTGCTAAAAGAATGCTGTATCCAATGGATAGATTATCCAAAAAGAGACATTTACATTTCCTGGGTATGTCCCCCTCCATATGTAGTGTTATTTTGTATTACTGGTGTGGGACACTTACCCTAGTATCAGATGTCTCCACAGTGATATGTACATTCAACACCGCTGTCACCAGAAATTCCATCAAGTTCTGGTGAGCTATTGTTACTTCTGCTGTGCTATCCAGCATCGTGAGAGCCCATTCCCCGTTCAGAAGCTGAGTCCTCAGCAGCCTGCGCATTTCTTATTTTAAGGCCTTCTACTTTCATCTTTTTAAATTGAGGTTTTGTTTTTGGTTTATCTTCTTTTTTGATATTAAATTCGGATCTATGACAGAATATCGACAGACAAAATATTGACCTACAGAACCATTGAGGCTGGAATATCGAAGGCAAGTATATCGACATCCTATCTACAACATGGTAAGTACAAAAATATTGAAACAAAACATCGATGTTAAAAATATCGTAATAAAAATATCGTTTTATATCTGTTAAAATCTAATGTGTAAAAAAAATACTTATAAATAAAATAAACATTGTTAAAAATATTTAGTAATGTTTAAAATTAATAAATAATAGATATATATTAATAAAACATTAATTAAACACATATGTAAAATATATATTATATATTTACTTAATAATACATTTTAATAATTACTATAATTACTTATAAATTATTTAAAAATACTATAAATTACAAATAGATCTCCACAAATAAAATAATTACATAAAGAAGTAAATAGTTATTTTTAATAAATTAAAAAAATTAAATATACTTTCAATATTTTTAAAATTAATAACATATTACATTATCTAAATTCATTCTAAATAATAAATAAAACTACTATGTAAAGTCCCAAAAAATCTTCAGTATTAAAAACATTGGATAGCGTAAAATGTAAAATTACTATTCCCACTCCAGAAAATGCAAAATTAGGGAAACATTGTATAGCATATAGATAAAAATTACTATTACCACTCCAAAGAGTGAAACAGTAAAAAAAACATTGGATAGCGTAGGAGTAAAAATTACTATTCCAACTCCAGAGAGTGAAACAGTAGTGAAAGCGCTGGATAGCGTAGGGATCAAAATTACTATTCAAACTCCAGAGAGTGAAACAGTAGGGAAAGCGCTGGATCGCGTAGGAGTAAAAATTACTATTCCCACTCCAGAGAGTGCAACAGTAGGGAAAGCGTTGGATAGCGTAGGGATAAAAATTACTATTTCAACTCCAGTGAGTGCAACAGAAGGGAAGGCGTTGGACAGCGTAGGGGTAAAAATTACTATTCAAACTCCAGAGAGTGAATCAGTAGGGAAAGCGCTGGATAGCGTAAGGGTAAAAATTACTATTCCAACTCCAGAGAGTGAAACAGTAGGGAAAACTTTGGATAGCGTAGGGGTAAACATTACTATTCAAACTCCAGAGAGAGAAACAGTAGGGAAAGCGCTGGATAGCGTAGGGTTAAAAATTACTATTCCAACTCCAGAGAGTGCAACTGTAGAGAAAGCATTAGATAGCGGGTGGGTAAAAATTACTATTCCCACTCCAGAGAGTGCAACAGTAGGGAAAGCGCTGGATAGCGTAGGGGTAAAAATTACTCTTCCAGCTTCAGAGAGTGAAACAGTAGGGAAAGCGCTGGATAGCATAGGGGTAAAAATTACTATTACCACTCCAGAGAGTGCAACAGTAGGGAAAGCGTTGGATAGCGTAAGGGTAAAAATTACTATTCCAACTCCAGAGAGTGAAACAGTAGGGAAAGCATTGGATAGCGTAGGGTTAAAAATTACTATTCCCACTCCAGAGAGTGCAACAGTAGGGAAAGCGTTGGATACCGTAGGGGTAAAAATTACTATTCCAACTCCAGAGAGTGAAACAGTAGGGAAAGCGCTGGATAGGGTAGGGGTAAATATTACAATTCCCACACCAGAGAGTGCAACAGTAGGGAAAGCATTGGAAAGCGTAGGGGTAAAAATTACTATTCCAACTCCAGAGAGTGCAACAGTAGGGAAAGCGTTTGATAGCTTAGGGGTAAAAATTACTATTCCCACTCCAGAGAGTGAAACAGTAGGGATAGCGTTGGATAGCGTAGGGGTAAAAATTACTATTCCAACTCCAGAGAGTGAAACAGTAGGGAAAGCATTGGAAAGCGTAGGGGTAAAAATTACTATTCCCACTCCAGAGAGTGCAACAGTAGGGAAAGCGTTGGATAGCGTAGGGGTAAAAATTACTATTCCAACTCCAGAGAGTGAAACAGTAGGGAAAGCGTTGGATAGCGTAGGGGTAAAAATTACTATTCCAACTCCAGGGAGTGCAGCAGTAGGGAAAGCGTTGGATACCATACAAATTAAATAAAACATACTTAGAAATAATTTTTATATTTAAATATATTAATGTTTTAATATTTTAAATAACTAAACATCATTTAAAAATACACATTAATACTAAAGAAAAAAGTAGATTTGAATAAATAATTAACAATAAATTAAAAACAATTATCAATTAATAAATATTATTTACCAAATAACAAATATTAAGCAATAAAATAATGTGAAAACAAAACAAATATTATTAATAGTTAATTACCAATTAAAAAACATTAAACAATAATATTATTTGTATGCCAAAAAATACTTTTTATAACACATTAATTACAAAATATTAACAAATAATTTCCAATAAAAAATAATTTAATTACCAATTAAATAAATTATTTACCAATTACAAAATTTAATTACACATCAAATACATTAATTACCAATTACAAACATTAATTACCAATTAAATAAATTAATTACCAATTACTAATATTAATTACCAATTAAAACAGTTCATTACCAATTAAAATTATTAATTGCCAATTAATAATTAATTAAAAATACATGAATTATTAATACCAATAAATAAAAAGAATTCATTACTTAATTACAATTAAAATACTTCCCACCCAATTCCCCCATAAACCTAATTCCCCGCTACAGAAGTTAAATGCAAAAATGAACTAAAATTAATTTATAATTCCTAAAATGTAATAATTGATTTAATATAATTAAATTACTTCCCACCCTATTCCCCTGTAAACCCACGACCCGCTCCAGTACTAAAACATAAAATTGACCTAAAAATAACATTATAAATATATGAAAATAGTTCACACATAACTTAAAACAAGTAAAATACTTAACAAAAAACATATAACACATACATATTAAATACATACTAAAATACATAGCAATAGTACAAATATCGATATTAGTAACATCGAAATTACTAACATCGATATATTTGATATCGATATTACTGACTTCGATATTACTTACATCGATATAAAAAATATTGATATTACTTACCTTAGGGTCGATATTCTGTCCCACGATATTCTTGACATCGATATTCTTTGTTATGTTATGTTATGTTTAAAGAACTTGTTACCGCGCATGGACACCAATTGGTTTCATGGCGCTCAGAGACAAGTGGAAAGAGGGAGCAGGTGTGAGTGAGGGGATTAATCATAAGCTAGCTGGAAAAGATAGGTTTTCAGAGTTTTACGAAAAGTGATGTAGTCAGAAGTAAGCCGGATTGAGAGTGGGAGAGAATTCCAGGTAGAAGGAGCAAGAAAAGAAAAACAGGCACCACTGTGTTTATTGCGTTTGTACCTGGGGGTAATTAAGAGATTGTGAGCAGAGGACCTAAGATGCTCTGAGGGAGTGTGACGGTTGAGGCTAAGCGAGGTAAAGGCAGGGGCAAGTGCAGAAAGAGATTTGAAAATGGTGCAGCCCATTTTAAAAATACAGCGGGACGCGACCGGGAGCCAATGAAATCTTTTCAACAGGGGCATGACGTGTTGGTATTTAGGCTGTTGGAAAACCAGTCTGGCCGCCTGGTTTTGTACCAGCTGAAGCCAATGAAGGTGGTACGCGGGGATCCCCACATACGGCAGTTCGCATAGTCAATGCGTGAAGTGACAAGGGCCATAATAACAAGTATGAGATCCTCTGAGGATAGAAACCTTCGGATTTTACCAATTCTGCGTAGGTGATAAAAGCAGGCCGAGGTGACGGAGTTGATTTGAGTCCTCATCGACAAGTCACTTGAAATGATGACACCAAGGCTCTTCACGGACTTGACTGGACAGGGGGGGGACCAAGAGCTTGGGGCCAGAAGCTAGGACTCCAAGGATTTAAGGGCCCTCCTGTCAGGACCAACTCAGTCTTGCTGGGGTTGAGCTTCAGCTGGCTGAAGTTCATCCACTCATAGATGGTAAGCATGATCGATTGAAAATTAGAGCAAGAGAGAGAAGAGGAATCAATGGGAAAGATTAGCTGTTGGTCGTCTGCGTAATTGAAGATGGTGACAGGAGAGTGGCGGAGAGAGGCTAGGAGGGGTTGCATGTAAAGATTAAATACGGTTAAAGCCTCTTTACCTTCGATATTTCTAACTCGATATTTGTGTAGGTCGATATTTACAACTCGATATTTTGACTGTGTACCATTAAATTCTGAAGTGCAATATACGTCTCTTCACTTGGCTCGCTCTTCTGATCTCTGTTCTGAACGCCCTTCCCTCTCGAAGTTTCTTGGTGAACCTTGAAAGGAACGAGAGGAACACCTATCAGTATCCTGATACCTGTCAGGTTTTTTAATGTTATCACGGTTTCTAAGGTCATACCTCCTGTCAGAGGGCTCCTGTTTAGGAGACCCATCCCGTTATTGTGATGCATTCTGCTTATTATTTGGTTGTTTATTTTCCCATTTTTTCTTGGGAAGGATCTGTTGTTTGCTTAGTGTTACGTTTTTCAGGATTTGCAACTACTTATGGTTTCCTAGGTCTAGCTCCCAAATTATCTCTACTTAATTCAGCGTAGGTGTCTTCGATGATTTTTGGTAACTCTCGCTCCTGTTGTGCAGGAGTGCATTCCCTCAAGCGTAGGTGTATGGCCACCACTGCTGCCTCCCAGTTTATGTTAGCTAACAATATTGTAAATACCTGGGAAAAATTACCTATCAATTTGATCCCTAAGTTTAGAGCAGGTTCTGCTCAAAATTCATTCTGTATTTGTCTTAATACTTCTGGAGTCACTGGTATTGAAGGGGTGCCATGAGTCATGGTAAATATGCCACCCTTAAATACAACACCTCTATCCTCCTGAATGATTCATGTGCCTCAACCACGAATGCTATGGTCCCTCCTAATGCCGAGAGGCCAAAATGTTCTAATTTTGGCGCAACTGCATTTCTTACATTTTCTGAAATATTTATCGCAACTTCCTGTTCTGTTTCCTCCCTAGTTGTACTAGCACTGCCATCAGCCATAGTATTTGCTGCCTGAGACATAAAGGGTGGAATTTTATAGAAAAGATAAGGTTTCGTGCATAATGTAGGGAATTTAAATCCTTCAAGCTTGAATAATCCTACAACCAATACAGAAGATATACCTACTCATCTGTGGCAAATTTTTCCCTTCCCACACCATACGTCTCTTGGTAGATGTGAGTGCGGACCTCTGAGAAAGTATGACTGAACTACTCATATCTGACCGTTAAATAAGAACCAAACCAATATTGGCAGGGCCCTGTCGTGTAGTTCCTACAAATCTATATTGGGTCTGTGTCTTTAGACAACATAAACTAAGGGATTGGTGTCCGGACTGAATTCAGGCACCCCCAAAGGATATTTTAGTCTGTAGCCCAGCTAGCTCACAGTGCCACTGTGAGCCCCATTTACCAAGGAGCAAAAAGTGTTTGGAAACTATCGAATATGACAACTCTGACCCCTCAGGGATCGTGAAAACAGTACAGTACTTTTCACTCAGTCACTCGTGCTTACTTTGTCTCAGAGAAATACACAGAATAAATGGTGGGGACATTTTCAATAAGTATTTATTCAACTAGCGTCATTCTAGTATAAAATACGTGTGCTGTAAGGATGTATGTCACTACCACGCACACTGTTACAACGCGTACCTTTACAACGCGGTTGTAACAACGCAAGTCGTTACAACGACTTGCTTTGGGGGGGGGCGCAAATTTAAAAAATATAATTTACTATTCCAACACCAGTCCCCGTGGATAGTAGGGAAGGTGTTGGGATAGTAAATTAAATGATTTATTATCCTTGAGCACCACCCAGCGCAATTCGTTGTAACAACTATCGTTGTTATAACCGCGTGGTAATGGTACTTCGTTGTAACGCGCGCGTTGTAAACGTTGTATACCGTGCTGCAAGAGCCATGAGACAGAAACAGGTATTTATGTTTATGAGCACCAGTAGAATAAAGAAAAGGTAGAATTCTACCACAGTGCTAAAACAATGATTATATGCAGGCATATAGATACATAACAGTAACAATGTGTACTCCTAAGATGCAAACCCTAACGAGATGTACCTAAATGTACCTAGCATGTATGTAGGTATATAGCCATGAATCCCCTTAGGATAGAGCCAACCCTATTACCTGATGTGGGAGAGCGAAGAACCCCATCTTGATCTCGAGATGTCTGTGTGCAGGGACCCCAGAGTCTTGCATCAGCGTGTCAGCATGGAAGTCTTTTATCCTCTGGTTTTCCCAGTGAAGATATAGTGCTTATATGTACCCGAAAGGTACCCGTAGGGGTTCTACCTAGAAGTGTACTATGGGCATGTCGGGCAAGGCGATATAGGTGACCCTTATACAGAGTAATTATGCAGAAGATGGTAATCCCGCTGTGATACTGAGAATCCTCATTCATAATAAATGAGGCTAGTTTTCGGAGAAAAACACACAACATTTATTCAGCACCTAACTGGGTAAAAGTTCAGCATCAGACCCGTTATGTAGAACAATGGTAGGACAGATGTAGGCAAAAGGTTGTGTAACTACCTAGGTCTATTTTGGGATCCATTGGGATTCATAATAGCTGTGCATAAACAATCTTCCCCTCAACACAGGCACCCTTGCCCTATGGTGCAAGGGTGCCTTTGATGGCACTAGGAAGATTAATTTAGAGCCAGCACAGGGTGGAAACGCAGGGCTTCACCATATTCTAGTAAATATGGTGCAACCCTGCATTTCTAAAGTGATGAAGCGTGTCATTAGTCTTCTTGGCTTAACAACACGCTTCACCACCTTACTATAAGTATGCCTCCCAAACAGAAATCCACTCATTCACCCATAGTTACTCATGCATGCACTTACACAACCATATAGCTACACACACACTCACTCACACACTGATTCAGACAGTCACAGACCCACTCAGATCACACGTTAGAGATAGTATGGCTCATTAGTAGTACAACTAGTATGCTAACCTAACTTTTATTGTAGGCTAGTATGTTTAGTGCTCATAAATTCTTTAAAACGCTTACACTCACTTGATGATGTCATTGGTGAAGTCATTTTAGATATCATCAGTGATGTCACTGACCATGTCATGAGTAATGTAATATGTGAGGTCATAAGCAGTGCATTGCGGTTGCTTAGTTACTGTTATCTCAGGTAACTTTAACAACTGAATTTCAATGGTTTTGTACAAGTGAAATCTGAGCCCAACTATAACGTCCCTGTAACCTTGTTTTTTTCAGAACGACGGTCATCAGTAGGTAGTTATGGTTAGGTCCATATTTCCATAGGAAAAGTAGTTATAGTTAAGCTCACATTTCACACGACAAAACCAGAGAAATTCAGCAGTTATGGTTACATGAGTTAGCTATAAGTTACGCCCCTGCAATGCACTGCTTCTGACCTCACATATTACAACACTCATGACATGATCATTGACATTACCTTTGTTTTTTTCAGTGAATTTCTATGTTTTTTAATGTATTTCCTAACTATAATGTCCCTAGCGCCTATCTTTTTTCAGTGAATTTCTACAGTTTTTTAAATTGCATTTTCTAACTGTTACCTGTAACTTTTGAGAGTGGGTGTGTAAGCGGCTGTATAGGCTGGTGAGTGGGTGTGTGAGTGGTTGTATGGATCTGTGTGTGGGTATGTGAGTGGCTGTATGGGTCTATGAGTGGGTGTGTGAGTGGTCTTGTGGGTGTGTGTCAGTATGGGTGGCTGTGTGGGTCGTTGAGTCGGTGTGAGAGTGGTTGTATGGGTCTGTGAGTGGGTGTGTTAGTGTATGTATGGGTGTGTGAGTATCTATATGGGTCGGTGAGTATCTGAAAGGGTCAGTGACTGGGTGTGAGAGTGGCTGTAAGGGTCTATGAGTGGGTGTGTGAGTGTGTGTATGGGTGTATGAATGGCTGTGAGCAGTTTTGTAGATATGTAAGTGTATGATTAGTTTTATGGATCAGTGAGTGGGTCTCTGACTGTGCATATGAGTCTGTGAATGACTGTGTGAGTACCCTGCATGGGTCTGTGAGTACCTTTTTAGGTATGTGAATGAGTCTATCAATGCCTGCATGGGTGTGTGAGTGGGTGTGTAAGTGCCTGTGTGAGTCTGGAGTGGGGTGTGAGTGACTGTGTTTGTCTGTGAGTGGGTGTTAGAGTACCTGTGTGGGTCTTTGAATAGGTGTTTGAATGTTTGGGTCTGTCGGTCTGTCTGTATATGAGTGCCTGAGTGGCTCAGTGAATGGGTGCTTGATGGTCTGCCTGGGTCTGAGAGTGGGTCTATGAGTGACTGCATAGGTCTGTGAGTATGTGTGTGAGTGCCTGCAAGAGTCTGTGAGTGCTTGTGTAAGTAGATATCTAAGTGTTTATGTTGGTCTGTGAGCTGTGAGTACCAGAGGGACTCTGTGAGTGGGTGTTTGAATGCCGGCATAGGTCTGTGACTGGGTGTGTGACTGTCTGTGTGGGTCTGTAAATGGGTGTGAGAGTGCCTGTGTGGGTGTCAAAGTGGTTCTGAAAGTGTTTTTTCTAAAGTGTGCCAATATTTACAATCTGTAGCAGATTTACACAGGGGGCTGTGTTAAGCCTCGCAGAGGATCCAAGGATTCCTGAGGTAAAAAAAAGAACATTTGCTCAAATTTGAACCCAATATAGGTCCCTTTGACACTCTTTTAACACCCGTTTGGGTTCAGGGTACCTCTTTCCTGACCCCTCCGATCATTTTGATGAAATGTTTTTAGGGCCTCAGAACCATTCCCCAAGACATAAAATAGCTGCTGCAACCTCTTGGTGAAGTTGTGGTCAGTCAATCATGGCATTACTGGTAGCGCATGAATTTGCTATTGTGGAGGGTCCTTGCCCCTAGATATACAAATGTGTTTTTCCTTTAATAACTGCAACTACTGAATGGATTTACACAAAATCACAAAAGGGGCTCTTGCTGGAACAAGAGCTATCCCTCTGCCAAATGTGGTGTAACTCCATCCAGCAGTTTGGGCTGTAGTGGTGTTTAAAATCCCTATGGGACTGCCCCCCTTTTTCTCAGTTCCCCACTTGATTAACCACCCTGAAATAGACAAAGATGAAAATTTCATCAAGATTCATCAAACAGCGCCAAAGTTATAAGCAAATCCAAACCCCAAAACACTTTCCCTACTGAAAATAGGTCCTAACTATAACTAATATATATATATATTTACTGAAAAAACCATAGGTTTGACACCAGTTATAGTTAGCTGGAAATTTTACTGACATAAAACCATTGAAATTCCCACGTTATAGTTAGTTGGACTCACTATAACTTGCGCGTGTAATGCACTGCTGATGACATCACATATTACATCACTCATGACATGGTCAGTGACATCACTCATGACATCACTGATGACACCATCCAGTGAATGTGTGTCTTTCTGAAAAATAAATATGTTTTATATATGTATATGTAAAGGTCGATGGAAGAATAAATGTTTAAATAAGTGTCTTAATGGATGTTTTTTTTTTAAAAAATTGATTGGTTAACTGGCTTATTAAGTGTATTTTGAGTGAATACATATATTAGCGAGTATTGTTTAAATATTTAAATGTTTGTATCAGTGTTTCACTTTGTGTATAAGTGGTTGCATGGGTTGGTGAGTAGCTACATGTGTGTGTATATGGGTTATTAGATGTTTTTTTAGTATCAGTATGAGTGTCTGTATGGTTTGGTGGGGGTATTACTTAGTACATAGATGCATCAATGACTGACTCACTGTTTATGTGTTTGGAAGACGGCATATGTGCAGGACTGTATGGATGGATGTGTGTGTATATGTGTGTGTCAGTAAGTGAATGACTGTCTCACTAGTGTCTTTATCAGTAACTACATATGTTTTAATCTAGTATATGTGAGTATTGATGTATATAAGTGAGTATATGTGAGAGTGAGAGATTGAAAGAGTTCTTGTTTAAATAAGTATATGTTTCTATAAGTGATTGTTTAAGCGAGTAAGTATGTTTAAGTTTCCTTAGATGTAAGGTGGTAGTGTGTGTATAGCTTTATATGCAAATAAATGGATGTTCAATAGTTTATTTGCTTGTGTGACTATGTGTGTGAGCAACTTTTGGAAGACTGTCGGTGTGTTACAGGATGTATTGGTGTATCACTACATATGATGAGTGAGTATATGTATGAGTGACTATATAGAACTGTTGGTGAATGAGTGGATGTGTATATAAATGGAGGAATTACTGAATTGGTCATTGTAACTGGTATGGGTATCTCCACTTTTTTGAAAATGTTAGTTTCTATTTTTGAATATGTGTTTCAATGGTTACTTTACAGTGAAAGGAGGCCGGTCACTCTGTCACAAGGATGGTGTCATCAGTGATGTCATGAGTGATGTCACTGACCATGTCATGAGTGATGTAATATGTGATGTCATCAGCAGTGCATTACACGCGCAAGTTATAGTGAGTCCAACTAACTATAACGTGGGAATTTCAATGGTTTTATGTCAGTAAAATTTCCAGCTAACTATAACTGGTGTGAAACCTATGGTTTTTTCAGTGAATTTGCAAGGTTTTTTAAATGCTAATTCCTAACTATAACTGGTGTGAAACCTATGGTTTTTTCAGTGAATTTCATAGTTTTTTTTTTTTTGTAAAATTTTTATTTTGAATTAAACATGAAATGAAACATGACAAGGGCCCCTGGGGTGCCACACAATTCCCCGCACAGGGGGTACAGCAGTAAGCGGTAGCATTAAGGTGAACAGGAAAGGAAGACGATAGTTCAGGTCACTGTAGGCATGTGCAAAGTCCGTAGATCAACAGTTCAAGTAGCCCTGCATGAGCCTACAAGTTAGACCGCTAAGTGATACAAAAGTACATGGTCCCGTGTAGCGAAAGTAAAGAGCAGTAAGCCCTACAAATGCTCCCCAAGAGGCCCAAGACCCAAAAAAACATAAACAGTCCCCCCTCCCCATTCCTCCCCCTCCCCCCCCATGGTGGTGACTCCATTCGCCCCGACTGTCATTCCAACATTCACTCTAGACTTGAAAGAGGTGTAGTGATCTTAAGGATGCAGGACACACAGCCGATGGCAACCCTTTGGAGAGAAAGGCGACCAGTGGGCCCCACTGAAATTGAAAGTTCTTGAAGTTACCCAGGTAGATGTCCGCCATTCTCTCCATACTCAGAAGCTTCCATAGTCTTACGTGCCACAGTGAAATTGCCGGTGCCCCCCTCTGTTTCCAGGCGGCGGCCAACGTGAGCTTGGCAGCTCCTAGGCAGAGCCACAAGATCTTCTTATCCGCCCGAGTCTGGTACTCCAGATCGGGTTCCCGCAAACCCAGCAAGACATAGGCGATAGAGTTCTCGATCGGATAATGAAGAATATCCCTGATGTGTGAGAGGATTTCCTCCCAGTAAGGCCGAATCACTGGGCAGTCCCACCATATATGGCGGAAGTCCCCCAGGAGCCCACAACCCCTCCAGCACTTGTCAGACGTGGCAGGATATATGCGATGGAGCCTAGTCGGGCACAGATACCAGAGCATAATTGTCTTAAGATGCGCTTCTCGTAGATGCAGTGAATGATTGAACGCATTCAGATCCCGCCATAGCGCAGACCACTCGGCATCAGAGATATCTCTCCCCACCATTTCCTCCCATTGTTCCATGTAACGAGGCCTAGGTGCCACAGCCGATCGAAGCAGGAGCTGATACAGGAAAGAGATAGTTCCTTTCATGGTAGTTGTCCGCAGTAGGAAGGCCTCAAACATTGATGGTGGTCTCGTAGCTGCCTCCAGTATCCCAGGCGACGTAGCCCAGGGGAGCAGCTGCACGTGGCGATACCGGTCAGTCTGGGGAACCCTATAGTCTCGTACACAGTTGGCAAATGAGAGAGGATCCTGCCCATGGAACAGATGGGTCAGCGCTCTACAGCCCCCCTCCCTCCAAGCATCAAAGGGTCCCTCCTGGAGCGCCGGAGAGAAAGCAGGGTTGAAATGTATGGGCGTGAAAGGCGAGGGGAAGGTGGTCCACCTCTCATCTGAGGCAAGCGTATCCCAGATCTTCAATGTCGTGCCCGTGGGGGTGCTAATGTAAGCATTAATAGGGTGGTCTTTCTTTGGTTTCCACGCCAGGTCCCATACTGATCTACCAGCTACACTCCGGTCCATGTGAAGCCAGTGCTTCTCCGATGTTTGTTGTGACGACTCCACTAACACCCTCAGTTGTGCCGCGTTATAATAGAGCTGCAAGTCCGGGAGTCCCACCCCCCCCCCTCAGACCTTGGGCGATGCAAAACCGTAAAAGGAAGGCGAGCCCGCCCCCCCTGCCATATAAATCGCAGTATCTGAGTCCTAAGACGGCGAAAGTAATCGCCATCCAGTGGAATGGGCAGTGCCTGGAACAAGTATAGGTACTTGGGAAGGAGAACCATCTTTACAGAATGGATTCTGCCCAGCCAGGACAGGAATTTAGGTTTCCACCTATCCAATTCAGCTCGTGATTTCGCCAAGAGCGGGGGGAAGTTAGCCGAGAACAGACCGCCCACCGTTGAGGTCAAATGGACCCCCAAGTAAACTATCGAACTAGCAGCCCAAGCTAAGGGCGTCAATGGGCGAACCCGCTCCACCTCTGCTTGCGATAGGGTGAGATTCAGGATGTATGACTTATTATAGTTGACCTTGAAGCCGGCCACCGCCTCAAACTGCAAGAGGGCCTTCCTGATGCCGGGTAAGGAGCGTTCCGGATCCGCAACAGAGAACAAAACGTCATCCGCGAATAGCGTGATCTTATGTTGTTCTCCCGTGAAGGGAATGCCTTGAATCCCCTCACTCTCCCTCACCGCCACCGCCAAGGGTTCAATGCTCAGCGCGAACAGGAGAGGTGAGAGAGGGCATCCCTGCCTGGTACCCCTGGAGTGTGGAAAGAACGCTGAGAGGTGTCCATTCACCGCCACCCGCGACCTGGGCTTACAAAAATTGGCCCTTACCATAGTAAGAAATTTATCCGAGAAGCCAAATGCCGACATTGTGTGAAACAGGAAGCCCCAATCCACACGGTCGAAGGCTTTTTCGGCGTCCAACCCTACAAGGACCGCCGGGATGCGGAACCTGTCCACCTTTTCAATGAGGTGCACCACCCTCCGCGTGTTATCGTGGGTTTGGCGCCCCTTGATGAATCCGGACTGGTCAGGATGAATGATTGCCGGCAACAGGTCCTGTAACCTGCGTGCCAGGATTGCTGAATATAGCTTGGCGTCTATATTGAGGAGCGCTATCGGGCGGAAGGAGGCACACTGGGTAGGGTCCTTCCCTGGCTTTGGCAAGACCGTTATTACCGCCTCCGCCAAGGTTCCGGCTGAGGAACAAGATGAGGCCATATCATTAAAGAGGGACACCAAGAAGTCGCAAAGTTTGGTGGCATACGTCTTATAAAAGATAGCCGTATAGCCGTCCGGCCCGGGCGCTTTGTGTAGTTTCAAATTTTTGATGACCTCAAGTACCTCCTCCCTAGTGACCGGGGGCCTCCAACAGCTCATTCCATTCCTTCGATACTTGGGGTAGCGGTAGGCTCCGCAAGTACTCCCTCTGTGCATCCGTATCGAGCCCGTCCCCAGAGTAAAGGTCCGCATAAAAGCGGCCAAATAGGCCCGCCTTCAATTCGTCCCTATGCTGTAACACTCCCACGTCGTCCATAATTCCGCCGATATATTCCCGCTCTCTCTTGTCACGCAGTTGGCGTGCCAGGTGTCTGCCTACCTTATTCCCAGAGGAGTAGGACAGTCGCCCCAGCCTCAGCATCGTAATTTCAGCCCTATTATTGTAGTGGGCCCTTAGTTTCCCGCGGACCGCCGTAAGTGGACGAAGTGTCGCCCTCGATGGATTGAGCTTGTGCGCCTGTTCGAGTTTGGTCAACTCGGCCTCCAGGGCCTCCCGTTCTTTCCGCCGCAGCCTATTAAGATTGGCATTAAGGCTTATACACGTACCCCTAACAGACGCCTTAAGGGCATCCCAAGTAGTAGTTACCGACGTATCTGTCGTGGGGTTGAGGACTAAAAACTCCCTAATGGCCTCGCGTAGCGCCCTATTCGAAGCCTCATCCCTAACCACCGAGGCCGGTAAGTACCATTTCCGTTGACCGTTACCAGACGACGTCCATCGAAGGGTGAGCACCAGCAAACTGTGGTCGGAGATTGAAAGCGGAAGGATGGTGGAATCTAGGACATCCCCCCTAAGAGCCTGACTAAGAAAAACATAATCTATTCGGGAGTAGGAGTGGTGTACATGGGAAAAGAATGTGTAATCTCGGGAAGTAGGGTGGCAAAATCGCCATCCATCAATCAGTCCCATTTCACCCACCATCTGCTGTGTGGCATCCGAAAACACACCCGTATCGGCCCTGTGTGTCTTAGAGCTATCCGCAACCTTATCCCACACCAAGTTAAAGTCCACCATGAGGAACAAGTGCCCGTCAGCGAAATCCCCCACCTTCTGCAGCAAGTCCTGTAAAAACTTGAATTTCATAGGTTTTTTAAATGCTAATTCTTAACTTTATATAGGGCCTCATACCTATGTGTTTTTTATTGAATTTCTAAGGTTATTTATTAGCAAATGTCTATAGCTAAGAAAGGTATTTTTTTCTAAAAATGAATCCTATATTGTATATTAATATAATACTTTTTTTTAAAGTATATATATATTTTTTTAATGTTTCACCCTGGAGCGCTCCCGGTGCGCGTACCGGTGAGCGCACCGGTGAGCGCAGAAAATCGGCGCGCCCCGGTGCGCGTACCGGGGCGCGTCCCAGGAGCGCACCCAAAAAATAAAATTAAAAAAATAATGAAGGAGTGAGCATGAGCAAAGGGGACAGAGACAGTGGTGTAAAGAGAAAGAGAGCTAGAGGGAAGAACACAGAGGGAATGTGCAATAGATAGTAAAACAGAGAAAAGGTATAAGTGGAAGTAACTGAGAAAAGGAAAATGAATAAGGGAGCAAAAGAAGAGAAGAAAGAGGAAGAAGACTAAAGCAGAGGTTCTGGGAGAATGTGAATGGGTGATGAAAGTAAAAGGAAGGAAAGTAAAGGATGGGGAATGACGGGTAGTGACGGAACCAGAGAAAAGGAACAGCGGTGACGGAGGGAAAGAAAAGAGCAGTGAGTGTAAGTAAAGAGGGGTGAAAGAGGGTGGATAAAAGTGAATAAGGGTAAGACATGGGGAGTGACAGAGAGAAAGAACAGAGAGAGTAAAGGAAGGAGTGACAGAAAGGCACTAAGTGAACCAGAAAAAAAAGGTAAGTGAGGGAGTGTGGGTGAGCAGGGGCACTGAAAGAAGTTGAATGTGGTAGGAAAGTAAGGAAAAGAGAAGTAAACATGGAGGATAAGAATAAGTGAGGGAAGCAGAGTAAGGAAACAGGAGTGAGGTAGGGTGAGAGAAAAGTAGTGAGGTTAAAACAAAGGGTGATGACAAACTACATTTTTAGTCACACTTACCATATAATTAATGTAAACTTAATTGCATGTTTAAACTACACTTTGTATCTGTGAAAGACAAAAGAAAAAAGTTATAATTAGTAAAATATATATTTTAAAATAGAAGAAACAGGTCAAGAGATCAAAAATTTAAAAAAATGTACTAAGAAATAAAGCAAGAGTGAAGGATACAGAAACGGAAATAAAGTAATGTACAAGGACAAAAAGAGGGAAAAAGAAATAGCAGGAGAGCAAATTACCGAAGGTAAGTACGATACTAAAAGAATGTGAAATACCAAAACGAAATCAGGAAAGAGAAGTAAGTAAAAGGAGAATGAGTGAAAGGGAAAGGAGTCTAAATGAGGATCCATTTACAAGAAAGAGGAATGGAAGATGACTGAGAGTGACTGAAGGGAGTCACAGAGTGAAGGGATGAAGGGAATGAGGTTAATATAGAACGATAGAGGAAAAAGGAGTGAGGAAGTAAGTACACAGAAAGACTAAGTGAAGTGCAGTACAATGAGTGAAGAAAGGAAAAAAAGTAAAGGAGCAAAACAAGGAAAGAGAGGGGAAGAGAACTAAAGCAGTGGTACTGAGAGAATGTGAGAAAGCTGAAAAGTGGTGCAAGGGAGAGAGGAAATGCAGACAGTTGAAATTGGATTGAGGGGTTGTGAAAGAAGTGGAGTAAAGGAACAGCGATGAAACAAAGTGAAAAAAGGCAGTGTAAGTGAGTAAAGAGAGCTGAAAAAGGGTGGAAAAAGGAAAATGAGTGTGAGACAATGGGAATACAATATAAATTACTCAATGCAAACTATAGAATAACTTATACAACATGTTAGATAGCTTATTTTTGCTGTTCTCAGAATGTATTGAATTTCACTAAAAACAGTGAGTTTAAACTCTTCATCATATAACAGCGGGAAAAAAACCACAATCTAAAAGATTGTGTTTTAAAAAACCCATATAAACTTACAAATCATATATGTACACTAATCTTTGATTCACTTACTTTTCCTTGAGGCCAAATAGTAGATAGTGAAGGTCCTTTTTGTTGGAAAATACTCTGCTGTTCTCTAAAACTTCCATTTCATCGACTTTCTATAAAAAAAAAGCTCTAAGAACATCTGAAATAATTCTCATCGTTTTCATTTTCCTCCTTGTGTTAAGTTATAACTTATTGCTCATACCTTCAACTTTCCTTACAGCCAAATAGTGTCAGATATATCAGTATATTTTGAAATTTCTCTAATTAAACTCTGAAATTACCGCTTACCCGAAGTTTTCAAAGAAAAGCTCATATAACATTTTCACAATGTTTAAAAATTCATATTCCCTTTTTTGATTACTCATGTTCAACATTTCCTATAATACTGATATCACTTACTATGAGATTCACTTACAGTACCTATATGAGATAAATAATTTTAAACATTAGACTAACTAAGTAACTAACTTTTATTAACTGCTCCCGTCTTCATAGGCCAATTACCTTTACTAAAATTTTGGTTCTAAAACACCAAGTAAGAATTTTTTAAGTCAAAAGGCAAACGTTGTTTATAAGTCAAATGAGAATCATTGCAGTAACTCCAACCTTTTTGACATTTTAAGTAGCATGTATAATGTCCTGATGTTGTCGAAGGACCGTCATGATAAATAATAGCTACAGTTGTAAAGGTTCTTCCTGAAACTGATAACTGAGAAGCCACAACATTTTTGATACAAGTTGTCAATTTAGTTCCATCAGGTCTACATCGTTGGAAAATTAAAATGACATACTGACCATAAGTTTGTATAAATAATGTGGACAGCATTGGACACTTACATTGGGTACACACCATATTATGATCAGCTGCTTTAATTAGATTATTAAATGACACTGATTTGCAGTCTGGTAAAGTCAAATATATAAATCTTTCAGTGTCTATTCCAGTAGTACTTGATAAACTACAATTGTCGCAGCCATGCTGCCATTGATAAGGAAGGCTAAAAAGATTTTCTACATCTACACCTTCATCTTCCAAAACACCAAACATATACATTAAAAATTCCTGGCAATCCTGCTGAATGTTCTGTGAAAATTTATCTTGACCAGAACACATGTCTAAAATATTTTGAATTTCTGTTACACTTTCTATTTTTGCTCTTTCACTGCTACATTTCTCAAACACAGAATTCAATAAACCGCACAATCTTTGATCCCGATTTTCAACAATCTGTTCTTGTAAAGTTTGAAGAAAAAAAACAACATTAACCACTACATTAGCATAGCAGTTGACACCAGAACTGTTTTCAAACTGAAATCCAACAACATTTTCATCAGAATCCTTTTTCTTTCTGTTTTCAATTACATTTTCATCTACTTTTTTGTCTTTTTGCTACTACCTCACTGCAATTACTCTCATTTCTTCTTTTTCGGCCTACCACACGTTTTCAAACAGAGGATATTGTGGCAAATGTGGAGCATACTCTCTTCTTAATCTATTGTATTCTTTAACACAATCCCGATCTGCACAAATCTTTGTGTCATCACACTTAATCAAATACAATCCTGATAAAGTTCTGACTCGTGATAATGCCACATATGCCATACCCTCTTTAAACACAGAACTTCCAATGTTCACCAAAGCACTATCTACACTTAAACCTTGAGATTTATGAATTGTCACCGCATATGCCAAACAAACAGGAAACTGTTTTCGGTGAACATATAAGTCTTTTACAAGCAAAAATCTAGCAGAACAACAACTGATTTGTTGTACTTGCTCAATGCCATCAAATTTCATTTTTAAAAATTCAATTCCATCTCTATTTCTATAATTCATAAAATCAACAACATGACCCATTGCTCCATTTACCAGACCTCTTTCAACATTTAAATTCTTTCTCAAAATAATACAACAATTAAAACACACATTCAGAGTCTTTTCAAAACCAGCTGTTTTACATATATTCTTCTCTAATGAATCCAATTTAGATTTCAAATTTTCTGACAAAATAATTGTTGCTCCCATATGCTCAATTTTATCTATTGCTTCTAGTTTCACAATCTCTTCATTTTCTAACTTTAACATTTTGTTGTTGAAGATGGAACATTCTTGCAGAGTTGGCATCAAACATATTCCAGATTTGTTCTCAGTAATTTTCTTAAAACTATTCTCTGGAAGAATGTTTTCATTTGGATACAAATTTGGAATTAATCGTGCATGTAAAGCTTCTTTCCCATGCTCGCCTACTTTTCCGATTCTTATATCTTGTAGAATTTTTTTATAATCTTCATCCTTTGCCTGTCCCATATTTTGAAACAGTTCTGCATATTTGAAATGTAACCATATATTAACGTTTCCAATGCTTCCAAGGGACTTCCTGGTATCTTCATGTGTAAGCATTTTAAACACTGGTTGTCCTTTTACTGGAGTCAACTGCAATAGATCTCCAAAAACAATAATGTGTTTTCCTCCAAATAACACATCATACTCTGTTCTTAGAATTTCTTGCATTCTCAAATGCACAAAAGCAAGCATTAGATTTGAGACCATGCTTACTTCATCAATGATAAGAAGTTTCATTTTCTTCAGGACTCTGGAAACTTCAGAACATGCATTTCCAGATAACTTGTTGTAATGCAATTTATTATCATGCTCAACTGGCAGCATCAGTAAATGATGTAGAGTAATCCCTTAAATGTTATGTGCTGCCAGTCCAGTTGGAGCGGTTACAACACAAGACAGCGGGGATTCAGTCCTTTTCTGCAGATAAGTTGCAATTGCTTTAATCAGAAAACTTTTTCCTGTCCCCGCTTCTCCACTTACGTACAGTCGGACAGGCTTAAATGATGTACATGAGCACTCTTTTTTCTCATGTCTGAATCCATGTTCAATCTGTTCTGTGACTTCATCATATATCTTTTTCTGCTCAACGTTTAGTTGCTTTACCAAATCTTCTAAGTTAACTACAACCTCTTCAGCTTGTTCCATAGCTCTTTCCACCTCACCCATGGCAGTGGCAGCTTCATTTTGGATAATTGGTCCTCCTAGTGGATCCTGACTCAATGAAGTAGAACTCTGACTGTCTTGAGAACTGTCTCTGGCAATCTCTTCAGCAATTGTGGCTTCTTGCTCTATTTCTTCGTTCAACATTTGCAGATCATTTGGAAAAACAGGACATTCTATGGTATCCTTGGTTGCATTAAAAGAATCCTCGTAACAGAGAAAATCTCCAAGTAGTTCCTCTTCTGTACGCCATGGCTTAAAGAGTTGCAAAAGAGCTAAATAGTAAAATTCTCTTTTGTCTGGAGATTCACAACTCAATTTTCGATGATTAATCAAATGGCATTTTTTCTGCTTCACTAGACATCCTTCATTTCCAATGACAGCATATTTTCCATTATTGATATCTTCTGTGATGTTCCTTTTATACCTATAGTTTTGCAGAACTTCATACAAACAAGTGTTCTCAAGGTGAGTACTTCTATTTTGATAGTATGTATCCAACATGTTTTCTTCAAAATATCTGTACTATTTGGTTCTTTCTCCGCCAAATACTCAATTTCTAGTACAGATTTCAAAACTCGGTTTCGTGTTGCAGCAAGACCTAGACTCACCCAAATTATTGTTTTACATTTGGCATAGAGACTTGCTGATGATAACCGATCAGAACATTCATATGCTCCAATTTCTCTATGCGACAACATCTTCAGACTGTAACTGTATAATTTCTAGCTTAGACTCTTTTCATGTGAAATGTCCTCCCACATTTCCTTTAGTTCTGTCTTTTCTTTTTTTGTGATGTAAAATGTCACATATCGAGCCACAGCAATAGAGTTGTCAGCAACGAACTGAATATCCATGTTAGCATTCCACATGGACAAAATCACTGGGTTGTAGTCGTTGATGTACTTGGACTCTTCGTTTCTTTTTAAATTGTATGTATTTTTTGGTGATTTCCTCGTCACAGTATGTCATAGAGATGACATCAAATTATTTACTCTTCCCTTAGAAATCACTGGTCGTGGAAATGCAAAACGACATTTTGTGTAGAACTTTTCCTTGTTTTTGAATTTTCGACGACAGTACTTCCCACAACGATGGGATAGAAAGCGTAAAACTTGTTGCCTTAAATTGTTTTCTTCAGTAGTTTTCGGAACAGCACATGTTGAATACTCTTCAATTAAACTCATCACTGTTTCATCCGAATCTGATCCAAATTTGGGTGCATCTTTAATCCACAACAACATATGTATATGAGGAGCACCTCTCGCTTGATACTCCTTTCTCCAAAAGAAATCCAAAACCTCTCCAAGAGGAGGATTTTTTTATTGGTAATAACAGACATCATAGCTTCAAATCTATGATTGAAATATCTGCATACATTCACTGGATCCAAAGAACACAGTTCTCCTGGTGTTTTCAATTCTATATTTTGTATATTAGCATTTGCCTCACGTAGAAATTCAAGTAAGTCGTCCCATGCATACTCAGCACAGCTAAGAGTGAGGAACCATGTAGGAGTTCCTAAGTTTCTTAGCATACATTTCAATTCCCCATGACGAAGGTACCAATACTCGCTTGTACCACGCTGACATGCCATGAGATCGATTAGATGAGATTCCAAAATATTATCTTGCAGATTGACTTTCTCCATAAAGTCCCTCGCCAAAACATTTTGCAGATGTGCTCCACTTTTCAGTATATGATTTACTGCATATGAAAGTCCAGACAAGTCACTTTCATACAGTAGATGAAACAAATATGGAATGCATTGACGAAACCTTGAATCTTCAGCATATAATTTCAAACAACCGCAAAGGTGCACCACAAAAATTGTAACAGTTGTAATGAAAATGATAAATCTTGAAGGTGTTGGAGTTCTTCTTCAAATCCTTTATTTTCAAAACATTTAGTCAAACATAAACAGCCGACGCGTTTCGTCCCAAACTGGGACTTCTTCAGGGCTTTAAGTTAGTCGGACGTCGCGTGCCTGGGAGAAGAAATAGAAGCGTGGTCCTGGGGTCACCTTGCCAGCTACAATATATCCTATTATTTAGGTTCTTCCCGACGCTATTATTATATTATAGAAATGCTAGCGGGCAACAGCAATGCAGGTTTCTTAAAAGTTCTTCAGAGGTATGATGGATTGTGCCACCTTACTGTAAATACTGTCTCACAGCCCTCGTCCTGACCCACACCCGCAGCGACGTCGCTGCGGGTGTGGGTCAGGACGAGGGCTGTGGATGGGCGCCGGCCGATTTTGACTATAATGGCCTGCTGGGATACAGTGCCCACACCCTCCTCCATAGGACTCACAGGACCTCCAGTCCAACATCATTTACACATCTGATTCAGCATATGGACTGAGACAGTATTTACAGTAAGGTGGCACAATCCATCATACCTCTGAAGAACTTTTAAGAAACCTGCATTGTTGTTGCCCGCTAGCATTTCTATAATATAATAATAGCGTCGGGAAGAACCTAAATAATAGGATATATTGTAGCTGGCAAGGTGACCCCAGGACCACGCTTCTATTTCTTCTCCCAGGCACGCGACGTCCGACTAACTTAAAGCCCTGAAGAAGTCCCAGTTTGGGACGAAACGCGTCGGCTGTTTATGTTTGACTAAATGTTTTGAAAATAAAGGATTTGAAGAAGAACTCCAACACCTTCAAGATTTATCATTTTCATTACAACTGTTACAATTTTTGTGGTGCACCTTTGCGGCTGTTTGAACTTTTAAAAAATTCCCCAGGGAAAAGGCACAGTGATGATGGGTGCCACTCAGTGTGCACACAGTCCCCTTGTTTGAACTTAAGGGTTAAAATATCGCATGGGGGAAAGATAGTCAGGTGCTTAGTCTAGAAAGGGTCCATCATCTTTGCAGTTTCTGTCTTCAGCATATAATCTTAAAGTCCGGTATTCAGAAGCAGGAATTTGAACGGGTCGATCGTCATATCATCCACCTCGACCTGTTGGAAATAGCTGTGGAAAACAACGAGCTTCCAAACTTTCTTCCCATACACTAATGGGACTTCCTTTTGCTGCTTTCATTTGAAACAAGTCAATTGCATTCCCCATTACTTCTTTGGAATGCAAAGGATGAACAGTATAATGTTCATATATTTCTTCACCTCTAGACACATCAACTTTTTCAATTTGGCCGACTGAACAATCACAGTCTTCTACTGCAACTATTTCCTCTGCTTCAACACATACATGTTTGTAGTACTCATTGTTTTGACCAAATACAGCGTTGCCTTTTTGACTTTCCTAACATCCACTAAATCTTGCCAGATTTTCTTACTCTTTGTCGGAACCCCATTAACTAGAATAACCAGAGGTTCCGCTTCTACTCTTTCTACACCAATTGTATCAATATTTTTCTTGACATCTAGAGGCAAATAAACAACTCTTCCCTTTAATCCTCTCTGTAAATCTGAAGGAGGCAATTTCCCTGTCTTAGGCTCCATGCGAACAATTGCCTGAAAAGGATGGACACATTGAATCAAAATTGATTCATATCTATTTAAATCCATCAATTCAGAAGGAATGTCTACCAACTCCAGATTATTATAAACAGCTCTAGCAGGCATTCTGTTTTCATTTAATTTATTATAACAATATTTACAAATACGCTGATCAAAACTCAAATCAAAAGAATTCTCCACCAACAAAGAAGTTGCAAAATTCCTCCATTCACTATTATTTTCCATTTCACTTTTTGCATATAAATCAGCTAACCTAGTCTGAATCTTATAATGAGTCCGTCGACCACACACACAAGTAAAATTAGGCCTTTCACTTGATTTCAACTGAAACTTGCTAATTTCCTGGTCAAACTTTTCTGTACTTGAAATCTGTACATTGTCTTCCACATTACCTTCTATTACTGTGTCAATTTCTACACTGTCCTCTTTTTCACAAAAATAACAAATCTCAATTTCTTCACAAATCTTAACATCTAATTCAGTTCCATGCAAAAGAGCACTGTTTAACTGTTTAAGCTTAACTGCTGGACTTTTTGCATAATACAACCTTCTCACTAAATTCCTCATTTTGTTATGATGCACTGCTAACATCCTAAAATGATGAAAAACACTCTGACATACTTTTCTAGAAAGACAAGCCAATGAATGTCCATGCAAACCTGTGTTTTCTCTCACTCTGTAAGGATCTAAGTCTTGCAACATCTTCATTTTTTGTTATAGACTTTTCTTACTATATGTACGTAAGAAATTACGAAGCACATGGATGGAATCCTGTCGCACACTACAAATACTACTACACTTCCAATTGTACACTGGACCCTTAGTACGTCTTCCTAAAACGTCGTCACTTAATACCTCTTCTACATCTTTAGACACAAGTTTCTCTTTTTCAATCGGACAACCGTCTTTCACCTCATATGCTCGACCACTGGTGTCAACTGCATGCACCAAATCATTCTCCTGAAAATAACTCTCCTCATTAAAAAATGGCTCACAACTTGAACTATGCATCCATTCTCCAGAAAAAACGTTACAAACATTAGCTCGATTAATTACTCTTTTGGATCTACTGTTTGATTTGAAAACATCAATTGTCTTGTTAAGTGTCCTAATTCTATTGATTACTAAAATAAATAATTTGTTCTTAACTTCAAAAGCTTGATCAACAATCTTCTCTACATTTTTCTTTTTCTTATAAAAAGCAGCTCTCTGTGTACCTTTCTTAATGTTTTTTAATAAATTTAAAACTACCCAATTGCGAAACATTCATTTACGAATGTCTCTAAATTTATTTTGCCTTATATTCCTATACATATTATTGTCTCCTGCTGCAGTAGTAAGATTTTGGGGGGCCTCTCCTTTGTCTTCAAATTTGCTCTCTCCTTCTGTAAATTCACATGTACATTATCATTTTTTTTTATCTACATATGTTCCGAAGAAAAGACTTCATTGTCTTACAAGGAGCTTTTTTGGTGTTTTGTGTAGTATTTGTTGTAGGACACTGCTTCAATTCTGTTGCTGTTTTTTTTTCGCATAGCATCTTTCCTTCTCCTCTGCCTTGAGGGCATATTTCCTTACTATTGAAATGTTGATTTACATCTGTGGTAAACAAAAAAATACACATTATAGACCACTATTACCAAACAACAAAGCAATAACAATAACTAAACAATATAAACACTATAATGCTTATACATATGACCTTATCTCTGTTTTTTAAATGTTATTCTAAAAAAATATTTTGAGCACATGAATTGGTTTTACATTATTGACAAGGATTAGATAGTACCATTGATTTGCCCCCAAAATCGTTTTTTGAATAACATTTTAGAAACACAGCGCAGGTCCTATGTACAAGCATTCAATTTCACTACTGAAACCTCACTATTTCACAAAACACAAATCCTCTATCTTGCAAGTGTTGATAGAAAGCATTATCAAAAAGCAAGACACAAACCAACAGCAACGAAACTCAGGGCCTTATTTATGAAGGCCTTGCGCCACCAGTGCGTCACTTTTTTCCCATGTTAAAAGTGACGCACCAGCGGCACAGGGCAATCATAAATAAGGCCCAAATGTAAATACCATTGATTTGCCCCTAAAATCGTTTTTTGAATAACATTTTAGAAACACAGCGCAGGTCCTATGTACAAGCATTCAATTTCACTACTGAAACCTCACTATTTCACAAAATACAAATCCTCTATCTTGCAAATCTTGATAGCAAGCATTATCAAAAAGCAAGACACAAACCAACAGCAAAGAAACTCAGGGCCTTATTTATGAAGGCCTTGCGCCACCGGTGCGTCACTTTTTTCCATGTTAAAAGTGACGTACCGGCGGCACAAGGCAATCATAAATAAGGCCCAAATGTAAATAACATTGATTTGCCCCAAAAATCGTTTTTCAATAACATTTTAGAAACACAGCACAGGTCCTATGTACAAGCATTCAATTTCACTACTGAAACCTCATTGTTTCACAAAATACAAGTCCTCTATCTTGCATATCTTGATAGCAAGCATTATCAAAAAGCAAGACACAAACCAACAGCAAAGAAACTCAGAGCCTTATTTATGAAGGCCTTGCGCCACAGGTGCGTCACTTTTTTCCCATGTTAAAAGTGACGCACCGGCGGCACAAGGCAATCATAAATAAGGCCCAAATGTAAATAACATTGATTTGCCCCTAAAATTGGTTTTTTGAATAACATTTTAGAAACACAGCGCAGGTCCTATGTACAAGCATTCAATTTCACTACTGAAACCTCACTGTTTCACAAAATACGAATCCTCTATCTTGCAAATGTGTATAGCAAGCATTATCAAAAAGCAAGACACAAACCAACAGCAAAGAAACTCAGGGCCTTATTTATGAAGGCCTTGCGCCACCGGTGCATCACTTTTTTCCCATGTTAAAAGTGACGCACCGGCGGCACTGGGCAATCATAAATAGGGCCCACATGTAAATACCATTGATTTGCCCCCAAAATCGTTTTTTGAATAACATTTTAGAAACACAGCGCAGGTCCTATGTACAAGCATTCAATTTCACTACTGAAACCTCACTGTTTCACAAAATACAAATCCTCTATCTTGCAAATGTTGATAGCAAGCATTATCAAAAAGCAAGACACAAACCAACAGCAAAGAAACTCAGGGCCTTATTTATGAAGGCCTTGCGCCACCGGTGCGTCACTTTTTCCCATGTTAAAAGTGACGCACCGGCGGCACAAGGCAATCATAAATAAGGCCCAAATGTAAATACCATTGATTTGCCCCTAAAATCGTTTTTTGAATAACATTTTAGAAACACACCGCAGGTCCTATGTACAAGCATTCAATTTCACTACTGAAACCTCACTGTTTCACAAAATACAAATCCTCTATCTTGCAAATGTTGATAGCAAGCATTATTAAAAAGCAAGACACAAACCAACAGCAAGGAAACTCAGGCCCTTATTTATGAAGGCCTTGCGCCACCGGTGCGTCACTTTTTTCCCATGTTAAAAGTGATGCACCGGCGGCACAAGGCAATCATAAATAAGGCCCAAATGTAAATACCATTGATTTGCCCCCAAAATCGTTTTTGAATAACATTTTAGAAACACAGCGCAGGTCCTATGTACAAGCATTCAATTTCACTACTGAACCTCACTGTTTCACAAAATACAAATCCTCTATCTTGCAAATGTTGATAGCAAGCATTATTAAAAAGCAAGACACAAACCAACAGCAAAGAAACTCAGGGCCTTATTTATGAAGGCGTTGCGCCACCGGTGCGTCACTATTTCCCATGTTAAAAGTGACGCACCGGCGGCACAAGGCAATCATAAACAAGGCCCAAATGTAAATACCATTGATTTGCCCCTAAAATTGTTTTTTTTAATAAGATTTTGGAAACACAGCGCAGGTCCTATGTACAAGCATTCAATTTCACTACTGAAACCTCACTGTTTCACAAAATACAAATCCTCTATCTTGCAAATGTTGATAGCAAGCATTATTAAAAAGCAAGACACAAACCAACAGCAAAGAAACTCAGGGCCTTATTTATGAAGGCCTTGCGCCACCGGTGCGTCACTTTTTCCCTTGTTAAAAGTGACGCACCAGCGGCACAAGGCAATCATAAATAAGGCCCAAATGTAAATACCATTGATTTGCCCCTAAAAAAATTTTGAATAACATTTTAGAAACACAGCGCAGGTCCTATGTACAAGCATTCAATTTCACTACTGAAACCTCACTGTTTCACAAAATACAAATCCTCTATCTTGCAAATGTTGATAGCAAGCATTATCAAAAAGCAAGACACAAACCAACAGCAAAGAAACTCAGGGCCTTATTTATGAAGGCCTTGCGCCACCGGTGCGTCACTTTTTCCCATGTTAAAAGTGACGCACCGGTGGCACAAGGCAATCATAAATAAGGCCCAAATGTAAATACCATTGATTTGCCCCTAAAATCGTTTTTTGAATAACATTTTAGAAACACACCACAGGTCCTATGTACAAGCATTCAATTTCACTACTGAAACCTCATTGTTTCACAAAATACAAGTCCTCTATCTTGCATATCTTGATAGCAAGCATTATCAAAAAGCAAGACACAAACCAACAGCAAAGAAACTCAGAGCCTTATTTATGAAGGCCTTGCGCCACAGGTGCGTCACTTTTTTCCCATGTTAAAAGTGACGCACCGGCGGCACAAGGCAATCATAAATAAGGCCCAAATGTAAATAACATTGATTTGCCCCTAAAATTGGTTTTTTGAATAACATTTTAGAAACACAGCGCAGGTCCTATGTACAAGCATTCAATTTCACTACTGAAACCTCACTATTTCACAAAACACAAATCCTCTATCTTGCAAGTGTTGATAGAAAGCATTATCAAAAAGCAAGACACAAACCAACAGCAACGAAACTCAGGGCCTTATTTATGAAGGCCTTGCGCCACCAGTGCGTCACTTTTTTCCCATGTTAAAAGTGACGCACCAGCGGCACAGGGCAATCATAAATAAGGCCCAAATGTAAATACCATTGATTTGCCCCTAAAATCGTTTTTTGAATAACATTTTAGAAACACAGCGCAGGTCCTATGTACAAGCATTCAATTTCACTACTGAAACCTCACTATTTCACAAAATACAAATCCTCTATCTTGCAAATCTTGATAGCAAGCATTATCAAAAAGCAAGACACAAACCAACAGCAAAGAAACTCAGGGCCTTATTTATGAAGGCCTTGCGCCACCGGTGCGTCACTTTTTTCCATGTTAAAAGTGACGTACCGGCGGCACAAGGCAATCATAAATAAGGCCCAAATGTAAATAACATTGATTTGCCCCAAAAATCGTTTTTCAATAACATTTTAGAAACACAGCACAGGTCCTATGTACAAGCATTCAATTTCACTACTGAAACCTCATTGTTTCACAAAATACAAGTCCTCTATCTTGCATATCTTGATAGCAAGCATTATCAAAAAGCAAGACACAAACCAACAGCAAAGAAACTCAGAGCCTTATTTATGAAGGCCTTGCGCCACAGGTGCGTCACTTTTTTCCCATGTTAAAAGTGACGCACCGGCGGCACAAGGCAATCATAAATAAGGCCCAAATGTAAATAACATTGATTTGCCCCTAAAATTGGTTTTTTGAATAACATTTTAGAAACACAGCGCAGGTCCTATGTACAAGCATTCAATTTCACTACTGAAACCTCACTGTTTCACAAAATACGAATCCTCTATCTTGCAAATGTGTATAGCAAGCATTATCAAAAAGCAAGACACAAACCAACAGCAAAGAAACTCAGGGCCTTATTTATGAAGGCCTTGCGCCACCGGTGCATCACTTTTTTCCCATGTTAAAAGTGACGCACCGGCGGCACTGGGCAATCATAAATAGGGCCCACATGTAAATACCATTGATTTGCCCCCAAAATCGTTTTTTGAATAACATTTTAGAAACACAGCGCAGGTCCTATGTACAAGCATTCAATTTCACTACTGAAACCTCACTGTTTCACAAAATACAAATCCTCTATCTTGCAAATGTTGATAGCAAGCATTATTAAAAAGCAAGACACAAACCAACAGCAAGGAAACTCAGGCCCTTATTTATGAAGGCCTTGCGCCACCGGTGCGTCACTTTTTTCCCATGTTAAAAGTGATGCACCGGCGGCACAAGGCAATCATAAATAAGGCCCAAATGTAAATACCATTGATTTGCCCCCAAAATCGTTTTTGAATAACATTTTAGAAACACAGCGCAGGTCCTATGTACAAGCATTCAATTTCACTACTGAACCTCACTGTTTCACAAAATACAAATCCTCTATCTTGCAAATGTTGATAGCAAGCATTATTAAAAAGCAAGACACAAACCAACAGCAAAGAAACTCAGGGCCTTATTTATGAAGGCGTTGCGCCACCGGTGCGTCACTATTTCCCATGTTAAAAGTGACGCACCGGCGGCACAAGGCAATCATAAACAAGGCCCAAATGTAAATACCATTGATTTGCCCCTAAAATTGTTTTTTTTAATAAGATTTTGGAAACACAGCGCAGGTCCTATGTACAAGCATTCAATTTCACTACTGAAACCTCACTGTTTCACAAAATACAAATCCTCTATCTTGCAAATGTTGATAGCAAGCATTATTAAAAAGCAAGACACAAACCAACAGCAAAGAAACTCAGGGCCTTATTTATGAAGGCCTTGCGCCACCGGTGCGTCACTTTTTCCCTTGTTAAAAGTGACGCACCAGCGGCACAAGGCAATCATAAATAAGGCCCAAATGTAAATACCATTGATTTGCCCCTAAAAAAATTTTGAATAACATTTTAGAAACACAGCGCAGGTCCTATGTACAAGCATTCAATTTCACTACTGAAACTTCACTATTTCACAAAAAACAATTCCTCTATCTTGCATATGTTAATATCAAGCATTTCCAAAAAACATGCCACAAACCAACAAGAAAGAATCTCAATCTGCTTCCAAATCAGAGGTAATGCAAGTGAGATCATTGTAAAAGGTTCAAATATATTTATTTAATGAGGCAAACACTATTAATTTCTTCTCAAAAATATAAAAGCCATCCATTTACCCCAAAATCGTTTTTAAATAACATTTTAAAAACACAGCACAGGTCCTATGTACAAGCATTCAATTTCACTACTGAAACTTCACTATTTCACAAAAGACAATTCCTCTATCTTGCAAATGCAGAGCAAAAGGTATGCACTCAATACACTGAAATCAAGACTAGCACAGAAAACCTCTAATTCTACACACATATGCCTCATTTCAACCAATCAAAACTCTTCCCTCACTATTTTCAAACCAACACCCTTCCCCCTCTCAGACCTTTCTACCTGTTAACATAGCAACTCCCTCAGTAACTGAACTCTCAGGTTCAAAAGTGTATTCTACAATGTTGCAAATTAAGTCAGCAAGGATGTTTGACCTCTCAATACACCAGCTTATCCAGGGCATTATTGCTTTAATTGACTTTTACTTAACCATTCAAATTGCTTCTTTCACACAACACAACCATGCACCCTAACTTTTAGTTTTCAACTATCTGAATCCACCAATCATTGCTTGTGATTCAAGAGCAGGGAAACTCCACAATTTTTGTTTGTAAACTCCTACTGTTCCAACTGCCATTTCATTCCCACAGTTCATCTGACTGCACCAGAACCTTCTCTCATCATGTATTCTGTGTGGATTATTGGACATAGCTACATCCACTGAGCTCAAAGGTATGCAGCTAGCAGAAATGTTCACAACCTTGATTTATCAAATGTGGAAATCAAGTGGATTGGCCAGAGAGGATTGAGATGTCACCAATTGATACCATTGGTGAAAACCTTTTTGCATCTGCCAAACCCTGACCTCTTAATAGTGCACTGTGGTGGAAATGACTTGGGCACTTTGACTGGGGTTGGTCTGGAAATGCTTTTAAAGGACACCTTTGATCAATTGATGACACTTTTTCCACAAACTGCCTTGGTATATTCCAATATATGCCAAAGACAGAAATGGAACTGGTCCAACCAATTTTGTCCACAATTTGAGAAAGCACGGAAACATGTGAATAAATCTGTTTCTGCTTACATGAGAGACTATGGAATGAGTTTAATATACAACAATAACTTGCTTACAACATGCAAGACATCTACAGAGGAGATGGTGTGCTCTTCTCAGATGAGGGGAATAGAATATTCCTCCTGAATTTAAGACTGTGCATTGGAACCTACTTGTAGGTACCTAAATCAGCCACAGAACCCAAAAGCTCTTTTCAGAGCTACCCTACCTCTGATCACTCAAAATGATTATCTTTTTCTAACTTTTTTCACTATTTTTCACCAAAGTACGCTCCCCGGTGCGCATACCGGGCGCTCCCCCAGCGAAATTTAAATTTTTTTTTTTGGTATATATGCCCCTCCTAAACTCCCCTCAGAAAACTTAGAGGGTCAGGGGGTGTCTACTGTGCCCCTTTTTACCCATTCCCAACGTTGTTTGTCCTCCATCTTGTGTCGCAATTCGACCGAAACACAAAATGGCGGACTCCCGTAGCCCTCCCGGTACGCTCACCGGGGCGCGCACCGGTAAGCGCTCCCCAAAAAAATGTGGGAAACAAAATTACATAAAAACCACTGGACAGACTTTCACCAAATATAGCGTAGACCCTACTACATACCAGTCCCTACCATTATCACACATTTGATGGTATTCCATTGAGCCATTTGGGCTGTAGCCCTGTCTAAATATCCTGAGGTAAATTACATGACAAAAGCACATATGAAGTGTTACAATTTAAAACCAATTAAAATGTTACTTTAATTTCCTACTTTTTTTCCTGACATTTGATTGGTTATGTACATGAATATAAATGAAAAATGAGAGGGAAACACGGCTATTTTGACTACAACTACCTGAGATACATCTTTAAAAGATTTTCTCATTTATCTTCATCACCTTTCTATAAGGTAAGTTATAAATTTGTGAAGGGGCACTTTAAGTTCATTTGTAAAAACGTTTTCTGACAGTTGTTTACTGTCCCTCTGTTATAATTACAGATTAAGATACGCTTCTCTGTTATAGTTATAGATTGAATTAGGCTTCTCTGGTATAATTATGAATTATATTAGGTTTCTTCACATACACTTTTTTATATTTCTACTTCCTACCTCATACCATACACTGCCCAAAGATAACTTCACTGTTAAAAACTCACAAGTACCTGTCTGAACTTAAACCCAACAGTGCCCTATCTCTACTGATATATTTATTTTTTATGCAATTTACAGCAAGAAAATGGAAGGAGAACAAAATAAAATTAATATTTCATTTGAAATTGATCTGGAGAACAATCCTAAGGAAGAGATTGATGAATTAGACTTTTTGGATCAGTCTCTGGATCAAGACTTACTTAATTGTATGGAAGAAATTGAATCATGGAATCCAAATGAGAACATACCTGACGAAATAATGTTGGAAATTCTTTTAGATTTTGAAAAATCACAGCAATAAATTTTTATTTAAAAATTTAAAATTGTTCGAGACATTATTCTTTTTTATATGTAAATTATGAAATAGTACCAAAATAGATATAATATAAAGTGAGACTTATAGTATACTGTACAACTTTTTATGTTACATAGTAATTTTGCTCATAGTTACTTCCTTTCTCCCACTATATTATCTCCAATGTGTATTTAACATCTCTTTATCATCTCCTGCCTCCATGTTGTTTCTGCTTTCCTGACAGACTATGGTATGAATTCCATATACCACAATAACAACATGCAAGATATTTTCAAAGGAGACGGTGTACATTAAATTTTAGACTCTGCATTGGTACCTACATGTTGGTACTTAAATAAATAAAAAATAAAACAATTTTTTTTATTAATAAACCTACATTTTTTGAGAAGTCTGTCATTCTTTTTTCCCCATGGTACGCTCCCTGGTGCACTCCCTGGTGCACTCACCGGTGCGCGTACCGGGCGCTCCCCCCGCAAAAATAAAAAAAAAAATTATTTATTTTTTTGCCCCGTGGGGCCCTTTTATGGCCCCCACATCAAACCTAGAGGGTCAGGGGGTCTACCCTGCCCACTTATGGTCAATTCCCCTTTGTTTTTGCCACCTCTTGTGTCTCGATCCTACCGAGACACAAGATGGCGGCCGCTCCGGACTGTTTAGAATGTTTACAGACACCCGAGAGCCAATCAGCTTTCCGTGCGCAAGTCGCGTAGTGCGCCGGGTGCGCTCCCCGGGCTAAAAGTGCGACCGCCCTATGGAAATTAACATGGAGAAAACACGTTTTGGGACCCCCCTTTTATCTCAGCCCCCACTTGACGAATCCCCCCCACCTTTTTCAGGGAAGGAGCGGGCCACCTACTTTGAGAAATTTGCGAAGATTCGTCCACCGGCGCCAAAGTTATTCCCAATAGAATGTTGCGGATTTCCTATGGAAAGTAGATCCTAACTATAGCTACCTACTGGCGACCGCCAGTAGGTAATATATATATGGCATTTGCACTTTATTTACTGTTATTTGCACATTGCGATATAAGCTGAATTCAGGGATTATCCCGTGATGAGCTTTGCATATGAATGTTGTTTATGTCTATGATACTTATCATTTTACATGTGACCATTTTTCACCAATGATGTTACACTAAAATCAGCACTAGCACTTTAAAAATTGCCTCCTCCCTAGCATGCGTCATGTGATCAAGGCCTCTGTGAAGGCCGAAACGTCATGCTGAGGTGTGCCGTCTCCCAGACGAAATAAAATACACTGCTCACCTGCACTTGGGTCTCCTCTCTTCTTCTGCGCTGTGGTATCCAGGATTGGGCTCCAGGCGAGAGTAAGCAGGGATTGTCCTATATATATATATATATATATATATATATATATATATATATATATATATATATATATATATATATATATATATATATATATATATATATATATATATATATATATATTACCTACTGGCGGCCGCCAGTAGGTATATATAATTAGGATTTTTTCTCTATGGGATTTTTGAAAATTCTATGTCTAATAACTTTGGCGTTTGTGGACGGAATTGGCTGAAATTTTCAGGAAAATGGCACGTTTTGTTTCTGAGCAGCCCCTGAAAATTTGGGGGGGGGGTTCGTCAAGGGGGGGCCAAGAAAAAAGGGGGGTCCCAAAACACGTTTTTCCTACGGCTGAATGGATTTGCATGAAACTTGGTAAAATTGTAGGGACTGTTAGCCCAATGTGCCTTTGCTAGGTCTCAATATATGTGCTCCAGTGGATTTTGAGAAATTAACATTTAAAAAAATATATATATATGTGACAGCGTCCCGGTTAGCGCCCCGGTTCGCGTACCTGACGCGTAACGGAACTTCGCAAAGCGAAGCTGATTGGCTCTCCGGTGTCTGTCAACATTCTAAACAGTACGGACCGGCCGCCATCTTGTCTCTCGGTAGGATCGAGAGACAAGAGGAGGAGAAAAACGAAGGGGGAATTTAATGAAAGGGGGCAAGGTAGACCCCTCTTGACCCCCTAGGAATGATGTTGGTGTTATTAAAGGGTCCCGTGGGGCAAAACATTTTTTCGATTTTTCGCGGTAGAAGCGCTTCCCGGTACGCGAACCGGGTCGCTCACCGTTAGCGTAACGGGAGTTCGCCATTTTGTGTTTCGTTTTAATTAAATCACAAGATGGATGAAAAACAACGTGGGAAATGGGTATAAGGGGGCACGGGAGACGTATCCTGACCCCCTAGGTTTTCTGAGGGTGGCTGAGGAGGCTCATATATGTTGATACATGTCTTCCAGCGGCTGCGCGTGAGCGGAATTTTTTTTGTTGCTGCGTGACGTCTGTTAACGTTCGATTCGAAGGAAATCAGGAAGTGTTGACCGCCATTTTGTCACTGCGAGTAAATATATTGTTCATTTCAAAGCATTGGAACATGGAAAAGGGAGAAGGTAGAGATTGTCTTGCTGCGTAGTTTTTCTCAGGGTGTGCAGTAAGGCCCCGGTTGTTGTTATACTCACGGTGGGGTCTTCGAACACTTTAGCAAATGATGATCCAAGCTGAGGCAAAGGAGGGTGTCAGTTGGGGGGGGGGGGGAGCAATGGTGATTCTCACTGTAAGATAGGTAGTGCTGACCCTTGTCCCCCCTTATGTAATCTGTAATGCCTATCTTCTCCCCACTGATTGGTAATTGGTTCTACCCGGACCATTTATTAGAGGAAGCTCGTCCGTCCCCACGGGAGGGCACCCCTAATAAAGAGGACATATATATAAAATACGGATTAGCCACGGTACCTTCCTAGCAAATTATTGCAAAACGAAAGGAATCGAACAAAATCAGTAGGCCACTGATAGGATCCTTTTTGACCCTGCTAAAACAAGAAACACCAGGAAATAGCCCTCCGCAAAAGTATGAAACCAGGGGGAGGAGCCAAGCTCGCGGTCGGGATGGACACGAGGTAGTTCGGCTCCGCCGCCCTCGCTGCCTAAGCATGCCTGCCCTACCACCCACCCCGCCCAATAACCGACAAACCCTATACAAATGAAAGTCTGCTGATACCCACTATCGGCGTCACCAGATTGGACTAGAGCACGCACAATTGCACTATGTCTTTTTCTGGTTATACAGTAACATCTTTGTGCTTGTTGCCACATTACAAATATATAGCACTCCAACAAAGTAGTAGGATTATAACACTTTAATAACTTATAAATATATACAATGCTCCAACAAAGTAAACACGTTAAAAAAAAAACATTTTAAACAACTATTTACATGGCAGCCTGCTGCAACATCCATCTCAAAGCATTCGCCGCCCGCTTGACACTGTCCCTGCCCCTCCCTCCCCAGAGTAGCAACAATGGGCTGCTTTGGGCTGTCTTTTAGTCAGCTTTTGGCTATAAAAAGCCTACAAAATCCGTCGGCCTGTGAGGCGGCTTCAGTAGAGGACCGTTGTGCGAATAGGCCGAAGGCAGCACAACGCGCCGAGATCCGGACGTCACCGAGGTGGTGTCCAGCAAGTTGCCGCACTGGTCTGGCCATCCTACAATGCTGCGCCGAAAGACGTCGTTGGGCGCCCCGGGGGGGGAGGTGGCGCGAACGGGCCTCCCCCGCCTCCCCAGGTGGAGGCTTCTCAGCTGCAGTGGGGCGCCCCTTGGCATCCAACTGAGTTGCGCCCGCTCTTGCGGCACAGTGCCTTATCCGCCATCCAGCTGAGTTGCGCCCGCTCTTGCGGCACAGTGCCTCACCCGCCATCCAGCTGAGTTGCGCCCGCTCTTGCGGCTACAGCGTCTCGCCCACCATCCAGCTGAATTGCGCCCACTCTTGCAGTGCATCAATAGGCGGCTGCCACAGGACTCTCAAAATGGCGGCCGGCTCTTCGGATTTGGGCCTGGTCCACTAAAATGGCCCTGGGACACCTTGGAACTCGGACGCTTGCCTGCTAGGGCATGGGCCCCATTCCCGAAAGCGTCCCCTCAGTCTTGAAGATTCTACAAAAGTCACCGGGGCCCCCGACTCCCGCAGGACAGTTGTTAATTTCCAGTGAAAATACATTAGCCTGGAACATTGTTAGTGATAAACTGTAAATGCATCTGGGTCCTTTGCTTAAAAAATAAAATAAAAAATATATTTTTGAATTAGAATAAGAATACATTTTACAGCTTTTGATATTTGCTATTAAAAAACCATTGAAATTCACTGAAAAAACCATAGGTTATAGACCATATATAGTTAGGGATTAGCATTTACAAAACCTTATTTTACTCGCACAAAACCATTGAAATTCGCATATATAGTTAGTTGCACTAACTATATATCGCGCACCCGCAATCCACTGCTGATCATGTCACATATTACATCATTCATGACATGGTCAGTGACATCACCTCCTCTTCTTCATCTCCACCACTGTGGTGTTGTGGTGGTCCTCTTATAAAATTTACGTCCACCGATTCCGCAACTGTTAGACACCTTAGTTCTTGCAACCTAATGGCCCGCCCGTTAAGTTTTTCTATAGTGTAAATGTCCCCTCATCATATACGATTCCAGTTTGCTCCGTGGCCGGCCCACGTGGTTAAAGGCCCGTATTTGTATACTGACATTTTCACAAGAAAAGTTTTTAAAACAAAACATGGTAGTAGTACCTAGATTGGTAAAGTTTTGAATAATAGCCACTGTTTTCGAATCAGTAAAAGGCAAGTGATATAAAGCAGCCCGATTACATGACGGTTAAAAGGTATAATACGCAGGAATGCTGTATAGATAAATGGTCAAGGGCTGTTGTGTTTTCCACTCCTGCAACATAAAGTGATCGATAAGAATCCGATATTCAGGCCTATCAGCGACTAAGACAGCAGGCCGAGCCTCTTTTGCTCAACAGCTCCCTCATGGTACGAAGAAACGCCCTTTTTCTCGAAATAGGAATATTTTACTTGCAGGACAGTTGTAAATTTCCCGGGAAAATACATTAGCCTGGAACACTGTTAGTGATAAACTGTAAATGCATCTGGGTCCTTTGCTTTACAAGTCAGAGTGAGAAAAAAAAGGTGGGGCTTTCATCATTTTGGAAAAAAAAAAATTCTAAACCAATGAAAAGTGTTATTTTTAGGTCATATGACCAAGCCTTCCATCATTAGGAAACCAAAAGTAAAACGAACCAATGAAAAGTTTTATAAACAAGTCACATGACCTGTTATGCTTACGTTACGCGCTCCGCGCCGCGCCCCGGATCGCTTCCGGGTGCGCTAACGCGGCGCGTCATAAGACGCATTACGCGGTAACGTGATACGTCGCGCTTCCGCGACGCGTCACAAATTCGTCGGCCTGTGAGGCGGCGTTAGTAGCGGACCGTTGTGCGAATATGCCGAAGGCAGCACAACGCGCCGAGATCCAGACGGCACTGAGGTGGTGTTCAGCAAGTTTCTGCACTGGTCTGGCCATCCTACAATGCTGCACCGAAAGACGGCGTGGGGCGCCCTGGGGGGGAAGGTGGCGCGAACAGGCCTCTCCCGCCTCCCTAGGTGGAGGCTCCTCAGCTGCAGTGGGGCGCCCCTTTGCGTTTCACTCGCCATCCAGCTGAGTTGCGCCCGCTCTTGCGGCACAGTGCCTCACCCGCCATCTAGCTGAGTTGCGGCCGCTCTTGCGGCACAGTGCCTCACCCGCCATCCAGCTGAGTTGCGCCCGCTCTTGCGGCTACAGCGTCTCGCCCACCATCCAGCTGAATTGCGCCCGCTCTTGCGGCACAGTGCCTCACCCGGCATCCAGCTAAGTTGCGCCTGCTCTTGCGGTACAGTGCCTCACCCGCCATCCAGCTGAGTTGCGCCCACTCTTGCGGCTACAGCGTCTCGCCCACCATCCAGCTGAATTGCGCCCACTCTTGCGGTGCAGCGATAGGCGGCTGCCACAGGACTCTCAAAATGGCGGCCGGCTCTTCGGATTTGGGCCTGGTCCACTAAAATGGCCCTGGGACACCTTGGAACTCGGACGCTTGCCTGCTAGGGGATGGGCCCCATTCCCGAAAGCGTCCCCTCAGCCTTGAAGATTCTACAAAAGTCACCGGGGCTTCCGACTCCCGCAGGCTTCCGGTGGGGAGCGGCTGCCATGATTGCTTGCGGAATGGCCACAACGGAGCCACGAGATGGTGGTGCTCTCATGCTGACGCCAGCTTCAGTCTGAAACATCCAGAAACACTGTAGACTACCAATTCGATTAGTTCCGGTGGAGCCCCAACGTGACCCGGTAGGGAAGAACTTGCCCTCGCCTCTTTTGACTGATGGTTCTTGTTGCCTATCTCTTCTGTTGTCATTTAACAGAACCCTTTTTGACTGCCTAAAGGTGTTCTGGTCCGACCGCTGGTTGGTGGAGACATTTGGACTATATCCTGGACCTGCCCGGCCTCGCCCAAAATGGCGCCGGTATAAATGGGACTCGCAACTCCTTGTTTTGTACTGGTTGCCCAGCCTTGATATCACAAGATACGTATGCCGTTTTGAAGCACATGGCGGGCGGGGACGAGTACTGATTGAACATTTGGACATCCCTACTGATATTAAGTTCTGATGTGTTATTGATTACTGTACTATTGAAAGTTCGAATTAACGTCACCCATGGCACTTGCCCCCAAATGTATATCTAGATAATTTTATTGTCACTGGCCCTGTCGTACTTTAATTATAAAATTTACGTCTACCGATTCCGCAACTGTTAGACACCTTAGTTCTTGCAACCTAATGGCCCGCCCGTTACGTTCTTCTACAGTGTAAATGTCCCCTCATCATATATGATTCCAGTTTGCTCCGTGGCCGGCCCACGTGGTTATAGGCCCGTATTCGTATACTGACATTTTCACAATAAAGGTTTTTAAAACAAAACATGGTAGTAGTACCTAGATTGGTAAAGTTTTGAATAATAGCCACTGTTTTTGAATCAGTAAAAGGCAAGTGAAATAAAGCAGCCCGATTACATGACTGTTAAAAGGTATAATACGCAGGAATGCTGTAAAGATAAATGGGCAAGGGCTGTTGTGTTTTCCACTCCTGCAACATAAAGTGATCGATAAGAATCTGATATTCAGGCCTATCAGCGACTAAGACAGCAGGCCGAGCCTCTTTTGCTCAACGGCTCCCTCATGGGACTAAGAAACGCCCTTTTTCTCGAAATAGGAATATTTTACTTGCAGGACAGTTGTTAATTTCCAGTGAAAATACATTAGCCTGGAACATTGTTAGTGATAAACTGTAAATGCATCTGAGTCCTTTGCTTAAAAAATAAAATAAAAAATATATTTTTGAATTAGAATAAGAATACATTTTACAGCTGTTGATATTTGCTATTAAAAAACCATTGAAATTCACTGAAAAAACCATAGGTTATAGACCATATATAGTTAGGGATTATCATTTACAAAACCTTGAAAATTCACTGAAAAAACCATAGGTTATAGACCATATATAGTTAGGGATTAGCATTTACAAAACCTTATTTTACTCGCACAAAACCATTGAAATTCGCATATATAGTTAGTTGCACTAACTATATATCGCGCACCCGCAATCCACTGCTGATCATGTCACATATTACATCATTCATGACATGGTCAGTGACATCACCTCCTCTTCTTCATCTCCACCACTGTGGTGTTGTGGTGGTCCTCTTGGTGGTGGTGGTGGCTGAGATGCTCCTGCTGCTGCTGCTACTGAAGCCATTTTTCAGTCCAAAAAGGTACAGAGAGGTCTTTCAACAGGTCTTCTTCACTCAAAGTACAAAGTGAGAATGAGAAAAAAAGGTGGGGGCTTTCATCATTAGGAAAAGAAAACTGTCCTGAACCAATGAAAAGTGTTATTTTCAGGTCACATGACCAGGGCTTTCATCATTTGGAAACCAAAACTGTCCTGAACCAAAAAAAAGTGTTATTTTTAGGTCACATGACCCGACGCGCTTACGCTACGCGCCCCGGGGCGCGTCGCCTAAGCGCGTTGGATGCTTACGTTGCGCGATCGTATGCGCTCAAGTGCTTCCGGGTGCGTTTATGCCGTGCGTATCACGTGGACGCGGCTACGCGATACGTCACGATGATGTTTTCGTTCGCGCAATAGCGCTAACGGTACGCTCACCGGTACGCGCCCTGGGGCGCGCCGCAAGACGGCGCTTACCGGTGCGCTCACCGGGACGCGCACCGGGAGCGCTCCAGGGTAAAAAAAAATAAAAAAACATGAACAATATACATAAAAAAATTGTATTACATAAATATACAATATAGGATTCATTATAAAAAATATTACATTTCATAGCTATAGAAATTTGCTATTAAAAACCTTTGAAATTCTCTGAAAAAAACCATAGGTTTCACACCAGTTATAGTTAGGAATTAGCATTTAAAAAACCTATGAAATTCACTGAAAAAACCATAGGTTTCATACCAGTTATAGTTAGGAATTAGCATTTAAAAAACCTATTAAATTCACTGAAAAAACCATAGGTTTCACACCAGTTATAGTTATCAGGAAATTTTACTGACATAAAACTATTGAAATTCCCACGTTAGTTAGTTGGACTCACTATAACTTGCACGCCTGCAATGCACTGCTGATGACGTCACATATTACATCACTCATGACATGGTCAGTGACATCACTCATGACATGACTGATGACACCATCCAGTGAATGTGTGTCTTTCTGAAAAATAAATATGTTTTATATATGTATTTGTAAAGGTCGATGGACGAATAAATGTTTAAATAAGTGTGTAAATGGATGTTTTTTAATAAAATATTGATTGGTTAACTGGATGGATGGATTTCACATTCGCCTTCCCTGTGTGACGAGCTGTGGCTGACGTGGACGTGGACATGGTGACGTGCTAACGCTGAAGCGGAGGTCGAACGCTTGACGGAGAGAGAGAGCGGCGCAAGCAGAATCGAGACGCGGAAGACACAGTGCGGTAATCTGACTCGTACCAAGCTAAAATCAAACCCCCCCCCTCCCCAAGGGGGTCGTGGAAGGTGCCGGCCGGGATTATAGTGGGCGGTACATTGATCACGGCGGAAACCGCTACCGAGGGTCTGCCCCCTGCATGAGTTCTGCGCTCTCAGTAAGAAGGGCCAGGTGGAGGTGTCAGAGTTCGCGGGGCCCCCGGATTAGGGGAGCAACTCTGCTGGGAGTTGCTGTTGCAGTTGCTGAAAGTTCGTTATTCCCTGATTCTGGCAAATTAAGCCCAAATTAAGCCCAAGCCCCGGGGAGACACCCGATTAGGGGCCCCTGTGAGAACTGGGCAGGTTCAAGGCAGGTACAAGCCAGCACAAGAGAATCAAAGATCAGCCTCGGTCAGCCAATCAGCTCACAGGGAAGGTAAGTGGTTTTAGATTTGATTTTTACCCGTTTTTATCATTTGGATTAGCGTGTGAGTTGTTAAAGTGAGGGCTGCTGAATTCGCAGGCTAACAAGGGAAGGCTAGCCTGTGTGGCCTTGACATAATCCACGGAACAGGTGTAGCTTGGATATGGCCCCTAGAAAGGCAAAGCCAGAGGAAATATGCTTAGAGACACTGGAAAAAGCTGATGAGTTCGACGTGACATCAGTCGCGGAAGGGCCCGGGCTAAACGATAAAAAGGAGGGGAAAAAAACTGCCAAGAAGTCCTCCACGGAGAATAAACTGCAAGGATGTGAGAAAGATTGCAGCCTTGTGTCTAAATCGATAAAAGACTTTGTGGGGAAGCACTTTAAGAGAACACCCACCCCAGGAAAAGGGCAAGCCCAAGAGTTCAATAAGGAGTTACTAAGCGTTGAAGTAGAAGTAGAAGATGTAGTGGAGATTGTGGACTCCTCACTTACACAGTGTGATCTAAGCCATAGGATGCTCCCCCTTGAACCAAGACTCTCATCTTCTCCTCGGATCTTTTCTTCGCCAAGGGCAGGGGAGGAAGGCTTGACCGGTCTTGGGTCCAAAGATGTGGGGGACTGTTTGAATATATCAAATCCAACGGCAAGAACTATATTTGACAGAAGTGTGGACCAAGTCGGGAACCAAAGCCCTAAACCTCTAGATCCTCTAAATGAAATATTTTGGAATGGAACTCTGGGCATGGATATTACATCGTCATCCTCTGCCTCGATGTTGGACATTATGCTGATGCTACAAAAAATGCTGCAAGGACTGCTAGAGGTTTCTGTGTTAAATAATACCCTGTTAAATAATCATGAAATACAATTTAAGGAAATGATAGAAGAACTGCAGGGGATAAGGGGACTGATGCCTACAATGGTTAGAACAGTACAGGACCCAGCGACAGATGGCCAAGTTGAAGAGAACATAGAGCCATTAGTGGAGAGTGGTCCCCTGAATAACGTTTATATTTCTAGATGGCCTATGTTGGTAAGGAGGCGTAGAGAGACCTTTGGGCTCCAGAACTTCAGGTACTCACATAAAAGTCTTTCCCACGTTCAGGGTAGACAGAAGGCCAAAAATAAAGTGAAGGGTAAAGAAATGCAGGCTAGGGTAATAACTAAGGAAAATGTCCGGCGGAAAAACATGAAAATGGAAGGAAGGGAAATAGGGAGGCAATCTGTCCCTGTAGGTGCTGCGGCTGAGTAGAAAAGAATAGGGCAACACGAAAAATCACGTATAAACCTACGGGGGAGGTGGCGAGCTCCAAAAACATTAGTAACAAGTTAGGAGAGAGAGCACCCCTAAGAACCGCAATGGTTGGAGGTAGCATAGCAGACACACTCCCTAGAATAAATGCACCGGAGGGAAGAGGTGGCTGGGATTCAATATCCTCAAATAAAAGCAATTATAATAAAATGTGGATCTACTTTAAATCCAAGGAACAAGTGCCTGGAGGGAAAAAACAAAGAAAGGTAGTGCCACTAAACCGTTCCCATCTTTTATCTTCGTTTGCAAAATGCCCGTCCCTAAAAGAAATTGGTTCAAAGGACCTGAGACAGATAGGGTTCTGCAGTGACAAGAATGGTGCAGAATATACAAAGGTACTACTCTACTCAGGGCTTGTTAAAGCGGCAATCCAGAAAGCCGAAAAAGAAATTTTAAAAGAGGGTATAAGGATAATCCAGGAAGAAGAAGTAGAAGTAGGGAAACAGCAAAAGGGAGGCTTTCTGAGGTTTCACGCAGGATTGGGGGAAAGGCAGGTGAGGTGGGTAAACAGGGGTCGGGGGGAGAAGGCCAATATCACCATAGCTGTAGAGAATTCGAAGCTTAGAAAGGACGTGGGTAGCTGGGACATGGATAGTAGTGCTTGCTCATGGGGTCTGAATGAGTCAGGGTGTCTCAGTGAGATCGACTAGGTTACCGTGTTGCCGCATAGCCTGAAGTTAATTTCATGGAACATAAACGGGTTGGGAGGTACAACAAAGGCAGATAGTTTAAACCAGGTTGCAAAGTGGGTAGACATCATTTGTCTACAAGAAACTTGGCTATGCGGCAACACCCAGGTAGTTGAAGGATTTGCTCATTTTCATAAACCAGCGAGTAAAAAGAAAAAATTTGGACGTCCCTCAGGGGGGATGATGACCCTCGCTTCAACCAGATTCGTGAAAGAGACCAAATTAATTAACGCACTATGTAAATGGTTGTTGGTCTGCAATGTATGTCACCCAGGTACTGAAGGGAAGAATGCCCATTTGATTATCATAAATGTATATATTCAATGGCGGTCTCAAGAAGAATATGATATAGAATTAAGCCTTTTTAAAAAGGACATAATTGACCTGACAGAAAAGTATGGGAAAGCCACATTGATGATAATGGGTGACTTTAACCACAAACTAAATTTTGGAAAGATTGATTACTGGTTCGAGGACATGCTGAGTGCCTATAATATAGGATCAGCAATTTTCCCATTGTGTTTAACCTCTAGCCAGGACGAAGCCCTTGGGAAGTTCTTGGGTTCTAAGGGTCTAATATGCTTAAATGGCAGGAAAGAACCTGATCGACCGGCGACACAGACCTTTAGAGTAGGAAACCAACAATGTCCAATAGATTATATATTCACCCAGGCATGGAACTATATACTGGTAAAAAAAGTTCCATGTAATTAAGCGCAGAGATAGCGATCACAATGCCCTGTTCTGTGAAATAGTGGGTGGGTCATTAAGTAAATGTGAAAAGGTGATCACCCAAAATGTGGAATATCCTAAGCGCATAACTACAAGATTGACGGATGAGTATGTTGAGAAATTGGCTTGTTTTCAACAAAACATACTGAAGGATAAAATCGAAGGGCATCAGGTAGCATGGTACGAGGATACAATAGTACAGGCGGTGCAGTGTCTAAGAGTATATCTAAAAGATAAGAAAGACGCCAAGGTAAAAACACAGCCCAATAAAGGGAAGCCCAGGTGGTTCAATCAAGAATGCCAGAGTAAAAAAAGTGAGATACGGAGAATAGAACGACGCCAGAGGAATAGTTATGACTTAGGGAACTTGGAACTCCTACTCAGGCTAAAGAAAGAATATAAATATTTAGTAAGGAATCAGAAAAGAATCTTTAAAGAAGAATGTTGGGCAAACCTTTTAGAGACAATAGAAAATAAAAACATAAAAGGGTTCTGGAGGCTGATACAGGATGCTACAGGAAGGGCACCGGGTACGATGAGTTGTGTTGTGGAAGAGGCAGCTTGGGTAAATTACCTAAGTAACCTATATAGTGCTAAAAGGACCCCGGAAATTGTGAAGAATAAATCAGCTTGGTCAGGGGGCGTAGAAGGATTAAAATCAGACTTCGCAGTAGAGAAAGTAAAAGAAACCATTAAAAAGCTGAATCTATCACGTGCTGCAGGTCCAGATAATCTTCCCGCCGTTTTAATTAAAACTCAGATAGATTGGTGGGCAGGATTTTTTTCTCATATGTTTGCAGCAATCCTGGACTCAGGTCATTTTCCTGAATCCTGGAGAGGGGCCATAATTAGACCCTTGCATAAAAAGGGGGAAAAGAAGGACCCTAAGAACTACAGGCTGATCAACTTGCTGGATATTGGCGAAAAGATTTTCTCAAAAATTATCCTCGGCAGATTAAAGGAGTGGGCGGAGCGGCAGTCAATAGTCCCAATAGAGCAGGGTGGCTTCAAGGAAGGGCACTCTACTGGTGATCACTGCTTCGCACTGTGGGCTGTAGCGAGGAAGTCCATGGAGCAGCAGGGCAAATTGTTTTGTTGCTTTGTTGACTTTCGCGCTGCTTTGATTTGATGGATAGGGACTGCCTGTGGGAGACATTGCGAAATTTTGAGGTTCCTGCCGACCTTTTGCGGGTAATCCAAGAACTGCACAGCCAAAATTGGGCACAAGTAATCAAAGATACCTCTGGTGGTCTTACAACGGAAATAAAGATATATAATGGGTTGAGGCAAGACTGCGTTTTGGCACCGTTACTCTTTGCCATATTTTTAGCAGACTTGCCTCCTCTCTTGGGCACAGCCAGAGGTGCAAGCCCAAAAATAAATGGTAAGCACCTGTCCTGTCTGTTGTACGCGGATGACCTTGTAATAATGGACCAAACAGAGGTGGGGCTTCAGAGGAAGTTAAATGTATTTAATGAATATTGCATTGCAAAGCGTCTTACAGTAAACATGGATAAAACAAAAATTCTATGCTTCGGGAAGAAGTGTACGAAATTTAGCTGGTACTTAGGCCAAACTAAATTAGATACTGTAAGCGAATATAAATACCTCGGAATATGGTTTACAAGGTCCCTGAGGTGGGAAACCCACTTGGAAGCTCAGAAATTAAAAGCGCATTTAGCTGTATGCGGGCTGAAAAGATTCAACAATAGCTATGGCGATATGTCACACAAACCTCTATTGACTGCCTTTAAGGCTATGGTCCCTCCGCAATTCCAATATGGGGCAGAAGTAATCTGCATTGACGGGAAAAGCTCTTGGGATAAAGAGGAGGACAAATGTTTAAAATCCCTTCTATCTATTCCTGGGTCGGTAATGGTCCAGGCAGTTAGATTGGAAGTAGGCCTAACCGCATGGAATGTCCAGGTGCAGATGAGTCTCCTTAGATTTTGGAATCGATTGGGGCAGGGGGAAGTTACAAAGGTGTCACAATGGTGTATGAAAGAAATCCAGACCAGTGAGTTAAAGTGGGCCAAGGCAACAAGAAGTAAACTCCGGGCCATTTGTGACCACCTGAATGTGAACATTGACCCTCTGACACTCCAAACTAATGTAATAAAGAGCGTACTAAAAGCACAGGGAAAAGAAATTTCAAGGGGCACAGACCAAGAGTATTTGAGAAAGAAGGACTCCGTGAAATTTATGAGCCCAGGTTGGGAGAAAGACTTAAGCTTTCCATATATAGATTTGCTACCAAACCGTTGGTTAAGGATAGAAGTTCTTAAGTTAAGAATAGGTATTAACCCGATATTTTTAAATAGTGCAATTAAATCAGCTTTAACGCATCCTGATGGCAAATGTGTGTGTAAGCTAGGAATGAAATGTAATATTTTGCACATTTTATTGGATTGTGATATGTTTTTAAATTTACGTAAACAGTTCCTTCGTCCGATATTTTTAAAATACGATGTTGAGGTGCGTTCTCAAGCACGGGAGCTTCTAGTTGTTATGGAAAATTTAGACATTGCAATAGCCATCGGGAAATTTATGCTGGGTGTTTATAAGTCCCCGGTTTGGCAAGAGGCTCAAAAACAGCAAGTAGCTTTATAATCCAAATGAATCCTTGTTTTAAACTGTATAAAGGTAGTTTTTAGGATAATTAGATTTTTTATTGATATGAGTATGAAATTGTGATACGTTGATTTTATATGAAAAAGTAGGATCTCTGGTTTATAGATCAAATGGTCTAAATAAACTTTATTTTTGACTTGACTTGATTGGTTAACTGGCTTATAAAGTGTATTTTAGTGAATACATATATTAGCAAGTAATTTTAAAATATTTAAATATATGTATCAGTGTTTCACTTTGTGAATAAGTGGCTGCATGGGTTGGTGACTGACTCACTGTTTGTATGTGTTTTGAAGACAGCATATGTGCAGGACTGTATGGGTGGATGAGTGTGTATATGTGTGTGTTAGTGAGTGAATGCCTGCCTCACTAGTGTCTTTATGAGTAACTACATATGTTTTAATCTAGTATATGTGAGTATTTATGTATATAAGTGAGTATATGTGAGAGTGAGAGATTGAAAGAGTTCCTGTTTAAATAAGTATGTGTTTCTATAAGTGATTGTTTAAGAGAGTAAGTATGTGTAAGTTTCCTTAGAAGTAATGTGTTAGTGTATGTATAGCTGTATATGCAAATAAATGGATGTTCAATAGTTTATTTGCATGTGTGAGTATGTGTGTGAGTAACTTTGGGATGACTGTCAGTGTGTAACAGGATGTATATGTGTATCACTACATATGATGAGTGAGTATATGTATGAGTGACTAGATAGAACTGTTGCTGAATGAGAGGATGTGTATATAGATGGTGGAATTACTGAATTGGTTGTTGTAACTGGTATGGGTATCTCCATTTTTTTGAAAATGTTAGTTTCTATTTTTGAATATGTGTTTCAAGGGTTACATTACACTGAAAGGAGGTCTGTCATTCTGTCACAAGGATGGTGTCATCAGTGATGTCATGAGTGATGTCATTGACCATGTCATGAGTGATGTAATGTGTGACGTCATCAGCAGTGCATTGCAGGCGCGCAGGTTATAGTGAGTCCAACTAACTATAACATGGGAATTTCAATGGTTTTATGTCAGTAACATTTCCATCTAACTATAACTGGTGTGAAACCTATGGTTTTTTCAGTGAATATATATATATATATATATTCACTGAAAAAAACCATAGGTTTCACACCAGTTATAGTTAGGAATAAGCATTTAAAAAACCTATGAAATTCACTGAAAAAAACAGACCCTTGCATAGTTAGAAAAAATACTGGTTTGCAAGGTCATTCCCTGGCTTTTCTTTCTAGAAAAATATGTCAAAGTGTTTTTTACCATTTCAGGATGTTAGTAGTACATTATACTCAAATGAGGAAGTTAGTTCGAAGATTCCAGCACTAATGTTAAATATCAGATGTGAAGAAGGTTTGTGATGACATTGAGTTTTGTTACTTTGGTCCTGAACAAGAGACTGCAGAAACTGATACATTAATAGAAGAAATTGTTGAAGAGAATGTGGAACATGCTAGTACAAAAAATGTTGATGATCAAATAACAAAGTTTAAGGTGATTTCAGGTGAAAGGCCAGATTTTTCTTGTATTTGTTGTCGGCGAACTAACTATAAAAATCAGACTAGGACTGTTGATCTGTATTTAAAAAGTGAAAGACCAAATAATAATATGTGGAAGGAATTTGCAACTTATTTGTTGGTAGAAAATTGTTTTGATTTAGGTTCTGATCAGCTTATTTATAAATATTGTTATAACAAATTAGATGAGAATAAAATGCCCGCTAGAGCTGTCCATAATCATCTATTCCTCGAGAACTGATAGATTTAAATACCTATGAGTCTATTCACATTCAATGTGTGCACCCGTTTCAAGCTATTGTTCGTATGGAGCCTAAAACAAGTAAATTGCCTCCTTCAGATTTACAAAGAGGATTAAAAGGAAGAGATGTATATTTATCTCTAGATTTAAAGGAAAATATTTAAACTATTAGTGTAGAGTGTGTAGAAAAAGAACCACTAGTTATTCTAGCTAATGGCGTGCCTACTAAGAGAAAGAAAATCTGGCAGGAGTTAGTTGATGTTAGGAAAGCGCAAAAGGCAACTTTGTATTTGATAAAAAACAATGAGTACTATAAAAATGTTCCGATGGGAGAAGAAGAAATACTTTTAGCAGAAGATACTGAAACGTCAAGTGGACAAATTGAAAAAGTGGACATGTCAAGAAGGGACAAATCTATGAACATTACAGTGTACAACAATCAAAAAACAGAATATAAAGAGGGTCAAGGGAATATATTTAACGATCTACCATTTCATCTGACTGAGATATTCCCATCAGGCCACCCTTCTGGCAGAGTTTCATCATATGGGATGTTTGTTAGTACATCTAACCAGCAGTGCTGTGGTGAAAAATTCAAATTAACAACAGACAAAAATAAATTTAATGGAAATGTCTAAGTGTTAAACATAAAAACACGCCTGTATAAACGTGAGTGCAATAAAAAGTAACAAATATATTAAAATAATAGAAGTGCATATATCTACAAGGTGACCTCAACTCCCTCTCGGATGACAGAGAGAGGTACCGACGGACAAAGCGGGCCTCATATTTCCCGAGCGGTTGCCGGGCGAGGTGAGGTCATCTCCCACGCAGAGCGCGGTTTGAGAAACTATGTACATCTCCATTGTGAACATTGGGGCTCCAGGTTCCTGGTAGATATATGCACTTCTATTATTTAAATATATTTGTTACTTTTTATTGCACTCACGTTTATACAGTGGCAGTAGCTTACCAACTAGGTCCTGATGAAAGCCGGATAGTATCTTGTTTGGCTGAAACATGTTGACCTCCTGCACAGCGCCATAGTGTAGTTATAAATTCACTACCAGTCATGTTTTTATGTTTAACACTTAGACATTTCCATTAAATGTATTTTTGTCTCAGTCGTTAGTTTTAATTTTTCACCACAGCACTGCACTACACACCCACTAGACCATCTCTTGAGTAACAGCTTGGCTAGAGATTTCAATCCCACATCCATATCCGCACCATCTTTTGATGGGTTGGGCGGCTGGTTGGATGTACTAACAAACATCCCATATGATGAAACTCCGCAAGAAGGGTGGTCTGATTGGAATATCTCAGTCAGCTGTAATACTCTTCACTATTCACATACTCTAGTTTTCTACAGTTTCTAGTACAGCAACACACATCTGACCGACCATTTCCTTGTGTGTTTGGGCATTACAGTGTACATCCACTTCATTCAAAAGAAGTGATGGGAAACACTATTGAGTTGTTTAAAATGAAAAAAGCAAGGGGAAGTCCCATGAGTGAATGGGAAGAGAGCTTGGAAGCTTGTTGTTTTCCGCAGTTATTTCCAACAGGAAAAGCAGGACAATATGATGAACGACCTGTGCAGATTCCTGCTTCTGAATATCGGACAACAAGATTATATGCAGAAGATCCAAGATTTCGACAATGTATCCCTTATATATTTCATCTTTTGTTTGAAAGTGACTTGTCTGGACTTTCATATGCAGTCAACCACATATTGAAAACAGGAGTACATCTGCGAAATGTTTCTGCAAAGGATTTTATGGATAAAGTGCACCAGAGGAATGATCACTTAGAATCTCAGCTGATTAATCTGATGGCATGTCAGCGTGGCACTAATGAATATTGGTACCGTCGTCATGGAGAACTTAAATGTATGCTAAGAAACTTAGGAACTCCTATGTGATTCGAGTGGCAAATTCCAATATAAAAAATATTGAATACAAGACACCTGGAGAATCATGCTCTTTGGATCCTGTTAATGTGTGCAAAGATTTTAATCATAGATTTGAAGCTACGATGTCTTTTATCTGCAATAAAAAAAATCCCCCTCTTGGAAAAGTTGTGGATTTCTTTTGGAGAAAGGAGTATCAAGCAAGAGGTGCTCCTCATATACATATGCTGTTATGGATCAAGGTTGCCCCCAAATTTGGAACAGTTTCCAATGATACTGTTTTGTCTTTTATTGAAGAATATGCCACATGTGCTGTACCCAAAAGCACAGAAGAAAACAACTTAAGACAACAACTCTTAAGATTCCAAAGCCATTGTTGTGGAAAATACAGTCAACGAAAGTACAAGTCTAAGGAAAAGTTTTATACCAAATGTCGTTTTGGTTTTCCACATCCTGTAATATCCAAAGGACGGCTGAACAGTTTTATGTCAGTTATGCAACATGCCATCACAAGAAAGTCTCCAAAAAAATGCCTTCAATTTGAGAGGAAGTGAAGAGTCAAAATACATAAATGACTACAATCCGGTTATTCTGTCCATGTGGAATGCTAACATGGATATTCAGTACGTTGCGGACAATTCCATTGCTGTTACTCGATATGTAACGTCCTACATTACAAAATCAGAAAAGACGGAATTGAAGGAAATGTGGGAAGAGATTTCTCACGACTAAACGTTGAACAGAAAGAAATATATCAGCAAGTGAGACAACAGATTGACCATGGTTTTCTTCATGAAAAGAAAGAATGCACATGCACATCATTCCAACCTATCCGAATGTATGTGAGTGGACAAACTGGAACAGGAAGAAGTCTCTTAATAAAAGTAATCCCCAGTTATCTACAGAAAACAACTGACTCACATTTGTCTTGTGTTGTAACTGCTCCAACTGGGTTGGCAGCACACAACATTAAACAAATTACATTACATTGTTTACTGATGCTACCTGTGGAGCATGAAAGCAAATTGGAATATCACAAGCCATCTGGAGAAGCTTGTTGTGAAGTTTCAAGAGTGCTGAAGAAAATAAAACTTCTGAATTTTGATGAGGTAAGCATGGTCTCAAACGTGATGCTTGCTTTTGTGTATTTAAGAATGCAGCAAATTCTTAAAACAGAGTACGATGTCTTGTTTGGAGGAAAACATGTCATAGTTTTTGGAGATGTACTGCAACTTATTTCCGTAAAAGGACAACCAGTATTTAAAACACTTGTGCAAGAAGACACCAGAAAGTCTCTGGGTAATGTTGGAAATGTTAACATTTGGTTATATTTTGAATACAAAGAACTCATTACAAATATGCGACAGGCAAAGGATGTTGGTTATGGAACTATTCTTCAAGATATAAGAATTGGAGTACTGACAGAAAATGGCAAACAAGCTTTGCAGAGTCGGTTACTTTCCAATTTGTTTCCAAATGAAAATATAGTTCCTGAGAAAATACATATGAAAATTGCAGAAAACAAATCTGTAATCTGCTTAATGCCAACACTGCGTGTGTGTTCTATATTCAATTAAGAATTCTAAAGCTGGAAAATGAAGAAATAATAAAAATGGAAGCCATTGATAAAATAGAGCATGAAGGAATCACTATTATTTTGACAGAAAAGTTGAAAACAAAATTGAATTCTTTAGAAAAATCGATATCTAAAACCTCTGGTTTAGAAAAGAATCTATATGCATGTAGAAACTGTCGGGTAACTTTAAGGTGTAATTTGGATGTAGAAAAAGGTTTAGTTAATGGACCACTGGGCAAAGTTGTGTATTTTGTTAATTATCCGAATAAAGATGGCATTGAATTTTTAAAAATTAAACTTGATCAGATTGAAGAAGTGAAACAAATTGGTCGTTGTTAAGTTAGTTTTTTGCTTGATAAAGATTTATATGTCCGTAGAAAACAGTTTCCAGTTTCTCTGGCATATGCAGTGACTATTCATAAATCTCAAGGTTTAAGTGTAGACAGTGCTTTGGTGAACATTGGAAGTACCGTGTTTAAAGAGGGTATGGCATATGTTGCTTTGTCGCGAGCCAGAACTTTATCTGGTTTGTTTTTGATTGATTTTGATGACACAAAGGTTACTGCAGATGCAAACTGTGTAAAACAGTATAATAGGTTAAGAAGAGTGTATGCTCCCAATTTAGGTCAATACCCTGTATTTGAAAAGCGTGTAGTAGCTCGAAAAAGAAGTTATGAGAATATCTGTAGTGAAGGTATGGAGAAGGAAAAATAACAAGATAATGTTGTCATTGCAAGCAAAAATAAAAAGAGCACTGTTGAAGAGATTGTTGGTTATCAGTTGAAAATAGTTCAGGTGTCAACTGCTATGCTAATATAGTGGTCAATCTTGTTTTTTTTCTAGAAGGTTTGCAACAGCAAATTATGAAGAATCGGGGAAAAAAGATTTTGTTCCTTGTTGCATTCTGTTTATGACAAATTGAGAACTGATAAAAGTAAAATACAAAGTGTTTGTGATATTCGTAATCTTTTGGATTTATGTTCTAGTTCTACACCATTTATGCAGAATATCCAACAAAATGCTCAGGAATTTCTAATGTATATGCTTACCATATTGAAAATGAAGGCATAGAAATTGAAAATCTTTTTCGCCTTTGTTATAAATGGGAACTTTATTGTGAAAATTGTATGTCTACATGTAGCACAATCATAGACACTGAAAGATGTATATATTTGACACTACCAGACTGTAAATCAGTGTATTTCAATAAACTACTTAAAGCAGCAAATCAAAACATGGAGTGTAGCCAATGCAAATCAGACATTTTATCAACATTTATAAAAAAATATGGACAATATATAATTTTAATGATGCAATGTTGTACAGCTGATGGAAGAAAATTGGACACTTTAATAAAACATTTTGTAGCAAGTCAACTATCAATATCAGGAAGGACTTTCGTAGCAGTAGCAATAATTTTCCATGATGGTCCTTCCACAACATCTGGACATTACACTGCCTATTGAAAATCTGAAAAATGCTGGACATATTGTAATGATGCTCAGTTGGTTTTTAAACAACGTTTGCCAAGCGAATTACCAAATTCCTACCTAATATTTTTAAAGCGAAAGGTTTAGGAACAGGTGCTCTGTGGGTGTTTTAAGGTACAGGATAAAGTTAACATGAATACTGAGTGTCACTGGGGGCCAACTAACCCAGAAGATATGTGTAGGTAGCATCCTGTGCCAACAATATGTCACTTTTTGTAACATAGTGATAGCTCAAAAAACTCTTTCAAATTTCAAGGAGAGGAAAAGGCACTCTGTGTACCTATTCTTCTCCATGTAAATACGATCTCATCATACACACCACTTTACATTGAAAGGGTGTTCTATAGGCGTTGCTGTGCGTATTTTCACAGAACACTCACAGAACAAGACACATCACCAGATTTATCAGAAATGATAAATCTGGACATGTGTGTGAATACTGCACCATCCTCCAATTGATGTAGCAAGGCACAACAAGGAGAATTCTTTTTTATTTTTCCTCATTCCTTCTCTTTCAATATATGCTACAATGCATAGCATACATTGAAAGAGAAAAATGCATTCACTGATTGTTTTTGTGCAGGAAGGTGTGTCTTTTTGTACAAATATAAACTTCACATGACACAGATATTCTTGCACCAAGGTGCAAGGTTGCCTGTGTCACCATATGGCTGCAGTTTAAGCAGCAGTGCAGATGGAAGTATGGACTTGCAACATATTTATGTACATATGTTGCATCCCGGTGCTTTGGAAGTACCTCAGCACGCTGTAGCTAAAGAGCTTACAGTGTGATGCTGCAGCACTTCCTTATAGTTCTGCAGTTATACATTCACCATACACCACAAATGCATTCTTGCAGTCAATTATGCACTACGTAAACATTCATCTAAACTTTCACACAGTAGCATACAAATTTAGCTCTTTTTTTAACCACAGTAGTTAGTTCTGAAAATAGGGTTTTTTTTTGTTTTTTGTACTTTTATATTTTGATTTTTTTAACGTTTTATTCTTTTTTGTTTTTTTCAAAGAAAAAAAAGTCAACAGGACGAACAAAACCATGAACTTTGAGGAAAAAAACAAATTAGCATCAATTGTTATCAATTGCTCTGCAAACTAAGTCTACCGATTGCTCCCCATAACAAATTAAACTAATGCACTTCACGCAGTGCATTATAACTTTCCCAATTTGGGGACGTATGTCTGGTGGTGATGTTGAAGGTGATGTCCTAGAGGTACTTGGTATTGCCGGTGGTGGAGGTACATTTTGGCGCAGTCTTCTACATTCTTCGTGAGCATAGTTCACAGGATGCAGGGATTGGCGGTGCTTGCGCATACTAGCAGTGCCACAGGAGTAGTTTTTGTTAGAATCTCCGCTGGACAGCACTGCCTGGCAAATCTTGAATGTCACCTGGGTGGCATTACATTTCTTTTGCCCCTCCCGAAAAGTAAAACATTTCCATATGATGCATGTCTATCTTTCTGAAGGGGGAGGTTCTGGTAGAAATTCTTCAGCAACAGAATGATCAGATGATTCTTCCAGTGGTGTAGCCATTTTTCTCTCCAAAAAGGAAATTGAGGTCTCCAATGAAGAAAAAGTAAGGTTCTTCTCAGGACAGGTCTTCTCCCAAAGAAGGTCTAAGAAGAGTGATTGAAATGGGTGGGGTTCTTCAATAGTTAGAATAGTTGGGGTCCCATTAGTATGACGGGTGAAAAACCACCCCGACCACCATGGAGGTGGAAAACAACCGCCCGCTGGGACCGTGGATAAACCGGAGGTCAAATTAGGAACAACCTCCCAAAAAAAACATCCGCAGCTGAAGTGGGATAACCAAAACTGCCCGACGTGGGCGGTGACGTCCAAAAAACCAACCGTGGTGGTCAGAAACACAGCAGAAAAGCTACAAACCTCCGCAAGCATAGCGGAGACTCCGCACAGGAAATTAGTATATCCCCTATGGTCCCCCGGTACGATCCGCTGTTTCCGACCGCCGCGGTCGCATACAGGAGTGAATGTGAGAGACAGCAGAAGAGCTGCATCATAGCTACCGCAGTGGACGATACATGAAAAACATGGCGGTCCGAAGCAAAAACACAGCCGCAATGCCAAAAATTGCACAAACCAAAGTAGCCATGCCCCCCAAATACACAAAACACAGCCAAATGAAATGGAAAAATGCCAAACAGAAACATACAATTCCCAGGACAACACCCACAGCACACCTGACAGCAAAATCCCATGTGGACACACCCACACAGCTGTGCATAAAACCAGCCCCTTCACTGACCACAATCCTTTGCAACACTCCAGAAGAGAAGGGCATCCACCAGATCAGACAGGAGAGGCAAGAGAACACAGCACACCCACCACCACCATCATCACACCAGCACCAACACTCCCCCAGCACATAACACACTTCACACAAAAACACCACACCCACCACCCACACCCCTGCACCCACAAACACTTCAAACACCACACACCATGGCATCCCAGAAAATGCCCAAATTCACAGAGAGTGAGTTGACAGTCATGATAAATGAGATAGTCAGAGTGGGACCACAACTTTTTGGTAGCCTGGTCCAACAGACACCATTAGCCACAAGGACTCAAATGTGGGAAAAGATAGTACAAAGGGTCAATGCATTAAGGTCCACCATGCGATCCAAAAAGGAGATCATGAAACTGTGGCATAATCTCAAGAGGGTTGTCAAAGAGAGGAGGAGCAAGAACCGGGAGCTGGCTGGGAGGACTGGCGGTGGCCCTCCCATCCCACAGAAAACATTCACAACATGGGAGGAGAAGGTACTTGACATACTGCATCCTGAGAGTCTCACAGGAGTATCCGGGGGAGTGGAGGCTGGTAAGTACAAACAAATGTCAACCAACACACTGATATGTACTGTTTTGCACATCCAAAAACACACACCACACCAGACAAATCACATCCATCTGCACCACACGCCCACTAAAGCCTGTCTCACAGATTCAACAGATACCCACTCTCATCTACCCTAAACGTAGCTAGCAATATAACCATGGGAGCATGAGCACAGTCAGCCTGCACTACTACTCCCATCATGCCCCCTGTCCCATACCCCAGCAAGATGGAGCCCTCCCCACACCACCCAGGAGCACCTGGAAGCCATTGCATTCTTTACCCTCACCTTACAGGTAGGTAGCCATCTTGCTTGGGAGACCTGTACTCCAACTCCCACCATGCCCCCTGTCCCCCACCCCAGCAGCATGGAGCACTCCCTCCCTCCCACAAGCACTGTGAAGCCATTGCATTGTTCACCAAACAAACAGGTAGGTAGCCATCTTCTATGGGAGGCCTGTATATGGGAGGGAGGCCTGCACCACTACTCCCACCATGCCCCCTGGCCAACACCCCAGCAGCATGGAGCACTTCCCACACCACCCAGGAGCACCTGGAAGACAGTGCATCCTTCACCCTCACCTTACAGGTAGGTAGCCATCTTGATTGGGAGGCCTGAATTTGGGAGGGAGGCCTACACTACTACTCCCACCATGTCCCCTGTCCCACACCCCAGCAAGATGGAGCCCTCCCCACACCACCCAGGAGCACTTGAAAGCCATTGCATTCTTCACCAAACAAACTAACAGGTAGGTAGCCATCTTGCTTGGGAGGTCTGTATGTGGGAGGGAGGCCTGCACCACTACTCCCACCATGCCCCCTGTCCCACACCCCAGCAACATGGAGCACTCCCCACACCACCCAGGAGCACCTGGAAGTCATCTTGCTTGGGAGGCCTGAATGTGAGAGGTAGGCCTGAACTCCAACTCCCACCATGCCCCCTGTGCCACACCCCAGCAGCATGGAGCACTCCCTCCCTCCCACAAGCACTGTGAAGCCATTGCATTGTTCACCAAACAAACTAACAGGTAGGTAGCCATCTTGCTTGGGAAGCCTGTATGTGGGAGGGAGGCCTGCACCACTACTCCTACCATGCCCCCTGTCCAAACACCCTAGCAAGATGGAGCCCTCCCCATACCACCCCAAACACCTGGAAGCCATCCTTCACCCTCACCTTACAGGTAGGAAGCCATCTTGCTTGAGAGGCCTGAATGTGGAAGGGAGGCCTGCACTACTACTCCCACTATGCCCCCTGTCCCACACCCCAGCAAGATGGAGCACTCCCCTCCTCCCACAAGCACTATGAAGCCATTGCATTGTACACCAAACAAACTTACAGGTAGGTAGCCATCTTCCCTGGGCTGTCTGTTTGTGGGTGGGAGACCTGCATCACTACACACAGCAACAATTGCATGCAATGCATCGATACCTGACTTGTACGAGTAATTTATGTACCTCTGCATCATGTAATGAGGCACAGTATTGCACCGACAAAAAATAGTGATGAACTGTCAATTGTGTAGTGCACTGACAGTGGATGACACACAGCTAACATAATCCTTGCACAGTGCACAACACTGACCATTCCCCATCTAATCCACAGGTGACCAAGAACTCACTGCTGAGGACGACAACAACGACCAGCAGAGCCAGTCTCCACCACCGGTACATGGACTCTAGGATGTAGACTCCCAGGATTCTCTGGACGATAAGCTCACGCCGGCCCATCTGGTGTGCCAGGGAGCAGCAGGTCCCAGGCCCCCATCCTCCCCACCACTACGTCTGCTGCAACAACAACTGCACAGCAGACCCCTGCAGTTCCGGCCTGTGCCTCCACCCCCACCACCACTGCCACCACCAGTGCCACCTGCAGCACCCTCACTGTCTCCGGGGATGGCCAGCCCTCACCAACAACTGTGGACGACAGGGAGAGTATGTGTGGAACCACAGTGGTGAGGTAACAGGTCTGTGGCAGCAGGGCAGGTGGGAGGGCCAGGGCCACCCCCAGAAATCAGGAGGTAGTGACACCATCACTGGACCACTTCACCAGAGTCATCGGGGTCTACAAACAGGTCCAGGGACAAAGTGGCTGGTCTGAAGAACTATTACGCGAGCTCATCCTGCTGATGAGGTCCATTGACACCCGCATGGGACAAATGGAGGAACAGGCCTGCGTCCCAAACAACTCCTCCACCCCCTCTGTTGTGCTGCAGGATGACACTGCACCATCCTCCCCTGCGGCCACAGAGAGGGGTGAGTCCTCAGACACTGCTGGCCATGCTGCATGACCCCTCCCGCCCAAGCGATCAAGGGGGCATCCAAAGAAGAGCCTGGGAGTCTTCACTCGCCTGTGGTGGCACCAGACCCACATGTGTGCAATCAATGGCACCAACAACATGGGGGGATGTTCCCAAGCGGATAGAAGTCTCCCTTCACAATGGCCAATTCTGCTCCCCTTGGGGAAATGTATGTATCTGTCCTTATAGATCATCATGGCTGCAAGAACATCTCTCAGCACCAGGCTGAACATGGGTGGAGACATCTCTGCAGCACTGGCCGCAGTCTTCTGGAAGGAACCAGTTGCAAAAAAATGGAGGGGTGCCATCACTTTGTACGTTGGTGTGAAAGCTGTTGGGTAGTGGCTACGAGGCTGCAGGTGGGGCTCCAACAGATCACAAAGGGTCTTCAGGGTGGGTCTGTCAAGGTGGAATTTGTGAATGATCGCAACATCCTCCATGTCCTCCAGCAGTCTCAGGTGATGTAGGAGATTAGGCCTCCTCCTAGTTGAGATGAAAATGGACACATGTCAATGACAACCATCATGAGATGGCACAGCACATCCCGTTAAGGATGTCATGGATAAACAAAGACTGCCCTGAAAAATGCGTGACACACCAGGTTACATGGGTGGACGTTTGAGCCACACAGAGGGCACACCTCTCCATTTACCATACACAAGTGCCTCAAACAACACATAGGTCAATGTGAATGCACACATACTAAACCCCACATTTCACATATGCACGCCTTGCAGTGTACCATCCAGCCAATGTGTGTAAAATGAACATGACTGTCTCATACTCATCTGCTGTACCTGTCACCCCTCAATGCATCATGTGAACTTGGCACACATCCACAACACAATGATCGCAGTAGTCCGCGAACTGTCAATTGTGTGTATGAGCAGATATAAAAGCACAAGTAAGTAACAACATCATACAGTGAGACAAGCCTTGTCACGGTCATCACTGACCCACAACACATTGATTAGTGCACACATTGTTTAGTCCACTTCAACACTGTCACGCATCATCAACCAGCAGATGTACAATTGACATGGCAGGGACTACAGACCAATGAACGTCACACATACCCAACCATGGCATGTGCGGGCACCTGTGGATTCAATGGAATAATGGCATTGTGTGAACGATTATGTGCCCTTCACCATGTTGCCACTGTGTATGTGTTCAAGTGTTCCTGATCGACATTGCCATTGTATGCCACCCTACTCGCGGTAGCTTCCGCCTGGCCCTGACGGTGTGTCACCAGCACCGCACCTTACACAAGTGCGGTGGTCATTGGCATGGAGACATGGGAAGATGGCGGTGGGCATGCTCCGCCACCCTACTCGTGGTAGCTTCCGCCTGGCCCCGTCGGTGTGTCACCAGCACCACCCCTTACACAAGTGTGGTGGTCATTGGCATGGAGACATGGGAAGATGGCGGTGGGCATGCTCCACCACCATACTCGCGGTAGCTACAGGCTGGCCCCGGCGGTGTGTCACCAGCACCACCCCTTACACAAGTACGTTGGTCATTGGCATGGAGAGATGGGAAGATGGCGGTGGGCATGCCCCACCACCCTACTCGCAGTAGCTACAGCCTGGCCCCGGCGGTGTGTCACCGGCACCACCCCTTACACAAGTGCGGTGGTCATTGGCATGGAGACATGGGAAGATGGCGGTGGGCATGCTCCACTACCCTACTTGCGGTAGCTAACGCCTGGTGCCGGCGATGTGTCACCATCACCATCCCCTTACACAAGTGTGGTGGTCATTGGCATGGAGACATGGGAAGATGGTAGTGGGCATGCTCTCCCACCCTACTCCCAGTAGCTACCGCCTGGCCCCGGCGGTGTGTCACCAGCAGCACCCCTTACACAAGTGCGGTGGTCATTGGCATGGAGACATGAGAAGATGGCGGTGTGCATGCTCCGCTACCCTAATAGTGGTAGCTAACGCCTGGCCCCGGGGGTGTGTCACCAGCATCACCTCTTACACAAGAGCGGTTGTCATTGGCTTGGAGACATGGGAAGATGGGGGTGGGCATGCTCCGCCACCCTACACGTGGTAGCTACCGCCTGGCCCCGGCGGTACATCACCACCATGGAGCATTGCCTTCAGCCAATGGGAGTGATGGTTGCTGTGGCATGATGCAGTTTTGAAAATCGAAGAAGGCATGCTCCTCCACCGCGGAAGCGGTCATTGGATGCTTTTGAATTATGCACAAACTCAGTAGCGCACCCGGGCCCCTGCGGTACATCACCGCCATGGAGCATTGCCTACAGCCAATGGGAGCGATGATTGCGGTGGCATGATGCAGTTTCGAAAATCGTGGAAGGCGTGCTCCGCCACCGCGGAGGCGGTCATTGGATGCTTTTGAACGATGTACCATCGCGGTAGCGCACCCCGGGCCCCTGCAGTGCATCACCGCCATGGAGCATTGCCTACAGCTAATGGGAGCGATGTTTGCGGTGGCATGATGCAGTTTTGAAAATCGCGGAAGGCGTGTTCCGCCACCGCGGAGGCGGTCATTGGATGCTTTTGAAAGAGGCCGACCTAGACAACCAATTGTTGCAGCCTGGCACCTAAGAAACTACCCCAGGGGGCTATAAATCTGTGGGAGTGAGCCTCACATTTCGACTGCTCGCAGAGCCTGCCTGGGACCCTCTCCTGCTGCTGCCTACAGAGCCTGCTGCCTGGGACCCTCTCCTGCTGCTGCCTACAGAGCCTGCTGCCTGAGACATTCTCTCCTGCTGCTGCCTACAGAGCCTGCTGCCTGGGACCCTCTCCTGCTGCTGCCTACAAAGCCTGCTACATGGGACCCCTCACCACCCACTTCCACCACAAGTGTTACATGACCACAGGGATGGCAAGGACAGAGAAGATCCGTGCCAGTCCATTTGCAAGCAAGGATCTGAAGGTCCTTGTGGACGAGGTGCTCGCACAGTACCCAAGGCTGTATGGTGCCCCCAATGTTGTGGTAAGTCATCGTAAAGGGAGGTGTAGGGCAGGGGGGCAGACATGTAGTTGTACTGCTGCAGTATATGCCTGAGGGTGTGGGGTTGTGTCATACACTGACAAACATGCTGTCTCCAGGGCAAAGGAGTGTGTGTGCCCAATGTCACGGTTTTCCCTGCCTGCAGTTGTATGTCTGAGTGGAGTGTGTTACATTGTCAACCATACAGAGCCACAGGATGTAGGACATGCAGGTGCCAGGACAATAATTGCTCGGCTGATTGTGTCTGTGTGCCCCTGTTGTCTGACTTAGTATGAACCCAGAGGCTATGCCCAGTGCCCCCACACCAAAACGAGATCACATCACTGCACTTACTATGCCCTTACTCTTGTTCATTCACACTGAAATAGAAATATGCACAATCTCAGCCCTGTATAATTGCACACGACCACACCTGTGTAGATGGATATTTTGTTGGTGAGTCCATGTACCCCGATGCCACACACATAACATACACATATGTACACAGGACATGCTCATTGAATGCTGCCCAGTCATGAACACAGTCATCCTATGCACAGACAAAGGACTGGAGATGTGTGAAGGCCACAGAGGGGGTTCAGTACAGTCATCCTGCATGTGTGTGAGATTATCAGGGACCCTGTACGCCCTCATAAAGGCATGCAATCACATCTGCTTGGCCCATGCAGAGTGCCCTTGTGAGGTGTACCCCAGTTTGGGATGGAGGGAGATTACATTTGGTAATGAACCTGTGTCTTGCAACTGTACTGATAGATGTTGGTACATGACACTGTTTCACTGATCATTTCCCCTTCTTTTCTCCCATGCCTGCAGCTCAAGGTACACCAGCTTGGCCGTGTGGAGGGCCATTGCAGCTAAGGTGCAAGCCCTGGGGGTATGTAACTGACGACGCACCCACTGCCACAAGAGGTCGGACGACATCAGCCGGCTGGCAAAGAACGTGGAAGAGATGACCTTGGGGCTGCTACCATGCACTGGGCGTTTGGCACGGCGCAGCATGACACCACTGATGGGCCGCATCTTGGCTGTGACTCATCCTGGGCTGGATGCACGTCTGAAAGAGTATTGGCAGCAAGGCAGGGGTGAGTATTTGGGGAGGGTGACTTTGGCTGTGAGCAGATGCATATGTACAGGGCCTGTGGCAGCGGTGGCCCATATGATGTTCGTGGGGTGGAGCTGCGCTGTGTCATGTGAGTGGCTGCTGGGATGGGTGACAGTGTCATGCATTGGCCCAAACTGGCCTTACAAAGGTGATCCTACCTGCTGTGCATTCCCATAGCCCAGTGGTTCCCAAACTTTTTTGGCCCGTGGCTCCCTTGACCTAATTGGCAGTTGGCCGTGGCTTCCCACCATTTTTTACCGGTGCGCGGGATGTAAACAAGACCTCGGGAGTACTTCCTGTTGTCTTCCCTAAATTAATTGGGATGCAGTGAAGGTATTATAATCATATTTGTAACAAAATAAAAAGATAACAGTTGTTTAATAAAAACTTGTTAAGTGAAAAACGATACAAGATTGAAGCCAAATATGATTAAATAGGCCCAAACACCATAGGAGGGCGTGGCTGTGCGGCATAATTTCACTAATTTCGCAGCTAGCAGGCTTCATAAGGTTGAGTTTTGAAAACATGCCCAATAAATACCTTTAAACTTAACCACAGGCTACATCTATGTGTGGGTGGGTGGGAGCCGCGAAGGGCAATTTCCGTTTCTGGTGATTTGCAGCAGTTTTAAGATCGCCTTAGAGTTTCTCGTATAAATGGGTGTTATTTCTGAAATGTATATGTTTCTGTCCTCTTCATTGCTTGATTTTTCTCCTGAGAAAGTGCCACTCATAGTTGTCCAAATGTCACTCATAATTGCAATCAAATTATGAAAATGTGACACATCGCAAACTGAAACCTTGGCAGCTATGTACAAGGCTTACAAGCCCTGACTCACCGAGTTTCTTCTGAAGAGGGAAGAGGGTCCCACAAGGTGAAGCACAGCGAGGCAAGGAACGGCGAGGCAAGGCGGGCAGGAACAACACTATTAAAATGCTGTGTAGGCAGAGTAAGGAGAAGACTACGCACGTAGATGTAGTTGGCCAAACCCTTTCTTAAGTGCCATTTCAAACACCCCCGCAAGTTTCTGCTGCTCCTATTTACCACATGGTGCGTGGCGGCGCGGCGCCCCGGGTTTCTCATCCCGGCGCACCGGGGCGCCGCGGCGCACAGTTTGGGAAGCACTGCCATAGCCAGATGTGTTAGTATCTACATGGTCATTCAGCATTGGGATAGTGTGGGCAATCTATTAGGGGGTGAACGGCAGTGTCCACTATCTGAGTGTGACTTCATGTATGCCTACTTTGCATGCACCATGATCGTTGAAGCCCACACATCTGACAACAATATGCCCCAGAGTACCACATTATTATGGGCTACTTGCCATTGTGGACTGTCAGGTCCTAATAGGTGTGTGTGTTGTCCCCTCCTGTTCCCTCAAGGTCTGTCAGTGGTAATAAGTGGTGTCCCCACATCATGTCCCTAGGTGTGGGCAGAGCAAGTTGTGTGTCTGCTACACTTCATCCACTGGCAGGGTGTTGTGCTGTGTGGCCTTAACTTGGCTCAGTCATGGCAGATATTCAGGGGTACAGGCACTGTTGTGGTCTATGTAGTGTGTTGCTGCCATGTGTTTTCAGGGTGTGGTGGTCACCATGTTGATTTGGGCATCTCATGTACTGCATTGATTGAATTGCTTTGCCCTGCTGATGACACTAACACAACCCAGACAGCCCTGCTCAATGCCTTCAGTGACTATGACAAAACATTAGGCCAGGTGGTTGCCTACAAGGAGGGCATACACTCTGACATTGGTGGGCTCCACCGTACAGTCCAGGCTTTGTTGTCCACAGTGAAGTCTGCCCTTCAACAGACACATACTCCCATTACTGCTCCAGTGCCTTTGTCCACCCCCAGTCAGTGGCCACATCGGATGATAGTGACCATGGGTCCCATGCGTCACAGTCACGATACAGCACAAGAAGCACCCAGCAGAAACAACCCAAGCGGGCCCGCCCACAGACACCATCCCCCCAGAGGAGCAGAGCCACCCCAGAATGCAAAGACAAGAGCCCATCAGGGAGGAGAAAGGCCGAAAAAGCAATGAAGCAGACATCAGGCTCAGATGCCTCAGAGGCATCACCAGTGAAGGACTCTCCTGTCTCTGAAACTTCACGCAGAGCTAGGCATGCAGTGTCTATGCCCACTGAGGAGATGTTGTAAGGCAAGGGTACACCTAGGAAGGGCTCAGGGCCACATTCCCCCACCACATCAACTCCAATTCCAAGCCCAGTGAAGCAGGTGAAGGAGGGCACTGTACGGGCTACCCCTGGCAAACAGGCAAAGGAGGGCACTGTAGGGAGGACACCTGGCAAACAGGGGAAGGTGGTCCAGAGGCGTAGCCAGACAAAGTGTTCCGCAGGATCCAGCACGGTACCAGAGGGAGTGCCGTGTCTGCAGCTGATGCGGCTCTGTTGGTGTGTGTGCCTGTTGTGTCCACACCAGTTCCCATTAACCCTAGTACAGGGAAGCCATTTCGAATTCCCAAGAAGTGGAAAGGCACCCCTCAAACCTCTCCCACCCACACTTTGTCACAGGTCTTCATGACTCCGCCTCCACATGCCACTACACCACCTGATCCAAACAACCCTCCAGCTTGCCAAGCCACTGACAGCCCTACATCACCTGGGCCTCTCTCTCCCCAGTCAAGTGCTCCTGCTGTCCCTGACACACAGACAGCTCCAAGTCCGCCTGACAGCCAAGAGTGAGTGGTAGTCCCCCTCATACGCCTGTCTCTCATACAGGTGTGCTAGTCCTGCCCATTGTTTACCACCTGGGTGTGTTGCTGGCCATTGTAGGATACAGTCAAACACACTCACTGTGCAGCTTCTCATGTCCTGACTCTGCACTTTGCCATGCCCTCTGGCCTTGTCATTCGCTGCTGTTCTGGCCTTGCCTGTGCAGCTTCTCATGTCCTGACTCTGCACTTTGCCATGCCCTCTGGCCTTGTCATTCACTGCTGTTCTGGCCTTGCCTGTGCAGCTTCTCATGTCCTGACTCTGCACTTTGCCATGCCCTCTGGCCTTGTCATTCACTGCTGTTCTGGCATTGCCTGTGCAGCTTCTCATGTCCTGACTCTGCACTTTGCCATGACCACTGACCTTCCTGATCTGGCCTTGTCTGTGCATCTTCTCATGTCCTGACTCTTCACTTTGCAATGCCCACTGGCCTTGTCATTCACTGCTGTTCTGGCCTTGCCTGTGCAGCTTCTCATGTCCTGACTCTGTACTTTGCCATGCCCACTGACCTTCCTGATCTGGCCGTGTCTGTGCAGCTTCTCATGTCCTGACTCTGTACTTTGCCATGCCCACTGGCCCTGTTGCTCTGCTGTGTCGTACTCTCACGTGTGCCCTGGACACTGGCCCTGTTGCTCTGCTGTGTTGTACTCTCCCCTGTGCCCTGGACACTGGCCCTGTTGGTCTGCTGTATGGAGTCTCCCCTGTGCAGCCTCTCAGGTACTTGCTGTGCCACCTGCCCTGGACACTGGCCCTGTTGCTCTGCTGTGTTGGAGTATCCTCTGTGCCCAGGACACTGGCCCTGTTGCTTGGCTGTGTTGTACTCTCACCTGTGCCCTGGACACTGGTCCTGTTGCTCTGCTGTGTTGGAGTATCCCCTGTGCAGCCTCTCATGTACTTGCTGTGCCACCTGCCCTGGACACTGTCCCTGTTGCTCTGCTGTGTTGGAGTCTCCCCTGTGCAGCCTCTCAGGTACTTGCTGTGCCACCTGCACTGGACACTGGCCCTGTGGTTCTGCTGTGTTGGAGTATCCCCTGTGCCGTGGACACTGGCCCTGTTGCTCTGCTGTGTTGTACTCTCACCTGTGCCCTGGACACTGGCCCTGTTGCTCTGCTGTGTTGGAGTATCCTCTGTGCCCAGGACACTGGCCCTGTTGCTCTGCTGTGATGTACTCTCCCCTGTGCCCTGGACACTGGCCCTGTTGGTCTGCTGTATGGAGTCTCCCCTGTGCAGCCTCTCAGGTACTTGCTGTGCCACCTGCCCTGGACACTGGCCCTGTTGCTCTGCTGTGTTGGAGTATCCTCTGTGCCCAGGACACTGGCCCTGTTGCTTGGCTGTGTTGTACTCTCCCCTATGCCCTGGACACTGGCCCTGTTGCTCTGCTGTGTTGGTGTCTCCCCTGTGCAGCCTCTCAGGTACTTGCTGTGCCACCTGCCCTGGACACTGGCCCTGTTGCTCTGCTGTTTTGGAGTATCCTCTGTGCCCTGGACACTGGCCCTGTTGGTCTGCTGTATGGAGTCTCCCCTGTGCAGCCTCTCAGGTACTTGCTGTGCCACCTGCCCTGGACACTGGCCCTGTTGCTCTGCTGTGTTGGAGTATCCTCTGTGCCCAGGACACTGGCCCTGTTGCTTGGCTGTGTTGTACTCTCACCTGTGCCTTGGGCACTGGTCCTGTTGCTCTGCTGTGTTGGAGTATCCCCTGTGCAGCCTCTCAATTACTTGCTGTGCCACCTGCCCTGGACACTGGCCCTGTTGCTCTGCTGTGTTGGAGTCTCCCCTGTGCAGCCTCTCAGGTACTTGCTGTGCCACCTGCATTGGACACTGGCCCTGTGGTTCTGCTGTGTTGGAGTATCCCCTGTGCCGTGGACACTGGCCCTGTTGCTCTGCTGTGTTGTACTCACACCTGTGCCCTGGACACTGGCCCTGTCGCTCTACTGTGTTGGAGTCTCCCCTGTGCAGCCTATCATTTACTTGCTGTGCCACCTGCCATGGACACTGGCCCTGTTGCTCTGCTGTGTTGGAGTCTCCCTTGTGCAGCCTCTCAGGTACTTGCTGTGCCACCTGCCCTGGACACTGGCCCTGTTGCTCTGCTGTTTTGGAGTCTCCCCTGTGCTGTGGACACTGGCCCTGTTGCTCTGCTGTGTTGTACTCTCACCTGTGCCCTGGACACTGGCCCTATTGCTCTGCTGTGTTGGAATCTCCCCTGTGCAGCCTCTGATGTACTTGCTGTGCCACCTGCCATGAACACTGGCCCTGTTGCTCTGCTGTGTTGGTGTCTCCCCTGTGCAGCCTCTCATGTACTTGCTGTGCCACCTGCCATGGACACTGGCCTTCCTGTTTGGAGTTTGCCTGTGTAGATTATCTTGCATATGATCAGCATTTTGTGCCTTGATCTTGTCTACTGTTGTTCTACTGTCACATCTACGCAATATGTGAATAAAGACAGTTACTCCTGTTGTCGGTTTTGTCAGTGTCCTTGCTGATTAAAGTTCTTTTGGTGTGTGCATTTGGTTGCCTGTGCCCCATGCTCTATGTGTCACTTATACATTGCCAAGCGCTTTGGTCGCATCACATTTTTAAACAGGGGTGACAGGGTCTTCAGTCCATTCAGACACTGATACTAGTGTTATATGTGATGGCTATTTTACCTGTCATGCAGTTCTGTTTTTAGTGGTTTGCTATTGTTGGCTACATTGTTCACATGTCAGGTTGGGGGACACTGCCAGCACAGGGTGTGATGCTGTGCACAGGTTTTCATGCAGGCTGGGCAATGTCATGATGTATGTGTGTTATTCCTTTATGAGTGCCCAGATATGTATGTGTATGGTCATCTTCTGTTGGCCCTTAGTCCTGGTCCCATGGCCTACATGAGATGTGTGCTCTTGGGTAGTCAAGAGGTGTGCAGTGTGAAGGGTTTGACTTTGTAGGGGGTGTGGATGTGTGTGTTTTCCCCTGGATTGTGAAAGACACACATGTGTCACCCAAGAGTTGTGTGCCTGTTGTTTGGATTGTTCTGCCCTGTGGATATGGTTGTATGCACATGTGTGAGTTGTCTGTTGTGCACTGTGCAGTATGTTGGTGTGTCCATGCTGTTCTGTCTGACTCCTCCTTGTTGTTATAGTCACTTATGTGTGTGCAACGTGTGTGACTTGCACATCAGTGTTGTATTTGTTTGATCATCCATGTGTCTTGAGTGTGTTTGTGTAGACTGTGTAGCCCTGCTGCTCCACACTGCCATTGTGGTTGTGTCTCTCATACATTGCAGGCACATGGTGCCTTTTATCCTCCTGTATAGCATGATGTGTGTGGTATAATGCCATCCCCTATGTGTGCCACGTATGCCTCCCCTTTCAACGTATTAAATGAGCCTTATGAGAGGGGCCCATGCTCCCACTCCTTTTTTTGTATACTCCCACATGCCCCCAGAACCTAGCCCACCCGGGCTAAATTGTAAACAAGCAAGGGAGAAAATGCCTGTTTTTGGAGGTTTTTTTCCCATGGATTAGCAATTCCATTGTGATTTTACAGCAAAATGTTTAAAAAAAAATGCTTTTTTGCCCTGGAGGAGTCCCAGGAGGACCAAGGCTAGGGGTTCAGGGTATTCCGATCCTTTTCCCTTTTTTCTTTTATTCTAAACTTCGTTTTGGTATTCGGCTGAAGCAGAGTCCCAAGATGGCTGGCAACACATTCTGGCTGAAGTGTTGGCAGCCAATCGGATATCAGCACAGGGGCTGTCGGATCCCCGGAGGATCAGAGTCCCAAGATATACAAATTTGGTTTTCTTTTAATATCTTGAAAACTACTGAACGGGTTCACACTAAATAACAAAAAGAATGCTTTTGGGACCAAGAGCTACATTTCTACCAAATGTTATGTAATTCCGTGTAGTAGTTCAGGCAGTAGTCATGTTCAAAATGTTTTTGGCCCCCACTTTTCTCTGCCCCTGCTTGACAGATCACCCCAAAATTTTCCATACACAACTAGAATGACCAGTACACTTTTTAAAAAAAAAGTTTGTGAAGATTTGTCAATCAGCCCTAAAGATATAGGCAAGTCAAAAAACGCTTTTCCTATGCAAACATTGTCCTAACTAATCTACTGGCAACTTTTATTTTTCAGTTCAGTGAATATACATATATTCCCTGAACTGATAAAACAAAAATTTAAATGGAGATATATATGAGGATGATAGGGAGATTTTAACGTATGTAAAAAAAAATCTTAGAAATTCACTGTAAAAGGACTAACATTTAAAAAAAACAGAGAAATTCACCAGTTATACGTAACTGACCTTAGCATAAATTGCACCACCATAGATTTCAGATGTCATCAAAACAAAACACAGAGGTTACTGCTGAGTCTATCGATCTCGAGTCAATCAGCAGGACAGCAGTAGACACACAGACAAATTAGGCTGGATGCAACAGGATATCTCTGTTTGCATTCATAATTTGGTGTGAGACAGGACACAAACACTGGTGCAAACAAGTGTGAGATTTTCTGCCAACATATCTGCTAGAGTCATGTCCATAGATTATAGAGTTGGTACACCCTGGTTATGGTCATGATCATTTATGGTTAGTGTAAAAAGGGCGCCTCTGGAGTGCTGATGGAGTCTGTTGCAAAGCTTTCTTTTGTAGCATTGCTTAACTCTCAGAAGGCCGTCTTGTAGGCATTGGCAAATTCACCAATGACTTTTTGAGGTCCTCGTCTGATGCACTTCCTTGGAGGCACATCCACCTATTGGTTTTCGTCTCTGGAGCAGCATCAAGTTCATTTCTTACTTAGGGAAGTCTCTTTGGCATGGACCGAAGGGGGTTGCATGAGGTCTGCGCTGAGGCTGCATGATTGTGCCCATCATTAGGATGCTGCAAGACTGCCAAGGAAACACTGTATGATCACTCTTACAGCACCAGGGTAGATGGGTCATGGCCTCGGCATGCATCAGTCAAAAGGATGGGGATGTAGATGGGGTATTCAGATAGTCGATGTTTGATTGCTGCTTCAGTGTGTCAGAACGCTTTGTGGCTTTTGATGTTTTTATGCCAGTCTCCACTCCAATTGCAGGATGCTCCACAGACGGAAGCGGTGATGGACTTAGCAAGGACTAACATGATGGTGGAGTCAGTACGGTGAATCTGTACAACAGGTGTTGTTAACTTGCCTTCATAGTTGCTTGTATTATTCGTTGGTTTGTTGACGGTTTTAATGATGGTGATCAGATGGCTCAGTCTGAATCTGGGTGTGGCTTAAACTTGGTTCAACTTCTGTACCTCGCTAAGTCATCGCCGTTCCACATCAGAGACTCGCTTGTGTGGGTAGATGCACTCACATTCATTGGTATTACTCAGTAACAGGTCAAATTCCAGGTCAGGCCCCACCTAATATTCTCTCCTTCAACGCTTGGTCAGATGTAGGGTTTCAGCACACAAAACAAGAGGATAGAGAGGTACCTCTCCTTTTCCATTCTCCCTAATTCTAATGCATACACACAAAAAAGAGAAAAAAAGAGGACATTAATATTCAATCAAATCAAGAATACCACATTGGAAAAACGTACTGTTCTTAAAAAATGCCTTCACTCACTAAAAGTGGTATGAGTCACAGACTGGCCACCTGTTTTAAGATTGGGGAAGGGCGCCACCTACGGGCAACGAACAATACTGTCCCAAGCTGTGTGCGAAATCACATTAAGGAAATTAACAAAAGTTATGAATGCATAACGAAAATGAAGCAGGGAGCTGCCTAATAGAGTGCTTTCTCACTTCCCACCTTTCATGTGTTTTGCGAGGCAAATCTGTTCTACACATTACCCCCAAAACACTGAAACCCCGCCTACTCAGAGTCACTACCCTCATAAAGAAGACTCCTAGAAAGCTCTCAGAGGCCAACTAGCGCTCCGTGAAACTGCACCTGTTCACATCACACTAATCATGCTAGAGAGCCCCATCATTCATTGCTCCCAGATGGAGGTCAAGGGTGGCCAGATTTGAGGACTACTTTCTAGCAACCAGTGCCCTTCTTTTGCATTTATCTGGGGATGACGTCCACAAAATGTTTCGAACCCTGGCCGGTGTTCTGTAATATTTTGTATCCCTGGCATCAGTAGAGTCTCAGAGAGGCTGGCAGGGTTGGAGGGGCGTCAGTGGCATATCAGACTCTTCTTGACAAGCAGCCACTCATCCCCAAACCTCTCAGCCCTGACAAATTATTGCTCAGCCTAGGAAATCACACCGTTTCCCTTCAGAATATTTATTCTGTGTCATACAAAAGTCACAGCCAGCATGAAGGCTGGACAGCGGATGGTAGAAAGGATCCGGAGTGCTTTCACATGACCATATCCAGGTAGAAACTCATATGTGCTCTGCAGACACGCACAGTGCTTATTTTGTAAAATAATAAGTGTCAGGGGTCTGACTAGGAGGCCACTGCAGCTTACACCGCCCATCGACCCTGATATCACTGCCGAAACAACTACTAACCATCTCTCTCGTCTGCAAGTGCGACAGTTCAGATTATTCCAGGTTCCCAATGCTAAAAGAATGGCTGGGGAGGCAGGTATTAATAATTTTTAATGTATATTGTAGTCATTACTGCTCATCTCTAAATTAGGTGAGCAGTGTCACCATGTGGCAGACTGTCCAAAGTGCATGTTGATACTTAAGTGCCGGTGCTGAGCACTGGAAACCACAGGCTCAAATTAAGCACTGGACGGCAGCATTCAAAGATGGTAGCATTGGTTGAAACCACAGGTCTGCCTTTAATGCAAAGGCTGACTGCCTTCACAGAGTGGTCAGGGAGCCCTCCACGGGAGGGTGAAGTGGGTGATGGCACCCAGCTCTGGGTCTGATGCCTGTTCACACCAGGGTTCCGTGAGTCACCCAAGTCCTGAGAGGCTCCCTGGGGGGACATGACTCTGAACCATTCCATCTATGGGGCACAGAAAGTGCGGGCAAAACTTTGGCCTGCGCCAATGCACACATTCATGACATGGCCGTTGGGGCACTTTGGTATCACAGAGGGGACCACAGACGCATGCACACCACTTTTGCCACAAGGATCTTGTCAATAAAGGAGAATTACTGATGGAGTATGATTCTAGATATGGATGTGGCTCTGGCAGAGGTGATGGTAACTTCGAGGACTGTATAGCAGTGTCATAAGGGAGTGTGAGATTCCGAAGGTTTATGGCCACTAGGACCACATACAGAAGAGTTTCAGTGGTGTGTGGGAGGCGGCTAGGGCTGCTGGTCCCGAAAGGCTGGGTGGCTCTAGAAAGGAATGCTGGGGGAATTGAATTCCTGCAAAGTTTGCAAGAGTGGGTTGGTGCCTGAGTGGCGGACTGGAGACTGTAATGTGGTCATGGAAGGTCCTGTACCCAGAGGGGTGGACGTGGACCGCCTATTGTATATATACCCAGGTGACCTGAATGTCTTAATTAGGGGGAGGGGTTTTGGTTTGAATAAAAGAGTCCTGGTGTGACCAGGAAGGTGAGCAGACTACTTCCGGTGTCCTGTTTCTAATTACCGATATATAACATATTGCCGACGAAGGCGAGTGGTGTTCCCGCGTGTCCTGCTCCTGTTTTTCCTGGTGGTTTTGCCTCTTTCTGCTGCTACTGCCGGTGGTGTTGTGTGGAGTTTCCCTGTTTTTTCGGGTTTTGCTCTGCTGTGCTCTCCACTTTGCCTCGGCTGCTTCGGCTGCTTCCAGGGGGCGTGGCCTGCTGGTGACGTGCTGAGTGTTGGAGAAAGCCAGGTGGTTCACTGCATCAGGAGGCGTCCTGCTGCTGTTTGCTGGTGCGGGGGACGGAGCTGCCTTGTAGTGTCCCAGCCGGCTTTTGGTGTTGCTGATGCCAGGTGTCCTGCTGGGTATGGAGGTTGCTCCTCTTCGCTGTTTGGGCACAGGGCGCCTGTGAATCGGGTGGGAGCACGGCCCTGTGGAGGTGCTCCTGACGTCTTCGCTATTTGCACTACTGGGGCCCCGCCACGGTGTGTAGGGGTGCATGGATGTATCTCTTCTGGCAATATCGGCTGTGGACTTAGCTGGTGTGGAACTTTGTGTGCCTGGCAGGTGATCTGGGTTTCTGGGTTCCCTTTTGCCGGTACCTGACCTGTGTGGTGTGTCCAGCACGGTGGTGCCATGTCGGCCATCCCTCCTGTGGAGGATTTCTTGGTGAACGGACCTCCGTCTGCCAAGGCGGCCCGATGGAAAGAATGGGTGGACCGTTTGGAGACTTATTTTGATGCAATTGACTTGGAGGAGGAGTGACGGCGTCCAATGCTACTGCATTTGTCGGGAGCGGCTATTCATCGTTTAGGGGGGTCGGTGGTTGAAGGTGGACCATCATGCACTTATGGAACTTTGAACCAGGCCCTTACTGCACATTTTAAACCACTAGCTAATCCGGATTATGAGCGATTTCTACTGCGTCAGGCCCAGCAGTTACCGGAGGAGTCCGTGGATACATTCTAAGCCCGTCTGCGTGAGTTGGCCAGTACTTGTACGCTGTCTGATGCTCGGAATGAGATCAGAGCCCAGTTTATACAGGGCTGTTCTTCCAGTAAATTGCGTGAAGCTATAATGCAGGTGCCAGGTATGTCGATGGCTAATATGTTGACCCCGGGCAGGTCTAAAGAACTTTCCAAGGTGCGAGCAGCTCATATGGAGGCGGCACTCCAGAAGGTGGTGAAAGTTGAGCCGGTGAATGTTGTCTCGGCTTGGGTCCCTGACAGGAGGAAACAGCTGCATCAGGGGATAGTGGAACGGATCCGGCATTGTTATGGTTGTGGGGGTCCTTTTCCTCATGAAGGGACATGTCCTGCAGTTGGGAAGAGATGTTCCACTTGTAACAAGCTTAACCATTTTGCGAAGATGTGTCGTTCTGCCCCTGCCCGTGGTTCCACTCCTGGATCATCTGGTCAGGTGTATGTTGCTGCTCAGTTGCCGGCCGATGGAGACATGGATGATGATGATGTGGAGGGAACCATACATGCCATTCATGCTTTGCAACCTGGAGGTCATGTGAGGAAGGTATCCCTAAGTGCCATATGATGGTGGGTGGTCACCAGGTGCCTGCTTTGATTGACACCGGTGCCTCAATAAATGTAATGGCTCAATCGATGATGCTGACATTGCCAGTTTCTCCCATTCTGACTTCGACTACTACAAAGGTTTTTGCCTATGGATCCTCTGAACCCCTTTCTCTGGCGGGTGTTTTTACCGCTGATGTGGTACATGGCTCTCATGTGATACGGACAAGGATATATGTCACAACAGGGGTCATGGAATGTTGTTGAGTTGTCGGACAGCAGAAAGTCTACAATTAGGTGCCTTTGCTTTGAGTGTGCATCAATGGAATGTGGAGGAGTTATTGGCCCAGTTTTTATCTCTGTTTGATGGGATTGGCTGTTTAAAAGATCGTATGATCAAACTACATATTGATGATTCCATCCAGCCAGTCGCTTTACGCCATAGGAGAGTGGCTTTCCATCTTCGGCCGAAGGTAGAAGCAGAACTGGTGAAGTTGGAAATGGCGGACATTATTGAACTGGTGGATGGTCCCACTCCCTGGGTATCCCCTATTGTGGTGGCTCGTAAACCTAAGCAGTCTGCATTTGTGTGGATATGCGGATATCTAATCTTGCGATCAAACGTGAGAGGCACCTCACCCCTACCGTGGACGATATTGTGGTGGAGGTGAGTGGGTCACGTTGGTTTTCTAAGATGGATCTTCGTGCTGGTTATCATCAGCTGTTGCTTGACCCCGCTTCCCGTGCAATTACTACATTCTCGACGCACGCACGTGGGTTTGCGGAGGTATAAGCGTTTGAGTTTTGGAGTCTCCAGTGCTGCAAAAGTCTTTCTGGATACCATACGGGGGTTTTTCTCTGGCTTGGATGGTGTGATTAATGTCAGGGACGACATTCTGGTGCATGCCCCTACTTTGGATGAGCATTTCTGTCGTCTTAAGGGTGTGTTTCAGTGTTTGGTGGACAGTGGACTCACACTTCATAAAGAGAAATGTGAATTTCTGAAGACTAACATCTTGGTCTTTGGGTATCGTTTTTCACAGGAGGGTGTGTCACCGGATCCCATGAAGGCGTGCTCCCTGCAGCTTACATGGACTTTTGCCTTTCTCCCTGCTTACCTGGGACCTCTCGCCCACCGCCGGCAATCTCTTTCCGGTCTCCCCCGCCGCTGCTGCACTTCACCACCTGTGCGCGGCCGCCGAGGGGGGAGACCAAAACATCCAGCGCTGACTCCGCCCACCACAGGATTTGGCGCTAGGCGGCGCATCATAAGGGGTACAGAGTTCCCGCGTCGCGGGACGCGCGGGGTCGCGGGCCTAGCCAAGCTAAGCCCAAGCAAAGGGCGGGCCGTCTGACGCCGTCAGAGGCCGGAGGAGGCTGGGCCGGGCCCCCTCTCTTGGCCCTATTATCAGTACTAAAGGAAAAAAAGGTGCTGTAACCCAAATTAATGATTTTGCGTTGTTAGATAGCACCGCCCAATACTCCATATTTATCCATAAGGAAGTTACCTTAGAATCCTTGTTTTTTTCAACTGAATATAGTGCCTGCCTTGGAATCCCTATATTGACAATCAGGACGCAGCTTTGTGGACTTTGTGGACACTCATAAGCCAATAGATTGCATCGGTCTAATTCAGCATTAATGGGGAGTTAACCTAAATTTCCCAATTTATATGTTTATGCTTGTTTGATAATCCATGATCAAGTGATTAACCCTTACCCTGAGGCTGCAGGCTGCTGGATTTTGGACACACCGGATTGCGTACTTCTGACCCCACCCAAGAGGATTCCTCGCTCCTGAGGCTGCTGTAGCTGCAAGTGTTGGAAGCGCTGCCAGCGCTTTAAACCTCGCCGGACCCGCTTCGCGGGTCCCGCAGCGCCGTGTTCTTGGAGGCGCCTGACAGCGTGGGTCTGCTGTTGCTGTGGAGGAGGAGCAGGCAGGGCAGAGTGTCGGCGGGGCTGCGAGCAGGCAGGGACTCCAGTGTCCAGGAGCCCCTGCGCGCCCATTGAACACACCTGGGCTGCTCTCCCCGCTGGACACGCCCCCCGCCTGATTGTTGAAAAAGCCGGCAAACGAACTAATCTTTGGAACCCTTACCCTGAGGCTGCAGGCTGCTGGATTTTGGACACACCGGATTGCGGACTTCTGACCCCACCCAAGAGGATTCCTCGCTCCTGAGGCTGCTGTAGCTGCAAGTGTTGGAAGCGCTGCCAGCGCTTTAAACCTCGCCGGACCTGCTTCGCGGGTCCCGCAGCGCCGTGTGCTTGAAGGCGCCTGACAGCGTGGGTCTGCTGTTGCTGTGGAGGAGGAGCAGGCAGGGCAGAGTGTCGGCTTGGGCTGCGAGCAGGCAGGGACTCCAGTGTCCAGGAGCCCCTGCGCGCCCATTGAACACACCTGGGCTGCTCTCCCCGCTGGACACACCCCCCTGTCCTCCCACCAATGGGCTAGCAGTACCAAAGTATAAAGTTGAGTACACTCCCCGCTGAGCGGGAGCGTGCCGGGAGAAGCCCGGGACAAGGGTGGGACCGTCTGTGGCCGAAAGAGGCTGGGCTGGGCCCACACTCTTTCATCTGATTCTTCTCAACTCTAGCTGAACCGAGGAACTGAATACGGATATGCCCTCACCGGCACCATGCGAAACCCCATCAAGGGCGGGGGGAAGCAACACAGGGACGCTGGATACTTATTTTAAATCCGCCAAAGGAGATGGGGGCAAAGAAAACTCCTTGGAGAGGCGCAGGGCGGAGCGTCGTCGCTCAATTGAATCTATGAAAAGTAGACACCTGACCGAGATAATCCCGTATTCCATTTCCCAAGAGGAGGGTACCCCCACTGATAGCCAAAATCTACCAACTCAAGAGGACTTTCCTCTATTACTACGGGAAACCCTAATCACCCCTGGTATTCTGCCTGAAAAGAACATAGAGATCACTCCATCCCTAACATCCAATATGGCAGTGGACTTGGCTACCCAAACCCCCCCGCTGAACAAAAATAAGAAAAGCAAGCCAAAGCAAAGTGTTGTGGTGGACCTGCATGGGCCTCCACCTAGCAAACGCAGAAGGAAGACAAGGGGGGGGGGGGGGGGGGGGCAGGGGAAAACCAAACTATCCCACTTAGATTTTGGAAAAAAACATAAAACCGCACTCCCCCCTGGCAGGGATAATGATATTGTGCATATTGCTACCTCCTCTAAGGATTCAAGTGCTATCACAGCTGCTACCAACAGTGACCTAGTGGCTAATACGTCTAGTATAGCCCCCTCTCTTACACCTCCAGGGAGTATAGAATTCTTACTTCGTTCACTTTTGCAGCCCATCAGTGAAAGCTTGAAAAAATTCGAGATCAGGCTTACCATTTTAGAGGCATCTCTTACCACCCTGAACACCTTAGTTAGTAAGCAATCCAAAAGTGTGGGGCCCAATCCTCCTACAGGTACTTTACCCAACACAGGAGTCTCACAGGGCGCCATCAAAGTTCCTCCCCAGGGCGCTCCCACTGCCCCTCCCTTGCAGCCACTCATGGCTATTTCAGTTCCGGCACCACGAAACAACCTAACCAATATGCCTCCACAGTTAATAGACCCTGCCCCCCAGAGCCTACAGACAGGGACCAACTCTGAGCTCCCCCAAGTTGTTAGCACTTCCTCTCCCTCTCCGGCCCGGCCCGCCCAAAGACCACGGAGACCAGATTTGCCCCCAGAAGCCAACAGGCTAACGGTGGTTTTAGCAGGTGCCCCCCAATTACAAAGAGGAGAAAATGAAGATTTCCAATCCCTGAAGAAAAAAGTCATTAAATGGCTGAATTGGAATCGACCCCTACCACCACAATTTAATAACGAGATTATTATGGTCAGAAGGGTGCCTTGGCTAGGGAAGACGAGAAAAACAATAATAGGGGATTGTATTTTGGTAACCTTCAAAGACCCGGGTACTGTTTTGCACATTTGTAAAGGGGTGAACCGTTCATTGGATTCTACCATTCAGACCCTGCCAATATCCTTTTTCTTTCCTCCTATTCGCATGCACTATGATCTACCGCATGAAGAATGGACAAGGGTGGAACGTAGACACAGACACAAAGATTATGCCCAACGCTCAAATTTTCAGTTACCTGACACACCCTATTTTCATTTTAACCGCTTTAACTGCTTGAACGGTCTGGACGGGGTCGACTGACTGCCCACTAACAACCCTGTGACTCTGGACAATGGCTCCTGCAGACTCCCTGAGCCCTCTGGGCTTACTGTTGGCAATGTTCTTGAACCACCGACTGATTCAGCGTCTGAAACCGTCTCCGCCCACCCCTCTGACACGACAACTGACACCCCTGAACAATTGAGATTAATTTGGTGGAATGTTGCCGGATTGGCTAACAAACTGGCCGACCCATACTGGGCAAATTACATTGAGACTGGAGACGTTTGTATGTTTCAGGAAACCTGGGCAAGAGAAGACTATGGGCACCAAGGGTATCAGTCATTTTTTATCCCAGCAAGGTGGGAGGGCAAAGGTCGGCCGTCAGGCGGGCTCACAACCTGGGTTGCATCCCACCTAGGCTGTGAGGCAACTCGGTTACCGGCCACCTCTGATGATATTCTTGTGGTTTTACTATCCTGGCCAAACCAAGCTAAACTTGTTTTAATTAACATCTATTCCAGGCCAGTGGGAATTGCCAAGGAATCACCTACCATAGATGAACTCACGAACTATCTATCTGAGCTGCCAAGTGACTTATCCTATGTGGTGGGAGGGGATTTTAATTCTCACTTTGAGCCATTGCCAGGTCTTCTAGAGGGGTTCCCAATGGAAGAAGAGGCTAGATGGTCAGTGCCCACGATAGAAGCTCCCCCCCGAAGGCATGGACTCCACTTGCATTACAAATCACAGCCCTCACCCTAAAGTTTGGAATTAGAGCCTGTAATGGGCGATTGAGATCTGACATACCCAGCAGAACCACCTATAATAGAGTGGGAAGAGAGTCTCGCTTGGATTATGTCTTGGCCCGAATAGTGAAGTGGCCAACCATCCGGGACTTTAGGGTAACGGAAAGGTTAGATAGTGACCATAATGCACTTGAGCTCGATCTTGTTCACCCTGGCCTCCAGACTCCCACGACGTCTTTGGAGGGGAGCAAACCTGAACTTCTCCTGGAAAATAGCAGGAGAAGAATCAGGTGGGAACATCTGGTCACAAGTAAGGAGAAACTTCCTAGGCTCTATGACGGGATAATTCCCATCTTGGAAATTGTGGGGGACTTGGATACCGAGGTGAATAATAAAGGCTCACAGGCTAAATTATATAAGGCTCATGAGGACCTCATAAAAGCTGCGGCCCCTAATCTCTTTAGTAACACACGGAATTCAAGTAGGGGGCGGCAACGTAAATCCTCATGGTACAACTCAGCCTGTAGAAGGGCAAAAGGGGAACTCCTTAGATCTATCAAGGAGGGTCCAGGGGGGGACAACCTAAGAGAAATCAGACGGGCCTATAAAAAACTTGTTGCCCACGCTAAAGCTGAATGGGAGGAAAACCAATGGGAAGAACTTACTAAGGCCCTAGCGATCAAAGACCACCGACTGTTTTGGAGGATAGTGAGTGGGGGGTCGTAAAATCTCCAATCGGCAATTGAGCCAAACATCGCACCAGGGCTGTGGCAGGCACATTTTCAGTCCCTCTATAGCTCTGAGCCGGGAGAATCTATCACGGACACCGGGGTTGGTTGGCCAGATTATGAGGGGGATCCGATAACTCTGGGCGAGGTTACTGCTGCTATAGCAGGACTCACCTCGGGAAACGTGCCGGGATTGGATGGCCTACCCGGGGACCTGTTTAAACAGGAGCCCATCGTTTGGGCCCCCTACCTTGCCGCTCTGTTTAACGGAGTTCTTAGCGGCATGGAGATCCCTAGTACTTGGCTGGGGGCGGAGGTGGTGCCCATATTCAAAAAGGGCTCGCCTCTCCTCCCAGCCAACTACAGACCCATCAGTTTAATTGATGTAGCACAGAAACTGTTTGCCAGGGTATTGCTGAATCGGCTCCAGGACTGGGCGGAAGAGGTGGGTGTCCTTAGTCCCTATCAGGCGGGATTTAGGAAGGGAGTTTCCACAGTGGACCAGGTTTTTAGATTGAACATCATCTATTGGAGGGCAGCAATATTCGAGGGCGGCAGTCTCTACACAATTTTTGTGGATTTACGGGCCGCCTTCGACCTGGTGCCCAGAGGGAAACTCTGGAGCGTCCTGGCAGAGATGGGTGTTCCTCCGGACATCCTATTAATCTTACAGAGACTACACCACAACAACTATGCTCGAGTGAGGTGTGGGAGGTCCGGGGAACTTACTGAAAGATTCCCCGTTGGCCGAGGGGTAAGACAGGGTTGTGTGCTGGCACCGACCCTGTTTTGCCTCTTCGTCAACGGGGTAATCGCCCACCTGAATGCCATTGACTATACCGACTCCCCCAAACTGAATGGCAGCAGGGTGCCGGCAATTATGTTTGCAGATGACACCCTGCTGCTGTCTAAAACCCCTATGGGGATACAGAGGATCCTCGATTCATTTGTGGCCTTCTGCACTGACAGGTGGTTAGAAATTAACGCGGCCAAAACCAAGTTTATGGTTTTGAATCCGAGCCAAAAACTGCGCCCGAACCCGTTATTGGGAGCAGCACGGCTCGAGAGTCTCCACCTTCGAATACCTCGGTGTGACCCTCAATGAAACCATGTCTTGGGGATCCCACCAGAGCAAGGCGAACCTCAAATTGGCACAAACTACAGGGGGCATCGCCCGGATGATGAATGGCTCCTCATACCGTCCGCTGGGGTCGCTTATCCAGATATACAGGGTGCAGGCCAGGGGAGCAACTATGTATGGGGCGGAACTGTGGGGACACACATTCTGTCGTAGTCTGTCATTAACGGAGAATAATTTCATCAGACAGATAGCCGCACTTCCGCCCAGCACCCCGCTCCTCCCCTTGAGGTTAGATCTGGGTCTACGACCAATAGCCGATGAAATAGGTTTGAGACCCATAGCCTTCTGGCGTAGGCTGTGGAGTAGTAACGATCTTGCAGCCTATAGGGCGGAATTGATGGAACTATTGACCCACCCGAAAGCGCTTCGGATCCCCTAGATAAAATACATCCAAAATACTTGTATGGAAATGGGGTTCTCTGACCTATGGACTGATCCTGCTAATGCCGCACTAAATATTTCTAAGAGATTCCTGGCCAATGCATACCATGAACAAAAACTAGCTAGGGCCTTAGATAGCCAGGCTGAAGGGTCACTATCCTCTGTATTTGCACAAAGTAAGGACTTATACAGGTTTGAGGGGGTTTTAGACGCCATTTCCCCCGTGCTTGCCAGAAAGTTGTTGCTCCAATGGAGATACGGCACATTGCCCTTTCAATCTTTTACCAGCTCCTGGTCATCACCTCCCACCATCAAGCAGTGTCTGGCCTGTGATGCCACGGAGGAAACTGATTTACACGTGGCCCTCTTTTGCCCAGCTTACAGGGTTGCGAGGAAGTATTGGCTCCTCCCACTGATTAGGAACATGGGTTGTAGGGAATATGCCCCAATGTATAGGATTTTAAAATCTGATGTTACAGGCCCAACTGTGTTTGCACTGGCAAAATTTCTCACTAACGTCTGGCACACCCGCAACCGTATTTTAAAGACGCTGGCTCCCTCCTAATTTTAATTTTAAAATTCATAGTTTTTAAGGCATTTTTTTAGTAACATGTAACTCCAATGGTTTATATTGTTTAAGTGTGTTGATCTACTGTGATTGTATATGTCTTATTGTTTATCTTTTATGGCCAATGGCCGAAATAAAGATTGGAAAAATGAAATGATTCAGACTGCTCCCGCTCCCACTAATGTGTCAGGTGTGCGGAGTTTTATGGGGATGGTGAACTATTATGGCCATTTTATTTGCAATCTCACTGATCTTACGGCTCCTTTGAGGGACCTTACTAAGGCTAATGTTTCGTGGGATTGGGGCCCAGCACAGGAATGTGCTTTTCAAGCCACAAAGCAGGCTCTTTATGCGGATACCACTTTGGTGTACTTCAATCCTGCACTGGACTCTGAGTTGTCGGTGGATGCCAGTCCCGTGGGTTTAGGGGCTGTGCTTTCTCAGCGACAGAGCAATGGAGAATGGGCCCCAGTAGCGTATGCCAGTCGTGCATTGACTGCGACTGAACAACAGTATTCTCATATCGAGAAGGAGGCTATCCCCATTCATTGCGGGTGTCGTCATTTCCATTTGTATTTATATGGTCAACCATTTTTCATGCATACGGACCATTAGCCACTCGTTCCGCTATTCATGGGCTCCTCATCTAAACCTCCCCCACGGATCGAGAAATGGATCTTGCAGTTACAGGATTATTGTTTTTCTGTCGTGTTTCATCTGGGACTTTAAATCCTGCTGACTATCTTTCCCGGCACTTTCGTCCTGCTACTCCTGGTGAGGAGTCTGATGCTGAGGATATAGAGGAGTATGTACGTTTGGTAGAGGAGCGGTCCAGACCTCTTCCTATTTCCTTGGAGGAGATTTCGGCATCTACAGAACAGGATGAGTGCCTCCAGCTCTGTATCACGGCTGTGTGTTCTGGAAAATGGAATGTGCTGGTCGATTCAGCCAAATGTCATACGGAGGATGCTAGATTAACTTTGACATCCTTTATAATGTGCGGGATGAGCTGGTTATGTCCCCGGAGGGATGTCTAATGAGGGGTCCATGGTTGGTGATCCCTCTTTGCCTCCAACAAAGAGTGGTGTATTTGGCCCATTGGGCTCACCAAGGGGTTGTGTGACCCAAATCCAGGTTGAGGTGCAAGGTCTGGTTTCCTGGCCTGGATGCCTTGGTGAAGAATGCTGTATTGCTTTGTGCACTTTGTCAAGCTGCTGGGGCTGGTGATGTTCCAGCTCCTATAATCACGGAAGATATCCCTTCATTTCCTTGGCAGCGAGCAAGTGCCGACTTTGGATGTTTGCCGGATGGGCGTCATATGCTGGTGGCTATTGATGGCTTTTCTAAATATCTCGAAGTTGAGTTGCTGGACACTACAACGGCTTGACACACTATTCCTTTGTTTGAGAAGATTATGGCAACTCATGGTTTGTTCACTGAACTCCGTACTGATAATGGCCCCCCATTTTCAAGTCATGACTTTTCAACCAATCTACGTTCCAGGGGTGTTCGTCACAGGAAGGTTACTCCCTTGTGGCCTCAGGCCAATGGGGAGGCTGAGCGTTTTATGCGCACCCTTAATAAAGCTATTCGGATTGCTGTGGCTGACTGTCAGGATCTGGACTGCGCTCTGTATGCTTGCTTGAGGGAATATCGGATGACTCCTCATTCCCCTACGAAGGTTAGTCTGATGTCTTTGTGCGTGAAAAGGCCAATGGGTGATTTTTTCCCACAGATGAAGGCGGTGTCCAGCGAACATGCTTTGGTCGCAGATGAACTGCAGAAACGGAAGCTGAGGAATGACAAGGTCTCTTTCAGGGGCAGGGCAAGACTGGTTCTATTAAAGTGGGGGACACCGTGATGGTCTGGAATTGGCATCCGAAAGGAAAATTTAGTCTGCCGTTTGAGCCTGAACCCTGGATTGTCCAGTCCATTCATGGGTCTAAGATTACTGTAGTGAGAAAAGGAGTGAGCATCTCTCGGAATGTGTCCTTCTTCAAAGCTTGCCAGACTCCTAGTGATACTCTGGTCGAGGACATTATAGCACCAATTAGTGGTATTCTGTTTTCAGATGCAGATTCCGTAGATGGCATGGATCCAGATGGTGGGGTTCTACCTCCTGGGCCGGTGGTGGATGGCAGTGGTCTTCCTGTTATGGGTCGTATGGCACCTGAACGAGGTGGTGTCATGCCTTCTTTATCATCTCCTTGTGTGTTACATGACTCTGCTCCATTGCCTTGTCCTGCTGGATTGCAGGGCCCTGAATCTTGTTCCTAGCATGGGGGTGTTGAGAGATACCAGCTTCGACCATGCCCTGCCAGATCTTCGAGGCTGAAGGACTATGTGACCTATTAAAGTGGAACTTGTTTTGCATACTAATTTTTGAAGATTATGTTTGGGTGGTTTTTTTGTGTTTTCTTTATTTTTTATTTGTCTGTATTATTGTTTTTCTTTGTGGGTTAAGGAGGAGTGTAATGTAGTCACGGACGGTCCCGTACCAGGAGGGGTGGACGTGAACCGCCTATTATATATATACCCAGGTGACCTGAATGTCTTAATTAGGGGGAGGGGTTTTGGTTTGAATAATAGAGTACTGGTGTGACCAGGGAGGTGTGCAGACTACTTCCGGTGTCCTGTTTCTAATTACCGATACATAACAGATACTAGGAGTTTCAGCTGTGCTTTTTGAATAATTTCTTTATCACGTCTTCGTTTGCAGCCATGTCACCAGTGTTACCATAACAACTAATGAAGTACAGAATAATTAGTCAGAGTGTCAGAAAGAGTGATGTTAACAAAGAAAGAAGGGAGGCGTCGGGCGAGGGGGGATGGCGGCATAGCTGGATCATGAGTGGCTGGGTGAAAAGGTTAATGTAAGTCGGATGGGTAGATCTGTTGTGATCCGAGGGGCAAGAATGGGGCGCACGAAGGGACGGTTTGAAAGGGGGAATCTGTAGTAAGGGACTCGAGACTAGGAACTATGGAACTATTTAAAAGCACCTTGTGCCACCCGTATATCACTTTTTCCCACGTTAAAAGTGAGGCAGCGGGCGCAAGGGACCTGTTAATAAGCCTCAAAGCGGGGTTAGAGGTTAATTGGAAGAAGCGACGACGGAAAGGGTCAGAGGCTAACTAAGTAAGCACGAGACAAATGGGTGCAGTAGCCGGAAAGATGGTTGAGCAAGAGAAGTGGCAGGGAAATGGAGTCAAAGGGCGCATGGGATGAATATCTCAGGGTGGTAGCTTTGAATTCCCTGGGCCTCATATTTATAAAAGCCTTGCGCCACCGGTGCGTCACTTTTCTTCATGTTAAAAGTGACGCACCGGCGGCGCAAGTCCTTCATAAATAAGGCCCCCTCTACTTACCTCAGCCGACAGAATAAGCCCCCGGGGAGGGTGAGTTTTCCATACATGTGCTGCAATACAGCAATTACTTAAGTGGAGTTGGAGAAATAGAAAAAGGAGAGAGGCAACTAGAGAAATAAAGAAACAATCTGAGATTGATTTGGCCTAGTTTATGCCTTGTTTGGATTGCAAATCTGGTGGTGTGGTTCTTCAGTTATGTGCGAGATTCCAGCTCAGCCGTTTGGTTAGGGAGGACAACTTGCCATTAACCAGCTAATGTCTCAGGACCGTAGAGGGTAGTGAATGCTATAAAAACTTGACAGAACCCCCAAAATTTGAGCAAGTCACTCGGGTGGATACACAACAGAACTAGATGTGGTCCAGTGGGTACGTTTTAGCAACTAAGATACTCGAGATCCAATCTCATATTTACCACTACATATTAATATGATGTAAATAATGATTTCTAATCTGGGCAGGGCCTAAAACAGAAGTGACATTTCCCTGGGAAGGGCAGCCCCTTTGCTGTGCTTTCAGAATCACTGCCACCCCAATTGTTGTCAAGTGGACTAGTTGGAAGCTGGGAAACAGAATGCTTGGATATTAATACCAGCCCTACGGCCACATTGCGTGCTTTTGGGCAATCACTTTTTGAACGTATTCATCTGCTCCTGTTTTGGCAAGACTGGTAGTATTTAGAATACATGTAGAAGATGCTAATAAGAGTGTGGTTAAAAAACAATAGGTTACTGTATATTACTTGGGGAGTGTCCATTCTCATGGTACATTCACCAGAATGCAATATGGTCGTAAATGTATAGCCTTTACATCAAACAGCAGTGTGTTGCAGTCTCGCGTCTACTACTTAGACTGTTTAGTCCTGGGCAAATCATACTCTCAATGATGTGCTTCTGTTCACTGATTTGACTACATGTCAGGTCTTTGAACCAGGCTAAATAGAAGAAATAAACTCCATGGACTTACTGACCGTACAGGTTCGTAGCATGGCTTACACACATTTAGGATTGTTTATTGGCGTGAGGATGGACTTGCACCTGATTAGCTGAACATGCTCCTGAAGCTGCATTGTAAAGCTTCTTCCTGTGCTGCTGGTAATCCATCCCAGCCACCAATAGGTACCTCTTTCACATCTCATAAAGGGATACAAGAGTGAGAGCTGTTTTCTCCTTTGAGAGGTCAAAATTAGTGGGAAATCAAAATGCGGACAATGGATGGCTGTAGTGCCTCTGTGCGGTCAGTGGGACTGTAGCCAGATTCGCAGGAAGAATGCAGTGGTGGCTGGTGACATTTGAAAGTGGTGAGCGAAAATGTATTGCCGTACTGCACCGCGTCGAGTGAGCAGACCAAACAACCCTGTGAAAAGTTTGAAAAAAAAGTGGATAAATGGTGCATTTCCAAGCAAATTTGAGGAAGCAGGAAGGTTAAAAAAGCAATATCATTGAATTATTTATCATTTAAGAAATTGCCAATTTTTATGAGCTATAGAGGACAATCTTTGCATATGCTGATGTTATCATTTGCCCATATTAACTTTTGAAAACACTGATACACTTGTAAATACATTCATTTATTGATTGTGCAGTGCTGTACATCAATTGCTGTACATCAGTATGATGACACTATTTCCTTAAATTCATTTTCTGTTTTCATAAACACCAGCGTCATGTGAATCGATTTTCATCTACCGCCTTTGACCACGTCAATATTTGTTTTAAAGACGTAGCTTCTGGAGAATTAGTTCCATGTATCCAAGTTCCAGGAGTGTCTATCATTAATAGACAAATCTGTACCGCTTAATACCGGGACTCGCCGCCCCCGCTTCGCGAGAGCCGCTCGAAGTTGCAAGGAAGTTGTGCGGTGCAGCGAGGAGTTTGTTGTCCCTCACCTGTCCCAGGAGGCTGCAGGATCTCTAAGTGCGGAGAAGACACCGGCGTAGCTGCGGGACTGCGAGCCCAGGACCCCAAGCGCCGTGCTGACCAGCCGCACCTGGTGACTCTTCCCGTTTGGCCACGCCCCCTAAGTTCACAGGCTACAAAACCATGCCCTACGACGCACATCGCGGGACGCGTGCGGGTGGGCGCCGGGCTAAGCCCGGGCAAAGGGTGGGCCGTTTGAGGCCGTTCGAGAACGATAGAGACCGGATCGGGCTACCCCCCTAACGCCTTACCCCCAGGTACGTTTACCGTCCTGCCTGGCTGCCCAGAAGCTTGGAGTTAACAAAATGGTCACTAGAGAAACAAGAAGCAGGGCAACTTCCATGGCCTCAGGTACTTTGGATAATTTTCTTGCTAAGGCAAATTCAGTGGTCAGTAAGGGTCTTATTGTGTTGGAAAAGCAAATTGCGGAGGGTATAGAAAATTCACATCTGGCTTCACCGGGGTCATCATCTAATGCTAGGTCATCACTACTTCTTGATGCCATGCACCTATCACTCATGGACAGCATTGACCAAACCATAGAGTCTGTCCTGCAGCAGCTAAGGACACCATCCAACTCTCATAGGGGCAGAGACTCACTACGCAACATTGATGAGGTGGAACCCTCCCCCACTGTTGAGTTAGTACCATCTGGGGCTCAGGGGGACGGTCCTACATCAACTGAATACATGGGTTATAGAGAGGATGCTGCCCCGAAAAGGAAAAGATCTAGAAAGTCCAAAGGCGCCAAAAGGGCTAAATTTGACCCCAAAATGAACACTACTGAAGATAGCCTGGTCGCCCATGGAACATCTGTAATGGGGAACGATTTGGAAACGGCAAGCACCCCACCTCCCACTCCCATACCCACGCACACCGGCCCTTTCATTTTTAGCGGGTAGTTCCCAACACCTCAGAGCACATTATCTGCTCACTCACTGGTATCCTCAAAAGCCTTTTGGATCCTCTCTTCCTCAAATTAGACTCTATAGAGGCTAGACTTCTAGCTATAGAAAGACTAAGTGGTAGTGGTGGCGATCAGCCAGGGCCAAGAGTAAGCACACATAGAGCCCATGGGGATAATGCTGGGTCATCTCACTCCCCTATTGCTATAACCACTGTGGCCCCTATTCTACCAATAGCTCCCTCCCGGGAAAACCCCAGCATAGCCCAGGTGCCACAACCAGCCCCTGTACCCCTTCCTAGGCAACTGCCTCCAGTACCAACTGCCAGGAGGTCGAAGCTACTCGCTCCGGCCAGCTTACCTGGCCAGGAGAGACCATCAAATGAAACAGCAAACTGCCCAAACCGGTTAGCTAGTTCTAATAACCGGCGAAAAGCAGTTAACCTGCCCCCGGAGACGGCAGCCTATACTGTGATTCTGATGGGGGTACCAGAGCTTTCCAGCGATGTGGTGGAATCCTACGACTCCCTACGCAATAAGGTTATTAGCTGGTTAAATATTCAAAGGCCCTTACCACCTAATCTTAGAGGAGAAGTTCTTATGGTTAGAAGGGTTCCATGGGTTGGGTATACCGCCAAGAAAAGAGTGGGGGATTGCATAATTGTAAGCTTTAAGAGTCCCCAGGTTGCTACCTACATCTGTAATTGGCTTGGGAGTTCAGGAAATACATCCATAGAATTGGTTCCCTTGTCATATTTCTACCCTAATGTACGTGATCTGACTATGAGGAGGGACGATGGTTGGACAAGGGTGGGTTTTGCTGTTGATGGGTCAAGATACAGGCCCACCGCAATGCTATCCCTGCTTATGGCAACTATGTACACCCCAACAGATTCAGTTGCCTCGATCAGGTCGATTGACTCCAAAAGGGTGCATCCTCACGACGTATCCAAAGTATCGCTAGTGAATCTGTAGGTGATATTGATGTCACCATCCGAGAAATTGATGCATCCCCTGGGAAAAGCTTAACTCCTACTAGCTCCCAGGGCCAAGTAAGTAACTTACCCCATAGTCCACCTGGTCATAACCTAACATCCCTAGTCCCGCCTGGTCCAAACTTAACATCCACTGTCTTATCCATCTTGGGAACATCACTGCAAGGGCCCATAGTTCCATCATCGGACACTGAACCAGAAAAAACTGGGGGGCAGGGAGTAAATCTTCCTGCCGAAACCCTGAAAGTTCTTTCTTGGAATGTGGCGGGTATTGTTAATAAACTACACACAAATGATTGGGATTCCCTAGTAGGCAGCAGCAATATCTGTCTCTTCCAAGAGACATGGGCCAGGGAACCCCTGTGTAGAGCAGGATAGGCAGTTTTTGAAATCAAAGCCAGGTGGAGTGGTAAAGGGAGGCCCTCAGGTGTTTTGGCGATCTGGGTAGCCAGTCACTTTGGGTGTAATGCGGAGAATGTATCTACGTTCTCGCAGGACATACAGTGTGTTCTACTCAAGTGGCCTAATGCTTTAAATCTGGCAATTATTAATGTATACTCTCGCCCAGTCAGTGCGGCCATGGAATCACCTACACTAGAAGATCTCTCGTCATTCCTGGGCCAACTTCCAATTGATTGTAAGATAGTGATGGGCGGAGATTTTAATTGTCACTTTGATCCACTGGAAGGTTTAAAGGAGGGTGCCCTTACTGCTGAAGATGACTTCTGGGGTGTTACGTCATGTCAATCCCCCCACCCTAAATCTTGGTCCCCTCTCGCAGTGCAAATTATGTCCCTAACATTAAACTTCGCGCTAAGGGCCTGTAATGGACGCACTCCTTCTGACATCCCTTCATTGTGTACCTTCAATAGGAAGGACCATGAATCGAGGTTGGACTACATTTTTGTGGACACTGGTCTGTGGTCCAAGGTTCAGGATTTTAGGGTAATTGTAAGAACATACAGTGACCACAACGCACTTTTGTTAGACATGTTGCACCCTGCACTTGCGGTTGGGTCACTATCCGCCAATCCCAGTGAAGATCCAGGGAATCTGGTTCTTAGCACCAATAGACGTAGGGTAAAATGGGGGAAACTGGCAAACTCAGAAGAGAGCTTAAGTAAAATCTATGAATTGGCACTCCAAGCTAAAAGAAATGGATGTATTAATTAACCAGCCTAGACCACCAGACTTCAACGAGAAATTAGCCCAAATCCATGTAGACCTAGTGGGAGCTCTAGGCGAGGTTTTCTACCCAGTGGTAGTCCCACGGAAGAAAAAGACTCGAACCTCAACTTGGTACAATTCTTCCTGTAAAAAGATTAAGACTGAGCTAATAGCTACAATAAAAGCAGGTTCTGATAAGGGTAAGGTCGTCGAGCTTAGGCGGAAATATAGGGAAGCCATGGCACTGGCAAGGTCGGAATGGGATTGGAACAGATGGCAGGACCTTTCTCTAGCGTTAGAAGCGAGGGATTCCAGAAAATTTTGGTCTTTGGTAAATACTGACACAGGAGAACCCAAAGCTGCATTGGAGCCAAACATTGCATCTTCTGTCTGGGAATACCACTTTGGCAAATTGTACCAAGATACCTCTGAATTTGCCAATGATGTGGCCTCTGATGTTACATCCAATCCTATAGCCGGATTGGAATTTACCCTCGGCGAGGTGGTCAGTGCAATAGAGAGACTGGCGAAAGGGAAGGCCCCGGGACTTGACAGATTGCCCGGCAACCTCTTTAGACACCATCCAGAGATATGGGGCCCGTACCTCCTCATTCTTTTTAATTCCATCGCAGGAGGTATGGAGATCCCCTGTACTTGGCTGGGGGCGGAGATAGTGCCGATTTTCAAAAAGGGCTCTCCTCTTCTCCCAGCCAACTACAGGCCGATCAGCCTCATAGATGTCCCCCAAAAACTATTTTCCCGCCTTCTCTTGGACCACCATCTAGACTGGATGGAGGAAAATGAATATCTGAGTCCCCTCCAGGCTGGCTTCAGGAAAAACACGTCCACCATGGATCAGATTGTCCGCCTCGTTCTCCTCTACTGGAAAACTGTGAGGATCGAGGAGGAGAGGCTGTACATGGTGTTCGTGGACCTGAGGTCAGCCTTTGACTTGGTCCCCCGCAAGAAATTGTGGGAGGTTCTAAAGGAGCTGGGTGTTCCTACCCATCTATTGCATGCCATAGTTAGGCTTCACACCAACAATTTTGCACTGGTTAGGTGTGGGAGGGATGGAGCGTTGTCATCTAGGTTCCCAGTTCTTAGAGGGGTAAGACAGGGTTGTGTCTTGGCGCCAACCCTGTTTTGCCTCTTCGCTAACAGTGTCATATCCCATCTCGACAATGTTAGGGACAATGACGCTCCTCTTTTGGCAGGCAGGAGGGTACCGGCTATCATGTTCGCCGACGATACCCTCCTGCTTTCCAAATCCCCGATGGGGATCCAACGGATTCTAGATGGATTTGGCCTTTTCTGTAGACAACATGGTCTAGAGATCAATACAGAAAAGACCAAATTCATGATATTCAACCCCTCCCCTAAAACTAGACACAACCCATCACTGGGTTCAGCAAGACTGGAAAGGGTCAAAACTTTCCAGTATTTGGGTGTAACCCTACATGAGAACTTATCTTGGGACCCCCAAATAGCAAGATCCAGGCTAAAGCTGTCCCAACTGTCGGGGGCAATTTTGAAGGTCGTAAACACTTCTACTTTTAAACCCATTAGCCCGGCAGTAGAAATGTATAAAACCCAAGCTAAAGCAGCCGCCTCTTATGGTAGTGAGCTATGGGGGCACAAAGCAGGGACAGAACTTGTCAGTGTAGAAAATAATTTCCTCAGACGTCTCCTAGCCCTCCCCCGTGGCACACCCCTGCTCCCCTTGAGCCTAGATGTGGGTCTCCCCTCCATAGCTGAGGATCTGGATTTTAAGCCACTAAGATTCTGGCACAGGCTCTGGACCACAAGCGAGCTTGCACACTATAGGCAAGACCTCATTCATGTAATGAACTTGAACCAGCGTGACAGAATTCCTTGGTTGGCCTTTATAAAGAAAGAACTGTATCGCTTGAGAATCCCCGAGTTATGGGAGGTTCCTGAGCAAGGCTGCCAAAGGGTCTCTCGTAAAAGACTGGTGGGAATATACAAGGAGAAAAGTTTAGCTACTCAGGTATCTGCACCCAACAATGGCACTTTAACTGATCGATTCTTGGATTTCAAAAATTCTTATCAATTTGAAGGTTTTATGGACATTATTTTCCCCATTTTAGCACGAAAATTGTTTATCCAATGGAGTTTAGGCACCCTGCCTATTAAAAACTTTACCTGCAAATGGACAAAGAGGGATGATAAAATCTGTCCAGGGTGTAGTAATCATGATGAGGAGGAAATTCATGTTCTGTTCTTCTGCCCAGCTTACAATAGACCAAGGAAATATTGGCTTGCGCCATTATGTAGGAATTTGGGCATAAGGAGCCACCTGTACTCCTACAGAATATTGAAAACAAGTACTCTGCCCCACATAGTCTTTGCACTTGCCAAATTCATAATGGCCATGTGGCAGATAAGGAAAAAACTATTAAAAGACTGAACATTGATATGAACTGTTTTTTACATAAGTGAATGTTTTTTAATGTTGAATGTTTTTATTGCATCTTTTATGGTCTAAATGACCGAAATAAAGAATTTTTGGATTGGATTGGATTGGAATGTACCAGATTTTGAGTATAATCCCTGACTATGCATGATTTCCACTTCGATTCACTCAATGCAATTTATCCAAAGAGGCTAGGTTTGAAATGTTGTGTGGACTATGGAGTCCAAGTGAAAGAATAAGCCCTTGCAATAATTCAGTGAAAAAATCCCTTCATCCTGCATATAAATATAAAAAATAGAATTTTCTTTCCACGTTCCTTCATAATCGTTTGTAATGTGATTAATATAGCACAGTTCCTTTAAGAGCGAAAACACATGCTCAAAATATCCTACGCGGACATCAACGAGCAAGAGCGAGGATTCAAATAGAAAACTGAAGCAAGGATCAATAGGCGACAGGTAATAAACAGCGATTGTATTTCCAAACATTAAGTATTTTTCCAATTCCTTCTCAGAGGCAGTTGAAAACTGAGATTTATGCCATGGACTAATATTCCTCCAGCGGTTGTAAAACGCAGGTCACAGACCAGATGGGTCCCTGCTTTATTGGATTACACTCCTAGCAACGTGGGATCATCAAACATAAAAGATATTGTTGTAATGGCACAACTGCAAATGGGCAGATAGAGACTTTAGACAGGCACAGATGGAACGTTTGTATTCCAGCGCTAACTCGCTGTGTGATCCTGTGCAGTTCATTGTCTCTCTACCATGGTCTTGGTGTGATGCTGAGGGTCTGAAATGCGTTGACCTACATACTTGCGTCCGAAGGTTCCCACTAAAAAATCATGTTTTAGAACCGACCATGCCTTGCCTTGCAGTGCGATGTGACGTATTTCGCCATGCAGCCGCTCCTTTAACTGTGTCCTGCCCTTCCCGACCCCCATTGACACCCGACCCTACGGGTGCATTTCTTCGGGGCCCTCCTTGTGCCTGCCCGAGACCACCCTGTGGCCATCAGGAGGGCGGGCCCCTTAGTCTCGGAGGGCTGCCCCCGTCCCTTACTGTGGTCAGCCACTCCTCCCCAGGGCAGGCCTTGCCCGGCTGGAGGTGGGCGGGTCAGGTGATGCGCGTCCAGGGCGGTAGGCAGGGAGAGGGGGTATATCTCTCCCCCTCGCCATTGTTTAGGCCTCTTTGCTGCTCCGGACGTCGCACGTACTACGTCGGGGACACTCTTTTCGGTGAGTGGGTCCTACGGGCTGTACCCCCCCTCTGCCTACTCCCTCCCTTTGGAGGTTTGAGCGGGGCTGGGCGGCTCGCTTAGCGACGGGCCGCTGTGGAGGTGGGGGTAGTGGGCAAATAGGGATCACATCAGCCGATAGCTCTGGCCGCGCGGGCTGATGGGGGTACAGGCCTGGGGGTCTGCATTTCCTTTGCTCTGCTCACTGTTTATGGGGTCCAGCGAGGGGCGCATCCGACCGCTGCCTTGGGCCGCGTGCACTTCTTGTTGCGTGCCCCGGGCGTTCTCCGCCGTTGGCGATGAGGTGTTTCGACGCTGTTCCTCCCCTCCTGCCCCGCGTTCGGTATTCCCTGCAGGCAGCGGTCATCTGCATCGGGCCTGTGTGGCGTTTTGCCTGCCGCGGGCTCCTGCATGGTCTGCGCCGGGTAATTCTAGCCTCGGGTCTGTGGCAGATGCCTAAATTGTGGTATATTCGCTGCTCACAGGCCGGGTTAAGCACTGGTCGATCGTTGCAATACTGTGGCCATGCCTGTTGGTGCCCCCCGCACAGGCGTGCAGTGCCTGCATTGCCCCGGGTGGCGCTTGGGGGTAGAACGCAGTGCCGGGCAAGTTTGCTTTCAGTTGAACATGCTGTGTGTCCGGCAGTCCGTGAACTTCGCAGATCTGCTTTTGTTTCTAGCTTGCAGCAGGTGTGCATACAGTTAATAAAAGGGGTTTATTCGGGTGAGTCTTAGCCGCTTTCTTGGCTTGCTGCGAGGGAGGGGAATGTCCCTCACCAGCTAATAGTTCGAGAAACCCATATGGTTTCTGTTAACTTCAAGCATGAACAGTTTATGGAACGCGGTGCCGGGTGAGTTGGCTTCCCTTTGTGCTCCCTCACCCGGCCGAACCTACATCTGTGCCCGTTTCTCTATGCCGTGCATGCGTGGACCCCGGGCGGCGCCTGGGGGTGGGATGCGGGCCCGGGTCTGGCGGGGTTTCTCTCACGGCCCCGGTTGCGAGCGGCCTACTGTGGGGGCCCCCATGAGGTCTCCCCATGCTCCGTGCCTTCCGTCCCCCCCCCCTTTGGCGCAAGCGCTGTCTCAGCATCTGCTGTTGATGTGGGCCGGCAAGGGGCCAGTCAGGGGACGCATATGGCGCGGCTACAGGGTCTGTCACAGGATCGGACGGTGCTCTTGCCTGTGGTTTGGGGCGGGCTGTGGCATACCGCCCAGAGACGTTAGTAAGAGTAAGCAAAGTTTAAAAGGAAAGGAGAGTGGCTTGCGGTCTATGTTGCAGCATCCAAGGCTCAGGTTTCTCCGGAGGCATGAGTTTGCAACCCAATGCTGCCAGTTTTTTCTAATGCATTGCAATGTCCAATCATATTTTCATACGGGCATGTGGCTTCATGCTCGCATTTCCCAGGCTGTATGCTTCGGGATCCCTGCCGCGGCAGGCATGCCGCGTGGCCCCCTGTATCCTCTGCAGTATCGGTGTGGTACGATGGCGTTATATGATTAAAGCCCTATTCGAATATGTTCTGCCGGACATCGGTTCATGTTTTCGTTTCCAATTTGCTTGTGCTGCAGAAAGGCCGTGTTCTATGTTGTTGCAGCGGTTATACAGGTTGTGTGCATTACGTGGGGCCGGGTTGGTTACAGCAATAACAATTTAGTGCTCAATCAAGTCTGGTAGTGCTTTATTTTGCTTGATTATCAGTGTTTATGGACGCGTTTGTCAGCCAACCATTTGCCGGTTTTCTTCATGAGCTTAGCACCAGCGTGAGATGGTTGGGGTTTATTTTCTAATGCATCTCCTTGTCTTGCAGACCGACTCGGCCTGCCACCTGCGTGCTCGCCCGGTGGTACGACACCCCTCCTGCCTGCATCAGCATTTATTTTGTGAGGTATGTATAAGGGCTGTTGTGGCCAGATCGCGTGGTAGGGGTGATGCGTTTTAGAGTTTGCTTGTTCTCACCTTCTGGGCGGCACTTTGTAGTTTTGCCGCTAGGCTTTCCGTGTCTCCTTTCTGGTGGTATTGCCCACCGTGTTTACATAACATGTATGTACTAGACCACTAGTGGGGCCACGTTTAGCGTCGGTTCATTGAGGAGCTTTGGTCTTTCATGCATCGAGCGGGCATCTCTTGAGGACATATGTTTTCTTCGAGTGGCCAGGCTCGACTCGGTCCGTTTTCTGAGTGACAAGCCGGGCTGTGTAGGCGTTACTGGTTTCTAGTGCTCTGTTCAGTAGAGCGAAGGGGCCATGCATGCGAGTGGTGCGGCCTTCGATATGGCTTGACTTAGTGCTGACGGAGTTGCTGCTTCTCCCGACCGGTTGCCCAACCTCCTTGGCAGTCGCAGGTGGGCAGGATGTGCCATGCACTGGGGTGCGTGCACAGGAGGGCCACTCCAAGTTTGTGGGCCAGGTTGCAGGAAGCTTAATTTCTCACCTCGTCCCGTGCTCCGGGATGGGGTATAGAAGTTTGTGGATGTATAGTTGGCCATTTTGAACTTGAAAGTATGCCGTTTCATGTTTACTAGGGTAGGAACATGCGTGATTGTACTCGCTGCCGGGTAGGTGGTTCACAGGTAGGGCCAATTCCAGTCAGTTCTCAGGCCCGCAGAAAACATTCTCAACACACCATATGTCCGGCCAGTTGGCCGACCGGTCAAGGCGCCCGTCCTGGGGAGCAGGGTCGTGCCTCGGTTACACGCCTATGGTCCTGTGCCTCGGGGCATTTCAATTTTGTCGCCCCATGCCCACATTTTACCACATCTGTTGCTCGCTTGTTCTCAAGGGCTGGTAGCACTCTCTTCTCTTTGCAGCGAAGGGCGATGATATCCTACCGATTCCTAAGCATTGTCAGATGGTGCCTGTAGTTCATTATCCCTTTCCCTTGAAGGCGCAACTTTGCCTTTTCTGCCCCTTGCAGTTAGGTGGTGTCTTGTAGTCTTAGTTCTGCGAACATGCTCTAGAGGCATGAAGCTAGTGGTTTTCTGTTTGAGGCTTGGCTTCTGCGGCAGGCGGACTTCCTCCTATTTGTTTCTGCCGTTTCTTGGTAGCAGGCGCTACCGGTTTTAGTATTACCCTAGTGCCGCTCTTCCTGCATACTCTAAGTACGAGCCAAGGCTGTGTAGGAGCGGAATTCTATTGGCCAACGTGTGGTCGTCACTTTCCATTAATGTGTCGGGAACGCACCGCGAGGGCCTAGGGACATTTGCACCAGGCATTTCTGGCCAGTGGGAGTGGCAGGTGGGGCGGCCGTTTCGATCATAGACAAGCCCACGCGGTTTCGGCGCAAACGTCAGTACACATGCGAGCGTGCATGGGGAGGGGGGGCTACTGCGTCTGTTTCCCCCCCTGTACGTCACAGTATTGTGAGTGACCCCTCTTGCGATCCCTCGTTGGCGTGCCCGTGGGCGGGTGTCTGCCCTTGCTTGCGGCCACCACGCCACTACTGCCTGGGCTGTGGCTATGGGCTTTTTGCGCACTGCCCGTGGGATGCGTATGTGGTCCCTTCACGGGGCAGGTATGCGCCTGGGTGACCTGCCTTTCAGGAGCACAGTGCGGTAGATACATTTGTCTGGCGGCAAAATTGGTAAGAGGCCCCCCCCTTTTCTTTGACTTTTAGAATACAGGTAACTCAGTGGCCTCAGTAGCGCTGGCTGCCAGGGTGGCATGTCTGCATACGTACTTCATGCAGCAAGCGAGTTCCCGTGAGGCTACTTGGAGAGGGCACGGCAGCGTTCAGGCACTCGTCTCTATTGGAGGTGCTGGGGCTTCACTTCAAAGCGGTCGACTTTGCTGCAGGGGAAGTAGGTGCGAGCTGCCTCGCTTCTACTCTTACGCAGCAGCTGACATTTATGTACATTTTCTTATTACGGCACAGACTATATAGATTACTTTAGCACGCTCAACTTGTCAGAACAGATGTGTGAGAGCATTGCAAACACGTTTCTAGCTAGGTAGACCTGTTCCCCTGAGCATACAGCCAAGAGTTGGCATACGGGGCCTTCAGGAAGGAAGGGTTAGGCATGCATGCTTCCAGAGCGACTAAGTGCAAGTTGTGGGGTGCGTTGAGAGAGAAGTTAAGTGCACAGTTCAGGTAAAGGACCAAGTACAGGGAGAGGGCCCTACATGTTGTTTGGACAGATTCTCAAACCACAAGAACTCCCGGGATGACCCATCAGTGCCAGGGAGAATATAATTTCCTACCTTTGTGCTCTCCCCCCCAGATTATAAGCGAGCAGGATAATTCAGGCGGAGGTGAAGTAACAAGTGCAGTTACTCGGACTTACCTTTGGGTTAAGTAATATAGTTTCTCCTCTGCGTATGATGGGGTCGTCCTGCTCCTTGTTACAGCTCATCGCGGGCTAGCCCTTGGTGTGCGGCAGTGCGGTCTGCGCCTCTTACAGTGAATTCAATTGTTGTTGAGGGGACAGGCCTTTTTTAGGGAAGTTCTGTTCCATTTGCAGGAACTCTCTGGAGTACCTCCCTACCCTCTTGGTGGGCCTCCTGAGGTGCCATCAGGATAGGCACCATAGCGAACTATCATTGGTGTGGGTCTGTGGGCACAGCTGCTGTGCGAATTTAACTGAATGGGTGTTGCATGTCCCCCCTCAAGTCGCTATACACGGGGCAGTTCCTTGGGCAGGCTCCTGTTTCATGCAGCGCGTAGAGATGGGCTTGTATAGTCAGGGCTTGGTCCATCTCATTAACTAACCATTCATACGTTCACCAGCACCCACTAGTTTCAAGCATGGCCATTCCTCTTCAAGGGAGGAGTTCCTGGGCTTGCTCCTGCTTCATTCTGAGCGCAGATATTGGCTTGCTCAGTTGAGGGCTTTATCTATACCTTGTACCACCCTTCTCATACGCTCTCCAGCACCCATTAGTCAAGCATGTTCATTGCCCTAACGCAATGGAGGGCTAGCCCCCCCCCTCCCCCCCGGGGGTGCATAAGCAAGCTAGGGTAGGTGCCTTGCACCCCGAGGGCCCTTTGACAACAGGTAGGGCTACCAGGGTTAGGACGTCAGCCTCAGTGGGAGGGGACTCTTGTGGGGCACCTAACTGGAATTGCAGCGCCTGCCTCCATATTTCTCGTCTTGGTTCATAGTCGATACAGGACGACTATTCCTTCCAGGTAGCACCACATGGGTCCTTGTTTTCTAGGAAGTTCATGGGGGCAGGGCGGAGACCCATTCCTGGTTCTCCGGCCTTTCGTGACCCAGATTTTACACGTGTGGGTCTTGAAACATGCTGGTAATTTCTGCCTCCGGGATAGCATATGTCCCATGGCTTCGGGCCTGTTGTACCTGGAGCAGCTCAGCGTTGGCGGGATCCGAGCTGTTCACACGACAGTAGCTGGGGCATCCTCCTTTGTCATGCACTTAGCACTTAAGCAGTTATGCATACAAGCGGCGATTTTACCACTAGCAAAGGTCCAAGCGGGCGACGCTTTACTTTCTCTAGAAAGGCCCAGCAGGAGGCTGTACAGCTCTGGTGAGGCGAGTAGTCTGGGTAATAAAGCTATGGATCCCTCTTTTCAGCTACCTTGAAACTCTCTAATTGCTGTGTGGAATTTTATCTTGGCACCTGAATATTAGACAGTTCACTGATTTACTGTATGGGCTTTCTCCTGTGGTGCTCAAGTGGGGAGGGGCCCTCTCTTCTTTCCCCGCTTAGTGTGCGGGGTTCACAGAATCTATCTGATGTCCTACACCCCTTTTTGCTTGTGGCATTCAGATGGGTGGTCCCTCTGCTCGGTGGGCTCCGATCAGGTTTTGGACACACGGCTTCACGGACACGTTTCGTGTGGTTGGGCCCCCCTGGCTTGCGCTGGAACAGTCCCATGAATATACCCGTGTATCCAATAGATTCCTTGGGAGCCCCTCCCAATATGAGAAGTCGGCCTGAGGTAATGATATCTCCTGTTCTGGGGGTCCCTGGGGATCAGTCCACACATTCCCTTATGATGGGGGTTGTAAGTCTACCTTATAGACAAGCTATCCTAGGGGTAGCATGGACCAAGCAGCCTCCAGGCTATTCTAGGGGGCATGTGATGTCAGCTGTTTTACCATTGCAATCCTGTTTATCTTATGTAAGGACACCACACAAGTTATATACTAAAAAGTTTATGTTTTCACTGAATAACCCTCTGTACTCTTGTGAGTATAGATGCACAGGCGTTTAAACACAGTTTACAGTTGACTATCGGAGTACTGCTTTTCGGCAGAAGTTGATAATGAACTGGGTGTAGTCGGCTGACGCGTTGTGTGAAGGTGTGTAGTAGGTCTCAGTGGCATGCGCTGGAGCTCTTATTGTATCGATTATAGGAAGCGATATCAGCAGGGGAGGCCCCTCATCTCCTGGTCATTCACCTAGGGGTATGACCCTACGAACCTGGGTTAGTCTACACTATGGCTGTAGAGGGATTGGTCCCAGGGGGTAATATGCAGATTGTGTCAGAGGGGCATTGTTTTCAGCTGGCAAGTCATGTGTCTGGTCAGGATTTTTAAGGGGGCACTTCGTTTCAGTCAAAGCATCCCTTGGTGGTGGTCGTAAGTCAACCTGTTAGACAAACTATCTTGGAGGTAACATGGCCTAAGCTGCCTCCAGACTAAGCCCATAAGGGCAGGGGAAGCCAGCTGTTTTTTCCATTTCAATCCTGTTTTAGCACTTGATGGGACACCATCTAAGTTATATAGGGTAATATAAGTATTATCCCTACATTAGCCCCTGTGCTCTTGTGAGTACAGCAGCACAAGCGTTCAACGTAAGCACAGTTTCTCTTGATTATGCGGAGGACGGTGGTGCAGCAGTAGTTGTAATTTAACCTGGGTGTAGTCTGCTGACGCTTTGTGTGAAGGTGTGTGGTTGAGTCTCAGTGACAGGCGCTGGTACGACTTTGGCATGTTACGACGCTCCATTAGCAGTGGGGGCCCCTCCTCTTCACTTGGTCATTTATCTGGTAGTATGACCTTACCAACCGAGGAGGGTTACACTAATTTTGTAAGGAATAGGGACCCGGGGGTATCTGCAGATTAGTGACGAGGGGCCTTGGTTTCATCAGGCATGTAATAATCATGTCAGGATCTAAGGCCTCTTTGGCGGAAAGGGTCCACCTCTCTCCTGTTGTTTTGGACTTGTTCCTAGTGGACGGACGAGAAGCTCTGCAGAGCAAGGGTTTCAGGTTTCCCTAAGAAGCGAAGTGGTGGGGGGCCCGGACGGCGACGGTGGCCGCCGGCCGGGCTGTGGCGGAGTTACAGGGCGATCCGGAAGCAGAGAGGTGCAACACTGTACTTCAGCGCGCACATAGGGGTGCCAGAGCCTAACCTAGAACCTCATGGGAGGTCCAGGAACTCGTGTCGGTGTCCCAGTAGTCCTTCGGGCGGTTGTGGGCCTGTGCAACCGGGGGTTTGCCTAGATACGCCCCGCAAGGGGCGTGAGTAGTTTTATTACCATAATGGTGCAGCAGTTGGGTGGTTCGCCACTGTGCTGATTGGCTCAACAGGCGGGCAGGTGGCGAGAATGCGGGCTGCCCTTGGATCGCCCGTAAGATAACCCACCGTGATTACATAATGTTGTATGTAATAATAAACCTGCAGCAATTTTTCCCAATCTTAACACCTGTGTCTGCGTGTTATTTGCGGGATGTTGTATATGTAGGGGCGGGGGGTCCTGTTGCCCTGAGGTGACTATGTCCTTCACTGTGGGCAATTCCTGTTAATAGAAGGCCCCCGATTGATCAGCAAGCTTTCCACGGTGCCCTGCACTGCCCCTCCTTGCCAGAACTGGTCCTCCACAGACATCCACGCCCTGTCAGGAGGGGCATCGGTGCCAAAGACTACCCTGTAAAGTAGTGACGTACAGAAATGTTATACACTCCTGCACCTTGCCCAGTGCACGCCTGTGTGCACCACAGCTACGTGCACTGGTGCACACCTGCAGGTTGCACAACAGAAGAATATTCACAGCACACCAATCTGCCTGTTTCATGCAGGGAGCTGCTTTGCATCTTTCCCTTCATCGCGCATGTCTGCACTCATCCTATGCACCCAGAGGCGCAACTAGAGCCAAATTTAGGGGAGCGGCTAAGAAAAGATATGGGGGGGGGGGTAATTCTTCCAGCAGTAAGAAGTGTTGACATGCAGGGGCTCTAAGAAGGGGTGGAAAACCGACAACACCTCATTAGCATGCAAATGGTCTTTTAATGACCTGTGAAGTACTCAGGAGCGATTGTGTGTGCCCGGGAAGCTGTCTCAGCCCGGGCACACACGATGGGGAGGGCTGCTGAAGTCCTTTGAGTCCAATGGGCGTTGCGTGCCTGATTGCATACCATATTCACAACTGCTGCCTGGCAGTAGCTACTTGCGCCTTCCATAAGTGCAATTTGACACACGCTTGCAAAATATTTAGCCGAGCACTTCTTGCACAGAGCACTTGAATATCTGCCCCATCCATGACTTTCTGAACCATTTCAGTTTGTTTCAAATCTGCCTGCACCCACCGCATGGCTGTGCCGCAAACTGTTGCATCATTACTGCCTGTGCCGGCACCCCCTGCATGCTACACCACAGCTGCCTGCATCATTAGCCGTTTGCGCCACATCCCACAGATCTACACAAAGTCTGCTTCTATGCACATATCAGTTGCAACTAGAGTTAGACCATGCCTGCACCGGAACGTCTCTGCTGTCCTGGCCCGGATATAACATCCTACTACAGCATATTCTGTGTATGTTTTTGAACGTGATGCTGTATCTAGGAAGTGGGCCGAAATGTGAGGCAATTGAGATGAGACCTAATTGTGACTAGCTCACAGTGAACTGCAGGAAATACAATAAGTTGAAAGCTGGTCAAATTCTGTGAGATGGGTTAGTCTACCAGAGAAACTCTGTGAAGAAACACCGAACCTGAAGGTGGTCCTATGCCAGCAGGTAGTTAATACAATTCTCAGCGCTCTCCTGGTGTCCTATGTCTGCTGTGATTAGTGCATGCAGTGCTCATTTCTGTGCATTGAACTCCCTCCAGTCTAATTATAAAGATATCAAAACTTCAACTACCAAACTGCAAATATTAAAGAAGACTGGATGACATACTGAGCACAGGACTGGATGAAATATAGAACTCTAACATAAAAAAATGTGTTTAACGTCAGACTTTGACATAATAATTAAATCACACAGCTGAATTTGAAAACTTTGCAAACATTCTAAAAGAATTGCAAAGTTGTATTAGATTCGACTTATAAACTTGAGCTGTCTGCAGTTATTGGTACACCTAATTCCCGACATGGACCTTAAGCGGTGCAACCATATTGTGTACACCTTAGGTGCCTCCCGATAAACAACCCCTGATCTGCGTCTGTACTGCACGCCATGTTCTTATCAGATCGCTAAGATGCTGAGGTGAGTAAATCAAACGCATGCCAACACAGTGTCATTAAAGAGCTGGAAAACGCCCAGAAATCAGCTAGGTGTCTCCCACGTGCGCCGTGTTGCAGGGTGGGCCGCGTCACGGTGAAGCAATTGTGAAATTATTTTGTAATATTCAGGAAATTCATAACAGCTTGTATCTTTCACTCTGAGGCAATACAAATCTTTTCCTTTCAGTCATGTGTGTAGTGGGTATGCCTCCAGAAGGTGCTTCAAACTACTGAAAACACGGTCAACACAAAAACAAAAGTGCAAAGAAGCTTCATTGCTACGATTTGTGGGCCTCGTAACTGCTCTACTTAAAGTACACTAGAAATACAGAAAATGGTCAATTCACCAATTATATCCTTACACGGGAAATGTCACAGAATTCAGGCAAATCTCAAAGGAAATTCCCAAACACGGCGGGGGTTTGGGTGTGTGGGGGGTCGGGTCGCACGTGGGTAGAGAGGGTGGATGTTAAAATGAAAACTTACCTGACCGAGTCCGCGCCGCCTCTGCTGCTCCTGAACAGGAACAGGCGCCTGCGTTTTTTTCACTTTTCTACTTCCTTCTTTAAGCTCCTACTTCTTCCCCTAACTTTTTTTCTTCCTTCTCAATTTTCTTTTCCGCCTCCCACATACCCCAGAACTATGGCTAAGGGTAGCACTATCAACTCCAAAGGCAAGGCGCCTGCGCCCAAGAGCCGCCTGCCTTGCGGCAGACTGCACCCTGCAGGGGTGCAGGCCCGGGAGCTTTTTTGCAAGGCGGAAGTGGCCGCCCTTGTTTTTTTTGTGCAGCGCCACCTCCCCTAGACCTTGGCAGCAGGCAGCAGGCCAGGCTCCGGGTACCCTACCCAGGAGTGTCACCGCCGGTGGGCGAAGGTGCGCTGAGCAGTGTTTTGCTGCTCAGGGGTCCGGCGTACCCACAACCAGTTGGCCCACCGGTGGTCAGACATCTTGGACTGGGAGCAGGACCTGTTGGACCTGCTAGGTGTCGAGGTCGTTGGGCTTAGTGAGTAGCTAATATATACTAGTAGTAAAAGTATTGTGTATAATTTTTTTCCGAATAGCAAGGATACTGCTGCTTACATTGCAGGTAAATAACGTTTCAAAATCTTCTGTGATTATATGACACAGGTGCTCGACGCTACTTTTACTTGTTTGCAACTTTGCTCTCACTTGGGCTGATTATGTAAGAGTTTACTTTAGAGAACTTAAGTTAGGTAATGCTATTGCTAGAGAGACTCTAGTCCTTCCTTTGTCCTCCTGTGAAATAGACTCAATCTCATCTATGCATTTTTGAGGGCTAAAATAAATGGAAATGCAGACTTAGTGAACAATTGGCCGGCCTGGAATAGGTGGGCTAGGTCAGGTGGTACTTAGGCTTAGTTAGTATTCTGGAATCAGAATGGAACACTGGATTAGTGTACATAAATAAGTAGACGGTCCGTGAATCCCGCAATAATACTACTAGTTGATCTGATTAGATAAGTCAATTTTATTGCAATTGTTGTTTCCATAAATGTTTTTTGAGAGTGTTTTAAAAATATTTTATTTGTTTCACAGCAATCATTAATTTTTGTCTCTTGCTTTACTGTATCTTACATGATCAGCAGCACCCAGGGGCAAGTAGACGGGATCCGAGACGGTGGGACAACCAGAGGACCGCTCCTCTACCGAGGGCTCTGCTGCTGGTCCCAGTAAGTCTTCCAGTGGTTAATATTAACAATTATATTTCCCTAACTTTTACTGCACCTTATTTTTCAGAACTATTCATTCTGGTTCCACTCAATAATTCTACTTTTTACAAAATCTCCTTTGATCTTGATTATCTGTTTCTAAATTCTTGTTATCCCTGCCTCTAAGTTTTAACTGCCTCTGCTATGACTCTCTGTACTACTACTATTAGTCTGTCTATAGCTAAGCTTGCCCAGTTGGCCACTCTTTACTTAAAAGGTTTTAAATAAAAATAAGAAGGACCAAGAGCACTAGCCACTGAGTCCAGTCCTTTGGGTTGTCCTCTTCTAGTGTTCTTAATCTTGAGGCTTTGACAATTCCCACCAACAAAATGCCCGACCAGATATTTGACTATTTTTGATGGGATATAGTACACACTACTACTGTTGTGGGGATTCTTCACAGCCACATACAGAACTAAGCACAAGAAAATAGGATATTGGTATTGGGAGGCTGAACCTTCCTCACACCTCAGTCAGAACCCACAATCCCCTAACCGACTAGATATAGTGTCTCAGGTCCCCCAACCCCCCACTCGAAGATACCCAAGGATTACACAACTCAGAACATAACACCCTTTCGCTCACTCACTTGTTTAAGTCCACCACCACACCAAGAAATACCACAGAGTCTATGTGTAAGTTCAAAAGGTTTATTTTCAACTAACAAGCTCTGTACGTTGTTCTATAATTCAGTATACTACAGCCAGCTCCAACAGCAAAATGCATAAGAATAAAACAATAAAGATTGTTACAAGTGCATAGAGAAGACATAATATCTGTGTGAATTCTCGGAGACCCCTCACCTTAGAACATAGAAGTACTGGTGACATGCATCATAAGCTCCGCAAATTTCTGGTTCATAGAACGGAATCTTCCGCCTGTTATGACAAAATGGTATGCGTTAGATAGTATAATGCAATGCAAGCATTTCTCAGTCATGCCAAAAAGTGTAACATGATATGACTAAACAATACGAACTAACCACAACTCCATAACAAAGTGGCTTGTTTTTCGACCTCTTGTACGCAACGCTCAGACCGTAGCTGTATGAGCTCATGTGGGCTCAACGGCGTCTTACACAACAAGCTTCAAGCTAACATGCGCAAAAGACATGAAGCTAAAATGGTTGCATGACTCAGGCTAACTTTGCAAAGAGTAGTAGAGCAGACTATAATGACCCTAGGGACCATAATACTACTAGTGTCTACTGACTCCAAGCTAGTAGTACCCGATTTGGACTAGTGATGTATGTTGTACATGTATGTATTAACTTTTTTTTTCAATCTTGCTAGTGAAAAAGAATAAATAGGGGGAGGTGTAAAGGCATCTAAAAATGTGTAATGTTTTTTCTAGGCGTACTAACAACCACCAGTGCTGGGGCCAGAGGCGATGGCGATGCGGCCATTCCGGAGGGGGCAGGAGATGCAGCATCTGCAGGAGCTACAGGGGGTGAGCCAGCAGCAGTGGCGAGCGGTGGTAAGTTATATTCCTTACTTATTGACATTACACTAGCTGGAAGGGTGTTCAATTCACTCACTGTACTGTTGAGACTTAGTAAGTATGAAGTTGTAGTGAACATTATACAACGATGAAGAAGACACCCTTCACTTAGCATTAGGAATAGCATTAGCAGTGTGAGTTGAGTAACCAATGGCCTCTTCTATCTGACTCCAACTCAGCTGTGAATGTTTTATGGAGAAGACTAAAAGACAGATCAGATGACCTTGATGGATGTGTTGAACAAAAAGGGAAAGAAGGATGGGAGGAGGAAGGACGGGTGAGATGTAATATGACTGGCAGAGAAGGATACCTTGGAAGCTGATAGGAATCAGATGCATGGGTTGTTGAAGGATGGGTGGAAGGTGAAAGAAAGGATGCCTGCCTGGGTAAGTGATATCATATGGCTGGATATTGAATAGCAAAAATCATCAGCGGTGTTTGGGTCAAACTTTGAGCCAAGGCAAGTAAGGAAGAACGCATGAGTGGTTGTCGGTGAAACAAACTAAGGTTTGTTGAGAGATTAAAAAGAATGATAGACACTTACTTTGATGGATGGATGCCTGGATGTATTCATCATAGATAGCATAGGTGGAGACTGTCACTGGATGCAGAATCTTAGTTGAAGAGATAGGAAAAGAAACCGTGCCAGAGAAGCAAAGCAGAGTGGAATATAAGTTGTATGTTCTGAATACTCCCTTGACTCACAGTACTTTGCAAACACATCATATATATATATGTGTATATATGTAGTTATCAAGCGCCATCCTCCGACTCCGAGGACCACTCTCTACCTATGTTAATTTATTTTTGACTGTGTCAGCCAGCTTGCAAAGTATGGCCTATCTGTTGGTTACACAATAAATCAAAACAAATTACCTTCTGTGGTCATCCCATATGTAAGCAATGATCATTGGATCAGATATATAATCTGCCTTTTTGTAGTAGCCAGGGCAGGGTGAAAGTAAAATTGAGCAATTGTCCTTCATGTAACAGAGAGAGTATGGCCAGTGCCACCAATAGAAAAATACGAGCTTCCCCAACTGCAGACTGTAGTAAATAAAACTAACGTGAGTCTGCATCATGACTCGTATGTTTGTCTTGGGCGCAAGCTTAGCTAACTGAGCTGGCATGCTGGCTACCAAAAGGCTATGTAATTTTGCTAAACTAGAGATAAGAAGAAGACAGGTGTACTGGAGTCCATAGTGCTAGTATCATGCCTGAAACTCCCACAAATGATAGAGGCAGAGGAAGTGGGAGGATAGATACTTACCACAAATGTTATGTACTGTGCTTGCTAGTGCTACTGGGCCACTATGTGTTGAATTAATTTTGTGTTACTGTTTTGCTAAGAGTATTGGTTACAATATTCTTTTTCTTTCTTGATATAGATCCTCCTTCCCAAGAAAAACTAACAAGGAAGGAGTTGGCAGCCATGGCCGTTGCTGGAAACTGGAGGCCATCTGCCAAGAGTACCAGCAGCTGGTGGCTTAGGTGTAGGAAGATGAGGAGGAGGCAGCAACAGCTGCAGCCTCCTCCAATGCCCCGGTCCCCAGCCAGGCCCTGCCTCCAGTGGTATGGCGCCGCGGTCAGGCAGCCACCCGCCGCCGTACTTTAACATCAAGCACTGCTGCCCCCCACCCTGGATGTAACTGCAGGGCATTTCGCCGCCATATGCTCCTCCGAAAGGCACGCCGAGAGGAGCACCTAGAGGAGCGGGTCAGGATCCTCACGGACAAACACTTAAAAGCCCGCCGAATCTAAGAACTATGACCCCATTGGATTGTCCCTTTCTTTTGTCTTTTTTTTGTGGGTGGGAATTGGGCTTTGGGGTTTATTATTTATTATGGACATTGTTAGGACTTTTTTGTTTTGGACATTGGTTGGGGTTAGGGAGAGGGGTGGGTCAGGTGTGGGATAGTTTATTTTTTTGTTAGGGTAATAAATTATATTTATACTTAAACATACAATGTTAATGTTTAGTGGGGGGTTACTGGTTTATGAATTTATGTCACATGGTTTCCCTGCTGCTGCAGGGCCGCAGCAAGTGTTTGATTTAAATAATCTGCCGATTTTGTAATACACAAACAGATAGATGCAGTACCCCTCACTGAGTTATTTGCCCTACTATACTAGTACTGTCAGTCTCTTCTCCTGGTCCATTATACCTCCCCAAGCATATCTTACCTGTGATTGATGATGATTAAGTTAGGCACAGCGTTGGCTGCACGGTTTCCCAAGAGAATGGAGAAGATGCCACGGTTGTGGTGGTAGTAGTAGACACTGGTAGTAGCATTTGCAAAAAAAAATATGAGACAGTAACTTGCATGAGAGAGACTGTGGGAGGAGTAGTGGAACGAAGTAAAGTACAGTATACAAGAAGACTGCCAAACAAACAATAATATTGAAAATGCTAAAGTAAAATGAAACATAATGGTGGCGGGGACAGCCTGGTACAAGAAATTACAAAATGTAGTTGTGTCGAGTCACTTAACACAATCGTAATTCGTAACCTTTACTGCTGTGTAGTAGGATGTTGATGATGAATCCAATCAATGCCGGCAATTAATTATGATGTATTAGGTCCCTTTGGAAAACAAATTGACTTGCACATAGACGGAGCATGGGTGGGCAAGAAGAAGAAGATCCTCGCCCTGCCTTGAAATTAAATTAATGTTGATTTCAACACATCTGCCCCAGCAAGCGTGTGATCAATTGTTGGTGTACATTCAATATAGTCACAACTCAATGTAAATCACACAGCCTGGGGGAAGAGAGTTAGGGTTTGATGAATGGATAGGAAGGGGTGTTTGGGGAAAGGTTTGACAAAGAAAAACAGTACGCATGGACACACAACAAAATCAAAATACAATCTTGGCAGACGACCATGATCTTATCCAATAAATCTATAAAGGGAGAAAAAGGAAATGCATGCATGATGAAGACAACTTGATGGTTAATGAGTAGTACTTACTAACTTCTACTAGACAGTTAGACAGTACAGGGCAGCAGTATATCAATATGCAATTTGCCTTGACTAATCGCCATCAGGGAGACCCAAATTACATGTTGTACCGGGCTTACTTTTAAAGATAGCAAAGAAAATGAAAAAATAGTTGTAGGGATCAATTAGCAAATAAACAACAACACACAGTCGTAATGTTGGAAGAGAAAAATAGAATCAAATTAATTAAAAGATGATGAATGATACTAAAGTTACTGTATTATCCTGGTCAAATTGTGGAGTTGCATCTCGTCATTCCTCTTGGTCCTCCCTTCCATGGACTCTCCACACATCAATCTTGGGTGCCACTGCCTGCCTGATGCGGATTGGTAAGGTAAGTTGTTTCTCCCAGTAGTATAGCACAGGGTAAAGGCCGGCCTGTAAGTGTAGATGGAAAAACAAAAGGGGTATTGAAAAATCAATGAATCAAAAAAACATCAATTACGGTGGAGTGCAAGAAGAGAAGAGAGAACACTTTCAGACTGAGGCGGCTTGGATACATCGTGTCTACTCTGTTTACAGCATTAAGCTACAACAACAAAAGGGCAGAGCAGGCCCACAGCACCGGGCCTTGACCCAACCTCCATTTAGCTTAGATTTTGACAGAGCCAGACAAAGGCATATAAAGCAACCTAGCAGTTTCAAAATTAAGTGACTAAATAAATGCACAGCTGTCAGTCATACCACTACACTCGACTACACCACTACACGGACATGTAGGTCTGCTGTGGTTCTTGTTGAATTGCTGTGTCTGTTTACCTTTTAGGACACTTCATCAATCAATCAATCATCTCCGATCCTACTGACTGACTGCGAAGAGTATAGTATGTGTGGTCATCAACCATGATCATGGGGTCCAATTCAGTCTGTAGTGTACCGAGTGAGTCCAGAGTCCATATTCAAATATCCAATGGATCGCCCTACAGTAGAAGTACAAGTTTGTTATTACACAACAAGTCTGTTTACAGCATTAACCTGAATCAGGACTCATATATAGCAACATAGTATTTTCCAAAGTAAGTAACTAAATCAACACACTGCTGTCAGTAATACCTCCACTACTACACTCTTGACTAGTACTACTCGACTCCACCACTACACAGACATGTAGGTCCGCCGTGGTTAATGACTTATTTACCTTTATGCCACTTGATTTGAAAGTAAACGCTTCAAGTTATTATTCCATCAATCATCTCCGATCCAACTGACTGACTGTGTGCGAAGATAGTATGGTCATCATCATGGTGTGGTACGTGTTGTCCAACTCCAACTCAGTCTGTAGAGATTATTTCCATATTCCTTATTAAAAAATTGCAATGGATATTGGCATGCACCTGTAGTAGTAGGAGTACAATTTGGTTATTGAACAACAAGAAGTGAAACAATGACTGTCACTTGAGTCACTTTTAGTTGGTAGATTAATTACTAGTAGAGTTCGACTTCATGCACAGCATCAACACAAACAACAGAAATCGCTCAGAGTCAGCAAGCATCCAATGCATGCCATCATTCCCTATCTTGCTCTTCTCTTTGGCTGTCAGATGCCTAGTTCTGACAGGTGTGTGTTTTTTTTAACGAGGCAGTGGCCTCATTATTACACCACATTCATTTTGAGTGTTAGGCGCTGTTTCGAGTTTCTTCTTATTCATCTGTGGCACTTTGTTGCAGTTGAAGTTGGTTCACATGGTCAGCGCTGTGATGATGGGCAGTGGCCTGGGTAGCAGTTATTGGTCAATTGAGTTTGAAGAAATGTCAGCAAAGTTTCTTCGATGAGTCTTGTCTTTCTCTGCCAAGTACCTTCTGTTCTGACGGTGATAAACTTTGGATGCCTGCAGAGGCTGTAGCCTTTTGACAGTGATGAGTTTACTTTTGGATGCCTGCCGACTGGCGAAAGCCAAATTCTGACAGTCAAGAGTTGTGGATGCCTGCAGAGGCGTTAGCCTTCGAACAGTGATGAGTTTCTGCTTGGAAACAACAGGAGGATACCTATAGTCATGTTTCACTTCTTCTGGAGGGACTGTTAGGCGCAACATTTCATCTGCTATTCTCCATCCAATGTCTGGCTTGATGGAAATGCATTACTGTTTAGGGTGAGTTAGGAAGATGGAGCAGGACTCTGAGGAGTGGACAGTTAAATGCACAGAGGTGCAACTCCAATATTGAAATAAAAAGAGAAGACAGTGGTGATGGATTTGTTGTGAATTGATTTGAACCAGGAAGACAGATACACACACAAATAAAGGAAGGAAGAAAGTAACAATTTGAAAGCCTAGTTGTCAAGGAAGAGGAGCTCATCCTCAAACCCTGGTGGTTCGCCCAGAAGTAGGTCATCTAACACACTACTTCGGTCATCGAAGTCGTTCTCCTCGTCCTGCTGTGATTCAGGTATTTTGTACTCCGGTTGTATAAAGTGCTGATTCATTTTGATCGTGGTTAACCCCTTCGATGCTCATGACGAGCTGAACTCATCATGAGGCACTGTTGAGCTGTGATCATGACGAGCTGAGCTCGTCATGAACAAAGGGATTCATAGAATATCAGCACAGGAGGAAAATATCTCTAGCAGCCAAGGTGTTAACCACTCCACGCTTTTGGGCGAGGGACTGGCCCTTTTCAAAGTTAAAATGGCACCAGCAGCACTGAAAACACGCTCAGAAGAGACACTTACGACAGGGGAAGCCAGATACTTTATCGCCAGCCTGCTGAGCACTGTCCATTGGCTTCTTTTTCCATACCAATACACCAAAGGGTTTCGATCCATGAAGACCTCTGTTGGGTCATCCATATAGGCCTGGACCATCTGCTCAATGTTCAGGGGTGTTCCGATGTGATCGGCCTCTTTTGCCTTTGCATCAGCACTGGACTTACCATACCTCTGCCATAGAAACCAATCAGTTGCCGATTGTACTGTGGCTGATGATCCTGTTCTTGCTGTTGATGTTATTGGTAGTGTTGGTGACTGCTGGGAGGCAAACGCACTGTCCTCATGCTCTGAAGTAGAACTTGACTCGGGATGCCCTGTAGTACTTGTTCTGGCCTGGGGCCTCAAATTACCAGCCGTTTGTTTTTCAAAGTCAGTGGCTTGCTCAGCTATCAAAGTTTTGTACTTGGCAACATCCACTTCTGAAAAAGGAATTACTGCCTTACTGTTCAGAAATACTTTGTACCGTGGATCCAAAATTTTGGCAGTAATGTAATGTGGATGTGACACAATGTTATTTTGAATCTTTGTATTTTCAGATAAGTGAACGGCTAAGGAGTCCACCAAATAATATGTGTCTTGGTTGTCCTCCACACCTGCGTACGTTTTAGACACCTCCTTCAAGAGTTGCTCTAGCATATTCATAAACGGTCCTCCTTGCTGAATGCCGGCTGGTGTAGGGGATTTAGGGGTGGAAATCATGCGGGAAGATGCGCGTAATCTTTTCCAGTGTTTGTTCTCTCTCGGCTGAGAGAGTGGAGTACGTCGCCGAATTATCCCGTGGAGATCCCTGTTGCTCGGTTCCAGTCCGTGAGTACCTTGTGGGGAATTTGAAAGCGGTAGACTGCGGTATTCCGCCTCATGGTGCCGTGTTCCCTGCCTTGTTTTCCTGCGGCTTTCAGCAGTTTCCTGCGGTGTCTGGTAACCGCTTGTTGCCGAGAAGCCGGAACTAGTTGCCTTTCATTTTAGTTCAGTTTCTTCGCGGTTTTCCCCGCGGAGGATTACGGCGGTGGTCGCAACCGCGTAATGCCGTGAGCGGGTCTGGGTTTATGCTGCAGCGGAATTTAGCGATGGTCTCAAACGCATTTTGCCGTGGGGAGTTTTTTTAATAATTTTCTTGAGAATCGGAAATACTTCTTTGTGGTGGAGTGCAGCGGTGGTCGCAACCGCGTACTCTCGTTGCAGAGAAAGGATTGTTACTTCTTTATTGTCTTGCTTCCGCAATTTCTGAGTATCTGTCTTGTACATTCTGACCCTATGACTTGGGATATGTCCAAACATACACAGTGGTGAAATCAACCCTGTATAGCTCCAGTGGAGAATATTCTTTTGGGACAAATAATTATTTAGGACGGACTCTTACTATTGGGGGTCTTATATAGGACTAGGGGTAGGGGACATTCAATAGTATTGGATGTTTAGAACCATAAGATTGAATGCGTTTACATTTATGCTTTTGAATGCTTTTCATTACAGGTAAACTACACCATGCTGATTGAAACATATTCATATTCGTTTTTCGTTTCAAAAACTTTATTCGATACATAAAATGAATCATAAAAGTATTGAACATACAATTCATCTTGCCTCATAGTGTTAAAAGGAATGCGAAATTGTAAATACAATTATACCAATAAAAAGACATGATGATAACAGTAAGAGAAAATACAGAAAAATGATTTTCAGTTAAGAAATTTCTATACATGTGGTGCTACCCATAATTCTTCCTAATCTTTAATGAGATTCTAATAAAATTTAACATTGCACAGCAGATTTCCACAGAGGATAGTGATGATAAATATTCGTACCCTTCTTTATAAGTGCAAGGTTGTCTCCCCTTCAGGATTGGTTTAATAAACCGGACTCTTATCTCTTTATACAGAGAACAAAAAAGAACCAGATGTAAAGTAGTTTGCCTATCCCTGTTATTACAAGGACAAGGGGGCAGTCTCTCACACCATCCCCCTTGTTTCGGAAAGGCAAGTAAAAAATGAAGGGTCTCCAATCTAAACCTTGTTAAAAGGAATCGCCATTGCACGTTAGGGGTAAATGTTAAATAGAACTGTGGTTGGGGTTTACAGACGTTAACAATGCCGTTATCAATTACAATATCCATGGAAGGCTGGTTCAGTGACTTCAGATACTTTGCCTTTATGTCCACCTTATAATTCCCCTCGATTTTTTCAGGGTTGTAAAAATAGGAACTAAGTCCAATTTTGTTTAACATATTACAGACATAAGACAACCAGGGGATCTGTTTTGAGTTTTCCAGGGCCATGCAATCAATGATGATATCTTTAGTTAGTTGCAAATCTTCAGATTGCCAAATTTTACCCCATAACAGTAAAGGGGACAAGCGGATTGTATCGGAAACGCTGACCATGCCGATTTCATTGTGGCAGAAAGTGTTTGAGGAGCTTTTTGGAACTGATAGGACCCTTTTTATAAAGTTGTTTTCCACCACTTGTATCACAGCAGGCGTTTCAGTCCCCCACACCCCTGCCCCGTAAGTAGCTACAGATAAACATTTTGAGGTATAAAGGGTTCTGAGATGCATGATGTGCTTTTGCCCCAATTTGCTACAGAAGCGGAAAATACCCTCTATCGCCCTTGTCATGTTCTGGGCTCGGACCTTCATTACCGGTGTCCAACTTAGTTTACTATCAAACAGATTACCAAGGTAGTTAAAATTTCCTACTTTCCCAATTATGCGATTGTTTACCACGAACTTCCTAATGGATGACCCATTTGGGCCACAAGACATTACAAAGGATTTTTCAAAATGTACCTTTAAATCGAGATCAAGCATGAATTTGTTAAATGCATCTAAGCACACTTGCATGCTGTTTCCTGTCAATGTCATTAGGACAGTATCGTCCGCATACGAAAGCATGGGAATGCTTTTACCATTAATTTTTGGGAAGTCACAGCCCAGATTTAATAGGTACTGTTCTAATCCATTTGTGTAAACTAAGAAGAGGAAAGGCGCCAAGATGCATCCTTGGCGGACACCTTCAGTGGAAGGTATCAATTTCGTTATTTCCCCTCCAGTGCCAAATCTGATGGATACATTTGTTGCTTCATGTAGCCTACGGAGCAATGTGACTAAAGGTTCCTCAAAGCCCATATCGCTCATCATCCTCCAAAACTTATGCCTACAAACAGTATCAAAAGCGCTTGTCAAGTCCATGAAGGCTAGATGTACAGAAGATTTTTTGGCCTTCATGTACTTGCCCAAGATCAGTGCGAGATTAAGGCACTGCTCATTTGTCCCCTTTCCACGTCTAAAACCATACTGCGAATCAACTATCAAACCAGTAGAATCTGCCCAACTTTCCAATCTCACCAAGATTACCCTGCCCAGTATTTTACATGAGGCATCTATTAAAGAGATCGGGCGGTAACAACGTGGATCAGACCTATTACCTTTTTTAAAGATTGGCACTACAGTTGCCTCCTTCCATGTGCCAGGAATACGGCCAACCACTACAGCTTTGAAAACATTCAATAAAATGGGTGCCCACAGACTAACATTGAACTTAAAAAGATCCAGAGGTACAGCATCTGGGCCTGGGGCTTTTAATGATGCTCCTTTCCCTAGGGCTTCCTCAATCTCAGTCAATGTAATTGAAGAGCTGAGGGTCAAAGCCGAGGGAGATGACACCAGGTCCCCTGTCCCTTCGATGCTTGCCATTATCTCATTAGAATTGGGATTAAAAATCGTACTAAAATGTTGAACCCATTGTTCAGCAGTGACCTGCATAACTATAGATTCCTTGTTATCACTCTTAAAAAGTGGACGATTGATAACCTCCCAGAAGAGCCTACTGTCTTTCAGTTCTGCTGCCTTTTCAAGATCGTCCCATGCCCTACCTTTCAGGTCCTGCTTTCTTTTTGTGATAGCGTCCCTATAAGCCTTTCTACTGCTCCTTACAAGCTCTTTATTTCTTGGCTTTTGACACAGAGCTAATTTCAATGATCGATGTGTGACAGAACACACGGAGTCAAACCATCTAAAAGCCTTTTGGCCTCCCTTCCCTTTGGGTTTTTTTAAACACTGTCCTACATGGCAACACAACTTCTCAAAACCTTCAATGACCTTATTTGGGTCAGATCCTGGTGCTAAACATGATTCTATTTCAGATTTACAATTTACAACAATATCTTCCTCAAGTTTAGACACATTTACCTGCCCCCATTTTAGAGTGACACCCTGGTTTTTGTTATACTTGATCGGCTGTTCCCAAGTCCTTGGTGGTTCTTTTGTTGGCACCCACAATGATAACATTAAAGGGTTATGATCGCTAGTGGGATTTGCCACCACCTCCAACTTTTCCACATACTTAAGAAAGGTACTCAATACCAAAACAAAATCAATAGTACTCATCTCCCCCCTCAAACCCTGAAAAGTTGGTATATGCAGAGTGTCTGGAGGAGACCAGGGGTCTACTACACACAGGTCATTTGTGATGATAATATTATTCAATTTACAAAAGGGGGTGGTGATGAACAGAGTGTCTGAATTGAGCAGACCACTCTTACCCAGTCCAAAGATCAGGGCTTGATCCATCACCGTTATTTATCTCACTGCCCCATCCCAGCTCAGAATCTGGCTATATGCAAATCAGTCTGTCCCTGGCCCAGTGCATCATGGGAACAGGGCAGACTAAACTACCAAGCCAATTCTTTACCAGAAAGGAGACAAGCTACCGGGGACCGGTTTCTGGCATTTCAGCCTCTTCGGCCCGGCTTGCTTGAATCCTGATGGAGCAGTGAGAAAGGGACTCATGTCTGAGCATACCCTGCCACACCTATAGTGGCCAAAATCGATTTACAAAAGGGGGTGGTGATGAACAGAGTGTCTGAATTGAGCAGACCACTCTTACCCAGTCCAAAGATCAGGGCTTGATCCATCACCGTTATTTATCTCACTGCCCCATCCCAGCTCAGAATCTGGCTATATGCAAATCAGTCTGTCCCTGGCCCAGTGCATCATGGGAACAGGGCAGACTAAACTACCAAGCCAATTCTTTACCAGAAAGGAGACAAGCTACCGGGGACCGGTTTCTGGCATTTCAGCCTCTTCGGCCCGGCTTGCTTGAATCCTGATGGAGCAGTGAGAAAGGGACTCATGTCTGAGCATACCCTGCCACACCTATAGTGGCCAAAATCGATTTACAAAAGGGGGTGGTGATGAACAGAGTGTCTGAATTGAGCAGACCACTCTTACCCAGTCCAAAGATCAGGGCTTGATCCATCACCGTTATTTATCTCACTGCCCCATCCCAGCTCAGAATCTGACTATATGCAAATCAGTCTGTCCCTGGCCCAGTGCATCATGGGAACAGGGCAGACTAAACTACCAAGCCAATTCTTTACCAGAAAGGAGACAAGCTACCGGGGACCGGTTTCTGGCATTTCAGCCTCTTCGGCCCGGCTTGCTTGAATCCTGATGGAGCAGTGAGAAAGGGACTCATGTCTGAGCATACCCTGCCACACCTATAGTGGCCAAAATCGATTTACAAAAGGGGGTGGTGATGAACAGAGTGTCTGAATTGAGCAGACCACTCTTACCCAGTCCAAAGATCAGGGCTTGATCCATCACCGTTATTTATCTCACTGCCCCATCCCAGCTCAGAATCTGGCTATATGCAAATCAGTCTGTCCCTGGCCCAGTGCATCATGGGAACAGGGCAGACTAAACTACCAAGCCAATTCTTTACCAGAAAGGAGACAAGCTACCGGGGACCGGTTTCTGGCATTTCAGCCTCTTCGGCCCGGCTTGCTTGAATCCTGATGGAGCAGTGAGAAAGGGACTCATGTCTGAGCATACCCTGCCACACCTATAGTGGCCAAAATCGATTTACAAAAGGGGGTGGTGATGAACAGAGTGTCTGAATTGAGCAGACCACTCTTACCCAGTCCAAAGATCAGGGCTTGATCCATCACCGTTATTTATCTCACTGCCCCATCCCAGCTCAGAATCTGGCTATATGCAAATCAGTCTGTCCCTGGCCCAGTGCATCATGGGAACAGGGCAGACTAAACTACCAAGCCAATTCTTTACCAGAAAGGAGACAAGCTACCGGGGACCGGTTTCTGGCATATCAGCCTCTTCGGCCCGGCTTGCTTGAATCCTGATGGAGCAGTGAGAAAGGGACTCATGTCTGAGCATACCCTGCCACACCTATAGTGGCCAAAATCGATTTACAAAAGGGGGTGGTGATGAACAGAGTGTCTGAATTGAGCAGACCACTCTTACCCAGTCCAAAGATCAGGGCTTGATCCATCACCGTTATTTATCTCACTGCCCCATCCCAGCTCAGAATCTGGCTATATGCAAATCAGTCTGTCCCTGGCCCAGTGCATCATGGGAACAGGGCAGACTAAACTACCAAGCCAATTCTTTACCAGAAAGGAGACAAGCTACCGGGGACCGGTTTCTGGCATTTCAGCCTCTTCGGCCCGGCTTGCTTGAATCCTGATGGAGCAGTGAGAAAGGGACTCATGTCTGAGCATACCCTGCCACACCTATAGTGGCCAAAATCGATTTACAAAAGGGGGTGGTGATGAACAGAGTGTCTGAATTGAGCAGACCACTCTCAATCATTGCACCATCAGGATTCAAGCAAACCGGGCCGAAGACGGCTGTAATGCCAGAAACCGGTCCCCGGGAGCTTGTTTCCTTCCCAGTGTAAGAATTGGCTTCTGTAGTTTGGTTTGTCCTGTTCCCATCATGCACTGGGACAGGAACAGACTAATTTGCATACAGCCAGGTTCTGAAACTGGGATGGTGCTGTGAGCTAAAAAACGGTGTTGGATCTAGTCCTGATCTTTTGACTGGGTGAGAGCTTTCTGCTTAATTCAGAGACTCTGTCCCTCACCACCCCATTTTGTAGATAATATTATTCAAGGCATCCCCCTGTGGTGTATGCCTAAAATGGTTTAGGGGCTGGGCGTTCAAATCCTCTAGACCACATACATTCGATCCTCCATGGCTACACAATGTACAGTTAAAATCACCAACCCAAATGAGGGGCGAAGAAGGGTACCTACTACGGACTTTGCCCAAAGCATCCTCTAAACCTTGAATTGTTGAGGTATCATATACATTAAAGATGTTATAGTACCAATTAATTAGTAACACTGATTCAGGGAAAAGATGTTCCAATAGCAACACTTGGTACCAATTTGTCTCTACCAGTATCGAGATTTTGAGCTCCTGTAGTTTTGTAGACAACGCTGTCATTATTCCACCTTTTGCCCTCCCCGATGTAGATGGGACAGCTGAGACAGCAAATGTTTGAAAGCCCTCGATGTCGCAGGCAGCCCTAGACCATGTCTCTTGTAAACACAGAATTCCATGGGCTTCCACAAAGTCTAACCATATCTCATCTTCTAGTTTGTTTATTATTCCGGAAATATTCCAGGACAGTAAAGATATCAACGATGGTGATGAAGGTCCTTGTGTTCCATGATTACTTCCCAGGGCATCTCTTACAACAGTGGCATTTTGTTCGAGCAATGGTAACCTATTAATTTCCTGGCCCTTAACGATGTTAACCATTGGCATAACAGCAGTCCCCATCTGCAGGTATCCAGCACTAACATTATCACACTCAAGAGTTACCTGCTCTAGGTCATCATCATCAATGCATATCCCGGGTTCTTCATTAGTTCCCCCATTCATAGTGGATGGTGCAATGTCTTTGATCCTGGGTGGTAGTCAGTCTACCTCATCCAAGTTCATTAAAGGGTCAAAGCGATTCCTCAATGGGATGTTGTTGTAGTTATTATTTGGGAACCAACCAGGATGGTCTATGCCCCTAAGCCTTGGTCTTCGTGGGTTATAAGGGACTTGTGTAAAGTTACCCATACTTGATGGCCCCATGAAGTGAACTGTCTCATGCCAAGGGGTATAGTGGTGATGCGGGCCTTGATTCATATTCGGGTTATGTGTCCAACCCGTTTGATATCTACCATTTGTGCTATGTCCATGATGGAAGGGATTGTGATCGGGGATAGTCTGATAGAGGTTGGGATAGAAATATTCAAGACCCACACACTGTATATCCCCCATCCTCCCAAACCTGGCCTTACTGCAAATGATATCCTTGACCCAATTATCTCTAAAGTTTACCAAGATGCAATCACCCTCCAGGTCTTTTTTACTTGGTCCAACCCAGGGGACCCTCCGTACACTTAGGATTTTTGTAACAGTATCCTCAGTCAGTGGCCTATTTGTATTTAGCCAGAATTTTGTTTTATTTAAGAGGTCCTCGTTTTTCTCATATTTGTTCTCTGGGATTAATGGAACACCTGTCAGGATTGCCATGTAAGGGGCAGACTCCCGGGGTATATTTACGTAGATCTGTCTACCTTGTAGTGGGGTTTTACTAGGGGCCTGTGGTTTGCTCGACAGAGTTTCTTTCACTTCGGTGTTAATCGGAGCGGGCACAGATGTATTAACCGGTGTTGTTACCACCAGCGAGTTATTCGGCTTATGGCCCAATGTATTACCCTGCTTGATTTTTATCAAGGGTGCTGGTACTGCACAAGGTGTGGTACAAACAGTAATACCACTAGAGTCTACAGGTGTTACAGGTAGGGATTGATGTATCGGGGTGGTCTTCGGGCCCTTTTTTCCTAAGCTGGTATTATTACTGTTAGTCTTACCAACAGTGGTAACTGGTTGTTTTTTATTTCCTACCAAACTCTCCAATAAGGCGGTGTTTTTAGATGTTAAAAACTCCAGTTGATCTAATTTTGAGTTTATTATTTGGGTTTTCTCCATCAGGGGGTTCAGTGTACTTTTTATAAGTTTCTCAAATCCAACCATTAGATCTTTATCTTCCTTGCAAGGGGGTTTTTTCCCTGAATGCGAGAAGTTCTTTTCAATGTTGGAGAGTTGGGATCCTATCTGTGCTAATCTATCCTCGAAGGGATTTAAAAGCTTTTTAAGCGTCTCCCACACTACAGTCAGAAATTCGACATCTTCCCCATTTATAACACAAAGTGGTCCCTCATTATTTTCCTTCACTATTGTCAATTTATCCTTATCTTGAATTATCGCCAGCGAGTCTACATCAACCTCTGGTATGGGGTCAGAAGGATGCGTATTAAACGCTGGGGACAGAGATGGCAACTTGGTGGATAATTGGGACTTTGCAACCTTTACTTTTTTCCTAGCGTATGATGATTGGTTACCACGTTTCCTTTTGATGTGTGGCCCTCGCTGATTGGTTTCAGGAATTCCTCCAAGCTGCTCTGTAGATATTGGTGTTAAACCCAACTCCGGCACACCTTTTTTACACTCCTTCGTTTCCTCTATTAACCCAGTCGTAGATGTTTTTAAAGAGTTAGGGGATAATGATGGAGTTGGTAAGATCTTCTTTGGTATGGGTGTGGTGGGAACAGTTGGCTGGTGGATGTCTGCAATTGTTTCAACCAGTTTCAGTGGCTGGCCGGTGGAACGGTCAGGGGTTTTAGCAAAGGCAATGGCACCTAAAGAGGATTTTTTGGCCGCAGCTAACTCCTGTGACAGCCTCCTTGCAGCGTCCAGTTCAGAAGAAACTCGACGTTGCATTTTGGCAATCTCATTATCTATGGCAGAATGAGTTTTGGTAATGAAGTCGTCTAGGGTTCCATTTTTTAATTTAGATTTTGCAGCCCTTTCGTTATATTCCCGGGATGACATGGTATCTAGTGATAACGGTGGAGCCCTTATACTAGGACTTGGAGGGCTGGCCCAGTCCAGTCCACTCAGTCCTCGAACGGCCTCAAACGGCCCGCTCTTTGCCCGGTCTTAGCCCCGGGCGCTCCCGCGCGCTCCCGCGCAGCGTCGTACTCCGATATTTATAGGCCAAAGTCCAATGGGCCGTGTTGTTTGGAGATGGGGCGGGGCGGTCAGGGAGAGCGGGGCCAGGTGACTCGGCCTCTGACACCGGGACTCCTGGGAAGGTGAGTCCCGGTTCGCGCTCGCAGCCCTGCAGCCTCACGCACCCCCACAGGAACAGCTAAGGCAGGAGAGCCAGGAGCAGTCAGGCAAGTCAAAATCCGAAGCGGGACCCGCGGAGCGGGTTCCGCGAGGCGTGGGTTCAAGGAGCCCTGTAGTAGCAGCAGCGCCGGTTCAGGTGTGGCAAACAGCATCCCACGAAGGAAAGGATCCAAGCCCCTTTTCAGTTGTTTGGAGGTGGGGCGGGGCGGTCAGGGAGAGCGGGGCCAGGTGACTCGGCCTCTGACACCGGGACTCCTGGGAAGGTGAGTCCCGGTTCGCGCTCGCAGCCCTGCAGCCTCACGCACCCCCACAGGAACAGCTAAGGCAGGAGAGCCAGGAGCAGTCAGGCAAGTCAAAATCCGAAGCGGGACCCGCAGAGCGGGTTCCGCGAGGCGTGGGTTCAAGGAGCCCTGTAGTAGCAGCAGCGCCGGTTCAGGTGTGGCAAAACAGCGTCCCACGAAGGAAAGGATCCAAGCCCCTTTTCAGTTGTTTGGAGGTGGGGCGGGGCGGTCAGGGAGAGCGGGCCAGGTGACTCGGCCTCTGACACCGGAACTCCTGGGAAGGTGAGTCCCGGTTCGCGCTCGCAGCCCTGCAGCCTCACGCACCCCCACAGGAACAGCTAAGGCAGGAGAGCCAGGAGCAGTCAGGCAAGTCAAAATCCGAAGCGGGACCCGCGGAGCGGGTTCCGCGAGGCGTGGGTTCAAGGAGCCCTGTAGTAGCAGCAGTGCCGGTTCAGGTGTGGCAAAACAGCGTCCCACGAAGGAAAGGATCCAAGCCCCTTTTCAGTTGTTTGGAGGTGGGGCGGGGCGGTCAGGGAGAGCGGGGCCAGGTGACTCGGCCTCTGACACCGGGACTCCTGGGAAGGTGAGTCCCGGTTCGCGCTCGCAGCCCTGCAGCCTCACGCACCCCCACAGGAACAGCTAAGGCAGGAGAGCCAGGAGCAGTCAGGCAAGTCAAAATCCGAAGCGGGACCCGCGGAGCGGGTTCCGCGAGGCGTGGGTTCAAGGAGCCCTGTAGTAGCAGCAGCGCTGGTTCAGGTGTGGCAAAACAGCATCCCACAAAGGAAAGGATCCAAGCCCCTTTTCAGTTGTTTGGAGGTGGGGCGGGGCGGTCTGGGAGAGCGGGGCCAGGTGACTCGGCCTCTGACACCGGGACTCCTGGGAAGGTGAGTCCCGGTTCGCGCTCGCAGCCCTGCAGCCCCATGCACCCCCACAGGAACAGCTAAGGCAGGAGAGCCAGGAGCAGTCAGGCAAGTCAAAATCCGAAGCGGGACCCGCAGAGCGGGTTCCGCGAGGCGTGGGTTCAAGGAGCCCTGAAGTAGCAGCAGCGCCGGTTCAGGTGTGGCAAAACAGCGTCCCACGAAGGAAAGGATCCAAGCCCCTTTTCAGTTGTTTGGAGGTGGGGCGGGGCGGTCAGGGAGAGCGGGCCAGGTGACTCGGCCTCTGACACCGGGACTCCTGGGAAGGTGAGTCCCGGTTCGCGCTCGCAGCCCTGCAGCCTCACGCACCCCCACAGGAACAGCTAAGGCAGGAGAGCCAGGAGCAGTCAGGCAAGTCAAAATCCGAAGCGGGACCCGCGGAGCGGGTTCCGCGAGGCGTGGGTTCAAGGAGCCCTGTAGTAGCAGCAGCGCCGGTTCAGGTGTGGCAAAATAGCGTCCCACGAAGGAAAGGATCCAAGCCCCTTTTCAGTTGTTTGGAGGTGGGGCGGGGCGGTCAGGGAGAGCGGGGCCAGGTGACTCGGCCTCTGACACCGGGACTCCTGGGAAGGTGAGTCCCGGTTCGCGCTCGCAGCCCTGCAGTCTCACACACCCCCACAGGAACAGCTAAGGCAGGAGAGCCAGGAGCAGTCAGGCAAGTCAAAATCCGAAGCGGGACCCGCGGAGCGGGTTCAGCGAGGCGTGGGTTCAAGGAGCCCTGTAGTAGCAGCAGTGCCGGTTCAGGTGTGGCAAAACAGCGTCCCACGAAGGAAAGGATCCAAGCCCCTTTTCAGTTGTTTGGAGGTGGGGCGGGGCGGTCAGGGAGAGCGGGGCCAGGTGACTCGGCCTCTGACACCGGGACTCCTGGGAAGGTGAGTCCCGGTTCGCGCTCGCAGCCCTGCAGCCTCACGCACCCCCACAGGAACAGCTAAGGCAGGAGAGCCAGGAGCAGTCAGGCAAGTCAAAATCCGAAGCGGGACCCGCGGAGCGGGTTCCGCGAGGCGTGGGTTCAAGGAGCCCTGTAGTAGCAGCAGCGCTGGTTCAGGTGTGGCAAAACAGCATCCCACAAAGGAAAGGATCCAAGCCCCTTTTCAGTTGTTTGGAGGTGGGGCGGGGCGGTCTGGGAGAGCGGGGCCAGGTGACTCGGCCTCTGACACCGGGACTCCTGGGAAGGTGAGTCCCGGTTCGCGCTCGCAGCCCTGCAGCCCCATGCACCCCCACAGGAACAGCTAAGGCAGGAGAGCCAGGAGCAGTCAGGCAAGTCAAAATCCGAAGCGGGACCCGCAGAGCGGGTTCCGCGAGGCGTGGGTTCAAGGAGCCCTGTAGTAGCAGCAGCGCCGGTTCAGGTGTGGCAAAACAGCGTCCCACGAAGGAAAGGATCCAAGCCCCTTTTCAGTTGTTTGGAGGTGGGGCGGGGCGGTCAGGGAGAGCGGGCCAGGTGACTCGGCCTCTGACACCGGGACTCCTGGGAAGGTGAGTCCCGGTTCGCGCTCGCAGCCCTGCAGCCTCACGCACCCCCACAGGAACAGCTAAGGCAGGAGAGCCAGGAGCAGTCAGGCAAGTCAAAATCCGAAGCGGGACCCGCGGAGCGGGTTCCGCGAGGCGTGGGTTCAAGGAGCCCTGTAGTAGCAGCAGCGCCGGTTCAGGTGTGGCAAAATAGCGTCCCACGAAGGAAAGGATCCAAGCCCCTTTTCAGTTGTTTGGAGGTGGGGCGGGGCGGTCAGGGAGAGCGGGGCCAGGTGACTCGGCCTCTGACACCGGGACTCCTGGGAAGGTGAGTCCCGGTTCGCGCTCGCAGCCCTGCAGTCTCACACACCCCCACAGGAACAGCTAAGGCAGGAGAGCCAGGAGCAGTCAGGCAAGTCAAAATCCGAAGCGGGACCCGCGGAGCGGGTTCAGCGAGGCGTGGGTTCAAGGAGCCCTGTAGTAGCAGCAGCGCCGGTTCAGCTGTAGGTTTTATCAAGGTATATTTAAGTTGTCTTGAAGTGAGAATTCTATGAGAGTAGATTACATTCCTGTATTAACCCATTGTCTTTGTTGTTTTAGGTCCTATTTTCCCTGCTGTCCCTTCCCCTACCTTTCCCTCACCTGATAATTCGAAGACCCTGGGGGGGTATCCCCATATCAGGGGACTTGGTAATATCAGGAGGTAGACCATATATTCTGCTGCGACTGAACCCTGTGGAGCTGGGCCTGACACTTTTGGGCACAGCCACTCAAAGACCTTGCTGTTAAACTCATCCAAAATATTTGCAGCAGTATGATATTTCTCCATAGCAAACATGGCTACAGTTGCATGTTTGCCAGTGGCATGAAACATTTCATCAGCATCAACACCAGCAGATATCTGTTCTCTAACCCCCACAAAAGAGATCCAAAGTGCAGTGATGCACTTGCAATCAGTGGCTTGGAAACTGATGTAGTGCTGGAACAGCAACTCTGGCAAAATAATAGCGGCTGGAAACCTGTCATTTTGGGCAGATCGCTGTCACAAATTCCAGAAAACCCACCCCTTCAACAAAAGAAAAAGGGAGAAGGTTCAGTGCTAAAATTTTAGCCAGCTTCGCATTGTACAAACGTGCTATTGGGCGGTTGCATTTGTACTGCCCCTCCGCCCTAGTAAACATGCTGATAATGGTAGGCTGCATAGTTTTGCTTTCTGTTAGGCTCAACAACACACTTTTTTCATTCTGGTACTCCTTGGTGTCTCAGGCTGACTCTTACTTTTGTGCCACTGAGATGTTGCTGAGGATGTGGGTGGTATCACTGCACTGCTGGGGACAGGGCTACTTTGTGTACCACTATCAGAGAGAATGTCTCCCTCTTCTTCCTCTCCCACCGTGATTGGATCTTCTATTCGTATATCTCCACCAACAGCAATGGTTGCAGTTTTTATGCTGTGAAGATGGTCCTCCCAGCTGATCAAGTGATGTTTTTTCAGGTGGTTTATTTGGCCTCCGGTACCATAGTTTGTACCAAGCTTATCCCGACTAACATATTGCAATGTTCTCCTCCTTTTCGCTAACCGTAAAGAAGTCCCAAACTGAGGAGATTAACTTTTGTATCCTGCTGGAGGTGCTACTCCCAATGCTGGATGAACTGGAGGGTGTGCGTTGAATTTGATTCTGTGCAGTGCGAATACCACTATCTAATTCATCTGAGGTGGTAGATGTGCTGGATGTAGGTCACTGCCGGGCCTTTCCTAATGCAAATATGGAAGCTGTAGGTGGTGTTGGTATTATCTGTGTACAGTTTATCCGTGCCACATCCCTCACAGCAATTTGGGATGTGGTAATGTCAGTCTGCACTGGGGCTGGAGTAATGTCCATAATGACTGGCTCATCATCATCCTGCTGTTGTATATCGACCTCCATAAGTGTAAGGCTTTCTGGAACCTTCCTTTTCACTAGCCTGGTCTTGGGACGTGTCTCCCTCTCAGGCTCAGTTTGTGGCTCCCAAGTGGCATCTAGATCATCAGAAGGGATGCTGGTGAAGAACTCAATGGACTAACACTCCTTTTCCTTGCTGGGGATGTGGAAGACAATGGATCTTCTAAATGAGTAGCTTCCTCTTTTTCTTCCTCTGCATGAGGCTCAATTTCCTAAACTGCCCCTACTTTGGGAGGAACAACTACTATTGTGGGCGGTGGTTGCGGCTGTTGTTGACCACTTATATGCTGTGTTTCCTCCTGCGTTGCTTGGGTACTACTTTGAGATAGCGATAAGTTTATCTCAGGCTGAGCATCACTGGTTTACACCATTAGGTTGGCTACCTCTTCCACACTCATGTGCTTGGGCCTGGGTTGGTGGGTTGGGCACACTGATGCGGAGGTGCTGCCCCCAGCTTGCCCCCCGACACCGCTGCTGCAGGCGTTATTTCTGTTTTCCCAAAAAAGGTTTGGGGCGGAACAGCAGACTTAAGTATTACTTCCTTCTTCTGTTCCTTCTTCTCAGCAACTTTCTTTGTCGTGGAGGACCTGGTACCTGCTTTCTTTGGGCCCATCTTCTTCAGATGTCAGCAGCACTCAGTAGCACAAGTTGCAAAGATGTCTGGTCAGGTCACACGTCACGTTGTGTAAAACAGCAGGACGTCTGTCTGGCAGTACAACGGGCGATGATGACAGACACCTCCTCCTCAGTCTTTTGTGCACCTAAAAGCAAAGAAAACAGAAGAACAATAGTCAAACGTGGAATTTGTTGTGCTTAAATTACTACTAGTGCACTGTGTACACTTAGGAAGAATAAAAATAGCAAAGAACAAAAACAAAAATACAAATGTAGTGGAACCTATTTGGCCTTAATTTGTGCATCATGTGGGATGGATGCAGCATCAGGCACCTTCAGCTGGCAATGGGCATGGAAGCAGTAAGCCAAGAGGAACAATGGAAAGACACGCAGGCCTATGTGGCAAAAACAGCACTCTACTAACTAATAACTACCTCCACAAAATGGCCCCCAGCCACATGGTCACTCTTCACAGACACAAGGCCTAGAAAACAATGAACTCAAGACCCTATATGGCCAGACAAAGGATGCCTGTTAAACAACACAGCTTTAATGCAAAAAACAAAATCCACATGGCTAAAAAGGTTGGAAAGTTAAACAACTTTGACAATACCTACAACAACAACACATACACATGCAACAAAGGCATTTATTAAACACACACCCAAAAAGTGAACTACACCCCAAAAAACACATTTTGCAATTCAATCCAATGCCATCCATGCCATAAATGATGTTTAAATTAAACAGACACCACAGAAACAGTTGTTTCATGCACCCATGGGTACCTCTGGGCCTACTGGCTGAAACGGCCTAACACACACCCAAAAAGTGCCCCCCCCCCAAAAAAAAATCACATTTTGCCATTTAATCCAATGCAATCCATGCCCTAAATTATGTTTAAATTCAACAGACAACATAGAAACAGTTGCTTCATGCACCTATGATGAGTACCTCTGGGCCTACTGGCAGACTAGGCCACACGCTTGGAGGCCCATGGCAAAAGCACAGTGGCTGGTCCCACAAAATGGACGCCACCACATGGCCAGGCCACCCACAATAACAATAAAGGGAAGACAAAGGACAGGAACAGGAAGTTGAAGACTCTGGGGAACTTCTTTCCTCTTTAAAAAAATGTTTTTAAAGAAAAATGGTCCTTGCTCCAAAAACTACAGCCAAATGACAACCTGAGGAGTTTTTTTAGCAAAATGACCAAAATCATCATTTTCAAAAAGGTTTTATGCTGCTCGAGAGATATTCTTCGCCAGATTGCAAATTCTGCATGTTCGGCATCATGATCTTCACGCAAAGTCATTACTGCACGTGCAACAAAGCATATTGAGCACATGTGTACGTCCGCGTTGTCGCACAGTGCAGAGTTGCCAGAAGTCCACGAGCTGAAAGCCCAGAGTTACCTACTGCCTGTATAGGCCTATTTATTTAACACACACCAAAAAACTGAAATACCACCCCAAAAACCACATTTTGCAATTCCATCCAATGCCATCCATGCCCTAAATGATGTTTAAATTCAACATAGAAACACAGTTGTTTCATTGCCCCATGAAGAGTACCTCTGGGCCTACTGGCAGACTAGGCCACAAGCTTGGAGGCCTATGGCAAAAGCATAGTGGCTGGTCCCATGAAATGGCCGCCACCACATGGCCAGGTCACCCACTGTGAGAAGTTGGCCACTATTTAGTAGGCACCTTGCACTAGTCCAAATGACCCTTATTGATGGTAGGTTTAAAGACAACCTATATAGAAATCTATCTTAGTGATAGCTGTGGAGAGCAGCCTTCAGGCTAAGTCTTGAAGGAATGTAAAGCAGCTTGTTTTACCAGTCTCTAATCTCATGAATGACCAAGTGAAAGGAGAGCCACACTAGGAATATATATATAAAATATATGTATTTATTCTAAACACATCCATCTAGTCTCTTTATGAAGCTAGAGGCAAAAGTACATTCAGTAAACTTAATTAGCACACATTAAATTAGCACAATATACGTTGAGCCCTAGGGGCGTACCAAACCATATATTAAGAAAGTGGTATAAGAACCACGACTGACATAGAGACAAGGCCTAGAGCCTTTAGAACCGCTGTGGCCACCAGGAACCACCCAAGGTAGTGACACAGGGGGCCCACGGCGGTCGCGTGCAGTGTCTAAATACTGCCGCGAATCACTGTTGCCTCTATAGGGAAAGTCGCGGTTCAAATTTTAAAGATTAAGGACACTTAGAAGAGGACTTGGAGCAAACCCCTTTAGAACTAGGAGGATCTAGAGTCAACACCCACAGGAGCACCAGAGTACTCGAGTTACCTCACCCAGGAAAGCCGGGTGCATGGGTGTCTTTTCGTGTCGGGTTTCGTCATCGATTTCAATGGCGATCTGCTGCAAAGTGCTGCTGGCGTCCAAGTGGAAAGTCTCCGGGTGGATCGGAGATCTGAAGAATCTGAAAGCAGAGAGGAAGGAGTCTGGGTCACTTGCCAGTGACAATGAAGGTGATGAGCGGATGCCCACCGATGTAGGGTGCATGCAGGTGAAGAAGGTGAAGCTTGACTCTTAAGCAGAATGTTAGAAGTGGGCTCACGGAACACTCGTGGAGTGTAGGCCAACAATTTTTGGTGCAGATGGTGCTCTTGGCTTGGACTACAAGTAGCCCAATGCACAATTTCAGAAAAGCTCGGGAAGTTGATGCACTAGCAAATGTGCACGGTGTCTAGGAGTTCCGGTTCCACGTCACTCGTGAGGGCTGCAGGTCTCAGCTTTGCTAAGATCTCGTGTCTGCCTCTGAGAAGTCTGGAAGTCCATGTCCTGAGTCGCAAATACTTCGGAGTCCGGCGGGAGCTTCGGAAATTCAGACCAGCAAGATGCTTCTTTGGTGCCTGTTTGAACAGGGGAGTCACTCCTTGACCCCAAGGGAGATCCTTCTGTCTTCTAGTCGTGTAGAATGTTGAAGTTCCAGGATATATGTTTCAGAGTTTCGTCCAGGTATAATCTGAAGTACTAAGGACTGGGGTCCCATACTTATACTAAGCAAGGGGGTTGGACATACTCTGGGGACCCACCTATGGGAGGGTCTGGGGAGAGGGGTGGTTACACCCCTTTCCCTTTGTCCAGTTTTGCGCCAGAGCAGGGGCCGAGTGCCCCTGCCGCCGGTTTGAACTGGCATATGCACAGGGACACCAAGTGTGCCCCCAACACAGTCTGAAAAGCATTCTCTGAATACACCCACCCAGCTCCAATACACTAAAGCCTGTCTGGGAGGTGGTTACACCTTCTTGTGACAGGAAACCTATTTTCAAGGCCTCCCCTGCTGAAGTTTCGTCCAGCAGCAGGAGGTCAGACCCGTGTCTGTGGCTGCAGCATCTATTTTGTGATGCTAGGGTTCTTTTAAACTATTACGGGTTAGACCAGTGTGTACATGTCTCCCCCTCTAGAAGGGGGGAATTCTACCCCCCGCTGCCAGGACTGGCGGGGGTAGGATTTCAAAGTGTTTGACACCAAACACGACATGTTTCCATGCAGCCATTCCAAAGTTACCATTTACCGCGAGATTATAATGCATTTAAGGGTATATGGTCTGGCTGCATCACAGAACAGCCTCAGAGAATAGATTCCAAAAGCTGCAGAGAGGTCCTGCTCATGCATGGGCACCCTCTCACACAAAGCCAAGCACTCTGCCTTCAGGATTGAAAAGGCCTGCCATAGGAGTGACTTATAGGTTTATATGTGTCAGTGATTAAAGGTAGATATAGGTAACCTATATCTTAGTAAGGGGTGCATGCACCACCTTACCCAGGCTGCAGTCGCAGTCCTGTGGTGCCATTTTGGAAGGCTTCCCAGGGGTGGCATAATACATGCTTCAGCCCCTTGTAGGCCTCTGGGGTACCTATGCCCTTAGTACCTAAGGTACCATATACTAGGGACTCACAAGGGTAACCCAGTAACCGATCTGGAGTGTACCTAAAGTACATGCAATCATTTTAGAGAGGAAGCAGCTAAGCCGGGGTCCTGAATAGTAGGGCCCCAGCCAGACTAAAGTCGAGAAACAGTGAAACACCAGCAAAAAGTGTGGGTAACCATAGTAAGCAGATCCTACTCTCCTATACCCACAATAACTAGAAACTAAAGACAGACAATGCAGGCCTATGGCAAATGCACACTGCCTGGATGGCTCCAAAAAATGGCCGTTAGCCACCCACAACAAAAACAAATGGAAGACAGACAATGCAAGTCTATGGCAAAAGCACACAGCCTGCCTTCACAAAATGGCCGCCACCCACATGGCCAGGGCCACAACAACAGGAAGCATAAGCCAAGGGGAACAAAGGAAAGACCTGCAGGCCTATATGGAAAAAGCAGCACACAACTAAACCACCACCACAAAATGGCCCCCAGCAACATGGTCGCTCACAGTCACAACAGGCCATGGAAAACAATGAACTCAAGCAGGCCTATATATGGCCAGACAAAGGAGGCCTGCTATGCTAATCAACACAGCTTAAATACAAAAATGCAAAAACAAAAATCCACAGGGCTAAGAAAGATTGGAAAGATATACAACAAGCACACACACACATCCAACAAAGGTATTAATTTATTAACACATACCCAAAAAGTGAAATGCACCCCAACCCACATTTAGCAATTCAATCCAATACCATCCATGCCCTACATGATGTTTAAATTCAACAGACATCACAGAAACATGCACCCATGAGTACCTCTGGGGCTACTGGCTGAAATTACAGAAAAAGAAAAACAACTAGGCCCCTACTATAACTACAGGCCACCCACAACAATAACATCTAAAAACTATGAAAATCCCCCAAAAATGTAGGTACAAACAATGCCCCAAGCAAACAAACAAGTACACCAATTCTCCAATCCAATGATATGATGCAGAAGACAGACACAAAAAGTGATCCTTCCAGCTCCAAACTTCAAAGTGAATAGCACATGGATAAAACACTGGTAGGAGCCTGCTAGACAGGAACAGGAAGTTGGAGATTCAGGGGCACTTCCTTCCTCTTGAAAAAAAAAGTAAAGAAGAAAAAGGACTCCTTGCACAAAAAACTACAGCCGAATCACAATCTGAGGAGTTTTTTTGAGCAAAACAATCATTTTCAAGAAGGTTTTATGCTGCTCGAGAAATATTATTCGCCAGATTGCAATTTCTGTGTATTCGGGATTGCAATCTTACCAACACTGGTGGAAGTCAGATGGCTCGTCCGAATGACGTGTTCGCATTCGCACACTCTCGCGGGATCGTGCGGTCGGATACCAAATCTCGTGGCGCACACGAATGGATAGGAAATCTCGTCGGCGAATGCAGAATCCCGGTAAGTCGTTACCGCGCGCGTGAGAATGCATATTGAGTGCGCAAAGAAGAAAAACAACTACGCTATGTTGCAGATTGCGTAGTGTTCGGTAACTTTGCGGTCTACGTGAACCATGAAGCTGACAAAAATATGCAAACTCCACGAGCATAGCGTAGTTCACTGCCCAGGGTTATTCGTGATCTATACTTGCTACTTACAAGACATGTCCTGAGGAATAAACCACATCAAGAGAATTACCAATCTCTGTCTCTTCATTTCCTGCATAATGGATTTCTCTACAGGGGGCTCTTGTAGTGGCACCAGAGCACGACGCACTACCAACGCTACTATGAATACCCGCTTATGATAAAGGTCATCTTCTGTAAGTCACAAGTTTGAATGTGGTGAGGCAGAATCATTCTTCCGAGGTCAGTAAATTGAGTATCATAAATTGGGTAGCAACCATGTCTGTCATGTACAGCTTTAAGAAGTGTGGAATGGAATGATGTATAAAAGTATATTTAACAATTTACAGGACAAACCCCCAGATTCATCAAAGTCCTGTTTTCCGAGTCCTTAATAGCGAATTTTAAGGATTCGCTATTAAAGACGGGATGCATGTAGAAATCGCAATAATTTTAGCGATTTCTACAGCTTCCGTATTTGCGATTCGCTATTTGCGAATCGCAAATAAGGATTGGCTTTCCCATTCATTCCTATGGGCCTAAAGGCCCATAGGAATGAATGGGGAGTCATTCCTTATTTGCGATTAGCAATTAGCGAATCACAAATAAGGAAGCAATTCCAAGGGTGCCAGGGTGTCCAAAAGACACCCTGTTGCACCCCTGAAATGGTAATGTCCACTGGTGTTGCGCACACACATGTCCCAAGGACATGTGTGTGTGTAACATACAACTTAGAAAAATGTACTAAAGTGCATTTTTCTAAGTTTTTGCTATTTACCACGTAGTTAGACTTCGCGGTAAACAGCGGCCCCTGATAGCGATTTCGCAATTTAAAAATGGTTCATGAATTGCATTTAAGGAATCTCAAATTGAGATTCCTTAAATGCAATTAATCGCAATTTAGCGATTTCTAGATTTGCGATTTTTGCATTTGTGATGATGCAGCCCAAATGCAAAAATAGCACTTGCAAAGGGCCAGATTCTCAGAATCTGGCCCTTTGCGATCCGATTCTGGTTTGATGAATCTGGCTGTAAGTTTGTTGGTCTATTCTTATTAAAGAATCACTGTATTAGATTAGTTGCCTGCATTCATGGAACACTTCATAATGGCGGTGTGGCAATGAAAGCGATTTATGGACCAGTACTCTATCCATGGAAATCCATTAGATGGATGAGCATGTAACTTACATGGCTAGCGTTTCAATATTCTGTGTGTGAGCCAGAGAAGTTCTCTCATACCATTTGGACACTGTGGCTTGGCATTACATAGAAAAGCGGGTGAAGTACAGAATGCGTTGGCATTAGAAGCTAGCTCGTGTGTGTGTGTGTGTGTGTGTGTGTGTGTGCGTTTGTGTGTGTGTGTGAGAGAGAGAGAGAGCGTGGGAGGGTACATGTATGTGCAGGAAAAAAAACATTGAAATATAGGGTTTGTGTTTTTCTGTACTTTGTCAGTGGTGCTAACTGCCATTTGGTGATAAAAAGTTCAGTTACTTGGTCCGAATAAATACACCACTACTCACAAAATGAAGGCATCTCTTGTACAGTGGCCAGGCGGTTAGACGGATGTGCTGGGACAGTCCGCGTTTTCCACCAGCTGTCCTGGCAGATTACTGGCAAATGTTGCATATGTATGTCCCTGTTTTCAGAAATGGTCGATTGTAATTTAATTAAGCCTCGTTTTTAGGTCGAGGTACTATCCGGTTCGTCAGAACCGGAAGTAGCGAGATCTTATGTTTCTTAGAGGGGCTCTTCATCCCGCCTCTAATTTTGGCTCCCTCCCATTGGCTGGCTTCCTAAATGGAGGCCAGCCATTGGAGGAGAGAGCTGTCACTCCAAATAGGCTCCGTCCTTTTCGGATTTGGAGGTGTGTTCGGTGTTCTCCTTTCCACTTTTTGGCCACGCCCACCGAACACGCCCCCAAATCCGAAAAATTTGGAACCTTCCGTCGGCCATTATTTTGTTTCTCTTCCTATGAGGATGGTCTCGCTGTTCGTGGCTCCCCGCCCCCCCCGCTGTCCGTCTCTGTTTCCGCCCTCCTCCCGCTAATTAGGTCGGCCGTTGTATTCTTTCCCCGCTGTGTCTTTTTCCGCCCCCCCCCCTCCCGCTGTCCGTGTTTGTTTCCGCCCTCCTCCCGCTGATTAGGTCAGCCGTTGTATTCTCAGAGGCTTGTAATCCGCTGTGAATTTCCCGCCTCCCCCTCCCATGGCTGACGCCCCCGTGCCTGCAATCCCGGGCTCCGGGCCCCTTTTCCCCGGTCCACTCTCGCGCTCCGAGGGCGGGAAGGGCCTCCTACAGGGAGCGGGCCCTGTGGCATACATTAAATCGCATTTTGTGACTAAGACCGTAAGCGCACTTTTTGTTGCCGTTGCACACAGAAGGAAGCCGAGCCCTAGCGGTATCTCACTGGGATCGGAACTCAACTGACGGCCGTTTGGTTACAAGTAAATATGTGCTGTAGACCCATAAAGCCTCTTGCCCATCACAAGCCCCACCTCCCCTAAGCCCCGCCGAGTTATCCTACAGCTCCAGGAACATGTGATCTGCTTGTCTTATTGTATAGGAAATCATCCGCAGGCATTTCAACAACGCGAACGGTCTGACTGTGATAGGAACACGGGGTCTAGTTGTGGTCACACGCACCTCTGCAGCGGGCAAACCTGCCCTGTGTGCATTCTCACTGTAATTGCATCGGGAAGACGACCCCCTTAGCTGTCTTGCGGATTGGTAACTGGACTGTGTACCCTACACATCACAAACAGTTTTTTGCAGCAGGTGCAGTAACTAGGTTTATCGCATGTTATTTCCCTTATATATTCTTCTGTTTCCAAAGTTTTCAAGATAACATGTAATCAGAAAGCTGCGTGACTGAGTCACATGCAGGGACTGTTTCTCAGCTAGGCCTACATCGCTGGAAGTGGGTGGAGGGTGTGTGTCTGAGATCGCCAGTAATGATTGGCCCGTCTTAGGAGGTGTGTTCGCTAAATCCTCCTCTGAATTGAGTCATTCAGACATACAGCATCTGGAACGCAGCAGAGCGCAACCGCGGTGAAACCAGACGGCTGGGACCCTGCAGGCCCAGTCCTAATGGGGAAGTGAAAACTGTGTACACAGTCACCCTTTCCCTCCTCCCGCTTTTCTCCCTACACTCTGCTCTACCTCATGTATTCCCCTCACTCCCCACCCCCCGCCTTTCCTCCTCCACTGCGCCCTTTATCCCGCACCCCTCCCTCTTTTTAAACCCCCATCCTTCTTGAACAAAGTAGGGTGCGGGTCTCTTGAGGTGGCGATGACGTCAGACGTGCTCACTAAAGCAAATAAGGTGCACAAACAGAACGGTGGATAAAAGCGCCGTTTGTATTTTCTGTAGGGTGACCAGACGAACCGGATTTGCCCGGATAGTCCCGGTTTTTCATCGGCTGTCCCCGCAGATTTCGGTAATTTTGGCTCATGTCCCGGTTTATAGAGGGGGTCAACTGAAAGTATTGAGAGGCACTTTTTTGGGTGTTATAAGGCTGTGCTAGTGAGCAGCTGTTATAAGTAAGCAGTTTAATGAATATGTATGAAGTTGGAAGTAGAAATTACATTTTATTTTCTTAATGCCTTTTCTGTGACCTTATGTTGATGAAAATTGTAATTCTGCACCATTCTGTTGATGAAAAATGGTAGTCCTTCTTTTTTTCCTAATATCCCGGTTTTTGGTTCTCAAGATCTGGTCACCCTAACTTTCTGGGCAGTTTCAGCATCCGTGCAACATGCTGGAGTTGGGCCTTCTCCGTGGCCTGCGGAGACGTCGTGGCGGAAGGGGGGGAGCAGTCCGTCAGGCTGAGATAATCAGATAGCCGCAATGGCATTAATATAGCGCTTCTCACACGGTGACTCTAAAGAAGTGAATCCTTTTACTCCAGAGTAATATTACCCCAAAATTACACAATACCCCACCCGGTAGGTGGGATGTGGGTGTTCCAAGCACTGGGAGTTTGTGATCGCCTACAAATTTGTGAGTTTGTGGGCAGTCACAACATTTCCATCCCCTTGTCCTGCAAGTGTTCAGAGATTTCCTCTTGCCCATGGTATTCTCTATCCTTGTAAAGGACCAACACACTCTCCTCAACTTGGCCTGGGATCGAGCTCCAAAAAACGACAAATCCTGAAGGTTCTAGCAGGACTTTTGGAACTTGATGAGGAGGTTCAGGATGCTCAGTGTCTGAAAGATGACATCCAGCCGACCGGTGGCCGGGCTAGGAAAAATACATGGATGGACCAATCATCGTGATGCCTTACGAAATACACTGCTAATGGAAACCGCCAACCAGAAAAGCTAGAATGTTTGTAAATACTCAGTTTTTTTGCCCGAACATAAGTGTAAAAGGGGGAAGAAGAATCTCAGAGATCGCCAGTCTTCCTTCAGAGTCAGGATCTGTAGGAGATGTGTTGCCAAGAAAGCTACAGATTCCTGCAGGAAGCTAAGAGGGTTAGTTTTTCTGTGTGATATGGATCCAGAAGTTCATGATTCCCATGAGGAAATGTCCTCATTTAAAGTTGGTGATTATTTTTGGTGGTTTATGGCTTTGTGAAAGTGAAATTTTACTTTTATCTAGGACATCATTAACTTCTGGAAAATCAGATTCCTCACAAAAGTTCCATGACACCTTTCATCCATTCCCCGAAATGCAGCCGATGGTTGGAGTCGGCCTTGGGTGGCCATTCCTCCTCCGAATCCCACTCTCTCTCACACACACACTCTCTCACACACACTCTCTCTCACACACACTCTCTCTCACACACACTCTCTCTCACACACACTCTCTCTCACACACACACTCTCTCTCACACTCTCTCTCACACTCTCTCTCTCACACTCTCTCTCACACTCTCTCACACTCTCTCTCTCACACACTCTCTCTCTCACACACTCTCTCTCACACTCTCTCTCACACTCTCTCTCACACTCTCTCTCACACTCTCTCTCTCACACACACTCTCTCTCTCACACACACTTTCTCTCACACACACTTTCTCTCACACACACAAACACACACTCTCTCTCACAAACACACACTCTCTCACAAACACGCACTCTCTCACAAACACACACTCTCTCTCACAAACCCACACTCTCTCCCAAACACACACTCTCTCTCACAAACACACACTCTCTCTCACAAACACACACTCTCTCTCACAAACACACACTCTCTCTCATGCACTCTCTCTCTCACGCACACTCTCTCACGCACACTCTCTCTCACGCACACTCTCTCTCACGCACACTCTCTCTCTCACGCACACTCTCACACACACACTCTGTCACACACTCTCTCTCCACACACACACACACACTCTACTACTCAACATTACTCCCTCATAATTAGTCACTCTATACTACTCACTCTTTACTACTGAAAATAAAAATACACTTTGTATATGTAAGGGTGTGGCTGTGCATGTAAATGTGTGTGGCTCTAGGACTATTTACTACTCACTCTCTCACTATTTAATACTCACTCTTTCACTTTGTACTGCTCGCTCTCTAATACTTGCTTTCCTAATAACTCTCTCCTACTCACTATCAACTACTCACTCTACAACTTACTCTGTGTGTGGGTACTAATGCAATAGGTCTCGCATATGCAAGCTATTGGCAATGTTAATGATAATGCCATTTATTTATGATTTAAAAAAAAAAGAAATGTCATGAGCAATACCAATAGCTCTACCTTTAATAATGCCGAGACCATTGCATTGTAAATGCTTGTTATGTCGTGCAAGGTAGGCCGTGCTGCCAGCTCTTAAAATAGAGCGTTTTAATTAACTCAAGGCTGGGTTTATAATTGCATTTAATTTAGTCTCTTAGGGCCTCGTCTGTGTTTCAGTGCTGGTGAGTAAAGACGCACAGCGCGGGGACAGCATAGAAATGTATGTGCATGTGTTCTTGTTTTTAATGTGACTTCGCTCACACATCGTGCCTACATATGTGCTTGCGCTCAAGCACACTTTTGTTTGGGTGTGTTAGTACACATGTGCGATAATATTTGTGCATATCGGCCCCTGAGCCTGGGTTTCTGTGCACACCCACACAACTACATTGCTCCTGCCCCCCAGGGCCGGACTGGCTGTTGCGGGCACCGGGCAATCCCCCGACTTCAATTTCTCCTTTTAGCCGAAGTCAGAGGGTAGCAGGTGCATTATCCCATGGGTTGCCCTCTTTGGAGGGAAGAACGGCTGAAGAGCAGCACAAAAAAACCAACCTGCTAGGCTCTCTGGTGTTTTATTCTGGTCAGTGAAGAGTAGTCTATAGCCCACAACATGGTGTGTGAAGATGGGAAAATCGTAGCCTGTGACCCCAGCCCTCCTTGCATTCTGTCCACTGAGCCTATCCGCAAAGTCCACAAACGAGGTGTGTCCTTCTTCTGTTTGTGAAACTGGTCCTGACAAACAGCGCCCCCACCCCCCTGAGACCGGTGCCTCGGCTGAGTGAGGATAAGGCCCGGGCTGCACACTCATCATGTTACAGAGACTCCTATTCTCGAATCAGACAGTGCTACAAATGGTGAAATCATTTTTGGCGCTCCATGCGAAACAATATTTAATAAAAGGCAACTTTTATGACCTTTTCTTGTTCTGTGGCTCCCCCAAGTGGTGCCATCCTAAGGTTTAATGACAAATTTCCCATAATGGAATATTCTACCCATTTTGCATTTGTCATTGCAAAATGGGGCCAGGAATTAAAATTCCTGTGTTGTATATTGTATTTTATATTCTGACAGGAGCACAGAGTCAGCATTTAGTAAGAGATGTGCGCAGGGTAACCAATACCCGCCGCCTGTGCCAACCAAAGCTAGCATTCGTTAATAGCATCAAAAGGTTGAATTCCTACAATCCGAGCTGATTTTTTGCAAATACATAAATATACATAATGTAATGTTTGACTGCACGATATTTGGCTGTACATGCTAGGTGTCCTTTCTTTATGCTGCATCTGACCAGACGAGTCAAGAATGAAACTGCATTGCCTTTAAACGAAAGAAACCTCATAGGGCGTTGTTGCAGAAATTGGGAAGCAAATAACTAAAAGAAGGACATGTGATCTAGTGCTTTAGATGCAAACTCAGAATCCATACAATTGCTTTGCCCTTCTCTTCCCCAGTTGACCACACTGTGTGGTCATGGGGGCATCTCTTATCCCCGTTCCCTCTTTCCCTGGCTCGCCAACAATGGGAGCCTGGTCAAGAAAATTAACTCATTCTGTTATTCATAACGTCCTCTTGAGAAACTAGCTTATCTTTGGTGTGTCTCCTAACCATCCTCAATACCAAGCATGGAGTAATGTGTAGGGTGATTCGTACCCCTCTACTTGACGGTATATCTTAGGCCAGTGATGCCTGTTCTATTTTCCAAGGGCACCATTGCACTGCTTTATCAAATTTGGTCCTTAGGACATCTCCTGTGCTGGGAGATTTCAGGCTCTCTATCTTCAGAGCACCCACCAACCTTCCCACTTCGCGCCTGTCAATCTCTATCACATCAGAGTACAGATGAGGCACCCTATCATGTGGCCACTTTATAAGCCCGATTAGGACCACTACCATTTTACACGCTTACGTTTTTAAATTGCATTTTTTTCTTTAACATAATGACATTCGCCACACATTTGGTTGCATTCCTGTGCAGGATAGTATTCTATAAATTAGCTTTGCTTACATTTTCACTTCGTAGGCATATTATCATGGATGGCGATTCATCAAAATGCCAGGGGTAGTGGAAATGACATCACATGCCATGTAACGACTCTGATATTCTCACAGGAAGTGACATCACATGAACTGTGACCTGGTGACATCACAGGAAGTGACATCACCTGCCCTTTGGACACCCATGAAATCAATGGAAGCAACATAGCATGATCTTTGACTTGGTGCTATCACAGGAAGTGATGCATCTAACTTTTGGTTACTTATATCACACACAGAGGCTGGAAAATCTCTACAGATACAAAAGAAATTCCCTATAAACAACATACTTCAAATCCTATTCACAGCAGGTGATCAATTAGTAAAGTAGTCAGTGTGTCACTGGCAGTGCTTGAAATGGAAAAATAGTAGTGCAAATAGTAGTTCAGTGCCTAATTTGTAAAAGAAGAAGTGGAGGGACCAAACTTTCGATGAGAAGCCTGCGGCCAGTGCTATTGTAAGTCGGTGTGCTGAATATCAAGTCTGCCTAGCCTTGATTCCACCTCTCAGGCCTGTTTAATTCACCGCCAGGCACTCCCTGCCCTTTATCTCACTCTTGCATGCTCTTTTTCACCCCTGCTTTCTCTCACTGTCATATTTTGTTTCTACATTTCTATTCTTAATTCTTCCCCCCTTGTGTGAAATTCATCTCTCTCATTCTAGGTCAAAATCTGATGAAGAAAAATAAGGGCTAGTCCCCGAAAGTGAGTGGCGGTGGGCCCCACTTGCAACCACTGGCTCAAAATAGGCACTGGCAGAGGCAGGTACCCTGTGCCAGAGTGCTTGCTTGTTTCTCAGATATGCAATTTCTCTCCAATTAAAACTATTGCACCTCTGCTGAGAAGGGCAGGTACTCTCCCTCCCAAAATAACCTGTCAGCATTGCCCCATTTAAAGTACCAGTTCCCTAGTGCAAGACAGGAAATGGCCCCCAGGCTGCTGTTTGAAAGAAAAAATGCAGCAATAATCAAGGTTCAGTGGGCCTAGCTTCCATTGATGCAGCGGGTGCAGCGGCACCAGGGGCAAGATGCCTTTAGGGCCCACTGAACCCTGATTATTGCTGTATTTTTTCAGCACTGGCATTGGATTCCCAGGTGTCTATTGGTGAACAATAAACATGCAGACTCAGGGATGGGTGGATAGTTCACAGGCTTAGGGGTGGGTAAGTAATCCTCAGGCTTGGAGGGGATGCAAGTAGTAGACAGACTCCAGGCAGATAGGCAACTGGCTCGAGTGTGGGCAAGGAACACAGAGGTTTAAAGATGGTTTGATGGTTTACAAGTTCAGGGAGGCGAGCAGCACACTGGTTCCACAAAGGCAAGTAGCAAATAGGCATGAGGCAAGTAGCACACAGGCTTGAGGATGAGGAAGAAGCAGAAAGGCATCCGGTGGGTTAGTAGTAGCACACATGCTCAAGACAAGAAATGTACAAGTTCAAAGGTGGGTCATAGACCCATAGGGCAGATTAACATACCCAAGTACCTAGCCAGTGGGAATCATTTAATATTAGAGCAACACGCCCATTCCAATTCTATACCACCAGGAAGCACCTGCAGTTTATTTATGAACTGAATGCAGTTAAAAATAGTTTATCAAGCAGCAGGTGAATCATAAAACAGAACAGCGCTTTATGCTGGATTAGCGACAGGCATGGGCGAGAAGCAGGTCACAGGACGCGGGTGCCAATATTCTGAGAGGCGCATGGAGCTGGGTGCATTAAGGTTATTTCAACAGCAGCACCCCTGTCATCTTGCTCCAGTCTTGTTTATGTCGACTTTCCAAATTTAAAGTGTTTATTTAGGATTAAAGTGATTTTAGAACTTCATTATACAGTGGGCGATGTTTTTAACAGCCCATTAGCCCCCTTCCTTGCCCTCCCTTCATCCTCTCAGCCCTGCTGACACACACAAACACCCTCATCAGCATGGGACAGCAAAGCTATCAGTGATTTAGGTGAGCTGTGGGAGGTCCAGAGATGTTTGTGTACGGAGGCGAGTCATTGCTCAGCCAGCGCCAGACCAGTGAACAAAAAAGGGGCCCCTGCTTCCTCATGTAATAATCTCCCTGTGCCTCAAAAATGAATGTGTCCATCTGTAATGCAACTGGTGCTCATGTAAAGTGTTCTGATACCTTTGAGTCAAGTTCACGCTATATAAAACAAAAAACAAAAAATAGTAATATGAAAAATAACGTAGCCCAAATATATGAACTATATGAACAATGGAAAACCTCGCCAATTACCACCACCATATAAAGTCAATTGACCAGGGGCCTCGTCCATCCACCAGAGCATAGAACTATTTAGTAGTTTGCTAAATCTTCATTATCCTGATTTGGGGCCCTTAGCACGGGAAACAGCCATCACATCGCATGCGTTAAAACACATGCGATTACAACGCGGTTGTTACAATGACCGCATTGTTACATCGCAGTGCCATTACAATGCAAGTCGTTACAACAACTTACTCTAGGGGGCGCTCTAAACTAAGGAATAGGATAATTTACTATTCCAATACCTTTCCTACTGTTGCTCACACTTGAGTTGGGATAGTAAATTATACTATTCCTAAATTCAGCGGGCCCTAGAGCAAGTCGTAACGACTTGCATTGTAATGGTACTGTGATGTAACAATGCGGTCGTTATAACAACCGCGTTGTAATCTAATGCGTTGTAGATGCATGCGATGTAAAGGGCTATATTCCTTAGCACAGTTTACAGAACCACCAACTTGTTGGACAAAATTCAAACAACAGGGAGCCACAACACCTTGCATTAGCGCACACAGGCAGACGTTTAAATCAATTTAAAACACGCTTTACCCTGATGGTTTCCAACTCAATAAGGTGTTTTCTCCAGAATGATCTTTAAAATTGAGCATAGCCTTGAAATGTTACACTCTACGATTTTGGAAAAATTTGGAATGCTGCCGCAACATGGTACTGACAACAATAATTCTCGGTTAGGAAAAAAGCATTACATGACTAATGTATCCTTACATTCTATTGTGTGTATCAAGCAATGATATGAGTGTACTTTTTCATACCCATTGAATTGAATTTGTTTTGGAGCCCATAAAGCTTCAAATGTCTCTTCAAATTTAGGAAATTAAAGCTGGAATTTCCCTGATTACAATGTACTAAAACACGCACCAATTCAACCTCTGGAAATCTGCTCTCTAACCTATCATTTAGCATATCATATAACGGAAAAACACAGAGGACCTATGTGATTAGAGAGGTGCAAAGGTTACATACCAGTCCATGACATGGACCCTGTTGGTTAATCGCTGGAGGGCCCAGTCAGCTTGCAGGCACTCTGCAATTATGATGCAGTCACTCAGAGCTCCTTTCAGCTTTGCAAACAACCGCTGCTCACACTGACTGAGTGATTTCCAGCCAGGGGTCACAAGTAAGGTGGCAGGGTTTGCAACAAGTGGCTTAGGTGACACAGTTGCAACCCCTGGAGACCCATAATTGACGCCAATGCATATTATCAAATACCTTGAACATTCTGTACAAGGGCTAAGTTCACAACGCAAACTGTTTTATTTTACTTATCGTCTGTTCGGTAACTGAGCTATCACAATAGAATCAACAATAGCAGCCTGACTGGGACTTTGGCATGAGAACATGGGTGATATTCATTATATAAATGACATCACTTCCTTGATTAGTTAAAGGAGCATTTCGCTGGCACTGAGGTCACCTAATGCTTGAATTCCTGCCCAGCTGATTTGTGATTGCCTCTTGCGAGGGATGATGCCCACCTCTCCACCAAGACGGGCCCCTTGATGACACTTACCCACAGGTAATGGGGAGTTAGAACACCCTATAGGGATTTGACAGTTTCACCCACCCTAGGCACACTAGGATAGGTAGGCCTAGGTAGGAGTACAATATAAAACAGTATTTACATGCTTGCATATATTTTCTGTAAACAGCACAATGGTTGAATTATTTATCTTCATCAGTCTCATAATGCGGATCTCGGTATTGTGTTTCATTCTATTGATTATTGCAGCACAGATATTTTACTCAAGATTCACAATGCTTCAATTAATATTGCAATGTCATGTTGCATATTTCTTGTGCATCTCTTTGGTTATGGATGAGTGACCACACAAAAAGGTTCTAGATCTCTTACTATGACTTCCTTGGGGAGTCAGGGTTGTAATGTTCTAGGGTTGCGCATTCCATTTGTTACCTTGTCAGGTTTGGGGTACAGATGGCGCACTTTAAGCTAGAAGGACTAAGGCCAACATATCTTGATGGTGTGCCTAGAATCAGTCTTGCACAGTTTTGAAGTTTATGCTGTCCAACAAACACACAATTTTACTGAGTAAGCATAAGCCATATCACAACCCAAAGGCTATCCTTGCCCTGGCTCCGCATGAATTTTTCCCCAAATCATAAACAACCCTGAGTAGCTTTTCATTACTAGTTTTGTTTCAGCCTGCATTCTTTGCAGCTTTTCAACCAGTTTAAAAGCATGCTTCAGCTCACATTTAAACTTCTTGCCAAAGCACACATTGGTTTCAGGCCGGCTGCCATTGCTGGAGACTATGAAGTGAACTCTCATCAGGAAGCTTGGCATTCTCACCAAATATGAGGTAATATGGAGCAAGTCCAGTGGATTTGTCCAGGTATTGTAGTGGTACTTAAACAGCACTTTCAATACTCCTTGAGAAGAATGAAGAGCTTTTCTGGGAGGTCCGGTGGCAAAATTAAATAAAGCTTCTCACCCATGGAGCGGTCATTAAGTTATTTGATTTGAATCAGGTTGGTGAGTGTCTTTTGGAATGGACGGCTGAAAAGGTGTTGTTTGTAGCACGAAATGTCTGGAAATGCCGGTGATCTGCTTGAGGTTTGAGGATGTAGTGAGTGTAGGAAAGTAGGATTCTTCTTATGGTTACCCCCACTTTTTGCTTGATAATTCACTGTTTTTGACTAGTCTGACTGGGATCCTCCTAATCAGGACCCCAGTCTATCTGCTTGCTCCTTTATATTGACATACATGTACCTTGGTACACTCCAGATTGGATACTGGGGTACCCTTATAAGTCCCTAGTATATGGTACTCATGTACCCAGGGCATAGGTCCCCCAGCGGCCTCTCATGGGCTGAAGCATGTATTATGCCACCCCTGAGAGGCCATGCAAAATGGAACTACTGGTCTGCTACTGGAACCTGTGTAAGCTGGTGCTTGCACCCCTTACTTAGATATAGGTTCACTATACTATTGATCACTACACTTAAAAATAAGCCACCCATGTAGAAGGCCTTATCATTCCTGAAGGCAGGGTGCTGGGTTTTATGTGAGAGGGTGCCCCTGCATGAGCAGAGCCTCTCTGCAGCCTACAGAGACCATTCTCCCAGGTTGTCTGTGACTCAGCCGGACATGTAGGTAGAGGTGCATTATAACCTCGCGGTAAATGCTATCTTGAAAACGGTCGCATAGCAACATATCGTGTTTGGTATCAAACACCTTGGAATCATACCTCCACACCGGTAACGGTGTGGGAGGTATGATTCCACCCTTCAGAAGTGAGCTTCATGGGGCCACTGGTCTATCCGGCGGAAGACTTCTCGACCCGGTCAGCACAAAATGGATGCTGCTGACCAGAGACACATTTCTGCCCTCTTGCTGCTGAGCCAAGCTCACGCAGAGGAAGGCAGCACAATAGGCATCCTGTCACAGGGAGGTGTGACCACCTCTTAGACAGGGTTTAGTGTATTGGGGCTTGGTGCACTTTGAGAGTTCCTGAAAGTCTGCAACTGGGGCACATTTGGTGTCCCTGTGCATAGTCCAGTTCAAACCAGTTCTGGGAGCCATTGGCTCCTACTCTGGCACAAAACTGGACAAAAGACATGGGAGTCACCTCCCTTCTGTCTTGCCCCTCCCCTAGGAGGGTCCCCATAATCTGTCCTACACTCTACAGTGGCTACAAAAGGGCTTACCTGGCTGTAAGACTTTAGATTTTACGTGGATAAGATTCTACAAGAAGAAACCACTGACCTTCGACCGTCTGGTCATACTGGACTTCGCTAGACCTCGACTGGGCTCAACCTTGTCCCCCTTTCTGTCCCAAGCTTAGTCTGTGCCCTTGCTCCATACAGGCTCTGTGCAGGACCTGTGTGCACTAAAGACAACTAAAGAATCTCCCTTGGAGTGAAGGAGTCACTCCCCTACCTTTGCAAGCACCTAACCACAACTGACCTGTCTACTGCTTCTGAGCTCCTGCGGACTCTGAAGATTTCAGCAACACTGGAGGTGGGTTTCTGAAAGTCCCGGAGGCTGATCTGCCCTCTCAGCAAGTTTGAGGCCAGTATCCCTCGTGGGGACTTCATAACCTGAACCCCTGTGCACCGCATCCATTGGCAGTTGCATATGCTTGTTGGCAATTCCCGAGCTTGTGCATTAGACTTCGTGTAGTCCTGACCCTGAGCAGTATTTTCATCAACAAACTCCGACCTCCTCACATTGAGTGCTCTGTACCGGGTTTCATGGCAGTTTGAGGAGCGTAACCAAACGGATTGTGGCACAGTGATATATTTCTTGAGAATATTGATGGGAATATTCATACAAGGTGAGCGGTGGAGTAGATGGTGTTTAAAGAGGATAGAATATTACGCAATGACGGGGTGGGGTTCCCAATGCTCAGACTAGGTAGTATTGGAACTCAGTTTACACTTCGAATGTAATGTAAGGAAGATCTCCATGTCTAACTCTAGAGATCATGCATCAGTGTGTAATGCTATTTCATTGTTAACAATTATGGCTTGTTGAGCAGAATAGGGTGAATAGAATGTTCAATAGGCAGGGTGGTATCACTGCTGAGACCACATTATGCAATTAGGGCCAGATGTAGGAAGCCTAATACTGGTCGGTAACGGCCGAAATTACCGAATTTTGGCCGTTACCGACCGGTATTAGGCTTTTCAGATGTAGGAGGCCACATTTCAGGATTCGGTAATTTACCGAATCAGTAATTTAAGAAATCAGTAAATTACCGAATTCTTAAAATAGCGATTCGGTAAATTACCGAATCTGTAATGTAGGGAGCACTCAAATGAGTGCTTCTTACATTTAAGGATTCATTATTTACCACCAACTATTAGTTGGTGGTAAATAACGAATTCCTTTTAAAAAGCAATTTTTTGCTTTTTATTCAGACATACAAGCCTTTAGGGCATGTATGTGTGCCACATGTGCACCCATGCACTATTCAGGGGTGCAACAGGGTGTCAATGTGACACCCTGTCACCCTTGAAAGGGTTCCCTCTATTACCGATTCGGTATTTACCGAATCGGTAATTCCCATTCATTCCTTTGGGCCTCCAGGCCCATAGGAATGAATGGGAATTACTGAATCGGTACGGTAAATACCGATTCTTAATTACCGAATCTTACCGATTCGTTAAATTTTACCGAAAAATTATCTACATTCCATTTGCCTATTCTTAAATACCAAATCGGTAAAATTTGGTATTTAAGAATAGGTAAATTGAGATTACCTACATCTGGCCCTTAGTCTTCTAATATACAATGTTAAATCAACTAATGAGACCAGGAATGTATTATTAAATATGTTTTGATTTTATGGTGATGTTATTTTTTTATTTTTCCTTATTTACAGCTCTGATGATGTCCGATGTGGGGACAAAACGCGGTGGCTGTTAATCTGTTAATTGGATATATAAGAATATATTGATGGCACTTCTGGAACTTGACTGAATCTGATATATGGTTCAGAATAAAGAAAATCAACTTCAACATTTTGTGTTTGAAAGAATACTTATGTGAATTTTCATTATCTGTCTGTTGAATAACACTAAAAATAGAAATTATTGAGATTTATGACTAGAATTAGCATGCTCCCTCTATGTTTTAGTCTTTATCTAGTGTATTAGAGGTTTTGACGGGGTACCTTAAGGAGGTTGAGTGTGTGCTTAGATTCTTAATTGTTCAAACTATTTATTTTGAGGGAACTACCTTTTGGTGCACACAAAGAGACCCTACACCATCTTTTGAGGGTAGAATTGCTCTGCGAGCTGGTACTTTGCAATCTTGCTCAAGGTCCACTTGCGACTCCTGGTCCTTTGGCTTGTGGGTCCTCCTGAGGGTCATCTTGATTTCTCTTGGGCTTTCCTGGTTGCTTCAGACATGCCCTGACTTCCCATTGCTTGATGAGTCCCCTGGATCTTGCTGGTTCACACCGTTACCTGCTTGACCTTCCTGCATGGGTTGCTTTTGCCAAGGCTTGTTGGTGCTTCAGCCGGACACCGACCCCTCAGCCACGACATCCTTCGTGGGACAGCTTGCATCTGGCTCCTGGTCATCCTCAACGTCTCTTGGTCCTCGTGGCTGCAGAGTCAAGCATCCCCTTCTTCGCACCTGAAGCACCCTCCATCGGTGGGCATTAGTCTACTGAGCCCCTGGTCACTCTGAAGTGAGCCAGACTCTGTCCCCTCTGCTTTCAGGTTCCGTCCTTCCAGAATCCAGGCATGGATTCCTCCGGACCCTTTTCACCTTCACAGCAGCAGTACTCCTTCACAGCCCTCCATTGAGAACGATGGCAGTTTCCAACACCACTTCAGACCTATGCACCCGGCTCCTCTGGGATTTGTAACTCTGGTACTACGGTATCCACGAGTGGGGTGGCTCTCTAACCTCTTAAGTTCCAAAAGGTTTGCTTGAAGTCCTTCTAGAAGGGTCCTTAAACTTTAAAATTGCAACCGCGACTTTCCCATTGAATTGTACGGAGCCCGCCGTCGTGTTAGCACACTGCACCCATCCTCCTTGGGGTCCCTAGCTACTCACCTGGGGGGGTTCCTTGGGGTCCCAGAGATTCTATGCGCTCCAGACCTTGTCTTGATCCCAGTCGTGATTGTTATACACTATTTTAGTATATGGTTTGGTCTCGCCCTGGAGCCCACTGTGTATTGTGCTACTTGCAACTATTCTATTGATCTCATATTGTGTGCTTTGTGTTCGATCCTCGTGTAGAGGATAGTAGAGAGTGTTATATTAATAAATATATATTTTTATATAACTACTGTGTGGTTCCCTATTCATTTATTCATTCAGGAGGCGATATTCTGGCAAAACAAGCTGCTTTACTTTCTTCAAGATTAAGCCTGAAGTCTGCTCTCCACAGCTACCACTAGGATAGCTTTCTAAAGGTTAGCTTTGACCTCATACATCATAAAGGTCGTCTGAACTGGTCCAAGGTGCCCACTTTAATTAGTGGACAGCATATACCAGGCCAACTTCTCACAGTAGGTGCACAGTGTGCTGTGTGTTGCCCGCATAAGCATGGGTGTTGCAGAGTGTGAGAATAGAGGCAGCTACAAATGCAGGTATACATGTGGAGTACAGCAAGATGGCTACATGCTTAGTTCAAACTTTGCTTTTTAGTGTGACTCCTGAAAGTTGAGTCTAGGATATTGTAAGACATTAATAGAGGGACAGAATATTGAAAGGTTAGTATCTATAGATTTTCTATACCTACCTTAATATCTGTGCAACCTGACGAGACAAATAACAACAACGTACTTAGGTGTTGAGTTAAGAATAGTAAATCTATTCTTTCCTCTGTGCACTCACCTTTCAATATTTTGTCCTTCCATATTTTGCCCAGTACATTAGTGCACATGACTGCTTGAGGGTGCAGACCTTTACAAAATGTTAGCTTTAATAGGAGAAAGCTCGTTGATTCTCTCAGATGAGCTTGTTTGGTAATATGTTTGTAAATGGAGCAAAGGAGGACAGATTGGTGCTCATGGCATTGGCAAGGGCTGATAGTGTATGGCATTAGGATTGGGTCAATTTTTGCCACCTTTTGATTTTTTGGTGGCCTACACACAATATGCAAACCCTATTTTGTCCAGGCTTTTGTCACAAAAACAAATAATATGCCATCTGTGTAGCCATGCATTATTTGGCTTAAAACTGTGATATATATATATATATATATATATATATATATATATATATATATATATATATATATATATATATATATATATATATATATATATAAACCTTTGATTTTTTAGTGAATATTTACATACATATCATATATTTTTCAGTGAATTTCAAAAGTCTTTTCAAATTCTATTTTTAAAGTATTATGTCTCTGCATTGTTTAGTTTTGTGAGTTAATAATAACAATAATAAATACATTTTTATTCAAAAGTAATCACAACCATAAAAGATAAAAGAAGACATTCTGTAAAAAGAACATTACAGTTATAAATCGTTACAAAAGCTGTGCAAAAATCGCAAAGTCCAAGCAACCATCAGTCACATCTTGGTCTTCTTGATCTAAAAGCAGCCCTCAGGAAATTTGTGGTACAAAAGGAGGTGGTGATGGACGGAGCATCTGAATCAATCAAACACTCACACCCAGTCAAAAGATCTGGGTTTAATCCATCACCGTTCTTTAGCCCACTCTCCCACCCCAGTTCAGATATGGCTATATGCAAATCAGTCTGACCCTGTGCCTCATGGGAACAGTCCAACCCGAACTGCCAAGCTTCCGAGGACCGGTTTCTGGCATTCCAGCCGTCTTCAGCCCGGCCCGCTTAAATCCAGTGGCAAAGTGAGCAAGGGACTCACGTCTGAGCATACCCTGCCACACTTATGGCGGCCAAAACCGGTACAAAAGGGGTGGTGATGGACGGAGTATCTGAATCAATCAAACACTCACACCCAGTCAAAAGATCTGGGTTTAATCCATCACCGTTCTTTAGCCCACTCTGCCACCCCAGTTCAGACATAGCTATATGCAAATCAGTCTGACCCTGTGCCTCATGGGAACAGTCCAGCCCGAACTGCCAAGCCATGAATGTATGTATGTCACCCAAAGGATATCCTGGCGCTTTGACTTATCCAGACCAGCACAAACGCCTCACTACACTGCCCTGGGGAACAGATGGGTCTTCAGGCCTTTTTAAATGAGCAGAGTTCCCCCATGCTCCTTAGAGTCAATGGCAGGGAGTTCCAGAGTTTGGCCGCAGTGTATCCAAAAGAACGGCCTCCCATCCGACTCCTCCGGATCTTAGGAACTGTGACCAAATAGGCAGATGAGGAATGAAGGGTTCTAGAGGTCGAGTACCAGGAGAAAAGCTCTTGTAATGGGACAGGGCCTTGATCACGGAGGGCCTTGAAAACTATACATAGCGATTTAAAACAGATGCGCTGATAAACAGGTAACCAATGAAGGTCCTTAAGCACCAGGGATGAAGAAGATGATCGCAGACGAGAGAGGGCCAGTTTAGCGGCCATATTCTGAATACGCTGTAGTTTACTGATCAGAGTCCCAGGAGCACCCAGAAGCAGTGCATTGCAGTAATCCAACTTACTGAGGATAATACTGCGCACAACTTCCGTCTAGCTTGGGCAGGGAGCATAGGGAGAATTTTGCGCAAATTGCGAAGCAGCATCATACAAGTGGCAATGGTTTGATTTACAAAAGCATTCAGTTGCAGATTGGATCTGATCGTGACACCCAGGTTGCGGGCTGAATCTGCCGCCGCAACTGTACCCTGGAAAGTGATGGGCCAAAAATCCACCGGCAGAGGCCGAGAAATGCGATCCAGAGAGCAGTGTAACACCTCCGGTTTTCGAACCATTAAACTGGAGGGAGTTGGTACGCAGCCAATTCGCAGTAGGTGTCATACAACGATGAAACATCTCCTGAGACACAGCTTCTTCCCTTCCAGTGAAAAAATAAGCTGGGTATCATCGGCGTAATTAACGACCGAGATACCAAAAGATTTAATCAGCTTAACTGGGGGCGAAGATAAAGGGCCCTGGACCGGAAACAAGCTTCCGAGGACCACTTTCTGGCATTCCAGCCGTCTTCAGCCAGGCCCAATTGAATCCAGTGGCAAAGTGAGAAAGGGACTCACGTCTGAGCATACCCTGCCACACTTATGGCGGCCAAAAGCGGTACAAAAGGGGGTGGTGATGGACGGAGCATCTGAATCAATCAAACACTCACACCCAGTCAAAAGATCTGGGTTTAATCCATCACCGTTCTTTAGCCGACTCTGCCACCCCAGTTCAGACATGGCTATATGCAATCCACCTTTCATCCCAATAATTTGCTGATAGGCCTGCCACATTCCATGAAATGAGGCTTAAGTCTTTCCTGGTAAAATGACTTAAAAAGGGAGTTCTAGGGCCTGTAAAAGTGTCTGTGGCCCCATTGGGAAATGACCTGCTAAGTTGATGCTCTAAATTTAGTGGAGGCGGGACCTTGATATTTTCCGCTTCCCGGAAGGGCAACCCTAGTGGAAGGTCCTGAGGAGTACTTTTGTTGTTGCTCTCTGGGAGTCAATCCGGGTCATTAAGATCTACCAGAGGAGCATAACAATTTAAAGAAGATGCCTGAGGCTCGCCCAAGGGGCATTCTAACCCAACACAGGCAAAAGGCTGATCCCTGATTGGGATACTCTGAGAGGGTCTGTAGAAGAAGCCCAGTGGTAGAGGTTTAATACTGGATTCAGGTGGAGGCGTGGCCAACAGCATGGCAGAGTGAGTCGGGTGCCTCTGCTGCTCCGGCGAGTCGATCGAAATCCGGCATGAAAACGGAGTCCACAAGTCCCGTTTCAGACAGCGAAGAAACACTGAAGGTTCCGACGTACCATTGAGAAGAGGAACATTGGGCACGGAGGCGCTAAATTAAGTTGAATGGGTGGATCGACCCGCTTCGGAACATCGCAGAGTCGGATCCAAGATGGTGGCCCGCTGACGCCGAGACCGGAGCACACAGACCGGGGCCGGCTGACGCTGGGTTCGAGAAGCAGCGGCGTGGGAAGGGCATTGGTGCTGCGGTACCGGCTTTGAACCAATCCGGGCGGCCTGAAGTATCGACGGAGCTCCGGCGGATGATTGCGGGCCGCACTGCAAAGACGTGTACCGGTGGCAGAGAGAGCCGGGACTGCAGGCCTGACGAGGTAGGCCAGGGTGGTGGAGGGGGACGGCGCCTGCACCAACCCGGACGACAGAGCCGCCCCAGGACGGCACTGCAGCTGGGGCTTGCGAGGGAGGAGAGTGGCAGTCTGAGGGCCAGACCAGGAGTGAGGCCGGTGCGGCAGTCAAGGATCCGGCCATGGGATCTGCAGCAGTGGGGACCGGCCTGGCGCTTATTGCGGCTTCTCGCCCCCTGCCCCGGGGGCTGGCCTCCCAACATCATCATCCCCCCCACCCCCCTCTGTGAACGGAGCCCTGGAGGAGAATTTTGAGCCGTAGCCCAAGGGAGGCGGACAGGGCTTGATTGGGAGCATGGAAGGCTTGAAAGAGGCACGGAGACGGGGAGATTCATAGAGGCCTAGTGCCGGAGGAGAGGAGATACCTTGACAGCCTCTAGAGCTCCAGGGACACGCTAGTACGCCGGAGGTGCCCCGGAGCCCGCGACCTGATCTGCCTGGAGGGTTGGGCCCCCTGCCTTGAACAACATCTTGCCGATGGTCCGGGTTTAAGCCACACGCGAGGAAGCGGCCCCGGGGAACTGCACTAGGCCTGGCCACGTAGAGCTCGAGTTGACGGCCGGAAGCTGCTGGACGGCCTAGCGGAGGAGGAGACCTGATACGGGGGTCCTTGGCGATACATAGCCCTACGGGGGGCAGAATGGGGAAAAAGGAGGCAGCCACAAGGACCCTGTGACAGGGGACCCCGGACCGCTATGCTACACCCCCCCTCCACAGAGACGGAGCTCCCGGGCCCACGCTCGGACACAACACTACTGCTGGAGGCCATACATGCGTCGAGGGAAGATATTCAGGCATCTCGTGCAGCACTGGAGATCAAGATTGGAGAGGTGGGCTCCGAGGTCACAGTATTACGGCAGGACTTTCGCAACCTGACGGAGAGGGTTACTACGGCGGAAACCAGGTTGGGTGAAGCCGAAGATACAATACACACCCTGAAGAAGGATGTGACGGAGCTCCAGGCCTCACACAAACAACTCCAATGGAAGGTGGATGACGTGAAAAACAGGGCCCGACGAAATAATCTCCGCTTTGTGGGCTTTAGAGAAGGAATTGAAGGGAACAACATGGCGGGGTTCTTGCACTCCTGGCTGCAGAAGGCTTTCCCGGCGGCGTCCTTCTCGAACTGCTTTGTGATAGAAAGAGCGCACAGGGCATTGCTGGCGAAGCCACCGGTGGGGGAGAGACCGAGGCCGGTGGGGGAGAGACCGAGGCCGGTCATTGCCCGCTTCCTGAACTTTGCGGATCGGGATCTGATATTGAGAGAAGCCAGAAAGCTGGGGGAGATCCGCATGGAGAACTCACAGATTATGATCTTCCCAGACTACAGCCAGGAGGTGCAGAAGCAGCGACGTTCCTTCGACATGGTGAAGGCAAAGTTGAGGGACTTACATATCCAGTATATGCTGCTCTTCCCGGCAAAGTTGAAAGTCATATATAAAGAAAAAGCCTACTTTTTCACCCACCCGGAAGACGCATGGCAGTGGTTGGAGGAGCGCCTCTCCTTCCGGAGACCGGAGGTGGGGAAACGCGGAGCGGCGATGGACTCGACTACCAGAGGGGCCCAGTGGGAGCAACCGAAGACACAGAGACCAAGGAGTACGCGAGGCAGTAGGAGGGTGAAGACAATGCCGTATCCCACGCACGGTTTGAGCGGTCGACAGAGGCGGAGGTCAGCGTCCCCCAAACTGGGGGATCAAGCAGGATCTAGGTTTCGCTGCCTGGCCGGTGATGCCCACTCAGACAGGGATGAAGAACCCAGTGGTGACATAACTGACACTGAGGATGCAAAGGCGCAGTCAATGCACCCGCTGGTTGCGGCAATCAATGAGATGGAACAGGAAACGGTCAGGAGGCTGGGGCCTCACCAGACGACTTACAGGACTCGCATTCTTGAACTTGGGACTGAATGGACGAACGAGATGCGGCTCATGCCGGATGGCACGCAAGTTGTTTTACCCCTTATAACTTATTGCTTGATTGCTAATTGGGGCACATTATCCAATGGTGTGTAACTACAGGCGGAGGGAGAGTTATATGCTTTGTGGATAGCATTTCTCGGATAGGTTTGTAGGGGTTTCTTAGGGTGGGCGACAGACCTTCTCCGCCTGAAAGTCCTATACGTGACCTGTTGCGCAGATGGGACATGAGGGGGGAGCGGTGGGGAGGGGGGAGTTGGGGGACTGCACTGTTGTTTGTTGCATGGGGACACTTGGGGGGGATTCGGATGTGAGAACCAGAATTTTTGCTTGGGATGGGAGTTAGGGGAGGGGGGGTTTGTTATAGCATGGCATGATGGTCATACAGGCCCAAGACCTGGTTGCCCCGCCTACACGCACTTTAAGAAACAACATTGAGATGCAGGCCACGATGTCGAATCACCATACAGAAGAGACTCTGGCTCAGATAGGGACTAATATACTGACATGCAACGTTAACGGACTCTGCAGTAAGATTAAATGGGGGCTGGTCAATAATTATGTGAAGAGGGAGGGACCTGATGTAGTGTTGCTACAGGAAACTCACCTACAGGGTACCAAATGCACTTTTCTGGCTAGGGGGCACTATAAAGTTCTCGCACATGCAGGGTTCTCCACGGGCTCTAGAGGGGAAGCCATACTCGTAAAGAAGAACCCTCCTTTTCTGGTGGCGCAGACCTGGGTAGATCCACAAGGGACGTACGTTGGGGTCAGGGGAAGGTGGGGACGGCGGGAATACACGCTTATCTCGGCCTATGCTCCGCCCAAACTGCAGGCAGGTACACTAAGGGCAGTTAAACAACAAAGGTACCAGAGGGTCTTAAATGAAAACGCCCAAAAGTAAAGAAGACTAACCGAGAACCCACAATTTCACACAGATTGTGTCACAGAGAGCTCTCCAAGGATGAGGAAAAATACCCATCAGTCACCATTCGGATCCGCCCTTCATCATTTGGGATTTTGTCCGTACCACCCGTCAGAGGTTATTAATGCTCTACTGGGAGGTCAACCCGGTGGTAGGGGGTACCCTCCGTCAGTGTTAGAGACGACAGTGTGGTATACCACTCGATGTTGGTGAGTGGCCAGTAAAGTGGGACTGGGGTGTGCAGTGCAGAAAAAGTGTGAAAGAAAAGAAACCAAGAAAAAGTGTGTTTAAAATTGGTTTTGAAAAAGCACTTAACAAAAGTTTATTCCAGGTGTGCTTGCCATACCAATGTTAAAAATAGTGCAACCTTAAGCTGACTATTTATGAAGACAGCCTATGGTAAGTGTGGTCATGTGGTCGACTAGTTTCAGCAATATGGGGACTATTGCGTCCTTGCTTTCATCAGGACCAGATTTACAATAAAACTACTGCACCAAGATAAGAATGTGAATCAAAATGTAGAACTAACACCCAAGAAAACATAAACAAGTGCACACAGTCACCTGAATGCTTCGGGTGCCCTTACAGTCTGTGCACGTCACTAAATCTGTAAGGCAGGCTGGCCTCACCCCACCTGGCAGAGGCTCAGGGAGAAATGAAGCACCGCTCTAACCGTCGGTACTCCTGGCCGGAGGACGCCGGCCAGGAGTACCGACGGGTAGAGCGGTGCTTCATTTCTCCCTGAGCCTCTGCCAGGTGGGGTGAGGCCAGCCTGCCTTACAGATTTAGTGACGTGCACAGACTGTAAGGGCACCCGAAGCATTCAGTTGACTGTGTGCACTTGTTTATGTTTTCTTGGGTGTTAGTTCTACATTTTGATTCACATTCTTATCTTGGTGCAGTAGTTTTATTGTAAATCTGGTCCTGATGAAAGCAAGGACGCAATAGTCCCCATATTGCTGAAACTAGTCGACCACATGACCACACTTACCATAGGCTGTCTTCATAAATAGTCAGATTAAGGTTGCACTGTTTTTAACATTGGTATGGCAAGCACACCTGGAATAAACTTTTGTTAAGTGCTTTTTCAAAACCAATTTTAAACACACTTTTTCTTGGTTTCTTTTCTTTCACACTTTTTCTGCACTGCACACCCCAGTCCCACTTTATTGGCCACTCACCAACATCAAGTGGTATACCACACTGTCGTCTCTAACACTGACGGAGGGTACCCCCTACCACCGGGTTGACCTCCCAGTAGAGCATTAATAACCTCTGACGGGTGGTACGGACAAAATCCCAAATGATGAAGGGCGGATCCGAATGGTGACTGATGGGTATTTTTCCTCATCCTTGGAGAGCTCTCTGTGACACAATCTGTGTGAAATTGTGGGTTCTCGGTTAGTCTTCTTTACTTTTGGGCGTTTTCATTTAAGACCCTCTGGTACCTTTGTTGTTTATCAGTTCTTCTGGGGATAGTACCCAGAGCTTGGTCTTTAAACTTCCCCTAGGTCCTCCCCCACCGTTTTGTTCTGTTACACTAAGGGCAGTCACTGATATCCTCATGGCCACGTCAGACACCCTACAAGTGTTGGAAGGTGGCTTCAATTATGTAATGGACCCAGTGGCAGATAGGACTGGGGATAGGGCTAGTACCCCGACACCTACCTTGCTTTCCTGGACGATCAGTACGCTGGGATTGGTGGATGTGTGGAGATGGCTCGATCCGGTGGATAAGACATACCCGTTCTTCTCTGGAGCACACAATGTGTACTCCCAGTTAGATTATATCTTTATGGCTCAGCATGCGCTTCATGTACAGGATTCGGCAGCACATCAGGCGAGAGGTATATCGGACCACTCACCCCTAATGCTAGTGGTTGGGAAGGGAAAGGCCGAGAGGAGCGCGACCTGGAGACTGACGGCATGGGACCTCCAGAATGCGGACATACTTAAGGGCCTACGGACGTGAAAGTTTACATTGCTGAAAATGAGGGAACAACCGAGTCCCGGGTGGTGCTTTGGGAAGCACTGAAGGTGGTCCTGAGAGACAGAGCCTAGAATAGATTGGCGGGGAAACGGAGGAGAGTGCAAACGGAAGTTCGAGCACTGGAAGCCCAAATCCTGGCCCTGGAGCGAGAACACCAGCTCACTAGAGATGTGGGGGTTTAACAAAGACTCTCAGATGTGCAGCGTCAGTATAGAAGCGTAGTGACGGGAGAGGCTGATTCTCAGGCTTTGGCGACTTTGCATTGCCTATATGACATGGGGGATGAGTCTGGGAGGTTGTTGGCGTGGCTTATTCGGAAGGAAAGAGATGCGAGTTGGGTGGAGGAGGTGAGAGACGGTCAGGGGAGACTGGTGCAAACAGATGAACAGATAGCTGGCGCCTTTGCGAAGTATTACAGAGTCTTCTATGACGCCAGGGATCTGGGGTCACGGGAGGACTCGATGCAGTACATGGCCCACATTGATCTCCCGTTTTAGCGGAGGAGGATCAACGTGACTTGGATGTAGACATTACACTAGACGAAATAAAGAGAGCCCTCGCCAAGCTTCGGGCCGGGAAGTCCCCGGCCCTAATGGTTTCCCGGCGGAATTCTTTAAAAAGAAAGTGGACTTACTGGCCTGCCATTTTTTGGGGCTCTTTGAGGACGCAGCACATGAGGGTGAGCTCCCGCCGGACCTTCGACTGGCAACAATCATCCCAATCTACAAGGAAGGTAAACCGGCAGACGACTGTGCATCGTATCGCCCCATTTCCCTCTTAAATGTTGAAGTGAAGCTCCTAGCGACGATCTTGGCCCTCCGAATGCGGCGGGTGATATTTGAGCTTGTTCACCTTGACCAAACAGGCTTCCTCCCGGATCAGGCGACTAGATTAAATCTTAGGTGGACACGTAATTGGCTAATGGAGGTGACTGATAGACGGGACCCGCACCTGTTCTTGTCCCTCGACGCAGAAAAAGCGTTCAACGCAGTTCACTGGCTTTTCCTTGAAGGGGCTCTGGAGCGGTTTGGCTTCGGGCCCAAATATCGGAAATGGGTGAAATTGTTATACACCGATCCCAGAGCGAGAGTTAGAGTCAACGGTGTGATGTCTGAGGATTTTGCAATAAAGCGGGGGACCAGGCAGGGGTGCCCACTGTCTCCTCTGCTGTTCGCTCTCACGATAGAGGTACTGGCATGTGCAGTCCGACAGAATGGAGACATTAGGGGATTTCGAATAAGACCAGCGGACGCGGTGGAGGAAAAAATATCGTTGTACGCCGAAGATATCCTCTTATATATTACACACCTGGACACTACGATCGCAGCATTATTCTCTGAACTGGATAGCTATGGGGCCCGAGCGGGATATCGGATAAACTGGCACAAATCGATCCTTTATGACCCTCAGGGACGGGAGGAGTGGCCAGGGATGCCGGGAACGCTACAGACGACGACTGAGGGCTTTGTCTACCTTGGAATATATGTGGCGCGGGACACTAACCGCTCCTATGACAGAAACATTAAGCGAGTACTAGTCAACTTTACGGAGGATGCGGCGCGGTGGAGGATGCTCCCTCTTACAATTCTGGGCCGTGCCGCCATGTTTAAAATGATAACGCTCCCGAGGTTTCTTTACGCCTTCCAGAATGAATACTTCCCCGTCCTGCGCCAGGTGTTCCGAGAAATAAACGTAGAATTGAGGGCCTTCCTATGGCTGAGGAAACAGCCTCGGGTGGCGCTGACGACCCTACAAAGACACCAGTCAGTGGGGGCGTCTCGCTGCCCAACATAGAAGTGTACTATTGGGCGGAACATTTGGCACCAATCAATGAGTGGATACATGCCCCTGCGGCACACCCCACTTACGCGCTAGAGCGGCACGGTATGGAGAACCGCACCTGCATCCATTACCTGTACGGGGGCAAGGGGAGAGGTAGGCTGCTTCCGGCCACCAGGGTTACTCTGGGGACATGGGAACGGGAAACAAAGGCCATGGGATGGGAACGGAAACTGACAAGGCAAATACCACTGTGGTGGTGAGCTTGGCTGAGGGAACTCAATAAGTTGAGGGGCTTCCAGAGATGGGACGATATTGGCATCTCGTCGCTGGGAGATGTCATGAAAAACGGAGAATTACAGTCATTTCAGTCACTTAGGGCGAAATACGGGCTGCGTCATACGCAACACTTTAAATATGTACAGCTGAGGCACGCCTGGAGGGCGGAAGGGACTCTGACTGGATCCCTCCCAGAGTATGCACCACTGGAGGGCCGTCTTCTGCAGGAACAGATACCGAGTAGAGCGGTTTCATTGACATATAGAACGCTGATGAATAACATGCCAGATGGGCTGGAACATCTTAGAAGCGTCTGGGAACAAGAGGTAGGGGAAATGGACGCGGTGGATTGGGACACGGTCCTGATGCACCCGAGAGAGGTAACGATTAAGTCCAGTTTGCGCCTTATTCAATATAATGTCCTCCATAGGACTTACTTTGATAGAGTGCGCTTACACAACATGGGGAGGGCGACTGAACTGTACTGCCTGAGATGTGGTCGCGACAGGGGGGACTTCTATCACACCATTTGGTCCTGCCCGGAAATTCAGACTTACTGGGGAGAGGTCTTAAGAGAGCTGGGAGAGGTGTTGGAGATTACTTTGCCATTAGACCCCAAACTGGTACTGCTGGGGATGACCAGTGATGTAGACCTGAGTCGCCCACTGTTGATCTTCCTTATGTTGGCCTTAGTGGTAGCCAAGAGAGATGTGGCAAGGAGATGGGGGGGTACCCACCCTGCCGCAGCTGGAAGAATGGCGGAGGGGTCTGGATATATACATGGCAGCCGAAAGGGTCACGTATAAGGCACAAGGATGCCCGAAAAGGTTTGGGAGATTCTGGGGCAAATGGCGCCGTTACCATGGCCTGGACGGGGGACTCTGATCTGGCGGGAGTGAGCCGGCAATTACTCTTGGACGGGAGGGACGGGAGCTAGAGTCTTTAATGATAAATCCAAATGGGAGTGGGAGGGAGATCTGATCATATTGGGGAAAATGAAGGATTGTGAATTGGCTATGCCAATGGAAGAGGGAGGGCGGGGGGCTGAGGGGAGCTTTATGATTCTTAATGACATGCTTGTTATGTGTTTGCAGAATCAAATATTTATACAAATATTAAAAAAATAAAATAAACTGGATTCAGGTAAGTAAATCTGGGAAGAGCACCTCAGACTATTTCATACCATTTCTGGATATCTGATGGTGACGATCGCACAGTCTCTCTCATTACATTGCTGGGTAGGCCCTATCCAGGAGACCATCCGAGCCATCAGGATATGCCAGTGGTCTGCATCATTATATCTGGTATGTGTGCCTAACCAGTGTGAGACCTTGTTGATCAATTGTCCTATTGTTTCCTGGCTGGAGGAGCCAGGCCTTGGACAGGCTGGAGGGAGGTTAATTACAGGTAAAGGAGGGCTAGTGTTGGCAGGGCCTAGGGCCTGCATAGCTACTATGGGGGAGCATGTTGGGAGATACTGGCTAGTGGAGGCTAATCCCTTACCACTAGGGCAGTGGTCTTCAAGCTCTGTGGTGTCAAGACCCCCCTGAGTACAATATTTTACAGTCAGGCCCCCCCCTTAAATTTTCATGACAGTGGATGAATCCAAGCATATGAAGGCTTACTTAATCTCTGGCACATTGGGAATCCCACTAGGGCAAAAGCCCCATACATGTCTCCTCTAAAAAGTGCCACCCTGACCTTTCCTAACAAAGTACTACCCTAAAAACTCTCTACATCTCCACCCTAGGACAGCTCCTCTGCTAAGGCGGAGGAATGTTGCCCAACAGGAAAAATAAAATGATAATAACAGCATGTTTTTATCATTTTATTTTTCAGTACTCCTCCATAGGGGGCGGGTGGGCTGGAGTACCCAGAGAGCAGGAAGAGAAGTGGTGGAACGCTCAAGTGTGAATGACGGTTTGGCTGGCCGCCTTGTGCTGGCCAACCAGTCATACACACTTGGTATATTCTCCACCGGGCTGTGTTGCACACAGAGCCTGGGTGAGGAACATACCCAGGCTCCCAGCCCCCTTCTGAGCGCCGAACCACGGCACTCAAAACAACCAGGATGCCGCTATGAGCAGCGTCGTGATTGGCTAGGGGAATCTGAAGCCTGGCTGCTTCCTGCATTGAAGAGGACAGAGGAGAAGCGGCAGCCGGCAGGTAAGTTGAATTTTTTTCCTTTTTATCTTTTTAATCCCCTCCCTTGCCCCACCCCTTCTGCCCGTAGTAGCCGCAACATATTTCCACCCAAGGTCTCACCTAGGCAAAGCCCTATCTTGACTTCATATGCAAAGCACCTCCCAGACACCACCTTCAAAGCTATACCCTATCCCCTTTCTTCCGAATGCCACAGAAGTGTACTTCCCCAGGAGAAATGCCCTGAGCCGTAAGTGCTCAGGCCGCAGTAGCATCCTCACCTATGAAAGATCCCTTAGTTTGCCATTGCCTGAGCCGCTGCATGTATTCTCCCTCAGTCTATATTCCCTAGGCAACAAGCAACCAAAAGTATCCATATTCATAGTTAGCTCCTTTGATTGTAGCAACTGGTAACTATATATTTGCCTTGTTCTGAAACTTGGACACAATCAAGCCACATAAATACCAACAACAAGGAAATAACTTGACTCTGGGTGAGGGAAGAGGCAGGACTTTCCTTCCGTGGGTGACATGGTATACAGACAAAATATTGAGTCCAAAATATAGAATTGTACTAATATAGAAGTCAAAATATAGTAAAATAAAATATCGAATGTAAGGTAAGTAATTTAATATCGATTTACATAAATATAGAAAGTCAAAATATCAAAGTAAATAATATAGGTATTAAATATATCGATTTTTTAATAATGTAATTTTTTTTAAGTGTTTTGTCTATTAGTATATGTGTGAAAAGTGTAGATTTATTTTATAATTTATTTTAAGTTATGAATTTTATGGTATTTAATTTTTGCGTAATTTAATTCTGTAGCGGGTTGTGGCTTTATAGGGGAATAGGGTGGGAAGTAATTTAATTATAATTAATTAAATATTTAAATGTATTTATTGGTATTTATTTTGAATTCATTGTTAATTAATTTTTAATTGGTAATTAAATAAATGTTAATTGGCAATTAATTTTTATTAATTGATCAATTGATAATTATGTTAATTTTATTAATTTATTTTCCGTAGTGGGTTGTGGGTTTATAAGGGAATAGGGTGGGAAGTAATTTAATTATAATTTATTAAATATTGTAATTTATTTATTGGTATTTATCTTAAATTAATTGTTAATTAATTTTTAATTGGTAAATAAATCAATGTTAATTGGTAATTAATTTTTATTAATTGATTAATTGATAATTATGTTAATTTTATAAATGTATTTCCCGTAGCGGGTTGTGGGTTTATAGGGGTATAGGGTGGGAAATAATGTAATTATAATTCATTAACTATTTTAATGTATTTATTGGTATTTATTTTGAATTAATTGTTAATTAATTTTTAATTCCTAATTAATTAATTGGTAATTAGTAATTAATTTGTATTAATAGGTAATGAATTTTAATAATGATTTTTTTTTGTATTTTTAATTGATTAATTATTATATTATATTAAATTGATAATTACTTTTAATTAATTATTTATTGGTATTAATATTTAATTTATTGTTATTAATATATGAAGTATTTACTTTCCCTACTGGAGTGGGAATAGTAATTTTTACCCCTACGCTATCCAACGCTTTCCCTACTGTGGCACTCACTGGAGTGGGAATACTAATTTTTACCCCTACGCTATCCAACGCTTTCCCTACTGTTGCACTCTCTGGAGTGGGAATAGTAATTTTTACCCCTACGCTATCCAACGCTTTCCCTACTGTTGGACTCACTGGAGTGGAAATAGTAATTTTGACCCCTACACTATCCAACGCTTTTCCTACTGTTGCACTCACTGGAGTGGAAATAGTAAATGTTACCCTTCCCCTATCCTACAGTAAAAATATTGTATATTTTTTATTAATATTATGTTAATATATATATATGTTTTAAAAAATAAAAATGTATGTTTTTTTATAACTTAAATTAATTATTTCATAATTTTAAGGTTATTCAAGTATTTTTAAGTATATTTTAGTTAATTATTTTTTATATTTAATTAATTATAAAAAAAATTTAAGGCATTTAAAAAAATCGATTTTTGACTAACTATATTTTTTTAAACGATATTTTTGATCCAATATTTTTGTACTTACCTGTTTGTAGATAGGAATTTGATATTTTGTCATTCTATATTTTGTCATCGATATTTTGGGTATTCTATATTTTGGTATTCTATATTTTGTCAGTGATCCGTAAAATATGCGTCAGTTAGGAAAATGGCCACCAGTCACCATTCAACCATTATTCCAATCTGTTTCTCATTCATGATGCCACTTAACACATTTCTATTAGAAATAAAGATGCACCTGACTATAAGTGGATTTATACATTCAAGAAACAAATTCGTTATTATTAAAAGCAAATTTGACAGAAACACGAATATCAGATGCAGCTTGTAAACAATTGCCTCTGTGCATATGTAGTGAACTTTGCTTTTACACACTCCTGAATTTCACGGTTTTGTGTTCACATAATTTTTATAACAGTGATGAGTTCTCAGCTTGGCTTACTTCTTTAAAAAACCTGTGAGAGTGTAAGGAGCGAGTGAATGAAAGGTATATCAACGAAGTTTGGGGCACATTTCAGCAAAATTGTAATCTTGAACTCTTGACAGTATCTTAATTTTGTTTTAATATTATGCAAAGATTTGCACTGGCGAAGAAAATGGCTCAAAAATCACTGGTGGAGCACACTTTTGCACCAAAATATGTATCAACTGATCAGAGTCAAAACAACACTTCCAGGTTTTGACTTTCAAAGACTTGCAATTCGTTCACCTGTCTGCTCCGCGCAAGTCTTTTTTCACTAGAACATATATAGCTGTGTGAGTTTTGCACTGGTTGGTCAGTGGTAAAAGTTTAAGGCAGACTTCAACCAAATGTATGTAATGTGACCTTTATATAAATATTTTGTCTTAGGCAAAGATGACACAAAGAGTTGGTAAAATTATTGCAACACATATAGAAAGCATCTACAACTTACTAATAATTTTCGTTACGCCAAAGAGTGTTTGCCAAACAAAACTTTCCCCATACATTACTTCTATTCCACTGTTACCTTGATATACAGGAATGCTTTTGTAGATGGTAATGGCCCTGAGACATTGCTACAATTCCTGTACTACCTGTAAAGGTTACATTGCATTGGGGGAGGGGGGATGCAGCAGCTTTACGGCATCAACATGGGTGAAGATTTTGAATTTTCTGTCTTTGCTAAAGGAGTCCTATACTAGCCAAAAAGGATAATCCATTTAAGGACTTGTTTCTACTGGGTGTTGGCAAGTCTTCATGGTCTTGTAGCGTATGGGTTGGCTAGTCTTAACTCTTTGAAGGATGCCTAAGGCACCATCAACCACTTTCGGAGGGTAGTTTTCATAGATGCAACCCAGCCAAACAGAGTTTTATGCTCACCAGCAGTACATAAACTCTGAAGAATTTTGTAGGCTTTGAAATAATGCAGCCAAGGATGGAAGACCCTTAATGGAGTGGCAAAAGTTGATACAATCTGAGTCCGTGTTTGCCTGTTTCTGCAGCTGCACTACAATGCCAGCTTTCAGACAGTAAGAGGATTCTCCTAAGAAAAAAAAGAGGAATTCTAAGTTCATAAGATTAAATCTGAGACAGGAAAAGTGTCTGCTGTGCAATTGGAGGCAATAGAGACACTAGCGTTTTGGGTCAGTTCAAGTGTGGTTGAACTCTTGGAGCTAGTAGCGGATGTAGATGTTTGAATACTTTTCAAATCTGTTAACACGGATGCTGATTTTCTTGACATATTTTGTGATTTTTTTCAGATAAGAATGCTGCAAATCCATACATTTCAGGTCAAATGAAGGAGTGTTGCTGGTCGAAAGCGATTTCAAGTGTGTCTTCTTGCTTCATGTTGTAGCATCTATTCACTTTTACATTATATTTTGAAATCGTTCTATATCATGTTCATTGTCAATTGTAGAAAAGAACTGACATTAATATAAAAATGAGAGTATTGTGGCTTCAATACTTGGAGGAAAAGAGTGACAAACATCTGCAATAGTTTGTAGATTTAAGAGGACAAGTGATACATTGGATTGTAAATTCCGAAATTCCTTAAGTATTTTAAATAATCTATCTCACTAGATTGTGCTTGCAGGGGTTTCCTGCTTTATTCATTCTGGGAAGGGACTTGTTGAACCAAAGAACCGGTCATTCAAGTGTTTTCGAGAGGTGTATGCAGGATTTGGCAATCAGATCCAACATAAGGTTTTATAAGAGATGAAAACTCCTATTTCTGAAAGACTTATGAAAGCTCTGAAAGTGTCATTAGATATGCTACTTAGTCCAATTTGCAAGCCAAGGAGCTTTCACTATCAAATTACTTTCTTTATCTGCAAAAACAATATTCGCTTTAAACCTATTTATACAAAGGTGCCCAGCTGACTGCACTCATTGCATTTCGGGCTTCAAGGATGCCACAGCTCTGAGATGAACGACGAGGTAAGCATTGCTGAACTTCATACACCTAAAAATTCCACTTTCTCTGTCAAATTAACCAACTCTCTATATTCCATTCAGCATATTTTTCTTCTGTGCTTTCTGACTTTTTAGATGTGGACAATTTTAGCATGACAAGTAGAGACCTTTGCGTGTATAACAACTAATCGAGCTGTAATGTTGCTATCCTGCCTTCTTTCTTCATAGAACAGACAGACGAACAGAACAGTTATCCTATGTTCTTATGTAAGGCCAAACCCAAGATCTCTCTGGTCTGTATCTTTTCACACCCTCCTCTCCAAACAAACAGACATGCTTTACTCAATTATTGTTTTTATTCTCATTCCCTAAGGTGAACAGATTTTAAAAATCAACAATGGGGTCATTTGGCAAACATAGAAGTAGGACTATAATCTTGCATCAACCACGGGGCACAAAATAACTTCAAGGTAACTGCATTCACAAAGATGGGAACACAGACAATAAAGCTCGAAGGAGAATGTAATACAATTTTTACACACAATATCTGTGGGAACTAAATTCCTTTCTGCTAAGGGCTGCTAACTAATTCTGCCATAGGACGTAGGCAAGCTTGCTTCCCTCTGTGCTCAGTCAACTCTCTCTGAAAGCTGGGACCTGGGCTCAATGTAGTGAAATTTCTTAACCACAATCCTCCTTGATGGAGAAATAGTTCCTTGTATTTCCCTTGAGACTATACCTCTCTACTCTGCCACCAATAATGTTCAATGTTACACATCTTATTATGTAGACTTAACTATTTGCTTACACACAGCGCAATTATGCCACACAGTGGGCTGGTTGGGGCTGCTCAAATTCTTGTGAGGCATGCAGGTGCCCAGGGCTAGTTCTTTCACCTATTGAAATCACTGATAAGGACATAGCAGCAACCAGCCCTAGAGAATATTTTGATATTAAAGTGAGGAAGCCACTGCCTAGAGTAGACAAGAATAGGAGGTAAGGGATCAATTGAGAAGTTTGGAAAGGCAGAGTAACTAGCAGAGGAAAACCTGCAGCAAATAAGAGGAGTCCCCAACCCTGACTCTCACTGCAAAGGAGACTTGCAGAAACACAGGGAAGATTATAAAAACACAGAGACACTGGGGCACTGAGGTATGCGGAGGATCAGCAAAGATCAAGACAACCTACCGAGGAGATTGGCTAGCTTGTGGGGATGCCGGGAAGAGCTAGAGGAGAGTAGTGGAAACCTTAAAGAAGTTTAAGAGGTAGAATCTGATGGCGTGCCAGATCTACACATACCCTGTAGGGGAAGGTCTCAACAAATTAGGTCTGAATCCCACAATATATTCCCTTTGTTTACTTCCATAAACTTACACCCACCACAAAAACATAAGTAGAGCCCTGTCGTTCTCATAAATCTGTAAAAACATAGAACACTGCAAAGAAAAGTTTTTCTGATTCCATTGTCAATATATTCCTCAATTTATAAAATTGTCTCTACAGTACCGAGGGCTGATTTTGATTTTGGCGGAGAGGTTATTGTGTTGCAACTGATAAGAGTACCCTCTCCACTAAACTCGGGGTGCACCTGCCTAATTTAGATAATGTAATGTCATAAGTTAGGTTGTTAGCAATAATGCAATTGGAAACATTGTATGTGATGACAATAAAATGATGTTATTAACGTTGGCATTTGTGATATCTCTTCTGATGTCATGTGTAAAGGTTTGTGCCAGTCAATAGGTAGGCTAAGTCATGGTCCTACATGTACCTTAATGTATTCATTATTTTACTGTTTTACTCTGGATGTTGCTAGAGGAAACAGAAATTCAATTTTGTAACATAGTTCTTGTGCATTAGAAACTTGACATTACAAATACATAAACTAGTGTTGTAGTCCTTCTAAAACAGAGAAACGACCTGTATACCAACACATCTTAACAGACAATACCAACTAGTTGCAGTCTATTATAAAAAATAATCAGAAACAGGTGATGGCCTAGACCCAGATGGAATCCCACCTGGACTGTTTAACCCCTTCACTGCGGATGACAAAGCCAGCTCGTCATGGGCGTTACCTGCGCTGCGCGGATGACGAGCTGGCTTTGTCACGTAACGCGGGATTTTTAAAAATCCAGCGCACAGCGGGAAAACGCGTAGCGCGGAAGAGGTTAAAACAGACTTAGGTTATTGGTCTAAAACTGTCCTCCCACTACAGCTATTGTCTGACAAAGGCCGAAATCCAGGATTGTTGGAGAGGCGCCATACTGCATCCAGTTTATAAAAATGGTCCCTCCAACGACCCAATGAACTACAAGGTGATTGATAGCCCTTCTGGATTGGAGGCAAAATATTTAGCAGGACAATTGTTACAAGACCTGATAGCATGGGCTGTTGAAAAAGCACACCGCTCCACTAAATCAAACAGGTTTCCGACCCTGAGTAGGGAATTTTAATATTATAGCCGCTCCGTGGATATTGATAGAGGAGTAACAGAACAGAAAATTCCCATTATTAGCCTGATTCATTGATCATAAACTTTGATGGAGTATCATGGCGTAAACCGTGGACAAAGCTCAACCACTTGGGAATTCTACTAAAACTACTACAAGCAATAGATCTCTTGCATACAAACAGTTGGTTTCAGATAAAATTGGGTGACAGTTAAACACTATCAAGGAAAATACCCACACCTGACGGATTAAAACAGGGCTGGGTATTGGCACCCCTCGTCGTCAATGTATATATTGAAGACCTGAATGAGGCAATTAGCCATGAGAACTGACAACCACCAAGACTCACATGTTGTCCACTTTCATACGTACAAAGTGCTGATGATATCGTCTTGCTAAGTGAAACATATACATATTTGGGTGTGAACCCTAAAAAAAAAGGAAACTACAAAGATCATCTGTTAAAACTATGAACAAATGCAAGCTCGATAACATATGGATTTAAAATCATAAACACAAAGATACATAGCTCATCAGTTGAACCTCTTTTAAAGACTATAAAAGCAAAACTGCTATCCATAATAACATACGGAATAGAGATGTTATGTTGGAAAACATTCAGAATTCTGGAAATAATACAAGCCAATGTATACCAAAAAGTACTTAAGCTTGTACAACACGTTTGGAATCTGGCCTAAATAAACAAGTAGAGGGAAAAGCGGCATTCATTAAACTCAGCTGAAATGCTCCAAATAACACATTAAATTACATAATCTGGCATGAAATAATTAGATTTAAGCCAAACAATACATGTCACAATCACTTAAATACAGCTTTGGAGACTCTCCAATTACACAATCTAAGGGCACCTGCAGCTACAACAAAGGCATTCAAAAGATTGGGGAACCTTCGAGTAAAGCTAATGTCGCACAAACAAGACAAAGACGAATAAAAAAAAAATCACATGATTGGATTGTGATAAACACGCATAACCAGATCAGGCAGCAAGGTTCAGCACTCATTTTTCGGAACATCTTACATTGAAGTTTTTATCTTACCGCTTTTTCTCCCTTGTTTATTGTGATGAATCTTTTACTCCTTTTAAATTGTATAAATATTATGTTTCATCATGGCATGATTTTTTGTAATGATATAGATTAATCGAACAATACATATGCTATTATTAAACATAAGCTGGTTTAGTCAGTAGTTATCCAAACTGAGTGGAGCAAGTGGAAATTGAGTTAAAGTAAATACAGATAGGAGCAAACCTTTCCATAGTTTCAGAATAAACCCCCATGAGCTTTGCAGAAAGCACAAGCATCCTACAGGAAAGCAACAGGGTATGAACAGGCGCACCCCCACGACTAGGGGAGGGGCGCCCTTAGTTGCGCCACGGGGGGCTGAGCCTCCTCCTTGGACCAGAGAAGGAGGTGGGCCTGGCTGGATACGAAACTTACCAGAAACAAAAGTTACCAGAGGTATTTAAGGCTGGGCTCCGAGAGTTTCGTTCTCTTTGTCCCCTCGGGCCACAGCCTGGCTACAGGATACAGGAGCGTCGTCAACGTCGAGAGCGTTGTCTGGTCGGTGACGGGTGGACTGTGGTGGGCTGGGTTGAGGGGGCCGTGGCGTAGTGTTAATTCAGTGTATTATTCAATTCAAATAAATGGTATTATATTTGGTGGTATTGTCGTATTGTTAATGTTTTTAATTTAGTTCAGATGGAATATTCGACAACAGCCTAGATCCCAGTGCAAAATAGATGATAAATTAAAAACACAGTATGAGCTATCCTGCTAATTCATCCAATTTGGCAGTTTGCATGTTGCATAGCACTTTGAGAGTCACTGAGTGGAATTCATAATACAGTTACTTTAAGTATTATAAGATGAAACATAGTGATGTCAACTAAACTTTATTTTATCTTTCTAGCACATTTTGATATCCAAGCCATATACCTAAGGAGCCTGGCCTTCAGTTAATTGCAGAACCTCTTGTGTCCAAGAGGTGAGTCCCTTTGATGCTATAAACATTCAGTTTTGCTTTGGAACAGATCAGCAAGCAAAGAAAATACTCCTAGGCATCTCACAGTACTGATTATGGCTGGCATGACCGGTGCAATAGGCGCTAAGAAGCAGGCCCAATTGATACTTCTTCAGATATTGCTTTCTACCACCGTTCTATGTGGGAACGTACTGATTTGGCCCACAGAAGGTAGCCATTGGTTGAATGTTAAGGTCATTATACAGGAACTAGTCGCTAGAGACCACAATGTCACAGTTGTGGTGTCCTCCGCCTCTCCATATGTGAACCCGAACCACACAGCCTCACGGGTAAAATATGAAATTTTCCAAGTTCCCTTTGGACAGGATTATGTGAATAACCTGATCGAAGACATTATGAGAGTCTGGATGTACGAAAAGCAATATCTCAATACTTGGCAATTCTACAAGAGATTCAGTGAAGTGGCTCTCCGACTAAATGACTACAACAGGCACCTTTGCAACGCAGTGCTGAAAAATAGTGATTTAATGAAGAAACTGCAAAGAAACAAGTTTAATGTACTTTTATCGGACCCGGTCAATATCTGTGGTGATCTTATTGCCCTGAAACTTGACATTCCTTTTGTTTACACACTACGCTTCACACCAGCCTCAACTGTGGAGAGGCACTGTGGGAAAATACCGACACCACCATCCTACGTCCCTGCCACTTTATCAGAATTTTCGGACGTAATGTCACTGACACAGAGATTAGAGAATATGTTATCATATATTGTCCAAGATGCTGCCTTTCAGTCCATCTGGGGAGAGTGGGATACGTACTACAGCAACGTTCTGGGTAAGTCTATGTTGAATTAAAAACAATCTAATGTTTTGACATGTTGAGTTCTTTTGTATCACATCCACACCCCAAAGAAAGTACAGGATATTCTTTTCTGGGCCTGATTACGAGTTTAGGCGTTATATATTGCAAGGTATGTTATGTATCTTTGCAATAAATAGCACCTATTACAAGTTAATGGGGAATAACATACAGATTTTGGTGTTTCACGCATCAAAATCCGCATGATACAGTAAATACAGTAGGTTTTTCCCCTGTTAAATTTTGGCAGGTTTGACCTGCTAACATTTAACAAAGTTTGAGTTACTCAATGCCTCTGATGATTATTGGATGCATTAAATACTTCAATACCTGTAATTCCGACCTAGGCGTAAACAGGGGGTTACGTATGGGTCGGAATTTAACGAGCAACTCATGATCAGGGCCTATGTGTTAAAGCAGGAGTAGAACAAACATGATTTGTCACTAGACCAGAACCCAGCACTAGTCCAGTGATATTTGGCGTGGATGGTAAGTTCAAATGAGCCATATGCACTGTCTCACTAATGACAGAGCACTTTGTGATGAATTTGTGAGGTATTTATGGAGAGTGCATACTTTAAAGCTGTGCTGGTGCTAAGTACCAGTTGATCAGTCTAAATGCCAATCGTCTGTGGAAGATTGCATTGGCCGCAGTGCAATTGATTATTCTTGGAATGCCAGTGCACCAGATGTATTCCAATCCAAGGATTTTTACAGGTCTACCTCTTCGAAAAACGTGCAAACACAGCATATGAGCGTAGTAATGAAACTTGCCATATATTCTAGGCCTCTGGGAGGTGCTAGCAGTAACATTTTATAAATTGCATCAGCAGGCAGCAGCAACTTGCTGTTTTTTGTAACTCTAAGGGACCTATTCTGATGCAGTTAGAAAATCATTCCCATCAATGGCCCAATTACGATGCGGTTAGGAAGGCCTCCTAATGGCATTTGTTCCTTCCAAATTGGATCGGGAACGTGTCTTCTCCACCGAGGGCCAGATTACGATGCGGTTAGGAACATAGGCTCCCATAGAAGTCAATGGGAGTCCGACCAAATTGTGTCTGGAAGCATCCGGATGCATCATACTTGGTCAGTTGGACTCTCCCAATCCGAGTCGGTTGGAAACCGTGTCCAAACCGATTCGATCAGGAAGATTTCCTAACTGCAACAGAATCAGGCCCTAAGTGTTGACTGCACTTTTTTTGTCGGGCTCTGCTGGGTGCTGTGGTGAGATAATCCTCTGAGAAGTGACTGGACAGTGGGTGACCAACAATGGTGCTTTGGTTTTGGGAGATCAACCATTTCTAAAAAATGCATTTTATTCTTTGCAAAAAAGTTTTTTTTTAAGGCAACTATGATAGCAAGACTCCCTGGAAGTTTTCCTTCTAACTGAAGTCCTGCTCATCAGCCTCAGAAGGTTAGAATCTGCACTGTGAGGATTCTGTGTTGTGAAGTAAAACTTGCTATAATACTCTGGTGTTCTGTATAAACCCATAGAACTAGTCCAGGGATTATTCACGGACCTCAATTAACCAAAATGGCAGGAGTAGTGGAAGTGACATCACATGCCCTTTGACCTTCAATTTATTTCCAACACGCACTGCTTACACATGCATAAATATTCACACTTACATACACTCTCTTACGCGAACTCACACTCACCAGCAAGCTCGCACATAACATACATTTCAGAGCATTTTTTTTTTACTTACCTCAGCTGCCAGGGAATATCATACTCCAGCTAATTGTACTCCATTTTTTATTACACCAGTAGTGAATAATGTTTAATTATTCACTATCAGGGTAATAAAGAATTGAGAGAAAACAAAGCAAGTAGATCTCCAACCGACTTCTATAATGATGACTTTCCGCTGTGCTCCTGGCACTGATGTTGCCCCCTCTGAGGTCTGGGGTCACAAAGGCAGAGCCAGGGGTCGCATGGGCCAAGCCTGGGGCCACAGCTGCGACCCCTGGTGACCTCTAAAGGACATCCATGGAATTATTCAGAATCATTGATAACTTTTCCAGAATATCAGAGTGCAGTTCGTAGTGAAAAAAAATAGGTGGCCTGCTACCAGTCTCAGGAGCAAAGACTCATGCTTATTGTGAAAGTTGTATGATTAAGTGTGACACAAATTGTACCAGTTTTTAAAATCTGATTGTTTCAGCTGGGTTTCTCTAGGTATCAAAACACATATAAAAATAAAGTTTTATAATATGAACATATATGATAATTCATAAATACGATCACCATGTTACCATAGCTGCATTGCAAATATTTTCAACGGGCCCGATTCACAGAATGAACTTAAGACTAAATCCTAAACGTACTACTATTTGGTATTCACAGAATGCACTTACTATTTTCGGGATTCACAGAGTGAACTTACTACTTTCGAGATTCACAGAATGAACTTACTACTTTCGGTATTCACAGAATAGATTTAAGACTACTAACTTTACGTCCGAACTCGGGCCGTAAATTCCAGCCCGGAGGCGGAGTTTCCGGCTTGGGGCGGAGCTTACGGCCCGGAGGTGGAGCTTCCGGCCTGGAGGCAGAGCTTCTGGGCAGGAGGCGGAGCTTGTGGCTTGGAGGCGGAGCTTCCGGCCCAGAGGTGGAGATTTCAGCCATGGATAAATACCCACCTCCGAGCCGGAAGCTCCGCCTCCAAGTCACAAGCTCCGCCCCCGGCCCGGAAGCTCCGCCACCGGGCTGGTAGCTCCGCCCCCAGGCCGGAAACTCCGTCTCCGGGCCGGAATTTACGGCCCGAGTGCGGACGTAAAGTTAGTAGTCTCAAATCTATTCTGTGAATACCAAAAGTAGTAAGTTCATTCTGTGAATCCCGAAGTAGTAAGTTCACTTTGTGAATCCCGAAAGTAGTAAGTGCATTCTGTGAATACCAAATAGTAGTAAGTTTAGGATTTAGTCTTAAGTTCATTCTGTGAATCGGGCCCAACTTAACTAAATATGACATTTTAAGATAGGTTTAAGGGTTGAAAAACCAAAGAAAGGCAAGGACCCAGATTTACAAAGGTTTGCACAGGCACCTGTGTGGTGTTACACACTTTTGTGCTGCGGATCACTGGCCTTTTTCATGGTATACAGATCAAAGCGATGCTTTGCATCACTGTGTGTCGCTTTGCACCATGTGATCACCCAGCCAAACTTTAGTAAATCCACCCTTAGGTGTTGAATTCAACAGCTATCCGAAGTCTAATATTTTTTTTAATTTCAGGCGAATTTTACTGAGCAAATATTTCATAAACAAATGAAGAGAGAAAAAAAATACAATCAGAGGATACAAGGGTCCAATGTAAGGTATAAACTTCAGGTGTGTAGAGTCCTGGAGGGTTAATTGTGACCTAAGGGTCTAGAATACAGAGCGAAATCCAGGTAGTAGATGGTAAGTGAGAGTAAAACCACATATGGAGATTAGATAAACCCATAGGAAGTGTTCTATGGTGTAAAATTAAGCAATAGAAGAAAAGTAAAAGAAGCAAAATAAAAGGGGAAAGAAGGGGCACAAGTAGGTATAGAGACAAAACAAATGTCTCAATGTGTAAAATCTAAGGAGGTCCTAATGTATATAAGGGCAGGTGCATTCCAGGTCATAAGCTCCACACAATCCAGGAGTTCAGTTAAGGGTTTTGGGAGGAGGTGATATCTTTTAACACTGTCCACATTGTTGCCGATGAATGATCATAGCTCTAAGTTTCATTAGAATCCCTCCACCCTACCCAGAAATAGCTTCTTTACAGCCCATAGAAATCAAATTCATAGCTATCTAACGTGACTTCCAGGACATATGGCAATCAAGCTTATCTACAGAGGGAATCATGCCCCCGGAACTCTCCCCTCTTGACTTCTTATTTCAATTGAGAAACACAAGGGGAGCTAGGCCCTAGAGGACAAGTGGAGAGGCTGGGCCTAAGTATATGAACAATCAAAGAAGAGCGCCCCACCACTTACATTTGCGACCACATTTACGGAAAGTTGAACGCGCTGCTTGTCGTTATCAACTGGGTATTTTTATTTATACCGAAGAAATTTTAATTAAGCTCTGTTTGTCAGAAACAAAATATTGTGGACAGACAAAGACATGTGTACAATGTGAATTTGAACCAAAGTATAATCACTTTTCTACACAACAAAGTGTCACAAACTGAATATCGTCATTAGTCACGAAAATGAAAAACAATGTGAAACAGACAGTGACATTAAATATGCATGGCATTAAATGATACACACACTTTCAAATAAATAAAGCATTGATTGAAGCAAAGAAAAATAGAAAAGGAGGGAAATTAGGAAAGGAGCGAGAAAGTAAATTTGGGATTCTTTATCGACCAGCTAATGCTGGTGTACGAGTATTCCTTTCTAATTGGCCGACGCGTTTCGAATCCAGGCACTTGTTTTCCGGATTCTCATTTCAATTGGCCACATGTGCAGGTGCATTGTATAAATCGTAGATAGTAAAGAATTGTTTGGATTTGAGGTATACGGAAATGATAACTGAGAGCAAATCAAGGAGGACTTCCTTGAAACAAGAGGGAACATTAAAGGTATACAGTGAGCGCCTGATGCACCAAAGGCCTCCACACTCATGGTGGAGGCCATGCAGTTGTGGGTGAGTCTCTGCACTTGGGCGGAATCTCCGCCATGAAAATTCTCATTGCGGAGAGTCCGCCTCAAGTGCGGAGAGTCCCAAAAAATGCGGAGGCCCTTTGTGAATCTGGTCCTTAGTGTGCTCCTCTCTCACTCCTCTTTGGAATGTTGTTTAGGTTCCCTTCTGGAAAACAGTCATGGAATGCCATGCTAATAGTCAATTAACCTCTACTGATTACATTAATAATTGTGGATTCCAGCAATATAATATAGAGACGGCAAGTATTCACTGGAATAGTCCATTATTTATAGAATTAGAAAATTGCCATATTGCGGAGTGTGAATTCATGCTTCAGTGAATTAAACATCTCATAGTTATGGGCATCAACACAATTACTAAGGTACCAAATGTCTTTAGTTTACCATAAAACGCAAAAAGCTTCTTTAAAAAATGATCGCATATTAGAGTGCCCCAAAGGTAATCTACTGCATAAACAGTGGAAATTGTGAAAACCCTGTAAGTAGGGGAGAGTAAAATTTTGACATGCATACAATGGAAGAAAACTCCCATTGTTTGGGGATCATTAGGTTTTGCTTTTTAAAAACAAAATGTTGTTTGGGGGTTTTGTTCTTGAAGAAATATAAATAAGTTAAAGGTTTGACACTAGGCCGTCATGTTTGACGGAGCCATCCATCAAACTTTTAGCTTATTGACAGGAACCTGCCATGATGGCCTGTTTCTGTCAATCATTAGAGTTCGGCCGGCCTAATGGAGTAAATACTACCCTACAAACTCTAAATCAGGCCTATATTCTGTAATGAGATGTCTTGTAAAACCTTTGGGGCATGTTATCAAGAACGGTGTTAACATTATCGCCGGTTTAGCGTCCGAAAACTGCTGCTAAAGCGATAATGGGCTTGATAATATGCCCTGGAGAATTCCAATAGAAGCCCAGGTTCACACCAGAACATGGACTTCTAATGGAATTCTTAGGGGCATATTATCAATCCCATTATCGCAGTTTTCTGCCGCTAAACCAGCAATAATTTATAGCGCCGTTCTTAATAATATGCCCCTTAGATTCTGGCATCTATGTCAATACGCTCATATGCAATGAGGAAATCCTCAGTTATGAGTAGGGTGGAGCGAGTGCTTTCACAATTCTTATTACAGAGGTGACTTCTTCTGCAAAACCAAAATGTTCAACATAAACAACCACAAGAGTCTCTACCAACTTTTAATATGTCTCTGACCACTCTGTTAACCCTAATCTTCATCAATTCTGTAAGTCCTCTGATGGGATTTCTGTTGTAAAAACGAATAGCTTTTATATAATTGAAAAATGCCATCATGTGATTTGTGAATTAAAATGTTTGAAAATACATTGACCTCATTTTCTTGCTTTTCATTTCTGAGAACATTGATCGGAAAGTGAAATTATTTAAAAAAAATAAAAAAGAACGAATTAAATATAAGCTACCCATGGTGACATTTATTTACCTTACATTTCCACGCAGCTGAGGATCAATGATTGACCCTGCAAAGCTTCTTCACTTTTTAATGCGTACATGCTAAAAATTAATGTTTATAATGCATTTGAAATATGCTGTTTTATTCTTTCACAAACTAGATTTATATATCTCTTATTATTATTTTATCCACTTGTTTGTTATTAAGATGTTAGTGGATATGGTAAATCTCCTGTAGACTAATCCGATGGATGTCCCACGTCGCCAACCTAGCATTTCTCTATGCCTCATTTGGAGGTGGGGCACAAAATGTTCTCTGATGGTAGAATCTGAGTTGGTTCTGCTGCAAAAAAACATTGGCCAGCAGTCCTTCTGCCACATGGGCACATGCTTAACAGTGTTGGAAACCTCTCCTATGTAGTGTGAGGCTTTAAATGCTTTTATTTTCTTGTTTGTGTGCATCATGTAAACCAATTCATAGGGTCGTAGATTCACGAGGGTGTTCTGGTTGTGACACATCTTTAATAATGCATTCTTGGCTTAGTAGTCGGGTACGGGGGCATGAGAAGGTTCTGCTATGTCTGTGCCAGGTTTTCTCATTGTTCTCATTTCACTAAGAGTTTTTAATCAGCAGATTTTTTTGGGATCAGGAACTGAAATATATACAGTGACAGGTTTATCAAGTAAGGGTTAGTAAATCTGCCGCCACAGAAGTACTCCTTGAAAGGGTACAAATTTCCAATCTTTGGCATTCACAAACATTGACAGAAGTACAATGTTTGTGACAAAATTCTCAGGTGTCAAAGTATACTGCTCACAATCAAACACCCAAAAGCTGATGGGATAAATGCTTACAAATAATGTAACCACTGGCAATTGCTCAGGGTAGCACTCCAACCCTTCAATTTTTGGCCACCCAGCCGCTCCAGAGGACCATCTAACGCAAATCAATACTGAACCTGTTCTTCATGGGAACAGTCCATCCCCAACCTTGACCATCCCCTCCAGCCTGGGGCCAACAGCTTTTGCAATTGGGAAATTTGAGCTTTACACACCCCTAATCTCACAGATTAAGCAACACCTCTGCCAAAGAAGCCTTGTACAGGAAGAATGAAGCAAAAACTTCAGGGGTGTTAGGGACATTTGTTTTTGTTTTTCAAAAACGAAATAAAACATGGGGGCCATCCAAGCTTATGTTTTTGTAAAACACTAAACCTGCTCTAGCAGTAGGAGCACTTTCAAGAAAAATGTTTTGACAAATCTGCAGTGAGCCTAGAATATGATAGATGGTCCACTAGCAGAGGTGCCCCACACCACCCCAGTAGATCAGCAGACCATTTGCCAAATGAGGCACAATAGTTTGGTTTAGTGGAACCCATGCAGTGCTTAAAAGACAGATGGCAGAGCACCCTCCCCCTCAATGTACTCATTAAAGAATCCAGGGAATGCATTGGATGTGTCCACACCCTCTAGCCTACAGGCATTGTTGCAAGGACTACAGATTGTTGGCGCGGCAGCCTTGCATTGCAACTGAAGAGATGACTCTACAGTGGCTAAAACAAATTGCTAATGTATAATGTATATAGACACCATTCAGTTGTAAACACACAGTTATGAATTCTCATCTCAGAGGATGGTCTACTTACATGCAGAAATATTATTACTGTACTAGTGAGGGTGAGTGTGAATAAGCTAAATGGTTATGGCGGGAGTACAACGTTTTGTACCATAACATCAATGTATCATGATGTTATTTCATGGCATAATTAAGGCTTTAGTGACAATAATGTATGACTGTTCTAAAAACCTCGAAATTAGTTGTCTTTTTTGTCAAATTAACAGGTTTGTGACTACAAGTGACAACCGTTATTTGAGGTCATGGTCAATGTTTGCTGGACTTGCATGCTAAACTATGGCTCAAAGATTTCCTTTGTTAAGAACAGTTAGATAATCAAAACCCAGTTCTGAGGAAAACAATTATTCTACATACAGTTTGGTTACATATAAAGAAATAAATCTAGAACAGTTCGAATCTATCTAATAAAAACTTAATGATAAGTATTTTAAACAACTGATTTTAAAAGGAAAAATAGTTGCGGACTCCATATCGAATCCTGTTTTGGAAGATAGCTTTAGTATTAACAAACGCTGCGACAATTTCTAAAAACCATTGAATAATAATAATAACAATTGAAAGTCTTTCCAGAATTGTTTTTACAAAAAGGGAACTTAGAAAAAGGTCAGGCTAAAAAGATGTTTGAGATCATGGTGGTCCTTTTAGAATTTCAACCACGACCCAAAACAGGAAGAAGGATGAAACAATGGAAAGAATGACGGAAAAGAGTGAAACAAAAGAGATAAGAAACTAGTGTAGAGGGATAAGAGAGGAAGAACGAAGGGGAGGAATTAGCACTCAGAAGAAATAAAGTAAGAACATGATAAGGGTTTAGATGGTATCTCCCCAAATATTTTTTCGACAAAAAGTATGAAGAAAAGGGATGAGGAGGAGAGAGGGAGGCAAAATATGGAAGGGAAAATGCCCGACGAAACAGCAAAGGAGGTCGAAAGGAAGTCATTGGGAAATACAGGATATACGAAATCCTTTTAGAAAAAACAACAGAGAGAACACATTTCGAGATTAAATGCAGTCACACATTTAGGAAACATCTTGTAAAAGGCAATTTAGAAAATAAAATATTCAATGAATTGGCTTCTATCAAATGCTGACTACCATTTGTTCTGAAATATCCAATAATTTAGTTAAGATGAAATGTTTGTCGCAATTTGTTTTCTGCGAAGGTGAATTTAACAGGTCACGTACTGTAATAATACGTACAGACAATGGTTTATAAGCAAAAGATATGTTACATTTTATAATTGTTCCTCAATCTGTATTCTGTAGGTTTGTCCTGGTCTAAAGATTTTAGGTACTATAGGCAAAAGTAAAATCTGTTTGCCCCATTCCCTTTTGAACAACCACCAAATACTGTGAATAGAAGCATGTGCTCCGTTTGTGCACAAGTGTAAAGTGTATTTCGCCTGGCCCCTTCAATGTTAAAGTGGACCGGCCTCTTGTATTAGTCACTGCTTGGCTAATTCCGTGAAAAATATGCTTTACTTTATCAGGTTTGGCTTACCACTGATAAGGACATTCGAATTATTGTACATAATGTATTATATTTTATTCATTTTGATGTGCCCTACTGTTTTCCTTCATCTAAACCATTGACAACTTCTAATTCACAAATAGAAATGCCTTAACATGTCCCCCGCACCCCCCCCCCCACCCCCCACCCCACACACACAAAAAAGAATACATAAATAGGGCCAATACTTTGTGGAAGTGTTCTTTTAACTTTTGATAACTTTTTGTTCAATTCACAATTTTCCACTCAGAGGTTTCTCCTTTCTAAGCTCATACTGGGACTATTTATGTACATTGTCACACTTCCTCCACAACCTCTGGCCTGTTTCATTCAGGTTTAAGAGCGGGTTCTTACTAACGGGGTTGGGGCTCCGCCTCCTAGTTTTTGCCTGCTTTAATTTATTTAATTAGATACATGCACAGACATCATTTAGAGGTCTGACCTGTCATTTGCAACCCCTGGAACTGCCTTTGCGACATCCAGGTCCTAAAGGCAGTGGAAGGAAACAAAAGTTAAACAGGGCTCTCATGAGCCATGTTTACTTTCGGAATCTTGCAGTTAACATGGACATCTGTCAGCTTCACCAATGCATGCGTTCAGGATTAGAACACGGGTTGCACTGAAACAAAATGTCAGCAAAAAGGCGGCTTCACTTTGGCGGTCTGTGAGCATGTAAGGAGAGAAAGGAAACTAGGTGCAGGAGGAACAAGAGTGAAAACAGAAGAGAGCAGAAGGAGAGTGAGAGAGAAAGAGAAAGAGAAAGAAAGAGAGAGACTAGTGGAAGCAGAGAGAGGATAGAAAGAAGGCACTGTAGAGTGGCAGATCAATGACAGACACAAACAGCTGTGTTTGTAGTTTATGTGTTAGAGACATAACAAAGAGACAGCTAACATGGAGGAGATTAATATAAGAGCGATAGAGTGATACGGCGGTGAGAAAGGTTGAGATACATGAACGAAATTAGAAAGACACAAACTATAACAGATGAGAAACACATAGTACGAGCGACAGAAGAGGTTTTAGACAAGTGTGAGAAAAAAGTGATAAGGAAGTGGATGCTGAAAGAGATGGCTGCAGGTAGGTCAGGAGGAAAATTCGAAGAAAGGAGGAGACGTGGGTTAGAGAGGTGATTAAGAGGCAGATTGGTGTGAGAGATCACTTGAAAAAAAGGCGACAGGCTGGCGAAAGAGAGAGACTATAAAGAGACTAATGATATAGAGCAGTGGTTCCCAAACTTTTTTGACCTGTGGCTCCCCTGACCTAATCAGCAGTTGGCCGTGGCTCCCCACCATTTATTTACTGGTGGGTGGGTGGGTGATGTGTACCTCCTGTTATCTTCCTTAAAGTATTTGGGACGCAATGAAGGTATTATATTGGTTGGAATGCTTGAATTATTAATCTCATCCACTGGCTGCATCCCAATCCATCGTTTTTTCCCCCAACAGAGTACCTGGTCCCAAACCCTTATTTATGCCAGCTGCTGCTTTCAGTACCTTTTGGTACTGAGACCCGCTCTGAGAAAATGGAACATTGAGTTTGGTCTGTCGTAATCAGTATCCCCAGCCTTATTTTTACACTAAAAAGGTCTGTCCTTCCATCTGTGTGCCCATCTATATCCAAACATATTCAACCATTTGCACACCTATCCACCATATATCCTTCCGTCCATCATTTGACTCATCCATCCCTCCATCCACCCTTTCACTCATCCATGCATTATTCATCTACCTACCCTTTCACCCCATCCATCTGTACAATCATCCATGCATCCACTCTTCCACCCAGCCATCCATTCACTTACTCATCCATCCACCCATTCACTTACTCACCCATTCATTTATCCTTCCACCCATTCACCCTTTCAGTCATTCATCCTCCCTTTCTCTCTCCATCCCCCTTTCACTCATCCATCCATCCATCTACCCACCCATTTACTCATCCATTCATGAATCCATCCATTGATCCTATTACTCATCCATTCTTTCACTCATCCATCCATCCGTTCTCTCATCCATCCACCCTTTCACTTCACTCATCTATCCATCCTTTTGTCCATCTACCCCCTTTCACTAACTCATCAATCCTTACATCCACCCTTTCACTCATCCATCCATTCACCATGTCACTTATCAATTCATCCATCCACCCATTTACTTGCCCATCATCTACCCTTTCATTCATCCACCCATCCATCCTTTCACACACCCATCCACCAATTCACTCGCCCATCAGCTGCCCTTTCACTCATCCATCCATCCTTTCACACACCCATCCACACTTTTACCTGTCGTAATCAGTATCCCCAGCCTTATTTTTACACTAAAAAGGTCTGTCCTTCCATCTGTGTGCCCATCTAAATCCAAACATATTCAACCATTTGCACACCTATCCACCATATATCCTTCCGTCCATCATTTGACTCATCCATCCCTCCATCCACCCTTTCACTCATCCATGCATTATTCATCTACCTACCCTTTCACCCTATCCATCTGTACAATCATCCATGCATCCACTCTTCCACCCAGCCATCCATTCACTTACTCATCCATTCATTTATCCTTCCACCCATTCACCCTTTCAGTCATTCATCCTCCCTTTCTCTCTCCATCCCCCTTTCACTCATCCATCCATCCATCCATCTACCCACCCATTTACTCATCCATTCATGAATCCATCCATTGATCCTATTACTCATCCATTCTTTCACTCATCCATCCATCCGTTCTCTCATCCATCCACCCTTTCACTTCACTCATCTATCCATCCTTTTGTCCATCTACCCCCTTTCACTAACTCATCAATCCTTACATCCACCCTTTCACTCATCCATCCATTCACCATGTCACTTATCAATTCATCCATCCACCCATTTACTTGCCCATCATCTACCCTTTCATTCATCCACCCATCCATCCTTTCACACACCCATCCACCAATTCACTCGCCCATCAGCTGCCCTTTCACTCATCCATCCATCCTTTCACACACCCATCCACACTTTTACCTGTCGTAATCAGTATCCCCAGCCTTATTTTTACACTAAAAAGGTCTGTCCTTCCATCTGTGTGCCCATCTAAATCCAAACATATTCAACCATTTGCACACCTATCCACCATATATCCTTCCGTCCATCATTTGACTCATCCATCCCTCCATCCACCCTTTCACTCATCCATGCATTATTCATCTACCTACCCTTTCACCCTATCCATCTGTACAATCATCCATGCATCCACTCTTCCACCCAGCCATCCATTCACTTACTCATCCATTCATTTATCCTTCCACCCATTCACCCTTTCAGTCATTCATCCTCCCTTTCTCTCTCCATCCCCCTTTCACTCATCCATCCATCCATCCATCTACCCACCCATTTACTCATCCATTCATGAATCCATCCATTGATCCTATTACTCATCCATTCTTTCACTCATCCATCCATCCGTTCTCTCATCCATCCACCCTTTCACTTCAATCATCTATCCATCCTTTTGTCCATCTACCCCCTTTCACTAACTCATCAATCCTTACATCCACCCTTTCACTCATCCATCCATTCACCATGTCACTTATCAATTCATCCATCCACCCATTTACTTGCCCATCATCTACCCTTTCATTCATCCACCCATCCATCCTTTCACACACCCATCCACCAATTCACTCGCCCATCAGCTGCCCTTTCACTCATCCATCCATCCTTTCACACACCCATCCACACTTTTACCCATCCATCTACCCTTCCACCCATAGATCTACCCTTCCACCCATACATCCATCTATTTACATTTTCTCTCATCCATACTTCCATTCATTCACTCATCCGTCCATCCTTTCTTTCATTATCTATCCATTCCCCCTTTCATTCATGCATTCATCCTTTCAGTAATCCATCCAGCCATTCAGACATTCCTTCACTTATTTACTCACCCACCTTTTCACATTATGAGCTGAGCCTTTGTTTGCAGAGTGGCAGGCAGAAGAGTCCCATCAAGAATGAACTAAAGCAAGGGGTGGGCTGGTGGAGAGTTCACTATGCCCCTGCACATAGGCAGACTGAAAACGTAGAAGTCATGCATGATGCACAGTGCCAGGATGTGAGGTGACTGTAACATGGTGTTGTTTCCAGGGCTTTAAGCGGTGTAAAAAAAACTGGGGGTCTCTTCAAAGGGGGTGTTTGACGTAATTAAGAGCGCAGCTTAAAACACCTAAGCTAAAAATATGCGCTTAGCATAGTGTTCTGCCTCACTGGCATTATGTTGTCTCTGTCATTGCATCCAGATATATAATACTGCACGTATCATTACACCCCAACAAGCCAGGACTATTGGCTTTGTCAATGGTTGCTAGTTCCTTAAAAAAAAAAAAGGAGCAACCATGGCTTTGTTGAATACAATATTGAAAATACTTCAGTTCTAAAATGACAGGACAGCGAGAGACCTGTTCTTTTAAACTTATTTTACAGGCTTCTTTGAATGAAGTGTTTTCTCACGTTGACGTTTACTTTTTATCTTACAGAATGCCCTTCTGTACTCTGAGGCAGGAGGAGGCCGCCACATGGTGTCACACCTCCAGACTGCCCCATTGTCATTCAGTAACTGGCAATCAGCGGCATACTGAATGACAATGGGCGGGAGGGCTGCTCTTGTGCTCCTGGAGGAGTGCGAGGCGCCTCCAGCAGCAGGGGTGAGGCCTCTCACAGGGGAGCAGTGCTGCTCCCTGTGATGGCCAAAATTACAGATAGTGTGCGCAGCGCCCCTGGCACCTCATTACGGCGCGCCGGGTCGCCGCGGCGCACAGTTTGGGAACCACAGATATAGAGGGTAAGACAGTGGGAAAGTTGTGATAAAGAGATAAATCAAGAGACTGCGACTGGTGAGAGAGGTAGGAGAGAATTAGAGCAGTGATATAGAGACCGGTGAGAAACAGATCGAGTGGGACATGGTTGGGAGACAGGTGACAGAGTCTGTCAACAGAGAGATGAGAACTGTCATATCATTTCCTTTCCTGTGATGTCATCTGATACAAAGGGCATGTGATGTTACTACCGCTACCCCCGGCATTTTGGTGAATTGACATCCATGAATACATGCATCATACCCACTGCAGTAAATATTGAACGTTCAGCACAGCTTCTGACCCTCACCCTGCATGAGGGTCAGGCAGCCACAGCACTGACAGGCACATACACTTATTGCCCATGTGCTGTGTCACAGGGTTTTCAGGGCTTGTGTGATTTCAACCCTTGTTTCTGTGGCCTGCCCAGGTGTAGCCAAACACACACGTCTGGTCATACCCTTCCCACATAGGGGGAACAGCAAAACACACAAGATGATGGACGGAATGTTGCCCTATGTGGAGAGGGTACGCCCAGATGCTTGATTCCGGTCCGGGGAAGACATGGCTTGGCAGTTCGGGCAGGACTGTTCCCATGAGGCACAGGGTCAAGGCTGATTTGCATATGGCCATGTCTTAACTGGGGTGGCGTGGTGAGCAAAATAACGATGGATTAAACCCAGATCTGTGACTGGGGGTGAATGTTTTGCCAATGTGCAACATTCCGTCCCTCATCTTGTGTGCTTTGCTGTTCGCCCTATGTGGGAAGGGTATGCCCAGACGTGGGTCCCATGCTCACTACGCCACTGGAGTCAAGCTATCCTGGCTGATGAAGGCTGATAGCCAGAAACTAGTCCTAGGATACTTGATTACGGTCCAGGGAAGACATGGCTTGGCAGTTCGGGCTGGACTGTTCCCATGAGGCACAGGGTCAAGACTGATTTGCATATGACCATATCTGAACTGGGGTGGCGTGGTGAGCAAAATAACGATGGATTAAACCCAGATCTGTGACTGAGGGTGAATGTTTTGCCAATGTGCAACATTCCGTCCATCATCTTTTGCGTTTTGCTGCCCAGGTGTAGGGCCACACCTCCCCTGTGTTGGGAACCATCCTCGCTGACTGACTGCATTTGGGTGCATCTGGCTGCAGACACCCACCCATGAAGTCCCATGGTGACAGTTGCACATGCTCACTACACTTATTCGCACAGTCTAAATCAGGATTTAGTCTTACGATCCACCACTTTCAAAATTCACCAGACGCCACTATTCAGGTGTAAGCTAGAGTTTCAGATATATTTAAATGTTGCAATTTGTCAGTGCAGATTGGGATAAACGTACATTTTGCACATCTGATAGTTCACAGAAACAATTTGCACTTGTGTAAAATCTAAGGTTGGGGGTGTTAGTTGTAGTGGTAGGGGCAGATTCTACTGCAACTCTCGTTCTCTGAGGAATAGGTTCAATTGTGTGGCAGTATTCCATTTCTGTAGCATTAATGACTTAGCAAAGGCCTTCCACTTGACAAGCTGCAATGCAATGTGGGGAGAAAAGTGTGCCCTAAAAAGCACATAATCCTCCACCATTCATGAAATGCATTAGCGGTTGAGCAAAATGAGGTCTCTGTTGGTGAAGAGGGTGCAGCTGCAAGAGCTTGCAGATATTGGCAGGCTTCCATCATGGCATACGTCTCTCATGCAAGTCCATGTATTGTCCTCTGCCAGCATTGCACCTTCACCTCTGGCAGCCCTAAGCTTGGACAGCTGTGAAGGTTAAGAAAGTATTTTAATGTCATCTGTAACATCATTTATGAAGTCACAGGCAACGCATTGCGATTTATCTGGGGTTATGGCATCCAATTGCTTCCCTCACAAACTAACATTACTTATCACTAGGGTTTTATTAGTAAATCGCAAAGGACGTTTTTTAATGATGTCCTGGTGGGTGTGTCAACGGCACACGATGACCACCCTTTGGCTGTGCACAGAAAACACTGGGCACCAGTCATAGGATATGTCTGTTGGCCAAGCCCTGCACTCTCCAGAATAGAACAACTACACAAGCCTTTTGGCAATCGAACGTAGGCACTGAAAATTGGGTTTGGCCTTCAATTATTCCTTCATCAATGCCCATACCTCTGAACCCACTATGCATGTCCCAGCCTCCCTACTTCCAGAGCAGAACTGCTGCTCGCAGCTTGTGGCCAAGTGTGTGAGCAAGGAGTGTAGGAACTGACCTTTGGCTATGGTAAGTGTCCGGTTTGATATGTACATAGCCACTGTGTGCCACCGAAACTCATTTCTGCCAAACTAGAACAATGATAAGAACAAAACCAGCAAAAGTCTGGTATTATCTTGGACATTTTATATCTCCACTTGCCGGGTCGGTACCTGCAGATAAGATAATGTGCATTTGCATATTATGCCGTCAACACACAGTGCTGAGGCCCATCTGCCATTTTGGTGTTGGTGTAATATGATACCATCATGTGGTAATCTCCGGTTACTTCCGGCACTGTGTCCAAAGCCGGATGTGCTCTAAATAGAACCATTAAAATCCATCTGTCAACTGGAATTTCAACCATGGAGAAGAAAGTGGGGATGGAACGGAATTGTGCCTTCTATCCCGCCTATTAAACCCAAACTTAACATACATGTATACAAGAAGCAGGGGACAGTCAAATAACGAAGACATTTTAATATTTTTTTATTGAGACCGATTTTTTTTTAACAATAGTGCTTCAGATACTAACAAGGCGATACATATGAGCAGAACAAATTGGGAGTTAATCTATGGTATAGTAGTTGAAACATACAATAGAATAACACAAGTAGAGATATAGACAAGTCACATTATGTAACAAAGTGGGATAAACTTCTAGCTATTTACATTGCTTACACCTATGCAATTTACTGTACATTAAGGCTAGTACCATGGACGACGGATTTAGATGATGTGGGAAGGGATATTTGGAGGGGTTTATCAAGTGATACAGCCTTAAAACTCCTGTTTGTGTTTTGTTTTAGCATGAGGAACTGTTCTAGAACTTCGAGAGTCAAGTGGTCGTTAGAGTGATGGGCGGAGAGGGCTCAAAGGAGAAAGGTGAATTATGAAGATGAAGTTAGGGTGAGGATAGGGCCACATCAAATTAAGTGAGCACTGGGAGTGCTAAGTTTAGGCACAGTGTCTACCAGTTTTGGGCTGATTGATCTCTTAAGCAGTTGAAGAGAGGAGCAGTGCTATTTTACCGCTTTACACAGTGGTAAATGGTTGCTAGTTAAGTTACATGAACTTTTAAGGCATGTGCTGCGTTTGACTGGAAATGTAGCAGCATTTGTTGACATATCTGAAGTAAACAACAGAACCTAACACAATAACATCTACACATGGCAACGTAAAAACGGGATTAAAACATGTTAAACAGAACACAACACAGCAACCACAATATTACACAACAATATCAAGTTGTAAGAATGCACAACAAAACTACAGTAGCACCAATAACAACAGAACGAACACATTACTGCCACAAAAAATATGCACACCCATTCTTGTCACTTATTATCATCTTTAGAACCGTTTTCATAGTACATTGGTGAATGTGCTTGGAGTGAGCAGTGCTTTAACTGACTACCTAGGAAATTAAATATCGCCAGGCAAAAATGTTTTGTGATCTGGCCCTAAGTGTTTCACATGCAAGTGGGTGTTGAAGATTGAGCAGCCAGAACAGAGCTGGTTGTGAAGAGTGGTGTCTTTCTTCAAACCAGGTTGTAGTTTCTGAAGACCATAAGAAGGATACAGAGAGGAGCACAGTGAAGGGTTTTCAGGTCTTTAAAGACAGTGTCTATGAATCTTAAAAAAGACAATGTTCAGTTCAGTTCAAAATCAAAGTTTATTTGGACAATTGTCCTTAACCCCTTCACTGCGGCGGCTATTCCGCCGCAGTGCTAAGGGGGCGGGGCGGCCGCATGCTGGTGACGGAACCGCTCCATCACCAGCGTCGGTGGCGCTGTGCTTATGACAGAGCGGTTCCGTCATGGCCCGCCCCGCTCAATGGAACGCTCAGCGCAGGCGCGGAATTCGCGCCGCGCAGGCGCTCCGAGAGGGCCATGACGGAACCGCTCCGTCATCAGCACAGCGCCACCGCAGCTGATGACGGAGCGGTTCCGTCATCAGCAGGCAAGGGGTTAATAAGATAAAACATTTTAAAAAACATGTCAATGTTACATTAAAAAACTTCAAAACAATATATGACTTATAACTCATTAAAATGGATCAAACACGACTTGAGCTAGTCAAAAAAGACAATGACTTGTGCAGAAATGTTTCTTATAGTCAGGGCCACTGACATTTGGAAATTATGAGGCTGTGGCGTTTTCCACCTAAGTAAAGATTTGCTGCATTTACTACATAATCGATTATCTGCTGCATAATCTTTCTAGCTCAAACAGATCAATAGTTACTTAAAACGTGGCAACACGAGTTACTGCGCAATGAAAGTTCTTTGTAAAAGTTGAACTGTCACATCTCTATTGCTTATTGCTGTATTTAGATGTCGAACGAGTACTAATGTGGAGAAACCTGAGCCTAGACACTGTTAACAAGTGTCAAAATGATTTAAAAAAAAGTAAAGTCATACTATCACAAAAGGTTCCATTGCAGCGCATAATTTGCCTTCTCTTGTAACGAGCTTTAGTCAACACATTATTTGGTCCAACCTTGCAGCATAATTCTAGTGGTCCTGGTTATAGTGAGAGGGGGAGCTATGGTGAGGGGTTTATTTAAGTGCAACCCAATACCTGCACCCCTACCCGAGCTCTCAGTGGGTGGATGAGTGCATGGATGAAGGTGTCATAGTTTGTGCGGTTGCAGTCGAAGTTTCAAAGTAGTTTGCATCCGTCCAAGTTTAGGAGATGACAACAAACTGGAGACAGTGTGTGAAGCAAAGTTTTTTTTCATGAGAGTGTACCGGGCAAATCAAACATTGCCAGGGATAGTGTGGATTTCCAATGTTCTTAAAAAGTCACTAGCAAACTTCTGACCCTTTTTCAAGCCAAATCACAAGGGTGTCTTGGGAACTATCAAGTGTATTTCACGCCATTTACCCTGCTCCCTCCCAAATCCATCTAGTACCTTACCCATGGCATAAGACAGTTGGCACCTTAAAGAATATTTGCGGTGAGCATTTTTTGTGCATACGATAAACCGCTGTATCATAGGATTATATCTATTATCAGCCCAAAGTGATGGATGGAGAGGCGGAATCCGAACATGAAAGCTTTCTTAAGTGTTCCCAGTGGCTCACGTTACCAAGGCCAGAGTCGGATTTCTGTTTACAATGGAAGAAGGGAACAGGATAGGGCAGTGGGCAAGGCCAGCAAACACAACTGGATTAATGCCAAGCAGTGATGCAGCAGTTTGCAAACCCACCATGTGATATCAAGGGTGAAGTCTTGTTGGGTGCACCTGCAGATGGATATATATATGTATACCAGTCAATCAATTCACAAAACATGGTCACATTCAAACTTCTCCAGAACAATTTTCACAGCAAGGAAGCAATGCCAAGAAACGTGATCAATCACGTCAAGTGATACGAAGCGTGACCGATTTATGGTATGAGCTTAAACACTTCTTTCTGAAGTACACCTGGTGAAATTTAGAGCCTGTGAATTAGCGCCACCTAATATTCCCAGCTGGTCCCTCATCTTCATATTTCACCTTACTATTTGCGGCTGCTACCTCTGAGAACCTTACATTGATGGGTTTTTGGGTTCTCTATTTGAAAAAAATGCACTCAGCACAGAAAAAAACAGTTTCTTCTACAGTAGCTGATTATAGTTTCATCTCTGTGAAAACAGTTGTGTTTCAGATTTAAGTAATGAAAAAAACATGGGACCTCATTCAGAGTTTGGATGAAACAGACAATCTTCCAGTTTTTGGCAGAAACTAAATTGTTGTAGAATCCTCCTGCTGAATTTCCTCCAGTAAAGAGATAGTCTGAACACAAAGGCACATACGTATCACAGGATAAAATTCACAAGGATTATTCTATGCACATTTGTAGTCATCTTTAATACAAACATCATGAAAAGCCACAGCAAAACCAAAGAAATTGTTTTGGACAGTTTACAACTTTTACACCAAAGTTTAAAAGATAGGAAGATCTTGTTACATTTATATCATTTGTGTGTGTCTCAATTGGGCATCAAATTCCAAGCACCAAGAGTAGAAGTCCACTGATTTATATAACCTTAGGACATGGCCCCCAACCTCCCTGTGGATATTCACCTATGTGGAGCCTACAAATGCTGTTAACTTTCCAACTTTCTGCATTAGGAAGCAAAAGAAAGTACAGGAGCCAAGCCGGAAATGTTCCTTGTCAGCAAGCAGGACCTGAATTCTTGCTTATGACAGGATATGACATAATTTGCTTTGGTTTTATATATTTCAGACTCACGTTTTAGTTTCGAAACCCAGACCATCTTGCTGAAATCATTGTGTGTCCAGGGGTCAGGGATACGTGAATATTCTCTTGAGGCATCAGTCCCATGGGCTGCTATATCCCGAATCACGGCTTGGTTAAGCTACCTATATGACAGGACCAGGGGCGGCTGGTAGATTTTGAAAGTGGTGGGCGAAAAATTGTATTGTAGTATAACGATGGAGCGAGCGAGCTCGAACTGCAAAAGGAGGGTGCGGGTCCCACCGCAAGAACATTTTTCAAAAAATGGATTCTAACAGTGGCTTTTGCACCTCATATTTACTGCAAAGTGTTGCAAACACGGGGTCCAAATATAGCATTTTAAAGCACAACCCTGCATCTGCCCTGAACACTCCTCCCGGGGGCCACCACTGCAGAGAGCTACAGGTTGCATTTCTCCAATCCCAGACTTCTCATGGCCTTGGAAAATGTTGCTTTACTGAGGTGGAATTGCAGCTCCTTTCTAGTGACTGACTCCCACACTTACTTCATGCACCCTGGGAGCTGATGACACCCTGAAGTATCATGATCTCCACAGAAACACTGCAAATAGTGCATCAGCACAGCCACTTTCCAGTTAAGTTAAGTGGACGACAGGTCTTGTGTGCATGTAAGAATATGTGTGTGAGAAAGCATGCCTGTATTTGTGCATGTGAGTGTGTCTGTGTGATCCCATACCTATGGGTAGAATGACTATTGGGGGCCGTGGCACACAGAGGCATAATAATTGCCACATCATAGTGTAGTAGTTCAGAACGTTGGCCCCTATTCACAGAACTAACAAGACAAAATCCTAAACTTACTACCATTTTGGTATTCACAGAAGGAAATTACTCAGTTTGGTATTCACAGAAGGCACTTACTCATTTCGGTATTCACAGAAGATAGGAGTCCTAACTTTAGGACTCCTAAATGCCTTCTGTGAATACCGAAAGGCTTAAAGTTAGGATTTTTCTCAGTTTAGGAGTAGTAAAGTTAGGGAAGCCTTTTGTTATCCACAGAAGGCATTTAGGAGTCCTAAAGTTAGGAGTCCTAACTTTACTACTCCTAAACTGAGAACAATCCTAACTTTAAGCCTTTTGGTATTCACAGAAGACATTTAGGAATCCTAAAGTTAGGATTCCTAACTTTACTACTCCTAAACTGAGAAACATCCTAACTTTAAGACTTTCGGTATTCACAGAAGGCATTTAGGAGTCCTAAAGTTAGGAGTCCTAACTTTATTACTCCTAAACTGAGAAAAATCCTAACTTTAAGACTTTTGATATTCACAGAAGGTATTTAGGAGTCCTAAAGTTAGGACTCCTAACTTCTAAGAATACCGAAATGAGTGAGTGCCTTCTGTGAATACCAAAATGGTAGTATGTTTAGGATTTTGTCTTGAGTTAGTTCTGTGAACCAGGCCCATTCTGACTTGGGCAACCTAGCCCTTACACCATCCAGCATACTGACTGGCGGAGGACTGAGGCAATAGATGCAGGGCAGGAGGCCAGCACGGGATGGAACGAGCAAGGCCTGGAGCTTTAGGAGCTGGGCCCCTCAATTTCCCTTGTGTCTTTCTTCACAACCTTCACACTCGCATGTACAGCCAATTTCCGATCATTAGACAACCCTTGTGCAGAAAATTAATTTAATTATGCACCTTTCTACACTTTTTCTAATCGTAATAGTTACTGTACAGAAGTCGTTCATGTACTTTCTTGGAAAAATAGTTTGTAACAATTTGGTGCCTCCAATACGGATCCTAGCAGTTTTCAGTTTCACAGCTTCTAGCTAAAACCCTCTAAGTAGAAACATACTGGTCTCCATACTTCCTTGAATAGAAGTTGTGTCTCTCAACACCGATTTTTGACTCATCCATAAAACTGCTAGCAAAGTATTTTTCACAGCTGCAATAGAATTATTCCACCTCCACAATTCCTCTCTTGTAAAAATGAGCTCAGATAAGTGCTAAGAATTACTTAGTCTGGCTAATTATCATGCTGAAACTTTTCTCTTACTATCCATTACTGTAAGAAAATGTAAAATACCCAGTCATTCCTTCAAATTCATACTTGATGTCCAGGACATTGTAGAAAATATGTGGAGTATTGTACACCCTTCCTGGATGCCATATTTTATTGCCAAAACTGTACCTGGTCTATCCTTCTAAACACGTAAATTGCCATCAATATATAAATATTTAAAATGTTGCACTCAAAAGTTGTTGATATTTATAACTTAATATTGCCCCCCCCCCCCCCCCCCCCAAAAAAAAAATAAAAATATTCTGGACTTTGCACTGTGACACTCAAGATATGGTCATATTTCCACTGGTAAAATAAGCGTATGTCAGCAGCAGCTCACCCACAGACCTCTGCAGCCGGTGCATTAACCTTAGGTTACACTCATGGGAGTGGATCCACAGGCAAGTTAACTTTGGTGCTTAATGCACTTGTGGGAGAGATATTAGTACCTTCTGTGGTCACTGGATTGAAGTGTCGTAAAATAACATTATAAGTTAATGCATTTGTGCTTGTTTTCAGGGCACAACCTGTGGGTCACAGATGTGTACTTTATGTAACATAGCTCTGTGGGTTGATAGTTTTTGCTGCAAATACACCTATGGGTTTTATTGATACACCTTGCATTTTCCATGGCATCCAAAATCCGATACTTCTTAAAGACAGAGCTTGGGAGCAACAATCACGACTGGAGCTGGATGTACAGGCCACTCCCAGTCACAGACATATGCTGCTCGCTTGGAATGGCTGGCGGCAGAGCCAGTTAGTATGAAATGGATGGGTCTCCAGAGAAGGGACACATACTCCCAGGCAGCTAGCTGTGACTAGATGCACAAAGTAGCGAATTTAGCCTACCCCAGAGAAAGGTTGGGACCCCCACAACAAGGACTCCAGGAGCTGGGATTGAATGTCAGGGTCATCGCCATAGCTTTGCATAAACAGGACAAGGTCTGTTTTTAAAGTTGATTCATTTCTAGCATTATTGATTTAAGACCGGACCGCATGTGGGTGGGCCTTTTAGAAGCATGACTAAACTGCAGCCTATATTCCCACATTTCTGAGATGTGTGACTGGTCAGTCATAAAGGGAGTGGATTGAGTGCCAGGGTTAACAGTTGTGACTCTGACATACAACAGTTCCCAGTGAACCAGTAAAAGGCAACACAATGCACTGCTGATTGCCCGTTTAAAAGCAAAAGCTGTAGGGAGGTGGGAGAGCGGATACCATGTAGGTGCCCCAGCATGTGTCTTTGTGTTGCTACATTGTGCAGGGACACTGTAAGGGTTGGGATATAATGACATTTCAAGATCCAGCTGTATCCCCCATATATTCCAGCTCCTTAAGTCCCTCCCTTCGCCTAACAACCAGCATAATCACCTTCAAAAAGGACCTCAAGCTCCTCCTATTTGACAGACACCTCAGTTAATCACCCTCGACCATATCAAAGTATTCTATCCAAGCAGGGCCGGACTGGCCGTAGCGGGCACCGGGCATTTCCCCGGTGCGCCGCCAGGGTTGGAGCTGGTTTTGCGCTCCTGGGGGCCATTTTTGTTGCTGTTTTTGTTACTGCACCCCTTTGTCCCCCAGGGGGGGCCTGGCCGAGCAGCTTGCCAGGGCCGGTTTCACTTCCTAGTCCGGCCCTGTATCCAAGTGACGAACTACCTTCCTTGTGTGTTCCCACCATCTTATTCAATGCTTGAACCTTGTACGTCCCAGTCCAACAGCTGCGTTTGTCCTAGTCGCAACTACCGATGCAATATGTCTGAACATAATTATTGTAACTGTAACTTGCTGTAATCTTGTATCATGCTACTGCTGTAAACCGCTGTAATGCCTTAGGGCCATGTGCGTGTTACAAAAAATTGCAAAACTAAATAAATAAAAAACAACTGTCTTTAAGGGTAGATCCAACATCAGCATTTGACAGGATGGATTCAGGCAATGGCTGATTACTTGAAAGGTGGGCTGGAGTAGTAACAAAGCAAAGAACATCATAGCCCTGTTTAACTGGCAGGATCAGCTGTTCCCTCTTCTCAGCACGGCCCAATGACAGGATTCAGTAGCAAGATGTTATCACAGAAAGGGTGAAATACTTAAAGAATCAGCCGCACGTTACACATGGTACCCCATACTAGAAGTTTATCAAAGGATGAGATTAACTGTGCCTCTTGTTGAGGTCTGGTACAAAAGGGGGTGGTGATGGACGGAGCATCTGAATTAATCAAACACTCAAACCCAGTCAAAAGTTCTTGGTTTAATCCATCACCGTTCTTTAGCCCACTCTGTCACCCCAGTTCAGACATGGCTATATGCAAATCAGTCTGACCCTGTGCCTCATGGGAACAGTCCAGCCCGAACTGCCAAGCCATGTCTTCCCTGGACCGGAAACAAGCTTCCGAGGACCGCTTTCTGGCATTCCAGCCGTCTTAAGCCCGGCTTGCTTGAATCCAGTGGCAAAGTGGGCAAGGGACTCACGTCTGAGCATACCCTGCCACACTTATGGAGGCCAAAAGCAGTACAAAAGGGGGTGGTGATGGACGGAGCATCTGAATCAATCAAACACTCACACCCAGTCAAAAGATCTGGGTTTAATCCATCACCATTCTTTAGCCCACTCTGCCACCCCAGTTCAGACATGGCTATATGCAAATCGGTCTGACCCTGTGCCTCATGGGAACAGTCCAGCCCAAACAGCCAAGCCATGTCTGCCCTGGACCGGAAACAAGCTTCCGAGGACCGCTTTCTGGCATTCCAGCCGTCTTCAGCCCGGCTTGCTTGAATCCAGAGGCAAAGCAAGCAAGGTACTCATCTCTGAGCATACCCTGCCACACTTATGGCGGCTAAAAGCGGTACAAAAGGTGGTGGTGATGGACGGAGCATCTGAATCAATCAAACACTCACACCCAGTCAAAAGATCCGGGTTTAATACATCACCGTTCTTTAGCCCACTCTGCCACCCCAGTTCAGACATGGCTATATGCAAATCAGTCTGACCCTGTGCCTCATGGGAACAGTCCAGCCCGAACTGCCAAGCCATGTCTTCCCTGGACCAGAAACAAGCTTCCGAGGACCAGTTTCTGGCATTCCAGCCGTCTTCAGCCCGGCTTGCTTGAATCCAGTGGCAAAGTGAGCAAGGGACTCACGTCTGAGCATACCCTGCCACACTTATTGCGGCCAAAAGCGGTGCAAAAGGGGATGCTGATGGACGGAGCATCTGAATCAATCAAACACTCACACCCAGTCAAAAGATCTGGGTTTAATCCATCACCGTTCTTTAGCCCACTCTGCCACCCCAGTTCAGACATGACTATATGCAAATCAGTCTGACCCTGTGCCTCATGGGAACAGTCCAGCCCGAACTGCCAAGCAATGTCTGCCCTGGACCGGAAACAAGCTTCCGAGGACCAGTTTCTGGCATTCCAGCCGTCTTCAGCACGGCTTGCTTGAATCCAGTGGCAAAGTGAGCAAGGGACTCACGTCTGAGCATACCCTGCCACACTTATGGCGGCCAAAAGCGGTACAAAAGGGGGTGGTGATGGACGGAGCATCTGAATCAATAAAACACTCACACCCAGTCAAAAGATCTGGGTTTAATCCATCACCGTTCTTTAGCCCACTCTGCCACCCCAGTTCAGACATGGCTATATGCAAATCAGTCTGACCATGTGCCTAATGGGAACAGTCCAGCCCGAACTGCCAAGCCATGTCTTCCCTGGACCGGAAACAAGCTTCCGAGGACCGTTTTCTGGCATTCCAGCCGTCTTCAGCCCGGCTTGCTTGAATCCAGTGGCAAAGTGGGCAAGGGACTCACGTCTGAGCATACCCTGCCACACTTATGGAGGCCAAAAGCAGTACAAAAGGGGATGGTGATGGACGGAGCATCTGAATCAATCAAACACTCACACCCAGTCAAAAGATCTGGGTTTAATCCATCACCATTCTTTAGCCCACTCTGCCACCCCAGTTCAGACATGGCTATATGCAAATCGGTCTGACCCTGTGCCTCATGGGAACAGTCCAGCCCAAACAGCCAAGCCATGTCTGCCCTGGACCGGAAACAAGCTTCCGAGGACCGCTTTCTGGCATTCCAGCCGTCTTCAGCCCGGCTTGCTTGAATCCAGAGGCAAAGCAAGCAAGGTACTCATCTCTGAGCATACCCTGCCACACTTATGGCGGCTAAAAGCGGTACAAAAGGTGGTGGTGATGGACGGAGCATCTGAATCAATCAAACACTCACACCCAGTCAAAAGATCCGGGTTTAATCCATCACCGTTCTTTAGCCCACTCTGCCACCCCAGTTCAGACATGGCTATATGCAAATCAGTCTGACCCTGTGCCTCATGGGAACAGTCCAGCCCGAACTGCCAAGCCATGTCTTCCCTGGACCAGAAACAAGCTTCCGAGGACCAGTTTCTGGCATTCCAGCCGTCTTCAGCCCGGCTTGCTTGAATCCAGTGGCAAAGTGAGCAAGGGACTCACGTCTGAGCATACCCTGCCACACTTATTGCGGCCAAAAGCGGTGCAAAAGGGGATGCTGATGGACGGAGCATCTGAATCAATCAAACACTCACACCCAGTCAAAAGATCTGGGTTTAATCCATCACCGTTCTTTAGCCCACTCTGCCACCCCAGTTCAGACATGGCTATATGCAAATCAGTCTGACCATGTGCCTAATGGGAACAGTCCAGCCCGAACTGCCAAGCCATGTCTTCCCTGGACCGGAAACAAGCTTCCGAGGACCGTTTTCTGGCATTCCAGCCGTCTTCAGCCCGGCTTGCTTGAATCCAGTGGCAAAGTGGGCAAGGGACTCACGTCTGAGCATACCCTGCCACACTTATGGAGGCCAAAAGCAGTACAAAAGGGGATGGTGATGGACGGAGCATCTGAATCAATCAAACACTCACACCCAGTCAAAAGATCTGGGTTTAATCCATCACCATTCTTTAGCCCACTCTGCCACCCCAGTTCAGACATGGCTATATGCAAATCGGTCTGACCCTGTGCCTCATGGGAACAGTCCAGCCCAAACAGCCAAGCCATGTCTGCCCTGGACCGGAAACAAGCTTCCGAGGACCGCTTTCTGGCATTCCAGCCGTCTTCAGCCCGGCTTGCTTGAATCCAGAGGCAAAGCAAGCAAGGTACTCATCTCTGAGCATACCCTGCCACACTTATGGCGGCTAAAAGCGGTACAAAAGGTGGTGGTGATGGACGGAGCATCTGAATCAATCAAACACTCACACCCAGTCAAAAGATCCGGGTTTAATCCATCACCGTTCTTTAGCCCACTCTGCCACCCCAGTTCAGACATGGCTATATGCAAATCAGTCTGACCCTGTGCCTCATGGGAACAGTCCAGCCCGAACTGCCAAGCCATGTCTTCCCTGGACCAGAAACAAGCTTCCGAGGACCAGTTTCTGGCATTCCAGCCGTCTTCAGCCCTGCTTGCTTGAATCCAGTGGCAAAGTGAGCAAGGGACTCACGTCTGAGCATACCCTGCCACACTTATTGCGGCCAAAAGCGGTGCAAAAGGGGATGCTGATGGACGGAGCATCTGAATCAATCAAACACTCACACCCAGTCAAAAGATCTGGGTTTAATCCATCACCGTTCTTTAGCCCACTCTGCCACCCCAGTTCAGACATGACTATATGCAAATCAGTCTGACCCTGTGCCTCATGGGAACAGTCCAGCCCGAACTGCCAAGCAATGTCTGCCCTGGACCGGAAACAAGCTTCCGAGGACCAGTTTCTGGCATTCCAGCCGTCTTCAGCACGGCTTGCTTGAATCCAGTGGCAAAGTGAGCAAGGGACTCACGTCTGAGCATACCCTGCCACACTTATGGCGGCCAAAAGCGGTACAAAAGGGGGTGGTGATGGACGGAGCATCTGAATCAATAAAACACTCACACCCAGTCAAAAGATCTGGGTTTAATCCATCACCGTTCTTTAGCCCACTCTGCCACCCCAGTTCAGACATGGCTATATGCAAATCAGTCTGACCATGTGCCTAATGGGAACAGTCCAGCCCGAACTGCCAAGCCATGTCTTCCCTGGACTGGAAACAAGCTTCCGAGGACCGGTTTCTGGCATTCCAGCCATCTTCAGCCCGGCTTACTTGAATCCAGTGGCAAAGTGAGCAAGGGACTTACGTCTGAGCATACCCTGCCACTCTTATGGCGGCCAAAAGCGGTACAAAAGGGGGTGGTGATGGACGGGGCATCTGAATCAATAAAACACTCACACCCAGTCAAAAGATCTGGGTTTAATCCATCACCGTTCTTTAGCCCACTCTGCCACCCCAGTTCAGACATGCCTATATGCAAATCAGTCTGACCCTGTGCCTCATGGGAATAGTCCAGCCAGAACTGCCAAGCCATGTCTGCCCTGGACCGAAAACAAGCTTCCGAGGACCGGTTTCTGGCATTCCAGCCGTCTTCAGCCCAGCTTGCTTGAATCCAGAGGCAAAGCAAGCAAGGTACTCATCTCTGAGCATACCCTGCCACACTTATGGCGGCTAAAAGGGGTACAAAAGGTGGTGGTGATGGACGGAGCATCTGAATCAATCAAACACTCACACCCAGTCAAAAGATCCGGGTTTAATCCATCACCGTTCTTTAGCCCACTCTGCCACCCCAGTTCAGACATGGCTATATGCAAATCAGTCTGACCCTGTGCCTCATGGGAACAGTCCAGCCCGAACTGCCAAGCCATGTCTTCCCTGGACCGGAAACAAGCTTCCGAGGACCGGTTTCTGGCATTCCAGCCGTCTTCAGCCCGGCTTGCTTGAATCCAGTGGCAAAGTGAGCAAGGGACTCACGTCTGAGCATACCCTGCCACACTTATTGCGGCCAAAAGCGGTGCAAAAGGGGATGCTGATGGACGGAGCATCTGAATCAATCAAACACTCACACCCAGTCAAAAGATCTGGGTTTAATCCATCACCGTTCTTTAGCCCACTCTGCCACCCCAGTTCAGACATGACTATATGCAAATCAGTCTGACCCTGTGCCTCATGGGAACAGTCCAGCCCGAACAGCCAAGCAATGTCTTCCCTGGATTGGAAACAAGCTTCCGAGGACCGGTTTCTGGCATTCCAGCCGTCTTCAGCCCGGCTTCCTTGAATCCAGTGGCAAAGTGAGCAAGGGACTCACGTCTGAGCATACCCTGCCACACTTATGGCGGCCAAATGCGGTACAAAAGGGGGTGGTGATGGACGGAGCATCTGAATCAATCAAACACTCACACCCGGTCAAAAGATCTGGGTTTAATCCATCACCGTTCTTTAGCCCACTCTGCCACCCCAGTTCAGACATGGCTATATGCAAATCAGTCTGACCCTGTGCCTCATGGGAACAGTCCAACCCGAACTGCCAAGCCATGTCTTCCCTGGACCGGAAACAAGCTTCCGAGGACCGTTTTCTGGCATTCCAGCCGTCTTCAGCGCGGCTTGCTTGAATCCAGTGGCAAAGTGAGCAAGGGACTCACGTCTGAGCATACCCTGCCACACTTATGGCGGCCAAAAGCGGTACAAAAGGGGGTGGTGATGGATGGAGCATATGAATCAATCAAACACTCACACCCAGTCCAAAGATCTGGGTTTAATCCATCACCGTTCTTTAGCCCACTCTGCCACCCCAGTTCAGACATGGCTATATGCAAATCCGTCTGACCCTGTGCCTCATAGGAACAGTCCAGCCCGAACTGCCAAGCCATGTCTTACCTGGACCGGAAACAAGCTTCTGAGGACCGGTTTCTGGCATTCCAGCCGTCTTCAGCCCGGCTTGCTTGAATCCAGTGGCAAAGTGAGCAAGGGACTCACGTCTGAGCATACCCTGCCACACTTATGGCAGCCAAAAGCGGTACAAAAGGGGGTGGTGTTGAGGTCCAGTTCGCCATAGACAGGCTCACTGGAATTGTGTGATTTTGAAGCTGTGCCATTTTCTGAATAATTATGGATTTATGACAGTTGCCATATAAATCACCATCTGCTGCATAATTGTAAATTTCAATTAAAAAATATTGTTTCTTGCTCAAATAGATCAAAAATTCCTAAAAGAAAATGTGCCCTGCGTTGCTGCTCAGTGACAGACCAGTTGCAGTGGTTAGCTATTAGTTGCTGACTGCTCTATTCGGGCATTAAACTGGTGCAAAAAAGTTGAGCATTTTCCCATAGAGTATTAATGTGAAATAACGTATTTATAACTATGCAAACTGGAAAGTCGCAAATTTCTTCCAGTTCTTGAAAGACAGAGGAGTACCCCATGTACACCCAAGCCCTCTGGTTGCAGTATCTCCACACTGTGAAAATTTCGCAGGCTTGGGGTTAAGGTCAATTTAGAATTTTACATGTATGCCTTTTTCTAATTAAAAGCTTGCTAGACCTCTTAATAAAACAGAGGTGCTCCAAGTCATTTGATGCATCTTAGTCACCCCTGGGGCCTGACTTTATCAGGAATAAGTTCATAAGTAATGGGAGTGTGAACAAGACACATCAAATGTTTGTGAGTACCCATAAATTCAGTGATATTTTCAGGTGTCTGCACTATTTGCAGTGCCCACTCCCCGATGCTCCCATGACAATACCCACATCTACACCCTTAAGAATCAGTCCAAAGTGCAGCGGATCAGCACATCCTCAGTTTTTTTTTGCAGCTGCAACTGGCTTATGTACTCAGAACAATACACTGATACTATCTTTGTGAATCAAGATTTAGGTGTTTACGTCTCGCCTAACAGTGCACAAGCGCTGTTGCTGCAAGGGGTATTGTATACATTAACGTGGCTTGGATCTGCCCATTACTTACAATTGGTTCGCTCGATCTTCACTCTTTCTTGCTGCCTTTTAATTGGGCAACCCAAAGCCATGCGCCAGTTCTGTTCCTTCGTTGGAACATGTACTACGCACTGATTAATTAAACTTAAATAATACCCGTCCACAGCGCATTCTGTGATTCAAGCACTATTTCATTATTTGCCAACAGCTGGCTTCTTATTGCTTTCTTTGCTTCCTCCCACCCCCATCCTGCTTTGCTTTTAATCATCTCTCCCCTCCCACACACCACTTTTCTGCTGCCAATGTGTTTGTTTCGCAGATTTTTACTGCACAAATTTGGCTCAAGGACATTGTAAGGTTTCACAAGAAAATCATCTCTAATGACATAACTTTTTTTAAGCCACAGGTAAATAAGTGTTTGTGAAGAACCACATGATGTTCCTGCCGCAGCAGTCATTCAAGCATAGTTACCTGGTGTTAACCGCTACACCACATACCCACACAGCATAAGAACTAGTCACAGGTGTGAGATTATGGTACTGGGAGACATTAGCATGCAATTTGTCTGCTGCGTCTTTCTTATATCTGAACAACGCCTGCTGAAGGGCAACCTTCACAAGAGGTCAGCACCTCAGTGTGTCAGTTGTTGGGTTACCATATCAAAAAAAGAGAGAGGGGTCCTACTCACCAACTGGACAGGACACCAAATGACTATAAATCAAAAACAACTTCCCTTTAGGATATTTTTATATCATACCATACTGCTCACTCCCACATTCAAACTGTCAGTCATTCATCACAGAAATTGGTTAAAGCCAAAAAGCTACCAATATACAAATGTTTATTATATGTATATCTATTTCATACATTAAAAATTGTTAAAATCTGCAATCTTTCCTATGATTGATAAACCTACAAATTGTAGCAGTTCATTGCATATTGCTCATAAATTCTAAAACAAGTAACACAATCTACATCAACACATGAATCTAATTGTTACAACCACTACTGGTGTCGATTTCACCAATTCGTAGATTTAAAGTAAATAGTGGCAGGACGACACAGGTCCAGAAAGCGATGCGTTTTGGTGGTATCAAAATGGTCCAACCACCTTCTTCAGGCTCAACAAATGATGTCTCCCAGCAGTCTTATATCATTTCTAAAAATGTATATATAAAAATATATATTACAAACAGACCACATTGAAGATTGTAGTTTCATAGTTCAAACAATTACATGTATTCATTCTAGTTAATAAGCATTAAAACAGATTCTTATTTTATAAAACACAAGTTTAAAAAACATTTGCATCATAATAGATTTTTTGGCTCCAACTTGGTGATCGAGAATATGAATTCACAGCGTACAAACCAAACCTCATTCATTACTAATCCAATTTTAAGAGTATACGTAACTGCACATTCAACCCAAATCATGATGCCTATATTCTGCCACAAGTAGCAATGGGGTAATACCCACCAAAAGCTAGGATTATTGACTGTTGAAGTGAGGTGCTTGTTCCTCCACTCAACGTATCTTTTGGCTCCTCAAAATTCTTCGAAAAGCAAGACTGTTGTGTGTTCCTGATATATCCCTTATAAACCATACCATTTGCTTATTTGTAAACATTTGCTATAAACATAGCTATAGACATATATGGTACACACATTCAATGTAAAACGAGGGGGGACAGTCTATCTCATAAGGACACTCCTGTCTTCTACAGTGCTTCAAATTCTTCAATATTATACTCCTGTCGTCCCTTATATCCGGATTTACAGGGAGTCGCCAAAAAATAAATGCCCTAAAAAATGCAAAATGAATATTTGTATACAAAGGCACTAGTTAATTTGTCTAACTCATGAATCCTTTTCATTATTTAATTTACCTGATTTAAAAACAATCTGAATTTTCAGGATGGTTTGCCTCCCAAAGGGAAGTTGTTTTTGACTTAATATTGAGTTACTACAGAGCATGCTCTGTGTCTGCACCTTGGCTCTTTGGGGTCAGCCATTCATTGTGCTTAGAATATTGTGCTTCTGGTAGGGATACTGATACAATGCAGCAGCTAGGGGACTCCAGCCAACCAACACCCTACGTTTGCATTTATTTTTCCACTGGAAAAATGCGACTCATCTGTGGTTTTACCTTTCACTCTCTGCATCTTGAAAAACGGGAACCACCAGCATTTTTGTTAATCGTGTTTGAGCAGTACGAGACCATGCACTGATGTAAGGACCTAGTACTGTTTTTCCAAACTAAGCCATGTCATTGATGCAGCACAATTGTAAAAATCATAATACACAAAACATTTATTGTCTGAATAGACAAAAAGCTGAAAGTACATGTTGCACATGTTAGACACAGTGATATATGAAACTGAGACAAAATTAGTAGAAGCACCGTAAAAGCATGCTTTAACGTGAGCTGTACTAATGGGAATTTCTTATGCAAATGGTGCTTATTAACGAATAATGATGAATTGGGTTGTTAATAAAGTGATCTAATGTTTCTAATGCTTTTTTGCTGGAGTGCACCATTCAGAAAAGTTGGTGCAAAACTGTGTGGAATTGAAGTACAAGCTTGAAACTTTGTATATATCAATAATAGAGATTTCATTACAAGACCGGCTAACTCCAAGCAGCCACTTAGAAGCAATACATCATAAAACAAACAGTTCTACAACAGAAAGTTCCTGGTGTATAATAGTCATTCATATAGAGTAGTCTACTTCTTTTAAATGCAGCTCCAGGCAGATAAGTACACCTTACTATTGGTTATTCTTTCATGTGTGTTGCCTTTTCACAGAGTTGTTTGATGAGTACTGCGTTATTTTCTAAACTCTTTTGATGTGTACTGCTATGGCAGTAACTTCCGGTTAAACGTGTACCTTGATTTAACCGGTTTCCAATTTTCGGAAACCACCACCCTTCCCTCTCCCTCTCTTCGAATCTTGTGCGGCACTGTCGACTCGAAGTCTTGTGTCCTCCGACCTAGGCCTTGTCCCCTTTCGAATCACAGAACTGTTTATTTACAATTGGCTACAGGGACTCACCCTTGCTGCCGCTTGGTCCTGCATTCTCAAGCACACTCTCGGGGACCTCTGGGCCCATCCGTGCTAACAAGACCCTTTCTCTCTTGTGCCTTCATGGCAATATACAAACGGGGAAACACCATCCCCACAACCAAGCCCTGTATGCGATCCTTCTTGACATCCCCTTCAAGGGCCCATCGAGAAGAAAACATGAGTAATGACTCATTTCACCCCACCTGAGCAGCAAAGCAACGAGCCCTGGAGACAGAAACGCTGCAGCACCCACAATACAGCCTAGGCAATACACGACTTAACAGCTGATCACTCGAGAACTAACGTGACATCAGGGAACTCCAGATCCAGCACCTCAGTGATCAGTTGCTGGATCATCATACACTTGCAAGTACTTTTATAAAACCTGCCTTCTTTGCGAGGCTGTTCCATAAGCGAGCTGCTGCTACGCCGAAAGCTCGTCCTCCCATAGTAGATCTCTTACTCCTCAGAATGATTGCCAGATTGGCTGCTGAAGAACGCAAACTACGTGCCGGTGCAAACCATCCAAACCTAGCCTGAAGCGGTCTGGGTCGAAGTCCGTGAAGCTCTCTAAAGGCAATGCACAATATCCTTTGTCTCACCGGGAGCCAATGCAGCTCAGCCAAGGCCTGAGATGTGGAAGACCTGCGCGTTCTCATCAGAACAAGCTTTGCTGCTGCCGCCTGGATAGCTTGAAGCCGCGAGGTCAAATAACACGGGACTCCAGTATCAAAGCATTACAATAATCCAGGCGGCTGAGAACAACACATGAGTAATGACCCATGACCCATTTCACCCCACCTGAGCAGCAAAGCAACGAGCCCTGGAGACAGAAATACCACAGCAACCACAATACAGCCTAGGCAATACACGACCCAACAACTGATCACTCGAGAGCCAACGTGACATCAGGGAACTCCAGATCCAGCACCTCAGTGATCAGTTGCTGGATCATCATACACTTGCAAGTACTTTTATAAAACCTGCCTTCTTTGCGAGGCTGTTCCATAAGCGAGCTGCTGCTACGCCGAAAGCTCGTCCTCCCATAGTAGATCTCTTACTCCTCAGAATGATTGCCGGATTGGCTGCTGAAGAACGCAAACTACGTGCAGGTGCATACCCTCCAAACCCAGCCTGAAGCGGTTTGGGTCCAAGTCCGTGAAGCGCTCTAAAGGCAATGCACAAGGACTTGAACAATATCCTTTGTCTCACCGGTAGCCAATGCAGCTCAGCCAAGGCCTGAGATGTGGAAGACCTGCGCGTTCTCATCAGAACAAGTTTTGCTGCTGCCGCCTGGATACCTTGGAGCCGCGAGATCAAATAACACGGGACTCCAGTATCAAAGCATTACAATAATCCAGGCGGCTGAGAACAACACATGAGTAATGACCCATGACCCATTTCACCCCACCTGAGCAGCAAAGCAACGAGCCCTGGAGACAGAAATACCACAGCAACCACAATACAGCCTAGGCAATACACGACCCAACAACTGATCACTTGAGAGCCAACGTGACATCAGGGAACTCCAGATCCAGCACCTCAGTGATCAGTTGCTGGATCATCATACAATTGCAAGTACTTTTATAAAACCTGCCTTCTTTGCGGGGCTGTTCCATAAGCGAGCTGCTGCTACGCCGAAAGCTCGTCCTCCCATAGTAGATCTCTTACTCCTCAGAATGATTGCCGGATTGGCTGCTGAAGAACGCAAACTACGTGCAGGTGCATACCATCCAAACCTAGCCTGAAGCGGTTTGGGTCCAAGTCCGTGAAGCGCTCTAAAGGCAATGCACAAGGACTTGAACAATATCCTTTGTCTCACCGGGAGCCAATGCAGCTCAGCCAAGGCCTGAGATGTAGAAGACCTGCGCGTTCTCATCAGAACAAGTTTTGCTGCTGCCGCCTGGATAGCTTGGAGCCGCGAGATCAAATAACACGGGACTCCCGTATCAAAGCATTACAATAATCCAGGCGGCTGAGAACAACACATAAGTAATGACCCATGACCCATTTCACCCCACCTGAGCAGCAAAGCAACGAGCCCTGGAGACAGAAATACTGCAGCACCCACAATACAGCCTAGGCAATACACGACCCAACAACTGATCACTCGAGAGCCAACGTGACATCAGGGAACTCCAGATCCAGCACCTCAGTGATCAGTTGCTGGATCATCATACAATTGCAAGTACTTTTATAAAACCTGCCTTCTTTGCGAGGCTGTTCCATAAGCGAGCTGCTGCTACGCCGAAAGCTCGTCCTCCCATAGTAGATCTCTTACTCCTCAGAATGATTGCCAGATTGGCTGCTGAAGAATGCAAACTACGTGCAGGTGCATACTATCCAAACCTAGCCTGAAGCGGTTTGGGTCCAAGTCCGTGAAGCGCTCTAAAGGCAATGCACAAGGACTTGAACAATATCCTTTGTCTCACCGGGAGCCAATGCAGCTCAGCCAAGGCCTGAGATGTAGAAGACCTGCGTGTCTCATCAGAACAAGTTTTGCTGCTGCCGCCTGGATACCTTGGAGCCGCAAGATCAAATAACACTGGACTCCAGTATCAAAGCATTACAATAATCCAGGCGGCTGAGAACAACACATGAGTAATGACCCATGACCCATTTCACCCCACCTGAGCAGCAAAGCAACAAGCCCTGGAGACAGAAATACCGCAGCAACCACAATACAGCCTAGGCAATACACGACCCAACAACTGATCACTCGAGAGCCAACGTGACATCAGGGAACTCCAGATCCAGCACCTCAGTGATCAGCTGCTGGATCATCATACAGTTGCAAGTACTTTTATAAAACCTGCCTTCTTTGCAAGGCTGTTCCATAAGCGAGCTGCTGCTACGCCGAAAGCTCCTCCTCCCATAGTAGATCTCTTACTCCTCAGAATGATTGCCAGATTGGCTGCTGAAGAACGCAAACTACGTGCAGGTGAATACCATCCAAACCTAGCCTGAAGCGGTTTGGGTCCAAGTCCGTGAAGCGCTCTAAAGGCAATGCACAAGGACTTGAACAATATCCTTTGTCTCACCGGGAGCCAATGCAGCTCAACCAAGGCCTGAGATGTGGAAGACCTGCGCGTTCTCATCAGAACAAGTTTTGCTGCTGCCGCCTGGATACCTTGGAGCCGCGAGATCACATAACACGGGGACTCCAGTAGCAAAGCATTACAATAATCCAGGCGGCTGGGAACAACACTCCTAACCACTAAGCCTCTGGCCTGAGGCGGCAATAGTGGTAGTACCTTACGGAGTCCTCTGATGAGCATGTAACAATGTCTAACTACTTTATTTACATGTGATTCCAGGTTAAGCTTCTCATTGAAGCTAACCTCCAGATTGCGTACCATGCTCATAGGAACCGGAGGTGTGTCTGTAGGAATGGGCCAGAAGTCAGAGGGCAAAACTGTCGGCACTCTGCCCACCCCACATTGCAAAATCTCAGTCTTGTCACTATTGAATTGCAGAGTGGTGTTTCTCAACCAAGACGCCATTTCACACATACACTTATGGAATGTTTCTTGGGAGTCTGCATGGTCGCCATCCAAGGACACAATCAGTTGAGTGTCGTCAGCGTAATTAACTACACTTATATCATTGGCTTTAATAACATCCAGCAATTGCCGCATATAAACATTGAATAAAATGGGGCTGATTGAGGACCCCTGAGGGACCCCATACTTACTGACAATAAAATCTGATTGAAAAGGGGGCAAAGCGACAGCCTGCCGTCTAACTGCCATAAGACTGAAACCATCGCAGAGCCACGTTTGTCACCCCACTTCTTCCAGTCTTGCCAGTAAGACAACGTGGTTCACAGTTTCAAATGCGACGGACAGGTCCAACAAAATCAATGTCGCCGATTTCCCCCTGCCCGCATGCATTAGAAGGTTGTCCAGTACGGTAACCAACGCTGTCTTAGTCCCATGACTTGGCCAGAAGCCAAATTGATCTTCCCTCAGCTTATTATTACCTTCTGAAAAGCCAGAGAGTTCTCGGCTAACCATGCGCTCCATTATCCTTACAGGAAACGGTAAAAGGGAAATAGGTCTATAATTCCAAAGGCAGCCAGGGTCCAATGAGGGTTTTTTAAGCAGGGGGGTTACTATTGCCTCCTTACAACACGGTGGAACCACCCCACTACTGAGTGATTGGTTACACAGCTGGTGAAGCAATGGAAAAATCTCGGGCCCAGCTCTTTCCACATTTTTGGGGGGATGGGATCCAGAGGAGAGCCTGAAGAGACCCCCATTGCCACCCTAACAAACTCATCCTCCGTAGGCAGATCCCAGCGGTCGAGGGTAATCCCTTGCCTCTCTGGTTCCGGCCCAACATTCCCAACACCCATTAAGTTGGCTAGTCCTGTTTCCTCCCTTTTCCAAATGCCTAGTGAGGTGTCTGGTTTCAGACCCTCAATGATCCTGTTGGTTTTATCCTGAAAAAAAGCTGCCAGGCCATTACAAAGCTCTTGTAACGGTGTAATCTTATTACTCGTACAGTCAGGATTTGCCATATCTCTCAGTATATTAAAAACACATTTGGCACTCTTTGGAGATTTTAGAATAAGATATGCAAAGTATGCTGCCTTAGTGGTTACTATCTCTTTTTTATACTTTGCTAAGCATTCCTTCCAAATGGCTTTATCATCATCAGTATAATGCAATCTCCACTGTCTTTCAGCCAGTTTGCAGTGTAACTTATAGGTTCTCAATTCCTCCGTGTACCACGGGGCAGGTGGTTTCCTCCGTTTCCTAATCTTCTTCATGGGAGCGAGCTGATCGATTATGCTAGTTAATTGCCAGCAGAGAGCTATATAATTCTCATCCACCAGCCTTCCCCGGGTCGAACAACGACTCTATGTGGAAGAGCGAGACCATTTTAGCTTTCCTCGCTACGGCCTTCCAGTCCCTATCCAGAACACACCTTTGCTCTATAGGGCTGGACCTGGTCCTTCTACCGTGATTCACTCGAAATTGAGCCAGGTAATGATTGGACCATCCAACTGGTAACATATTACCCATTATGATAAAAGTTATCCTCCGAGAATACCAGATCCAAGACATGTCCTGCTATGTGGGTTGCTTCTTTGACCCGTTGTACCAAGTTCAAGGTAGCACAGGACTGGATAAAATTGCTATAGATTATATCCATATTCCCGTTAGGCTAAAGATTAAAGTCTCCTAATAGCAGCAGTCTATGATGGGTAAAAGACAGATTACTAATCACTTCCACTAGCTGCTGCTGCTGTTGAGCATTCACTGCCCCCGGGGGTCTATAACAAACCATGCCCGTCAGGATATACCCAGTCCTATCCTTCAACAAAAAGCCAAGAATTTCCACATGTGCAACCTAATCGATGTCCAGAGGAGCGAAATCCCAGGAATCATTAAATATGATCCCGGTCCCTCCCCCTCTGCCACTGGGTCTTGGTTTGTGGAATGCTTTATACCCTGCAGGGCATGCTAATCCCAACTCGAGATCCAGTCCTGCAACAGTCCACGTCTCGGTCATGAACAGGACGTCCAACTTGTGCATTTCGATCAGGAGTTGGATTTCTGTGGGGTGTTTAGGGAGTGACCTCACATTGAGAAGGCCATAATTCAAGTTACCCATTTGTAATGAATCAAAATCAATCCCCTCTAAGTGGTCCAAAGCAAATGCTCTGAGTGCGTTGCCCCGCTCACCTATATCATACAGCTGCTTTCTTGTGTAGCGATATCTGGGAGTTAGTTGCTGCAGTAATTTGATAAAAATCAGCACGGTGGCTGGCGCTGGGCACTGCAGGTGTGCGGACGGGCGCAGACGAGATTGCCATTGGCGTGTCCGCTGCGCGGTAGCTCCAGTTTGACGCTATATAGGCGCCGCTGGCCTAGGACTGGAGCGCTAACCCCCCTCAGCGCGACTGAACCACTTTACAGGTAAGCTCCGCCAAAACTTAAAATTATTTATTAATGAGGATTCAGACAATTTTAAGAGAGTATTTCATTATAAGTATTATTAATCATACAGCTGCCAATATACATGTGCAAAATACGCCAACAGTCAAGTGCACCACAGGATTTAATAAAAAGGTTCAAGCGATTTTAAAAGAGTATTTTGTTTTAAAAATTCCTAATCACACAGCTGCCACTATACATGTGTAAAATACGCAAGCAGTAAAGTGTGCCACGTGTCAGTTTCTGCCGTTACAGCCCTCAAGCAACAATTCCCCTTGTCTAGTTATGCGCGGTCGCTCCAGTTTGATGCTATATAGGCGCTGCTGGACTAGGACTGGAGCGCTAACCCCCCTCAGCCTGACGGAACCACTTTACAGGTGAGCGCCGCCAAAACTTAAAATGACTTATTAAAGAGGATTCAGACAATTTTAAGAGAGTATTTCATTATAAGTATTATTAATCATACAGCTGCCACTATACATGTACAAAATACGCCAACAGTAAAGTGCACCACAAGATTTAATAAAAAGGTTCAAGCGATTTTTAAAAAGTATTTCGTTTTAAAAATTCCTAATCACACAGCTGCCACAATACATGTGTAAAATATGTCAGAAGTAAAGTGTGCCACGAGTCAGTTTCTGCTATTACAGCCCTCAAGTAACAATTCCCCGTGTCTAGTCGTATGAATCGGCTCAAATGGACTCGGACTCTCCAAATGTTGATAGGAACCAATTCGAATGACCAAACGGTTCCCCTGCATCGTAATCGGTCAGTCAGAATTGTGTCTGACCGAGTCGGATGGATGGATTCCAGGATGGTCTAGGAGATTCCGACTGTTGGTCGGGGGCTTTCCGACCGACAACGTAATCAGGGCCTTGATGTTTCAAGTGTCCTAAATGACTTTATGTGACTTGGAACACATGACAGTCTTTCAATGGTGATGGGATTCCATATCACTGGGGCTTTGCTTGAAACATTATAAAAGAAGAAACCCCAGAGGAGAGGTAACCCACTTCTGATTTTTCCTGCTTTGGGACCAGGATGCTATACTAATCGATTTTTTTGTTTTCTCTAAGATCCACCCTTTTACTTGAACTTCCTTGCTAAATGATAGTCGGTATCAGACAGACTAACCTTTTCCGACCAAATATATTTTATCCTATGCCCTATGCTAATGAACTTGCCCTTAATGGACTCTAAAATTGAACCCTTTTCAATTTCCTTTAGGATTTTGTGCTGTTAGATGGCCAAACTATCCTTCTGCCTTTAATGGAAGTAGGACTGTAACTGTTTATATTTTGGAAAATAACCATCCTTTAAGCTGAATCTAAATGGTAATCATTCTTACGCAAGCTATGATATTCTAAACTGCCATACTTAAAAGATTACTTGTCGCAATGAAGATAAACAAATTAATTTAAATACGTCTGAGTCTATCATTGATTCTTGATGATTATTCCATTGAATCTGTGCTGTTTACTAATGATTTCATTGTAGGGAGAATCAGCGAGCCTTTACTAAACATCAAGTTCTACTTCTTCTGTTCTGCGTAGCGGTTGCAGAACTTTTGGTTTGTATGATTTTAGTCAGACTTCCCTTGTACATGAGGTCAGGTCTTCCTGTAATTATTCTTTATTTATATAGTATGGTCCTGAGATTGGTCTACCTCAATCTGATCACAAATTTGTAAGTTGGTTGTAAATTTATGCTACTCATTGGACAGCTAACGTCATGTTTGGTTACCCTAATTTCCACCCCTCCTATCAGCAGAGAAAGATTCATCATAAGGTCATTGCTTTTTGTGGTAAATGTGTCTAATCGTAAAGGACCCACTGTCCCAGGAACAACTAAGCTCGATGCGGCGATGCATTGGGCAGAGGCCCATGATCAAGCTTTATGTCATGGTGTTGGCAAAAGCATCTCCAAGCTTTACTTGGGGATCGTTTACTATTGTTGCCATACAGTATTTTCAAAATTAACATTTGCCGCCGTATAACATTTATTTATTTATTTGTTACCTATAAAATTGCCCCTTTCTCCCTCTCCATGGAGAAGATGTATTCTTGCTGTAAATCTAAGCTTTGAACAGCAGATAATGTGTTTTGTAAGTAATGCGTTACAGCTGGTGGCTAAAGTAGACCGCAAAAGCTACCAAGAAAATCTGACGGCCACTAAGCAACAACTGGGAAAATCCAGCAATTTATTTCAAGCTTCCACAGAATTACATTGAGCACAAAGTTCACGGTGCCACTGCAACTGCCTCACAAAAACTATATAATCCCCTGGTTTGCTGCTGAGTCATACAAATTCTTATTTGTTTTTACACTTCCATCTTACATGCTCAGTTCAGTTTACTACAGGTACCACTACCTTGTGATATTTTAAACACAACAATTAGCGCCACCATTATTTATTTATCTATATATATAAAAACGAAAGTATGTCTGTTTGCATTACTACACCATTCATCCGATCAGCATGAAACTTTGGGAAGTTGTTGAGTACACTCCCAGGAAGGTTTCTGGCCCAAAAAACCATTAAAATAAATAATTGTTAAAAGTTGTTGAGTACACTCCCGGGAAGGTTTCTGGCAAAAAAGGAAAAGAAAATTGGTAAATATCGGCCCCAGGGCCCTCATAATCTTTCCAATACTGAACGTTTACAGTTTCCGGTGCGACTCGCTTTTGCAATAGCCATCAACAAAGCACAAGGACAATCGCTGCAAGTGTGTGGACTAGATTTGGAGAATCCGTGCTTCTCACATGGACAACTGTATGTGGTCAGCTCACGCATCGGAAAACCTTCTGATTTATTCGTGTACGCAATGTTTACAGTTTCCGGTGCGACTCGCTTTTGCAATGACCATCAACAAAGCACAAAGACAATCGCTGCAAGTGTGTGGACTAGATTTGGAGAATCCGTGCTTCTCACATGGACAACTGTATGTGGCCAGCTCACGCGTCGGGAAACCTTCTGATTTATTCGTGTACGCACCAGACGGAAAAACAAAAAATACTGTGTATAAACAAGCACTCGAATAAATAAACAGAAATAAAACAAAACTTTAAAATGTTTTCCATATTAAAATGAATAAGTTTCAATAAAAATGACACAATGTGAATTGAATGTTATCATAACAAGGTTCCTTAAATTTCCTTTCTTCTGAGATTGCAGCAACGCGCGACAGGTAAGCTAGTCTATATATATAACAAGCATTTACAATGCAATGGTTTCGCCTTTGTTAAAGTTAGAGCGATTGGCATTGCTCTTGACATTATTTTTATTTATGTTTTTTTTTAACATAAATAAATGGCATTGTCATTTACAATGCCACTAGCTTTATCTCTTGCAAATGACACACACCAACACCCACAGAGAGCCCCCCCAACACACACAAACCCCCCCCCACACACACACACCCACACAGAGCCCCCCCACACACAGCCACACAAAGCCCCCCACACACACCCACACAGAGCCCCCCCACACACACACCCACACAGAGCCCCCCACACACTGCGAGCCCCACCCCACACACTGTGGGCTCGCTGCGAGCCCCCCCGCAGGCAACAGAGGCACGAAAACAGGGTCACAAGCAAGCAACAGGGTCACAAGCAAGCAACAGGGTCCCAAGCAAGCAACAGGGTCACAAGCAGGCAACAGAGGCACGAAAACAATCTTGAAGTTGCCTATACAAGTTGTATTTCCATGGATACCCAAGTCAGCTAAAAGTAGCACTAGGCAAGAAGTGAGACTCATCAAGTCAATGGGTAGGAACAAAGCTGGTTTAATCTTTTCAGACCTGTGATGTGACCCTTCAGTCTTTTCAACGAGTCAAACAGCCAGTAATAGTTTTCTTGGGAACATGGCCCTTATTAGTGGGCGTAAGATGCGATAAAGAGTATTAGAGGGTTTCCACTGATGCTGCTGCATCGCTGTCTGCTTCTAGTATTACACCAGTGTAAAAATATGTAATCTTTTTTTTGTTTAATTAATTTGTCACCCGATAAGGAAAGGGCTCTATTTTAACTTTGATGGACGCCACAAAGTGGTCATGGAAGGGGCGAAGGTGGTACATGGAGGGCACCATCATGCAGGGCATTTATTTCCCCCCTACAGGTCTGAAGAAACATTTGAATAATCAAGGCCTATACTATAGCATGGTTCTTACAACTGGTGGAGATGGAGCAGAGCTTCATTCGCTGCACATTTGCGCTTCATATAATGCACTCTTTATGCCACCCCGCCCGCGCCAGGACTGACCTTTTGTTGCTGATGGGCGACAAGGAGTATGGAGACACTTCGTTTCCGTCATCTGGGCTGGAGCGCTTTGAACTGAGGGAATACTGCAAGGAAGGAAAACGCAAGGTGAGAGCGGCTCGTGGGGCTGTGATCAGCAAGGAGCAACTCACATTTTATGGGATGGCTTATAGAAAACCGCAACGAGCAACAAAAAATTCCTCGTGTTTACGAATGAGAAATGGTAGTACAAGCCAGCAACCAACAAGCTTATAGGTGTAAGAATCCAGCTTATACATATACACGTTGTGTGTATTGAAATAGAGCATGTGATTGGAGTGAGGATACTGACTATTGTTTGTAAATGTTTTAAAACTCGGCATACTCTCGGAAGGAGTCAAGCTATCCATGAGTCTAAACACTGAGCTGGTTGCACACAGACCCCTGCAGCAGGCACAGCAACCCACGGGGATACAAACAAATATGGTAGAACACACTAAGTGCTGCACAGAGACCAGGCCCGCCCACAGCACACCGCCCAGGCCTGGCTGTGACCTTCACAGAGGTCATCACCCCGTCCCAGCGGGTGTGTGAGGGGGGACAGCAGGGGGCGCTGTGGCTTACCGTGAAGAGGCTCCTCTTCTCGGGCGTGGAGGGCTGCAGCCGCCGGTCCTCGGTCTGCGGGTCCTGCACCTTCTCGATGCCCGCCCCCAGCAGCTCGTTCTTCAGCAGGGCAGAGTATGCCAGCCCATCTGCTCGGAAACAACAGGAGAGAGTCTGAGCATCTGCCTGGCCGAGGGCAGGAGGGGGAGAGGACAGGCTTCTTGCCCCCACTTGTCTACAGGTCACATCCATCACGCCCCACAAAGCCCCGCACAGATGGTGGGAACCAAAACACATGCGAGGGGTGGGGGAGGGCACCTACCTTTGCCGTTGTCCGAGGCGGCATCCTTCGCTTAAATGGGAAGTGAACGCGATCACAGCGGGGAAAAGTTGAAATATGAGCACTTTGTAGGCACGAGCACTTCATTGTTCTACCAACAGAGCAGTTCTCACCTGCAGCCCTCATACCTTTCCCCCCCCCCCGCACACGTGCTTATACACAGGGTATGCTTGGCAGTGCACACAGCCCAAGAGACAGCAATGACTTCGAAGGGGCACAAGCAGCGCGGCGCTGTCACAAGATCACACAGGCGCGCACAGGGGACGCGGGGACCGGAGGCGCCGTCTCTTACCTGCAGGGCGTCCGAGCATGCCGGCTTCTCCTCCGCCTTCAGGAAGACCTGCTGGCCCCGTCTGAAAAATTGAAGGACTGCGATGAGGATGTGGTTGAGAATGAGTACCATCGCTGCCGCTGCTGCCTGGTGCCCTCCCGTCTGCTCCCCGCACTCCCTGCGCCGTGGCAGGCAGCAGCAGGCACTCACTCACACAGGCACGCACACACACGCACACAGGCACACGGCGCTCCGCTCGCAGGTTTGTCTACATGTATAAACACACATTAATCTCTGAGCAGGGGTGGGATCCCAAAACTTCATGAACAATGTTTTCTCTCAAAATAATGTACAACATGCACTGTGAGAAAAGTCATCGACTCTGGGCACAGCAGTCAACAAATTAATAAATATCGCTCTTTTCCACAAACAAAGTCAAGGACTGAAAGCGTGAACCTAACACATCCATTTAATGGTAATAAAATAATGCCATTTCGCATCCAATTATAGAGAGCCGGCAATATTCAAGAGAATTGATGCTCCGTGGGGGAACAGGGGGACAGTGCAACGGAAATCCAATGCATATTCTGCTGACTGGGCCCGACTTCTCCATTTGCATCGGCGAGCCCAGAGAAATGAGGTAATTAGCCATCGCACTGTTTAGTTCTTGATCTATCCTTTAACCACGTTTGCTCTATCACGTCTAAATAGCTGGTAGACGGAGACCTGGAAGAGGCTAACCTGGCATTATACACCATCAAAAGCGAGGGGCCAGGTGGAAGGTGGTGTGAAAAAAAACAAGTTGGCAATCTTTTCAGTCCTCGGCACCAGCAGCAGACTACTAAAAAAATGCGTTGGGCCCCAGCACTTATTCTATTTATTTGTCAAAGTAATAACCGTACTTAAAGGTACACGGTGTCCTCTAATGACACAACAGTACACCGAGTCCTGTACAAGTGCTCGTATTCCCTAGGTCACCTCAGATATAGTGACGCGTGTAACAATGACGTCATCGCTGCGCATTGCTAAATAAACACAAAAGGGCTCCAACCCTTGCAGCAGATTACATCTCGGCGCATGTCACCTGCCACGAACGGCGTGACGTCCCTAAAAATACCCGGCTCGCCGCGTATCCCATTGTTCTGCCTTCTAACAACGTAAAGCAAAAACTTGACCTGCTCATCATCACATTTGTTTTTTTTACGTCATAGAACGTTCACACTCCACATCTGCTAGATCTGTCTCATCGGGCATCTCTAGCGCATCTTCCCTTCTTGAAGATTTTTTCGTTGAATGCTCAAGGTTGATTCTGATCCTTGACAAGTTCTCACCATAGTCACATTATGTAGATTCACTGTATATAGATTAATCAGCATGGACAGACAAAATATGTTGCATGGACCAGGCCATTGGCCATTCCTTGGGCGGGCATCGGGCGTGCCTCAGTTATATTTAGTGACATGGGCGAGCTACATGTAGATTGCCCACCTTCTGTTGCAATGTATATTTTAAAAATTGAACTTGGGTTATTTGCTAAGCTTTATTGAACTAGTAATAAAAAAGTATTCCTGCCCCACGGAGGTCTATTTGTTTCAACTCACATTGTTCTTTGTTTTCTGTGTTTTGTTAAATCTATTTGCACTGGGGGTTTAGTCTCCGTGCTCAAGGCGTGTCACTGAGCCCTCGCCACGGGATCCTCCGAAGCCCCCCACCCCCTCCCCACAGCGTCTGTCTGAGTCTCATAATTACTTCCCCTGGGGCCCCCCTTCCGTTTACCAGTTGTGCCACTTGCTCCCTCGGCCGGCGCTGCCCCAGTTGCAGGCGCGCCCGAGGTTGCCTACCGCAGAGATCTGCTGGTGAGTGACAGCCATTGATCGGCCGGCAGCCCCCGCTGGTCCCTCTGCCCCCTCTACGCAATGACCCTCGGAGGATGACCTCTGCCACGACCTTTCTGCCGATGCGTAAAAAGGGCGATCCCCGCCGCTACATGAATATGCAACCGGCGTCTTGCTTTTCAGGGTGTTGTGTACGAGCACGTGTAGGTTTTACTATGAATGAAGATTACATTAACACGTTCGCTTGGTTATGAAAGTAGATCTGTTCTTTTAAGTTTCATCGTTTGAGATGAAATGTTGCCAGACAAACCACAAGCTCGGGTCTTTCTTCACAAAGCTCATTGGGCATGGAACACAAGTTGCGCCCCCGCGGCCGTCGCCATTTTAACGGAGGGGGGCGCCTCGCACACTTCCAAGCAGTAAGATGGCGTCGTTTGTTTTTCAACAGCCAAGTCGTGTTAGGTAAGCTGCGGTGAGGAAGAAACACATCCAAAACACTACACATGGAGTAAACAACCTCCCTCTGTCCGGGATGATACCCCATTCACAAAGCTCATTGGGCATGGAACACAAGTTGCGCCCCCGCGGCCGTCGCCATTTTAACGGAGGGGGGCGCCTCGCACACTTCCAAGCAGTAAGATGGCGTTGTTTGTTTTCCCGGCGGCTGGTGCACGGTGCTCCTGCCGCTCGTTACCTGTATGCGTTCCGCGATGCCCTGTTCTGTACTCGGCGGGCCTGTGCAGCGCAGTCCCTGGCTCTCACAGGAACAGCAAGACTCAGTGTTGCGAAACCGGTTGCAGCTCTCGTTTCAGGAAAGTGGGTGCGGCCCCTGGCGCGGATAGCTGTAAATGGATGCGTGAGGCGGGCCACGAGGAAAAGTGTGAGCAGTCCGTGCTCGGAATCATTCCAATTACCTGCCGCTCCCGCTGGCAGCCTCCGCCCGGAGCCGGCCGGCTCTCGGGCGCTGCTACTTTTAACACCGCTAATTGCCGCCTTCCCGTTCGAGTGCCGGCAATGCCAGGACCAGACACGGGGGCGTTCCCGGCGTCCCGTGACGTCGGCAAAAGCCAAAGAATGTCGGGAACGCCCCCGTGTCTGGTCCGGCATTGACGGACAGGCCCCTCGTCCAATGGCAAGGCTCCGTTTACGGAGCCAGCCAATCAAGGACGAGGGCCGAACAAAAGCCACACTACTCTTCTCAACAGGATTTCGCCTGCGCGGAAAAGCTGCGCAGAGCGCAGCTTCCGCTAGGCGAAACCTAAAAACGAATGTATGTCTGTCTGTTTGTCCTTTATGCATTACCACACCATTCATCCGATCGGCATGAAACTTTGGGAAGTTGTTGAGTACACTCTCATGAAGCTTTCTGGCAAAAAAACATTGTTAAATATCGGCCCTCTGGCCACCCAGAGCCCTCATAATCTTTCCAATACTGAACGTTTACAGTTTCCGGTGCGACTCGCTTTTGCAATGACCATCAACAAAGCACAAGGACTGTCGCTGCAAGTGTGTGGACTAGATTTGGAGAATCTGTGCTTCTCACATGGACAACTGTATGTGGCCAGCTCACGCGTCGGAAAACCTTCTGATTTATTTGTGTACACACCAGACGGAAAAACAAAAAATACCGTGTATCCACAAGCACTCGAATAAATAAACAGAATAAAAACAACACTTTAAAATGTTTTCCATATTAAAATGAATACGTTTCAATAACAATTACACAATGTAAATTGAATGTTATCATACCAAGTTTCCTTAAATTTCCTTTCTTCTGAGATCGCAGCAATGTGCAACGGGTAAGCTAGTAGATGATAAAACAGAAGATCATGTTTTAATGTACATCGCTAATTAAAAGGGTCAATCAGGAATAAAAGGACTGCTTAAATACATTTGCTTGTATGCTTTTTGTTGCTTCTGTTTATTTTATTTTCCTTGTTTGTAAGTGACAGTTTTAATTTTCAGAAATGGTCAACATGAGAATGATGAAAGGTTGGCTCGACCCTGCTGGGAGTCCAATTTCGTTTCACGCTTTGTTTTTCGCCGTCTTTATGCTATCAATGATAAAACAGCTAACCAAAAAAAATGTATGTGAAACCACAAGAAACATTTTTTGCTAAAAACGCCTATTGTGTAGAAAAATCAACAAAGAAATGGAACATGTTTAATTCTCCATAAGGAGTAAAATCGAAAGGTGTTAAAATAGATGTTTGGGAAATTATAGGTATGCTTCTGAATGTTTTCACTGCGGTGGCTATTAAAAAAAACGTCACTGTATGCAACTCCCTTCACGCAAATCCACACCACTTCAGGCCACTCTTCTCTATGACATTCTACTCCACTGTACGGCAATCACTCCACTCTATGCCCCTCCACTCTACACTGCTTCATTATACACCATTCCACAACACTTTATGCCACTTCACAACACTCCACTTTCCTAAATTGTACTCGACTCCAAACTACACCACTCCATGACACTCTACGTCACTCCATGACACTCCACTCTACGACACTCCACTCTACAACACTCCACTCCACACTCACCTCTACGCACTAACTTTTAGCCATGCTGAAAAGCAGCTGCACTGGTGTACAACATGGCTTAAAATCACTGGCAAAGCCATTGCTCTTCCATTGGTGAGACCTATTGGCTTTGTTTTGCCAATGCTTGTTGTGTATAGTTGACACTTTTTGGACAAAAAGCTTGTGCATATTGCGTTTTCTCGCCTTTCTCTGTCATCTCTCTCTCCTTTATCTCATTCCTTCTCATTTGTGTTGCTCTCTTCCTCTCTCGCTTTCTTGTCTGTTTCCCTTACCTCTCTTTCTTTTGTCACTCTCTTGCCTTTGTCTCTCCTTCTCTCTCTCACACAGAGAATATTCGGATCCACACAGCCCTCAGCTACAAGCTATTATTGGCAGGGCCGATAACTCTCCTTCACAAGCCACATTAACAGGGACAGACTTGTGATAGTTAATTACTTCTTCATTAGTTTATTTAGACAACAAGCCCATATATGCATTCATAGTAAATCACATTATCCATTGCCATTTGATAACTTTATTGCGGTCATAGACCATAAAAGCACAGGTAAAATATGTACATACACGGAATAAAATACATAAATAATTGAAAATACATGATTAAAAAGTTATTAAACAGTAAGTTATCAAAGTAATGGTATCAAAAAATCCCTGTAGATCACAAATTGTCGCAATTCATTAAAGTGAGCCTTCTGCGCCACATACCATATAAAAAACGGGATACCGCAAACACAATAGAGGGGGAGGTGTCACATCTTAAAATTCTGACAGCTTGTGCACATTGTCTTAAACCAAGGCTCCTACATAACGGTGCCAACCAGCATCTCCTTATTGTACTATAGGCTGGGCAGAGGAGTAAGACGTGGACAATATCCTCTTTGGTGTTATTACAAACTGGGCAAATTCCCTCTTCTCGTCCATTCCATTTGCAAGTAAATGCCCCAATAGGTAGACAACCATGTCTTAATTGTGTGTAAAGTTTTCTTGCAAGGGGAGGCTGTATTAAGTCCAAAAACTCCTCTCTCTTAGACACAAGTTTTACCTGAAAAAATTCTGCAGACAGACTGCCCAGCATTGTCGAGCTATGCAGAAGGCTTAGGTTGTAATGTCTCAGGGAGGCCAAGAGCTCCATTCTCTTCACTCTCGAGCAGCTCACCTCCGGGGTCTCCCATAATTGGGGCATACCAATTTGATGTGCAAGGGCCTTGATATGGGCTAGCCAGGGGATATTCTTGATCTTTAGGTGCCCCCAGACTGCAGCGAATTCAGCTCTATAATCCTCAAGCTCAGGCACTGTCCAAAGCCTTCTCCAGTACAGGAGAGGTCGGGTGGCTAACAGTTCTGAGATGGACTCTAGGCCTAGATCTAGTCTCAGGGGTGTGAGCGGGGTGCCCTGGGGGAGGCCTATCAGGTTCCGCATAAAGGCCTGTTCCACCTTGAGGAGGCTTGGTGTACTCTTATGGCCCCAGAGTTTTGCACCATACATCACAGCTGGTCTAGCTTGCACCCCATAGATCTCAAGGGCTGGGGCAACTGGCTTAAACAGGGTTTTCTGTGGAACTTGCCAATGCCCCCTCCGATCTGCGCCAACCTCAAAGCAGATTTGGATACCTGTGGGCCCCAACTGAAATCTTCAGTCAGGGTAACCCCCAAGTATACAAAGGTTCTCACCATTTCGAGCGGGATGCCATTTAATACCGGGTTAGGGCGAGTTCGCTTTGGGGGATGAAAGATCATAAACTTCGTCTTTGCTAAGTTTATCTCCAATCCCCTCAGAGCGTAAAAGGATATAAAACCATCCAGGACCCTCTGGATACCTGATGATGTTCGAGACAACAGCAAAGTGTTGTCTGCGAACATCAGAGCAGGTACCCGGCCAGTGGCCAACCAAGGAGCATTACTGTCCCTGACAGTGATGGTTAATTACTTCTTCATTAGTTTATTTAGACAACAAGCCCATATATACATTCATAGTAAATCACATTATCACATTAGCCCCCCACCCCTCCCCCTTTAACAAGGGCATATCTGTCAGTTAGTCCTCCCCCGTGTACTACAAAGCAACCTAAGGGGGCCAGTAGCTTTCACTTATTTAAATTCACCCATTCACTGATTCTGTAGGAAGGGACCCAACAGTCCCTTTTACTGCACCAGGGGCCTGATGTGCTAATACCTGTTCGAAAACCGATATTGTATTGTATTGTGTTATAATTTCATTTATATAGCGCTTACTACCCCTGACGAGGTGTCGAAGCGCTTTTTCAGCGAGTAGCAGCTACTCCAGGACCCATAGAGAAATTAGTGTTGAATTAGTATAGTAAAACATGCAAGTACATTTTAAGTGGTGGATAGGTTAGTCAGTTATTTGGATTTGGAATGATAGCAGAAGGATAGAGGAGGACAAAGGTTTGTATTATTTAGCGCTTGTTGACACATGCTATTCAGTAAGCCTATAAAGGATTAGTGGTGAATTAATAAGGTGAAATATGAAGTTTTTTCAGTGGTGGATATTAGTCAGTTACTTGGAGGGAGAAGGATAGCAGAGGGATAAAAGGGCAAGAAATATTTGCATTCATATAGCACTTGTTACCCCTGATGGGTGTTGAAGCGCTTTTCTGGCCAGTAGCACGCCACTCCGGAACCCGTAAAGGATTAGTGTTGAAAATGAGTATAGTATAAATATGAAGTAATTTGAGTAGTGGATATGTTATTCAGTTATTTGGGCAGAATTTTAGTATAGTTGAATATGGAATTTGAGAAGTGAACATGTTAGTCTGTGAATTTTGATTGAAAAGGATAGTGGAGGGATAAAAGAGTGAAGGTTTTTTTTAGGTCTTAGCAGTAGGAGGAGGCTTTTGATGCATAAAAAGGAGTTTTGGAGGGGAGGAGTCAGAGGGAAGAGTTTAGAAAGTTTTTTTAGGGGGTCGGTATAGTAAAAGAGGTGTCAGATGATGCAAGGAGGAGTAGAGTAGGAGAGAGTCTAGAAAGGGTTATTTTGGCGATCATAGTCGTGGTATGGGGTTTGGGATAAATGAGAGAGTGGATGTAGAGGGTGTATTGATAGAGGTATAGGATGAGAGATAGGGTAGTGCATTGGAAGGAGTCGTAGAAAGAAGTTTGAGATGAGTCAGAAGGTTGGGCTAGAAGATATATTGAGTGAAGTATAGGCTGAGAAATAGGGTAGTGCATTGGAAATGCTAAATTAGAAGAAAGTGATAAATATATAGATCCATGGGTACATTGAAAGTATATAGATACAAAAAGGAGTACGTATATGTAGATTAAAGATATTGATAGAGGCACAGGATGAGAAATAGGGTAGTGCATTGGCTATGCTTTATCAGGAGAAAAGTAACAGACACACAGATCCAAGTACATGGAAGGTACATAGATGCACAATGGAAGTATGTACATGTAGACCAAAGATGATTTTTATTTATTCATTATTATTTTTTCTCTGAACAACATAATATTATTTTACATGTTTATACAAAGTAATACAGGGAGATGGTAGCTTGGACCTTGTGTGGAAATACCAAATGAAGGAAAATTTGTTGCAGCGTTTTTATAGTAGCAACGCTTGATCTTGCTAGTTTATCCACTTAGGCATGCATCGCAAATTGCCCATTAATAGGACGTCGCAAAACTACCTGCCTACATTTTTTTACCCAGGCATGTCTCTTTTTGCGACCCACTGTGAATGGCTGTGGATGCAGAGAAGATGGTGGGCTGTAAGGAACAAAAAACCACCACCACTGCATTTTCATACCCAAACAGAAAATATTTTTTTGAAAGCCGTTGAAAGCAGTTGATGAAAGGAACGTATTACTTTGGAATTTTTTTACCACTTTCGAAGGCTTGGGGGAACAAGACTAACCCCCAGATTCATCAAAGTCATGTTTTGCGAGTCCTTAATAGCGAACTTTAAGGATTCGCTATTAAAGACTCGCAATACGGGATGCATGTAGAAATCGCAATATTTTTAGCGATTTCTACTGCTTCCTTATTTGCGATTCGCTAATTGCTAATCGCAAATAAGGAATTGCTTTCCCATTCATTCCTATGGGAGTAAAGGCCCATAGGAATGAATGGGGAGTCATTCCTTATTTGCGATTAGCAATTAGCGATCCGCAAATGAGGAAGCAATATCAAGGGTGCCAGGGTGTCCAAAGGACACCCTGTTGCACCCCTGAAATGGTCATCTAACACTGGTGTTGCGCACACACATGTCCCAAGGACATGTGTGTGTGTAACATACAACTTAGAAAAATGCACCAAAGTGCATATTTCTAAGTTTTTGCTATTTACCACGTAGTTTGACTTCGCGGTAAATAGCGGCCCCAGATTGCGAATTTGCAATCTAGGAATGGATCATGCATTGCATTTAAGGAATCGTAAATTGCGATTCCTTAAATGCAATCGCAATTTGAGAAATCGCAATTATTTGCGATTTCTTCAATTGCGAGTGCATGAACCATTGATGTATCTCAAATGCCATTTTTGCGGGCGCAAACGGATTATTTTTGCAATTCGCACCATTTACGCTCGCAAAAATTCTTGATGAATCTACCTGATAGTCTACCTGCGACCGCCAGACACGATTCCCAATGGAAAGCTGTGCTACTCCTTTGAGAATTTGTTACCACTTTAACTCAAGTGCCAATAACTTTTCGGCAGTCGCAAAACATTCATACATTCCACTGGACTCATAATTAGGAGCAGCTGACCTCATTACACGCCCCTTGTAACTGCGATTTGTAACTGATTTGCAAAAATGTCTTTGATACATCGAACCTCGCATTTTGTGATTTTGCCAGGGCTGCGATTTTGTGAATCACAGACTTCGAGACTCAAAAATGCGGTGGAAAAGTGGGCCCTAGGTAATATAATATTTGAAATAGTGATTATGAAAGCCAGATGAGAAGGGCGTTGGGATCTGTGTCGGCACTGACATTAAATACATCTACACACTTATTTTTGACGAATGAATATTTCTATTTTTTGTTTCAAAGTCGTAGGATGAAAGAATGTGCGCCTTTGGTGTCAAAACATTTCCAATGGTTGCAGCGTCCCAGTAAATCACAGAAAATTCTGAGAGGACTTTGCACGTGTTTCTTCACCATGTGAGTTCAAGTTAATCACTAATAGAATATGTCAGCTGTACTCTGATATGAGTTACTTTCATATTGTAGCCCAACGTGCCTTGGGTTCACTCATTATTTCAAGTCCTCAGCTGTGAGAGGCAGCAGGTGCACCTACTTGCAACATGTCTCGGGGATGGATTTCCGTATTCCTTTTCATCCATGTCTGGTGCCTCGGGCAGGGCTTCTGTGGGAAGGTGTTAGTCTGGCCTACCGATGCCAGTCACTGGCTTAATATAAAGTTCATCCTGGAAGAACTTGTTGTCCGAGGCCACCACGTGACTGTCTTGGTGAATCCAGCTCAGTTACTCATTGAATCCGACAAACCATCGCCTTTCAACCTTGAGTGGTACCCAGTCCCGTTTACCAAGGACATGGTGGAGGCTGCTCTTGAAGACTTGCTCAAGTTCTGGGTTTATGACTTGCCTGACCTGTCCTACTGGGAGACCGTCCTGAGGTTTAAAGCATCCATAGCCAACATGACGGCCATGGAAAGGCAAGCCTGCGATTCTGTGGTCTTGGACAGAGCACGGATCGCCAAGCTACGAGACGCGGGCTTTGATGTTCTTCTTTCGGATCCACTAGTCCCTTGTGGGGAGCTGGTAGCCGAGCTGCTAGGAATCCCTTTCGTCTACACCTTTAGGTTCTCCGTGGCAAGCACAGTGGAGCGGCTTTGTGGGCAGATCCCAGCGCCTCCGTCCTACGTCCCTGCTACAATGATAAGCTTCACTGACCAGATGTCCTTCATGCAACGGGTGAAAAATGTGTTGTTTACCCTCTCACAGGATGTGATCTACCACTGGCTCGTGTATGGAGACATGAGTGACTACTACACTCAGGTTACAGGTGAGGAAGATAGCGATTGATGGGGGAGGGGGTGTTATTAATTTAGCATGTGAAGTAGTGTAAGGGTGTCATGGGGCCTGCTACAAACAACAAACAATAGCTTCAGTCCACAACTGTGACTCTACCTCTGACCATGCCCCTTAGGCAGAGTAATCCGTTCCACCAGCCTGTCCCAAAAATCTGTTGAGTAAAAACATTTCTTTGAATGCTCGAGGAATGGTATCAGGACATGTTCATAAAGCACCGCAATGCCTGTGAGAGACTAGCTGCTCATCACAAGAAACTTAAAAACCCGAAGTAAGGAGATCCAGGTTATAAAGAGAAAGGTTGTGGTTATGGTTGTGAAATTGTGAAGACTAGCCAGCCATTTTGGTTCTTTTTTCGGCACTCTTCTTCTTCAGTTCTGCTCACTTGAGTAGTGGCTTGTTTTGCTTTTTCATAGCATTTAGCCAATGTTTCACTTTTTGATGCAGAATTGTGGTGGCAAGCACAAACCAGCACATGTACACTTTTCAGTTGTGCCAAATGGTGTAATTGTAAACTGCATTTAACTGAGGTGACTGATCAGTACCGAAGATGTGTCAAAATAATAATTTGGACTTTTCATATACTTATCAGTGAATTTTGTTAATGTCTTTTAGCTGTCTGTGTGAGGAAGACATCTTGTGGACCATACCAAAAAAACTTCAGTAGGCTGAGAGGCTGCTCATTGCTTACCAATGGTTGGCTTTACTGTCACTCTCAAATGAATATCATATTCAATTACTTTCCTTCTTCTTGTGTTTTCTCTCTCTCCTGGAGCATACCTTGCCAACTATCATTTTGATCAGATGGCTGTAACCTTCAACTGCTCACATTCTTTTCTTTAAGCACTTCCCAGGACTGCATGTGTTTTTTTCGCCCTCTCTCATGTGCTTCTTCCCCCCTAAATACCCATCTTGTGAACTCTGTGCTGCTCCTTCCTCTCCTCACTTGCTCTCTCTCTTTCGTGCTGCTTCACCTATCATCATCCCATGCACTACATATTGTCTCTCAACCCATTCCTGTCCTTCCTCCTACCCCATACTGTTTTTTGTATGACTGCACACTCCCGATTGCTTCTCCACCACTAGCATCCCACACCCACTCCTCTGTTGCTCTCTGCCCCCTCTTGGTTCTTAAAATTAACTATTTTATTTCAGATTTTAATGGCGGTCTGACAGCTCCTATTTGCTACTGGGTCCTTCTGCTTTCAAAAAGGGCTTTCTTGCAAGTAAAACTTAGTTTATTCCTATTTACTGCACCAAGCAGTGTTCAATCTCTTGGACCTTTAAATATAAACATAAATAAAATGGTGCCCTCCTTATACTGTAGGTAGGAGCGTATGTCATAATGTGTGTAACAAGAGGAGGTGACTGTTCCTTTACAGAGGGAGTAAGGTTGGAGTGGATAGAGTGAGGGGTTCTTCCTTATTGAAAGGTATTGCCCTCACACACACTTGTGGGTGTCATGCTTCACTATCGGGCTTTCCTCCTTGTAGGGGCTGCACTGCAATGCCCCACAGGCCCCGCAAGAGGGCTTTTTGGCAGAGATCTTTTGTTTCAGCCGTAATGATGCATGCAGTGTGTGGGGATTCAATAGTCAATATAGTGAGAAAGAGGTGGTCTAATACTACATAGGAGATACCCAGAGATGTATTTAATCAGGGGTCCCTTTGGTAGGATTCAAAACAGATAAGTGTAGATTGTCGAGGCAGTATTACGAAGAGTGACAATCTAGTATATAGTGCTTATAAGGTGAGGTCGACATGTTTCCTGCCTTCGAGGTCTAGGAGGGATCCATGGCATTTCTTCAGGACCAATGAAATCAAGTTCCCTACCCTTATTCGGGGTGGGTATGTAAGTTAAAACTTGGGTTTTGTCTAAGGATCTCTAGAGGTGATAAAAAGGTCAATAGTACCTACAAGTAACCACCCTATTCCGATCTCCCATTCCAACCCAAATGAAAAGGACTTCTAGTACCTTAGGTCAGGGCAGAGGAATGCATAAGTACTGCGGTGTAAATGAGTCCGATGTGGAAGTTAGCGTTTGACCTACCCCTCTCTCTGCCTGCCCGGAGCGTGTAACGACAAAGCTGCCAGGAGTGTATTGACTCGTGAGCGTTCATTATAGCACACCTTTTTGTTCTTTTCTTGTCTTTGCTTTTTTTCATTTTTGCCAATGCTGCACAAAAGCTTTTTTCCAATGCTGTGGCAAAAGTCAATGGGTCAAAAATGCGACAGCTTTTGGCTCTGCCAATGCTTGTTTATAACAAAGTAAGCATTTATTTTTTAAATTGTGTTTTTTAAAAACAGTTTTCACATATATAAGTAAAAATTAGCTGGTGTCCATTACTCAATGGGCAATGGGAGGCAAGACCCCCAAACCTCAGAACTTAAATACCGCAACACGCCACACAACACTTCTCCACAAGACGCATAGTAAATTTGTTCAGCATGTTCTGTGAATGTGTGTCACAGCTGAATTCTCTGCTAGTACCATGCCACGAACAACCAGAAAAAGTGTACCCATTGGTGTAAACCAGCACACATCAGTTTATGTCCTGGACTAGTGTAGCAGGAACCAGTGGCTGAGAATGGGTCAAAAATACAAGCGTGCGAAGTTGCAAATTTCTTCTTTTTGGACTTTCTACAATTAATACTATGATTACTATCCATGGTTATGGAGTTTTCTGCATATGTGCTTTCACGTTACAATTGGAAACTCAATGACACTTGTAAGTTATTTCAAGAAAAAATATACCCAACATCTATCATGTTCAAAGTCGCAATGAAAACTGTTTAAAAGTTAAGACACGAGGAAACAGCACATCCAATTTCAGGGCAACTAGCACTTACAAAGAAATATTGTCAGTTGGGAGCAAAAACTATGTCAGGGCACAAATATAGGTAAAACAGACAATTCCGTGAGCTACAGCCACATCATTTTCACACCCCTGGTTAAAAGGACATTACCTCAGTTGCTTTCAGGGCTGAATGACATCTTTACCAGTGGTACCTATCTGCTGCTGGTAGAAAACACTGCTTTTACACTGTGGGCCCCGTGTATGGGTTTTTGCCATAAAGCAGCGCCACAGGCCTTCTTGCTATGCTGCACTCAGTGCTTAATTTTTGCAGGTGGTTTCCAGTGCTCAGCACTTAATTGCCAGCACCGGCTCTAGTGACAGTTCACCACATGGTGGCGTTTGTCTTTTTTTTAAATTTTGAGATGAGCACAACAACCGTGTTCAAACACACTGGAAATTAACCCGTTTGCTGCTGCTGTCTGCCAACGGCCGTCGCAAGCACTACCTCTGTAGTGCTGCACATGTCTGTTGGCTGACGCGGCCCCGCCCGCGCAAGAAATCACCAGCACCGCGGCAGAATTTATGCCGCGGTTAGCGGGTTAAGTTAGGGAAAGACCTTCTCTCAACAAAGTTAGGCCAGGATCCGCTAAACTATTCTTGAGCAACACAATTAAGAGACATTTAACTCTCCTTGCAACATCTTCCCCCTGACTCCCCAACCTCGGAGCCAATAAGAATTTGCCATGTTCTGGGAGCAGGTAGACTCCATATGTATCCAACACCAATCATAGGCTCACACAGGTGTGTGACTATGGAGATAGCAATAATCTGGTCCGCCTGGTACAGAAGGCTCTTTCCCATTGTAACACATCTAATAGGTCATAACAAGTATCCAAATAATTTCTAGGTTAAAATTGCTAGAACAAAGAATGAGCTATTCTCCTCATACCCCAGATTATAAGGCACCTGCTATGAGAGGAAAGAAACGTGAAAGCATTTTGAAATTAAGATTAGAGTTACAATGTAAAACTTAGATTGCTGAGGTACCCATAGGTCTGTGTTAGAAAGACATTTAATTAACTCTCATACAGCACAAGCTAATAATTACACTATGAATATGACAAATGTGGCTTCTTTATGTGGATATACTGCCACACGTTAACTTATGACGTAGTATATTAACCCACAGATTAACGTATAATTAGTAATGATTATGGAGCACTACATTTCAGCTGCTCCAATTCCCCCTCTGATGGCTAGAATAACCAACACACATGACAGTCTAACATCCAATGACCATTCTAGAGCTATGGTCCACATTGCTGCTTACGCTTGAAGTTCTCCATTTCTCCCAATTTATTATAAATCCTCTATTATTCATTCTCCAACTCCAATTCTTCGCTCTTTTCCTTCATACCCTTTCACTATGTGGTTGACTTCTAAATCCCTTCATCAAAGTGCATAAGCAAATCACACAATCAATATGGGCCTTAACCCGTTGCATGCTTGTGACGGAACCGCTCCGTCATAAGCCACGGGTGAGCTGTGCTTGTGACGGAACGGTTCCGTCACGGCCCGCTCGCCGCGCCTGCGCGGTGCGAATTCCGCGCCTGCGCTGACTAATTAATGGGCGGGCGGGTTCGTGACGGAACCGTTCCGTCACAAGCACAGCTCACCCGCGAGCCGTGGCGGAGCGGTTCCGTCACAAGCACGGGACCGCCGCGCGACCGCCCCCGCCCCTTAGCGCTGCGGCGGAATAGCCGCCGCAGCGAAGGGGTAATATAATGCCCAAAAGTCAACCACCAATACCACTCAAGCAGCTACTCACAGCAGAGAATCCTTTTCTGATTGCCCCCAGGTACCCGTTGCTTCAAGTTCTTGCAAGTCTGTCGATACTCCAGTAATATTATTGGCATAATTTCTGATTTCTTCGCTCTTGTGTGGAATAAAGGTAGAGCACTGCTGCACCTTCAGCTTTTTATAGACTTCACCCGCTTTTGCAAGCAAAATAGCCAAATTAAGTCTGTTCTGGAGAACCAGAACCCTAATGGCTACCAATTCTGTATCAAAACTCCAGCCGTGCTGGCTGCAAGTTTTTCAACCAATGTAGAAAGCTTTCTAATCTTTAAGTCATTCAAATCAACCCCTACAGAAGGTAGTGCCAGACATATCTCCTACTATTAGTGAAGCACTACTGCTACACCTGCTCTTCCCGGAAATCCAGCTGCTTTACTGTCCAAACTATCAATGTGATAGATTTTGGGAACTACTAAAGCTAAGCACCAACTTTCCCACTCAATTAGCAGAGAGTTGAAAGTAAGCATTTGCGCTGAACCGTATAATAAACTCTTGTAATGATAGGTTAATTTCCTGCCAATATCTGATCTGTGTAACCCAGAACTACAAATGTGTGAAGACACCCATTCCGCCCATTTCTTTGGAAATTAGGAATATTTGCCGATCTTCTAGTGAAACATAGCTTCTCTTTCTGTTTCCAGTCTAAACTCCGCTTGGATTGTGTTCCCACGTTTCCGTGATTGTCCACTTCCTTGCCCCACTCATCTTTCCCAATTACTCATCCCATCTCTGTCCTTTCCTCAATTACTGCTCTGCTATCCTTCCGATCATCGCTAGTATCATCATCATCGCTTTAGTAGCATATTTATACCATAAAATACTAAAAATAACATTACAAAAAATTAAATTTTCAATTATACAAAATACATCAAGTAAAACATGTTAAAAGCAGTCCTGGTTGAGTAAAGCTGTGGTTAATTATCAGCCGTAGTAAGGGGTCTTTGTGCCCTTCTTGTGATAAGCCATGTTTGCTCAATGTAACTGGACACAGGCTTGTGAATGGTTCGCAGATCTGATCTAACGCAAAGTGCTAGTGCTTCAATTGCAAGATGAGATTGAGAATTCTTTTAACAGTGGGATAAGCCACCGTGGGCCACTTGTACGTAGCTTTTTGAGCTTTCAAATGGGCCAAATCGGACTGTAAATATTTCCCACGTAGAAACCCTATTTTGCGAAGGAAAGGGTGTATTTAAGCATCCCTTACTAATAGCGACTTGCTGCGTGTGGTATGTAAGAATGTTTTGCAACCAAAATGCGGTCGCAAATTCAAAAACGTTTTTTAAGAGCAGGCAGGGGTCCCACGGACACCTGCCTGCTCTTAAAAAAAATGGAACTGAAAAGTTCATATTTATTTTTGAAATGCATCCAATTTTCCTTTAAAGACAACGTGCTGCATTTATAAGAAAAATGTTGGATTACTTAAAGGCAACCAGACATGGTGGTCTGCTGTCCCAGCAGGTCATCATCCCTGTGTTTTTAGCGATTTCCAATGGGTTGCATATTGCAACCTACCTCATGAATATTTAATGAGGTAGGTCAATTGCGACTCCACTGGAAATCACTAACAGTGTAAAACACACTGCTGTGCATAGCTGTTTGCGATTTCCTAATAGCAAATCACAAAAGTTTGCATTTAGAACCTCGCAAACGGAAATCTATGTGAATAGGTGCGTTTTGTGCAAAATAACATAAAGTGCATTGTTGACTCCTTGCTGCCCACTGTACAAAAACGCAAAGTTCAGATCATCAATAAATGTTTTCTTGATTTGACTTAACAAACAAGAAAGGTGTTGTCTATGGGCAGGGGAAATGTCACGTTTCTCCAGGATACAAATAAATGCAGAGTGTCCATTTCTTTGGCATTGGCATGCAGATTCAAATGATTTTTCATAGGCATTTCTGACAGGACAAATCATAACTGAAGGGAAATAGTATTCAAAATGATCTTAATGATACAAGAAACTAAGGGTTATACTACAAGAAGTGGCAAATGTGAGGGGAATGTGATGGTAGGTCCTACCTTCCTCCAGAGACACAGTTAAGTGAGTGCAACCATAGCAGCCATTCGACTGCATTAGGTTAGTATATTCATGTAGCAATTTGAAAAAGACATTTGATGAAAATTCTCCCCCTGAAGCATCCCTATGCAAAATCCTATAATCAAATGCATGCTTCTCCATAGGGTGAGAAACGGTAGGAGTGGGAGAGGGGTTAGGCTTGATAGGCCTAGTGTCCACAGAGGAACTCAAACCTATTAGTAATGTACTCATAAAAATTATAATAACCATGAGCACTACAGCTGCAATTAGGCTACATTGGTTCTTGAAAGGATCATCATTGTTTCTCTACTCTCAGACCTTAAAGGAAGAATAGTTGGAAGCAAAACAATTATTTCCACTTGTTGTTTTCTACTTCTGTAAAGTTGCAAACATGTATTGTTTCAAACAAAATATTTTATGCACAGTTGTTTTTGGGAGTCATCCCTAACCATACTTTATCTTCTTCTAAAAATCCTACTCCTCCGCAGGAGTGTTGACACTAGGGAATCTTCAGTGTTCAATAAAGTTCAGTTTATCGGTACAGTTTATTTGTAATCAGTAAGCTCATTCATAGATGTAGCTCACTTTTAATTATTGTGTTCAAAAGAATCAACATGTAACAACCTTCACTGTGCTAGTCCTATTCATGATGGTCCTGCATACACTGTCCACTGATCTCCTGGTTCCAAAATGTTTGGATCAAGTTTCCTGTCAGCAAAGTATGTCCACTCAGGACCTGAGTATCTTTGACTAAACACTTTAGTTCTCTTTGATATCCTGACTACTGGCTGCTCATCTTCACTCTCACTTTTTTTTCTTGGCTTTGTCTGCTCTGTGGAAGTTTGAGTAATGCTTTGCACAGATTCAGTCCTTCTCCTAGAATAGAACCCTCAACCAGTGCTTCACTAGGTTGATTTGCTGTGGGTGCTATTGACTCATTCACCACAGGTTCGACAATCTCCTCAATTTGACTTTGAGACACTTCTTGGCTTTGAAACTCTTGTAGACTTTATGACACATCGGTGCACTCTTCTACCCCTTCTGCTCCTTTGGGGTGATCAGACATTCGATTCTGCAAATTAGTGGTTGACGTCACCACTTTGTCACTTTCTGAGTGTAGAATCCATGCACCCAGTTAGGCATTCCACCACATTTGAAAGCTGTGTTGGTGACCAGGATCTGACATGCTTCTTCACCCACCAGCACCAGTCTCCAGGACTGAGCTCATGACAATGGTCTTAGAGACAGAAGTTACAGCTTCAACCTGGTGCGTGATCAAATGCACCACATCAGCCAGTCCTTTGCAGTAGTTGAGAAACCTATCATCTAAAATGTTCACAAGCACAGTAGCAGGCAGGAGTATCTTATGCTGCAACAATCCTGTCCATCTATCAGGGGTACATGGAGTTCTCCTCAACACTGGAGGCAGAGCATCTAGCCAATTAAGTAATGTAGACGCATACACCTTCGCACAGTGAGATTTCAGCATGTCATTAACATTCTGGACTATGCCTGGCATTCTCATGACCTCATTATTGAAATGAGTTCCACAGTCTGACTCAAGGGAAACGGGAATTTGAACCTGGGAATGAACTCACGCAGCAGTAGCTAGGCTACAGTGAGATTGTCATTCCTCTTAGTCTGGTACACTTTTACCCAGTTGGAATAAAATGCACACCACAACTAAAACATATTGCAGGCCATCACACAAAGGCATTTAAATAAGGTCTAGCTACATGCGGTTGAAGGGACCTACTGATCTCTCTACATGACTCTGTGTGGCTGGTGTTCTTCCCACGTTTAACTGCTGACATGTCACACACCAGTGATATAGGTTCTCGGCCATCACCCTAAAACTGGAGGTTAAAGTATTCTGCTTGAACAACAGCACAATAGCGTACCTCCCTATGTGTGTGGGACAATTTCAATGTCTGACCATAGGTGAGAATAGAATGTCTGGCAATATAGGTCTTCCTTCTGCAGAAACCCAAATCTTATAATCTTACTCATTCTTCACACAACCTGCTCTGAGCCATCCCTGCTGCTCACTATCTGGTGCTTCTTACTGCAGCATCTTGACCTCCCCCAACATATCAGCAACAGTTAACAGTAGGTTCAAGGCATTCATGCTTTCAGATTTATTTGAATAATCTCCATTGAAGGCACTGGACCCATGAGCACAGTCTTGGGCAATTTCAGCAGCATACCAATTTCCAGCAGTTACATATTTTTTCCACTCCTGTGAGCTGTGCTCTTCACAACCACTACACCAAGAGGCATTGCAAGGCCTTGGGCAGCTTTCTCACATAACTCCCATTCCTGATGGGAAATCTAGAAGATGTCATAAATTCCCCTGTGCTCACAACTGCCCGAAGCCATATTGACTATCAGTGTAAATGGTAACTTTCAATTCGTCTGGATCACAGCATGCTCTACTAATAGTGCCCAGTTCAGTCACTTGGGCAGATGTTACATCACACAACCAGGAGGCCTCACCTACACCTTCTACTGAGCAAACAGCATATGCAGATCTCACATTTTCCCCATCATCTTTCAAGCATGAGCCATCCATAAGAATATATAATCAAGCTTTGCAATGAGTTTGTCTTTAATATCAGGTCTTGACTTGGTGCACTATTCAATCACATCGAGGCAGTCATGCTCGTCCTCCTCCACATTAATTTCAGATTCAAGTAATGACAACGATGTAGCAGGATTTAGGCAAGATCACTGTTTTAATATAATATTGTCTGCTGCCAGTATGATTTGCTCATATCTAGTAAAGCAACTGCTAGTTAAGTGCTGTGTGTTTTTGTGCATAAGGAGCACTTCCACTGAATGTGAAACTATCACTCAGAGAAAGTAGTACATAACTATGCTCTCTATCTGCTGAAACCTGCCACACCCAGCCACTTTAGACAAGCCAGCATCCCTGCGGCTACTGGGTCAAGAAAGGCTAAAAAATAGATGACCGGTCTTCTGGAGTCACCATGCATTTGCATGAGCACTGAGAGAGCACACCCTTCTGTCTCACTGCAATATAAAATTAACTCTTGACTATAATCTGGCATTCCTAGAGGTGGTGACAGCAATAAAAAGACTTTCTCTCAGCTTAAGGAAGGCGTTCATGCTTTTGTTGTCCTAATGTATGGATCAGACACATCCTTGTGTGTCAGCAACTATAGAGGCTTAGCCACTAAAAAAAATCTGGGTATCCACTAGCAAAAGTACCCCACCATTCCCAAAAACATTCTGCATAGTGAGAGGATTCATTTTCAGAACAGCAGATATCTTCTCCTGCGACACCTTCCTGGCTCCGTTTTTGATATGATGCCCTTGATACAGGACTTCTTTCTGGCAGTATTGGAATTTGCTCAGAGACACATTATGTACATTTTCAGCCAAATAGGGCAATGGTGTCTTGTTTGCATGCTTCTTGTGACATCAATGCCACTAACAAGACATTATTGTACTGAATTAGGAAAAATTGCACGGTAGCTTCAGAGTCTACAGATTATTTTTCAAGATCTGGTTGAAGATGGAAGGATTCTTTGTATACCCTTATGGACTTATGGAACTAAGCACCATGCCAAAATCCTATTTTGGAACTGGAACGCAAAGAAAACTGACTCTCTTTGTGTACTGGGATAGAAAAGTATGCCTGACACAAGTCAATCACTGTGAACCACTCAGCTTCACAGGGTACCTGAACGTTATTACGTCAGGATTTGCTACCACAGGACAGCATGGGACAGCTATAATATTAATCTTTCTCAGTTCCTGGACAATTCAATACTTCACTCAAGGGCAAATCATCTTCAGTCTTTGTGGGAAACAATCCAATGGTTGTCCTTTGTTTCGCCAATTTGAAGTCTACATCTTCTTCATTATAACGTCCTCCCCAGCCTGGGTACCCACCAATAACTATGCCCCACGCGGAGCTTAGAATTACTCCTCTTAATTCCTCTGCGCTTAACTGCAAACTCATAACTCTAGACCTACCTTCTCTGCATTCCGTTCCAACACTACATCTCCCCCTCTGGTTACAATTTTTTATAAAATATATATAGATAGACATATACAATTAAATCTCTTCAGTCAATATTTTTGGCGCTTTAGTTGTATGGCCTGATCTTGCTCTTGGAAACTGGGATTTGGCATCCCCAATGTCCAGTACCTGCATCACCAATGTAGAGGTAACAGCAGTCACAGTTGTTTCAAAATCAGTTTCTCCTTCAACAGTTAAATCTGGTGAAATAATTTGTTAAATGCCTAAAATGAGAAGAGTCTCTGGAATAGACTTTCCAAGGTGCTGGGCAGTCACCAAGTGTCCCTTAGTAGACACCGCTTGAAAGGTTTTTGTGATCAAATGGAGCATAAGATTTTCTTCTCCCTATTTGTAGTGGGGCTGTGGATCTCCTTTCTTAAAGATGATGTTTTTGCATGTTGTCTTTTGCCAGCATACGCTTTCATCTTTTGTTTGTTAACCAAGTCCTTTTGATGAGTTGCTCTTTCATCTTTCTTTCTCTGATTGTTCATTGAAGTAAGTTGATGTTCACTGCTCTCCTGAACATCAATGTCGTAGGACTTTCACCTGTGGTCGAATGGGGTGTTGAACGATAAGACCTCAAGGTAGAATTCAACATAGTTTTCAAATCAAGCTTCTCAAGAGTAGCATGCTGCACTGCTTTCTTTAGCATACCCATATAACGCTCAACAAGTCCGCTGGTCTGCAACCACAGAGGTGTGCTCTTCTGAATCTTTACATTCAAATGCTCCAAGAAATCTTTAAACATTCAACAACTGAAAGGCAGGCCATTGTCAGACTTCACTATGGCTGGTGCACCCCATGTCGCAAAGATACCATCCAGTCTTTCAATTACTCATTCTTAAGTAGTAGATGAAAGATCTTCAACAAATGGAAATTGTGAGTCAGATTGTGATGTCCATTGTCAAGTGAACCAAAAAATTCAAGGAATATTCTCTCCCATGTATGTTTTGGGAGTTCTGACATGTTCAGGGTGTGGTGGGTAGTTTTTGTAGGAAGGCAGCTGCATAGATGACAGGCTATTAATTCCTTTTCAACCCTGTCATCAAGATAAGGAAACCATATCAGAGTGCTCGTTTTGTGGCAATGATTCCATGATGTCCTTAATGGGTCACTTCAATTATTTTCTATCGTTATGGACAGTTCATCCTTATTTTTTTTTATTTTCGATATAAGGCGGAGGAGCGTCACCTCACTACTTTTTGCAGTGTAGAAAAAGGAGAAATACAATGATAATAACCCAAGGTTATTATCATTTTAGTTTTTCCTGTAGTGGCGCTTTATTGGGCTGGGCTGCTCTTAGAGCAGGGGCAGGAATGGTTTGCACTCCCTATGTGAGCATGAGTGCTTGGCCAGCCCTCTCAGGCCGCCCAAAACATGCATGCGCACATACTGTGTTCTCAATGCAGGCTGCATTACAGCCTGCGTGGAGAACATGTCCACCCCTCCAAACCCTGGCTGAGCACTGTGTCACGGTGCTCGGACCCTTCACAACAGTGCATTGCAGTGTTGTGATTGGCTCCAGGGAGACTGGGAGCCCTTGTGTTTCCTACTTCCTGTCTCCCCCCAAAAAGCCAGGAAGAGGACATAGGAGAGGAGGCGGCTAGTAATTTTTGTTTCATGGAGATACACCCTAAGTCTTACGTATTGTACTGTACCTGAACTACTGTTCTTCAAATAAAAAAATCTTAAAAATACTTTTATTTCAAATCTCATTTGATGTGAAGATAACTCCATTGTGGTTTAAAGTCTGACCGTGGCATTTCGCTTTTCTAAGATTCCTGAAAGGTACCGGCTTTTGTTTATGACTTTGCATATATCAACCTGAAATATATATAATCGTTTTCATTGGAACTATATATCATACAGAAGCTATTGGAGTAATAGCTTGTTGATTCTATGTTTTCATTTATCTTCTGCTATTTGTCATGCCTACCAACAGGGCAAAAGTGAGGGAATGCTAAAGGACTCGCTAACACCGCCCCTGTGATACCTTGCATGACAAAGAAAGGGGTATGTAGAGACAGCATACAAGCTAATCAGAACATTAGTAATATAACAGGATACTTATGATCCTTTTCTATTCCATTTAGTTGTACCTATCACTACATAACTTGTTCCACTGTAACAAAACAACCCATCAATACATGACTATCTATACAGTTATTTTGTTTGCGGGTATTGTTCTTGTTCTATAGAGAAGAGGGAAGGGATAATTACTGTGAGCTTAAGAAAGTACCTCTGACGTTTTCATCTCACTAACTTTGTGTTGTTTATTACAGATATCCCTCCCTGCTGATCCCTACCTTTGCTTCCCCCACTTGATCACTTCAATAGTCTGCGATGTAATATCTGTTAGACTTGAAGCTATTGAGAGGTGGACCCATTTGAGCATGAAACCAACCTTGAGGAAAGGTAAGAATTACAGAATAATTGGCCCACTCATTTTGTCCTCCAGGTTGGGTTAAGTTAGTATGGTCACATTAGAGGACTTTTGGGCAGGCGTCAGGACGGGTCAGGTGTGAATGAGCCGACACCCGAGCAAAACTCCCGGTAAGGTGCGGGCACCCTACGCCTCTAGCCCTTGGAGTACTTCTCCTTTCTTTATTAGGTCACGATCAGGAGAGGTTTTGACTATTTAGTTGTAGCAAAAACGACAGGGTTCTTAGTTTCTGGCCTGCACTGATCGTCCATAGGGGGTTTACCCTTATACCACTATTACCGTGCACAACACATCACACCTAGTTTATTCGGTCCTGATGGAACGCCACAGATCTTTATGACCACATAGGCGTGAAACATGTCGACCTCACAGTTACTTGGGCACATTGCGCCAACAGGGGTAATTTCAAACCCACAGGTTTTTTTATTCTGACAAGGGTACCATCACATTAAAAGTACTTCTCCTGGCAACCCTTAGTCAGTTTTAATTCCCTGAACGCACTTTGTCACCATCCATATAGGACTCACCCCACACAACCACATGCACCCAACAGCAGTTTTTGAAAGATCTCCGATAAAGTGACCCTTTGGGGGACCGGTAGGGCACTGAAGCACCGGCCCGACGAGGAGCAAGTGCCCCATGATGAAGCATGTCATCCTTCGGGTGTGTGAGGGCTACAAGTGGCAAGACTTGCTCTTCCCTCTACTTAAGTGAGTCCTTGACCTAGGATCCCCAGCTCCCTTCCATTCTTTCTTTCTCTTTAGAGTGGGTGAGTGAGAGACTTTCTGCACTACTCATCAGGAACAGTGTCCCCCCCTTTTGTTGAATTCACCTTAGAGAACGTCATAGCAGCTCTTGATGCCATCCAAATAGAAGTTACTGCATCACGAAATGAGACCACAGCTCTTCAGGCAAGAGTACAAAGGATGCAGCGGAATCCGTTTGAGGTAGGGGTTGGATCCCAAACTCACATTAATCCCGTGGTAATGGAGGTACCTACACCTATACTGTTAGCCCTACCAGGAAGGTTTTATGGGGATCCTAGCAAGGTTCAGGTGAAGTTACATTTTACCTGTAAACCTAACTCTTTTGTATTAAATCAAGTCAGGGTGACATTCTTAATTTCTTATTTAGCAGCAGAAGCAGCATAGTGGACGGTCCCCTCGGTACGGAGAGATGATCCCCTCATATACGATTGGAAGGCTTTTAAAATGGATTTTGAGAAAGTATTTGATAGGAGGTCAGCGTCTCTTTTGCCAGACAAGTGATTGCTTGAGCTAGGACAAGGAAATAAAGATCTAGTGGTTTATTTAATTGCCTTTTGGAGGCAGGTGGCTGACACCAAGTGGCCACCCTCAAAACAAGCAGCAGTATACTATCAAGGGTTAAAAGAAGAATTAAAAGATGTTATCGCACAAGTGGACCCTCAACCAGCATCATGTGAAGACTTGATAGATCTCACCTTACGTTTAGACCACCGTCTTAGTGAAAGGAAGGGGGCAGCCAGAGAAAAGATAGGACGTACAACCAATCTGAACAGCAAAGACCTTCAGAAACTCACTCACTCCCATCTCAAGAACCCAAGGAAATTGGGACAGTGAGAACATCTCTGACTTCGGAGGAAAGAGCAGTTGGCGAAAGAAAGGGCTATGACTTTACTGTGGGAAGAAAGGGCATTTCATTTGTGACTGTTTATCCAGACCCAGAGGCCCTCGATCCAGAAACGGACAAGCCAAGACCTTTGCCGGAATAAAGACGACGGAAAACTAAAGAGCTGGAGACATAGTGAAGAGTTACCCTTGAGCCATCTTAGCATCCCTTCTTTAACTCAACCTACCAGGCTGTCCCATGATCATTTATACATTGACGTTTAGATGCTTATTTTGAAGAAGTGGTGTTTAGTGCGTGCCATGAAAAATACTGGAGCCACTGGATGTTTTATGGATTACAATGAGGCCCAAAAACTAGGGATTAGTCTTTTGGAGAAGAAAATATTTGAACAGGTTTTTGCAGTAGATGGCAAGTTGTTGGATTTTGGACCGATCTGTCATGGTACCGAAAAGCTGTCTATCGTCTATAAATCCATACATAATGAGACTATGTCTTTCAGCATTATTCAATCTCCACAAAATAGGATTATTTTTGGATTACCCTGGCTTTGTAAACACAACCCAGAGATCAATTGGGCGGAAAACAGTTTGAAATTTAATTCCAGCTACTGTCAAATTCATTGCTTGATGCCACCAGAACCACCAGCCAGAGCTTTGGCTAACATCTATCATATTGCTACAGCGGCTGAGAAAGAGACTATTCTGCCTTCTCAATATCAGGAATATGCAGATGTTTTCAGTGACAAGATGTCAGAAGTCCTACCACCAGATAGGCAATATGATTACCAAATAGATCTCATCCCTGGAGCTGTTGTGCCTTGCGAATGGATCGATGTGCTGACGGAACCAGAAAACGAACATCTACTTTGTTATTTGGACAATGCTTAGACCTTAGAATCATACGACACTCAAAGTCTCCAGCAGCCTTTGCATTGTTCTTTATACCCAAAGCTAATTGGGAGATAAGGACCTGTATTGACGTTCATGTGCTGAATGCCATCACGGTGGGGAACCAGTATCCTCTCCCGCTCATACCCGTAATTTTGGAACAGGTGAAAAAGCGGTGGTATACACCAAATTGGATTTTAAAGGGGTTTACCATTTTGTGTGCATGAGAGAGGGAGATGAATGGAATACTGCATTCAAAACCAAATATTGACTGTATGAGGATATGGTAAATATGGTAATGCTATTTGGATTGTGTAATGCTCCCGCAGCGTTCCAGCTTTTTCTCAATGACTTGTTACAGGTGCGTCTGGATCGATATGTGGTAGTATATATCAAGGACATTCTCATCTATTCCAACAGTGATGAAAGCCATGTACAACATATGAGTGCAGTCCTACATACTCGACGCAAGCATTCTCTGTTTTGTAAGCTAACATAGTGTGAATTCCATGTATCATCGGTGGAGTTTTTGTGAGTAATGCTTTCGCCAAGTGCATAGGAGATTGTACAAAAGAAGGTGTTGGCAGTGAAAGAGTGGCCGTGTCCACAAACGGTTCGAGACGTCCAGTGTTTTTTGGGATTCACCAATTTTTACAGGGGTTCATTAACCAGTTCTCTCATTTGGTATCCCCTAATACTAAACTATTGCGGAAGAAGACAACTTTACTTTGGACGGAAGAGGCACAAAAGGCATTTGATGAGCTGAAACAAGCTTTTGTTTCTGCCCCTGTGTTGACTCATGCTGATCCTGATAGAATTGCATTGTAGAGGCAGATGCTTCGGAAGTAGCAGATGGGGCAGTGCTGTCCAAACCAAACCAATGACCAAACCACAGGACAGATGCATCCCGAGGCCTAAAATTCCGGAAAATTGAATGAAGAAGAGAGGAATTATTTGATAGCCAAGATAGAATAATTGGCACTCAAAGATGCTTTTTGGGGAGTGGAGACATTGGCTGATGGGGGCCAAACATGTTGTTACGGTATTCACAGATCACCGCAATTTACAATTCATGCGAGCAGTTAGACAATTTACACCACGCCAACTACGATGAATGCTATTTTACACAGAATATAATTTTGTAATTACCTACAGACCTGGTAATGAGAATAGAAATGTGGATGCTCTCACAAGGCAAGATACAGTAAAATAAATTGAATTGATACCTGAAAGGGCTATAATCGATCCTCAGAACGTGCTTTGTGCTATTCATTATGACCCTTTTTTGAACCAGGTGGCTCGGGGTATACAAACATTTACATGGAGATCAGGGTTGAAAAGTCATCCGGAATGACGGGATACCCATCCGAGTCCAGCAGGTATTTATTCCAAACACAACCCTAAGAAAACAAGTATTTCAATGGTGTCATGAGGTTTCATGTGCGGGACATAATGGCATAGAAAAAACTCAAGGGAGAGTGATGCGTCAGTTTTGGTGGCCTAGTGTACATATGGAAGTAGAGTCGTGGGTCAAGAAATGTGAGGTGTGTACCAGAAATAAGACAGACACCATGAAAAAAACAAGGTTTCTTGTGTTCTCTTCCAACACCCACTATCCCTTGGGAAAACATATCATTGGACTTTATTGTAGTGTTCCCAAAAGATCAGGGGTATACCACAATACTGGTGGTTGTGGACTATTTAATGAAACTAGGTCATTTCATTTCATGCAAACAACTCTCAATGGCCGGACAATACTCCCAGTTCTTACTGGTGCACATTGTGAGGTTGCATGGTCTCTCGAGAGTTATTGTGTCAGACAGGGGTTCACAATTTACTGCACGGTTTTGGATGGTGTGGTGTCAAGCTTTACATATCTTAGCTGCCTTGTCCACTAGTTACCATCCTCAGACGGATGGACAAATGGAGCGGCTCAATCAAACCCTAAAAGAATACCTTAGGTGTTATGTGGATAAGAACACAGAGGCGTGGGTGGGATGGTTGTGGTTAGCGAAATTAGCGTATACCAGTGCTTCATATGCTTCTCTCCATAACTCCCGTTTTTACTGCACACACGGATTTCATCCAAGGTTTATCCCGTTCATTCATCCAGTAGAAGCTCAAGCAATACCTAAGGTACAGAAAAGAAGCATGCATATACAAAGAACTTTGAAAGGTACACAAAAACAGTTGCAACAGGCTAAGACCGCATACAAAAAGCAAGCTGATAAACACAGAAGGCCTAGCCCTCTGTACAAGAGGGGATAGAGTATGGTTGTCCACAAAGAACATACAGTTTAAACGGTATAGTGTCTTCAACCCTACATACATAGGTCCTTACAGGGTGGTAAAGATAGTTAATCCTGTTGCTGTACGATTGGCATTGCCTTCCAGCCTCCGCATACAGCCTGTTTTTCATGTGTCTCTTTTGAAACCTTCTCTTGTACCAGTAAAGAAAAAACCTGCCCCTTCTGGGTAAGCAATGAACAGGAATATGAAGTCAAGAAATTAATCGATTCTAAAATTCTGAGGAGAACATTGCGATATTTGGTATCCTGGAAGGGTTATGGGCCGGAGGAAAATTCCTGGGAGCCATCCTCCAGTATACATGCAGCCAGGCTGAAAAGGGAATACCATCAAAAGAACCCACAGAAACCTTGTCCATGTCAGTGTTCCCTCGGAGAAGCATGTACTGTCAGATCCGATCGAAGCGCAACGCGCACACGCTAGAACACTGCCATCGGGGCAGTGCAAAGCTGCTGATTATTCTGTTTGTAGGAGGATTACAGCCTCCTACAGCTGTAATCCTGGCGAGCCGGTCCCCAAGGGTGCCTGTGGCACCGTTCCTCCTTTGTTACATTTACTAGTGGGCTCGAGTGTTAATATTGAGGTTCGCCGGGTCGTCACATGGACCTCGTTCTAGGCTGAAATCTTATTCATCCTTCTGTTGGCGGTTCTTTGGAGTGGCCCTTGCAGAGTGGGGGAGTTGTTCCGTAATCCTTTTTGGATATTTAGACATCCCGATCACCCTTCTGCTGGTGGGTCTTTTGTGAGGCCTTTGCAGAGGGGTGTAGTCAGATCCCGGCTCTAAGGGGATTTTTTGGCATCCAGTTCTCTCCTCTGTTAGTGAGTCTCTGCGGAGGCATTGCAGAGGAGGGGAGGAAGTGAAAAGTGATTTATTCACTTTTCCTTGCGTTTTTTTCTCTCCGTTGTCAAGTTGAAGTCCCATTATGATATTTGGTATCCTGGAAGGGTTATGGACCTGAGGAAAATTCCTGGGAGCCATCCTCCAGTATACATGCAGCCAGGCTGAAAAGGGAATACCATCAAAAGAACCCACAGAAACCTTGTCCATGTCAGTGTTCCCTTGGAGAGGGATGTACTGTCAGATCCCATCGAAGCACAACACGCACACGCTAGAACACTGCCATCGGGGCAGTGCAGAGCTGCTGATTATTCTGTTTGTAGGAGGATTACAGCCTCCTACGGCTGTAATCTTGGCGAGCCGGTCCGGTAAGGGTGCCTGTGGCACCGTTCCTCCTTTGTTACATTTACTAGTGGGCTCGAGTGTTAATCCTGAGGTTCGTGGGGTCGTCTCACGGACCTCGTTCTAGGCTGAAAACTTATTTATCCTTCTGTTGGCGGTTCTTTGGAGTGGCCTTTGCAGAGTGGGGGAGTTGTTCCATAATCCTTTTGGGATATTTAGACGTCCCGATCTCCCTACTGCTGGTGGGTCTTTTGTGAGGCCCTTGCAGAGGGGGTAGTCAGATCCTGGCTCTAAGGGGATTTTTTGGCATCCATTTCTCTCCTCTGTTAGTGAGTCTCAGCGGAGGCATTGCAGAGGAGGGGAGGAAGTGAAAAGTGATTTATTCACTTTTCCTTGCATTTTTTTCTCTCCCTTGTCAAGTCGAAGTCCTAGACTCATGCGGAGGGGAATATACAGGGGCCAATCATAACTATTATTTGTGGAAGCATTGCAAAAGACTTTTATTTCAAATCTCATTCGGAGTGAAGATAACTCCATTCTGGTTTAAAGTCTGCTTTGTTTATGAGTTTGCATATATCAACCTGAAATATATATATTCGCTTTCATTGGAACTATATATCATACAGAAGCTATTGAAGTAATAGCTTGTTGATTCTATGTTTTCATTTATCTTCTGCTATTTGTCATGCCTACCAACAGGGGAAAAGTGTGGGAATGCTAGAGGACTCACTAACACCGCCCCTGTGATACCTTGTATGACAAAGAAAGGGGTATGTAGAGACAGCATAAGAGCTAATCAGAACAATAGTAATATAACAGGATAGTTATGATCTTTTTACTATTCCCTTTAGTTGTACCTATCACTACATAACTTGTTCCACTGTGAAGAAACAACCAATCAATACAAGACTAGCTTTACAGTTATTTTGTTTACAGGTATTGTTCTTGTTCTATAGAGAAGAGGGAAGGGATAATTACTGTGAGCTTAAGAAAGTACCTCTGACGTTTTCATCACAGTAATTGTGTCCTTTTTATCACAGATCTCCCTCCCTGCTGATCCCTACCTTACCTTCCCCCACTTAATCACTTTAATATTCTGTAATGTAATATCTGTTAGACTTGAAGCTATTGAGAGGTGGACCCATTTGAGCATCAAACCAACCCTGAGGACATGTAAGGATTACAACTGCATTGCAGCATTGTGATTGGTCTGAGCACCGTGACACGGCGCTCAGCCAGGGTCTGGAGGGGAGAACATGTTCTCCACACAGGCTGTAATGCAGCCTGCATGGAGAATATGGTATGTGTGCATGACTGTTTGGGCAGCCTGAGAGGGCAGGCCAAGAACTCATGCTCACATAGGGAGTGCAAATCACTCCTCCCACTGGCCTTACCCCATGTTAGCAAACACATCATTAACCTTGTTAACACCTCACTGGAATCTGGTATAGTACCACAAGACTGGAAGCTAGCCATGGTAAAGGCCCTGTTAAAAAAACCAAACCTCAACCCTGATGATTTTTCCAACTATCGGCCCATCTCCCTCCTTCCTGGCATCAGTAAGCTTACCGAAAAATGGGTGAATAAACAGCTAGCATCCTACTTGGAGACCTATGATTTGCTACACCCCACTCAAACAGGATTCCGGAAGGGACAGGGAACCGAAACAGCTCTGTTGAGGGTGGTCGAGGCTTCCAGGAGGATTTTGGACGCAGGTGGCAGCGCGGCCATTATCCTCCTGGACCTCAGCGCCGCCTTTGACACGGTTAACCACCGTGTCCTTTTAGCCCGCCTTGAGAGGATCGGAGTCACAGGCAAGGCCCTTGCGTGGCTCGGGTCCTTCCTTAGCGACAGAGTCTTTAAGGTTTTCTCGGAAACCAACTGCTCCCTCCCAGTGCCATTACAGTGTGGGGTACCTCAGGGTTCTTCCCTCAGCCCTACACTGTTCATTGTGTACATGGCACCTTTAGCAGAGGTAGTAGCCCCCTATGGAATCCAGCTGGTAAGCTATGCTGACGACACTCAGCTAGTAGTCTCCTTAAACCAGGTGGAACCCCTTCCGACTAATCTTTGCAGCTGCCTGGAGGCGGTTGCAGAGTGGATGGATGCGTCGCACCTTAAGTTGAATGGGGGGAAAACTGAGCTGATGCTGCTTGGAAGGAAGGCCACTTTTAATAACTCCACCATGTGGCCTCCCTGTATGGGGCCTGGGCCCATTCCAAAATCCGAGATAAAAAGCCTCGGCTTCTGGCTTGATACGGAATTGTCTTTCAAAATCCAGGCAAGAAAGACAGTGGCTACTTGCTTTGGTCTAATGAAAACAATCCGTAAAATTCTACCCCAGTTACCAGAAACCGCTAAGAAAACCATAGTCCAGTCCCTTATTCTATCAAGGCTGGACTATGGGAATGCACTCTATCTAGGAGCCCCCATCTCAGTCACCCGACAACTCCAGATTTCCCAGAATTCCGCAGCAAGGCTACTCACTGGTACCAGCCACCGTATATCAGCTGCACCCTAGCTGAGGACCCTGCACTGGCTCCCAATAAAGGAGCGGGCCTATTTCAAGACCCTCTGTTTGGTCCACAAAACCCTTTATGGGAATGGCCCTCCCTTCTTAAATGATATGGTCAGACCATATAAACCATCCAGGGATCTTTGCTCAAAACAGCAAAACCTTCTTATAATCCCCAGGACCAACAGAGCCCGAACAGGGGGCCGTCTCTTTTCGCGAAATGCGGACAGGCTGTGGAATGCTCTTCCTCTTCCACTCCGTCAAGAACCCAGCCTGCTCGCATTTCGAAAAAAGTTAAAAACAGCACTGTTCCCTAAGATATAGATAATCTGGCTCTTTATACTTTAGGTTTCCATGTCTATTCCTTCTGTTCAATATCAAGTGCTGGGATGCTTCCGAGTAGCCATGCGCTATAGAAGACCTTTTCAATTCAATTCAATTCAATTCCACTGCTCTGAGAGCTGCCCTGCTCCACAAAGACGCTGCAACAGGGAAAACTAAAATGATATCAACCTCTGGTTATTATTTTATTTTTCCTTTATTTACATTGCAAAAAGCAGTGGGGTGATGCTCCTCGCCTTAGCGGAGGAGCCTCCTCTGCTCACCGGTGATGGTGAATATCAAAAATACAAAAATGTTAAGGATGAACTGTCCATAACTTAGGAAAAAGTTATACAACATGGGTTCAGAATTATGATTCCGGAGTATATGGCAGAAAATAATTGAAGTGACCCATGAAGGACATCGTGGAATGGTTGCTACAAAACGAGCTCTCCATGACTGAATCTGGATTCCTTATCCAATTCCAATTCAAATTGTTTTATTCGACAGCATGTATCATAAAAGCATTATTTGACATACATACAATAAAAATATGTGTTGAATGATAAGACGATCTTAAAATAAATAAAAGTCTTAATGCAACAAGTTGTTGTGCAAAGCGTGAAACAGACATCACTAAAAACAAGTAACTGGAAAAGCATGCGTACCAATTTTATAACAATTCCTGCCACTACAGACACTTAGTAGTTAAAATAGAGATAAAAGAAAACAAAATAAAAGAGAGTACAATTCATCACAATCATGTTTGTAGAAAGTGCAGGTGCTACATTCAACTCAAGAGATAGCCTAGGTTTAATAGAGACATCCCAATATAAACTATGATTTTAAAAAGTGCAAAGTTACAATGTTTTGATGGCTTCCTCTAGAGTAAAAAAAGCCTATGTTGAGGTCACCCCACGTGTGGCTTTGATCCTAGATAGCCATGCTTGGCCCAAAAACGTTGCCACGCCACATGAAAAAAGAACGTTTATCTTGATGACAGGGTTGAAAAGGAATTAAGGGCTTGTCATCTTTGCAACTGCCTTCCTACAAAAACTACTCACCACAACCTGAACATGTCAGAACTCCCAAAGCATACATGGAAGAGAATATCGATTGACTTTTCTGGTTCACTCGACAATGCACATCACTTTCTGACTCATGATTTCCATTTGTTGAAGATCTTTTATCTACTACTCAGGAAGAAAATCTTATGCTCCATTTGATGCAGAAGCTTTTGAAGTGGTGTCTACTAAGGGACACTTGCTGTCTGCCCAGTACCCTGGGAAGTCTATTCCAGAGACTCTTCTAATTTTAGGCATTTAACTAATTGTTTCATCAAATCTAACTGTTGAAGGAGAGACTGAGTCTGAAACAACTGTGACTGCTGTTACCTCTACACCTTTGACGCAGGTACCGGACATTGGGGATGACAATATGTCAGTATGTCTATCCATATATATTTGGTAAAAATTTGTAAACAGAGGGAAAGATGTAGTGTCTTGTGAATTACAAATGATGGAACCCTTTTTGTTCTTGATGGACTCTGTAGAACTGTGACATAAGTGTTAGAACGGAATTCAAAGAAGGTTGATTTAGAATGTTGAATTCGCAGTTACGCGCAGATGAATAAAGAAGTGTAATACTAAGCTCCGGGTGCTCCTAAGGCTTGGACACAATATCATAACATAGAAGCATCGGGACATTCCCAAGTATGCACATAGATGAGTAAGCTGTCACAGGTTCCGATGTCACCAATCTCTCCGCATCGATGCCCACCACAATACTACTCCAAGCCCACACCATTCTAACGATGAGTGCACCAACTGCCCCAAACCTCTCATTTTTGTACTCAGCCCCTGCCCTGATAATACACTTTTTCAGCCCATTGGCGCCAGTCCATATCTCTCACCCAGTCATGAATCCCCGGAGGCATTGATCCACCACATGCTTTCGATACATTCCTCATTGTCACTACAGCTCTGATCTGCAGCTTTAATTTTCTATATTTAGGTCACGCACCCACCCCATGTATTTTCCGATTAAGCCATTTGGCGTCCATCTGGACCTCTATAGACACTACTCTGGATAATAATCTTGTTATGTTTTCCCAAAAGGATTGGATAAGTGGTGTTGCGTGGATTCTGCACATACACAGACCTATGCGCAGGAAAGCAGGACCTCGGTGTATAGGGGTTCTAAATTCCAAAATCACAAAACAGACTAGCTATAGTGTCTCATTCGTTCTCCTACATAATCATGAACCCACAAATGATTAGACAACCCAGAACACAACAGTCCGGACTCTCTCAGAAATTGCTGAAGCAAAACACATCCTTTCTCTTACTCACTCGTACTTGTCCACAAGAAGGATTGTCAGCTACTGTATAGTTCAAAATGTTTATTTTGACTATTGTGCTCTATAATGCAGTATACGAGCCACAACTAGCAGCAAAATGTACAAACCTAACACAGCATTGTTACAATACCATAGAATATGAAGGGGGATGTCATTACATATAGACAATGGAAAAAGGACTATAAGACCTAACCACTCTCCCCTTTGTAAGTTAAAGTTTATTATATAAGGGAAGATCTCTGGGCTTTGTCAGCAGACCCCATACCTTAGAGCCTAGATGGTAGCTTTACATCATTGAAACAACATAACTCTTCTCCAAGAAAAGGTTTCCCTCCAAGTGTGTGTGTGAACCACATGTAACCCAATAATATCAAAGCACGAGCTCTCCAGCAGTGCAGCTGTGTGTAGCATGTTTTGTCTATGTAATAGGGACTGACCAGAACAAATAACAAGGGGCATGTTTTTCGACCTTGCGCATCGTGATCAGACTAAACTTCAGGAACAGCACAGAATGCAGAAAGCAGACCGTTCTCATGGGAAATGCACAAACAGAGTCTTGCAATATAAAGTCATGTAGTAACGTGCGCAAAAGGCGCATCATGGCTGCAGAGCTCATGCTAACTTAGCAATGTCGAGAATGACCCTAAGGGCCACATAACACTCTCCCCCCTGGTAAGGTCATAGTGCCTAGACAAAAGACTAAAACAGAGTTCAAAGTTAAGCAGAGTCCAGAAGCGCTTTAAAAAAAACAAATTGTGAAGAAAAAAAGTTTTTGTTAAAAAAAAATTGGGTTATTAAACTTTGTTGTTTCATGAATAACGGACTTAAGAAGGAGGTGGTAAATCCATAAAAGTATGTGAACCTAAGAATGCAATTTGTTCCAAAAGGCCCTCTCTATCGTTAGTAGAAACAAGCATTTGCAATGCAATAGGTCTTGCATTTACTCGGATTTAAGCTATTGGCATTGTAAATGACAATGCTTTTTATTTCTGTTTTAAAAACTAAAACAAAAATAAAAGGCTTTGTTATTTGCAATGTCATTAGCTCAAACTCGGGTAAATGTGAGACCTATTGCAATGCAAATGCTTGCTTTTTTTGCTGATTTATATAGCGCACTCAACCCAAAGGTATTGTAGTGCTTTACATGAGCACCAGTTTGATTACACAAGGACACATTAATTTTTGAAGGCACAAAGGGATTTCCAAGAATCACAGGATTTTAAGCCCACGCCGGGACTCAAACCTAGTTCCCCAATTCCAAAGTCTGCAGCCCTGGCAGTTACGCACTTCAATTGATGCCAGTCATGGGAACTAGGACTACAACTCCCAGTATGCACTTTCCAATGACTGCGCACCATTTAGATAATAGTAACATTTATTTACAGCGGTTATAAACAGCAAGTGTATGATACAGCGCTGTATAAAGTTAATACTAATGATAATATTATGATATGGTCCCTCTGCATCCAGTTGTATCAGCCCCATGACCTAGCCTTAAAAAACGTAAATAAAAGGGCATTTAGCACAAAACAAAATCTGAAACCCCACATTGTAATTTTAAAGAGTATCCTTTGTCTGGCCTTTGTAAAACCTAGGAGACCATGAAACGTAATAAAAATAACAGGCAAAGTTTTAAGCAATTACCTTTCTATTGCTGGCAGCTAATACACCCGGAAGCAGACTAAACTACAGCTGCAAGCACAGAAACACCTGGCCCAAGGTGGAAACATCTGATTCCATTCAGACCCTCGAACGGCGGCGCACGTTTCATGCTGCACCGGCCCCAGGTAGGCTGCGGCCGCTCAATAATAACAATAATGACAGATAATGAAGTAATGCGCGCGCGTCCGGCCGGACCTGGAAATAGAAGCCTCCTTCTACGCACCCGCCCTCCTCCCTCCACACGCCGTAGCCAGGCAAAGGTCACGCTGCCCAGAGGTGCTCCCGTCGCCAAGGCAACCCCACCTCCCTCAACGGGTCCTGGGATTCCAGGTTGGTGGGAACAGGGGAAAAGATCTGAGGGGGGACTAGACTGGCTCAATCAAAAAGGACGGGGGAAGCCCAAGATATATGACCTATCCGGTCCAATCTGTTACCCTGCCCTAAAACACACTCGCATTCCTGCGGCAGCACAAAGACCCTTTCAGGCCGGGACCACCTCACATTATTTTGTTTTGCCTGTTTCCTATCGGCCAGGAACACGCATAACATAAAAAAAAAGTTGTTTTAGCATTGCTCAAGGTAAACCAAACGCTACTTCGCCATTAGTTTGCAGATTGCTTATTAGCGATGGAGTAAAATCCCAAATTGAGCCTGTATATAACAAGACAAAAGTTTGCATCAGCATTAAATGAGCAGGGGGAGATGAGAGAGAAGAGGGGGCCTGCGCGATTTTCTTGCGGGAGCGAGCCAGGGGCACCATGGGTTTGTAAGTTAATTACAAACAAATGGTGTCAAGCTCGCTCCCGCAAGGGAATCGCCATACGTGCACGCGTTGCCATTGAAGGCAATGGAACACTTGCACGTTTTTGGCCGAAAAGGGGAACCAATGGCTTAAGGTCTCTTTCTTATGCAGATTATGCGCGCTGCGTAGACGAGAATTGAAAAGGGATGCCATCCAATTTGGTATGTCGAAGGAACAGACATGCTCCTTGTATTGTGTAGCTTCCAAGAGCATATCCGGACAACTTGTGTGATATTCAATGAAACTGTTGTAGGATGTTCTGCGCAGACACGTATATATCCCATTCAGCCAAGATGCCAAGTGCAGCAGCACGTGCCATGTTGCCATTCCCAGAACAAGCGTGCTCATGGGCCTCTAAGGGACCTATTAACTGGAGAAAATCCGGGACTGTACATGTCGTATTGGAGAGGCATACATCCAAAGCCCAATAGAAACGGCACCACTGACAGTAGAACACAGGTTGCATGCAAGTGAAGTAGGCAAAGCGAAGGCCAATCCATAACTCATGCTAAGCGTCGCACATGGCAAGCATCCAAAAAGTTGTTGCATTCGGTCATGGCACAGTTGCAATTGGCCTGGTCTGTTCATTACCACAAGATGAGCCGGCATTGCGTTGTAGAAGCAGACAGATCAGTATTTCAACTGCAAGCGCCAGTAACAAAGGAAACCCTCCGAAGACACTAGAAAAGATAGAATGAATATAAGCTGGTATTACTCCAAATATTGTCTGAAAAGAAATCACAAGGCCGAAACCCACATTCTTTAAAAATTAGCAAGGCCTTTGGTATCAGATGCATTAAATATTTGGTGTATAAGCTGCCCAAAGTGAAGTGGGAGGTTAGTGTTCAGAAGTGACTGAATCTTGCTAGATGCCCCCGCCACCTGCAACTCGAAGGTCTCTCAAGCTGAAGTGAGGGCCACTTCTTGTTGAAACAATAGCGCTTTTAGCCTGCTCAATTTGTTGTAATCTGTTTTCAAAGTTGGAATAGAAGGCCAAATTGAACTATCTACTTTCCCATGCGGGGTGGAAAAAGCACATTGCTACAACAAGTAACACGTTGTGAAACTGTTACTAAATACGGGATCCCTGCCCATAAACCACAGCAGTCGTGATTATTCAGAATAAGATCACTGCCATTTGTAAGCAATCTAAAAGCGGGAATTATTGATGGGGCGGGAGTTCCTCTAAAAAAACAAGCAAGATTAGGTGCTGATACATTACAAGCGCTGTGCAACTTAACATGTTTACAAACCAGGGAATGTCCTACTGTAGAATCGCAGTCCTCCCCTGTTAGGAAAACTTCCCTATCATCCCGTTGACATCTGTAAGTGAAAGGTAGGGACCATAATTCATGGAGAAATGAACTACCCAGCGGCTCAAAGCGACCTATCGGAAAATGCTGCATACATAACTTAAACTGAAACAACTAAAATGGGAGAGATATTACTCCATGAATTAACCAAACAACTAAGTTAGTCTCCGCCACAGAGAATGGCAAAGGTTACTACCGTTCAATGTGTAATAGCATGTAAGTAGCATCTTTCATGGACATAAATTGCTGTTTATCAGTCAAATTAAAAGGTGAAAACAAAGCAAAAGCATTTAAATTATCCCACAGGACCTTTCCCATTCTGAGAGTCTGTAATGTCCATGCAAACTGCATTACTGATATCAATTGATTTTGACCATGATACATCATTTTGAACAATATCAATAACAGATGAAACAATATTATCCAAGGTGTAAATTTGGGAAGACAGTGTACAGATGCTACAGTTGACAACAGCAAGAATTTTTTCTAAGTTTGCCTGTTCTATTTGACGCAGACATAAAGCTGCTTCTGCCTGCGAAAGTTTCCGAATTTCATTATAAGCTGCATATAGAAATCTTTTATTTCTAGGGCCTCTGGGACCTAAGATAAAATAGCTAAATTAATGTTGCGCGACAAAATTGATGAATGTTGTTTTACTGACGACGAAGTGGAATGTTCCAACCATTGTTGGCATAATTTACCCACAGAGTATATGGTGACTGTGTTTGAATTTGGAAAATGAGGATCTGGTCTGGTCTGCGTGAAACCAGGAGTTACATTATAAAAACATAATTGTCATTTGTTTGAATTTGTGGGCCAGACCAACCAACTGGATTGGTCAATTTCAGAAATTTTAAAAGGGTCATTGCGTAACAAAGCTTGTAATACCTCGATTGTATAATTAGTCGGTGCGCGCCAATTGTCATATTCTGCTAAAGTGGGGATTGATGGAATGTGCACATTTTTAGCCATCACCAAAACAAGTGGTCTGGTGTACTGTGACATTTAAAAATAAAATTTGAGTCGGAATCAGGCGTACACGATGCAGAGCTTCAGTGCCCTGAACCTGCCAAGCTTTAGTACCCCAAACCAATTTTAAATTATCTTTCCAGTGATCATAGCCCTGCTTTGTCAATTCAGCTCTAAAGGAGGTGGAATACATCAATTTAGTATGGGCAAGAAAAAATTTGGGCTGCGATGATGAATGCAGTAAAAAAAATAGGATTCTGGATTAGACGTGTTGTAATCGGTAAAATAAGCAGACTTATCCCTAAGTTTTTTTAGGACTCCCTTGGATGGGAGTCAGACAATATTCCCATTAAGTGTAATTAACAATAGGTCGTAATGTGCTTGTTTTGTGTAAGTAATGATGCCCATAATGTTGATAACAGAGTTAATCAGCATAATTGGCAGAATGTAAGTACAAATCTTCAGCATCAAAAGCAGCATAATATTTCAAATCAGAAAACAATAAATCTACAGCTTACACATCTCAATCATCAGAATATATGTCCTGTGTTACCACATCTCCTAAGAAGATGCAAAAGACGTATGGTATCTTAAGGACTTCCGTCGGACCGTGGACTTCAAAATCTACTTTATCCCATACAATGCCATTTGCAACTGGGAAAGCCAAAATGTTACGTTAACAAGAGCGTGATCATGTTTCATGATATGGGACGATGTGTGTGGGGTCAAAATTACGTCAACCAAATTCACAGCAGGGTGTTCTGGCAAATAATGACCATTGAACAGTAAGAAAAACACAGTCACAAATCCAATCGACATGAAGAGGAAACTCAGGATAAGTACGAACCTGATGTAGATCCATGGTGAGACCAGGTAGTCTTTTTGAACCAAGAGATACAAATTCACAATTTTGTTGGTGTAAGTGTCAAACTGGAAGATGAAGAGGATGAGTCAGAAGAGAGGATCCGCTTGCAGTTCTGTTAATTAGAGGTGGTAGTGCTGGGTCAGCCTGATGTTGTCAAGAAATAATCGGCACCTCACTATTCGACTCATCTCTAGGGTAAGTATACTCGGCGTCTGCATTGGAAGATGGAGCCAGGACAGATAAAAGGTCAATAGCAGTGTCCGTCACTCCCTCACCGACATGGGCATTAGTGGAAGAGGATGAAGTCAGCGGATTCAATGAAATTGAGTTGCACGAAACAGCAGACGTGACACTATTCATGATCGGCCAGACGGTGTAACTTGACATTGTACACTGAGATGTATCGGTTGTCTTTGAAACCAGGCAAAGATGTTAAAATGACTGTACAAGTACCCTTCACTCCAAGTACTGTAACTGGTGCAAGATAAGAGGGTCAAATTATTTTTTGTTCTCCAGCGTTTATCGTTCCAGCTCTCCAGTCTTGGGAAGCCAGCCAGCTACCTGAATCAGCAGTGCTGCATCATTGGAAGAGGGTTAATGTTCAGTTGCGTAGCTGTCACTGGTCTTTTGTAGGTCCTGTAACATAGTAGAATTTTTATCTACATCAAACGTTGCCGCAACTGCCACAACGTCTAGACCATCAAGGTCTGGCACAAACATTTCAATGCCAAAGAGCATTTTGTATGGGGTCTGCCCTCCTAGTGATCTTCTAGGGAGATTATTAAGTGCACATTGAACCCCATACAAGTGGGACAGCCAGTTCCTTCCAGTATCTACGACTCTAGCTGTCAAAGATTGCTTTAAGTTACGGTTCATTCACTCCACTAAGGAATTGCCCTCAGGCCTATATGGAGACGAAAACTGTACCTGCACCACCATTGACATCATTGCGTCCTTGTACGCCTTAGAGGCGAACGCTGGACCTAGGTCAGAGTGGAAGGTGCCACAGGTAAAAATCCCGACAAAGACACGCAATTCTCTAGTGACATTTTGAGCGTCAGCACTGCCTTGTGGCTAAACCCAAAGGAATCTAGTGCACGAATCTACTGCAACTAAAATATATTTAAATGCAGTATCAGAGGACAATGGACCGCAGTGATCAAGATATACACAGCCAAAAAGCTGATTGGATATACACAGCTGTGTTTGTGGTGGGTCGCGAGACCCTAGATGGCTTAATTTGTTGACAAATGTCACACGAAAGTACATGATTACGGGTCTGTTTATATAAACAATGCTGCCAGTAACATTGCTGTAAAATAGAAACTGTCGCTGAGACTCCAGCATGTGCAGAAGCCATGCCTTCGTGTGCGGCAACGATCAAAGCACGTCTGCAGTCCATGTTGGGAATCAGCCGATCCCCAACATTTGGAATTTTAGCATAAGGAACTTGTGCTGGAGATAAATGATAAGAATACTTTGAAGGTAAGCCCTGCGGAGGAGCAGTTTCATCCTTCATAGCAGCAATATCTGCCAAAATGTCATTATCAATCTTAGTCATGGACCTTGTAACTACTGCAACGTACCACGTGGGTACTGCAGACTTGGCCGCTTCATCAGAAAAAACAATTACCAAGAGCATGTGCTCCCACACGCTAATGGCCAAGAGCAGCCGCGGCCCGTGGAGGGAGTTGCAGTGGGGCAGGCAGGCGGGGGAGGGGCAGGGTGGGGGGGGTGATAAACACCAGAATATGGATGAATACAGGTAAGTAAACAATTAAATTAATAAAACGAATTTCGTAGCGCGCCCTGCATTGCATTTAGCAATGCAGGGCACGGAACGAAATTCGTTTTATTATTTTAATTGTTTATTTACCTGTAATCATCCATATTCCGGTGTTTATCACCCCCACCGTGCCCCTCCCCCGCCAAGCCTGCCTGCCCCACCTCAACTCCCTCCACGGGCCGTGGCTGGCCAAGAGTATGGATTGCATGTGTAGGTGGGAGACATTTTTTAAGTTCCGCCACTCGAACCCAAAGCATTTTATGCTTTATTATGCTGCCTTTAGAGTTTCTATAGTTATTGTGTGACCTAAAAAACAAGCTGTCATTAAGAGACTGGACACAATAGTAAGAATCGCATACAATACGAGTATTCACATTAGGATCAGCAAACTCAAGAGTGAGAACAAGAGCACGCAGCTCCGCCAATTGTGCTGTACAGCTCCCAAGTGTCTGTGTATGCTCTATGGAAGACTTACACTCTCCGTTGAAAATCGTTCCAGCCACTGCAGTGCAAGCCACTGAATAAGCATATTTAATACCGATGGCAGGTTGAGCCGATCCATCGGTATAGATGATACATTTGTATTCATCCAAAGGTAGCAGGGACAGAGGAGGAGGATGAACATGTTCATACTGTAAGAACTCCTGTGTCTGAAGAGAAGGGTCAAAAATAAACGTGACATCAGCCGATGTCAATGATGCAGCCCATTGTAGGCTTCTAAAGCAGGGAGAGGCGTGATCATAAGAATGCGTTTACCTTGCGCCCGAGAGTGTGCTTTCAGAATTGTCATCTGTACCGCTGTTAAATCTTTTTCAGTATTTGAAAACCCCGTTTCAGCCGATGTGTATAAATGTGATTTGTAAGCAATAGGTACTGTGACTCCCTCATTGAACGCCAAGTAAGCACAACCAACCTTCCCCAGTACTATACATAACACCAGGTTCATGGCATTGTCATGCGTCAAAAATCAGTTGGTAGCAAGCAAGTCTGTTTGTAAAGATTGTAGAACTGAGATATGTTCCGGAAGCCAGCTAGCTGAAAAATGTTGGTTGTATCAACGCATATAGCGGTTTGATACGCTGGGCATACTTGGGAATGTATGTCCTTCCAAAATTCAAAAATCCCTGCAGAAAGTGAAGTTTCTTCAGTGTAGAAGGAGGTTGCAATTGTGCATATTTCTCCAGAAAGTGGAGGGCTAACCTCCTACCTTCATTGTTGAGCTTATATCCCAAAAAGAGCACCGCAAAATGTGCTATGTGTGATTTTGCTAAATTGAATTTGTATCCATAGTCGGCCAACAACAAAATAATGTGGTCGACTCGGACAAGATGTGGTATCAGTTCATCGTCCGTCAAATAAATATCATCAACGTTCGAGAACGCATCAGGGACTGTGTATGCTATGTAGCAAAGACACAACACGTGCAGCAAAAGCACCAGGGCTATTCTTAGACCCCTTAGGCAAACGTGTAAATGTTTTCTGATTTCCGCGGCGGTGAAGGCTGTCCAGTCACTGCTCTCAGGAGCCAAGTTGTTACTATAAAAACCATTGGAAATATCCAGTGTAGTTTTATATTTTTTACAGATTAGTGTATTCACTAACACAGAGCTGTGTGTGTTTTGTACCACAAATGTATGACAATGACTATTCAAATTTCAATAATCTAAGACAATGCGATAAGATCCATCAGGTTTTGATACCGGAAAAAGAGGATTATTCATCAGTGATACGCAAGATTCAATCACACACTGATACTCAACTGAGTCAGAATACCACAAACAGGAGCCTTAGATCCTCATTTGATTGGATATTGCGGCTGTGACATAGACGTAACAGGATTTCATGTCCTGGGGAATCTCTAACCCAGCTCACCTGATGACGGCACACCGCCGGGGAAAGGGCCAAAGCCCACTCAGCTGCAAAAGCCTTTGAATGCTCCTCAGGAACATAACACTAAAAACTTGGAAGTATTATGTCTTCCCCTTTTTTTCGAGCAGAGTCACCGCCCGAGTGCAGTGTAGAATACGTGTTCTCACCCTCTGAGGCATATTTCACTGTTAAAGCTGCAACTTTCTTCTTCTGATACGGGGGTCAAAAATTAGGTAGATCTTCTTGTTTGGCTTTAACATCAAACTGCTGAGGTAGATCTCGTCCCTGCGGTGCAGGCTGATCTCTGCCACGATCCTGGTGTTCTCCACCACCAACTTGAGAGCCCGATGTGTCCTTTAAAGAACGAGGAGAGCGCTAATCGGGGACTTGAAATCTATCAGGAGTCTTAATGTTTGCGCTGTAGCGCAAGTCATAAGTACGCTCAGAAGACTTGGGTGTCGGTGAACCAGCACGCGAACCATGCTTCTGTTGTTGCTGCCCCTGTTTCTTATTTCTCCAGTTCCTTTTAGGAAAGTACGGGCGCCCATCTTTATCAGTCTGTGCCTTTTGTTGAGTTTGAGTTGGATTTTATGGTTGAGTAAAAGGCTTGATTCCCAGACTATTGCGCCCTATGGATTTATAAGCTTTAGCAATAATCTTCGGCAATTTGCATGGCTTGTTTGCCACAGCCACCAAGTGCTGCGTCACTTGTAAGCATACAGCATCACCCTTAACATTAGCAAGGATCATATCGCAAACAATGTCGAACACCCCCACCAGTCTCATTCCCAACTCCAGGGCCGCTTCGGACTTATGTTCTTCCTGAACACGCTTAATCACGGATGGGAGAACAGTCATTGAGGGGGTGATGAAATACATTGAATATACCACTGCGAACACTTTACCCCAAGTGTTACAATCAGCTAATACGGGAACCAGACTTTTCAGTAGACTTATTGTCAAAATCCTGTGTTTCTCCACAGTTATGGTATTTGGAAAAACAGTTTAGAGTTTCACAAATTTATCTGCAAGTCAATAAGGAAGTTCATCCTTATTTTGGAGATGCTTGCACATTACAAAATTAACCATCAAAGGACTGACGGTCACATCGCCAGGTGCAGGTGGTTGCGCAGCAGGAAGTCGCGCTACATGAACTGATTAACTGCCCTATGCGTACGTATCAAGGAAGTATGTAATACACAGAGTTCAGCAGTTGTTAGACAGCGTGGGTGTGGGGTATACCCAGCCAAGATGGGCCTGGGGTCCCTTCAATCGATAAAGTACCTAAACGGACCAGAGTTATTGGGTGTGGAAGGGCTCCATTAAACCATATTTGGTGTTGCCAAGTTGTGAATGGAACCTCAAGAATACTATAAGGTATATATTCCCGCTGAATCGCGTGGCAGAATACTCATGAAACAAATTGTCTGTTCCATTGACTGCCGGAAAAGTGACCCAAGAATAAAATACCTCAAAGCGGAAGGCTGGATCTGTCTCCACAACGAAGATAGGCGCAACCCCTGCATCAGGTACTCCGTATTGTTGTAAATAAGCCCTGAGCGGTGCACGGTTAGGAGCTGTTATGGCAACCGCCATAATCAATAGTATAGAATAACAACCTATGCGTGGCAGTGCAACAAAGGGTTAAAAGAAAGAGAAAGACCTTTTAAAATGCAAGATTGAAAAACCTAATTAAAATATCACAATATAGGAGGTTACACGGTCACACCTGTCTCCGGAAACAGAAGTGAGGAGATTGTGGACAAGCACAAGCACTACTCAGGAGTCTCGTGGTTAAGAACCAGACCAAACGTTGGGTGCCATGTTGCGGGGATTCTGAGCATACACAGAACTATGCGCAGGAAAGCAGGACCACGGTGTATAAGGATTGTAACTTTCTACCACCTTAGTACCCAAAATCCCAAAACCGACTAGCTATAGTATCTCATTAATTTTCCTACATACTCACAAAGCTACAAAAGATTAGAGAACCCTGAACACAACACTCCTAACTCTCTCCGGAATTGCAGTAGCAAGACATACCCTTTCGCTCACTCACTCGTACTTGTCCACAATAAGGATTGTCAGAGTCACTGTATAGTTTTAAATGTTTATTTTAACTATTGTGCTCTATAATGCTGTATACAAGCCACTACCAGCAGCAAAATGCATAAACCTAACACAGTTAACACTGTTACAATACCATAGAATATGAAGGGGGATGTCATTATTTATAGACAGTGAAAAAAGGATAATAAGGCCTAACCACCCTCCCCTTGGTAAGCTAAAGTTTATTATATAAAGGAAGATCTCTGGGCTTCGTCAGCAGACCCCATACCTTAGAGCCTAGATGGTAGCTTTACACCATAGGAACAGCATGGCTCTTCTCCAAGGAAAGGTTTCCCTACAAGTGTACGTGAACAACATGCAACCCCGTAATATTAAAGCACAAGCTCTCCAGCAGCGCAGCTCTGTGTAGCATGTTTTGTCTAGGTAATAGGGACTGACCAGAATAAAATAACAAGGGGCATGTTTTTCAACCTTGCACATCGTGTTCAGACTAAACTCCAGGAATAGCAGAAAGCGCAGAAAGCAGACTGTTCTCATGTGAAAGGCACAAACCGAGTCTTGCAAAATAAAGTCATGTAATAATGTGCGCAAAAGCAGCATCATGGCAGCAGAGCTCATGCTAACTTAGCAATGTCGAGAATGACCTAAGGGCCACATAACAGTGGACAGGCCGGCAATATATGTATAAATGTACCCTCTTGACCACAGCCTCTTATTCAGTGTCATGTAGACACCCGTCCTGTCTTTGTGTAGCAGTGTTGTCGAGTTATATGACCTATGTAGGTGGAATAGCTTGGCCACATGAAAACCTGCCTTTTTCACTATTACCCTTAGGCCCTGCAATGTCTCACTCCACTCCTCATCATCCATTTCTTCCAAATCCACCACCCAGTTGACCCTGAGGGAGCCCAGTGTGTCTTTAACGTTGTTGATGATTTTCTTTTATATAATTGGGAAATGGCCTTTTATGGCATAGGGTCGACCAGCAGCCTGCCTCCAAGGGCGGAAGACTCTTCCACCTGAGGTCCCCCCAGCAAATGTACATTCAGGCGTGTACCACCAGTATATAATTATAGTATTCCAAGTTTGCTAAGTGGAACTCTGCTTATAGTGACTGATAGGGAAAGGTCCCCGTCCCCTTCCAAACATCCCCTAATCAGTCAATAACAGCATCTACCAGCATGAGAAGCCCAACAGGCTGCAAACTCCCGAAAGCAGATCACTGTCCCAAGGTGGGTTTGTTTTGTCACCCTCCCCACCTATTCCACGAAACCCACGGTTGCTAACCACTCCTCTACCACTGTCCTAGTATGTATCGGTAGGCTCTGTCTCTGGCCTTTCTTGCAAAGAAGTGTAGGGTAGTCTCTGGGGCCCATCGTCTTCCTATCCACCAATCCTGGCAGTTGGCACATAGCCACTCATGTATTAGCACAAGATGGGAGTCCCAATAATATTTAAGGCTGTCGGGGACAGCCAGGCCGCCATCATGCACTCCACTCTGGAGCCTGTGTAAAGCTATTCTGGTACTCTCCCCATCCCAGAGAAGAAGGCAGACTTGCTGATCTATTTTGTGAAAGAAGGTCCGCAGCACTGGGAACGGTGCATTTTGCAGGATATATAAAAATCAAGGTAGGACCATCATTTCATACATAGCTGTCCTGCACATCAAAGAAAGCGCCAGTGTCCGCCAGTAACTGAAATCCCTCCGGAACCTATCTAGGACTTCATTTAAATTCCTTCTCAAAAACGTTGTGGCATCTCGTGTGACATATATGCCTAGATAGTTAAATCCTTTGAGCTCCATCGGTATCACAGTCCCCCTTGGCAAGTCTGGTACCCCACGAACCCGAGAGTACAGGCATGATTTGTCCCAATTAATATGGTTACCAGTGTGGTCTCCAAAAATACGAAACACCTGTAGTGCACTATTGATAGACATTTGTGGATTGGTGAGGTACAGCAGTACATCATCTACATATAGAAATATACGCTCCTCCCAATTACCCATACCGCTAATTCCCCCAAATGAATGGGTCATTACGAACCTAGACAGCCAGCGTCTCCAGCACAAGCAAGAAAATCATTGGGGATAGTGGGCACCCATGTCGGGTTCCTTTGCCCAAGATTAAAGACTACAACATTACACAATTGAGTCTGATCCTCTCCACTGGTTTCATATAGAGAGTCGGACCCAGGCACAGAATTTAGGACCCAAGCGCAGGCTTTGTAGGACAGTAAAAAAGTAGGCCCTTTCAATACTATCAAACGCCATTCTCTCATCAAGGAAGAGTAGCACCATCTGATCTGTATGGTATTCCCATGTCATGTGCAACACACCATACAGGTGTCACAGATTGAGCTGCGTTCCTTTATGGGGCATAAAACCGGACTGGTCCAGGTGGATTATTGTGGAAATGTGTTTGCGAAGCCTGAGTGCCTGCACCTTTGCTAGAGCCTTAGCCTCGACGTTTAGTAAAGATATGGGCCGATATGATGAGCATTCAGTCTGGATTTGTCTTTCTTGGGGAGCACTACAGTAGTCATGCGTTGATCAAGTGGAAGTTCCCCTTCCCTCAGTGCCTCTTAGAACATTGCCAACATATGTTCTGATACTTTAGTGTACATTCCATTGTCTAATTTGACCAGTAGGCCTTTTGGTCCCATTGCCTTCCCAGAATGAAAGGCTTAAGGAAAGTTAGGAGTTTGGTCTCTGTAATATCACCATCGGGCCCAAGGGTGGGCGTAGTTCGCGAAGTGGCGCTACACGAAGCTACGCGAAGTGCACTTCGCACTACGCGAACTTCACGTAGCACTACGCGAGCTGCGTAGTAGCATGTTCGCACTGTACAAGATGTGTTTTCAATGATTGCACAGTGCGGACAAGCATCCGGCACTGTGCAATCATTGAAAACGGCATCTTGCACAGTGCGAGCTATGGTTTTCTGCTGCTCGAGTAGATTATTACTCGAGCTGCAGCTTTCTCAACATGAACTGGTAGTTTCTCATTGAGAGCGGTCACGAGCATGCGCAACCACTCACAATGAGAAACCTTACCTCCCCGCATTGAGAATCTCGCCGGGATGTCATTTTGTTTGCTCGCGGTCACAAACATGACGTTCAGGACCGCGAACAAGCAAAAAATGAGCACTGCACTACGCTGCGCTGCACTACGCGTGTTCGCACTGTGTTACGTGCAGCTCGCGTAGTGCAAAGTTGCGCAAACTTCGCAAACTCAGCGAGCGTAGCGTAGTGCTTCGCCCAGGGTTAATCGGGCCTCCCTGTTTTCATCCGAAAGGGGTTGGACCTTAATGTCTTTAAAGAACTCGATGCACTCCTCCGCCGTTACCCCAGAAGTGGGTGTATAGGCCACCTCACAATAAGAAGTGAAGGTATCTGCAATCTCAGATGCGGACCCACTGTGTTTAGCTGCACTATCTTGTAGTTCAAGCTTCCAGCTCCTACCCTGATCCCTCTTCTCCAGCCATACCCATAGTCTGCCAGCCTTATTCCCAACTTCATATAACAAGCGCTGGGTAGCAAGGGCATGCATTCTGGTCGCTCTGCCCGAAATCTCAAAGAACTCACTTTGCTTGAGGCATAGCCTGTGGCAAAGCTCCAGATCAGCTTGATCAAGGCTTTTGCGACCTAGTTCTTGGATCTCCCATTCCAAATCATCTAAGGCAGCCTGTTAATTTTTTTTTATTCCCGCGGTCATAGAGATTGCCTATCCCCATATAACTGTCTTAAATGCCTTCCAAAGAACTCTGGAGGAATTGACTGTGACATTGTCACAGAAATATTGTTCTGACACTCCCTTAAATTGCACGATCTTGGTCTTGTCTTTGAAATACCAGGGACCAATTTGGGGCACGGCAACCCTACCACGTATCTGACCACGAAACATAGAATCTACCGGGAAGTGGTCGGAGATTCCCTTTGCCTTGTGGTGTGCCTGGCTAAATCTATGTGCAGCCATGTGTTTTGTCAAGAGTTGCTGGAGTTCGCCTCTGAGTAGAAAGTATACTGCTGCTCAAGAGGGTTGTGTTCCCGCCACAGGTTGACCAAGCCGAAAGTGTCCAAAAATGCCAGCAGAGAAGGGGCTGTACCACCCCCTCTACCTGTCTTACTCTTTTGGTCATAAGGTCCATTACTGCGTTCATGTCGCCTCCCAAAATGAGAACACCCTGTGGCATTCCCACTATTGTGGAGCCTAGTTCAGGTAATGTCTGTGTGTGCATCCTCTGCGGGATGTAGGTGGAGCAATGACCCTGCCAGTTACAGTCTGTGCCACAAACCTCCCGGAGGGGTCGTACCACATGTGTTGTGAAATATATGGGAGCAACTTTTTACCAATATTCCCATCCCTCTTGAGTCAGTGGTGAAACCCCATGTGCTCTCAGGGTAAACTCCATACTATCTAGCGCCTGGTAGCAATTGCCCTTCAGATGGGTTTCTTGTAACAATACTATGTCCGGGTTGTGTCTTTTTAGATATTGCAGTGCCATGGTTCTCTTAATGTTACTTCCCAGTCACTTTACATTCCAGGGTATCACCCTTAAAGTGTTTTGAAGAGGTGAATTCCCCTTAGAGGTGCACATTTTTAAGCCTGGGGCTGGTTTTGGTGAGATACATGATTGCCATACTATAGCCAAGTCCACAGGGTTCAACAATGGTAAAACAGGAAAAATGTCTTACTGAGCGGGCCCTGGTAGAAGTGGTCCGCTTGAGGGCCACCAGATGCGACCCAAAAGCGATAGACGTTTTAGCTTCCACTGCGGAGATGCTGGGTAGGTTCACTAATATATAACAGGATTTTACCTCCTCTCAATAGCCTTCTGTCCCTAAGGTGGGATTGAAATTGTATAGAAATATAGGGGGATAGGGTTGTAAATACCTGAACAGAGGGATGAGAGATAGAAATGGGAAGAAATGGTCGATGTCGATAGATGGAGAGGAACCCTGGAAGGATATGAGGGCTCAGGCCCTACCATGGGAAAATATAATGTCGTACTGTTTCTCTATTGTTAACAGTACAACATTCATATTGAGATGAATGTAATGTATTGCATTTCGAATTTATGTTTCCCTTATACCTCTATGGAATATTTCACGATTATATCTTGTCGTTCTGTACCTTTTTAGGTTTCGACCTGGCGAGGGGCAGTGCCCCTCCCAGTTCGAAAACTTTTGTTTTCAGTAGGGATGTTTGGACCGCCGCTGTTTCCAATTGGCTGGCTCCATAAATGGAGGCTAGCCATTGGGAGACAGAGGCTGTCAATCACGCTTTCTTGCGAAAACGCGATTCGGGGGTGTTTCTCGTTCTTTTTTTAAGCCCCGCCCCTTTGTCCCGGGCCGCGCTGTGATTGGCTGCCGGCCCGGGACACCCCCGTGACGTCATTCCCCGGGCCGTGCTGTGATTGGCTGGCCGGCCCGGGACGACTTGTTCCATGTTGGCACCGCATCCCCTCATTCTGCCTACCCTCCAGTCTTTTCTAAAAATATTGTACGTATATCTTAATCAAGAACGGAGCATTGTACTTATTTTTTAACTGAGCGGTGGTGCTACAGCCCTCCAGAATTTTGCAGGGCTTGTTGAAATACCATAACTATTAACCAGCACTTGCTGAAGTGAAACAGCACGCTTGCATTTCATATATATGTGAGGCAGTCTGGAATGTGTTACTGAGGGGTAGGTTATACAGTAATGCATATTTGTTCGGAGGAGAGACGGTGCATCGGGTCCATTTGGAGATGCTAAGCAGAGGACAGGCACACAACTTCACAGTGTAGAGCTTCAGCCGCATCTCGAGCGTTCCCCGCTCTTACCTGCGCAGCGCACATGGCAGTCTGAAATTCTGGCTCCCGTTGGCGCCCCACCACATGCACATTCAATGGCTCTGTGAAATGGGCTACAGGAGGGCATACTCGCGCACAATACATAGTGTACCCAGGGTCCGATTGATTGTCTCCAGCGAGTCTGCCAGGGTCACGCGTCAACAAACTCGAAGATTCACCATAGCAACACCCGACGCCATGCCCTGTGCTATGAGGATACGTCACCACAGTGCTCCAATCAGGTTAAGGGAATAGTAAGTTCTGACAACGACAAATAATGCTCTAGCTAGCCGGTAATAAATACTATGAACGAACGAATCAAAATTGAAAGGGAGGAATTTCGGACGGAGCCAAAGACTCGAGAAAGTCAATGCAAATATTCTACATCTGGAAGTAAAAAAAAAGACTCGAAACGAAACCGTAATCGTCTCTTTAACTTCTGTGCCTGCTTCCTGTTGAAACGTACAAGTATTCTCCTGTTAAAGTGTATTGCGCCCCTGCAGACTAGTGCCGATACTTTATAGTATCATTACCAAGATGGCCGGTACTTTCAAAAGACAGGACCCTTTTCTTGTTAGCACCGGTCTTCAGCCAATCAAATGCAATATTCAGAGGCTGTGCCTTTATTGGAGACTTCCGGGTTGCGTTGGTTTTTATAGCGTCTTCTAATCCCCCTTGAGAGTGAAATAGTGCTTTTGCGCAGGGTCTCTTCAGCAAGTTTTGACTAAAGGAAGCATTATCAGGACCTTTCCTTTGCAAAATGAAATATGTGATAGCTGGGATAGATGGGCTTTGGCCAGGTGGGTTTGGGGTCCAGGTGGGTTGGAGGGTGTGTGTGTTGGGGGCGCGGGGGGGGGGGAGAGAGGGGGTCTGATTTTACCCCACAGGGCAGTGTCTGTGACAGAGAGGCAGATGCACAATTGTCAGGACAACTTTGATGCCACTGTGTCCAAGGCATTTTTAGCAAGTTGTATTTTCTGGAGAAATTATTATTTCGATCACTATTATGAATATTAGTATTGTTATTATGCTTATTAGTATTGTTAATATGATTATTAATAATATTACGATATTTGTTATTATTGTTCTAACTGCGTTTGTTGTTATTAGAGGTGTTTTAGCTGACGAAACACTTTAGATTATTTCTTTCTTTTCACCTTCTTTAACATTGCCTCATGAAGGTTTCGCACTCGATTTGTTTGCACCTCATATGTTTTTCCATTCGCCTTATGGTGTCTTATCTATATTGTCCTGTTGAGGTTTCCTGCATTGCGCTGATATTGACTCGTGTTTTGCATGGGAGCTGTCATTTTTTATATATATATAGAAAGAGGGGCCTGCCTCTGGGATGTGATTTTATGATCGCAGTTGAGTGAGAGAAGAGGACACTTTTTGACTTCGCTAAGGAAGCTTTTTAGGTCGGATAACTTTGGAGACTTCCCGCCACACGCGGTTAGTGGTAATTTTGGCACGTGTGGTTGTACCTGCTTTAAAAAGATCGGGTGGTGAGTGGGGGGCAGTTGGGGAGCTGGGACTGACAGGAGAAAACGCAGATATACTGCGCTTATCTCTGTATAGCGCTTTCTATCCATGTCGGCGCTTTAACCACATTTCGCAACAAAGTATATTTGATAGTCGTGGCAGGCGTGCTTTGTGTGCGTCCCCTCGCAGACAGAGTGCTCGAGGACGTAAAATAGTTTATAAACACTGATCCCCAGACAGCCCGGCCTCGGAGGAGAATGAGTTGCTGACATTTGTTGCATATTGATACCAGCCCTTCAAGGCCTTTTGCACACTATCTCTCTCTTTCACACACTTACCCTCACACATGCACACACCACTTTCAACACATTGCCACAGATACAAACATATGCATTCTGACATTCACTTGCTTTCACTCACAAATGCAGTAAACATTGTTTCTGGTCCATGATTGCCTCAGAGGGCATGATGAAAAAATCCTTGCAGACCAACAAACTAGAGTGGCACATACATTTTCATGCCTTGTGGATCCATGCATATGCACACTCACTCACATGCGCACATTCATACACACTCTTGAACGTTCATTCACACAATGATCATGCACACGCACCGTGCACATGTGCATACTCACGTGCACACACGCGCACACACACCTACAAACACACACACCATCACTCAGGGAGCTCCTAATTGAATGTGAGCATTGCATGTCAGCAATACACACGTGCACACACACACACACACACGCCTACAAAACACACACCATCACTCAGGGAGCTCCTAATTGTCAGCAAGCTCTTTAATGACTGCAACTTAAGACAGGGTTTTTGGTCCTTTGATAAGGAGGTTAGTTATTATTAATTGTTTTTACTGTTTGCGAAAGATTACGCTATTGGCATTGTAAATGGCAATGCCATTTATTTATCTGTTTTCAAAACCAACACATAAATAAAGAATTTGTCATTTACAATGCCAATAGCTCTAACTTTTACAAAGTCGAAACCGTTGCATTGTAAATGCTTGTTCTTATCTGCAATTGTTCTATATTTTAAAACGCATCTTTTTAAACTCAAAGATGGTAATCATAAAATATGTAGAGCGCATTAATGATCTGTTTTTCACTGTTGGTTATGAAAACTTAAAGTATAACTTTAAAGACTAAAAAATATCGACTGGCACATAAACAGATCAGTTTAAGTATTACTTTTTTTTTTTTTCTTTACAAAATTGTGACAAGCATTTCTCAAGCAACTTCAATGACACCTGCTTGTCAGAGCAGGAATCAGTGCAGTGTGACGAAAGAAGCGCAATAAACTAGGTTAGATACCAGTTGCTCCGTGAAAGTAGAGCAATGTCCATCTAATTCCCGCCTTTACCTTCCAGTGGAAACTCAAAGTATCAGGAAGTTCATACCAGGTTGTTATGGTTTATTACCGGACTCTGCATATCTGCTGTACGCCTGGGAACAGTCAAACTGCCCTCTGCTCCTCTGACTTCGGTCCAAGTTTTGCGTGTGTTGGGTGGAGAATAGCCTTTCTTTGGAATGTGTGGCGCTGCCATGGCTCAGAAGTGGATCTTACCACTGGCCGTGCTTGCGTTGTGTGGTGTCGGCCATGTTTTCTGTGGAAAGGTACTGGTCTGGCCAGCTGATGGCAGTCACTGGATAAACCTCAAACCCATCCTGGAGGAGCTGGCGCTACGCGGGCATGAGGTGACGGTACTGGCGCACGCGGCTTACGTGCTCATCAATTACACCCACCCTGCGCCTTATCACTTTGAGATGTATTCAGTTCCACTCACGAGGGAGAGCAATCAAGCCATGGCTGACGACTTCATGCAACTGTGGGTCAACGACTTGCCTAAACTTTCATACTGGGAATCATTTTTAAAAATGAAAGAGTCCATGGCCAAAGTTTCTGCTCAAAAAGAAGTGGTCTGTCGCAGCATGGCTCACAACAGAGAACTACTAAGCAGGCTGCAAGAAAGACGGTTTGATGCACTCCTTTCAGACCCATTCGCCCCCTGTGGGGAGCTGGTGGCCGAGATTCTGGGAGTCCCTTTTGTTTATACCATACGATTCTCTATAGCCAACACCATGGAGAGGCTGTGCGGGCAGGTCCCAGCCCCTCCTTCCTATGTCCCCGGCGCTACACTGGGGTTCCACGACCGGATGTTCTTCAAGGAGAGGTTGAAAAATGTGCTTTTCTACCTTCTTCAGGATGCGGTGTTTAATCATTTCATGTGGAGAGAATTAAGCCAGATGTACAGTGACGCATTAGGTAAGAACGCTGCTGCTTTGAGATCTCCCAATAGGAGCAAGAGGCTGGTCCTAACTCAACGACAGGTGTTATGGTGGGAAACAATTGGTATCTGCCCCGATATGTTATGGTGGGGTAACTCCGTGCTTAATTAAGGGTATTAACCTATCAGTGCGTTTTTGGGCTATATGGGCAATATGTTGTGTGTAAGTTTTCAATTTGAAAAAAGATTGAAAACGTGGTTGTTTTTAAACTAATCCTTCCTCTTCCATCCCTAGAGGGTTTTCGTTCCAGTTCAGCGCCAAGACACCCCAGGGTATTCGCGTAAATAATTCTGCCTCCTAGTGGTTAATCCAGTGGTTATTTTCTTTTGCACCAATCTATGCATTAACTAAGTTTCCTTGTGATGGTGATTATTGCCCACATGCATCAAACTCCTGTTTTGCGTTTCCAAATTTGCGAATTTTACCGAATCGCAAATATGGATTCGCAAAACGGGATGCATCATGGAAAGTGCAAAATATTTCCGATTCGGTAAAATTCGCAATTTTTACCGACTCGCAAATATTTTGTGACTTCAAAATTGCGAATTCGCAATTCCCATTGATTCCTATGGGCCAAAAGGCCCATAGGAATCAATGGAAATTGCGAATGGCACTTAGAAAATTTCATGGGTGCAGGGGGGGTCCAAAGGACCCCCCCCTGCACCCCCGAAATGTAATTTGAAATGGATGTTTCACACACACATGTCCTAAGGACATGTGTGTCTGTAACATGACATCGTTTAAAATGTAAATTAGTACATTTTAAAATTTTTTCGCAATTTACCACGAGGGTCAACCTCGTGGTAATTTGCACTTCCAAACCTTGTTCTCGCAATTTCATTTCTGAATGATGCATTGCATTTAAGGAATCGCAAATTTGCGATTCCTTAAATGCATTCGCATTCTGGAAAGTCGCAAAATCAGCGAATTCCATTCAGAAATGATGATGCATCTGAAAAAGCACTTTTGCATTCGCAAACGGCCGATTTTAAGGAATCGCACCGTTTGCGAATGCAAAAGTGCTTGATGCATGTGGGCATATATTCATTAATTGATAAATGAAAAGGAAGTTGACACGTTGCTTGTATTGCATGTGAGATCATGTAAATGGATTGTAGAAGAATAGATCAACTTGAAGGGCTTAGTGAACTGGAAGGTTGCATGCAAGTAAATTATTGGTTTGAAGTGAAGAGGTTATTGTCTAACAAGTGAGGTGTTGTCATTTTACGGGGAAACATACGGAGCAACAGTCTAGACATGAGGGTTAGCGTAGGATGGCTGAGAAGAGAAGAGCATGCAAGAGATTGTGAGTAAGGGGAGATCAGATGATAGAAGTTAAGCTCAGTTTCATTCATGGCTCTATCACCATATTGAGGGTAGAAAGGGTGCAACAGTCATTGCATATGAGATGGTAAGTTTGATAATGTACTATTTGTAAAGACAATGAACAGACTACTGCTCTATTTGCCAGTGTCGAGGGAAACTCAGCTCGAGGGCCTACCGGAATTCTGAAAAAAGTTTATTTTAACAACAACTAGTTAAGGTGTGAGTCACAGAATTGGGCACGAGATACACACCAGCACACAGTGAGCATAAATGCCAACACAAACATGTAAGAAGAAAACATGTATGTATGCTCATTTACAAGGTTCCAATGAAGCTCACATGATTCAATCCGAAACAAAAGTGGAGGTTGTGCAGGTGCAGAGACTGTCATGGGATAGCGCACATTGACATTTTCAATTATACAAAATTGAAACCATTCTGTGGCTGAACAAGTACTTTGAGAAATCTCCCTTACTAGAGTCAGGCCTGAGAGTGAGACTGTAAACGTCAGAAGTGCCACGACGACTTGGTAACTCGGTTAAGATGAACAGAATAAAATGGCGTGTGTAGTCACAATGGCACGTAAGGAAAGTGAGGAATCCTTAGTTACAGGCTTGTATGTTAGATAGTACTGTACATGTTCTTTCAGTGCTGTGTCACATAGTTCTGAGAATGCTGAGGATGTTTACTGCTGATGGGACTGGGGATCCCAGAGAAGATTGTCAGTTCCAAGCCTGTTGGAAGTTAGATGGATGGGGTCCTTATCCCATGGAGAATAATTCCATTTCCTGTGGTCTCTATTGTGAAAGACATTTACTACAATAAGTAAACACATTTCACAACCTCTCACGTTTGCACACTCTTGTGTAGTCCTTTGGAAACATTTAATTCACTTACCGGTACATGCATCAAAGGATTTGGGAATCGCAAACGGTGCGAATCGCAAAATTCGGCCGTTAGCGATTCCTAAATCACTATTAGGGATGCATCAAAAAAAAATCACAAGAAATCGCAATTTTTTGCGATTTCGGAAAATGAGATTGCAATTAAGGAATCGCAATTTGCGATTCCTTAAATGCAATGCATGACACTTAAAAAAATTGCGATTTCGCAATTAGGAGTAAAAAATGACCATGAGGTTGGACCTCATGGTAATTTGCGAAAAATCTGAAAAATTCAATTTTGTGCATTTTTCAAACTGTCATGTTGTGCACACACGTGCCCTAAGGGCATGTGTGTGCATAACATATGTGCATGGATTGATTTCAGGGGTGCAACAGGGTGTCCTTTGGACACCCCTGCACCCTTGAAATCGCAATCTCAATTTACGATTAGCTAATTGCGAATCGCAAATTGAGATTGTCTTCCCATTCATTCCTATGGGCCTTTTGGGCCATAGGAATCAATGGGAAGGGATTCCTTGATTGCGATTCGCAAATTGTGAATCGCAATTAAGGAAAAATAAGGAATCGCTAAGAAAATTGCGAATTTTTGATGCATTGCCGTTTGCGATTCCTTAATTGCGATTCCCTAATTTTCGCAATTAAGGAATCGCAAACGGCAACAATGATGCATGTACCTAGTTTGCTTACTTCGGGAGTCATTTCATCATCTTTACAATTTAAAGATTATTATTCAGAAGTACTGTCATCATCATCATTGCTTTCGGGTGTCTTAAGGGAAAAGGAGAAGGATGCAACTTAGTTTTTAGTGAGATGATAAGTGAGCACAAACAGACTTTTATAAGTAAATATAGTAAGATTAATGCCTTAAAAACGACTACAATAATCTTGATTATTTCCATTCCAAGACCTCCAAGTATGCTCTTCAACGAGACCAGATGCCACATCCATCAAAAATGGCACCCCCTCTTTTATTTTGTGTTATTCTATCTATTATCTGATCATGTATACTTAATGAGGCATTTTGATTTATAGTACGAACAGCCTTCTGAACATGCACTGGCACAGACCCCACCTATGCAGCTAAGACAAAATCAAGAGCCATTCTGGTTTGCAAAATGGCAGTTCTCTCTGCTTGTAATTGTTCTGAGATTTACCCCTTAGCAAGTGCATTTGAGTTTTCAACCTCCTGCACATTTTTGTGATAGTGAACTTTATGTTTGTTTCAACTCTATTTCGGCTAATATAGCCATAAAAGCAGGAAGTACAAAAGAAAAAACATTTACAGACAAATATATACAGTGCCCTTTACCAACAAATAGTCACATAAACAGGTTACAATTAATAGAATGGGGCAAATAACAATTGATCCATATCAATAATTTTATAATACTGTGTTAAAATCAAGATCTCACTTTATAATTTAAATAAAAAAGTTATATTCCATAATGTAAAAGCCAGATTTAAAAACGAGAGTTTAAAATCTTTAAAAACCACATTTAAAAAATGAACGCAGTGCATTCTATGCTAACTTATGCAGGTTAGAGAAGACTACGGACCCCATTACTACATTACAGATTATGGCCAAGCTGTTTTCTAATGAGGTACACGTTAAATAAAAACCTACTTATGCAAAACACTACCAGTTGTGAGGTGTTAGACTTAATTAGATGCTCTGCCTCTTTGTATGACCTAACGCCCATATTTTTGCAGAGGGGTCTAATCCAACGGTTCCTAGGTGACTTGTAGACCGGACAAAAAAACAATAAATGGACATCGTCTTCCTTTGCCTTTTAGGAGCAGAGGATACAAAAGCCATTATCATTTTTACCCCCCCATCTGCATGTATTAGAATTCGTCTGAAGCACCCCGTATCTAAATTGCAAGTATAACGTTTTTACTAGTGGTGGTCCTATCTCGTCCATGAATGGTTCAAATACAGCATTATCCTTTACAATCAGATATTTATGAGTCAATGTGCCAGTGGATGAACTATGAATTAGCTCACCAATGACAAAAGACCAGAAAATCGACTTTAGGAGCTTTTTACACAAGGGTGTCCTATTCTGGGGTTCTTCCCAATAATGGGACAACCCTAACCTGATACACCAAAAGTAAATGTGTTTTAACCAAGCGATTTTCTTATACTCATCAATATGAATAACTTCTATCAATCCACTTTTATAGTCACACAACTCCGGGGTCGTCCATAGCCTTACCCAATACAACAATGGCTTTAGGATTGCTTGGTAATCTGTCCGTTTAAGATCAATATCCAAAAACACTGGGACTAAGGGAGTTCTAGTTGGTAATTTGAGCAACCTACGTATAAAGTGATTTTCTTCCCGTTCAAAGTTGCTCTTGCAGCAATTCCCCCAGACCTCAGCACCATAGAGTGCAGCAGATTGGGCCTTTGCCTTAAATACTTCAAGTGCCGGCGTAATAGCTTTAGAATGACTGGCTCCATGCACTTTTAGGATGGGCATCGAATTTTGTTTGAAGGACAGTCTACTTTTAACCAGATGCCCCTTCCATGAAAGGCTACTATCCAACATAATACCCAGATAGTTGAAACTCCCCACATACTCCAGTTTTTGATTATTTAAAGCCACATTTTTCCTAAAGGACTTTTGTGGGTTTATGAACATATATTTCGTTTTAGATGAATTTATTTCTAACCCCTTCTTTACAGAGTAACCATAGAATGAATTCACCAGATTTTGGAGACCCTTCGGACTCTGTGAGATGAGGATTGTATCATCGGCAAAAAGTAGTGCCGTAATCGCCTCATCTCCTAGCTTCAGGGAGTCATGGTCGCAGTCCCTTAGATATGCAGGTATATCATTAACATATAATGAGTAGAGCGTAGGCGCCAGCACACAGCCTTGGCGCACGCCTCGACTCACAGGTATGGGCTTTGAAACCTCACCTCCCTTCCCCCATCTGACTTTGGCGTAGTTCCCTGTGTAGTCTAATAAGTTCTTTGAGTAGCTCTCCGGGGACCCCCATATTTCTTAGTGTGATCCACAGAAGATTACGTGGGACGAGGTCGAAGGCGGCCCTCAAGTCTATGAATGCCACATACAAACTGCCCTTTCTTATGTTAATGTACTTCCAGCAGATGCATGTGAACCTAAACACTTGATCCACCGTACTAATTTTTGATCTAAACCCTGCCTGGTATTTAGTCAATATCTGAGTCCCCTCTATCCATTCTAAAAGTCTATTTAAAATATGTCTGGCAAAAACCTTCTGTAAAAGATCAAGTAAACTAATTGGGCGGTAATTGCCCGGATCATAATGATCCAGTTTTTAAAAAAATTGTTACAATTTCTGCCCCTTTCCAACTATCGGGAATTGGCGTTCCAGCAACTATAGAGTTACATAAAAAGTTAATGTAAGGCCCCCATACTTCCACATCATGCTTTAATAGATCGCCGGGGATCTTATCGGGTCCTGGGGCTTTACCTGCTTTGATGGACTGTAGTGCCTGCATGGTCTCCTCTATGCTGAATCGTAAGGGCACAGTACTCAGTTCTAAATTACTCTCTTGATCTTGTATGGGCAAACCCTCATCATCATTTGAATAAAGTTTACTAAAATGGTCACACCATGTTTTTTCGTCTAGGTAAAGGTCCTTAGATGATCTACCCTTTCTATTTCCCTTTGATATTAAACTCCAAAAGGTACCCTGATCTCTCAATTTAGCTGCTGTTAGTAGATCATCCCATAATGCGTCATCCCATGCTTTTTTCGCCTGAGTCAAGATTTTATTATAGGCATACCTGCTATCTTTTATAGACTGTGTGTTTTTGGTTTTAACAGCCTGGATCAAGTGGGACTTGGCTTGACGACACTCTTCGTTGTACCAAGGGTTAGCTAGCTCTAAGTGACTTTCATTTGAGTTCTTATCCCTTTTGCAAATTTTACTCAAAAAGGGAGTTAGCGCATCTACCAATTGATAGTGTAGGTCTAGAACACCCTGGGTGCCCAATAGGGGCTCCTGGCAAGATGCAATGATGTCAGAAAAGGTATTATAAATATTTAACATCGTCGCATCTTTAGCCAGGATATAGGGCCATCTCAGAGCACGCCTATTATTTGATACCTGAGGTTCCCCAAAAGAACTATTTGATGCGACCTCTTCAACTGGTTTAGATATAAAAGGCTGGGGATTTAGCCATAGTTGGAGTGGAAGATGGTCACTCTCTGTCCTAGTATCTATTTTGAAGTCAATAATTAAATACCATAGACTCAGAGATACCAGTATAAAATCTATGTGTGACTTACAGTTGTCTTTACAAAACGTTGGGGCTGCTGGTCTATCAGATTCTAAACGGCCATTACATGCCCTTAAGTCATGACCCAAGGTCAACTGTAGAATTTGAGTTGCTGCTACAGTACATTTAACTGACCCAGTAGAATCCAAATTTGGGATATCATTTGCCATGTCCTGTTCATTGAGTAAGTTATCGAGGCCCAACACTGGTTCATATTTACAGTTGAAATCCCCTCCTACTACCACTTGCGCATTTGGTCCTAGTGTGTCTAAAAAGGAGTCCAGTAGCTCTACTACCTTAGATTCCTTGTTTGATGGGTGTGGTCTATTATATATATTTATTAGAAATACAGATTCTTTTTTCCTTGTCACCATCTTTAATCCTAATAAATCAGGGGAAGGAATTGACAATAAGGTAACTTCTATTTCTAAATTGACTCTCACCCAAATCACCAGGCCCCCCTACGCTCTCCCTCTTGCTGAGGGGATTGCGTCACAATGAAAAGTTTTGTACCCGAGCCTATGCGGAGTTTCTAAGGCCCAAGTCTCCTGGAGGAGGATGACATCATAATCCTCAATGTAGGTGCGCCAAACTAGATCCCGAAGGTTCCTAGCTAAGCCTGCTATGTTCCATGATATTAATCTTACAGGTAAATGTTCCTTGAGACTGGGTAGGGGTGGATCCAACAATATGTCTTGTGTAGATTTGCCATCTAGAGGGACAGTTTTAATATTTGTTTCTTCCATTAGAATGTTTCCATTAGTGATTCCCTCAGGCCTGGTACTATCGATACAGTATAAACCGACCTCTCCTGGGCTGCCAATGCTATCCCCAGTACAACTGGAAATCTGATCACTCACCGCTGCCATTAAGGCAGAACCTGGTCTAGGGCTATCATCGCAATTCAATGTGGGCACCACTGTCCGTAATTGCCCAAACTCTAGATTGTTCATATTTAACTTCCCAACCTGAGTATTTGAGGTTACCCCCAAGCCAATGCTGCCAAGCGACAAGAGTCAATCATTCTGATCCAAGGTACTCAATGCCTGATATCTATTATGAGTAGGGATCTCAAAGATTGGACATCTGCTGGAATTAGGAGGCCTACTTGTGGTATTATGCTGAGGAACCTTTGCTAAATGGCTATAGAAATATCCCAAAGGATGCACACCCACACTGTTCTCACCCAGTTTCAGGGATGCTGCTCTTGTGTAGTCCTTTGGAAACATTTAATTCACATAGTTTGCTTACTTCGGGAGTCATTTCATCATCTTTACAATTTAAAGATTAATATTCAGAAGTACTGTAATCATCATCATTGCTTTCGGGTGTCTTAAGGGAAAAGGAGAAGTATGCAACTTTGTTTTTAGTAAGATGATAAGTGAGCACATACAGACTTTTATAAGTAAATATAGTAAGATTAATGCCTTAAAAACGACTACAATAATCTTGATTATTTCCATTCCAAGACCTCCAAGTATGCTCTTCAACGGGACCAGATGCCACATCCATCAAAAATGGCACCCTCTCTTTTATTTTGTGTTATTCTATCTATTATCTGATCATGTATACTTAATGAGGTATTTGGTTTATAGTACGAACAGCCTTCTGAACATGCACTGGCACAGACCCCACCTTTGCAGCTAAGACAAAATCAAGAGCCATTCTGGTTTGCAAATTGGCAGTTCTCTCTGCTTGCAATTGTTCTGAGATTTACCCCTTAGCAAGTGCATTTGAGTTTTCAACCTCCTGCACATTTTTGTGATAGTGAACTTTATGTATGGTTTGCCTGTTACCATACATAGGGAATACGATGGTGAAGAAAGAAGCAGTCTCAGATACTGTCCTTGGTATTCTTTTATGGTAAGGGGAGTTACTGTGTGTGTCTGGACTGGCTCACCTCCTTTTTGAGTGAGCGCTTTTTCCGGGTCTTTGAGGGTGAGACAGTCTCTCCTAAACATCCTCTCAGGTGTGGGGTCCCTCAGGGCTCCTCCCTGAGCCCGACCCTCTTTAACGCCTACATGGAACCTCTGGACAGGATAGTCCATCCCTTTGGTGTGCGTATAGTCACCTACGCGGATGATACGCAGCTGGTGGTCTCGTTAGACCACGCAGATGGATCATCCAACACCTTAGGCCCCTGTCTAGAGGCTGTTGCCAGTTGGATGCAAGCTTCCTGTCTCAAGCTTAACGGGGAGAAGACAGACATCATTCTCCTTGGAAATCCCTCCCCGTCTGCTCTTGCACCCGTCTGGCCACCATGTCTTGGCGCTCCTCCTGCGCCCAAGTCCCAGATAAAGAGCCTCGGGATCTGGCTTGACACTGCCCTTGATTTCTCTGTCCAGGCTACTAAGACTGCTGCCACTTGCTTCGGACTAATGAGGATGCTCCGGCGGGTGCTCCCTTTGCTCCCTTTCCAGGCGAGGAGGATCATGGTCCAGGCCCTCATTCTCTCTCGCCTGGATTACGGGAACACTCTCTACCTGGGAGCACCGGCTTCGGTCCTTCAGAGGCTCCAGGTCACACAAAACAGTGCGGCCCGCCTATTGTTCCATCTGTCCCGTCGGCAGTCGGCGAGGAAGGCCCTGGAGGACCTTCATTGGCTCCCAATGGCTGCCAGAGTGCAGTTCAAAGCTCTGTGCATTATGCACAAATCCTTCCACCGTGTAGGCCCAACGATTCTGCACCCGCTGGTTATGCCTTATGTTCCAACACGCCCCCTTCGGTCTGGTACCCTGCAGCTGGCCACCTCCTCTAAAATTAACAAAGCCCGTTGGGGTGGCCGCTCTTTTTCTCATTCGGCGACCAGACTCTGGAATGCCCTCCCCTTTGCCATCCGGGGTAACAGCAACCTCCTCTCGTTCAGAAAAGCCCTAAAAACGCATTTGTTTGCTAAATCTCTCTGATCTGCCCCGAGCCTGCGCTAAAACCATTTTATCTTCAAGCGCTGCGAGGCCCCAGGGCGGTTATGCGCTATACAAATGCAATTTTTCATTTCATTTCATTGTATGGCTGGAATGATGTAAGCTGTATGCTAAGATCCGGACTACTCTTTGGGCAGCCAGATATATGCTGTTACCACAGACGAAATAAGTACCAGGTTGCACTATAGCAGTAATAAAAAACTCTTGAAGGAAGTTCAGAAATTAAATACATTGGGGCAGATCTACAAGAAAGTGCCGCAGCGCGGCACCGCAAGCCCTTTGGCTGCGCCACGCTGCAGCACTTTCAGAGCACAGGAATGCGACATATCTACAATGATTTGTTGCATTCCTGTGCCCTCCCCAGCGCTAGCGCCTGCGCCATTTGAAGATTGCTTTTGTAAAGGAAGGGGGCCCTTCCTGCACAAAAGCAATCACTGAAGGCATTTTCCTCTTTCAATGTGTGCTGTAGAATGCAGCATGCACTGAAAGAGGGAAGAAAACGAGGAGAAATTAAAACATTTCTCCTTGTTTCGCTTGGCTATGCCTCCCCTATGGTGGTGTAGCAAACTGAAGCATTTCCAGGTTTACGATTTCTCGTAAAATAATGAAATGCATCAGTGGATGTGGGTGTTGCGTGGGAACACCTACAGCAACACCCATGTTCCGCCCCTAACACGCAAAGTGCTGTGTGAACAGGGGCAATATTTACAAGCAAAGGTTAAGTCATGCAGGATAACTTTACCTGTGCTTGTAAATATCCCTTCGCGGGCTGCGCCACCGGTGCGTCACGCAACGTGATGCACCGGCGGCACAATGGGCTTGTAAATATGCCCCATTGAGTTCAGAGCCATCCTTAGCAGGGGCAACACATCTCAGTCACTTCAGTCCATGTATATATTGACATTTCGAAATTCACAACTTGTTCATGGGTAGTTTCAGCAAAGAGACTAGCAAGGGACATCATATTTTGGTTAGGGAATTTTCAAATATTGACTGCCAAAGTGATAGGAAAAGTACAGTCTTCACACAAGTTTGGAAATTATGCGCAGAGGTCTCTAAGAAGCTGGCCTGAGCATTTTTCTGTAAACAGAGCTCCATTTGCAGACAGTTATCTAGGTGTGCCTGATGATCAAGCAGGCGTTAACCAGCTCTTAAGCATTCTTCTGATTTTCAAATGGTTGTCAGTGCTCTTATTTTTAATGTGAGGACATTTCCAGCTTGCAGCTAGTAAGGAAAAAGTAGTGTCACCAATTGTTTATTTTATTTTAATTTTTGAAATACTAGAGCGATGCTAGCCTAGAATGTATATTCCTAAATAGGAATTATTGGCTATTTTCCTTCAGACCATTTACTGTTTATTACCTTTTTCTGGTACACTATATTATACTGATGCAAAGTACACTTATCGCTCAAGAGGGCTTTCAGGTGCTCGGGCCGGTGTGTAGGTTTGTGGTCCCAAGGTGGTTATACGAAGAGCCAGGTCTTCAGCTTCTTGCAGAACTCAAGAAGTGAGGAGGAGGCTCTGATGTGTTGAGGGAGATCGATCCATGTCTTTGGTGCGATGTGGGAGATTGGGTGACCTTTTTTTTGTGGATGTAGGGAATGTGTGCACGTGATGCAGGAAATGTGTGCACTTGAGAGTGAGACAGAGGTGTGTCTGGTGGATTGCTGTAAGCATATGAGGCTGTTCAGGTATTCTGGTTCTGTGTTGTGTAGGGCTTTGGTTGTGTGCATGAGAAGTTTGAATTGACTGTGCTTTTCAATGGGGAGTCAGTGAAGCTTCCTGGATGTGGTGTGATGTGGGTACGGCATGGGAGGTCGATGAGTGCTTATGTAACGGTCAATCTGGTGTTCTGAGTCAACCACTGGCAGATTTTACGCAGCCTGCAAAGGATGTGGAAGCAGGAGGGGCACACTGTGTTCACATGAGGTATTTTGTTGAACTTGTCATCTAGGATGATCCCTAGATTTATTGCGAGGTCTGTGGGTGTGGATGTTGGTCCAAGTTCCAACAGCCACCAGGTTGTGTCCCATGGGAAGGTATTGTTGCCATTAGGCCAGTACTTGTTAGAGTTCAGCTGCAGGCAGTTGGTTTACATCCAGTCTGCTCCTGTGGTCATGTAGTTGGTGAAGTTCATTCTGGCGGTGGCTGTTTTGTCTATCAGGAGAGGATGAGTTGAGTGTCATTGACGTAGGAGATGGCGGTGATGTCTTCTGATTGGATGATGTTCGCAAGCGGTGTCATGTATATGTTGAAGGGGGGGGGCCTTAGGGGCGATCCCTGTGGGATTCAACAAATAATTGTATTGGTCTCTGATGTGAAGGATTGCAGCCTGACCCTTTGGGCTCTTCCTGTGAGGAAGGAACGGATCCATTTGAGAGTGGACCCTTGTATGCCAATCTCATGGAGTCTTCTGATGCAGGTGTTATCAGAGACAGTATAGAAGGCCGGAGAGCGGTTGAGCAGGATGAAGGCTGTTGTTTCTCCTCAGTCCAGGATGATTCGGTGGTTGCAGTGAATGCTGTTTCGGTGCTGTGGTTCTTTCTGTATCCTGATTGTGTGTTGTCTCGAAGATGGTGCTGTTCGAGGTGGGTTGTGAGTTGCTTGTTGATGGCCATCTTAATCACTTTGAGCAGGCATGGAAGCAGGGAGGTGGGTCGGTAGTTGCTCAGTTGATTTTGGCCGGCTGTGGCCTTCTTGAGGAGGCCGTTGAAGATTCCATTCATCTGGGAAAGTGACAGACGTGATGGAGGTGTTGATGATGGGGGTCAGGGTGGTGCTGATTGGTGATGTTCACAGGTTGTAAATGTGGTGGTTTCATAGGTCCGTTTGGGCACCCGAGTGGATGGTCCGCATGATTGCTGCAGTGTTGCTTCTGGTCAGGGTTGTCCATTCCCTCGGGTGGCCGTCTTGGTTGGATGGAGTAGGTTAGCAACAGGTTCTCTTGGGTTGGGTTAGTATGCCAAGTTGCTGTAGATGTTTCCGATTTTGCTGTGGAAGGAGTTTGATAGGCTGTCACAGAGTTGTTGGGACGCAGCGATTTTGGTGACAGTGGCTGAGGGCGAGGTGAAATCCTTAATAATAAAGATCTCCTTGCAGCTGTTTGAGCTTTCTTTTGATCCGGTCTGTCATATGGCTGTTGGGGTCATTGTCAATATTGCTAAGTTAGCATGAGCTCTGCTTCCAGGATGCTGCTTTTGCGCACGTTACTGTATGACTCTATTTTGCAAGCCTTTGTTTGTGCCTTTCACACGAGAACCGTCTGCTTTTTCCGTTCTCTGCCTGTACCTGGAGTTTAGTCTGAACACGGGGTGCAAGGTCGATAAACAATGCACCCTTGTTATTCTGTTCTGGTCAGTCCCTAGCACGTAGACAAAACATGCTACACAGCTGCGGCTCCTGGAAACTCGCGCTTTGATATTATGGGGTTGCAGGTTGGTTTAACACACACAAGTAGAGGATCCTTTCCAGGGAGAAGAGCTATGCCGTTCCTATGATGTAAAATTACCATTTAGGCACTAAGGTATGGGGTCTGATGACAAAGCACAGAGATCTTCCTTTATATAATAAAACTTCTTCTGTCCAAGGGGAGGGTGGTTAGGCCTTATAGTCCTTTATCCATTGTCTATATACAATGACATCCCCTTTCATAATCTATGGACTTGCTACAATGCTAACTATTTTAGGTTTATACGTTTTGCTTCTGGTAGTGGCTCGTATACTGCATTATAGAGTACTGTTAGAACCGGCTGTCTCTAGTTGGCAGAGGTATGCACTTCTGACAAATAGGGACACTCCTTTTCTAGTCAGGGCAAGGGGATCACACACTTAGATAACCCCTGCTCACCCCCTTGGTAGCTTGGCAAAGCAGACAGGCTTATCTCAGAGGCTGTGTGTTAAGCATTTATGACCACATACAGTAATAAAGTGAATACACTACAAATGGACACGACACAGTAGTATTATAAAAATAAGGATTTTTATATAAGGCTTAGCACAAGACCAAATAACGACAAAAATATACCACAATCTTAATAAATACTCTTGGAAGGAAAAATAATAGTTCAAGTGTAGTTTCTTCTTAGCACAAAGTCTTTAGTAACAAAAGCAACTCTTCTTCTTTAAAACAAAGTTCTTGGCAACAATGTAACCCACACGGGAGTCACACGACGTCGAGGCAAAGTTAATCCAAAGGGTTCGGCGTCGACCGCGAGGAGCGCGACGTCGAGCCCGGAGTCGAGCAGACCCCCAACAACACAGTACCTTTGAAAAGCGAAGCACACGATGATCAGCGGCGTCGAGATGTCCGGCGTCGCGTCTTCGGCGTCGATCCGGCCTCGGAGTCTGGGCGACCTGCAGCGGCGTCGATCGATGTCGGGCAGGAGCAGCGCTCACGAGGTGAAGCAGGATACGGCGTCGTCGTCGATGTCGATGATGGCGTTGCAAGAGTGAGCAGCGCTCAGGGCGTCGAGAGGGCTCGAAGTCGATGCGATCAGCAGCGGTGCAGACACGGGGTCACTTGGAGCTGGAGCCGAACTCGCTACTCACTGGCGTTGCTGCTGGCGTCGATCGGGCCCGGCGGCCGGCGTCGAGGAAGCGGGACACTGGAGCCGTTACTCACGATGTCGAGCTGGATTCGGCGGCGTCCGTCGGCGTCGAGATTGCTGGTTTCTTTCAGAGGTGCTGGATTTCACAAGTTCCAGCAACAAGCACTTTTAGCAAATGATGAAGTCCTTTAGCCCTGTGAGTTCAGCAGGAGACTGGCACTCTTCCAGTCCTTGGAGATTTTCTTAGCAAAGCTTGAGAGTACACACACAGTTCCTCTCTCCTGGTTCCTTGGCAAAAATAAAGAAGCACATGCAGGATTCCCCCCAGCAAACAGCACACTGGCAGAAGGGGTAGGCAAGTCCTTGGATCAGCAGGCTTCTTGTCCTTGGTTCAGGGTTCCTTGTCAGAAGTGATCTAAATTCTTGGTTCAGGGGTTCTTCTCTTATACCCCTTTTTGGCTTTGATCCCTTTGTCCATGCAGGGGAATTTCCCAACATCCTGGGTCTGGGCTGTCTCCGGTGTCAACATCATGGACACACCAATGAGTGACACCCGGAACCAAGGAAAACAGATCAGGGAATTGTCCCAACAGTTGGCGACAATCCTGCTTCTGCTCAAGGGTCAGTGTGTCAGAGAGGACCACACCATCCACTGACCCATCTTGCTCTTTGGCACACAGGAGGTCAGGAAGAGGCTCACTCTCCTCCTCCATTCCAGCATCTGTAGCTAGGAGCATGCCCACTTCGGACCCTTCTAAGTGGGGCTTCAAACGGTTGACATGCAGGACCCTCAAGGGGTTCCTGGGAGATTTCAAGTCCACCAGGTAGGTGACATCGCTCTTCTTCTCCACAACCTTAAACGGTCCAGTCCACCTGTCCTTGAGCGCACAAGGTTCCACAGGGGACATGACCCACACTTCCTGACCAGGCTGAAGCTCTACCAGAGTGGCATTCCGGTCATACCAACGCTTCATCACCTCCTGGCTGGCCTCCAGATTTGCCTGAGCAAGATCTCTGAAGCGCCTAGTCTGGTTCCTGAAGGCCAGCATGTAACTGTATACATCCTGGGGAGGTTTCCTGGGAGATTGCTCCCAGCCTTCTTTGACCAGACTCATAGGCCCTCTTACCAGGTGACCATACAAAAGCTCAAAGGGGCTGAACCCTAGAGACTTCTGTGGCACCTCACGGTAAGCAAACAACAGGCATGGCAAGAGGACGTCCCATTTCCGCCTCATTGGTTCTTCAAGACCCATGATCATGCCTTTAAGGGTCCGGTTGAATCTCTCAACCAGCCCATTTCCTTGAGGGTGGTAAGGAGTGGTGAACTTGTAGGTTACCCCACACTCCTTCCACAGAGACTTCATATAGTTGGAAATAAAGTTGGTGCCCCGGTCTGACACCACCTCTCTGGGGAACCCCATGCGGGAGAAAACACCCATCAGTGCCTGTCCCACCACGGGGGCCGACACTGTTCGGAGAGGGATGGCTTCCGTGTACCGTGTGGCATGGTCCACCAAGACCAGGATAAACCTGTTGCCCAGGGCTGTCTTGGGGTCCAGGGGCACAACAATGTCAATGCCCACCCGGTCAAAGGGGGTACTGACCACTGGAAAAGGTTGGAGGGGAGCCTTCTGCTTCCTTCCGCTTTTCCCACTTGCCTGGCAAGTGTGACAAGTCTTACAATGGATGTCTACATCCCTTCGCATCTGGGGCCAATAAAAATGGGTGACAAGCCTGTCATAGGTCTTGTCCTGCCCCAGATGTCCAGCTAACGGAACGTCATGAGCCAAACCCAGTAGGAAGGCTCTAAAGCGCTGGGGTACCACCAGCACACGGGCTGACCCAGGCTCAGCAGCCTTAGGCTCGCTATACAGGAGGTCGTTCTCCCAGTACAAAAAATGTGACCCTGACTGATCACCTGAGGTTTGGGCTGAGGCCTGCTGCCTCATACCCACAAGAGAAGGGCACACTTTTTGTTCTGCACAAAATTCTTCCCTGGAGGGACCACCATCCTGCTGCCAATGGGTCAGCTCGGGCAGGTCTCCCAGTTCAGCAACTTGTTCCCCTGTGGGCTCCAGGGCATCCCCCTCAGGGTCTACCTCCTCCTGGACCACGGGAACTACGGGGGCCGGTTTCCCGCGCCTCCTGCCTCTTCTCTTCACAGCTGGGTCCTGGGCCGTACTTTCAGGCTCCGGGACCCCATCAACACCCTTACTCGCTGTCATGGATCGAGTGGTTGCACACACCCACTCTGGCACACCCAACATTTTCAAATGTGTCTCCCTCTCCACCTTAGCCCAAGGGGAGTCTTCCAAATCATTGCCCAGGAGACAATCAACAGGCATGGCGGGCCTCACAGCAACTTGAAGAGTACCTGAAACTCCCCCCCATTCAAAGGAAACTTGAGCTACCTCACACTCTTTCTGGGAGTTGTCAGCAGCTATCACGGGGTAGAATGGGTGGGGAACCACCTGCTCTCTGGACACCAAGTGACACTTGACAGCTGTCACACTCGCTCCGGTGTCTCTGAGAGCTTCCACTCTATGGCCATTAATGGTCACCCACTGTCTATACTTATTAATGTTACTAGGCAGAGGGGGTGGAGAGACCATTTCCATGTCTCCTAGCGAGACCTGGGACATTTCTGCGGGACCCCTCCCACCAGGGACAACCATCTCCTCCGCTCCCAGGGCTACACTCGCCAACTGACGGGGGGGTGCACGCGGCGGTGCATTCGAATTCTTCATGGGACACTGGGGGTCATAATACCGGTGTCCCACCTGCCCGCAAACGTAGCAGGTTAGGGGGCCCCTATGAACAGGTTTACCAGTCGGGGGCCCTGGCTTCTTCTCAGGGGGAGGCTGGGAACCTTTCCCTTGGTTCCCTTGGGGATTACTTTGGGGCCCTTTCTGGGACTCCTTCTGTTTACCCTTGTCCCCCCACTCTTCTGCTGGGGACCCTGCCCACCTTTGGCTGAGTCTCCCACTGGACCCTTGTGGACCCTGGTACTGACCCAGCGGTCCGCCTCCTCAGCAAGTTTTCTAGGGTTAGATATCTTGCTATCAATAAGGTGCTGGCGCAGCTCTGGAAAACAGTTATTAGACAAATGCTCCCAAGGAAACAAATCATAAAGAGCTTCATAACTTCCCACTTTGCTGCCCTTTACCCAACCATCCATGGCTCTGCAAAAAAAGACACATATTCAACCCACGTCGTACCAGGCAACTTCTTGCATTCTCTAAAAGCTTGTCTGTACTTTTCTGGGGTTAGGCCATACCTCAACATTAAAGCATCTTTCATATGAGCATACGACATCCTATCCTCAACAGGCATGTCTAACAGGGTATCTCTTCCCTCATTCACAAAGCGACCCCACAACCCCGCTCCCCAATCCTTCTCAGGGACCCGGTGGGCCAACAATGCTAACTCATATGCTTTAAACCATTGGCCAATATCTTCATTCCTATGATAATCTTTGATCACATCTTTGGGAAAATAAAACCTACTTTCTGCAGGCACAGATGGGATGCTGCCACCAGAGGGATTCAATTCTAACTTCTTAGCTTGGATGTCCAACTCCCTCAACTTGGTATCACGCTCCAAAGCTAACTTCTCTCTTTCAAAATCCAACCTTTTGGTCTCCAAATCAGCTTCTCTCCTACCTCTTGCATTTTCTAACTCCAACTGCCCATTTATCTTAAGCCTTGCCATTTCCATGTTGTATGCTCGCTCTTTCGCCCTTTCTTCTCTTTCTTCAGGGGAAAGACCTTTGGAGGAAACACTGCTACCGGGCGAGGACACAGGTCCATTCACTGGCACCTCCTCAGCCCCTTCCACTGGCGGTACCACCACCGGATCAGTGGGATCTCTGGACTCTAACCAGGCTTGCAATGCTTTGACATATCCATCCTTTCTTGAGATGCCTGTGGTAGGAACTTGGAACTGCTTGCAAAAGTATTGCAGCTGCTTCTTCCCGTATGTCTTCAACTTCTCCCTATCAAATTCCTCCACAGCAACAACAGGGGCAGTGACTCCGGTGTCACTCATGGTCAAAACTGGCAGTGTTCAAAAAATCAAGTTTCAGAAAAGTGGAGAACCAAAAATAGAATCCTTCCAAATTAGATTGTGGCTGCGCTATGGTCTGCTTTCACTATGTAGCGCACACTAATCACTGCACATGGGTCATAAATGCAAGTTCAAATCCTCACCGCTGACCCACCAATGTTAGAACCGGCTGTCTCTAGTTAGCAGAGGTATGCACTTCTGACAAATAGGGACACTCCTTTTCTAGTCAGGGCAAGGGGATCACACACTTAGATAACCCCTGCTCACCCCCTTGGTAGCTTGGCAAAGCAGACAGGCTTATCTCAGAGGCTGTGTGTTAAGCATTTATGACCACATACAGTAATAAAGTGAATACACTACAAATGGACACGACACAGTAGTATTATAAAAATAAGGATTTTTATATAAGGCTTAGCACAAGACCAAATAATGACAAAAATATACCACAATCTTAATAAATACTCTTGGAAGGAAAAATAATAGTTCACGTGTAGTTTCTTCTTAGCACAAAGTCTTTAGTAACAAAAGCAACTCTTCTTCTTTAAAACAAAGTTCTTGGCAACAATGTAACCCACACGGGAGTCACACGACATCGAGGCAAAGTTAATCCAAAGGGTTCGGCGTCGACCGCGAGGAGCGCAACGTCGAGCCCGGAGTCGAGCAGACCCCCAACAACACAGTACCTTTGAAAAGCGAAGCACACGATGATCAGTGGCGTCGAGATGTCCGGCGTCGCGTCTTCGGCGTCGATCCGGCCTCGGAGTCTGGGCGACCTGCAGGGGCGTCGATCGATGTCGGGCAGGAGCAGCGCTCATGAGGTGAAGCAGGATACGGCGTCATCGTCGATGTCGATGATGGCGTTGCAAGAGTGAGCAGCGCTCACGGCGTCGAGAGGGCTCGAAGTCGATGCGATCAGCAGCGGTGCAGACACGGGGTCACTTGGAGCTGGAGCCAAACTCGCTACTCACTGGCGTTGCTGCTGGCGTCGATCGGGCCCGGCGTCCGGCGTCGAGGAAGCGGAGACACTGGAGCCGTTACTCACGATGTCGAGCTGGATTCGGCGGCGTCCGTCGGCGTCGAGATTGCTGGTTTCTTTCAGAGGTGCTGGATTTCACAAGTTCCAGCAACAAGCACTTTTAGCAAATGGTGAAGTCCTTTAGCCCTGTGACTTCAGCAGGAGACTGGCACTCTTCCAGTCCTTGGAGATTTTCTTAGCAAAGCTTGAGAGCACACACACAGTTCCTCTCTCCTGGTTCCTTGGCAAAAATAAAGAAGCACATGCAGGATTCCCCCCAGCAAACAGCACACTGGCAGAAGGGGTAGGCAAGTCCTTGGATCAGCAGGCTTCTTGTCCTTGGTTCAGGGTTCCTTGTCAGAAGTGATCTAAATTCTTGGTTCAGGGGTCCTTCTCTTATACCCCTTTTTGGCTTTGATCCCTTTGTCCATGCAGGGGAATTTCCCAACATCCTGGGTCTGTTGTGGGTGTAGCCAGGCAGAGGCACCTGGCCTATTCACTGTGCAGGGCAGAGTCCTCAGCCGCCCAGTAGGAGGTGGAGCCAGTATTGTCACTGGCAGGAGCAGAGCTATCAGCCTCCCGGCAGGAGGTGGGGCCAGGATCGTCCCTGGCAGGCACAGAGCCATCAGTCGCCTGGCAGGAGGTGGAGCCAGCATTGTATCAGGCAGGGCAGGCTATCAGAAGCTACTCTCCCCCTACTCTCAATGCAAATGTCCCACTCATCCCACACTGACTCAGCAGATCTCTGGAGCCACCCAGCTCCTGTCACACACACACCAAACCAGCAGAAACCAGAAATAGTTAGACAAGAAAATAGCCACTTTCTAAAAGTGCTATTTTCAAACCCAGAGTCCAAAAACCATCCACACAACCGGATGCGTTATTAAACCCCGAGTTCAGGGATACCAAACTCGACATTGCACCATGCTCCCCGAGCCAGCTAGGATTATAGCATTAATAATCCTGGCAGCCCATTCTAACTAATGGAGAGCAGGTTACCTTACAACAGTGAAAAACGAATAGGGCTGTAATTCACTATTAGGACATGCCAACTTGGTCAGGCTTGCCCTACCTTATCCTTACAATGCACCCTGCCCGTGGGCCTACCATAGGGGTGACTAACATGAAGTTAAGGGAAGGTTTAGGGACTGACAAGTAGGTGTACTTGCGCAGTCAGCGTGACAGTACTAGACTGCACGTGGGTCTGGCAATGGCAGACCCTCAGACATACTTTTACTAGGCCGCTCTTGTGGGTGGCACAACATGTGCTGCAAGCCCACGAGCAGCATTTGTATTTACAAGCCCTGGCACTCCTGGCGCACTAGACTAGGGACTGACAGTAAACCAAATAAGCCAAACATGGAATTCAATTGATACAGCAATTTAACATAGGGAGCACTTGCACTGTGGCACTGATCAGCAGTGGCACAGTGCCCAAAGCATTACACCAGCAAAAACATCGGAAAACAGTGGAGGCAAACAGAAAAAATGGAGGAGAGACTCAAGCCAATGATGTCAGGTCTAACAAGTACTATAGTTAAAATAAACATTTAAAACTATAACAGTGACTCTGTCTATTCTTATTGCGGACAAGTACGAGTGAGTGAGTGAAAGGGTACGTCTTGCTACCGCGATTCCTGAGATAGCGGGAGTGTTGTGTTCTGTGTTGTTTAATCATTTGTAGCGTCATGATTATGTAGGAGAATGAATAAGACACTATAGCTAGTCGGTTCTGGGATTTTGGGTACTGAGGAGGTAGGAAGGATTAGCCCCTACACACCAAGGTCCTGTTTTCCTGTGCATAGTTCTGTGTATGTGCAGAATCCCCGCAACAGGTCCACTGGTGCATTTTTCTTGGTCTTTGCTGGTGATAGCATTTGAATGCAGCCTTGTAGGTAGGTCTGTGGTTGGTGTTGTGGCTTGCTCTCCTTGTGAGTGATACATCATTTTTTACATGAAGATCTTCTTGTGACCGCTTGGCAATGCAGAGTCTTCAGAACAGAGAGGATGCATGTCCATAAATTTAACATATAAAAGCAGTCTTGCCACTGAGTTCTGGACTATATGGTATTCTTCTTATGGTTGAGAGGAGGATGCCATGATACAGTCCATTTCCATCATCCAGTATTAAAGAATGAGTGATGACCTTTTGTGGAAATCCAAAGTGTGGAAATATGCAATGAAGTGTCCTCGTGATGTAGAAAGCTGATTTGGTCAGGTTGCCCACTCTGCCCGCTTTAGGGCTTTAGACAGAATGCAGAGCCCATAACAATTCCAATATTTTATACTTCTTTAGACAGCTTTGGTACAGGACCTCATGCATCGGTGCCGAAACGCTCGTGGACTATAACTTTTCCATTTCTATGTGTGTGTACTACGATTTCTGATGGATTTAGTTTTAGATACTTACTTGTCTACAGATATGAGACAGCTCTTGATTTTTGAGCTTCTTATGTCCTTTGGGAATTCTATTTTGAGAATTATTTGTAGATAAGATCAAAGCTAATAATAATAACCTCGGGCAAATCATGACATGAAAGGTTTAAGATGAGCAATGAGGATTTACTAGAGTGAGGGGCAGAGTGCAAAAATACTGTGAAGTGTAAATAAATCCATCTCATGGTGGGAAAAAATTGTCCTTTATGCTGGTGAACCACCCCTCCGCTGGATAGAGTTAAAACGTATGAGCGAACAGGGGGTAATGCGGCTACCCTATCATACATGGTCAATAGGTTTCTGCCAAAATAAATTATAAAAAGTTCAAATGCATTTGTCAGGACCAAGAGATATGTGTCACTCTGCTATTGTTCTTAAACAAAATGTGAATACCAGCAACACATTAGACTTGGTAGTTATCCGAGTGGCCCAATTGAGCAGTAGGGGCTACCTATAATACTGAAAAATAAATGAACAACAATTACTCATGCGACAATCTTTTCCTTATAAATGTCCTCTTAAATAATACTTTTTTAAATAAGGAGTTAGGTCCTGGGACATGCAGTTGGTTGGACCTTCATTAAATTCCAACTATACACAGACTTACCAACTGCACCTTTCTTTTATGTCTCAAACTTGGACGAAACAAACTAATATCAATTTAGCTTGTAGGGTACACTTTGTTCATACCTTTTTATTTCATTATTTTTTAGTTATTTTCATTTTCATCAATATCTAAGAAAAAACACTGTACACTTTGACTCACAAATACAATACAAATCCACATACATGCAATACAATTCCACAATACATATAAATACAATATGCAATTTTTAGTCAATTTTCATCAGCAAACATTAATTATGAGAGGTGTTATTTAATAACACCAATGACAAAGCTACGTCATGTTATACTGAATATTCCATCAACAACAAACTAATGTAGGAAAAGAAATTCAGAAAGCAAAAGGTTTCAAAAGACCACAAACAAATTCATTGGTCTACTGGACATTCAAAGTCAAAGTCTTATTAGTTTGTTTCGTCCAAGTTTGAGACATAAAAGAAAGGTGAAGTTGGTAAGTCTGTGTATAGTTGGCTCTTAAACAAGACAGTATATGAGGTGTATCAGTGTCAGCAATGTCCTTCACCAAGAACCAACACTCGTTTCAAAGGGTAATGTGGAGGGAGCAAGCATGTGGTTAATCTTACCCTGAACGTGTCTAAAAACCTCCGCTTTCCATCAGCAATCCTCACTCATCTTACAGAGTTGCACATGTTTAACAAATAAAAGTTATTGCGACCACTCATCCTGATTCTTGAGAAAGTTATAAAAATAAAGTTATCTAGGTCAACTATTTTATGTTCTACACATGACTGGATTGAGGTTATGATGTGTTCCTTGACCCTCTTCTTCCTGTCACACGCAGTCTTCTTAATTAGGGTGAGTAAGTGTAGACAAGGATTACCTTAGACACCAGCCTAGTAGATATTGTGAGGTAGTGTCTCATTCTCCAGTACTTTTAAAATATTAAAATATAAAAGTCTAAATGTGGACTATAATCATGCCTATATAACATCATTCAAGCATATTGGGAGAGCTTCTCAATTTCAAAATACACAGATATATTGTGAATTGTGAGTCCATAAAAAATATACTCCTACTATGTCGCTACATCACAGGAATATAGTGCATGTGAGATGGTATCTCAAAGTGATTCATCTCTATTGGGTCCTGAACTAATGCAGGCATAGTGGAGAAGCCTTCTAAATAGGGTGATGCAGCTAACTCAAACTTCTATTGCTCTAATGCAAAGCCCACCTTGTCCGCTTTGGACAACATACTAAATCACAACAACCACACTTAATATGCTGTATCACAGGTTGAATAAAATACCTTTTCTACTTATGTATCTCAGTCTGCGCGTGGGGCTGGAGGAAGGCAGAAGAAACATCGGGCCAGATTCATTGAACTAATTTCAGACAAAATCCTAAACTTACTACCATTTTGGTATTCACAGAAACCACTTACTCATTTTGGTATTCACAGAAGGCACTTACTCATTTTAGTATTCACAGAAGGCACTTACTCATTGATGAGTAAGTGCCTTCTGTGAATACCAAAATGAGTAACTTAGTCATTTTGAGTAACTCAGTCATTTTGAGTAACTTACTCATTTTGGTATTCACAGAAGGCACTTACTCATTGATGAGTGAGTGCCTTCTGTGAATACCAAAATGAGTAGGTGCCCTCTGGGAATACCAAAATGAGTAGGTGCCTTCTGTGAATACCAAAATGAGTAAATGCCTTCTTTGAATACCAAAATGGTAGTAAGTTTAGGATTTTGTCAAAAGTTAGTTCTGTGAATCGGGCCCAGTGCGCGGATCCATTTGAAGGGAGCCGGAACTGAAAAGACGGCATTTTTACATATGTATATGTTTTTGAGAGTTTAATTAATTGTTAAACATACAATGTATACATATACTTATTTTTCAAGATACCACTTTTTGCTTTTAAAAAGTTATTTTAGGACGATTACAACATTCCTAATGTTGACACTTTAATATTCATTGCCATTCACTTTATTCTGCTTTTTTCTCTATGCTCAAATAAATCTGTCTGTGCCTTTGAAGATACAGGGCGCCGTGCTGTATATACCAAGTGCAGGACAGCTTCAATTGCCATAGTTAAGGCATCAACAGTAGCTTAGCCACACATCTCAGCGTGAGAAGTGTGCCAGCAGTCATCTCTCAGGATGCTGCTCGTGTGCACACGAGGCGAGTGGGGGAAGGCACAGGCGAGTCGCAGAACTCCGGAGGCCTTATTGCAGGCTAGAACGCGTTAATCACCCTTGACAAAGTAAGTGTGGGGTATGAGGTCCAGCAGGATTTTGGGCCCCTGTGCCTGGGGAATTCCTGGGCGAAGGTAAGCATGGAGTGGCCTGGGTCCCGACAGTATGCTTGAAATAACCCCCTCACATCTCCATACAACAACACAATGGCGATGTGTGGGTTCTCTACTGCGAAGAAAGAGCCAACCGTGGAACCCCAGTACTCTATAACCAGGGCAGTGAAGCCTGTCGGAAACGCACTGAACAAGAAAAGGAAACGCCTTAAGTCACACCTGTAATGCCTTGAAACATTGTGTGCATGTACCGTGACACATGAGTTATATAATACGAACATAATAGAATGCTCAGCAATTTTTGTTACACATGTTTGAATCTGTTGTACAATCTCTAACCATTGGCTCTAGCGAATACAGGCGGACAACATCCAGCACAACCCACTGGCAAGTTCATTGCAGTAATGCACAATGTGTATAGCAGATAATCACGAATTGTAATGTAAAACCAGGAACAATAATTGATCGTAAGTACTGCTTATCACCTTGTACATGAATGAAAATGCTATAATTTTTATGTACACGCTGATTTATATTAACAAACTTCAATAAACAGATGTTTAAAAAAAAAAAGAGGTCTAGCAGGATCACCTTTATCTCCCGGGCTATAATTGAATGTCAATATGATCACTAATGGGTATGTGATTCCTACAGTGTGTGACTACAGGGCTGCACCCTCCTCCCCCACGAGTGTCCAGGTAGCAAGTTACTACCTCCTGACAAGTACGTTAACATTATTACCTTTGAAAAGTATTTTGTGTTATGTGTGATTGCTACTGATTTAACATTGAGCACTATTCTTTAAACAATAAACTGCGAAAACTGTAAGATCGCCATGACAAATAATAGTAGCGCATGTGATTTTTACGAAGCACCATGCATAATCAGCACGATGCATGACTGAGTCCTACAGGAAGCGGAGGACGCTTATACTCTGTTCTGTACGATAAACTTTATCCGAATAGCAACAAGATTGAGGAACACCAGAGAAATTGGCCCCTAACTTGACTCGAACACTTAAAAAATCTTCTCCCCCGGCCCATCCCTCGATGGCAGACATTCTTAACATTTACACCTTTTATACTGAAAATTATTGCAGTTTTTAAAAATTGTTTTGCTTGTGTATTTTTGTATCTGTGCTTTTATGGTGTCTTTTTAAGAACCGAATAAAGATTATAAATTGAATTGAATTGACTGAGTATATGTAATACTGCGCACATTCTTTTACTATTTCTTTGATGCGCCTGATTACAAAACGTGATGCCTGCCATAGATACCGCCGGCCCTGCCAACAAGTAACAGTGCATGTTAGTCACCATGCACCATTTAGAATGCTCACGGGGCAGGATTTTGCCTGCACGTTTGAGCAGTCTGCAAAAAGTTGAATGCAGAATCACGAACAGCGGGTGCTGTTATCTATTCTAATGGGCACTATGGTTCCTTCTTGTTGTGACCATAGTGCGCGCACAACGTGATATTCATTCCTCCCCCACATTCTTGTCACCCTTCCATCCCGCTGTACCCAAGAACTCTCAGACTCAGGATATGTTGTTCAATGGCGTAGCCGTTTCTTTATTCACATCAATCAGAGTACTTCACCACAGTTAATTACGATAGTAAACTTATCTTCCTGGTATGTATCAAAGTATTCGCAGCTTCACCATTTATCAACATGTGCCAGGCAGCAAGAACCTTTAGCCATGACATTGCACTTGATCATCAACTAGTCCCCACACTTTCCCTGGCCATACACTTGAACTTGACCGTACACTTGGGCTACTCGGCCCACTCAGCGCCCACTGTACTGCGTCCATTACACCAGCAGACCCCAACGGACTACAGCCAGCAGTAGCACAACTTGAAATCCAGGGCACTGCATACCGCACCTGCCCACCGGGGTACTTGAACACAGGCAGCCCCCTCCTATATTCTATTCCAGTCCATCCATGTTGGGTTAGGGCAGTAGAGTCCGGGACCACCAGCAGGCCTGTCCCCTCCCCGCCTACCATCTTCACACATGGAAACTACCCCCTCAAGGGGTACAGGATGTAAGTCCTCATCCTTATCCTCACCCTCATCCTCGGCCCATCCATCTCCGCTTGGGACGCCTCGTGGTGGCCCCCTGCTCTGGGCACCCCCCAAGCCCACAGACCACGCACGCAACCTGGGTTTCATCCTTGACTCCTCCCTCACGATGATCAGGCAAGTCAATGCCGTTACTTCCTCCTGCTTCAACACCCTCTGCATGCTCCGTAAGATCTTCCGCTGGGTCCCCACTGGAACCAGGAAGATGGTCACCCAGGCCCTTGTCTCTAGCCGTCTGGACTACGGGAACGCCCTCTACGCCGGGACCACTGCCAAACTCCAGAAAAGATTCCAGCGCATACAGAACGCATCCGCACGACTCGTCCTGGACATCCCCCGGCACAGCCACATTTCGCCCACCTGAGGGACCTGCACTGGCTCCCCATCAGCAAGATGATCACGTTCAGACTCCTCACCCACGCACACAAGGCTCTCCACGACATGGGCCCCGAATACCTCAACAACCGCCTCACGTTCTACATACCTACCCGCCAGCTCCGCTCCGCCAGCCTCGCCCTCGCCACCGTCCCACGGATCCGTAGAACCACCACTGGAGGAAGTTCTTTCACCTACCTGGTGGCCAAGACATGGAACAACCTCCCCACCCACCTACGACTAACCCAGGACCATCTCTCCTTCAGGAAGCACCTCAAGACCTGGCTCTTTGAACAGTAGCGGCCCCCCCTCCCCCTCCCAGCGCCTTGAGACCCTCGCGGGTGAGTAGCGCGCTCTATAAATGGTATTGATTGATTGATTGTTTGATTGGGGTCCATCCAGTAGATGAAACACCATTCTTTATTGTTAATTGTCAGCGCTCCGCCGCCGCTCCTACTCCACAAGGCCTTGCCCTTCTGCCGGGTGGGTGGGTGGTCGACGACGCTCATGCGGCCACAGTAAGGTCCAAGAGGACAAAGAGGCTGAACCCCCATGGGATGCATCCTTAAATACTCCACTCGAGGATTCCCTGCCCTGCCTGATGACGCCCCCTCCGTCCCTCCTTTATCCATCTACTTACTTTCCCTGCCCCTGGAGGAATCTCAGCCACGCGGCGCACCTAAATACGTAAGTTACAAATTGAAATATAGCTGCATGCCTTAGCGTTCATGTGCACTTGGTCCTGAAGAAAGTCATCCTGAACACTCAGGCGGCATTGTTGCTATTGCTGAAACATGTCTACCGTTTTAAAGGATATGGGAGATCAATTGTATTGTATTGTATTGTATTTGCATTTATATAGCGCTTACTACCCCTGGCGAGGCGTCGAAGCGCTTTTTCGGCGAGTAGCACGCTACTCCGGGACCCATAGAGGATTAGTGTTGAATTAGTATAGTGAAACATGTAAGTACATTTTAAATGGTGGATAGGTTTGTCAGTTATTTGGATTTGGAATGATAGCAGAAGGATAGAGGAGGACAAAGGTTTGTATTTATATAGCGCTTGTTGACGCACGTTATTCAGGAAGCCTACACAGGATCAGAGGTGAATTAATATGGTGAAATATGAAGTAATTTCAGTGGTGGATATTAGTCCCTTACTTGGAGTGAGAAGGATAGCGGAGGGATAAAAGGGGAAGAAAGATTTGCATTCGTATAGCACTTGTTACCCCTGATGGGTGTTGAATCGCTTTTCTGGCGAGTAGCACGCCACTCCGGAACCCATAAAGGATTGTTGTTGAAAATTAGTATAGTAAAAAAATATGAAGTAATTTGAGTAGTGGATATGTTATTCAGTTATTTGGGTAGCATATTAGTATAGTTTAACATGGAATTTGAGAAGTGAACATGTTAGTCTGTTAATTTCGATTGAAAAGGATAGTGGAGGGATATAAGAGTGAAAGATGGGTTTTTTTAGGTCTTAGCAATAGGAGGAGGCTTTTGGATGAGTAAAAAGGAGTTTTGGAGGGGAGGACTCGGAGGAAAGAGATTAGAAAGGTTTGTTTTAGGGGATCGGTATAGTACAAGAGGTGTCAGATGATGCAAGGAAGGGTAGAGTAGGAGAGAGACTAGAAAGGGTTATTTTGGCAATCATAGTAGTGGTATGGGGTTTGGGATAAATGAGAGAGTGGGTGTAGAGGATATATTGGTAGATGTATAGGATGAGAGATAGGGTAGTGCATTAGAAGGAGCAGTAGAAGAAGTTTGAGATGAGTCAGAAGGTTGGGCTAGAAGTTATATTGAGCGAAGTATAAGGCTGATAAATAGGGTAGTGCATTGGAAATGCTAAATTAGAAGAAAGTGATAAATATGTAGATCCATAATTACATTGAAAGTATATAGATACATAAAGTAGGTAAGTATATGTAGATTAAAGATATTGATAGAGGCACAGGATGAGAAATAGGGTAGTGCATTGGATATGCTTTTACAGGAGAATAGTAACAGACACACAGATCCAAGTACATGGAAGGTACATAGATGCACAATGGAAGTATGTACATGTAGACCAAAGATGATTTTTATTTATTTATTATTATTACAACATAATAACATAATTATTTTACATGTTTATACAAAGTAATACACAAAGATAGGTACATATCTATAGTGAAAACCAAATGCTTGTATACAGAGGGATATGCTGTAAATTTCTGTTTGCGTATGGTGCTTATGTGAGGAAGAGCTAAATTTTGAGTAGTTTTCTGAAGATAAGGTGGTTGTCGGTGGATCTTATGTTGGGGGGTAAAGAGTTCCATAGTTTGGCTGCTTGAACAGAGAAGGATGTGCCACCCATGTTTTTTTTCTTGTATGGTGGGATTTTGAGGCAAGATGCTCCTTTAGAACGGAGGTTCCTTTGTTTAATATGTTTGGTGATTTTATTCCTGATGAAGAGCGGTCCCAATCCATGCATTGCTTTGTGGGTGATACATAGCAGCTTGAACGTGGATCTTCTGGCAACTGGTAACCAATGCAGGGCTTTCAAGGCAGGGGAGATGTGGTCTTGCGGTTTGATATGCAAGAGTAGTCTGGCAGTCGAATTCTGAATCCATTCTAGTCTTTTCATGGTCGTTAATGGTGAGCCGTGGTAGAGGCTATTGGCTTAATCGAGTTGGACAGAACAAGGGAGATGGTAGCTTGGACCTTGTGTGGAAATCCCAAATGAGGGAAAATTATTTGCAGCGTTTTTATTGTAGCAAAGCGTGATCTTGCTAGTTTATCCACTTGGGCATTCATCGACAGCTTGGAGTCCATGGTCATTCCGAGGTTTCTTACTTTCTTCGATGCTTTAGGCAGTGATCCCAGTTCATCAGGCCATGCGGCAAGTGGGTTGTAATGTTTCCAATCGCCACACGTGAGTATTTCAGTTTTTGAAGCATTCAATTTAGATGGCTCCAGGTCATCCACTGATACACGGCTCTGAGACAGCTGAAAATTTGTGATTTTCCAATGTCTTTGGGGCATTCAAGTTGAAGGAGTATTTGCGTGTCATCTGCATAGTTCTAGCACATGAGGTGAAATTTATTGATCAGTACTGGTAATGACTTCATCTAGATGTTGAAAAGCATGGGCGAGATGATAGAACCTTGAGGGACCCCTGCTTTTGTGGAGTACGGTTTGGACGAGAAAGGTGGGGTATGGATGACATTAGTTCTGTTTCGAAGGTAGGATGCTATCCAGTCTAAAGCAGGCTTCATAGAGTCTTTGTTTCAGAGTGTCATGGTCAACCGTGTCAAAGGCAGCTGAGAGGTCCAAGAGGACTAGCGCAGCAACCCCGTTGCGGTCAACTGTATTCTTTAGGTCATCCTAGATGGCAAGGAGGGCAGATTCAGTGCCTCTTCCAGGACGGAATCCTGTTTGGAAGTCTGAAAGTATGTAATTCTCTTCAATGAATTGTGACATCTGGGCGAACGCTGCTCTTTCTATCAGTTTGCCCAGGAACGGTCCATTTGTAATGGGTCTGTAGTTGTCAGGGTTCAGCGGGTCCAAGTTTGTTTTCTTCAGTAAAGGGCGTATGTATGACTTTTTGAGGTCTTCTGGAAATATTCCAGTAGTTAAGGAATCGTTGATGATTCTTCTTACTGGAGTGGCAGCAAAGGTTTTTTAAAGAATTGTCTTGAAAGTTTGTGGCGGACAGGGGTCAGAAGGGCTGCCGGCAGGCCTGCTTGCTTTGACCAGGTCCATAAATTCATTGTGTGAGATGTGTTGGAAGGAACGGAGAGGCTTGATTAGAGCATTCTTGGATTGTTGTTTTGTACAAGGGTTAGTGCTGGTGCTTTGTTTCTGTTTTCAGTAGGATTCCAATGTAAAATGCCTTCCGAAAGGGGGGCTGTGGTGAAGGAAGGAGGAGAAAAGAAGATGGGAAGGAGTAAGGAACAGAGGAAGGCTAATGGCGGGAGACAGGAGTAATGCAGTGCTTAATTGTGAGAGGGGGAGCAGGAGGTGAGACTGCAAGTGGTGCGCGCACAGTCTGTTTTTCGTAGGACATACTAGTGCTTGTGGCATGCCGCTGCGCACTCCAGCAAAGTGTATGCCGCCACAAGCATGAGTATGTGCTTCAAAAAACTGCTGAACGGCGGCTAAAGGTCTCCTATGCAGCGCATGCAGGACCTAAAAAGGGTTAAACACATTCAACGAAAGAGTCACCCAGTAGGCCCAAGACATTTTCTCATTCCCATCACTTTGGATGTTTCATCACCACAGCTCCATAAACCTTTTTTTTTCTCCCTGAGCAGCTAATAGAAATCCACAACACCCCAACGTTTCCATTTTTTATCCCAAAATTGTGGCATGGAGTGAGCCCTCTTGGACGAATACAGGCCACAAAAAAATGCAGATTATGCACTGCATAGTTACACTCCAGATAAACACCACTAATGCACCTCAGTGGAATACAGGTCAGTGAAAATATTTAAATTTCAGAGCAAGAGCCCTCACCCACCAACAAGGGCGGTATGCTTCATCATTAGGCTGCTCCTCGTTGAGCCGGCGCTGCAATACCAAACAGGCCCCAGAAAGGGGCTCTTTGCTTGAGTTTTTACTTTTCTAGCAGTAAATGCAGTTTACTTGAAGGTGCAAGGCTTTTTTTTTGCGGGGGGATAATAAAATTAACTTAAGAACACTCCCATAATTATTTTGGAGGTCCTGGTTAATTAACAAAAACCAGAGTGTAATATAATGGTAGGTAATGTTCCTTCTTATTCCCTACCACTGATCAGCATGTTTCTTGCCCTTCATTTAGTAAGATGATCTATGGTGAACGTGGTGCTGTTCTAATACTACAGGTTTGCTTGCCTGTGACAGTACAATAAACACCGGCCAAGCAATAGTATCACAGTGAATAGAGTAAGATATTACATCCAATGAGTGTGTGGCGACTTGATTGTCGGGGATGGTAAAGTGGTGCTATCACTTGGGTGATGGTGAGTTCCATAAGTTGCCAGGTCATCTGCTGACTTATACTTATATCCCTGCTCGAGTTCAGCCTCAACCTGAAGCACTCTCACATACTTTCCTCTGTACGTGTAAGTAACTTTGTAGGCGCCCTATCAACTACCCAAACTTAGGACAATGGTTGGTTATATTATATGTTTAAGAAAATGGCCCTTCTCCGACAGACACATGACAATCTTTGCAGAGCCCAGAATCACATGATACGGAGCCAAAGAACTTGAGAGCACGAGGCATTTAAACACATATGAGTCGGAAACGTGCCAACTGCCTATAACTCCAACCAACCAAAGAAGCCCCTGGGCATTGAATCATCATCCAAATAATGGTCAGTTTCACGTCGATACATTACCCTTCGCAGTGGGCATCACTGCTTTTCCCCTCCACGGAATTATGTCACCACCAAAGTACCACAAAAAGACCTCAAACAACCTCAGACAAGCATCCCCGCTGTACAATAACGAACAACGACATCACGCACCCGCGCGCTCCTACTCACCTCCTTCAGACACAACGTTTCGAATCACAGAGTCCGCAGCAACTTACAAGACCTTGTTCGAATCCGGACAACATTTACAGCAGAGAAGCAGAACCTCTGGAGCCACGAAGAAGAGCAAACAGCCCCCCAGGAGCTAAAAAAAACACTGCCGCTCCAGAGCTACAAATACCCCCCCCAAGAGATACAAACAACCCCCCCAAGAGATACAAACAACTCTCCCCCTCCACGAGCTACAAACAACGCCCCCTGCCAGGAGCTACAAATAACACCCCCCCAGAGATACAAACAAACACCCCCCCCCTCAGGAGCTACAAACCACCTTACCAATAACTCCTCGCCAGACATCCACCACTGTTTTTAACCATGTCTAAGTGTGACATTATTAAATAATATTCCACTTCTGATTGGTAACCCAGAAGGCAATTTTAATGCACACCCTGTCTTCTTTGACAAAAAGTAACACTGAAAAAAAAAGTAGCTCCGCTGTAATCAGGCGCTGAAGCACACCCGTGACACGCTAGGTGTTTCGGGTGGGACCCCCCAATGATGAAGCATGCCACCAACTAGGTTGGTGGGTGAGGGGTCTTTTAAAAAATAAACGAAATCTGTTTTTTTCACTCTGTGTGAGGGATACCTTGAAGTACTTTGGTAGCTTTGCTCGCTCCACTTTTTTGTGGGTATTGTGGTGGGAGGGCTTGATTACCTTCTCCCTTCTCACTCTCCCCTTTGTTATTCTGTCTTGTATTGTTATGACTGATTACTTTTTGTCTCAAAAAACCATTGACAGGTAAATTGGCTGCTAAAGCCATTTGAATACCTTCCTCTAAAAATCTACACTTAACCATTAGAGGAATCTATACTACTATAATAAAGGAAGAACTTTCAGCCTTTGAGGCGGGTAAACTCGGGAACCACAGCTCCAATCCACACACCCGATACACTGTTGGAATCGTCAGGGTGCGTAGATGGTTATAGGCTATATATATAAATTTAAAAAAAAACGTTATTTAAAACACTTACAGTAAAAAAGAAAAGTAGTCCATCCAAAGTAGCGCCGGCTGCGACGTGCGTGCTCACGTCAGGAGCGCGAGGAGGAGCGGCGTCCAGGAGTGCGACGAGGAGCGGCGGACATGGTGCGGGGGAGGAGCGGTGACGTGAGGAGCAGCGGATAGGCCAGTGGCGGTGCGAGCAGCGGACAGGCTGGAGGAGCGGCGGCTGAGGTAAGGGAGCGGCGGACATGGCGCGGGGCAGGAGCGGTGACGTGAGGAGCAGTGGACAGGCCAGTGGCGGTGCGAGCAGCGGACAGGCGGGAGGAGCGGCGGCTGAGGTAAGGGGACCCATGTTGGGGCAGGCAGTTTGTAAATCCATAAAGGACTTGAAGGTACATCCACGCACAACTGTTCCAACCGTATCTATACCAATGGCCTCCCAGCCGCGGAAGCCAGACAGGCAAGACAACTGTGACAGTTGTCCATGGTTCCACACTGGAGTTTCCCTTGTGAGTCTTCCCCACCAGCCCATCCGGCAGAGCGCTGCCCTCCAAATCCTAAAGATTGTGGTGTTAGCAGGGGGCAGCATGGAAGCAATGCCACTGAATAGAGAATCACATGTAATGCATTGTCCCCCAACAGCCAGCGCTCAACCGCATAGGCCGGGTCCTTTCGGTCACTATACAACTGTTTGTTGAGGACAAGTAAGTAGGAGGCCATGTAATAGGCCTGGATATCTGGGGCAGCCAATCCACCAGTGTAAGTAGATTGGAAACAGGTTCTCAGAGCTACCCACGATGCCGCCCCCCCCCCCAGAAAACTGGCTAAAATAGCATTCAATTGGCGAAACCATGTGGGTTTTATCGGATAGGGATGATTCTGTAACTGATAAAGGAGGCGAGGCAGGGAAATCCTCTTAAAATGGCGTACCTGCTAAAAAAGGATAACGGTAGGTGGGACCACACACGTGTTTGATCACCCACCTGCACCCATAGAGGGGCAAGATTCTTATGCCATGCCAGGGCTTGAGATGAAGCAAGATATACCCCCAAGTATTTAAAGCCGCCTGAGACCACCACCACTTCTTTAGACCAGTCTCCTAGCTGCTCTCTGCCTCGCAGCGGCCATAGGAAGGATTTTCTGCGGTTCATATAAAGGCCGGCGGTTTCGCCAAAGATCTGCATAATGCAGAGGAGACGCGGACCAATCCAATCCAGGTCTGTAAGGGAAACAGGACATCATCCGCATAGAGCGCTATACGGTCGGAGATGCCCGGGGCCCATTCGAAGCCGTGCATCTGCGCATCTATCCGCACCCACGCCGCAAGTGGCTCCATAGCGAGTGTAAAAAGGTAAGGGGAGAGCGGTAAACCCTGGCACGTCCCCGTCTAATAGAGAAGCTTCTGGAAATTGAATCAGTCACTCGGACTGAGGCAGTGATATCTGTATACACTAAGTGGATAAGGCTGAGCAATGTGGGGGCCAATGTTAAGGCGATCCAGCAAGGCAAAAAGGTATGTCCAGCTAAGGGATTCAAAAGCCTTGTTCATGTCTGCCAAAAGAAACGCAGAGGGGGTATCAAGTTTATCAACTGCGGCAACGGCATTGTGGGACCGTCTGATATTATGACGTGTGGCATGGTTCGGCATAAATCCTGCTTGATCCGGGTTGACCAACTCCGTGATGTAGGGGAATAGGTGGTTTGCAATCACCTTGGCTAGAAGCTGTGCTTCTACTTTAAGCAAAGAGATCTGACGATAGGACAAGAAGTGTTCCAGTGGGCAGCCCGGTTTCAGAAACACAACAATATCAGCATATCCCCAATCTGGTGGAAGACTGCCGGAATCCCAGGAGGCATCCAGGGCCGCTAGATAGGGTTGTAAGACTGTGGGTGATATTTTTGAAAGAATTTGCAGGGGTAGCCATTCGGGCCCGGTGCCTTTCCCACCCACATATCTAATAAGGCAGGCAGATGTTCCTCTGCGAATAAGGGGGCGTCAAGTGCATCTCGTGCTGTATCCAATAAGGCACGGGGAGGAAAGGCATCGATAAGTTTATGTACCAAGGCAGCAGGCAACACCTCATGGGGTGCATAAAGGTCTGCGAAGTACGAGGCAAAGTTATTGGCAATGGCAGGCGGGTCTGTAAGGACACTCCCATCAGGGCCACGTATAGTTGGGAGTATCTGCGGGCACAGTGTCTGCTGACATAGGCGGTGCAACAGAGCCCTGGACTTGTCCCCCTATTGATAAATCCGCTACGCATAGTGAGCCAATTAATGCGTGCCGTGTTAAGGAGCTCGCCAGCGTATATCTGCTGCACAGTCAGCAACTGTGTACACTCCGCCTGTCCCACCACATCTCTACTAGCATGGTCTAAGTCAAGCAGCTGGGCTTCAATTCTGAGCAGTGTGTCCCATTTCTCTCTGCGCTGGGTAGTACAAAAGGCAATATCCGCTCCCCTAAGCGTGGGTTTCATGGCCTCCCATAGGGTGGCTGGCGGCTTCACTGTACCCGTGTTAAACAGAAGGTAATCTGCTAATGATGCATGCATATGCGCCCTATATTTCTCGTCTCTCAATAGCAGTGGCAACAAACGCCACCGAAAGCGGGAACGTCTGGGATCTAAAGACAGGAGAATGGACACCGGTGAATGATCTGACAACCCCCGGGGGAGAATAGCAGCCTCAGTCAATCTATGAGTATGAGACGCCTTGAGGAAGATGTAATTTGAGCGGGAAAAGGAGTCATGTGCTCCAGAGAAATAGGTGTATTCACATGCATCTGGGTGCATAGAGCTCCAAGTGTCAGCCCACCCTAGACTATGAACCAGGAGGCAATAGTTTGGAATCAGGAGTCACCGTAGCTCGGGCTGTGGCGCACCATTTATCTTGTGATGGGGATATAACATCATTCCAGTCACCACCAACTACAGTTATTGCCGATGATAGGTTGGTCCAGAGCATCGTCAGCTTCTCGGCTAGAAACCAAGAGAGAGGAGGAGGGGCATATACACCACCCAAAATAATGGGTTCCCTATATAGTGTCCAGTGTATCACAATGAACCTAGCTTGTAGATCTGGCCACGTGCAGCTAGGAACAAAGAGGATACTGCTGTGTATAAGAATTGCAACTCGGCGGGAACTTCGTGTGAAACCAGCATGGTAGGTGTGTGCAAATCCAAACTGCCTCAAGCAGGGTGTCTTGTTGCCAGCCAGGTGGGTTTCATGCAAGAGGAAGAAACCCCCCCTATATCTCTTTGCTTGGCGCAGCACTGCATCTCGCTTAATCTTGTCTAGCAGACCATTGACATTCCAGATAAGGACCCAAAGCTCTCTACTCCCAACCCGGCTAGATTTTGCGGCACAGACAGTAATGGCAAACAGCTAGGAACCTAATAAAGTGAACAGTATTAGCAATCCCAAGGATATGCATGACGAAGGACATTGATATATAGATATATGTGGCCTGAATACTGTGTTAAGTTAGCAGGAGTTTTTTAGGAGTTTAAACGCCATTTTACCTTTCTGCTGCTTTTTGCACACGACACATATCTGCTGCTTTAGCTTTGAGCCTAGTAAAATGTTTTCGATTCATACGAGAATAATATGTTGTTGCACTGATATCAGCCTTGCTTGGCGAGCTGTGTCTGTACAGTGAGTGCTGAAACCTTCAAGGATATCTCAACACAGTAGTTGTTAAGAGCACTGATCTTCGCACGTTCCTAGACATAACATACATGCAGCTGCCGCCAAGTTTTGGCTTTAGGCGCGTTTTGTATTGCTTTGCATACCAACACACTTGATGGTGCTTTGCATGCAGAGAGCTGGTTGCTGATGATGTGATCCCTTACCACTAGGAGCTTGAGGTATGGGGCCGTCCTGCTAAAACTCAAAAGAGACCTTCTTAAATATAATATAATATAATATACTAGCTAGGGAGGGTGAGAATTAGGTTTTATTAAACCCTATTCATTTTAGCATAATACTATGCTTGCACTGTTTGTGTTCTATGGACTAGTGACTATGCTGATTACTTTGTTTCTTATAATATGTTTGCTTGTATTAGCTACTGCGCTTGAGAGCACTGCATTAGTGAATAAACATTTCAAAAATGCACGTGTCCTCTTTTACTCCTTGTTCTGGATTGAAATGATTGTATAACGAAAGAGTGTTCATGTGTTCCACGTTACCTGAGGTGTACTAAGTTCATGTTCTGGTTTGTCTAAGCATTGGGAGTTTATGATGACCAATGAGACAATGATTGCTAGTCTGGTAGGGGATTTTTGGGTACTAAGGTGAGTTTTGGGACATCCTAATTCACTGAGGTTCCAAGCCTCTATGCACAGTTCTGTCTGAGCACGGAATCCCTGCGACAACATAGTGGCAAAAACAAATAACATTGAACAAAGCAAGAAACCCTGCCCCACCCCCACCCATCCCACCCAATACCTCAAAACCTTACAAGTATCTGTCTCGGTGAGTGCCGTGTAACCGTCCCAACGGGGGCAAAACACAGCCCCACACCAACGGTTCCCCATAAAGCGATCCCCAATTTAACACAGAGTCCTCAGAAGCTGAGGAGAAGGGGATGGGGAGAGGGCCACATATGGGCCCTTACAAGGTGCCATCAACACAACAAGCAATCAAAACGTAATTCTCAGATCCCCATAATAGTGACATATAGTCTAAAAAGAAATAAAGAGTAGGGAAAGTGGGTCAAAGTTCACCAGCCAGCCTGGTCCATATAGAGAAGTAACCTGTGATGTTTAGTCTCCATGTTGTATCGGTGGGGAGTCCCGCATAGCTAAGACGTCACGGGCGCTGGAAGTGCCTTGTGATTTCGAGCGGTGCCTTGATCGCGATCTTCGGTTTGGGTTCCCTTTAGTCTTAGTATGTTGCCTCGAGGCCTCTCCACAGGACGATTCTAAGTCAAATTGTGGCGGGGTATGTGGCTTGAGCATCTGCCGTTTATCTGTCCAGGCAAACACTTCCTCCGGAGTATCGAAGAAGAGAGTAAGGGATTCGTTGATCACTCTTAGCAGGGCCTTGAGTGCAAGACCCTTGATGATAGATTCAAGAGAGAACACCTTTTTATGGAGGAAGGCAACAGTATCTTGGTGGAAATCCAGGTTTTGGCCTCCGTTATCCTGTCGACCGCTGGTGTACCCATTTTGAGTAGTAATCAGTTAGTAGTAATAAAAAAATGCATATTCTCGTTCAAAGGATGAAAATGACCTGCAAAATCAATACTTTATTTTACCCAAGGGACAGCAACTAAATCCATGTTCTCTTTTGAGGTCTTCCAGTGTTTGCCCGATCTAACACACTGAATCAATTTCTGAGGCCATTCCTGGCCACCAATAATGTTTTGTCAGAAGTCTTTTGGTAGCAGTAGCTCCTGGGTGTCCTCCAAGAGGTAACTTTACCAATTTCTTTCCTAATATAAAAGGTGGTACATATACATCATGTCTCATGAGCAAATGTCCTTCAATGATAAATGTATCAGCTACTTGTAGGTAACCTTTTAATGTTTTATCCAGATACCTTATTGGTGGTCATCCATTCACCACGTACTCTTTAAATTTATTCAGAACAACATCCTTTCTCATATCTTCTAACCAGTCATTATCCCAAATAGATCCCTTACAACAATCAATAGCATGAACCACTGACATGACACTCTTGGTCAGATATATTAACAAGTTCATCTGAATCTTCAATTGGCAATCTGGATAACTGTTGGACTTGACCCTTTTTGGCAGGTTCACTCCTAAACTTTTTGCCTTTTCTCTAACATGGTATTGTTTTTTTTAGGCCTCTGGACACTTTAGCACTGGGGTCCAGTGTAAAGTGCGTGCGCTCTCTTTGTCACATTTGTAAGGTTGGCCTGCCCTCCCATAGGAATGCATTGGGGATTCCCTGATCAGTGTGTGTCAGTGGTAATTCCTGTTATGAGAAGTGCAGTGTGGCCAAGTCTGGTATGTATGAAATTATGAGAATACATTTCAGCGGAATGGTGTGCGCAGATTTATTGTGATTATTTTAGAAATGCCACTTTTACAAGTTGGTATTTCTGTGTGCTATGTGTCTGCCTGCCTGAGGTGAATTGCATGTCTGTCTTGTGAGTGACAGGGGCTGGGAGGGGATCTATGTTGATACAACGCATGTTATTACAACGCATGCTTTTACATCGCATTTTTTACAACGCAAAAACTTTTACAACGCATGTATTTACAACGAATGTTTTTACAACGCAGGTACCTTTACAACGCATACCATTACAACGTAAGTATAGGTAAATATATATTAATTTTATAATCGTAAATTAATTGAAAAAAATATAATTTAATGTAATTTAATTTAAATTTAATTTTAATTTATTTTTACCCTGTACCCCTGTACCCCAAAAACCCAAAACTGACCCTCAACCCCAAAAATACCCCTTTACCCAAAAACCCAAAACTGATCCTCAACCCCAAAAATACCCCTTTACCCAAAAACTAAAAACTGACCCTGAACCCCAAAAATACCCCTTTACCCAAAAACCCAAAACTGACCCTGAACCCTAAAAATACCCCTTTACCCAAAAACTAAAAACTGACCCTGAACCCCAAAAATACCCCTTTACCCAAAAACTAAAAACTGACCCTGAACCCTAAAAATACCCCTTTACCCAAAAACTAAAAACTGACCCAGAACCCCAAAAATACCCCTTTACCCAAAAACTAAAAACTGACCCTGAACCCCAAAAATACCCCTTTACCCAAAAACTAAAAACTGACCCTGAACCCCAAAAATACCCCTTTACCCAAAAACTGAAAACTGACCCTGAACCCCAAAAATACCCCTTTACCCAAAAACTAAAAACTGACCCTGAACCCTAAAAATACCCCTTTACCCAAAAACTAAAAACTGACCCTGAACCCCAAAAATACCCCTTTACCCAAAAACTAAAAACTGACCCTGAACCCCAAAAATACCCCTTTACCCAAAAACTAAAAACTGACCCTGAACCCCAAAAATACCCCTTTACCCAAAAACCCAAAACTGACCCTGAACCCTAAAAATACCCCTTTACCCCAAACATATAACATTTAAAATATACTTATATACTTACCAATACTTACATTGTAATGGTATGCGTTGTAAAGGTACCTGCGTTGTAAAAACATGCGTTGTAAATACATGGGTTGTAAAAGTTTTTGCGATGTAAAAGTTGCGTTGTAATGGTATGTCGTTGTAAAAGTTGCGTTGTAAGTGATGTTTTCCGCTGGGAGGTGTCAGTGGCTCCAGGAGGGGCAGGGTGAGTCAGCACTGGGCTAAATAGGACATCAGGGCTTGGAGTAGTGGGAGGGGTAATCCCCTGAATCTGAATAGGATGGTGCCTGCCCTAGTGAATACTGGCTCCGCCCTCTGTGGTGTGTCTGATCACCTGGCCCCCACGTGACAAAGGGGAAGAGGAGCTTGCAAAACAAAGTGCTCCAATTCCCCCTGAAACAGTTGCATCTGGTTCCCCCATGTCCTGCACTCAAACAAAGAGAATTTGTGATATAAATGTATGGGCTGGGACCCCATGATGTTGTTCAGTTCAGTTCCATGATGCCTTATTGAACCTGCTTGGGCATGCTGCTGCTGGAGCCCATGAGGTACTGCCATGAGGGCTTGTCTCCCTGGGTTCTGCATTGCCCCCTGGAAGACCTTTTCACTTGGACCCCTTTTACTTTGCTTCCTCTCCCAGGACTGTGGTTGCCTTCTGCGCCCTGTGAGTGTTTTGCTTTTTACTTTTAAGAGCACCTGGCTCTTTGCTGCTGAGAGAGAGCGAGGGCTTCGCAGCGCGGCACTGCAGCCCTTTGAGGGAGAATCCCCGGTGTAGGGATTCCCTTGTGATGCCGATCTAGGTGGGAGCGTACCCCGCATTATATGCATAGAAAACGGCGTGTGCCCACCCCGCTCATTTTGATCTTTAGACAGTGTGTGCCCACCCCACATGGCTGCTTTATATTTACTTTTAAATGCGGGTGCCCTCCCCACGTTCTACGTTTAAAGATCACCACCACGGCCCAATCGGAACCGTAAGTCAGGCTACATGGTGCCTGACGTGGGGCGGGACTTCCGCATCAGCGATGGAAGCCCCTCACCCACGGAGTCGCCGGAGGACAGATGGTGTGCTGAGGCCGGCCAGCGGGGCTCCCATGACGAAGGGAGATCTCCGCATATAGCAGAAGCAAGGCGGGAGCTCACCCTGCACTGGCGAGCCGAAAAGCAGAAGAAGCGGCCGGAGCATGCAGCGCCCATGCAATATCCCCTACGGGGCTCCTGTGGTGAAGAGGGAGGCTCGCGTGTCACAACTGGGCGGCCAGGATTCCAGGCGGGGCTCTCATGAGCGGAGAGAGCCTTTCGTGTTGCAGCCCTGGTGAAGTCCCGGTCCCAGAAGGGGGACCGGGCGAAGCGAGACCGTGGGGAGCAGCGCAAGATTCCCACAAGGAGCCGGTGAGTAAAGGCTCTATGTAGCTGGTGCCGATCAAGGCACAGTGTCCATGCCCATTTTCTGAGCGGCCCCGCATGACAGAGGGTCGCTCCCACAATGGGGCATATTTGTTTTAAGAGGGCCCAAATGGGCCTGTGCCCCTACCAGTTTGGCCAGTTCCTACAGCTGCCCGGTTTGCTAGAGGGCAGCTTTAACGTTTTGGGGGCAATTTTGTGTAAAGAACCCCAGCGAGGCTGAAGAGGCACAGATGTGCCCAGGCCCCTTCATGTTCCTTATTCTCAGCTGCACCACACTAGCGCGGGAAGCTGGAACGTTCTGCGCACATTTGCACAGGAGGGCACAGTAGGGCCAGGTCTTGTTTTCATTCACAACTGAGCAGCACTAAGTGCCTGCTGCCACGTTCAGGCCACAGTTCTTGGGGGGTATTTTTGAGAGCGTTAGGAGGGAGATGCACTCCTTTGCCCCAGCGCGAGGGCGCACTTTGGATTCCGCTGCCTTGGCAGCAGCCCTGACATTTGGGACATAGGGCATTTGAGACCCTTTGAGATGGCCAGTTGGCCAGGGGGACTGTTAGGTTTGTAGGGCGCCAGGCCCTAATGTGATTTATGTGGTGCTAGGAAATGTGATTCATATACTATGATTTACGCACCCTGATTTATGCCTCTAAATGTGGTTTTATGATTATGAGGTTTTGCATACTGTGTTTATGTTTGAGTTCATTCTCTACTGTGATTATTTGCCTACCGTGGGTTATACTTGTGAGATTATTCCCTAATGTGAGCTATGCTTAGGAGGTTATTGTCTAATGGGTTTAGACTTATCAGATGATTACATAATATGTTTAGGCGTATGAGGTTGGCGCAGAATATATTTCACGCCTAAATGTTATACTGTGCATAGTATGGTTTATGTTAAAGGATGATGCTGAGTACAGTGTTTGCCAGTAATTACTGGTTGTGTTCTATGTTTATTATATGTTTACATTTACTATCTTTTCTAAGTGATGGTTCTGACAGTGGTCCAAGTGGCCCTGTCATGTGTATATAATCCCCTGTAAATATTGCCCAGTGCCAGTTGGCACAGTGTATATTGTGTGAGTACTATTTTAATGTATTTTATGATAATACAAAGGCTATTTCTAATATAACCTTGAGTTCATTTTGTGTTGTGCCTAGTATGTTTTTGCTGTGTGTTGCGCAAATGCTTTACACATTCCCTCCGGGATAAGCCTGACTGCTTGTGCCAAGCTATCAAGGGGGTGAGCAGGGGTTATCTTTGGCGTGTAACTCCTTTGCCCTGACTAGAGTGGTGGGCTGTCTGGCTTTGGTACAAGCCCAACCAGAGATCCCATTTCTAACAATAAGAAATAAGCCTTTCTGTTCAAATCTCCAGAAATATGTCTAGCTGCAAAATTGTACTCTTGTAATCTTGACATTAACTTGATCAACCTTCCTCAACCTTCCTCTACCACACCCATCAAACATAAACAGTAGTGATTTATGATTGGTTACTATTTCAAAATATTTCCCCCCAAAATAGCTCTTCAGTTACTCAATAGCCCACACACTGGCCAAAACTTCCCATTAAATAGTGCTGTACCTTTTCTCTGCATCTTTTAACCCTCTTGAAATAATTCTGACTATAAAATGCTCCTAGGCCTACCCCACTGGCAGCTACAGTGATGATATTTTTTCCGTTGGGATCATATGGCTGAAGTGCTGGTGCTTTTAGGATGGCTTGTTTGATGCCCAGGAAAGCTTTCTCGAAGCTCCATACTCCACTGAAATGTAGTTTTCTTTTTTAATAATCTCTACAATGGTTCAACCAAAATTGCATAACATTGAATATAACATTCCTAATATTCATTCATGCCAAAGAATGACCCCAACGCTTCTTTGTTAATGGATATGGGTGCCTCCCTTTTATATTTTACTAAGTCAACCTTTGGTGTGATTCTTGCCACAACACACTGTATGTCCCAAATATTCTACAGTTGCCTGCAAAAACTTACATTTAGATTTAATGACAGTCATACCTCTGTTTTCAGGGGATGTATGCCATTACTTTGCATGCTTTTACAACTCATGCCTTCACCACACAACTTTTACAACGCAAGTTGTTACAACGACTTGCGTTGGGGGGCGCTGGATAGAGAATAGTTTTACTATTCCAACTCAGGCCCCGTGGATAGTATTGAACAGTTTTGGATAGTAAATTAAACCATTCCCCATCCTACAGCGCCCCCCAGCGCAAGTCGTTGTAACGACTTGCATTGTAAAAGTTGCCTGGTAAAGGTAGTGCGTGGTAAACGTTGCATTGTAAACGCTGTTCCCCGTTTTCAGGTATCTCCAATACCTTATTCAAAATGTCATTATGTTCTTCACAGTTCTAGCATGAATCATATTGTCATCCTGAAAGGTTTGAACACCTTGTATGCCCTTAAAAAGATGGTCCATGACCTTCTGAAACACACTGGCAGCCAAGGCCAAACCAAAAGGTAAACAGACATATGAACATGCCCCAAAGGGTATAACAAAACTCTCAGACCATTTAACCTGATGAAACACAGATTTTAAATCAATTATAGAAAATGTTTGGAACCACTTACTGAGTTAAGGATCTCCTGTATTTTAGGAAGGGAATGACAATTCACTATGATGCTTTTAATTTAATTATCTTAATTCTGCACAAAGCCTAATTCCACTAGTTTGCTGAAACCCATTCAGACGAGTCATTGGGTTCAATGACGCCATCCTTACACAGAATGCTCAATCATTCTTTCAGTTCTTTCCTAACTGAAAGTGGTACATGTCGAACTTTATGGGGCACTGGTATGGCATTTTATTTTAAAATGATATGGTGCTCAAATCCTTTTACACAGCCAATATGTGTTGAAAATACTTTATTATGTTTGTCCACCACCTCTTCAATGTCCAAACCCTGATCTTCCTGTTCTATATCCTAGCTCTATGGTTTCATCACAATCTGGTTTGAGAAAAATAAGAAGTTTACCAAGATCTTGTCAACCCAAAATGCCTCTTCCCCTTCCCGCCACATGCATTTTTGATTTTATAGAATGCCCTTTGAATCCAAAAATGTAATTAAAGTATCTTACCATATCAATGGAAATTCTCCAAATGCTTTTGGATTGTTGTCTAATTCTATCAATTTTATATCCCTCCACAATCTGTAAAATGTACAATCTGCTAAATTGATATCGGGGATCTTTAATCAGCCATTATACCGTTCCTATGTGGACTATACCTAAAGGACCTTTAAATTCGCCTGGTTTTGAATCAACAGTAAGCACAATATTGGAACACATTTCTTCATCGAATCCGTCTACTGAATTCACTTTTAATTTGCTAGCTGGTTTGGTATTTCTACAAAACACCCAAAAATTCCCTATTTTTGGCACTTCATGCATCCTTTCCAATAGTTGGACATCCTGAATGATTTCTTAAATGAGTTTTTGAGCCACATCTATTGCACATTAGAGACTTAAAAAAGAAGATTTTTTTCAGATTTCTGTCTTTCCTGTAAAGTCAATGAAAATCCTCCACTTTTTAAATCAGTCTTTTTTTCACGGAGAACACAGACTGATTGAGTTTGCCTATTTCCTGATGATAATATTTTCTTGCATAATAATGTCCTTACAATGCCTTTGGCTATGTCTATGACTTCCCTAATTGTTGGATTCCTACATGCCAGAAGTCTTTCTTGTATTTTATAGAATAGTATGAAACACTAACTGGTCACCTAAATATATTTTCATCAGGTCTCCAATTTCACAGGAAGCTGCTAATACACACAAACTTACAATGTACTCCTCAATACTATCTTGTTTGTGATGTTTTCTATACAAAAACCATGCCTTTGCACCATGACATTTGGTAACTCAGTAAATTGTTTTTCCATTCTCTTTAATGCTTCTTCGTATTCATTTAATGGTACAAACTGCCCAGGATCTGCTTCAATCTCTGGTAGGTTATCAAATATTTCTGGAGCTGAGGGGCGTGGTTTGGTCGTGCGGCAAGATGGCCACTTGAAGAGCGAGCTTTGCCGACGGGGAAATGAATCCTTTCTTAATCTCTGATATGGAGGAGCATCAGCGTTGTAAAAATACCCCAGGACCCGCCTATGTTGAGGGGTGCTATGTGAACACGCCATGACAATTGCAGAGGGAAGTGACGCTGTTGCAGAGATCCGAACCTGGTGCGGCCTGTAAGAAGTGTGCGGCGTCCCCAGACTGTGAGGGGCGTGCCGCACTGGAGTTCAAGTAAACACCCTGTTTCCCCTTGGCGCGGCGGCTCACTGCCGGCGAAGAGGACTGCTGTTATGCGGTCTGCCAGAGTCACTTCGGGTCGAGTGACGACACTACTAGGCCCTTGCAGCAAGACCTGTTGGACTGCGAGGGTGAGTGCCGCACAGTGCTGCCGGAGCCCCGAAGGTACATAAACCATCACTCGGGACCATGGGGAGGTGTTCGGCTGCGGCTGAGCTGAGTGTGGAGCGGTTGGCCCAGCGCGGAGATCCTTGTCTTAGCATCCCTTCGGCCGGGACCCAGACTGCGGGGTCCCATCTTACCCCCCTCTTTGCGGACCCGACGGCCTGCCGGACCTGTTAAACGAGGTGTGTAACTGCCCGCATACAGGAATATATTGCCACTGGTTAACACCCTCCCCCTGTGGCGTGGCGCCCCCTGCTGTGGGAGCTAACAGTGGGACAGACATACGTGATGTTGGAATCCACTTGTGACACCGGACTACTCTTTGGGCCACTGATACACAGCTTGGCGGGTGGTCGTCATTTTGAATCCAGGTGGGCCGGGCCCATCGGCAGACGTAGCTGAGTAGGCAGTTCTGGTTGAGGCAACGGTGCTGGCCAGCAAGTGGCCAAACATATGCGCAGTTCTGCAGTTAGCCTCCCCTGTGGGGCAGATGTGGCTTCCCCCATGGCTGGGGCTCCTGAAGAGACCTGCAATTGACCCCGATCATCCCTAGAAGCTCCCCACTGGTCCAAACAAGACCTTTGGAGTGGCCCCAGTGGCCCAAGATCGATGGAAACATGGATGTACGTGACCTGGCTGGGGCAGCCTGAACCGTGCCGGATACAGACCTGGTGGCCGAGACAGCGAGTTCCAGCGTCTTGCCCCTATAATCTGTAGTATATAACCGGCAGGGGCAATGACTCACGCACCAGCGAAGTTAACCAGGGGGTCAGAGGCAGTGCGCCCAGTGGGGGCGAAGCGACAGTGGCCTGGTGAGAAAGTCCGAACTACGTTGCCTTGCTACAATGGGGAAGCAGGATGCAAAACAGCCCAAGCTCACGTTCAAGAACAGACGAGCCACCAGAACGACAGTACAAGACGCAGAGGGGAGTGCAGACCGCCCGGCTAAGTCTCAAGTCGAGGATCATGGCGAGGACCTCCGTTCGTTGATGCTAGAGATGCGCTCTAGCCTCCGTACCAGAGACACAAAACTAGATGCACTCACATCACAACTAGATGCCGTTAAACAACAGGTTGGTGCAGACAAGACAAGGCTAGACGTGCTGGAAAATCACAATTCGGACTTTCACGAATTTCAGGTCGAGACAAAAGAACAGCTTTTGCACACGGATAAATGTACTCGGCCTGATCAGATCAAAGAACGAAGATTTAGAAGCTCGTTCCTGCCGGAACAACTTGCGAATTATAGGAATATGAGAGATGACCGCCATATCAAAAAGGGAAAGCTTGAGGGGAGGAGCCAAGCTGGCGACCAAGAAGGCCGCTTAGGCTCCCGGCTCCGTAGACCTCCTTATCCTGCCACAAGATCCTGCTATTTATCCTGCGCCTATCTCCTGCCCCCGCATAGATGAGCCGAAACGACGCCTGACCATGTGATCCCGAGTGATCAGCCAGCTTCGATGACGGAGAAACATCGCCATTAAGATTGCGGCCTACACCCGCTTTGGAGCCGGGGCCTCGAGTTAGGGAACAGCCGGCTATTAGTTGAACAACATCGGCCATGGGAGTCCGGGAGGGACCGGTCAGCCGGTATGGAAGTGGAGTTTTACCCGATTCTAGCGGTGGGCATCCAATCTGATTAGCATCAAAAGTGGAGCAATATAATACCACGGCGGCTGCAGTTGGAGTGCCCTAAATGACAGAGCCCGGAGTGTGAACGGCCCGGGCGTTGTCTGAAACTCGGCCCGATGGATGCGGGCGTAACCTGGAGGCAACCCTGATGTGTCCCAGCAAATAGATGGGTTAATACACTGGCCGTAACTTTACATCAGAGCGGGGTCTTCATCTACAGACCCGTGTTACAGATAGCAAACGAGGTAAACGAAATGGCGCCAATAACGACCTATGTACAACTCAGACCCTCTCCTCCAGAGGGACCGGAAAAGACCAAATGGACAAATTGGGACGATATATCCTGTCTAAGGGGTCTCCGAAGGTGGAAAAGATTGTCACTATCAAGAGAGAAGAGTTGGCGCTGGCCGGGGTTGAACCGACGCTTGGAACTGTCATGGCGGCTATCAGTAGCCTACATTCTTCCCTGGGCTGGAGAGTCCAAGCCCCGGAAAATAAACTGGTTGCTGTTACGATAGAGCTGGGGCTAATGAGACTGGCTTCCATTCGATTGAATGACAAAACGAGAGCCATGGCACCCACAGCGGCCAAACTAATAGATGGGGTAAACCCCATGAAACGGGAGGTGCGGGAGCTTCTGGACAGCAAGCTAGCCAATGTCCGAGCACTGGGAGTCCCGGACGAGTCAGTGTGCCAAACATCAGCTCTGACTGTGGAAGAACTGATCCGTGCTATCCTTCTGACGGCTCATGCTGGGACTCAATTGTGGTTCGACGATGCGGCCCTATCCTCCTTCCCGGATTATATTCAACTGGACCGGAAACAACACCAGGGGTTCTTGTCGGTGACGAGGGAACACAAAGACAATTGGATTAAATATGCTCAATTATTTCTGCCTCGCCTCCGTGTGGAACTAGATGAAAACTTTTGGTCCTTTGACTCTCCTGAGATGGCGGCAGTTCGGCTAGGAAGCATCCATGCGCCCGATCGGTCGGGCCAAGGTTGAGAATGGTTAAACGTTTAATGACATTTGTGGACTTGGTGGCTGTGCGGGACTCACTTAACATTATTAGTAACGGGCAGCGAAGTAGGCGAACAATTATTCCCCTGATTTGAGAATGTTTAATATTTTGCTCAGTGAATCCGTAAACAAAGGGGAGGCTCAGATCTGGTGGGGGGAGGGGCCGGGAGCCTGAACGAGGGTCCTCCTTCACTTACTATTTTTAGTTATTGTAGATTAGATGGGGCAACAGGCACACTGCTAGTTGGGGTCGAGCGTGAGCTACATGCAGGGGTGCAGGGTGGGGGGAGGGGATTTGCGTGTGTTGCGTAGTTTATTTTTCTTTTTCTTTTTTGGTTTCTTTCATGCGTAGATATCCGTGGTTCATCCTTATTATGTTCTAATATCAAGGAGCAATGCAAGCTTTACTATCCTGATTTGTTCATTTTATGTGTAGATATCCGAAGTCTATCCTGCTTATGTTTTAATATCGGGGGCCATACAAGCTTCATTATACTGACTTTATGGGTGGGCGGGACCTGAGGGCTGCACGCTCAGGGTATAGTGTGAATTGTATTTGTTTTGTATTGTCGATTGAATATAGGCATTGGGGTCTCAGCTTCCCGCTTGTTGTCCTGCATACATCCTGATCTTTTAATTGTTTGATTCAGTGTTCGTGATTGAATGTATTGCACCTGATACGCCTTTATTATCTTTGTTTTATATTAATAAAAAGATTTTATTTTTTAAAACAAAAAAAAAACCAATGGAAAGCTTCATTGCAGATCTGCTTCATGAGCCGTTCGACCCGAACCTATTGGCGTTGTTCGCGATTGAGCTAGCACACCGCACTCTGGGCCCCAGGCAACCTGTGGGAGCCACACCTCGGCCTATATTGGTTGGCATTCTGAACTATCAGGACCGCAACCTTATCCTCAGACTGGCAAGAGAGCGTGGGGCCATTGTTCACAAGGAGAACACTATTGCCTCCTACCCAGACTTCACGCCGGCAGTGCAGGCTGCACATCGTGAATTTTTACCTGCAAAAAGAATCCTGCTGCCGGCCAAGGTTTCATACTCGCTGTTGTAAGCTCAAAGTGTCATATGAAAGATCTGCTCATTTCTTTACGGATGCCAAATCCATACTGAAATTTGCTAATCATGTAGGGGAGAAGAAGAAGCAGGTGCAGAGTATAAGTACTGAGTATGCCTCCGGTGACAGGCTAAGTGACAATGATTGAGCTTCACCAGATTTAACTATGAGGCATATAAGTGTTGCTTCCTATATTCCTTATGCTTGTTATCACTTGTACCTAAACAGTTGTATTATCGCTTCCTAATTCTAGTCGGTTGGGGCGAGCCTTCAGTGGGGGTTGCACACTGTGCTAAATTTAACTGTAATTGCCCCCCACTTTATTCTCGGGCACCCTACATATTGCGGGGTGTATGCCGGTGACATTGCGCCCCCAGGGAGATGTCCCACTGGTTGTCCTGCCCTACTCAGGGCATTATTTTTATCTATAGACAGTTTGGTGGGGTGGGTACTACACAACCTGATTGGGGGGTTGGAGTGGGTGGTGGGAGGAGGGATGAGGTTAATGTTATCTTGTTGGTCTGTCTAATGCTTCACAGTCCAAATGTCTTTTCCCGTAAATTGTGGATCGTATCGTATTGGTGGTCATATCAAGGCACTGCAATTTCATTCAGAACTGTTATTGGAGAGATAAATGTGTACAGGGAGTGTATCACAAAATTATGCTGGCTTCTAGAGTGTGTAAGATGACAAATTTAAATTTCATGACCTGGAACATTTGTCGTTTAAATGATTGCAGGAAGGTACGGTTGGTGCAAGCTTTTTTTATTAAGACACCACATCAATGCGTGTATGCTACATGAGCCCCACCTGAAAAACTCCACATCTTAACAGGTTACAACACAAACGCTGGGGACATGCTTACTCCTCGATATTTTCTAACTACTCACGAGGGGTGGCGGTACTGATTAGGCAGGGATTGGATTGGAGGGAGAAGGTATCACACTTTGTCCCAGAGGGCAGGTACATTATAATACAGGGAGCCATGTGAGGAACTAGAGTGGTTCTTGTGGCGGTCTACGGACCTAATGTAGATTCCCTTAAATATTTCCAGGAACTATGGGCCAGAGATGGAGCGACTAAATGTGATACCATTATCTGGGGGGGTGACTTTAATTAAATACTTGATGACACACTGGACAGGCAACTTAATAGGTATTTGGCGTCACAGACACCGGAATGTGAGGGAAGGTACAAGCATTTCGGAATTCCATAAGGCCTGGTCCCGTTTGGACTTTTGGTTGGTGTCCAGTGATGTTGCAACGTGGTACTGTGTAGTTTCACACCTCCCGAGATCCCTATCGGACCACTCCCCAAGTCTGTTGCGCCTAACTTTGCCCAATACTCCCACTAAAATCTTCTGCTGGAGGCTTCCTCCAAATGCATATTGGATGAGGCATTTAAAGAGAAGATTAGGAGGGATATAACCGAATATTTTGCTAACAATAATGGATCAGTCCCAACTTAGGCCTCGCTCTGGGAGGCGTTCAATGTACTCATCAGAGGGCAGTGCAAAGCGTGTCAAGCGGGGGTGCTGAAGGCAATAAGGGGTGAACTGGAATCAATCGAGAGACAGAGTAGGGAACTGGAAACTAAATTCTACATTACTGAAGACCCTAACCTGATAGCAAAACTGAAAGAGTCCTTCCTAGAATTTGAAGAAGAGGCCCAACATGAAGTTACATTTTTAGGCAAATGCACTCAGTCCAGGAGGTACGGTGAGGGTGATAGACCTGGGAGAACATTAGCGACGATGCTCCGGGCCCCACGCACAGCGGAGTACATTGCGGAGATTGGGGGAGATCCTTTACACACTGCACGATGATCACAAGATATACTAAATAGATTCAGACAGTTTTATACTTCCTTGTACACATTGACCCAGTGCCCCATGCAGGACACACTCATGCCGGTCTTAGACTCGCTCAAACTGCTATGTCTGGGAAAGGGCCATAGGGAATACATGGACCATCCCTTTACAGTGGAGGATGTCCAACAGGTAACTAGAAGTCTTCCAGCTGATAAAGCACCGAGGTCCAACGGATTGACCACGGCTTTTTACAAAGCCTATGCTGAGGAACTACCCCCTCAGCTAATAGCAATATACGAGGAGGCTCAAACCATGGGGATCTTACCACCCTCCATGTGTGAAGCCATTATAATCACCTTGCTTAAGCCGGGGAAACCTGAAGATGAGCTCGATTCCTATTGCCCTCTCTCTCTGATCAATGTTGATGTCAAAATCCTGGCTAACCTGGTCGCCAATCGACTGCAGCCTCTCCTTCCGCTAATCGTTTGGCCAGATCAATCCGGCTTTTTCAACTTCACATAATCTTTGGACCTTTTTTTCAGTGGTACATTACTTACATCCAGACTCGAAGGCCATCGCTGTCTTCCTCGATGCCACAAAAGCGTTTGATTCGGTAGAGTGGCAGTACCTTTTCGCTATCCATGGGCATCATCCCCCTTTTTCTAAGTTTGGCACGCTTACTTTACACCAGGCCCTCTGCCAGAGTTAGAGTGAATGGACTGCTATCTGAGCCTTTCAATATATTGCGGGGCACGAAGCAGGGATGCCCACTATCTCCTCTGCTCTTCACAATCGCGATGGAGCCTTTGGCGGTCTGAATCAGGCAGCACCACACAGCTCGTGGCCTGGGTTTCAGTACTAGGAGCCTCTTGATCTCAATGTACGCTGATGACGTCACCTTATACATCTGTGACCCAGAGATGAATACGGCTCCCCTTCTCAGGGAACCGATCAAATTTGGAGGCCTTTCAGGAGTTACGATCCACTGGTCCAAGTCCACGGTATTTCCCCTAACCGACGCCACAATGCCCTTTTCGCTTGAATACCCATTGAAATGGGCAGACGGGCCAGTTAAATATTTAGGAATCTTACTTAGCAGAATCACGCAGAAAATTTGGGACATGAACTTTGAGCACATTCTGTCGTGGCTGGAAGGAAATGTGACAGCGTGGGCCAGTCTCCCGCTTTCCCTAGCTGGGAGAATAGCAATTGCAAAAACGGTGATTCTGCCTAAACTGCTATACCTGTTTGTCAATATCCCGATCCCGCTTACGCAACCCTTTTTTAACTCCATTCGCTTCTTATTGATTTCCATGGTTTGAGCGGGCAGACAGGCGCATATTTCATGGGAACGACTGCCTTTGCCCATATCTCAGGGTGGAATGAGTGCCCCCGATATCCAGCTCTTCGCCTTCAGCGCCCAGGTGCAATTTTGGGATTTTTGGGTGCACCCAACCCACTTTCAGCTGCACACTGCTGTGGAGCTGGATGTGGCAGCACCGTTTTTTCTTCAAGTGGCATAATACCAGCCATATAGGTGCCCCAGGGAGGGAATAGACAAGGTGGAGACATTGCGGTGGGCATGGGACAAACTACGGGAAAGAGCGCATCTTAAACGTTTATGAGCCCCATCTGTCTCCCTAGCTCACAACCCGACGTTACCAACCATGGGAGAGGGAACAAGCAGGACACTGGCACTTAGATTGGGACTGCGCACATTCGTGGACTTATATCCCGGGGAGACATTTAGAGCCCCTTCTGAGCCAGTTGAGGGACGTCCAGTTCCATTTTCAGAACAATTTTTTTATCACAAACTGAATGCCACATGCAGAACACTGCATCACACATTCCCAAGTCTACCCCCACACTGCTAGCGCTTAACAGTGTACTTAAAACTGATTCACCTCGCCGACTCATCACAAGACTCTACAATACCATGCAAAACACGGCCCCTCTGTTGATGCCTAAGGCCTTCCAAGCATGGAATGCGGACTTGCCCACAGCGATCACTGAGGAACAAAAGTAATTCTGTTGTAACCAGCTCATTGCACTTTCCCCAAACTACAAACTACGCCTAATTCACTTCAAATTCATACTAAGATTCTATAGAACTCCATCACAACTTCACAGTATGGAGATTAGGGAGGACGCCGGCTGGTGGAGATATGGCTTTGCTCCAGCAGCGTTCTCACACAAGGCCTGGTTCTGCTCCAACTGACTGACTTTTGGGCTTTCTTTTTTAATTCTATACATGACATTCTGGGCACGGCCAGCGACCCAGACCCCCTGCTGGGACTGTTGGGATATGTAAAGGAGACACCAACTGGGACCCGGAGGTTGCATGCTCTCTTGTTATATCTGGCCAGGCATAGAGTTACCATTCTTTGGGGGAGGAGAGGGTCTCCGTCTATGAAAGATTGGATTTGTGATGTAACATTCAGGAGAAAACAGTTATCAACCTTCTGGGAGCTGATGCCATCAGCATCCCAGCCACGAGTCATATGGGGCCCCTTCTTGGAGTGGGCCCGCGCACGTCAACAGGCGGGACCAGACCACCCAAACACACCTAAAGAACAACAGGCAGGCTCAAAGTAATAGCTGTGGGCCAAGTTAAACTCCAGACCTGCTATAGCTGTGCCTAACCTGCTATTTATAGCTAATACTCATGCATTTTGTTTACTCTTAGGACATACGTTGTTCACACTTAAAATAGGAAATGTTTAGTACATACCAACCTTGTCATGTATTTACGATATCTAATATAGCCTTAAAGCCCGCCGTAGAGGGCTATACCGGCTATTAAAGGCCCTCTCCAGCGTAAATATTTTAAAACGTAGCAAGACAAACAGGACATTCGTCCTGTAAAGCTATATTATGCCAATTCGCAGAAAGCTGGTTCATGGGGAAATGTGAAGCAACTGACCTTTAAGTTGTTGTTGTGTGTTTGTTACTACAAAATGCCAATTAAAGAGAAGGAAAAAAAATCATGAGCTGCATTTCCCAACAAGCCAAACCTTATAGCTTTTTTTCGTTCAGGATCATATTTTTTAACATCAATAGCAATTAAATAATTTTTGATTACCAAAAGATGGAAATCCCCAATAGCTCTCCACACAATAGCTTGGCAACGATCGCTGCTGAACTGGGCTAGGGCAGAAGGGGTGACCTTACGTAGTGAGGGCCTGCTGGGACTGCACAAGATCCCCGTGGCTAGTAATTGGGATTGAATAGTTGTGCAATTACAGGGCCTAATGGCAGGCACAGATGAAGCATAAGCAGAGTTGGGGCGTCAGGTTCTTCAACACACTGGCTCTACAGATGCACACTAGGTTCCTGGGAGGGACATGACCCTACAGACACAGGCTAGACACCGTCATTAAAGAGTACATGAGCGGTTTAGACAAGAGATCCTAGGATTATGCATTGGGATTAACCCCTGGTTATCAAATAAAGAATTTAAAACCAAAATGTTGGACCCTAATGGGCGTTGTAAATGCAGGCTGGGTACAAAAGGGGATACCGTGCACTTGTTGCTGGATTGTATAAATATCTTAGATCAGCGTAAACTTTGGCTGCGCCCGATATTTGTAAAATATGATATAAGAACTAGGGGACAAGGAATTGAGCTGATCACAGAATTACCAAGTATTGACATTGCAATTGCCCATGGGAAATTCATAAAAGTAGTACAGAGTTTTATAATAAGTCAGAAATAGATTTTAGAGTTTTTAAACTGAACCTTGTCTAGAGATAGCCGGTTTTAGTAATTTTATGATAAGAATCAAATGGAGGAATCAATTGCATGAGCACCCAGCGTTAAATGTCATATGTCTTGGGGAAGATCTTTTTATTATCAAAGGAATACGATTTTAACTATAAATCTGCATGAGTGATTGTTGGGAAATATTTTAACTCAATTAATTGTAATGTATTTGTTTAAAGATTACGATCTAAATAAACATACTTTTTGACTTTGACTTTTACATGAGCGGCTGCTGCAGACAGGGCTCTCACTAGACACTACTACAGGTCACCGGCAATACCCCTACCCCTGATTAAGTTGCTTTGTCCCCATTTTATTGTAACCTGCTCCCACAGTGTGTACGAGTGGATTCTAATAGGCACGCTAGAGACTGCAATATCTCATTGAAATGCATATTATCCCTGTAACAATACTTGATAAGTTATAATCTAAACTGCCTAAGTTACAGGATACTACTGTATCACCTTACTCTGTATCAGGGGCTGTGATAGCATAATAGTTTAATGATAAATGGTGTCACTCCGCTATTGCTCATGTTCGTACTGTTTATGCACAAAATGTCAATAAAAAAGATTTAAACAAAAATAGCAATTAAATAATTTTCGAATGAACTTTGTCAGCTTTTCATTGCAATACAAAATAACTATTTCGTACTCAAAAGCGCACTCACTCATCACACGTTTAATGTTTATCTCGTTCATGCATTGGGCAGAGAAAGCAATACAATTGGTGCAGCAGCTTTTTTAAAATGCTTTGGTCCGGACCTGAACATGAGCTTAATCTTAAAATGCATGTCTAATTGCTTTGTTTTATTTAAACCCTGGGACATTCTGACCCCAAAATGGTCGTCCTAACTTCTAATACCATCCTGGCTCCTTCTTTAACCCAATCTCCTTGTTACCATGGCTTATGGTGTCCCGACTACTGCTCCGTCCCCCATCCTAGTCACGGCTCCAGTGCTACTCAGAGAGTCCAGCTCATGCTCTAACCCATGTTCCTTGTAATTATAGCTACTGGCAATTGTGGCCTCTGCTCTGGCCCACCCATCTACTGAATGCTTCACTGATGGATTAAACCCAGATCAGTTGACTGGGGGTGAGTGCTTGCAATGTTCAACACTCCATCTATCATCCCCTTTGGTTTTGCTAAGTTTGCCCTAAGTTGGCAGGGTATGCCCAGACATGGGTCCCTTGCTCACTTTGCCAGTGGATTCAAGATAGCTTGGCTGATGAGGGTTATGAACCTGAAACCAGTCCCAGGATGCTTGTTTCCGGTCCAGGGAAGACATGGTTTGGCAGTTCGGGCTGGACTGTTCCCATGAGGCACAAGGTCAGACTGATTTGCATATGGCCGTGCCTGAACTGGGGTGGCGGAGTGAGCTAAAGAATGATGATGGATTAAACCCTGATCAGTTGACTCGGGTCAGTGCTTTCAATGTTTAACACTCCGTCTATCTTCCCCTTTGGTTTTGCTAAGTTCGCTCTTAGTTGGCAGGGTATGCCCAGACGTGGGTCCCTTGCTCACTTTGCCACTGAATGCTTCACTGTTCCTCACAGTGATCTCGGCGTCTGCTCTGTCCCTCCGTACCTGGCAGCCACTCTGACATGCTTACCTGACCACTGATTTCTTTTCAATATAGAGACCCCGACAGCACCACAACCATTACCATCGCCATTAGTAGCATCACCATAACTACCACCACCGTTACCACTATTACCATTACCATTACCACTACTATCACCACTACGACAATGTTTTTGTATGGTTTGTATATAAAATAGACAGACTTATTGGCTTGACCAATTCTTGTTCTGTTAGGGTATTATTTTTAAAACACCTATGATTCATCACTTCCATTGAAGTCTGCTATAGATGTCAAATCTCCCTAAGAAACGGTCAGCACATATGGCTCATTAAATATTTGTGATTTTTTTTCAGGCAAGCCAACAACCTTCTGTGAAACAATGGGAAAAGCAGAAATTTGGCTGATCAGAACATATTGGGATTTTGAATATCCTCGCCCACTCCTACCTAACTTTGAGTTTGTGGGAGGACTTCACTGCCAGCCAGCAAAGCCCCTACCTGAGGTAATGTAGTTACAGTGATTCATTCATCTGTTTGGCTAGTGGTAACCAGTGTATGATTTGTTAGCTAAGTTCAGTGGCAACTGATGACATTTTAAAGTGGTGGGGCATAAAAGCCTGTCCCAAAGTTAAAGGACCAAGCCAGACTGTTTAAGGGGTTGGAGGATCGGTGGGTTCTCCCCAATAAAAGTCAGAAATATAAAGGGTAAAGTGAGTGTAGTTAAACATTATAGTGTTAAAAGCCTACTTTTGAGCAGCAGCAAATATGGTCTGAAGTGCAGTATGATACATATTGATACTCAGTCACTCTTTACATCTGTCTTTGTTTGCCCCTAGCCTAAATGTGCACTGTGCATTATTTACCTTGCCATCAACAATGTCTGCTCCATGTCATTGTCCGACCCATCACTTTTTTGTCACTATCCAATAAAAGCACCCTCTCACAGTTAATTCCTCCTAGGTTTGCAACATGTAATTTGTTGACCCATACCTGTGTATCCCCCCTGTCGCTGCTTGCAAGGTTCCACCCTGTCCTTTTTCGCACCATGTCACTGTGCATCCCTTCACTCTTCGCCGTGTCCTTCTGTGCCACTGTAATATCCATGCAAGCCAGAACAGGCTCAGCAGGGCTACACAACAGAATACCTATTCGGCTCGTTGCATGTATAGCTCTCCACATCTCATCTCCTCACAAAACTGATTGCAGCTGTCAAACTCCCAACCCTACCTTCCAATTCGACATTCTACACACGTCAGTCATTCCATAATAGAATGACAATACATCGGTACATCATTACATTTCTCCCCTCCCCCTTTTTGTTAAAAAAGAATAACAAAAAAAGAGGAAAGAAGAAAAAGGCAATATTTTTCTCACCAACATTAACAGTGTTCATATTGTTCTTAGCAAACATTAACAGTGTTCATTTAAACAATGTGGTTTCCTTGACGATTTTCTAACCAGAATATCATGCTCTAAATGATTATCCGTTTGTGTGTTTTCGTGTTCATTAGCTCTGACTTCAAACCTTTTGAAGAAAATGTTGTTCCTTTTTTTGCTATTCTTTCATCTCGTGCTGTGACTGCTGCTGCATGAACTTTTGTTGATTCCAAAGAAAAAGGGTGAAATCTACTTTGTGATTTCCTTATCTGCTGTTGTTTGACCAAAACCAAATTTCCCTCATGATAATCCTGCTGTAGAAAACTGCCCTCCTTTTGCAGGTATTTTTTTTAATGACAGGTATCTTAGCATTTTTGTTAATTCAGTCTTACAATACAAATTTCGGCCCATGTGCATTAATAACCTATTCAATATCACTATTCTGTATACAGAGGGGAAGAAGGAGAACAAAAGAAGGCTAAAAGAGATCGTACTTTGCTTCCACGTTCAATTCCTAATCAACACTTCATAGACAAGCCCATTCCTTATAAACTATAAACATGCTTCTGGTGCAATAATGGTCTATGTGGGGAGCTCGTCGTGTTTGCTAATATTATCTCATGTATAGCCTTTTTAGTGTATTATAAACAGAGTGGACCAAAGCAACTACTTCTTCATGGGGTCAACACTCACTTCATTCGTCAATTGCTTATTTTATTCACAGGTCGAGCTTCATACCTGCATCGAGGGAACCGGGGATGGGGGGGGGGGGTCCCATGCAGATATCCGTGCTGCTCATGTATTAGATCTCTCTGTATTGCATGTTTCTTATGGTCTATTCGGTTGGCGTCCGGTTGGTGTTAGTCCCTTCTTCTACTTCAGGCAGGGGGTCCCTAGAGGGACTCTGTCCAACTGAGAAAGAATGGATGGCTCTTTCTCCTCCTGAAGCACCAAAAGATATATGAACAGCGAAGGAACAATTTCATATACTCCCCATTAGACAACTTTGGTTGAGTGTGCCTGCTAAACCCAGCCATTGCCTTCATTGTTTATCATAGGAAGAGAGGTGTGCCCACCTTTGCCGGGCCCCACCCCTCAGGTGGGGGAAGCGAGGTGAAGCACAACTTGCAGTCCCTACCATCTCACAGATGGGGGGACACCACCAACCAGAGTGAGGTCTATGTCTCCCTACCACTGGAGGTTGGCATAACAGGGGGTGTACCCACCAAAAGGAAGGGGTCCATTGGCCCGACCTGTAACACCCCTGTATTTAGTATTTAAGGACAACCCCAAACCTTGCCTCCTGAGACCAGAGCTGAAAACAAGAAGAGAAGAAGAGGAACTGAACAGCCATGCGGAGAGTAAAAGAGGACAACTACTGACTTGGGCCCATCCCTACCGGCCTATCCCAACCTCAGACTCCCCCAACAGAACCTTAGTGTGTCCTGCAGCCAGCAGTCCTCGAAAACCCGGAGAACCTGTCCTACCTTCAAATCCCACAAGGACTTTTGTCTCCCGTGAGCATCAGACTTGCTCAAAACAAACCGACTCTGACTGCGGCCGACCCCGTGAGTCACCTCCACTCAGCTCCTGGCAACCTGAGCCCGAGTGAATCAACCTTTCAAGGAGGTCCTACCAGCAATCCAAGCCTGGATCATCGTAACCCCCAACAAGCAAGATCCTAAGAAACCAGCTTGCAGTCATCAACTGAGGATCCCCCTCAACCGTTTCCGAAGGTGAACACCCCCGACCGACTCCATGTCGAAGTGGTCTAAAAGAACCAACTGTGACTGTACGAGCGACTCCATCATCAACGAAGCGGACCTGAAGCAGAAACTCCCAAAGGCCCCATTTTCCTACAGCTGCTGACCGATTCAGAGGGATCCTTGGCCAAAACCTGCAACCACAGCCAAGACCACATCCAACACCTGTCAGCCCCTGTGCCGCTAGCGGTGTAGTTCTTGTGTGGGTCTTTTGGCCTCCATGCTGTCCCTGATCCCAGGAGTCCTTGCTTACCCAACTTGGTGACCTGCTTGCTGCAGTCCCCCACTCCCACTCTCACAACCGTTCTAGCCCGTTGGCTAATGTAAGGACCTGGCACTGTACACCTAGATGCCTCGGTGCCACAGGTGGTGCGACTCGAGTGCCTCTTACACTGAATCCTACACACTGACCCGTTAACCCAGTTCTGCTTTCAGAGTACTAAATGTGGCTTGTGAATACATTATAAAATTGGAACAAATTTGCCGTAGTATTGACTCTATTTTTTCTTCCCTCAAGAAATGCACCAGCCTGGTATCTAGTAATACCTGTCTGTGTAAGAAAAGTAATTACAGAGTAATCGACTGTAAATCGATTCACTGCATTTGAATGGTAGTTTAACTGCATATGTGTTGCGAAGTATTGCTATACTTTCCTGTACGAGGCCTGGCTTGGTTCTAGAAAATAAAATGTAACTAAATAATATTTGTATACAAACCAATTGGTCTGAGTTCAGTACTTAAGTGTGTGGACTCATTCCTTGCCTGAGTGTGTACAATACATGCTTAGCACTACCCTCAGATAAGGCCTTACTGCTTGACCACACTACCACAAATATAGAGTAAGGTACTATCTACTTAAACCTCTGCCTACATATGGGGATCCACTGGACTCTGTCTATTCTATACCTCACTCTGGTGTAGTATATACAGAGCCAGCTTCCTAAACGTTCTCCTGAGTATTTTTCTTGTAATCTGCATAATATGTCATCCTTTCTTTGACCTCTTGATCTTTTTTCACAATTTTAGCATGGTCTTTTGGTGGACTTGTCGGAAGATGCGGTAAGCGAGTTTGCTGAGACTGACCCAACATTAATTCAGAGGGACATTTCCCTGTAGAACCAGGAGAGGTATTTCGCTAATCAAGGCAAGAGTTGACATAGAGCCTAATATATATAGATCTGAGTAAGCTCTGCTATTTGAGTAGTTTTTTTAAATAGAGCCACGAGTCTCTCCACCATTCCATTTGCTTGAGGCCACACTGGGGTTATTTTCCTGTGCATTATTCGCAAATAAGTCATAAACTTTTTTAATTCATTTCCACTGAATGGTGGTCCATTATCCGTTTTCAACACATCCTGTATTCCCCTAGAAGAGAAACTAGAACAGCAGGAACAACTGAAGCTGAAGTCAATGATATTAATGTTGCAGTTGGAAATCGAGAATACTCATTAATTATCACCTGTAAATAATGTCTAGAATCCAAAGGTCCATAAATATCCGCTTCTACATTACACCACACCACATCGGGCACTTTAGACATGCACAAATCTTCCACATTTCTTTCTTTGGCAGTACATTGACATAGATGACACTGTCGAACAATTTCTCCTACTTGACTATCTAATCTGGGAGACCCCATTTTTTCTTGCAAAATATTATTTGTTGCTGATGCACCTCTGAGACTTCTTGAGCTCAATCAATTACATGCCTTTGTGAACTCAAAGGAATGACTACCATATTTCCTCTCAGACGAATCCCAGATGAAGTTACAGATAATTCAGAGTGAATATTCTTGAATGCAGAAATGTCACTTCTTACATTAGATTGAAATTGAGTTGAATAGTGTCCTCCCCAGCCCAAGAGCTCACCAATGACTGCGCCCCATACGGAGTTTAGTATAACACATCTTTACTGTTCTGCTTTAACCGCAAAATCAACATTCCAAACCTTCATTCACTTCACTGCGCTCTAATGCTTACTTCACAGTTCTATGGAGTCCATCAGGGGCCGCAAGGGTTCCGTCATTACAAACTCATACAACACTACATCTCGCTCTCTGTTCAATAAAAAATAAAAATAAAATACAAATATATAAACAATCATAGTTCTTCAGTGAATCTTCATGGCACTTTGATTACATGTCCCGACCTTGTCTTCAGAAACTGGATACAGGCAGTAGAAGTGTCCATGACTGACATTAGTGATGTAGAAACAGCAGCAGTCAAGGGGTCTTCACTTGCCTTTCCAGACCCTGTCTCTACATTGACATCAATGCCTGATGAGTGATGCCTGACGAGTGATGAGCCATATGTCAGAAATGTACGGAATCTCATGTCATGGACTTCCAAGGTCTTTGGGTAGACCTCCAGAGCCCGGCCAGGGGCTATTTTGAGCTTTCAGAGGTGAGGGGGTGCAATCAGTGCCCCCCTCCAGTGTGCTTTAGACCCCTGCATATCCTGGTTGGTGCACTGGGGTCCTACCAGCGACGATAACTCCAGAGACAAGGGGAAAGCCCGCTGTGACGCTTCCTCCGGCCCTCTTGCCAAGAGCCGCAGGAGAGGCCAACGTCCTGCTGTAGGCCCGGTACTTGTGACAGATCTGGTGGCCAGGGTACGGGGTGCTGCTGGGGTGCTCCTTATGTCCCAACACCCCTGCACCTGACTGCGCACCTCATTGGGAGCCCTAGAGGACCAGAGCCAGTTTGAAGACCGCCCTTTGTGGAGGGCCGCGTGGAGCCCTGCGCCGAGAGCCTGCCGGCGAGACGTGGAGCTGCCTGACCGCTCATCGGCCCACGTGGGGGGCCCATGGGTGAGGTGGACTGCTTGAGGGAACTTGCGGCAAGGAGTGACTATGGGACCCGGGGGTGGAGGTGCAGCCCCCGGGGGGTAGAGCAACATGGACCTATCGCTGCATCCTACGCCAGCGCACTCCGGGACCCGGAAACACACAGACACCCGGAATACTACGTCGTTTCTCTCCCCCCCCCCTGGACTGTGTGGATTGAGTGGGGGGAGATAGGATACTTGCGCCACAGCGACCATATCGACACTGGGGCCCTGCATGGCCTGTGCCACCTGCCTGAGCCTGGAGTAACGAAGAGCTCGGGCCTGCTCAGTGGCTGCTTTGCAGTGCTCTCCTTTGGGCCGATAGCGAGTGACACCACCTTTACCATCCTGACTCGAAGCACAGATTCTGGGGAATAAATACTTTGCCCATGTTGTTTCACGGCCCTCCAGGGTGCCCCTGGGGCCTGCACCACACTACAACCGGGAGGCCCAACTTTAGAAACCCCAATCCAGAGACTGGCAACGCTTTACAGGGCCCTGAGCATTATTGTCACTGGGTGCTAGAAACTGCCTCTTTCATCTTCCCCACTGGTTTAAGTGTGCTGCCCGGGGGGCAGACGAGATGATTGCGCATGGGGGCCCCACCGCAGCTGAGGGGTGTTGATTGATCTCGGCGCTCCTGTCTGGGCAAGGAGTGACAAAGGACCTGGGCCCATGTACTGACTGACCCCCTGCTGCCACCCTGAGCATTGCCAAGCGAGCCGTCACCTGCCTTGATACCGCAGCTCCCTCCTTCTTGGCTCCTTCCTTAGGGCTTTGCCTGATTGCCCAGGAGAGAGCGGGTCGGATATCTTGCATGACCAGAGCTGTGCTGCACCTGGGAGCCTCCACACAACCCTGCCTGAGCCCTGGGTATTGAAGGGCTTGGGCCTTCACACACACAGCTTCCCGGCAACCCCACTGGCTACAGCACATCCTTAGGGCCTGAACCACGCAGCAACCGGGATGCCCAGCTCCAGAAACATCACCTCGCAGACTAACAGCACTCTACTGGGCCCTGGGCATTGTCGTGGCTGGGCGCTTGTAACTGCCTTTCTCCTTCTCCCCCCTGGATTGAGTGTGCCGGTCAGGGGGCAGATGAGATGTCTGCACGTAGGAAACCCCGCTGCCGTTAGGGGGTTTTGATTGCTCTCTGTGCTTCTGCCTGGGCCTGGAGTGTTGATGGGCCTGGGCCCCTATACTGACTGACCCCTCGCACCCCCACTGAGCATCACCAAGTTAGCCGTTGCCTGCCTTGACACCTCGGCTCCCTCCTTATCTTCTCCCTCCTAAGGGCTTTGCCAGACCACCTGGGAGAAGACGCGGTCAGCCATCTTACACGACCAGAGTTGTGCTGCTACTGGGGCCCTGTTAGCACCCTCGCCTGAGCACGGAGTATTGAAGAGCTTGGGCCTTCACGCAAGCAGCTTCCCGGTCTGTACACCCGCCTGAGCCCGGAGTATCGAGGGGCTTGTGCCTGACCGCGGGCCACCCTTTGGAAATCACTTCAGATCATGCGGCGGGGGCGCCACCCCAACGTCTGGGATCGCCCTCCCGAGGGCCCCCTGACAGCAGAGTACGCCATCGGTGGCGGTGGAGTCCCTGTGCTGGACGCTGGCGAGGACTCCTGCGGGCTGGGCATGTTCCCTGCTCACGTCATGCCCCGAAACAAATCGGGGAAAGCAGCTGTACAGCCAGCACCCATGAACACATCAGTGGCAGATCTGTGGGCCAAAATTACTCCGGCGACTACACAAGAGGATTCCACGATGGCCACCAAGCCAGAGACCGCTGACACCAGCCCCATCACCCAGGCCTTTATATCCAATTTATTCCAGGAGATAAAATCCGAAATCAGCTCTCTCAAACTGGAGGTCAAAACCTACTTTACGGACATTCAGCGTTATGTTACTGAAATCGGCACAAGAGTGAAAGACCTCGAACGCACCCTCACCATCTCCATCGACCGCAAGTGAAAGTCCCACCTGGTGGAAAATAAACCTGCTCACAACATCAAATCGCTGGAGCGACAAAGCTATAAGGCACCTTCTACTCAGACACGGAAGCAGCTCCCCTCGTGTCAGGATCAGTTCAATGACCACGCAAATCAAGGGCAGAGTAGTTGAGTTAAAGAACAATCAATTAAAACAAATCAGAAGTTTAAAACGATTTAACAGAAGTTCAGTGTATCCTGCATCAAGACTTTTCGTGAAAAGCTGTTTGAAATGTATTCAGAACTCTCATCAAGGAAATGGTGTCCAGAGCGGACATTTCAGTGATTCTGGTTCGCGGTCTAGTGTTTTAGATCACACGAGCCACACCAGGTGCAAGGTGCGCGTTCCAAGTGGGAACTGCGCACTTCAACTGTAGCCCTTCGTGTGGAAGGTTCTTGTTTCCTCACACGCTAGGGTTTTTTGTTGTTTTTTGACGTTTGAAGGTCAGCGGAGCTCAGCAATTCAATATTCGACAACTCATGCGCTACGTGGGATCTTGAAGTATCCGGATAAGGTCGTCTACGCTTTCCCAGTTGAAGCCTCTTCAGAACTGCACCGAGGTTTGACTAGAGAAGCATACTTTATGCTGAGCAGATATTTTGTTGCATATGACTATTCTTTGTGGATTGTTACGCCTGAGTTAAGTCCATACGTCGGAAAGACGTTTATATTTTGAGTTCTACAAGTTTAGATAGGAAAGTCTTATTCCTAGAAGTTCCATTTCAACTGCAGAGTTTATTCACACGCTACCTATGTGGCACCAGATGAAAACAGGTCATATTAATCAATATTAGAGTGTAATTAATAAGAGGTCAGGTAATAACCATGTATTTCTTTATACAGTGAAAACGATATATACTCACATAAGAAATATCAATAAGAGAGAAGCAACAGCCTAAGGTTTACTGGGTAAGAAAGACTAAAGTTTAGTATTAGAGGTTTCATAATAGTCTGAGTGGTAGGTTGTATATCTCTTGATTATGTCTCCCATGCAGGTTATACCAGTGACCGAATTCCATTGACCTAGTGAAGAAACTAGCGGTGAAAACCAGGCTGTTTCTCTCTTTTCTTCCACTTCCCCTTTCCCCGCTACTTCAGGCGCACCCCATAATTTCAGATTCTGGGAGGCGTTTGGGGCGGTGAGGCATTGCGACCATCATCGTCTCCTGTGGACTACTGGGACCTTGACACCTCGCTCCGGGGCCAACTTCAAGCTCTCCGAGTCAACAAGGCGGAACACTTCCTCTTAGCCTAAGAACAGCAATTCTATGGTGAAGGTAACAAGGTGGGTTCCATGCTAGTGCGTCGTCTTCGTCTCCAGGTGTACCGTGGCCATATTTCCAAGATTGCTCTGCCAGGGCGGGAGTGGCAACCTCAGTACAAGCTAAACAGCAGGAATTTGGTGCATTCTTTTCTACTCTCTATGGCCAGTGCAATACGTGTGTGGACCATATAGACCCTTTCCTGGCCTCCTGCCCTTAGTTGCCACTCGACCCCGTTTTTACGCAACAACTGGAAGAACCCATCACGGCTGAGAAGCTCCAAAAAGTGTTACAAAGCGTTCCTATTGGGAAATCTCCAGGCCCTGATGGCCTTACATTACCCTTTTACCATCTCTTTCTTCCGGAGCTTCAGGTCCCATTGTTGCGTCTTTTTAATTCCTTTGCAGACACAATGTCTGTCACGTCGATGATGGGCGGAGCCGAGATAACGCTTATCCCCAAGCTGGGGAAAGATTCAATTTTATGCGCATCATACATCCTATTTCATTGTTAAATGTAGATGTTAAATTTTATACAAAAATCCTGGCCCAACGTCTAGCCCCCCCATCTCCCTGGCCTAATAAAGTTCGACCAGGTGGGCTTTATCCAGTACCGCCAAGGAGCAGATAATCTTCGTTGTGTGGCCCACTTAGTGGAAAAAGTCAGACTCTGTAATATACCGGCTTTCCTTCTCTCTCTTGACACCGAGAAGGGTTTCGACCTTGTCGACTGGTCCTTTCTCCAGGCGGTTCTGCAGCCCAGGTCTGGGCCCAGTCATGATGGCGCAAATTATGGCCCCGAATTGGGCACCATCGGAGCGCATTTGAGTCAACGGTCGTCTCACCCCACCCCTCTCCATTCACCGGGGCACACGTCAGGGGTGTCCATTATCGCCTCTACTTTTTTCTCTTGCTGTGGAGCCCCTGGCAATAGCCATGTGCCAATCGGCAGAAATTAGGGGCATCCTACTCGGGGGGTTTGAACATAAGATCACCCTCTTCGACGATGATCTCCTCTTGACACTTACAGACCCTGTGTGCTCTCTCCCGGCGCTACTTGATGTACTCTCCCACTATGAGTTGATCGCAGGACTCAAAATTAATCTTGCCAAGTCACAGGTGCTTAACGTTACCCTTCCCCCGGCAGGTGGAGGACCTGGGGGATGCTATCACCTTCCAATGGGCCCCACTCTCCATCCGCTATCTAGGTATCAATGTTATGGCTCCACTAGACTTGTGCACGCAGGCGCATTGGCCGTCTTGTAGAAACTCCATACGGGATGAACTACGCCGTTGGAAATCGCTCCCAATTTCCTGGATGGACCGCCTCAATGCGGTTCAGATGTCAATCCTTCCTAAGGTACTCTACCTCTTTCAGGCGCTCCCAACACCCATTCCCCAAAGGGACATCCTGAGGCTTCAGTGGGAGGTTACTGCCTTCATCGGGGGGGGGGCGTTAAGGGGGGGACCGCGTTTTTCCACAAAGGTCCTAATGCTGCCTATTGACCGGGGAGGGTTGACTTGTCCCGACTTTCTTTTCTAATACTGGGCATTGCACTTGCACTATATTTTGGAATGGGCAGTTCGCGAAAGCAAAAAGCACTGGTTCCACATGAACATGGCCGTGGCCTGTTGCCTGCTGTGCGATTTAGCCTGGCTGCTGAGAGATATTAAACATCGTAGCACTTACATTTCCACCCTGACAAGGACTGTTTTGGAGATCTGGGACAGAATAGCGGTGACCCGAGGCCTTACCTCCTTCCCCTCTCCTAACACACCCCTGGCGCTTAATCCAGAGTTTCCACCGGCTCTGCATCCCTCCTCCTTTACTGCTGGGCAGCTGGTGAGTGCCGTATCATAGCACAACTATTAAAAGGGGGGATTTTCAAACCCTTTGAGCAATGCAGTAAGGATTTTAATCTCCATAAAATAGCACGTTTTGAATACTTTCAAATTTGCCACTGGCTCCACACCCCTTCCTACACAGAGGGTGCCACACGCCATCTCACTCCTTTTGAGACCTTAGTCTGATCTTTTGATGGAACCCGAGGGCTGATTTCCAAGACATACAAGGTACTTCAACATTCACATGCAGTGCCGCTTCACACCTACCAACACCGCTAGCAGTTGGACCTCGAGGACAATATTCTCCCTGACCAGTGGGAGCAGGTATGGCGGGATATTCCGCACATTTTTAAAAGTATTGCACAGCAGGAGACGGCGTCTACAATCATGACTCATTGGTACTACACCCCCTCTTAGACTCCAACAGATGCTCCCCGGCTTTGCTTAACTCTGCTGCTGCTGTCAGGTTGCCCAGGGCTCCTTCATGCACATATGGTGGTCCTGTCCACTCATCAAAGTCTTTTGTTAAGAGGTTCTAAGTCACATTAGGGAGGCGGTGGGGTTTCCTATACCGAGTGACCTGGGGATAGCAATTTTAGGAATCCATCCGAGATCCCTCAAAGCCATGACACACTCAGACTGACGCTTGATCTTCCATATACTTACTGCTACAAAACAGGTTATGCAAAAACAACAGTTGATGGACAGAATGCAGAACAATGTCATACATACGCCCCAGTACAGAGATCTGGGCCTAAATCCATCGTTTTTTTGCTCACCAAGCCACCCCAGTTCAGACATGGCCATATGCAAATCAGCCTTGACCCTGTGTCTCATGGGAACAGTCCGGCCCGAACTGCCAAGCCATGTCCTCCCTGGACCGGAATCAAGCATCCTAGGACCAGTTTCTGGCTATCATCTGTCATCAGCCAGGATAGCTTGACTCCAGTAGCGTGGAGAGCACAGGACTCACAGAGGAGCATACCCGTCTCACCGATCTCTGGAAGAAGGCCTTTCCCCCCCCCCCCCACCACCCCCCCGGTGGCTCACTCGACTATGGCACGTCATGTCGATGGAGCTCCTCTCTCGTAGACTTACCCACACTGATGCTACATTTGATCGCACTCTGCAGCCTCTAGTCTCACACCTCTCTTAGCTGGAAAATGCCCGATCTGTTCCCCTTTCGCTTGAGAGCCCTCCAACTCTTCGCCGACCCCTTACTCCCAAGGGCAGAACCCTGTGAGGACGAGACGGGGTAATTGAGGGAAGAGACCCGAACCCTTCCTGCGATATGTCTGGACATGGTCCTAAGCCCAGGGCATTTTCCCACCCTGCCCGGGAGCTTCCCTGCACAAAGGAGACGCCGCATCATTCTCTCTCTCCTCCTTTTTTTTTCTCTCTTTTCCTTTCTCATTTTTCCCCCTCTACATCTTTGACTGGTGGGGCTCTGCCCTCTATTCTCCTACCCCTTTTGTTTTGCAAGCCAGTAGATTTGGGGTTCTCCACCCGACCATTAGTTGCGGCACTATTTGATACCTGTATAAGCTGCTGACCCTTGGTACGACGAACACAGCCGGTCTGTGCCACACCTGGGCAAACCTTAATGAAGGGCTATATTATATTAGGGCTTACAGTGTTAGCCGCAGACTGCAATATCCTTACTGAGGTACCGATTGTTGTTCTTTGGGGACCTTTACAAGCTTAGTATACTAGCTCCCTTGGGGCTCCTACTGTTTAGTGACTGTTAATACTATGCATTCCCTACCACCTGTGGCCCTCTTGGAGATGCGACTGTGCTAGTCCAACTAGTTTAGCCACAGGTATTAAGGTGACACCGTCTGCTTGATCCGTACTGTTGCTACAGAACTGGGTGGGTATCACTAGCCTAACTTTTGTAATGTCAACTGCAACCGGCCTCTGGCCCTGTACCCAATGGCATGTACTGTGCACCATCCCTTACAGCCACATTACTCTAAACCAACGATGTATACATTGTAATTTGCCTGCTATGTGCTGCTTCTTATTGCTTACTGCCAGGTGATTGTTGATGTTCATTCTCTTTGTTGTGCATAAATTCAATAAAAGAGATTTAGCCCTTTCAGTGCTCATGACTGAATGGTTCCGTCATGAGCACAAGTTCTAGTGTGCTCATGACGGAACATTCTATCATGAGCACATGCTCAGGAAATCCCTCTGCTGCAGACAGCAGAGGGGTTTCCCTTTTTTTGCCTGGGGAGGTGGGGAGCTTCCCCAACCTCCCCCAGCCTATTTTTGCATTTCATTGAAATGACGATCGTGCGCCTGGCACGCTATCGTCATTACAAAGAAATCGAAACTGAAACTTAGTTTTAGTTTCTCAGTTTCGGTGTTAGTGGGGCCGAGCACCGAAAAAGATGGGAGAGGTATCATTGGAAAGGGGAGAATCTAGTGGATCCCTGCTTGAGTATCACCCCAGGAGGGTGATCTCCAAGCAGGGATCCACCCACTAGCACCAGGGAGGGAGGGAAGATCGGCCCCTTGGGCAAGGGTCTTTGCTCCCCCCATTTTCTTTGGGCAAAGCAGTCTTTCCCCGGGGGCAGAAAGGCCTCTAGGCACCGGGGATTTATTTTATTGACGTTGGGGTGGGGGCTGGCCAAAAAGGGCTTGGCAATGCCCCCAAACCCTCCCACATAAATGTCAGACTTTCTGCCCCTCCGGTGGGGCAGGAAGCCCACTAACACCGGGGGGCAGGAAGCCCACTAAAAACTAGGGATATTTTTTATTGACTTTGGGGTGGGGGCTGCCCAAAAAAGGCATGGCAATGCCCCCGCCCCCCCCCCCCCCCCGAAATGTCCATCTTTCTGCCCCCCCGGGGAGCAGAAACCCCACTAAAAACCAGGGATTTTTTTTATTGACGTTAGGGTTGGGCTGCTCAAAAAGGGCATGCCAATGCTTCCCCACCAGAGAAATGTCAGTTGTTCTATCCCCCCAGGGGGAAGACAGGGGCAGTAGCCCCCAATCTGCCCCCCCGGGGGGGCAGAAAGCCTACTAGAAACCAGGGATTTTTTTTATATAATGTAGGGGTCGGGCTGCGCAGAATGGGCATAATAATGCATTTACCGCAAAAACAATTACCACAGTCTTTCTGCCCCTTCCCGGAGGCATATTGTGGCAATAGCCCCTTATCTGCCCCCCGGTGGGGCAGAAAGGCCACACTAGGCATAAGGAATTTTTCATTTCAATTCAGGGGTGAGGTCAGCCCAGAAGGGGCATGCCAATGCCCACATCTTCCCCCCAAAAAATCACAGTCTTTCTGCCCCCCCCCCCCGGGGAGGGTGAGGGCAGTGGCCACTGATCTGCCCCCGGAGGGGCAAAAAGCCCAATAGGTACCAGCGATTACGCTGGCTTTTTTTGATCAGTGGGGGTGCAGGCTGCCCAGAATGGGCATACCATTGGCCCCACCACCAAAAAACCAGCCACAGTCATTCTGCCCTCCTTGGGGGCCTATCGGGGCACCCCCCCCCCCCCCCCCTCCAATTTCCCCCCAGAGCGGCAGAAAGCCCACTAGGCACAGACTTGTATTTAGCAATGTGGCTACTTGTGGATTTTGGGCCCTAGCACAGCGGGCACATAGGGAAACCTAGCAAACCTGTACATTTTTTAAACCTAGACACCAATGTTAATCCAGGATGGGGTGACTTGTGTGCCTCACACCAGGTTCTGTTACCCAGAATCCCTTGCAAATCTCAGAATTTGTCAAAAAGCACACATTTTCCTCACATTTCTCTGTTGCAAAGTTTTGGAATCTGTGTGGATCCACATAATTCCACCCAAACCGCATTACCCAAAGTCTTCTGAGAAAAATGGTGCCTCAGATGTGTGGGTAGGCATTGTGCCCACGACAGGAAATGGCTCAAAACACAATGTGGACACACCACATTTTCATAGTGAAAACTGACCCTTTTTTTGCTAAGTGCCTAGCTGTCGATTTTGAACTCTAGCTCTGCCAGCACCTAGGGAAACCTAGCAAACCTCTACATTTTTGAAAACTAGACACAGGGGAATCCAGGATGGGGTGACTAGTCTGGCTCTGATCAGGTTCTGTTACCCAGAATCCCTTGCAAACCTTAAAATTTGTTAAACAAAACAACACATTTTTCTCACATTTCTCTGGTGGAAAGTTCTGCAATCTGCGTGGATCCACATAATTCCATACAACTTGCATTTCCCAAAGTCTTCCAAGAAAAATGGTACCTCACATGTGTGGGTAGGTCTAGTGGCCACGACAGGAATTGGCCCAAAACGCGACTTGGACACACCACATTTTACAGTGAAAACTGACACTATTTTGCAAAGTGCCTAGCTGTAGATTTTGAACCCTAGCTCTGCTGGCCCCTAGGGAAACCTAGCACACCTATACATTATTTAAACCTAGACACCCAGGGTAATCCAGGATGGGGTGACTTGTCTGGCTTTCACCAGGTTCTGGTACCCAGAATCCCTTGCAAACCTCAAAATTTGTAAAAAAAAAAAACAACACATTTTCCTCACATTTCTGTGGTGGAAAGTTCTGGAATCTGTGTGGATCCACAAAATTCCACCAAGGCCGCATTCCCCTAAGTCTTCCGAGAAAAATGGTACCTCTCTTGTGTGGGTGGGTCAAGTACCCGCGACAGGCAATGGCCCAAAACCTATTGAGGCAACATCAAAATTACCTATCACAAAAAAACCTGGATTTTGCAAGGGGGGTTCCATGAGTTTATGGCCCCGGGCTCGGCGGCCATCTAGGGAAACATACCAAACCCACATATTTTGAACCCTAGACACCTTGGGAGTCCAGAAAGGTATGGCTTGCATGGATCCCCCAACATTTCCCTACCGTGAATCCCCAACAAACCACAAATTTAGATGAGAAAATCACTTTTTTCCCAAATTTCGGTGTGGGAAAGTTTTGGAATGTGCATGGATCCACAAATTTCCTACCACCCAGCATTCCTCCAGGTCTCCCGATAAAAATGGTACCTCACTCGCATGAGTGGGTCAAGTACCTGCGACAGGCAAGGGCCTAAAACAGATTGAGGCGACATAAAAATTACCTATCACAAAACAACCTGGTTTTGCAAGGGGGTCACCTGAGTTTTTAGCCCCAGGCTCGGCTGCCACCTACGGAAACCTACCAAACCTACACATTTCTGAAAACTACACACCTGGGGGAGTCTAGCAAGGTATGGCTACTGTGGGCCCCCCTACATTTCACTACCCAAAATCTATTTTTTCCCACATTTCTTTTTGGGAAAGATGTAGGTTCACTGGGCTGACCCAAATTTCCTACCACCCAGCGTTTCCCCAGGTCTCCTGATAAAAATGGTACCTCACTTGTGTGGGTAGGCATATTGGCTGCAACAAAAAAATGGCCCAAATCATACTGTAGAGACTTTAAAATTACCTATAACATAACTACCTGGTTTTGGGGGGTGTCACCTGGGGTTTTGGCCCCGGGCTCGCCGCCATCAAGGGAAACCTACCAAACCCACACATTTCTGAAAACTAGATACCCTGGGGACTAAATGTTTTTTTTTTTTTTGGGGGGACTAAATTTTATTTATTATGTTTTGGCTCTCAAAGAGGGCCACATAAACATATACAGACAAAGCAACACACTCATCAAAAGTACAAGAATTAAAAAAACAAAAACATAATATTCGAACCGTAGTAGCTACACTGCACTCCATCAGTCCAACGAGGCCGGGCAGACACAGTTTTCCAGCGAAATTAATAAATAGCTAAAAATCCTTTAAAAAAGTTAAAAACATAGGCACAAAACATTTCATTTGGTGGGCAATACAGTGCATGAAGAAAATCTTGTAAAGTGACAATGCTGAGGCGGAGACAGATTACTTTAAGCCATCGATTGCGCAAGTTACGTAACATAGGACAAATCAAAAGTACATGCATACAGTCCTGGTTATTCATTTTACATAAATTGCACAAAGGTGAACTTCCATGCCATTTGGACATCAACATGTTAAGAGGGATCAAGTCATACCGTAGTAAAAACCAAAACCTACGTATCCCATGTGGTAAGTTCCATAGGGCATATGGTTGAGGCTGTTTCAACCTATAGGAGGCTAAGAGCGGCTCCACATTCCTTTTATCTCCAACTGTTTTTTTGTCGGATAGAAAACAATACTCCCACGAAGCCTCCTTAAGGACCTGCTTTAACTGCGTGGGAGAGTAGGAGAAAAGAGCGCTTTCATCCAGTTTAAGGATTTTCACTGCCCTTCTAAAATTACTAACGAGTTTAGAGAACTCCTTAAAGTTGCCCAAAAGTTCATCTTTGAGTAAAACTCGCAGAGTTCCTTCTCTCACTCTGGCCAGACAGGCTACCCACCTTATTAGGGCGCACAGCCCCTGAACCCAGGCACTCCTGAGTCCAAAATCCAGCCTGCAGGCGGCCAGTGGACAGGCATTATTAAGAGTCGAGAGGGATCTTAGGAGTTTTCCCTCAGTCTTGTGGCAGAAGTCCCAATGTTTTATCTCTATTATTTCAATACCGTACAAGATGGTTGCGGGGATTTTAGCTCTAAATACTTCTAGAAGGCTAGAAAAATGTCTTTTCCCCGTTGCCAGGTATAGGGACTTTAGGCCATTGCCATGGGCAAGAGCTTTGCGAGAGCAGTGCTCTATATGGAGATTCTCGCTCATATTGGCCGAGAATATTTTCCCTAAAAAGGTATAACAAGTTACGACCTCCAATCTATGCCCTCCAATAGCCCAACCAAAATTTGTTGAACGGCATTTCTTCCTACCAGCAATACACATCACTTTACTTTTATTAATATTGATCTTCATATGATGCTCCCCGGCAAAGTCCTGAAGGGCCTGAAGCCGATTTGCCAAACCCATGGGAGTTAGGTCGAGTAACAACACATCGTCGGCGTACATCAGACAGGATATTGGCGCCCCTCCTATCAACGGCGCAATCCCCTCACTGTGAGACACAGCAGCAGGGAGATCAGTTGTATATAGGGAAAACAGAAGGGGTGCCAATAAGCAGCCTTGCTTGAGGCCATTCTGAGATGGTATTTTGGTCGAAAGCCCCCTTTCGCCCCCCATTAAGACCCTGCACCAGGTCTCAGTGTGCAGAGCCCGAACCAATTCCAGCAGGGGAGTAGGGACACCCAGCCTCGCCAGTTTTCTCCACAGCGTTCCACGATCTACTTTATCGAACGCTGTGGAGAAATCAATGAAGGCGGCGTATACAACACCCCCCCTCACCTGGACATATTTATCAGTAATCACCTGAAGGGCAGTCAGGTTATCCAGGGTGCCATGCTCCCTTCGGAAACCAGTCTGTTCCAACGGCAAAATGTTGCGCTCCTCGACCCAATCAGAAAGAGAACTGAGGAGACATTTTGCAAAGACCTTTCCGATGGAGTCGAGGAGCGCAATCAAGCGATAATTACTGGGGCTGTCCCTTGCCCCCTTTTTGAAAATAGGGACCAAAATGCTTCCTCTCCACGAAGCAGGAACACATTTGGAAAGATGGCATGCCCTAAACAGGGGGTACAAAATTTTGCTCCAACTTAAGGGGTCTTGTTTTAGGACCGTCATCGGAAGCTCATCCGGTCCCATGGCCCCAGAGGGTCGCATATTTTTTATAGCCGACTCGATTTCTTTCTCAGAGGGAAAGAAAACCGGGTCATCCGGGGCAGCATACACGGAGTTATCCACACCTGTGGTCCCATTCCCTGCATATAATTCTCGGATATGGGAGGACCATAGGTCTTCTGGTATAGATATGGGAGTAAGGGAGTGGCGTGTACCACATCCTTTCCCGATTATTGCCCAAAAATCTTTAATGTTGCCATGTGCAGCAGATTCCCTTAATTTAATCCATACTTCATCCTCCCTGTCCCTTTTAATTTTTAGCTTAAGTCTGCTTCTCTTTCTTTTTAACCTAGCGATATCTTTCCCACGTTCAAGTACCCTTTCAACGTACTGTGCACGTATTAGTTTGTTTAATTCCCTATTTAAATTACGCAGAGTCAGAGGAACTATCACTCCTTTTTTCCTAGGGGGGACAGTGTTTTTAGCATTCAATAAAATCTTTGACATAAATTCCTCAAAACAAACTATTTCATTACCATTCCACTCTTCTATTTCCCTGAGGGTATCGGCCAATAGGTCCTGCACCCCATTGATGGCAGCATTATTCCAGAAGCATCTTCCAGATGTGGAGTGGAAGGTAGCCTCCTTGCCATTTAGCGACCAGGACGCCGTATTCAGAGAGTTTAAAGAAACAGATAGTAACAATATACTATGGTCGCTCAGAGTCGTGGGAATGATCTTTCAGTCAAGAATCTGGGGAAACAGACCATAGCTGGCGATAGCGTAGTCCAAAATTGATGACCCAAAGGGGGATTTGTGGGTATAATTTGCGGGGACGTCAGATGGGAATCTTCCATTTAAGATAATACCATCCCCGATCGCTAGTTCTTTTAACAAGATCTTCCCCCTTTTATTTGTCCTTAAGTTTTCCGGGAAAAGTGTCTGGGGGATGCAATGTACTTCCTCCTTAGCTTTATCCCTGAAGAGTTTTAGACTAGCGTTTGAAATTTTACAATTCAAATCACCAATAAGCAAAATTACAGGAAAAGGAGGGGAATTTTTTATCTTTTCCATATACTGGAGAACCCGCTGCAATTTATCATTAAAACATTCCTCAGGCGGAATATACACATTAAAAATTACCATAGGGTATTTTTCATTGTCATGGAACAAATTTTCTAATGTTATTGTGTGGAAAAGTCTACTGGGATCAATATAATGAACAAATCTCCATTGAAACTTATTTGACAGTAAACAGGCGAGCCCCCCCCTAGCATGCCCTTTCTTAGAGGGCGCAGCCGGAACTTCCAAAACATAGAAATCTTTTAAAGGCGTTAACCTATCTATGCACCATGTTTCCTGAATGCACAATATATCAGCCTCCAGAGTGGATAAAAAGGCCATTTTCTCCGGGCTGCTGTGGAATCCGGCCGCGTTCCAGGAGATTATATTTAATGCTGGGTTAAAGATGGTGGAACAATTTGGGGTTATCCTTAGTTTTTGTTGATAATGCACTATGGAGCCAATTCCACTGATTATTATCATCATTGAGTGTGGAATTCTCAATTAGTGGAAGAGGCTTCACGTGCGATACTGAACGTTTTCCCCTGGAAACCCAAATTTTCAGGTCTCTCAGAGGAGAGGTTACCCCGTTGCGCTCACCACCCCCCGACCCCTGCTTACTGAGAGAGTTTGGCTTGTCTGGGGTAGAGATAGGGAGAATATCAATACCTAAACGTTGAAAATTTTCAGCCTGTTCTAGTATCAAATTTGTTATGATAGGGGAGTAAAATTTCACCCGAATACTCGAAACCCGACTTCCACCCCACAGAGACACCAGTTCTATCTATGTCTCTAGACTGAATGTGATGAAGACTTTCAACCTCACTGAATCGCTTGAGAAGCCAGGCTCTATTTAACAAAAGGTCAGTATCAAATAATGGCACAAAATCTAGTACACGCACATCCACAGGGGCCTTAGACATATTTACAGGCCAGGTCAGAGGGCAAGAATTTTCAGAATCAATTGTTACCACAAAGGGGGGGGCCAAAGGGTTTAAAGTCCCGGATGGATAGGAAGTTGGTCCTCCCAGTGCACTCCGTAAAGGAGAGCCTGGGAGAGAGCCCCCAATTTGTGGTAAATCTTCCTGAAAAAGCAGGCTACATTGTTCATTTTCCTCCTCCATTGAGGATGAAGCGGTTGAGTTCACATCTATGTCCACTTTTAAGGAAGTGGATAAGGATTCCCCATTCCTTATTTTATTCTCCCCTGCCTCTGTGCATTTTTGGAAAATGATCCTCCGTTGCCTCTTCTTTCTATATTTTCGAATTGGTTTCCTCTTACTGGCTTTGGTACTTTTTTGTTTGCCACATTTTCTCTTTTCTTCAATGACCTCAGGTTTGTCGGCCAGGAGATCTTTTCCGCATTCTGGGACAAAGATGGGGAATAACTCCTGGACCGTTTTGGGGCCAGGCAAGACTTTGTCCTCCTCCTCTATCTCCAGAACTATATTTTTGATACAGTTAGATGCTGCAGTATGAGGCACCTCCTTATGAGGGACCATAGAAGGGACTATAGAAGGGACTTCATTTTTCCTATCTAGTTCGCTTCTAATGTCTGTGTTTTTCCCCTCAGATACAGATTGTTCAGGCTTAGGGGGAGAGGCCTTATTCATATCCGGCGCTTTCTGCAGCAATACCTTTAGGATTTGGGTAACTGATTCAAGAATACAGTCCGAGCTGCCTACAAATTTCCCTAGAAGCAGCAAAATTGAAGCGAGAAGTTGTTCCAGCGCGATCATGGACTCAGATATCGGCTTTTCTCGCGCTTCCGCAGTGCAAATATTATCCAGGAGATTAAGGTCGGGGCTCTTGGAGGAGTTAAGCAAGTCAGATATTTCATGTCTATTTAACGACGGGGTGCTACTATACAGCATTAACCCTGATGGGGTGGCTCCCCCCGGAACTTTAAGTTGCTCTAGAGATTCCACTTTCGCAGGGCTTACGTAGCGTCCCCATAGTTCAAGATCAATGGATAGAGCAGATAGATCATCCTCCGGTCTGTCATTCATGGGTAACTGAGGAATCGATGGTATGTGCACTGGTTCACTTCCAATCGTCAGCTTCCCCTCTGTAGGGTCCCGGAAGGGAGACCCCCCTACCATAGTTTGGGCGGCCCCCTGCTGGACCTGGGGAGATCGGGGTTCAGAGGTATTTGGTAAGTGTACTTCCAGGACTTTAGTATCTGAATTATCTATAGTTGCACATTTAGTTTTTTTAATACCAGATAGATCCCAAAGTTCAGATAACTGACATTGTCCTTTCAAAGGTGGGTTATTTACTGACTTGTTTCTTGTGCGGATGGTAGTAAATTTTTGGGCAGGTTTTTCTCCCACTACCCTTCCTGATCGTAATGTTTTAGACATTTTCCACAGTAATAAGTTGTAACAAGAAATGTAGAAATATAAAATGTATAAAATCTGGAATAACGTCAGTCCCTGTCGGACCAGGTCGGACCCGCTAGCAGTATAGCCTCACAGTACTTGCATCAATTTACCCTCCTACTCAAGTGGGGGCAATTGCAAACAGGTAATAACAGTATATAAAATGAAATGTAAAGGACCGGGCCCAGCCCGGCCTACCTCGGTCACTGAGGGCCACAGAGGGCCCGCCCTTTGCCCGGGCTTAGCCCGGCGTCGCCCGCGCGCGTCCCGCGATGCGCGTTCCTCCTCCTCAATTATCGCCAGGTGAGGGGGGCGTGTCAGGGCGGTGCTCCAGGGCCAAGAGGTTTGTGGTTCCTGTAGTCCTGTAGTTGTTCTTGCAGTCCGCCGACCAAGGAATGCGAGTGTTTCCCGCGCAGCGGGAAACGCGAGCTGTTATGGTGCACTTGGGTTGAAGAGTGAACACAGCTCAGTGGCGCTTCAGGCGCTCCAGGCGCTTCCGATGAAAGCGCTAAACAGCCCTTTCCTCGAGCAAGGGCTCAGCCAAATCCAGCAGCAAAACGAAGAAAGCACAGCAGCGAGATTCTGCAATCACCCCAGTCCAGCGCGCCTCCTCCTCAATTATCGCCAGGTGAGGGGGGCGTGTCAGGGCGGTGCTCCAGGGCCAAGAGGTTTGTGGTTCCTGTAGTCCTGTAGTTGTTCTTGCAGTCCGCCGACCAAGGAATGCGAGTGTTTCCCGCGCAGCGGGAAACGCGAGCTGTTATGGTGCACTTGGGTTGAAGAGTGAACACAGCTCAGTGGCGCTTCAGGCGCTCCAGGCGCTTCCGATGAAAGCGCTAAACAGCCCTTTCCTCGAGCAAGGGCTCAGCCAAATCCAGCAGCAAAACGAAGAAAGCACAGCAGCGAGATTCTGCAATACCCTGGGGAGTTTAATGAGGTATGGCTTACGTGGATCCCCCAACATTTCCCTACCCAGAATCCCCTGCAAACCTCAAATTTAGCTGAAAAATACAAATTTCCACATATTTCTGTGTGGAATCCCTGTGGCAGCACAATTGTCCTACCCCACAGCATTCTCCTTAGTTCCTGAGTAAAAACATACCTCACTTGTGTGGGTGTCAAATGCAGAATAGGCTAAAAACGTGTCTTTTTAAAAATGTAGCGCTTAGAATTCTCAGTGCTATACCTTTAATCCCTATATTTAGGGCTCTCTCCAGTCACAGGCCCTTGCCCCACCCACACAAGTGATGTATCATTTTACTCATAAAATTTGGGGGAACGCTGTGGGGTAGGATTTATGTGCCAGTATGGTGATTCCACCCAAAAATATGTCGAAAAGGTGGGCTTATTCAGCTAAATTTGAGGTATGCAGGGCACTCTGGGTAGGAAATTGTTGGAGGATTCACACAAGCCATATCTCGCTGGACACACCTGGGTGTCTTATTTTCAGAAATGTGTAGGTTTGGTCATTTTTCCAAGATGGCCGCCGAGCCCGGGTGAAAAAACCCAGGTGACGACTCTTGCAAAACCTGGGGGCATATTAGCAAGGGCTTGGGATAATATTATCGCCGCTTTAGCGTCCATTTTTGGACGAAAAGCGGTGATAATATTATCGCTCTATCTACAAGGACACGCTAGCGTGTGTTTCCTTGCATTAGAGCCCGGTTTCATGCCGCCTCGCATCCCTAATGAGATGCAAGGTGGGCGTGCCTCGTGAAACTTCATTTTGGAATATCGCTAACAGGGCTTCGTGATATTTACAACAAAGCCCCGTCTGGCATAGCGATATTAATTTCAGCACTAACTCGCCCTTAACGCTGCTTCCAGACATCTGCAAAAAACCTGTGTTGTGTATGCTTTACATTGGTGGTGTATTATGCTGATACAACCACATGGTCGCATCAGCAAGAATATCACTGTATTCATGAGTTCAACGCTTGTTTCAGGCGATGTTGTTGCCATTTCCCCCATATCGCTGGAAATTTATCGCCCTGGAGAAACGCGTTGTAAATAACGTGCTAACAGGGTGATAAATTTCAGCGATAGACGGCAATAAATTTCAAAAGCGCTAAGCGCGCTTTGCGATATTTATCGCCATCTATTGTTGCAAAAATATGCAAAACCCAAACATTTCTGGAAACTAAACACCCTGGGGAGTCCAGCGAGGTATGGCTTGCGTGGGTCCCCCAACATTCTCCTACCCAGAGTGCACTGTAACCTCAAATTTTGCTCAAAAAGTCACTTTTTTCCAAATTATCTGTGTGGGTAAGTTCTGGAATCCATGTGGATCCACAAATTTCCTACCACCCAGCATTCCCCGAGGACTCCCAATAAAATTGGTACGTCACTAGTGTGGGTAGGTATAGTGGCTGCAACAGGAATAGCCCAAATCGTACTGTTGAGACTTCAAAACTACCTATAACAAAACTACCTGCTTTTGGGGGATGGGGCACCTGGGGTTTTGGCCCCGGGCTCGCCTCCATCTAGGGAAACCTACCAAAACATACATTTCTGAAAACTAGACACCCTGGGGAGTCCAATGAGGTATGGCTTGCGTGGATCCCCCAATGTTTCCCTACCCAGAATTCCCTGCAAACCTCAAATTTAGCTGGAAAAAAACACGTTTCCCACGTATTTTTGTGTGGAATCACCATGGCGGCACAAATGTCCTACCCCACAGCGTTCTCCTTCGTGTCCCGAGTAAGATTTTAAAAATGTAGCGCTTATAATTCTTGGTCTATACCTTTATTCCCTATGTTTTGTGCTCTTCCCAGTCACAGGCCCTTGCCCCACCCACACAAGTGAGGTATCATTTTACTCAGGAGACTGAGGGGAACGCTGTGGGATAGGAAATGTGTGCCGGCACAGTGATTCCACCCAAAAATATGTGGAAAATGTGTTTTTTTCAGCTAAATTTGAGGTTTGCAGGGCATTCTGGGTAGTCACTCCCCAGGGTGTCTAGTTTCAACAAATGTATGGGTTTGGTAGGTTTCTCTAGATGGCTGTCGAGCCCAGGGCCAAAAACTCATGGGACCCCCCCTTGCAAAACCAGGTTGGTTTGTGATAGGTAATTTTGATATCGCCTCAATAGGTTTAGGGCCCTTGCCATTTGCAGGTACTTGACCCACCCACGCAAGTAGGGTACCATTTTTCTCTAAACACTTTGGGAATGCGGGGTGGGTGGACCCACAGAAATGTGAGGAATATGTTTTTTTGACAATTTTTTAGGTTTGTGAGGGATTCTGGGTAACAGAACCTAGTGAAAGCCAGTCAAGTCACCCCATCCTGGATTCCCCTGGGTGTCTAGTTTTCACAAATGTGAGGTTTGCTAGGTTTCCCTAGGTGCGGCAGAGCTAGGATTAAAAAACTACAGCTAGGCACCTTGCAAAAAAAGGGTCATTTTTCACTGTGAAAGTGTGGTGTGTCCATTTTACCTATTGCACTGTTTCCTGTCACAGGCACAAGGCCTACCCACACAAGTGAGGTACTGTTTTTCTCGGAAGACTTTGGGGAATGCAGGCTGTGTTAAATTTTGTGGGTCCACGAAGATTCCAGAACTTTCCACCAAAGACATGTGAGGAAATTGTGTTTTTTTTTTATAATTGTTTAGGTTTGCAAGGGATTCTGGGTAACAGAACCTGGTTAGAACCAGTCTAGTCACCCCATCCTTTATTCCCCTGGGTGACTAGCTTTTAGAAATGTATAGGTTTGCTAGGTTTTTCTAGGTACCGGCAGAGCTAGGGTTCAAAAACTACAGGTAGACACTTTGCAAAAAAAGGGTAATTTTTCATTGTGAAAATGTGGTGTGTCCACGTTCTGTTTTGCATCATTTCCTGTTGCGGGCACTAGGCCTACCCACACAAGTGAGGTACCATTTTTCTCGGAAGACTTTGGGGAATGCGGGGTGGGTAGAATTTTGTTAATCCACACAGATTCCAGTACTTTCCACCACATAAATGTGAAGAAAATGTGTTTTGCTTGACAATTTTTTAGGTTTGCAAGGGATTCTGGGTAACAGAACCTGGGTAGAGCCAGTCAAGTCACCCCATCTTGGATTCCCCTGGGTGTCTAGTTTTAAAAAATGTATAGGTTTGCTAGGTTTCCCTAGGTGCCGGAAGAGTGAACTCAATGGTTAGAGCGGCAGACCCTGATGCAGAGGTCTGGCCCGGGACCAGGGTTCAATTCCCTGCCTCGGCGGGTCTTGGGCTCAAAATTCCACGGACCTGATAATTCTCGCCTCGGTGCCGATTCCAATCATGGAGTCCCACTCTACAACTCTGGGCAATAGCTTGCTTAATCTCCACAACCGCCCCCACAACGCTAAGGAAGCCTGGCCTCCACCTTGGGAGTGCCCAGGAGTGGATGCCTCACAGGGAAAGCCAGGATGGGTTCCACAGCGGTATTCATACAAGCACCTTGAGACCCTTGCGGGTGAGTAGTGCGCTGTACAAGTATCAATTTACATTTACAGAGTTAGGGTTAAAAAACTACAGCTAGCCACTTTGCAGTGGTTTGTCAAAGTCCATGTTGCGCTTTGCGCCATTTCCTGTCACAGGCACTAGACCTACCCACACAAGTGAAGTACCATTTTTCTCTGAAGACTTTGGGGAACGCGGGGTGGGTGGAATTTTGTGGATCCAAGCATATTCCAGAACTTTCGACCACAGAAATATGAGGAAATTGTGTTATTTTTACAATGTTTTAGGTTTGCAAGGGTTTCTGGATAACAGAACCTAGTTAGAACCAGTCAAGTCACCCCATCTCGGATTCCCCTCGGTGTCTAGTTTTGAAAAATGTGTATGTTTGCTAGGTTTCCCTAGGTGCCGGCAGAGTTAGGGTTAAAAAACTACAGCTAGCCACTTTGCAGTGGTGTGTCAATGTCCATGTTGCGTTTTGCGCCATTTCCTGTCACAGGCACTAGACCTAACCACACAAGTGAAGTACCATTTTTCTCTGAAGACTTTGGGGAACCCGGGTGGGTGGAATTTTGTGGATCCAAGCATATTCCAGAACTTTTGACCACATAAATGTGAGGAAATTGTGTTATTTTTACAATGTTTTAGGTTTGCAAGGGTTTCTGGATAACAGAACCTAGTTAGAACCAGTCTAGTCACCCCATCCTGGATTCCCCATGGGTGTCTAGTTTTCAACAATGTATAGGTCTGCTAGGTTTCCCTAGGTGCCGGCAGAGCTAGGGGTCAAAAACTACAGCTATACACTTTGCAAAAAAGGGTCATTTTTCAATGTGAAAATGTAGTGTGTCCATGTTATGTTTTGAGCCGTTTCCTGTCATCGGCACTAGTCCTACCCACACAAGTGAGGTACCATTTTTATTGGGAGACTTAGGGTAACACAGAATTATAGTGCAACTGTTATTATTACCTATTGACTTTCGATGCATTTCTGCCTCCCAAATGAAAGACAATTTGTAAAAAATAAGTCATTTTGAAAAATGACCTACAATTCTGATGCTAGAATGGGTCTTCCCAATTTCGGAAATGTGCAAATATCTACTGTTTCTAAACTATGGGGCATATTACCAAGCAATAGCGATAATTATCGCTATTGCTTGGTTAGCGAGAAAAAATTATTGCCGAGCTGCGGCGATTTTTATCGCAGATAAACCTTGGTATTACCAAGGTTTATCGCAAATGCGATAAAAATCGGAAATAATGCATGAATATCACTGAAAAGTCAGCGATATTCAGGCATTACCGAGCTAATGCTCCTAGCCATGTTATCCATCTACCATTGGATAACATGGCTAAGAACTGCTCAGGGCAGGTGTTAGCTTTTGGAGATATTCGCGCTTAGCGCGAATATCTCCAAAAGTTGGTAATAGGAGATAGCGATGTTAGCGACTGTTTACAGTCGCTAACATCTTGGCACGCCCACTTTGCATGTCATTAGTGATAAATATCACTGACATGCAAAGTGGGGCCCAAGATGGTCGCTATCTCCTACTAGCTGTTGCTAACTGGTGTTAGCGATAGCTAGGTAATAGGGAGATAATTTTATCTCCGCTTTCTTGGCTTTTAAAGCCAAAAAAGCGGAGATAAACCCCCTTGATAATATGCCCCTATATTTCTTGTTCACATTTCAGAAATACATAGGTGTCTTTCATACCGATTTTTCCATGTATACATTTTTCCAGAATAATTGCTATATACCCGGTACATAATGAAAAACCATTGCAAGTCGCTGCTCAGTTATTGGCTCTGGGTTTGTCGGGTTCTTGGTGAACCTACAAGTCCTATATATCCCCACAACCAGAAAGGTCCAACGGATGTAACGGTATATTGCCTCCAAACAGCTGTCATATTTAGAAGAAGTTAAAGGTGAAAACGTTGACACAAGTGGCTGTTTTTTTCAACTAATTTTCATTTGTTCCTATAGTCAACGGTTAGTTTCTATAAAGAAACCTTGAAGGACCTACACAAATGACACCATGCTGAACTTAGAATTTTATCTACTTTTCAAAAATGTATAGCTTTCCAGGATCCATTATTGCTTTCATATCCATTTCTACCATTAACTGGAAAGAGGTTGAAAGCACAAAAAATAGCAAAAATAGGCTATGTCCCAGAAAAATGCCAAAACTGTGTAAAATATTTTGGTGTTCTGACAAAAGTCTGCTTGTCCCTGAAAGCTGAGAAGATGGTGATTTCAGCACCACAACCCCTTTTTTGATGCCGCTTGCAGGGACAAACACTTTCACTTGTAGCCCTTTTTTCCCATTTGTCACAAAAAAATATAGCTGTATTTTTGCTCATTTCTGGGTCCCCTTCAGGGTAATCCATAAACCCTGGGTACCTTTAGAATACCCATGATGTTGGAAAAAAAGGACGCAAATTTGGCATGGGTACCTTATGTGGTCAAAAAGTTACAGGGGCTTAAGCGCGAAATACCCCAAATAGCCAATATAAGGCTTAGCACAGGGGGGGGGGGGGGGGGGGGGCTAGCAGCGAAGGGGTTAAACAAAACGTGCACTTCCTCTTTGCTGAATACATCTCCACATTGTACGTTTTCTTAAAATTTCCCTGGACAAGAAACAGGATGCCTGGCTCCTCACTGAAAAACACTAACATTTGACAGACTTAATAGTGGCTTTTGTTGCATTTTGTTGTACTCAGTGACACACATAATATTCCCAGTTGCCTCACTAAGAAGGACAAAAGGAACTTTCTGGGAACCAACCATTACATCCACAGATGTTTTTTATATATTTTCTCTTCCTATCAAATTATTTTACTTAACACCATTCTCTTCGAACATCGTGTATAACTTTCAGGTTGTTCAGATTCGTCGGCATAGCCATGTTCAACACTCTCCATCTGTCTTAGATATCCCTTTATTTTGTTTATTCAAATTTTAACATTTTCTGTTTTTGTCACGTTCAAGTCTACATACACTTGACTTTCCACATTCTCTGTATTGTTGTACAACATTACAGCCTCCATAATTGTTTCCTCCATTAGTAATATTGCACTATGCCACTCTTTGCCCTACCCAGAGTTCACCCCTGTTCTTAGTACTTTCATACTCAAATTCAGATACCAAAATCTACTTCCTGCTTCTGTCTGGCTGGGACACTTTTCTGCAGAATATGTAGAAATCATTCATTTTATGTGTCTTTTATCTCTTTGTGGGGAATAGGCAGATACTACAGTGCTCTAAAGTGAATCTTTTCATTGTCAGGAAACGTTTCATCTGTCTGTGCCTTTGTATGTGTGTTTTTCTCTGTAACTATCTCCACCCCTCCCCAAAGAGGAGTGTGGTGGATTAACAACCACTCAGGGTGAAGACAAACAAGGCCTTGAGGCAAAATAGAATTCTTTCTCAGTGTGAATTAGTGCATACCGGGTGTAAATGGTTAGAACACAGCTCTTGGTGGAGGTCAGAAGGCTTTCTTTCTTGTGAAAGAGTTAAGTCAGGTATCTGCAGCTGCACACATGCATCAAATATTATCCATGCTTTTAACAATTAAATCATTTCATAGCAAAAAATATCACGCTGGCAACAGTGTGATTGATTAACACATGATTGTGTTAGAAAGTCTTCCATTTTGCATGATTTTCCGGTGCACAATTATTGTATCAGTTATTTAAAAAAAACACCTTGGCTTCTTGGGTTTGTAATCACTAGGATCAAAAGAGAGCAAATCAATTAACTTGCATCACAGTTCTTTACAGTATGAAGCGATTTCTCATTGGTACAGGAGGTCTTTGTAATAACATGAGCTTGATTGAGCAGAGGAGACACTAATTAATGCAGGGACACTCTGAAGCAAAAGGACACTGCACACACTCATTGAGGGTTATGGAATCCACTAAAACCTTCCATCGACGCACAATCAGCTCTGCAGTTAGGGCTACCAGCCTAAGGTTTCCCCAAAACGCATTCCATTAGAACATTGTGCCCAGTATAACTCTGACACATTTGAGTTTGTGCTTTTTTGTGGTTCACAGCTCACTGTAAATATGACTCTGTGATTCAGAGTACTACAGAGATAATTTAGACATTAGCAGACAAATAGTATGCTCCCGTTTATCCAATGCTTTTACGAAAATAATTCTGAATGAACGTTGTGTAGGGCATGTGCAGTTAAACCATATATGTGTGAATCTTCTGCATGAAAACGAAAAATGTTCGACTCACCTGCCTTTTAGGAGAAAACATATTTGCAGCAGTAACCCTGGAGCTGTGTTTCCAATCTCCACGTTTATGTCTGACATTCGCTTTGATATTTTATGAGTGGAACACAACTGCACTATTCTCCATTCTTTCTGAGTACAAACCCGCAACTTTTGTTTTCCACCTGACCAGCCGATCCTGATGATGCTATTTAATATATAAACATAGATTGTTTAATAGAGTGTGAGAATGGCGTTAGGATTGGCAGGGCAGGCCAACACAGCGCTGCATCGGAGAACAGTGGATGCCATCTCTGTCCACCTGGCTCTCTAATGCAGTGCTGGCTCAGAGATCTCGAATTGTGCAGGCCAGGTAGGCTGTGCCTAATGCTTGTCAAGCCTGACATGCACACTTTCAAATAGAAGCCCTTGTTACTCATCTGAGTAGTGCAAAGAGGAGGGCTGCACTTCCTCCTCTCCGTGACTACTTACTCGGCCTAAAGTAAATATGAGCTAATTAAAGATATATAGATGTATTTTAGTGTTTTTCACTAGTCCATGGTGGTGAGGAACTGATCCAATGGCCGATGAGGACCTTCCACTGGCTAAGTCATATCCCGATTGCACTAATGGCCTTATAAGAGTATTTATGTTTAGCTTTTGCTGCTTCAGACTATTACTTTCTGGCATGCATTATCATATCTTTGACCTGAAAGTACTATAGAGCAAGAAGCGCAATGTTTAAGGACAGGAGTATTTACTTATTGGGTACTCCTGGTGTCAATAGTGTGCTCTGTGGGTATCCAGCATGTATTTTCTTTGCTTGGAACCCCACATCATATAACCTCATTCTGAAGTGTTCTCTCCTGAGGAAAAAGTCCACTTTAGTCCGTAGGCTCTCAGAAATAGAGTTGAATACAAAATTTTCTAGCTATCGCGACAAGAATTTTAGATTCTATTAAGGACACGGAGGCGAGGATTATGCTTTCTCATTTCTTTACTGCAACAACAGCAGCCAATGAAAATGAAAGTACACATGTAAAAAATAACATTTCTCATGAGGCTTTGAACCACGCCTCTCTTACAACAACCAATCACAAAGGTATCATGTCTATAAATCCTGGAGACACTACTCCGGCCTCCTCTTTCTTTGCGCGAACAGTCAGTAACAGTCTCATCACACTGAAAAGTTTAATACTGCAACGGAAAACAGATCCATCAGAAGCCCCCAACGGAGAAATCTTGAATCGAAAAGGAAAACCTCCATCCGGAAGGAGCGGTAGCCAAAAGCACAGGCGGTCTTCAACTCTTGTTGGAGTCGTTTCCTAGAACAGAAAAAGGGAAGTTTGAGAAAAGTTTCCACCACAACCTAGATCGTTGTAAGGGTGGGCAAAACAGTTAGGTAAAACCACGTAAACAACAACAGTTGTATAACAGTCCCAACGGGTGGGATAATCCTCGCCTCTGTGTCCTTAATAGAATCTAAAATTCTTGTCGCGATAGCTAGAAAATTTTGTATTCTATGGCAGGACCAGAGGCTTCTGATTATGCTGGTTCAAAGCTCACATTAAAGCTCGTCAATCACAGCATCAGAAACATGAGGAATGGGTTTGTAATAAAACACCTTAAACATTGAGTCTGAGGACCAGTCAGCTGCCTTCAGAATGTCCTCCAAGCGGGAACCCAATAAATAAGCCTTAGAAGCCATCGCACCCCTCGCAGAGTGTGCCTCATAAGCAGAAATATCAATGCCGGCCTCCGACATGATCCACCTGACCCATCTGGCTAAAGTAGCAGCAGCGACTGGCTTGAACGGTTTCTGAATGGATATCAATAACTGTCCCAGAGGATCTGCCCTGTGTACACTAGTACGCTCCTCATAACATTTAAGACACTGAAGAACACACAGCCTGCTGTTATGAGGAAAGGCAGGATAATCAACTGAACGGGACATGGTCTTAGTACGTCTAGTAATGACAAAGGATACACCTTGGGGTGAAAACATCCTCCCAGCCAGTCCAAAGCCCTGACATCTGAAACCCTCCGACATGAAATAAGGCACAATAGCATAGTAAGCTTGGCAGAAAGCTGTTTCAGAGACAAATCACCATTATCGGGCCAGGATTCCAACAAATTCAGAACCTTATTAACATCCCACATGGTGGAATACCTGGGCCAAGGAGGGTTGGCCACACTCACACCTTTAAGTAACTTACATACCAAGGGGTGCATCCCCACAGGTTTACCATCTATGTGGTCGTGACCAGCAGAAATAGCAGATCTGAAGTTGTTAACCGACCTGTAGGCCAGGCCAGAAGTCACACACTCTGACAAAAAGTTCAGTACCTCTGTTATATTTGATCCCACGGGATCCACCTGTTTTGAAAGGCACCAACCCACCCACTTCTTCCACGAAGCAGAGTATCGTTTTCGGGTGGAAGGAGCCCACGCTTGCTGCATAAAGCTGGAAGCCTCTCGTGAAAGGCCTGCAATGCGTTCATGTCTCCGGAGAGCGTCCATACCATCAATGACAGCTGGTTCTGCAGGACCAGGGGGTGGCACGTTCCCACTGGGTCCTGCAGAAGAGTTGGGAAGACTGGGAGCCGGAAGGGGAGGTCTATTGACAACTCCAACAGTGTGGAAAACCACGACTGAGTCGACCAATAAGGCGTTACTAGCACCACCGTCGCCTCCTCTCGGCGCAGCAATGCGGCTACTCTCGGGATCAGTGCAAACAGTGGAAACGCATAATTCCTTTGATGTCCCCAATGATGAAGGAACGCATCCGTCCCCAGTGCCATCGGGTCCGGTCTCCAACTGTAAAACAGAGGAAGGTGGGCATTGAGGCGCGAGGCAAACAGGTCTATCCGACATGGGCCTCGTACTGACATGATCTGGGAAAACAGCGATGGATGGAGTCTCCAATCGCTGGAGTCCCGGAGAAATCGGGAATGCCAATCCGCTACTTGATTGAGTTTCCCGGGAAGGTATTCCGCCACCACGGAGATCTTGCGATCCAGGCAGAAGTGCCAGAATTCCTTCGCAATGTGCACCAGCATCCGGGACTTCGTCCCGCCCAATCGATTGATGTATCGCACTGCGGAGACATTTTCCATCCGAAGGAGGATACAACAATTGCTCTTCAACGGCGAGATAGATCTGATGGCAAAGGACCCTGCCAGAAGCTCTAGACAATTGATGTGAAGTGATAATGCGTCTGCAGACCAACGTCCTCCTGTGGCAAACTCGCCGCAGCGAGCACCCCAGCCCCACTGGCTGGCGTCGGATTCCACCACCACATCCGGGGCTGTGCCGAAAATAGCTCGGCCGTTCCAGGCCGACATGTGGTCCAGCCACCACTGAAGCTCCTCCCTGGACTCGGAGGAGAGAGGGATCAAATGATCGTAGTGAAAGTTTCTCTGTAGGTAGAAGATCTTGAGCCTCTGCAGGGCTCTGTAATGCAAAGGTCCGGGAAAAATGGCCTGAATCGACGAGGCCAGAAGGCCCACAATCCGTGCCAAAACCCTCAAAGAAATCTTCTCTTTGGCCAGGGTAGCTGTGATCTCTCTCTTGATCGACCTGATCTTTGGCAGAGGAAGGAGAAGCTGGGCCGAGACCGAGTCTATCAGGAAGCCTAGGAATTCCATCTGCCGATCCGGTATCAGCACCGATTTCTTGGTGTTGATCACGAATCCCAGATTCTGCAATAAGGACGTCGTCCACTCCAAATGCGTGAGAAGGAGGGACCGGTCCTGTGCCAGGATCAGCATATCGTCTAGATAGACAATCAACCGAACTCCCATCTCCCAGAGGCGGGAGACCACCGGCTTGATTAGTTTGGTGAACACCCAAGGGGCCAAGGACAGTCCGAAAGGAAGTACCTCGTAATGAAACCAACGCCCTTTCCAGGGGAACTGCAAAAACTTTTGATGTGATGGGCAGACTGGGACCGTCAAGTAGGCATCTTTCAGGTCCAGTCTGACCATCCAATCGTTTTCCAATAGAAGGTCTCGCAAAAGATGGATGCCCTCCATCTTGAAATGCCGATACGTGACAAAGGGGTTGAAATCCCTCAAGTTTAACACGAGGCGCTGACCGCCTCCTTTCTTTTGAACAAGAAAGACGTTGCTGCAGAAGCCTCCCGGAAGGAAGGGTCCTACAGCAATGGCCTGTTCTGCCAAAAGCTCGTCTAGTTCTGCATCTATAAAACTCTGTTCGAGATGGGAAAAAAGGAGAGGACGGGGGGGGAGAGCTGAATGGGGCAAGACACCATCTCTATCTCGTAACCCTGGACGGTCCGAAGGACCCACACATCTGAAGTGAGAGCTGCCCAATTCTTGACAAAATGGCGTAATCTTCCCCCTAACGGAAGTAAAGGAAGAGAGAGACTCACCGGAAGATTGGTTATCGAAGTTCTTGTAGCCTCGATTGATTCCTTTGTTATAGCGGCCCCTGAAGCCGCGTGATCGGGACGGGTAAAATCCGGCTTGATCCGGTTCTTGCGTGTACCCTCTTCCCCGTCTAGGGTGGTAACCTCTTTGAGGACTGGGATTTGAGTAGCGGCCGGTCGAGCGTCCTCTGCCACGCCCGGCCCTACGAGAGACCTGCAGAACACGTTTCAGCGATGCCTGAGACTTGTCCAAAGAAGCCAATTCCACCAGCTGGGGGTCGATTCGGAGAAGGACGGACTTCCGCCGTTCCGAGGCAAGGGCGCAATTCGCGTTGCCCAGCATACAAATGGCCCTCTGAGCCCAACCCGCCAGAACCTCAGGGTGTATGGCGGCACCCGTCTCTTGTGCCTGCAGGGCCAATTCCAGGATCTTGGCCAACGGGCCCGAAAGGTCGAGGACCTTATCTTGGCACGCTCGGAGCGCGCGATCAATCCCTTTCTTCGGGTCCTTTTTATACTTTTTAAGAAGAGTGGTCATGGAAGGATCTATGTCCGGTGTGAGAGCCACTTTGTGGGGCAAATCAGGGCGCGGGCATTCAGATTTCAGGCGGGCACGAACCTCCTTGTCGAATCCTTTGCGGAGATGAGTCTCCAGATAGGTCGCCACGGCAGGAGGGGGAACCCAGTCGGATGATCTGGGGTGTACAATGTCCGTCGGGTCAAATAAAAAGGGAGTGGGAATGACCGGGGAAGTGTGTTTACGCTTTTTAGTGCGTTTGCGCGGAGCGGCAGCCGAGGAATCGGTATCGGTGCCAGTATCCGTCGTGGTGATAACCAGGGGGGAATTGGGGGGAGGGGTAACAGGCTTGTCTTGGAATCGAGACTCCTGGGACTTATAAAGTTTGTCGTAAGACTGGGCATGCGGCCAGGAAAGGTCAAGATCCGCCTTCTTCGGGGGAGGGGGGTGAAGGGAATCTTTGCCCGGAGCGGGTATCGGCTTACCCGGGACCAGCAGGTCCAACTTCTTGGCCAAAGGGGAGAGGGCCGAGGAAAGGGCTTTATCCAATTTGGCATCGAGTTTTTTGTCTATGATCTCCTCCATGGAGTCCCCTTCATAGAATTCCTGCTGTCCCTGATAACCATACGCAGCATCCTCCTCTTCGCAGTACTCAGCGTCTGCCATCGCAATCAGGAATCCGAAAATTCCAACTCCAATCCCCAGTGGGAAGCAAAGACCAGCCCAAGCAAGGGCGTCGAGGATGGGGGGTGCCAGGCGCAGGAGCCGGAAATACCAGGAAAACAAGAGCAAGGTCTAGTCCCACTCTAGGACTAATGGAGGAAAAGGGTATGTCGCCTGAACCAATATAAGCTGCCCAAAAGCACGGAAATCGCCCACGGCTCCTGGCCCAAGCTGCGTCGATCCCCACTTCAGCCGGGGGCAGAGCGTCGATCTGGCACCTTCGAGAACTGCGCGTGCCAACACGGCGTGCGCGGGCTCCCCGAGACGTGCGTAAGGCCTCAACGGCTCCTACGTACGCTCGTCCCCGAGGGGGGGGGCTAACCCCTCACTAGTGCGGCTAGCCGAAGCGTGCGCCGCGGGCAGCGACGACTGGAAGTCGGGGGGAAAGATTGGACGGGCCTAGGTGCGCAACACGCGCCACCATGGGGAAGCGGGGAACGGAGCGAAGCTCCGGCCCCAATCTAAGAGCAAAGCGGACAACGTATGAATAAACAGTGGCAAGAGAGCGTGAAGCGATCAATCAAGCCATGCAATATACATGAATAACAAGAAACAATAGTCAATGGCATCAACCAATGTAAAAGGCATAAAGCACAAGTAATAGAGCAAACATGAAAGGAAAGAGCACTTATCTGGGCTGCGGAGCAGCAAAGAAAGAGGAGGCTGGAGTAGTGTCTCCAGGATTTATAGACATGATACCTTTGTGATTGGTTGTTGTAAGAGAGGCGTGGTTCAAAGCCTCATGAGAAATGTTATTTTTTACATGTGTACTTTCATTTTCATTGGCTGCTGTTGTTGCAGTAAAGAAATGAGAAAGCATAATCAGAAGCCTCCGGTCCTGCCATAGAATTCATTCCCCAACCAGTAGTGCACCAGGAGGCGTGTTTGCAGAGTGGTGGAGAAAGGGGGCATGGCCTCCGGCATCCTATTAGCGGCCCCACTGTGTGGGACTTACTGAAAGTAAAAGGAGGGGTTGTTTACCCCTAAGAACCTCCTGGAGGCAAGGGGAGTTCATCCCCCAACCAGCAGAACGCCAGGAGGCGCATTTGCAGGGTAGTGGAGAAAGGGGACAGGGCATCCGGAGAGTTGCCGGGCTTTACATTTTTTTTTCTATTTTTAGGGAAGGGGGCTGGGTAGCCCCCCTTCCCTGGGTCAATTTTGCTCAACAGGACCCCATCCCCTGGGGCCAGGCATTTTTAGAATGGGGAGGAGGGATGCATGGCCCCCCTCCCTGGGCCGATTTCGGCCATAGGGGACCCCATCCCTGGGGCCTGGTCTTTCTTTCTTTTTTATATATTATAATAAATACAGGGAAGGGGGCCTGCCCCTTTTTTGTGTCATTTTATGTTTTTTAAAATTGGAGAGAGGCCATGTGGGACCCTTGTGACAGTCCTAGGGGGAGAGGGAGAGCTATGTGGCTCCACCGCAAATATATTTCTGCACTGGGGAGGTGAAGGTCCCCGGGGCCATACGGCCTCCCCCACATTGTTTTAAAAATAATGTATATACCCTGGGGATGTGGTGGCCCACCGGGATGCGGGAGGCCAAGTGGGCCCTCACATTTGTTTATTTCAGTGTCCCAGGGAGGTGGCGGTCCCTGGAGCTGCTCCGCATTTGTATACTTCAGTGCCCCGGGGAGGTGGCAGTCCCCAGGGATGCTGGGGGTCGGGCGGGCCACCTGCCTTTGTATAATTATGTGCCCCGGAAAGGTGGTGGTTTCCAGGAATTTTCAAAAGCCTAGGGGAGGGGGCGGCTCGTTGATTGTAAAACACCCCGGGATTTGGCCCACCCTGGGATCTCATAATAAAGACACGTGGGACACCCTCTCACACACTTGCACAGCCACTTACACACTTACTCATACAGCAACCCACCAGACACTCACATGCCCACTTATACACCCACACAACAACTCACACACCCCCACAGACGCTCACACATCCAGTCACACATCCATACAGCCACTTGCACACTCTCTCACACACCCATTCAGTCAATGATACATCCACTCAGAGACACAGAGAACAACTCAGATATCCACTCACAGTCCCTTATAGGTATTTAAACACCCATCCAGAGACCCAGAAAACCACTCACTCACACACACATTTACATACTTATACAGTCACTCACACACCCATTCACACATCCATGCTTCCACTCACACAGCCACTCACCCACACACCCACTCACACACTCACTCACCAAGCTATACCCCCACACAACCACTCACACACCCATACAGACACTCACATACGCACACACAGACCCACAAAACCACTCAAACAGACCCACAAAATCACTCACACACTTACTCACCAAGTTACCCACCCATACACCCACTCATACACCTATACAACCCCTCACACTCTTGCTGACAGACCCACAAAACCAGTCACACAGCCATTCAATCACTCACACACCTACTCGCACACCCACATAGTCACTTCCACACCCACTTATACACGCACATAGCCACTCACACACCCACTCATATGCCCATATAGCTACTCACAGACCCACATAAAGGCAGTGATTCACTTATAGAAGTTGCAATAGCATATGTTTGTATTCAATTTGATCAGCGGATCCATAAAATGTTTTTTTTTAAAGAGAAAGATTTGGTCTAGTCCATTTATAGATACCCTACATAAGTATAAGTATATTAAGAATAAATGTGTGAATACAATGTATTTTCTAAACTTGTATATTAGTAAATTGAACTTATAGGTGAAATTGTATCACAATTTATATTAAAAATAGTGAAATCCACTAACAAACCAAAGGTTACAGGGACATTATAGTTAAGAAATAGCATTAAAAACCTTAGAAGTTCATTGAAAAGGTTACAGGGTCGTTATAGTTAGGCTCAGATTTTACACACATAAAACCATCGAAACTCAGCAGTTAAAGTTCCCTGAGCGAACCATAACTTACGTCCTCACAATGCACTGCTTATGACCTCACATATTACATCACTCATGACATGGTAGATGACTAAGCAACCATATGTGGTGTGATTAATGTATAGAAGCAAGATGGTGAAGTAATTGCTGTGATCTTGCCTACATAATATTTCCTTGTATATCTCAGTAAATTACTTGGTTCAAACAGAATAGTGATATGATCATAAACTTCATTCTCAAGGATCAAGCAACAAAGTGTGCTAATAAACAGCGTGTCATAAATTTCTAATCACTCTGAGGGATTTGTAATCATTATGGGTCACGACTTTCGATGATTGGATCTTAGTAGAATAACAAGACATGATTTACAATTGTAATTTGTCATGTTATGAACTAATTGTGAAGGTCGTTTGTGACTCATGATTATGCAGAACACATGCATATCTGACATGTTTATTAGTGACTGTTGGTAAAGCTTGTCATTGTTTTTATTTAGCATTTTCGTTTGTTTACAATAATGGGCGTATCCTTCTGCCTTCCACAAATGATGTACTTGGGCGTGTATTCATTCTGGCATGGTGTAGGATCACACTTTTTTCTTACTAGTCCATGTACACCATGTGATCAGATTTGGAAGTGTGAAATGATAATTAATATACATTCTATGTCTTGCTACTTCATTCACTTCTAGTGATTAAGGGAAAAAGTACTTCATACATTTTTCCTGTGTAACATTCTATAGAAACTTGAGGTTTTAGCTCTTAGATGGTGGTAATTTAATGCTAGGGGAGAAGTCTAGCTTCGAGAGACTGGCATAAAATATATTTTATAAACTATCATTGACTCTTCTTAAAATGTAAGCGATTATTTCACGGTCACAATTCTAATATTTGTATTTGCTAATGTTTTACTTATTATTAACATATTTGCATGCCATACTTTACATCCTTAATTAATGTATAATAAAGATTTCTAACTATGTGTTTGCGGTAGTCATATACTGGACACAAAAAAAGTAAGGGACCCTTTGTATATAAATTAACCTGGCAGTACTGGGGCAGTCTTGATACTGACCAGGTTCCTGTGACTTTGTCCATGGAGGTTACAGTGAAACCTCTGTCTTTTTCCCCAGCTATGCAGGTCTACAGGTTACCCATATGGGTCAAGGGGTCATAGAAAACTCACAGGGTGGTGGTGGGGGAAGATACATCCCTTTTGGCTCATAACAAGAGCAAGTAACGAGAAATGGTATGGATGGCACATTCGAAGAAAGAAAGCATGTGTGGCAAATTGATACACTTTAGTATTTCAGACCATACAATTTGTGTGTAAACCTCTTATTCCCCTAAATAGGTCCATCAAGAGATTGTCTCATTAGGATAGAAATTCTAGTTGAGATGATTTGGGTGTAGGATTCTCAGTATGAGACTGCATTTTTTTCTTTGATGTGAGACATATAGTGGTTCAGGTGACTCAGGATAGCAGACAAAGGGCAACCGGTTGAAACCAAGATGGAATGAATGCCAAGGCAAAGTTAGAAGAACAAGGTGTGTTTGAAAATAATCTTGGATAATTTTTCCTCTTAAAGACAGAACTGTGGAGGAAATATATATATATAATGCATAACTTAAGCATTAAATCAGTTAAAGTTGTTTCCCCTTTATCAGTTAAAATTAATGGCAAGTGCATTTCAAAGCATAAAAATGTGTCATTTTGCCTAAAGAAGTGTCACTAAGTAGAGCTGCTCCTCAAACTCAGCAACACTCGCAGAAACACTGGGTCATTAGATGCCTTTTTTCCTTTTACCAGCTTAAGCGCTAATTATTATTTTCTTGTTGACGGCAGTGTGTTTGGTGTTACTAGCATTGACTTTCACTAAATTTTGAGGTTTAATAATTCTATGGGATTCGTGGGCAGGGCTTGCATCAGCAATGGGATACCTCAGCCATATTGACAGAAGGGCGATATAGAACATTCTCGGATTCCTGGAGAATGTGCTAAATCTGCAGGAGACTGTGTCCATCAGAGGGAGAGTTTGACTGATGAGTACTTACTGACTGATTCGCCTCTGGATTTAGAATGTGCTCTAGAAATTGGAGCTATTTTTATTATCAGTCTACTTTAACTGACGCCCTATCTGTCCTCCATTTTAACAGAATACCAATTAAAACTGAGTCATGTGAATGTATAAAAGATGTTACACTCTCGCCTTTTCTTGTCTAACAGGAGATGGAAAACTTTGTCCAGAGTTCCGGGGATCATGGAATTGTGGTATTTTCTCTTGGCTCAATGGTCAAGAACCTCACTGATGAAAAAAGCAACATGATTGCTGCGGCTCTAAGCCAACTCCCTCAAAAGGTTTGTTTATTAAATGCATGTATTGCCTGTACTGTCTTCAATATTTGTACATCTTTTAGATAGAACCTGTCTTTCATTCGCCAGTGGGGGAAAGCCTAGGAAACAGGCAAGTGGTGCTGCTCCTTATTAAATGGCGCAGGGTGTACTACTTTCTTTCAGTATTGATAACTTGGGACATTTCGGACTCTGGTGACCCAAATGGATAAGAGGTTTTGACATTTACATCTCTGCCCTGGGTATCAAAGATGATTAACCCCTTGTATGCTGATGACGGAACCGCTCCGTCATCAGCTGCGGTGGCGCTGTGCTGATGACGGAGCGGTTCCGTCATGGCCCGTCCGCTGCTCATTAGCGGCGCGAATTCCGCGCCTGCGCTGAGCGTTCTATTGAGTGGGCGGGCCATAACCGAACCGCTCCGTCATAAGCACAGCGCAACCGACGCTGGTGACGGAGCGGTTCCGTAACCAGCATGCGCCTGCCGCTCTTCCGCCCCGCCCCTTTAGCACTGCGGCGGAATAGCCGCCGCAGTGAATGGGTTAAAAGAAGCAAGGCCTTCTGCTGCACTCTGCTGGTCTTGTTCCCCAAAAATATGCACAGTAAAAAAATCCCTAATAAAGCAGTTTTCATTTCAAGTTGAAAAATAGACGGGGATAATGTAGTGTAATTAAGCTAGTTTTGAACCTTAAACGACCACGTGAAGCACTGTCCCAAGCTCTAACTACTGGTATCTGGTTCTCAACTTACCCACTGGTTAGGAGCTTCAACATATTCCGATAAAGTACAGAATCTTAAATAATTATAAAGTGTATTGCTTTTTATCACAAAACCCCAAATAATCACACCTTTGTGCAAACATAAACACTATTAAACTACATCAAACTGTTAATTAATTCAAACAATTTACATTTATCACATCTGTTACGGTTTTCATCCAGAATGTAGCTTAGAGAATCCCTAATTACTCCAGCCTCCTAAGTGCACAGGTAAGAGAGGTCCTCTGCCCAGGAAATGGAGTAAGGATTTAGCAAAAAATGTCTGCATACAGATGGAAATTCTGCCATATTTTTTACAGTATATGTACAGGCACTAAACAGATCTGGGATACTGAAACTCAGCGATGGAGAGGATACGACACACTGTTGGCACATTGTAAGAGACTTCACCCTTTTTCTTTGGGAAGGCATAGGATAACCTGTTTATGGAACGAGCTAGTGAAGAAATCCCTCTTCCTTCCCTAGTCTGTGAATAAACATCCGTGGTGGCAGCCCCAATCTAGCAGGCAGTGTACCACCATTTGGGCTTTGACAAAAACCATTAAGTCTAAGCCCACTACAGTTACCTCAAATGTATTACATTTTTTACACCAATAAACAACAATCCATTAGTAGAACTGGAGACATGGAATTTTTTAAGGTTTTGTATAAATCAAGTGATAAGAAGAAAAAAATGCCAATCGCGGTTATCTGGTTGCAGTCGATATGGTCCAAGTCACTAGTTCAAGTCAACCTCGATCAAACATGGGCCAGACATCGGACGGAGTTGAGTCTGCTGGCAAAGTACCATTTGGCCTGGGCATCAAGATGCATAGTCCTTGCTTCGAGCTGCATAGCCCGGCATCGAGGAATCGTCAAGGAGAGGTGCGATGCGAGGTCCAGAGTTGAGATGGGCAGCACAGGAACAGAGCAGATGAGCCTTCGACAGGAGCTTGAGATGTGGGGTCCTGCATTGTCATCGAGGCAGGTGCTGGGGCTGAGAAGACGTGCGATGCATCAAGACGGGAACGAAATACATTATTCTGGGCTGATGTTGGTGTCAGGTTGCATCAGTACCAAAGGGTCCACAGGGATTGCGAGGACTTGCACTGTGAAGCGTTGACATGAAGACAAGAGGCATGAAGTTGAACCGGTGCCCGTATTGAGCAGGATCATGCGGCATCGAGATGCATAGAGTTGCATCGACGTCAAAGAAGCCTGTTATGTCCCTGTGGCTTGAACTGGGGGCCAGACTGACCTTAAGAGATTTCTAGGAGTCCTGGGTCCACAGAGGCAGACTGGTTTCAGCAGGGCAGTTCATTGCAGCAGAAGAGTCCTGGTACAGCAACAGAAGGCCTTGGGCTGCAAAGCAGTCCTTGGTCAGCAGATCAGAGCTTGGACAACAGGGCAGCCTTCACAGTTGGGCAATCCATCTTCCTGGCAGAGTCCACAGGTCCAGAAGTGATCTGTAGAGTGGGTCCAATATTTAATCCTGGTGCCTACTTTGAAGTGGGAGAAGCTTCTGGAGTGTTCCCCTACAGAGGTGTCTGGAATTTCCTGACTCCCTGCCCTGGTCCCAGTCTGTCTGGGGGCACAATAGGCTAGTGTGAAGTCCTTTGTGTGTGAGCTGAGCCAGTGCCTTTGAAGTGCAAGGGTGGTGGGTGACAGCTCCCCCCATCAAGTCAGAGATGGCCCATCCTGCCAACAACCAGATTCTGTATTGTGATGCTGTTTAGGAGGAATAAACAAAGACCAGCTGCCAACTACTAGTCATGTGACCCAGGAACAGGCTCCAGACACCAAATTGTTATGACAAGAAATTGGCAACTTTCTAAAAGTGCAATTTTCAGAACTGTGACTTCAAATCTGACTTTGCCATTTAACAGGATTTTAAATTACAAATCCTCAGACACCAGACTTGACTTTCCTTCCTGTTCCCAATGAAAAGTTATCACTTATTAGATGTAAAAAGGTGGCCACATTTTTTGGGGGGTAATTCTATTTATTTAGGTTTTCATAGCATTTCAACAATAGGTGTCAGCATAGCATAGATAAGAGGGAAAATTAACAGTCATGTAAAGCAGCTTGAGCATCATTAGGATTATTCATAAACATCAGTTTTAGTTTATACATTATTATAGCTTGAGCATCCCAATACATGCATCGCAATGGTATGGTTTGTCCATCGTAGGGCAGCCATTCTCGAGAAGGTCGCTTTGGCATGTGAAATTTAGATTTGACTTGCCCTCTTGACCCCATGCTGGGTGGCGATGTGCGTGATCCTCTAAATAATGATGAAGGAGAAAGGAGGTCCTAGAGATTAGCAGTACCCCTGGGTGCCTGTATCTGAGATAGCTACTTGGGAAGCCGGGTCTTCCTCTTTCTGGACAGTTACTTCCCAGGTGCTCAGTGTAGAGAGCTCTTTTATTGTTGCTAGGGAATCAGGTATGGTGTACAAATAGTGGGTGATACTGGGGCATGACCACAGCATGTGTTGAAGGTTGGCTGCATGGGACTGGCATCTGCGGCATGTTAGGTGTGCTATTGGGAAGATGTGATAGTAGAAGACATGCCCTATGTAGGATCCTACACTAGATAATCTTGAATTGTGCATTGAGAGAGATACTTTGAGGGGACTCTAGGGCCATGTTTCATTCAGTGTCATAGAGGGGCTGCACGGGTCTTCCTCCCATGTTTGGCTGAGGTGTGTCAGGGAGGCTCCAACGCGTTCCTTGGTTGCCTTTTGTAACCATGTAACCATGTAACCTGGTGGTGTCCTGCCCCTATGGTATGCAGAGTATGTATGATGGCATGGATGGGGGGCTCTGCTTCCACTGTGTGCCACAGAGCCCAGGACATTGCAAATAATTGCCTATAGAGGAGGAACTGGCTGGGTGTATGTTGTAATCTTGGCACACCTAGTCAAATGTGAGTAGGTGGCTGTTTTGAAAGAGGTTACCCACAGTCTCTATGGATTGAGTGTGTCATGTGGATAGGTGGTCATTTGTGAAGAATCTGGGAAAACTTGAAAGCCCTTGGAGGGGGATAATAGGGTTGCATGTGTCTTGTTAATTGAAAGATCCTGGCGAGGCACTTCTGGGCCACCCAGACGTGTAAGGACCAGGAGCGGTGCACTTTGACTGTGGGTTGTAGTAGTTAGCGAAGAACGTCAGGGGAAGTGGGGCATTCCCAGTCCTGGTTTCACATACATTCTTTCCTGCCAACCAGTATGATACCCATTGGAGTTGTGCTGAAAGGTAGTATGACTCGAAGGATGGTGGACCGATGCTGCCCTGGCCCACTGGTAGCTGTAGTTTGTTAAGAGCTGTCAGCCGCTATTTGCAATCCCAGAGTACATCTCCAGGCACCAAATTAAAGTCCTCGAAGAATTGTCTGGGGAGTTGAACTGGTACATTAACAAAATAGTATTGCAGGCATAGGAGAACGATATTTCTGGAGAGGGTGATTTTGTCTGTTAGGGCAAGGGGTATAAGCTGCCAGAATCGAGTTTGGGGTTTGATGGCTGTAAAGGTTTGCCGCATGATGCCCTCAAAAAGATCCTGTAGCAAATGGTACAAGCAGATGCCAAGGTAACAGACCACAGCCTCAGCCTCAGCCCATGCCAATTGCACCCCATCTAAGCGGATGATCAGGGGGGATTATATCTTGCCGCAAAGGGAAGACATATGATTTCACCCAGTTTACTCACAGGCCTGCTGCCACCTCAAAGTCCTGGGAGTTTGCAAAATATTGTCTCAGTGCTCGCTGTGGTGTCCCGAAGGTAGAGTAACAAGACATCGGCGTATAGCGACACCATGTGAGTAATGTTGTCTAGGGGGATGCAGCAATGTATTTTTTCCACCCAATGGCTTCATTGCAGTTGTGAAGAGGATTGTAGATAAGGGGCAGCCCTGACAAATGCCGTGGCTTACTGGAAAAAGGGGCCAAGATTAGATGGTCAATTTGTATATGGAAGGCAGGGAGGTATATAAAAGTTTTGTCTAAGTAAGGAGTCATCAACTGAGGCCAATTGTCCTTAATTCCCCAAAGAGGTAGTCCAAGGACAACAAATAAAAGGCTTTCTCTAGATCCAGTATCAGGCATGCTGCCAGGAAGTATCATAGCCGTGCCTGGTCTATTATGTGGAATAGCCTTCTGCTCCTTTTTGACGTTTTGCGCCCCAAGATAAACCCATTTTGATCAGGGTGTACAATGGTGGTTACTATCTAGAAGTAGTGAGCAGCAAGTATTTTGGTGAATATTTTATAATCTGTGACCAGAATAGCAATCAGGCGGTAGGAGGACAGGTGGTTGGTCTCTGTCGGTTTCAGGAGGGAAATTAGGAGAAATTCCTGTAGGCATGTCAAGAGCGCTCCATTGATAAATGCCTCGTTGCATGTGTAGGGCAGTTTCAAGGCATGATGAGCAGAGAAGCGATTGTAATATTCTTAAGGGTGTTTAGACAAAATATCAAGTTAGTAATATCGACTGGAACAATTATTGAGTCAAAATTGGTTGATTTCCTTGAGATAGTCACAGCGATTAGTGATGACGACATTGCCGCCCTTATCGGCCTCGCGTATGGCAATATCAGAGTCACTCCTGGGTCGTTGTAATGCCTGCCATTCTCTCTAAGTGAGATTCATTTTTGTACCACACCCATATTTTTAGGGGTCTCCAGTCTGTAAAGATCTTCCGCTACCTTCCAATGGAAGGTGTCAATGTTAGGATGGTATCCACAGGTAGGAACAAATTTGGATTTGGGGCATAAGCCACTATCGTCAGATACTCCCTGAGTAATATCAAGTTCCCTATGTATATTTTTTTCATATATATGTTGTTGGTCTTGTAAATATTTTATATATATGTTTATTTATATGTTGATTTGTGTTGTTTACAGCCCTGATGAAGTTCCTATAACAGGAATGAAACGTGTTGGCTGTTGTCCTATTTACAGATATAAAAAAGAATAAAGAATTTTGAAAAAGATAACATTGGCTGTTTTGTGACTTCATCCCTGGTGCTGCCTCCACGCTTTTTTAAAGTTTTGTCTCTGGATATCCAGTGGGACCCAACCACAGCAGGTCTCGGAGGCTACTGGCAGAGGACTTGATACTTATGGGACTCTAAGAATGAGGTGCTCAACATCTAGTCAGCTGGGGGATCGATAGTTCTTTAAAAAAATATTTATTTGTATGAAAATAATTTTTTATTTTATTTAATATAATATTTGTAGGTATTTGTGATATGTATTTAACAATATAATATGCTTTTATGTTTTATATTTTTTAATATTAAATATATTTTTCTTTTTCTTTTCAAAATATGTATATCTTTTTTATTTACTTTGTTTTTTAAAATATTCTTATTTTGTTGATTTACATTTTGTTTATTTCCAATCCAACACTTTCCTTACTGTTTTACTGACTGGTGTGGGAATAGTAAATGTCATCCCTCCGCTAGCCAACACTTTCCCTCCTGTTTCACTCACTGGAGTGGGAATAATAATTTTTACCCCACCACTATCCAACACCTTCCCTTCTGTTTCACTCACTGGAGTGGGAATAGTAATTTTTACCCCTCCGCTATCCAACACTTTCCCTACTGATGCACTCACTGGAGTGGGAATAGTAATTCCCCCACCACCGCTATCCAACACTTTCCCTACTGTTGAACTCACTGGAGTGGGAATAATAATTTTTTACCCCTCCGGAATCCAACACTTTCCCTACTATTGTATTGAATGGAGTGGGAATAGTAAATTTGATCCCTCTCCTATCCAACACTTTCCCTACTGTTGCACTCACTGGAGTGGGAATAGTAATGTTTACCCCTCCGCTATCCAACACTTTCCCCACTGTTGCACTATTCAGTAAAATTATGATTAATGTGAGAAGATTTAGTGTCGCAGAAGAGTGGGCCCTCTAGAATTTCTCGAGGCAGCTGCCAGGTAGGGACTGGAGGATGGGGTGCACCCCAGTCCATGTCCATGATATGGGCTGCATGGTCATAGATGACTCGGCATAGGTAGTCCGAATAAGTTAGTCATGGTAGTGTAGTTGTGGAACATAGACAACAGTGTAGGCAGACATACAAATTATGTGGGACTGAATAATGTGAGTATAGTCGGGGTTTGGGTTGTGTGTTCCCCAGGCATCTTGTAATGACCATTGCTGGATCCAACGGAAGAATTGCTGTGGGTGTGGACACGCAGGGGCTTGGAAAAGTGGTGAGTGGGATTAATAGAGGTAAATATCAAGGACGCTGTTAAGGTCTCCCCTTAACATCCAGGGGATACCCACCCATTGGCCTGGGACCCTGGACAAGGAAGTCCAAAAAACTGTTTGTTACAAGTTTGTAAATACAGCCGCAGAGTATTGGATCACCATCCAAATAGCCCTCGGAGAAGACATATCTCCCTTCCTTGTCAATGAGTGTCATGCGAGTATGGAAAGGTGTGCCGTAGCAAATCCAAAGTAAAGCATCTCATGCATAGGTGGAATATGTTATGCAATAAATCGTACCCCTCCGGCGTTTACTGTGCCACTGGATCTCGCTGCTAGTGCGGTGGATCTCCTGAAGGAACTGATTTGTGCATTTTGTCATTTGATGTAAGAATACACGGAATAACGATGGCGCACCGAGTGCATGCCCTATACGATAAGTGTTAAGAACCTGCAGGACACCATAAGGCAGTGTCATGTGGACAAACCATGGAGTGGTGTGATTAGGGGTGGTATCCCATTCCCTTTACCTCTCCAGCACATGGGAAGGGTTGGTGCATTTCTTGTGCTGTGGGGAGATCAACCAAAATAAACAGGGACAGAAACTCACACAATAACAACAGCCTACATCCACTGGATGTACGCCCAAACAGTCTATTGTAGATCAGCCCACAAAAAATGTGGTGGTAGAAAATGGCAACCATGATATGGGGAAGGGGGCATTGGGTGGTTGGCAAAGAGTCCACACTATTGATAGTCCGGTTGAACAGTTAATTTTTGATGGGCTTTAGAGCGGTAGGATGAAGATCTGATGTCTTGTGGCAGCCACAGTGGACTTATATTGAAAAAATAGGGGGGCAGTAATGCAGCAGACTAATATTAAAAAAAGGAGGGGTCAGTATTGTGCAATAGTACATGGAAAGCTTGGTGACCAGGGTGGCTTTCCGCAAGGTCTAGCTCTCACTATAGTGGGCAGCGCATCTGGGGTGGGAGATTAATAGATCAGGTCATCAACTGTTTGTAGGTTGCCCTCCTCGCTGATGGCAGAGCTTGAATCCGTATCTGGTGAGGCGGCGCCTGGCATATCACAAGCGCCACTGCCAGTTGCTGACTGCTGTTTGCACCTCAGCTCATTTTGCAAGGGTACACCATTGCCTCCCTGGGTCTGTCTAGATGGTGACTGCCTCAGTATCATCACCGTTCGGTGTGGTGCACAATGTCTTTGTCCATGGAGGAGCATGTACCTCCTTCCAGATGGTTCTAGGTCTAGTCCCACGCTGATGTGGACTCTGTAAAGAGGTAGGTGTGCTGGTCATGGATGTGTTTTAGTTTGCCGAAATGAGTAAAGAGTAGTGAACATGAAGGTCTTAGAGTCTTTGCTTCATGCTTAGGAAGGAAGAACGTTGGTGTTGTATCAGCATGGTGTAATCAGAAAATATTGAGTTTGTTCTATTTTCTTATTCGAGTGGAGCTTTCTGCCTAGCTGTCTGGAGGATGACATCTCTATTCATGCAGTGAAGGAGTCAGGCAACAACGGGGTGAGCCGGCTCTCTCGGTCGAGGACAGTGGGCTGGCTGCGTGTGTGCCTTCTTGAGGGAGAATTGTGGAGATAGTGATTGAGCCGGGGTGAAGAATGTCACCCAATCTTTCAGAAACACAATCATCATGCGAGAGCTCTAAGCCCTTTCAGGAAGTTCAACAGCCCATACATTATTGCTTCGAACTCACATACTCCGCTGTGTCCTTTCGATGAGGTCATGCATACAATTTTCTTGATCTGCCAATTGGAGCTCAATGTCGTTATTGGAGCGTTCCGTATCAGTCACCCTGGAGGCTAGTTTTCACTGATCATTGCGTACCAGGCCAAATTCTGTGTGGATCTCCTCTATTTTTATTTCCACAGAGGATCGAGAGGTCTCAATTGCGAGGAAGATAGCATTCAATTTATCAGAGGGGTTCTGGAATTGGGTTAACTGCAAGTGTACCAACTTGGTACAGTCTGGGAACTGATGGTGGGGGAGGGGGCCGGGAGTGCACCTTTGTTGGTTTTTGACGGCCCATCGTGATGGTGGTGGTAGAGACACTGCATGTGCAGCAGGGGGGAGTTGCCAGCTCAGGAGCAGTCGGGCCCGTCTCTGCCCTCTTGAACTGGTGTCCCTCCTGGCTGTTCAGGGATGGGGTGGGGTGAGGCAGGTCAGTATGGGCCCTGCCGCAGGGGAGCTGATGATGTCAGCTGGTTGGTAAGTGTGGCCCTTAGCTGAGTATCCACAGATATCTGCAGGGACAAAAGGCTATGCTTAAGGTTGGCGATGATATTTGCTCCAAGGTGCTGCTGTGCAGGTCCCAGGTCAATTTAAAGAAGGGAGTTATTTGTGGGCCTGCAGTGCATGGCAATGATGATAGTCTGCTTTCCAGGTAGGACCCCACTTTGGTCTTTAATGCAGGAGGCAATCTTCTAACTGCCTTCCTGCTCGACGTGTGGGAAAGCCCACCTCTGCCAACGGCCCCCCTCAAGCGGGCCCAGGAGAAACCTCTCTCTTCCGCCTTACCGTACTTTTTGTATTGTTGCAATTAGTCCAGGGCCGCAGGGGCGAAGATCTGCCTGCCTTCTTAGAAGTAGAGTGGACCCTCTCTGGCTGTTCCCTAGATTCTCTTGCGCTGGGGGTCCCCGTTATGGTTTGGCCCGAATGGTTTAAATGCACACCCCCAGTGCTCACCTCAGGTTTGTTTGTGATTGCTCCCTCGGCAAGATGCCTCCAGAGTCATAGAAGCTGTTACTCCTTTACACCCTACTGTGGCCCCGTACCTCTCATGCAAGTGGACGGCCTGACGCCCCATCTGTGGTACAGGTATAGACACTGGCAGGTGGCAGCGATCATGAGAGGCAGGTGTCCCTCGCAAGTGCCACACTGCTCTCGGTCTTCTGGTTAGACCCTTAGAGGCCCTGGCTGTCTGGGGAAGGCCTTCTAGCACTTCCTCAACAGTGTGGGTGTAGCCGCTACATCACGCTGCTGGCGTGCTCACTCACCGGACCAAGAGGAGCGTAGGGGTCAGGTTCGGTCTTCGTTAGTTTTTTCTCGGTCCCTGTTCAGTTTTCCCCAGCCTGTCTCAAGCAGTTTTCAGAACCCGGGTGTAAAGCAGGCCCTACATGCAAGGGGTACTTCCCCAGGCTCGGTGAGATTTTCAGGTCTCTCCCATTGCAGCTCGGCAGTCATGACTGGCCTCTGCCACCATCCCACTTTGTTGGGCGCAGAAAGTTGCATTGGTTGTGGTTGATGAAGCCTGGGTTGGTAGGATTTTGGTAGATTTCTCTGCCTGCCGGCCCTGGGCCTAGCTAATTGTCGTACACCATCTTTGGCGGCTCAACTATGCCCCGTAATAAGGGAACCCAATGATATCCTATGGGAAAGGTAGGCCTCACATTAGTGAAAAACAAATTTGTGAGTTTTTCACTACCAGGACATGTACAACTTAAAAGTATATGTCCAACTGTTAATTACAATGCAGCCTGTTTTATGGGCTACATAGGATTTACATGTATTAAAAAGGAAGGTTTGCGCCTGGCAAAAGGTATATTTTGTCAGTTTGAAATGGCCGTTTAAAACTGCACACACAGGTTGCAATGGCAGGCCCGAGTCATGTTTAAAGGGCTAATTAAGTGGGTGGTGCAAGGAGTGCTGCAGGTCCACTAGTTAAATATAATAAAGTACCTCTAGGACCATAGATTCAAAACGCTCTTTCAACAGTAGGGAGAAAATCTTCCCTACTGGACAGTTCGGCTAATGAACTGAATTCCTTGTACTCACTCCACTAGTTGCATATAATTTACAGGCTTTGAGTATATGTATTACCAGGGTGAAGGCAAAAGGTTTGGGGAAAGACCATCCTAAGGCTGAAAGGTCTAACAATGATCTGATTTGAAAGATAATGTTGGCTTTGAGCCTTATTTATTATGGGAAGTGGGAAGGTGGGAGAGATCGCTTTTATTTAGTTTCAGGGAGGGTACTATTCAATTTTTGCTTTGTTTACCACTGGGGTTTTTTGGTGCACCTCACATGCGAGTCTGTCCCTGCAAAGGTAATTCAGAACAAAGCCCTGTTATATTAGTCTTTTTTTGTAGATTGTATTAATATTTTACTAAGCAGTTTTTATTACCAATATGGAGGAAACCTGATTTAACACAATGCAGGGTGGCTTTAAGCTACTTACGGAGTGAAGAGGTTTGTTTCGCAGTCCTTTTTTAAATCTGCTGATTTTCCAATGAAAGGTAGAGGCGATTAAACTGTTAGAAAATGTCTCAAACGTATTGCCTGCTTGTATGTTTGCCTTTGTTGAAATGTATTACAATTTTACTATCATGCATGTTTCGTCTACTAGTATTTCTGCCAATCGTTGGTTTTAGCCCTTGATTTTTTTATGATTTTTTGCAACTATATGAGTGGTTTAATGCTTTAATCTCTGACTTTTAATCATGCCTCTCATTTGTGAATGAAAATTGACTGATTGACTCTGTGTTCTTTCAAAGGTGCTTTGGAGGTACAGCGGGAAGAAACCACACACACTTGGGGCAAACACGAAGCTTTATGACTGGATGCCCCAGAATGACCTACTGGGTGAGCAATCATATCAAACAATCATTGTGGTTGTCATTTGTTTTGTCTGATTCCATTAAACATGTGAGTATGTGTTTTATGGATTATACAAGCAGAGCTGCCTTTAATTATAGGACCAGTCCTATGGACTTGACTCATGCCCGGGGAAGAGGTTGGTCGTAAATTGTTGAGTTAATGGAAGACAGGTCTCTAAAGGGAGCACATGCTTCACGCCCCACACATTTAACCACAGCACTGGATTTGAAGGCCAGTAACTTGTTTTTAATGCACAAGTAAGTTGCTGGTTTTCTATAAATGTCTGGCTCCGGCACTGATAGTCTCGCAATGAAGCATTACAATTTGAAAATCATCATCTCTAAGCAAACTGGATCCTGTTTAAATCAATTCCCACCATTGACCGGAGTGCAGCCTTTTATATGATGTGTTTATTAGATATTGTTCGACCCATCAGTTTCTGACTGACTGAGACTCGTCACAACTAGTCAGAACCCACCCTTCCAAATAGAATGAGTATGATACACTTTTCCAGTCACCTGTGCTCAGCCTCTGGTAGCTTGGCACCAAGCAGTCAGGCTTATCCTCAGGGCTCAAGTGTAAGTGTTGGCACAGCACCCCCTCGCAACACACTACATTCGCCACAAAAAGACTCCAAACCATATGTTTAAAAACACCTGTCTCTATCTTACACACACACACTAAAAATCAAAATGAGAAACACATTGTATATAAACTGTACAGATATAGGCAATTGGCAAGCACCTCTATTGTAATCAAAATGAAAGACACATTGAATATACACTTTACAGTTGTATGTAATTGTCAGACTTCCCATTTGCAGAAAGGTCCAACAGTCACTTGCCTCTGACTACGCCTTGTGAACCAGTCCCTCAGTCTCTCAGTCTCTCAACCCCAACCAGCCAATGATATACGTTGCCCACGTTGGCACCCTGCTGACTAGGCAGTCAGAACCACCTAACATTGAAAGAAACAGTTACTTCGTTTAGTTCATCTGGATTAAACCTCCAGGCGCCTGACGGCACCTGCACAGGTGCAGGATCGCGATCCCTCCGGTAGACAAAAGGTTGTGACCCAGGAAGTTGTGCTCATGGTCTGGAGAAATGGTTTCCCCTTAAGCAAAGGTGTTACCTGCCGTAGAACCCCAGTAGGTTTCTGCAAATGCCCACAAGGCACACATGACCCCTCGAGTCTCGTCTCAATGTTTTCCAGAACAAGGCACACTATTGCTTGGTCTAGAGAGAGTGAGCCAACGACCTTGGACAGAGGCCGCGAAGTCAGGCAGTGTCGTCCTCTAAATCTGGAGGCTGAAGACAGTCTCAGCTCCCAGCTCCATTCCCCCTCAGACATCACACGTTCTGGAGCACTAGCCAGCACATGTCCCCTTTGTTGTAAGCACGGGTCCCTCTGACTCTCCAAGCTTCCCCCCCGCACTCCTCAAACTCCTCACATCCCGGCACCTCAGATGGTGGCTAATCTTTGCACACACAGCATTGCGGCAGGCCCACTGAGGCACATTCAAGCTGTGTTCCCCTGGCAAAGGTCTTACCCCATGAGAAGGGACTTACAGCTAACTTATCAACCAATCATATATACACCGATCCACTGTGTGTATATATATATATATATATATTACCTACTGGCGGTCGCCAGTAGGTATATATAGTTAGGATTTTTTTCCTATGGGATTTCTGAAAATTCTATGTCGAATAACTTTGGCGTTTGTGGACGGAATTGGCTGAAATTTTCAGGAAAATGGCACATTTTGTTTCTGAGCAGCCCCTGAAAATTTGGGGGGGTTTCGTCAAGGGGGGGGCGAGAAAAAAGGGGGTCCCAAAACGCGTTTTTCCCATTCATTTTTCCATTGGGCGGTCGGAATCACTTTTAGCTCGAACGGCTGAATGGATTTATACGAAACTTGGCAAAATTGTAGATTTGGTTTGCCCGACGTGCCTTTGCTATGTCTCAATATATGTGCCCCAGTGGATTTTGAGAAATGAACATTTGAAAAAACAGATATATCTGTGACAGCGTCCCGGTTAGCGCCCCGGTTCGCGTAACTGACGCGTAACGGAACTTCGCGAGGAGAAGCGGATTGGCTCCCCGGTGACTGTCAACATTCTAAACAGTCCGGAGCGGCCGCCATCTTGTGTCTCGGTAGGATCGAGACACAAGAGGTGGAAAAAACAAAGTGGGAAATGAGCATAAGGGGGCAGAGTACATCCTCCCTGGCCCCCTAGGTTTGATGAGGGGGCTTTAAAAGGGCCCCGCGGGGCCAAAAAAAAAAATGTATTATCATTTTTTTTGCGGGGGGAGCGCCCGGTACGCGCACCGGGAAGCGGTCCGGGGAGCGTAATATATGGAAAAAAGAATGAAAGAATGTTCAAATATTGTATGTTTATTGATTGTTCTTTTTGTTGTATTTTTTTAATTTTTTTTTATTTAAGTACCAACATGTAGGTACCAATGCAGAGTCTAAAAATAAATATACACCGTTTTCTTTGTAGATATCTTTCATGTTGTTTCAGAAGTTATTGTGGTATATGGAATTCATAGCATAGTCTGTGAGGAAAGCAGAAAGAACATGGAGGCAGGAGATGATAAAGAGATGTTAAATACACATTGGAGATAATATAGTGGGAGAAAGGAAGTAACTATGAGCAAACTTACTATGTAACACAAAAAAAGTTGCACAGTATATTTTAAGTCTCAGTTTATATTTTATCTTTTTGGGTACTATTTCATAATTTTTAAAATTAAAAAGAATAATGTCTCAAACAATTTTAACTTTTAAAATTTAAATTTATTGTTCTAATTTTTCATAATCTAAGAGAATTTGTAGCATTAAATCATCAGGAATGTCCTCCTTTTCATTCCAATAATCACATTCACATTCTTCAGCACATTTGAATAATTCTTGGTCTACGGATTCATCCATACAGTCTAGTTCTTCTTTTTCTTGGTTTGGATTGCTTTCAATCTTAATTTCAAATAAAATTGTGTTTTCTTTTGGCTGTGCTTCCATTTCTTGCTGTAAATTGCATACAAAAATATATCAGTGGAGATAGGGCACTGTTGGGTTTAAGTTCAGACAGGTGCTTGTGAGTTTTTAACAGTGAAGTAATCTTTGGGCAGTGCATGGTTTCAGGCAGGAAGTAAAACTATTAAAAAGTGTCTGTGATGAAGCCTAAGTAAATTCATAATTATACCACAGAAGCCTAACTCAATCAATAATTTAAATAATTAAGTCTTTCTCAATGACTAACTCTTATAGAGGGACAGTATGTAACTATCTGAAAACGTTTTCCCTATTTAATTTAAAGTGCATAACATAGTTCTCCTTTCAAATTTTTAAAATTATATCTTACCTTTGAAAAAGAAGTTAAAGCTCACAGTCAAAATGCTCTTGAAATGTACTGCAGGAAGTAGTAGTCAAAATGGCTGTGTTTCTCTCTCTTTCTTTATATATATTCAGGTACATAACCAATCAAATGTCATGAAATAATAGTAGAAAATGAAAGTAACATTTTAATTGGTTGTCAATTCTAACACTTCATATGTGTTTCTGTCATGTAATTTACCTCAGGATATTTAGTCAGTCCTACAGCATAATTTTCTCAATGGAATTCCATCAAATTTGGGTAAATGGTAGGGACTGCTATGTAGTAGGGCCTATTCTATATTTGATGAAAGTGTCTTCAGTGGTTTTTCTGTAGATTACTTTCCCACCTTTTTTTAGCGAGCGCTCACCGGTGCGCGCACCGGTACGCGAACCGGCAGCGTTACGGGAGTCCTCCATTTTGTGTATCGGTAGAATTGAGACACAAGATGGAGGGGAAACAATGTTCGGAATGGGTAGAAGGGTGCACGGTAGATACTTTGTGACCCTCTAGGTTTTCTAAGGGGGGCTTAGGACGCTCATATAGGCAAAAAAAATTGAAAAATTTTGCGGGGGAGCGCCCGGTACGCGCACCGGTAAGCGAACCGGGGAGCGTACTTTGGTGAAAAATAGTGAAAAAAGTTCCAATGCACAGTTTTAAATTCAGGAGGAATATTCCATTCCCCTCATCTGAGAAGTGCACACCATCTCCTCTGTAGATGTCTTGCATGTTGTAATGCAAGTTATTGTTGTATATTAAACCCATTCTAAAGTCTCTCATGTAAGCAGAAAGAGATTTATTCACGTGTTTCCGTGCTTTCTCAAATTGTGGACAAAATTGGTTGGACCAGTTCCCTTTCTGTCTTTGGCATATATTGGAATATACCAAGGCAGTTTGGGGAAAAAGTGTCATCAATTGATGAAAGGTGTCCTTTAAAAGCATTTCCAGACCAACCCCAGTCATAGTGCCCAAATCATTTCCACCACAGTGCACTATTAAGAGGTCAGGGTTTGGCAGATGCATAAAACAATTATAATAAAAACATATAAAATATATTTTTCATTTAAAAGAAGAATACATTTTACAGCTTTTGATATTTGCTATTAAAAAACCATTGAAATTCACTGAAAAAACCATAGGTTATAGACCATATATAGTTAGAAATTAGCATTTACAAAACCTTGAAAATTCACTGAAAAAACCATAGGTTATAGACCATATATAGTTAGGGATTAGCATTTACAAAACCTTATTTTACTCACACAAAACCATTGAAATTCGCATATATAGTTAGTTGCACTAACTATATATCGCGCACCCGCAATCCACTGCTGATGATGACACATATTACGTCATTCATGACATGGTCAGTGACATCACTGATGACATCTCAAATGACATCACTGATGACATCTCAAATGACATCACTGTTGACATCACTGATGACATTTCATTTGACATTACTGATCACATCACTGATGATATCATTTATGTGATAATACAATGAACTTCTTCAGACTCTAATATAACCTTAGATACAATCAGTGTAAACAGACACTTACAGACTGTCACTTATCCATGGAGTTACTCACACAACTAGTCAGTCATGCAAAGAATCAATCACACCTCCATTTCCTCAACTATACAGTTATACACACCTTACTTATTCAAACATATACTAACACATATTTACTCTCTTATACAATCCCTGATACAAGTTCACAATGATCCATACAGCCACTCACACATTTACTTGCTCTTATGCACAGTTATTAATATATGTCAACTCTCACATGTACTGTGTTTTACATATGTACTTACTTTGACATGTAGCACTGAGATATCCATTCAATCACCAATACACTCATGCGCACAGTCAACCGCCCATACAGCTGTTTCCACATGCACTTTTGAACCCATACATCTAGTGAATCAACTGCTCACACATCTATGCACAGATACATACACCTCCAAGCCACCCACACACACACTCAGTCTCCCATACAAATACTTGGGCAACCAATCAATAATCCATATAGTTACTCATATAGCTACTGATCAACACATGCAGCAGTTTACAGAACAACAGATATAAAGATGCACAAATTAAGACAGTTTAGTCACTAACCCATGCACTCAGTGAGACACATTTAATCACTCACTCATACAGTCAGTCATGCACCTACTAAATCCTTCATCCAGACACTTTTACATTCACTCATTCTCCAATATGTAAGACATATTTTAACTTTACAGAAACATACAGTCACTGGATGTTGTCATCAGTGATGTCATCAGTGATGTCATTTGAGATGTCATCAGTGATGTCATCAGTGATGTCATTTGAGATGTCATCAGTGATGTCACTGACCATGTCATGAATGATGTAATATGTGACATCATCAGCAGTGGATTGCGGGTGCGCGATATATAGTTAGTGCAACTAACTATATATGCGAATTTCAATGGTTTTGTGTGAGTAAAATAAGGTTTTGTAAATGCTAATCCCTAACTATATATGGTCTATAACCTATGGTTTTTTCAGTGAATTTTCAAGGTTTTGTAAATGCTAATTCCTAACTATATATGGTCTATAACCTACGGTTTTTGTCAGTGAATATATATATATATATATATATATATATATATATATATATATATATATATATATATATATATATATATATATATATATATATTTATATATATATATTACCTACTGGCGGTCGCCAGTAGGTATATATAGTTAGGATTTTTTCCCTATGGGATTTCTGAAAATTCTATCTCTAATAACTTTGGCGTTTGTGGACAGAATCGGCTGAAATTTTCAGGAAAATGGCACATTTTGTTTCTGAGCAGCTCCTGGAAATTTGGGGGGGGGTCGTCAAGGGGGGGCCGAGAAAAAAGGGGGGTCCCAAAACGCGTTTTTCCCATGTTAATTTCCATAGGGCGGTTGGACTCACTTTTAGCCCGAACGGCTGAATGGATTTCCACGAAACTTGGCAAAATTGTAGGGACTGTTAGCCGGATGTGCCTTTGCTAGGTCTCAATATATGTGCTTCAGTGGATTTTGAGAAATTAACGTTTAAATCAAGATATATATCTGTAACAGCGCTCCGGGCAGCGATCCGGTTAGCGAACTTTTCGCGTATCGGAACTTTGCGATGCGAAGCTGATTGGCCCTCCGGTGTCTGTCAACATTCTAAACAGTCCGGAGCGGCCGCCATCTTGTCTCTCGGTAGGATCGAGAGACAAGAGGAGGCCAAAACAAAGGGGGAAATGAAGGAAAGGGGGCAAGGTAGACCCCTTCTGACCCCCTAGGATTGATGAGGGGGATATTATAGAGCCACGCGGGGCCCCAAAAAAAAAAAAAAATCCGATTTTTTCGCCGTAGAGACGCATCTTGGTAAGCGAACTGGGCAGCTAACCGGGCAGCTAACCGGGAAGCTAACCGGCAGTGTAACGGGAGTCTGAGGAGTAGCTGATTGGCTGTCAACATTGTAAACAGTCCGGAGCGGCCGCCATCTTGTCTCTCGGTAGGATCAAGAGACAAGAGGAGACCAAAACAAAGGGGGAAATGAAGGAAAGAGGGCAAGGTAGACCCCTTCTGACCCCATAGGATTGATGAGGGGGATATTATAAAACCACGCGGGGCCCAAAAAAAAAAAAAAATCCTGAGGAGTAGCTGATTGGCTGTCAACATTGTAAACAGTCCAGAGCGGCCGCCATCTTGTCTCTCGGTAGGATCGAGAGACAAGAGGTGGAAAAAAAAAAGGGGTAAATGAATGAAAGGGGTAAGGCAGACCCCTCCTGAACCCCTAGGATTGATGAGGGGGCTATTAAAGTTCCCTGCGGGGCAAAAGAAAAAAAAATTGCGATTTTTCGCGGTAAAGGTGCTTCCTGGTACGTTAACCGGGCAGCTAACCGGCAGCGTAACGGGAGTCCGACATATTGTGTTTTTTGAACGTTTGTGATATGTGCACGTGTGGATTTTGTCTAATTAAGGTTAAAAATATATATATATATCTTTAAGCGTGTTCTGGCGCGCTTACGTTTTGGGTTTGGTTTGCGCTGCAGAGACGATACGTCACGGTTATGCGATGCATCATGAGGCGTCTCACGGGCTACGTGATACGTCACTTAATAAAGAATATATTTTACAGCTATAGATATTAGCTTTTAAAAAACCAATGAAATTCACAGAAAAAAACATAGGTTATAGACCATATATAGTTAGGAATTTGCATTTACAAAACCTTGAAAATTCACTGAAAAAAGCATAGGTTATAGACCATATATAGTTAGGGATTAGCATTTAAAAAACCTTATTTTATTTGCACAAAACCATTGAAATTCCATATATAGTTAGTTGCACTAACTATATATCGCGGACCCGCAATCCACTGCTAATGATGTCACATATTACATCATTCATGACATGGTCAGTGACATCACTGATGACATCACTGATGACATCTCAAATGACATCACTGATGACATCACTGATGACATCACTGATGACAACACCCAGTGACTGTATGTTTCTCAAATGACATCACTGATGACATCACTGACATCTCATTTGACATTACTGATTACATCACTGATGATATCATTTATGTGATAATACATCTTCAGACTCTAATATAACCTTAGATACACTCAGTGTAAACAGGCACTCACAGACTGTCACACATCCATGGAGTTACTCACACACCTAGTCAGTCATGCAAAGAATCAATCACATCTCCATTTCCTCAACTATACAGTTATACACACCTTACTTATTCAAACATATAGTAACACATATTTACTCTCTTATACAATCCTTGATACAAGTTTACAATGATTCATACAGCCACTCACACATTCACTGGCTCTTATGTTCAGTTATTTATATATGTCAACTCTCACATGGAGTGTGTTTTACATATGTACTTACTTTGACATGTAGCACTGAGATATCCATTCACTCACCAATATACTCATGCACACAGTCAACTGTCCATACAGCTGTTTCTACATGCACTTTTGAACCCATACACCTAGGGAATCAACTGCTCACACATCTATGCACAGAGTTATACACCTCCCAGCCACCCACACACATACTCAGTCTCCCATACAAATACTTGGGCAACCATTCAATAACCCATATAGTTACTGATATAGCTACTGATTTAAACATGCAGCAGTTTACAGAACAACATAAATAATGATTGCCAAATTAAGACACTTTAATCACTAACCCATACACTCAGTGAGACACATTTAATCATTCTCTCATACAGTCAGTCATGCACCCACTAAATCCTTCATCCAGACACTTATACATCCACTCATTCTTCAATATGTAAGACATATTTTAACTTTACAGAAACATACAGTCACTGGGTGTTGTCATCAGTGATGTCATCAGTGATGTCATCAGTGATGTCATTTGAGATGTCATCAGTGATGTCATCAGTGATGTCACTGACCATGTCATGAATGATGTAATATGTGACATCATTAGCAGTGGATTGCGGGTCCGCGATATATAGTTACTGCAACTAACTATATATGGAATTTCAATGGTTTTGTGCAAATAAAATAAGGTTTTTTAAATGCTGATCCCTAACTATATATGGTCTATAACCTATGTTTTTTTCAGTGAATATATATATATATATATATATATATATATATATATATATATATATATATATATATATATATATATATATATGAGGGGTCAGCCCTTTAACACTGCACGACAGTGCCAAACATGTTCGTGTCATAAGGCTCACATCCAGAGCAGCAGAAAACTGAGAAGGAGAAAAGCAAGAAGTAGAGGGAAATCACTATAGAAAGAGCCATTTTGAACAAATATAAACTAAGGATACAACCAATCTTCATTAAGAAAGCAGTCTAAAGTTTATAACAACAAGTTACATTTGTTTAACACCCTATTTTTCTGGTACCATTCAGACACTGACAGCCTGTGTTTAGAAACCTCAGTCAGAACTCAGTTTATAACAACAAGTTACATTTGTTTAACACCCTATTTTTCTGGTACCATTCAGACACTGACAGCCTGGGTTTAGAAACCTCAGAACTCAGCCGCCATTGTGGCAGTAACTGTGCTGAAATGGTAAAACACCTTATCCGTCGTTCTGATAGTTCTCTTACCATATTAACCTCTTCATCCTATGAATTATGAGCTCTGTAACCCTTATGTACATGTACATGTCAGTTCATGTAGGGCAGCTATCCAGGATTACCCACCACCACACAACAGCAAGCACTTGATTACTTCACCAGATATTATCTTCAGTGCAAAAATAAAAACATCACTGCTGACTTTATGACAAAGTTTAGGAAATTCATGTTAGAAAAATAAATAAACGTTCTTCTTTTAAATATTCCTCAACTACTAAAAGCAGTGTCAATGTTCACTGATGGCTCGAGACGAAAAAACACATTTGACCACTGAGTACATACCACCAAACAGAGCATGGAGGTGTAGATTGGCCACACTGATGATGCCTGACTTCTAAAGAAGCTCTGCTATGTCTCACTCAATTCCAGCAAGCCAAGGCTAGACATAGGCCAGCTCCTCATAACTTACCTGGACATAGAAGGTTGTGTGCTGGTTGGGCTGTTGAAGGAGAGATTCTACCTTTGGGTTGCACCACAAACGTACGGGATGATGTAGTTATTTTGGAAGCAGCCATGATTTCACCTCTTGTAAATGCTTCTGAAAGATTTGAATATTGGCTGGCATTAAGTCCCAGGGTTTAGTAGTATGTTCTGACAAAGTGGTGCCTCCTATGGATTTCTTAAAGTAAAATGGTATTATAGTAACTGACACAAGCCTGGAGCTCAGTGTCCTATTTTGCTTGTACTGTTTGAATTTAACCTGTAGGTATAGTGGTCGTTTTCATTGGGCTTCTCAGTGGAAAATGCAGAGAACCTTGAGCACTGCATGTCTAGTCACAAGCAGGAGTAACTGTAGGTCTGGAGTCATGTGTTCCATTGGGCAAAGGCAGAGAAGGAGTTGTGCATCAGCAATTTAGATTAGAAGTATTTTGCGTATGAATAAACTATATGATTAAACTATAGGCTGTTGGCGTAGTGAAGCTTGGCGATTACGAGTGTGAGGATAGATTGTTGCATTTGTTGGTTTCCAGAGTCTGGGAAGATGTGTCACAGTGTTTTCATTGTGTAATTGTCGCTCTTTGTGACCTTGTTGATATATGGATCATGCATAGATCTGAATTCGTGGTTGCCCCAGGGTTTCTGACCTTTCTTGATTTTGTATTGGGACTTTTCAACATATTTTATTTATGTAATTTTTAACTCTTGCATTATAAGGTGTATCATCAACAGTTGGACTTACTTTATCTACATGTGTTGCCATCTCCTTTTTTTTGTTTTAAATTGGTTTTATTTTATTTCTTTCGTTCATAGAAGCATGAACATGGGTAAGGGGTTGACTGTGCAGAACCAGAGACATCGCCAGTTATACATCAACATCACACCTGTTGCATATGGAGGCAGCAGGCGAGCACAAAGTTTGTTACATATAAAACTGCTACATGCAGCAATGAACAGACATAAGGTTACAATCAGAAGTCCAAAGGCAAGGACGTTTCAATGCACGGGGCACATTACTGAGTGCTCATGGGTTTCTTACTGCAGGGTTCACGTGGCGTTGATATAGGCAGGAGTCCGTCTCAAAATCATCAACAAAAGAGTACATCAAGGAAAAGAAAAAAAATAAATGGGGGGAGGGGCAGAACATCGGAACAGACCAGCGCACCTTGGGTCTTCTGAGCCCTCTCCCATCTCCCCCAGTGCCTGGCATGTAAATTGATACTTGTATAGCGCACTACTCACCCGCAAGGGTCTCAAGGTGCTTGTACGAATACCGCTGTGGAACCCATCCTGGCTTTCCCTGTGAGGCGTCCACTCCTGGGCACCCCCAAGGTGGAGGCCAGGCATCGATAGCGTTGTGGGGGCCGTTGTGGAGATTAAGCAAGCTATTGCCCAGAGTTGCAGAGTGGGACTCATGATTGGAATAGGCACGAGGCGAGAATTATCAGGTCCGTGGAATTTTTTGAGCACAAGACCCGCCGAGGCGGGGAATTGAACCCTGGTCCCGGGCTAGACCTCTGCATCAGGGTCTGCCGCTCTAACCATTGAGCCACACTTCTCCGCATGATCAACAGTGTATACACTTCCCATCGATGAGCCCACCATATCTTACTTTGAGTGAGGGGCTGGTATTGTGCTATCATCCTGCTAGGCTTATGCAGAGCCTTGGGTTAGGACTCTGTATCTGGTTCGCCTACTCTCACTGCAGCATCTGCATGGTCTGAGGCTGAGTGTTGTTCATTTTGCAAGTCACGTAGTATAGTGTCCAAGTTGGCAGCTATAGGGATCTCATGTAACCCCAAAGTATCTTGCCTGTGTAATGCGACACTCTTGGCTTGGGCCTACACTGGAAGCCACTGTCCCCCGGCTATCACAGGGGGAGGCTCAGGCAATTTCCAACGTCTTATAATTAAACCCGTAGTTACAAAGAAACCAAAATCGATAAAGTGCGATGTGACCGTCTGTCTCTTTCTTCTGCAAAACAGACAGAAGATGTGCGTCTCCCACTTGTGCAATTCTGCATGGCTAGTGCAGACTGTCAACCAGGTAGTCATGTGTCGCCAGCAAGTGGTGAGATGTGGACAAGCCCAGAAAATGTATAGGAGGTTGGTCTCTCGGAGATGACATCTGGGGCAGTGGGCATCAGCTTGTTGAAAGTATTTGTTAACCTTAGCAGGGATGAGGTAGGCCCTTTGCAATATGTAGTATTGGATGAGCCAGTAGCGAGCGTTCCAAGAGACATTGACCGGGCTCGCCAATACGGAAGACCACTCTCTATCCGTGCATGGATGGGCCAGATCCTCCTCCCAATGCCGACTCAGAAGTGCGAGTGGTATTGCCATGTGTTGGTGTAACGAAGTTGCAAACCATCTCATGAGAGGCCTACCCGTCCCATAACATACAGCTATTGGAGTGTGAGGTGTGTGCGAAGTTCCCTCGACATGTCCTCCCACTTGCCACCCAGCGCCGTGAGCAACAAAGTGTGTAATAGAAATTGGCACAGAGGTAGTCCCTCCTCTTCCACTAATGTTTCATGAGGTACTAGTGCACCATCGTAATAGAAGTCCCCCAAGTGTGTATAGGCCAGCCTCCAGTCAAGTGGAGATGTCCGCAGGCGGGGTGGTGATACCGCCCCTGGGTGTACTTATACGGAAACCTGAGGAGCAGTGACTTCGATGGAATTTCGTGAGTGTAGGGGTGAAAGAGTCAGAGTATCGACAATAGGGTCTAGGCCGGGGACAGCATGGCAGTGTCTGGGATTTGCAACCCTGCCACCCACTGAGCCGCCCATTGGAGCTGAGAGGTAAGATACTTCTGCTCCTAGGGTCTCGCTAAGAAGTGGCCTTATCCTCGAAATTACGGCTAATCCAAATCAGAATTCTGCATAGATCCTTCCTTCCTAGAGTTATGTTGGTCAAAATGGGCAGGGAGGATACCGGGGCATGTCAACAACTAAATGGGCAGGAAGGCACATTCTATCACCTATTATGGGAATGTCCAAACATCAGATCATATTGGGAGGCTGTGATGACCACAATGACAACGGAGTTTGGGGCTGCCTTACGGCCCGAAACAAAATGGTGTCCCCTCAACATATGGGAGGCAACTGATCTAATTCATACAGACCAAATATGGTTAACACTAGGAATGATGATAGCGAAGTGCACATTGCTAGGCATTGGGGGGCACAGGTTGTACCAACTCCTGAGGAGTGGGAAAGAGACATGGACTGGTGCATGATTGCCAAAAGGGCGGAATATGAAGGTAGGGGTTGGCCCAGGAAATGGGAACAGATCTGGGGTAAATGGAACACTCATGGGGTGGGTACCTGACAAGCCCCTCCATGCGCCCCAACAGTGCCACCATTGGGGGTGGGGGTGTAATGTAATTGATAACTCCGATGGTGAAATTGTGGGGACGCACTAATTATACGATTAAAATTGGTGAACTGCATTGTAACTTAAGCTGTGGAATTGCATGACTGCTATGTAAAAATGACTGCATTCGTTTTGATTTCTTACTCATAATAAAAATTATTTATAAAAAAAAGGTTGTCGCTGCAGGAGCAGCCCAGTGAGGGTCTTGTTCCGTTGTTGCTAAGTTTCACTGTGCTGGAGCTTGGATGTCGGGATTGGTGATGACGGTTGTGTGGCCACCTCACTTTAGTAATATCTCAGGTGTTAGATTGGGGCCCCCAGGTAGCAGGAGAAGGAAGGGCAAGATGTGTCCTAGGTGTGTCAGACTCAACACAACAGGGGGTATGTGACGAATGGCAGGTTGTGCTGGGGTACCCTGTATCTTAGGCATGTGTGGGCCACCTCTCTTTCCTCTCCCCACAAGAAGCCCCCACAGTAGGGCAATGGAAGACGGGCGTTAATTGGTAAGTCTGCCAGGACACTCAGGGACAGGTGAGCTCAGGCTGCAAGCTAGGAAAAGGTGTAGCAATGAGGTGCCGATCCAGGCCTGGTGGGCTGGTTAATAGGCAACATTTCCCAGGAGGGTCACTGGCCCCTTCTCTACCATAAGCCCAGGCCAGTCGTAGCAGAGCCAGTATCACAGCACCAGGCAATCAGTTCCTCTATGGGGGCACGTCTCAGGCGTGGCAACATGGTGATGGGCCCAGCTCTGATCTGAACCCCGGGCCGCTCCAGATAATCCATCTGCCAGCTCACAAAGTGGCAGCCAGGCGGAGTTTAGGATCAGTGTAAAAGCAGCTAAAAAGAGCAGGCGGCCACCGTGCTAGAGTAGGATGGTTGTGTATGCAACTGTAGCGCGTTCCAGCCCCCACACAGCAGCCAAACACCCAGCAAGGCCATGCCGCCCAACGCAGTCAATTTAGCTCCATGCCACATAGTAGCTTCCTCCCGTGCCGTAGGCCACTGTCAATAGACTGGGATCCCTGTAGGTGCCCGGGACCGCCCCATGTCCCTTACAGTGTCAGCGTCGTGTAGGTCCTGGCCTAGGGTGCTGCATATCTCGGAGGGCCCCCAGACCCTCCCTGGCTTGTATGATGAAGGGGGGAAGTGAGATATGGGGTACCGCCGGTGCCGTGGCACCTCAGTCTCCCCGCCCCATCCAAGTGCCATGACGGTGAGACAATGGGACCAAGCAACCCTCCCGTGATCACTCCGCAAGCCACGTACAGCAGTAGGAGAGGGTATCTACTACGCTGGAGCAACAGGGAAGCACCCCATCGCAGCTCCTCCTACTCACTGCTCCCTCTCTCCAGCCAGCAGGCATCTCATTAAGTAAGCAAGGCACTAGTCAGGATTCCTGTGCCTCCACGGCCACCCAGTCGAAGCAGTTGCTCCCTGGCATTCACCACTCAGCAATAGGCCCTGATTGAGCCCCAGTGATACTCTGCCTGCCTTCACTAAACACTTTAACAGAGACAGCGGCAAGTGTAGGAGACCATCGGGGTAAGATAGTGTGGTCGGTGGCTGTGAATGGCTAGTGGTGTCCAAGATTAGCTTTGGATAAAGAGGCAGTAGTGCAGAGCTTCCCTAGGACATGTCCACCATTTTGCCCTGCTAGCCATGCCCCCACATTCTTACCTCTATTGATGCTTCGGTTTCTGTGAAAGAAAACCTGCCCCAAGATGGCTGCTGATGCATGAGCATGCATAGTGTTGCATGGTGGTTATTTTAAATTTACCAATCTAACATGGTGGATGTCCTGGAAAAAAAAGCATCAGCAAAGTCAATAGTTCTCCCCTTTTGGCTTTGCAAATGAAGACCTATTGGCTTTGACATGGCTGTGTGCCAATGCTATTCCACATAAAAACAATGCTTGCTTGATGATACTGAACAGAACCTGAAAAAAGCAGATAGGTTATGTAAGCATGCATATGTCAATAAAATGATTTATACATGTGCATGCGTCACCAACATTGCATGCATATGGCATGGCTCTGCTGCCATTTTTTTTTTATTTACCAGTCCAATATAGCAGGTGCCTACCTTGGAACGATAGGTAAAAAAAGTGAATGAAATGTGCATGCACGTGTGTTTTAAGAAATGGATGCTGCACCAGTAAATTGCAGCTCCTGGACCGTCCCGCCAAAAAAGAGACGCTGCAAGGAGAAGGCGAAGAGGCAATGGTTGAGCCGGTGGGTGGGAAATGTCAATACTACCAGCTGTGAAAGAGGGAAGCAATGGAGGATCTGAGCTAGTGGGGGTTTAACAAAAAGGTTGAGCAAGAAGGGGAGGGATAGAAAAGCAATATGTGTGCTTGGGTAAGGTGGGTTGAAATAAAAGTTTTAAAAAGCTTGACTGGGAGCTGTAAAAAAGAAGGAGCCTTCCTTGTTTGTAGTGCTTTAAAGCATATATTCAACGATTTTTCAACTAAAGCGTTTGTGAAGTAGGAGCCAATATAGATTTTTTAATTCTCAGAGATTGGAGTCATGCGAGGAATTTAAGCAGAATATTGGCTGCTGCATGCTGGACCAACTGAAGTGTGTATACTGTGAAAGTAGTGAGCCTCAAAGAAATGGCATTGGCGTAGTCAAGGTGGGAGCCAACAATAGCCTGAAAAATATTAAAATCGGTGTGTTCGGGCAAAAAAGTAAATATTTTGAATGTTTTCAAATGAAAAAAACTTAAGAGGCATATACCTTGGTACTTTGAAATGTTAAAACTAGTTTATCGTCAAAGTAGAGTACCAGGTTTTTGACAGCTTAGGAAGGAATATTGAAGTGATGTAGGGCATCCGGCTACTAAGTGTATGTCCAGACCTATGTAGGGTTTCTCAGAATCCCAACCTCTGTTTTGTCTTTGTTGTGGTGAATCATCCAACCAACGTGCTCCACGAAACAAATCCAAAAGTTACAGTGTGCCATCTCATTGTCTAATCTCAGAAATAAGCTAGGTGTTATTAGCATAGCAAATGAGAGCATCTTGTAGGCCTCAGTAGCAAACCTGATTCAGAAAAAATCATGTATGGATACGACCCATAGACATCCGCAAACATGATTCCTTATCGAGGATTGGTGTGATGGAACCATCGCACCTCTTGACTCTAATACAAGAATGAGGAGATCCAGCTCAAAGTTCTCCTTCTAGGACCCAGTATTAAAGGCCACAGAGAAATCAAGGTGAATTAGTTCATCTATGCCTCCATGCATGTTTAATAAACAACCAGACACTCTATGTCCTTTTATCACATTCTTGCAGGTTCCTGCTTTCTCCCTTTATGAATCTGTCTATTGTTTGCTCTTTTTTTCCCTTTTGTGTGTTTTTCCCACACTTGCTCTGGGTTAATATGTGGTGATGAAAAATAAGTGAAGGTTCCCAGAAGTTTGTACTGGTGGACCCCACCGGCAACCACCACCTCAAAAGAAGCACTTCTACTATTATCATAGCACTAAAGAGTAGCAGAGACATGGGCCAATAATTCTTTAACGTTGCAGCGTCCAGGGGGCGTGGCCTGGCTGCTTACCAAGATGGCCGTGCAGCAGTGACGCTCCAGAGCCAACTGGTCTGATCCTGTGGATTGCGGCATCCATCCTCACTCCTTTAACTGACATTGGGGAGGATGGAATGCCCTGGCCCCACTGGACCTGCTGGGGCTGTTGGATGCACATTTCACCCCTTAGATCCCCAGTGGGGGTGACGGGACCCAGCCCACCTTGGAGGCCCCTCAGCTACAGGGGCAGCAGGAGAGCCTGGGGCCAGGACTGCAAGGTCCCACTGGGCCTCCGTCCCCGCCATACCACATGCGGCTGCAGCCGGCCCATCCCTTATCCTGAAACCTGAAGGACGTGGCGAGGCGCAGCTGCTGATGATGAAGGTGCCGAGCATTGCCTAGGCCTACTTTTCTTTTTGCTCCTGCTTGCCTGGCTGCCTGCAGGCGCCCACTAGGGTCCTGGTGCTTCAGCTGGAGGCGTGACTTAGCGGGCTCCTGGGACCCAGTGTGGCACCTTGCAGTTTTCTTCCTCACTGGAGTTCTGTGGGAGTCGGTACCGCCGTGGAGAAAGGCCTGGGGCCTCGATCTTCCAGCACCTCCCTTGGCCTGTTGCCGCTGGTGAGTGGATGGTGACCTGCCAGCCTGTGGCTTGACTATATTTGCCTGTGGGGAGGCCCGTGGTCTGCCTGGTGCTGGGCCGGTCGCGGTGGGTGCTCCCAGATTGGGGCCCCTTCCAGACCTCACCCTCACTTTCTCTTGCCTCCTGGTCTGCCTGCTGCTTGCCTTCCAAACCTCTGGGCCCTCCCTGTGGCAGCTGGCGCCTGACATCGGCCCCAACTCACCTGGCTCGGCCTGATACTTACACTCCTGGGGCCCCTGACAATTGCGACTTGGTGGCTGCTTTCTCTGTCTGGGGGAACCGGGGGGTGCCTGCTGTACCTACCTGCCACGCTTTTGGACTCTCCGCGTATGCCCTGTCATGGGTTGGGGTAAACCCAAGCAGCACAAATTGTCCTTTCACCATCCCAGGACGGCGGATTGCTGCAACCATCCCTCCGACATGAATGACGACCAGGACTCCGCATCTCACTCAGACTCTCCTGAAGGGGTGCCCTCCATCCTTCCTGAGCCGGGCACCGGATTCCGCGCCATTGATGCGTGCTTTGACAAACTCACTTCCCGCATGGACTGCTTGGGGGAGTGACTTGACAGGCAGGGCACCGGTCTTGATGTTGCTGTAGAGCATATATAAACTGTCAGGGACTCCACTGCCTCTTTATCCAAGCACCTGGAAAAGACTGAGAGACATCTGAAGGCAGTCACCATTAAAAACATGGACTTGGAGGTGGGCTCTCAGCGCAACATCATCCACATTATCGCCCTGGCCAAGTCCACCAACATGGGCCGAACGGAGCAGTTTGTGGAGTCCCTGCTCTGTGTGCTGTGTCTACAGACCCTGCATGAGATATAGGTAAGACACCCCTACAGCAGGCTTTACAGCTCAAAGGCAGGTTGCATTATATCCCATATGTGGACAAATCTGCCCGAGCAGATGTGGTCCCTACAATGTCTAAGTCCATTCATATAAACACACACCCCTGGAATGAACCTAGTGTGCGGAACAAGAGACTATGGGGTCTCAATGGTAAGCGGGCCTTCAACCTAGAATATGCACACAAATTAAGCTACCCAAGATTTATTTTCAATCTTGATAATGTACCCCTCCCAATACTACTCAGTAGGTGCGTCGGACATACACAGAAATGGGACGGGTTGTCCTCACACACCACGAGGCTCATGCTTCATCATAGCGCAACTCACGCTCTCTAAAACCCATTTTGATGGAGAGCGGGCCTTCACCTGGAGTCAGGGAGGCTCTTCTAACTAAGAATGGACCTGTGGCATCCTAAAACCTATTTATTCACTAGATATGACACTCGGTATTAAAATTCAATGTTGGGACAAGGAGATTTAGTATCCCATCACCACCATTACCATCAACATGTTTCTGTCTTGTGGCTCAACTGAGTCCTTGGCCTTCTTCAGGATGGGCATACAGGATCCTAATGAGACAACCTTATATTCAGTATTGTCCCTGTGAAAAGTAACCTATGTCTTACTTTTAACTAGTCTGGTTCTTAAATACCTGTAAATAAACAAAGATACTCTTTACAAATCCATATTTTGAGATAGAGGATACATTATAATGCATGTTTGAATATAGGAATGCAACATTCACATGATTATGTGGTTTTGTGGCCCTTCACACGTGAGGTCATTATAAAAGCATTTCCCTTCCATAATTGTGAGACCAGCTCACAACCTTACCCTAATAAAGGGCCTTCCACGCCCCATAAAGGGAGGGCTCAGCAACCCCTGTAGCCAAACTCCAAATACAATAGGAGGAGGTTCAGAAACTTTACAATTGACACATACTTTCATTTGAAATCAAACATATCCAGGGATATCCGCTGCTGCTGTCCTCACGGAGTCCTGGCAGTCCTGCCGGCGCTGTAAATCCACAGTGACGCCGGTCAGTCATGGCTCTTCATTAACCTGTCCACTGCACTTATTCCCTCTGCCGTCTCAGACATTGTAACTAAAGAAGGAATACTGCAGCAGCCGTGATTGTAATGGCCTACAGCAGAGTGTGGCCAGGCCATCACGTGCGAGCAAAAGTGCAGCTGCCCCATAATTATTTGAGCCTGCCTTGGCGACCTAAGTTCCTGAAGAATAACTCCCACTCTCGGAGCCAGCAGGGCCAGGATGTCATGTGACATACGCCCCTGGAGCCCAGCTATTGAGCAACAGAGGTGAGGTCAGGCAGGCTAACTCTAAAGCGCGCCGCGCCGCAGGTGATACCTTGTAGCAGAGAGCCTGGGACTGGCAGGCCATAGCTGCCTCAAGACCACGGAAGCAGTACAGTACGCTGGCACAGGCAGAGACCACAGGCTGTGCCTGCAGCCAGCTGCCACTCACGTATGCAGCCATCAGTAAACGTACACCTCAGACTGCCATTATGCCTGACAATGTATTTCAGTGCGGTGATGTGGAGCACCACACTGAAATGCGCTAGAGTCACGCCTGATGCGTGACACTTGGCAGGACTGCATATCCCTACACTCATTAAATCTCTTACTGTGTTAAGGTGCGTCCCTCGTAATAAGCCTAAATGTGTGCGCTCCTTCCTCCCAATGTTGGCAGAGTGGAGCGAAGGGCGTGCTTTTAAGCAGCTGCGGCTGGAGGAGTCGGATGATTTAGAGCCGGTGTGTCCTCATCAGAAGTGCCCGTCATTATGCAGCGTCTGCAACGGGCATTACTGCCCTGAAGCCTGGTGTGTCCTCGTTAGAAGTTTGCCTGGGTCGCACGTCATTATGCAACGTCCCATGGCAGGCGCTTCTTACCCGTTGGCTCATGGGCATCGTAGTTCTGGGTGTCGACACCACAGGATTACAGCCGGCATCCGAGAATATGCAGATTTCAAGGCGGACTACGGACTGTAGTGCAATTGATAATGTTATTAATGTGCCCCTAATAAATAAAATATTTGGTGGTATTATTATACATAATCACTTCGGGCCATGTTAATCTCCTGCTTATGGAGAAGGCACGAGGAAGAATTGGCTAGGTGGATGATGGAATTACAGTGTCATGTACTTGCTTGTGATTAATAACTTACCCAGACTTTTCCAACAGTATGAATATTCCACTGAACCCACATCTATTAGGGACTACAGATGTTGCATGGTTGGAATTGTTACTTAATGAAACTTTACCCACAGTATGAATATTCTACTGAACCTACATCTATTAGGGACTGGGGATTTTGCATGGTCGGAATTGTATACCTATACTGGTATTAGTATTGTCATTTCATGTGAGTTGTAGCTATGGTATTTCATCATTCACTCCTTTTTTCCATTACTTCAAGAGGTACACCCATCTTTGCTTGCAGGTCAAAAGTTATTATGGGGGTCTGAGGTCTTAATGCTTACTTTCTCTAGGACTACCCATGTCATATCCACATCTTTGTGATTCTGATCAAGGTAGATGTCCATTCTTGGACATTGTAAGTGAACAGGAAATCCATGCCAAGTACATGGCTTGGAAACTCGTCATTACGAATTCACCAGCTCCATTATGGCTTCATTGTACTCTAAGATGTTTGGTACCAAACATCTTGTCTTAAACTCGCACTTATGTCAGTGTTGGTATTATTAACAAGTGCACGTAGAGGGCACCTTCGAGGTGCCCCATGAAACCTTGGTTGTGGTTGCCGACTGGTCTCAGGCAGCCTACCAGAACTAGACTGTTTCTGGCGTCCTGGGGTGAAAACCTTTGCTCTCAGAGCCAGGGACAAAGCCGGTTCTGGGCAGAGATGTTCACACCTCATCCAAGCAGGAACTGTCTTCCAGGGCTGGAATCTTCAAACGCCATGCCGCCTTTAAAATGTGACCCAGGCCTCTCCAGATAGTGGTAGGTTCCGACCCCCCTGTCCTGACCCCAATTTTTGGTGGGAGGACAGGCGAGAAAATTAGTTAGATTAGGAGGTGGGCCCACACCTAGACAGCACCACCCCTAAGGTGGGACAGCTGAAGTGAACCCCACACTTCCAAATCCTCCATCTTGTGTTGGAGAGACTAAGCCTATTACGGTCAGTGTTATGCCCACTTCCCACAGGAAGTGGTCATACAGAGGGTGTAGTCTCCCTAAGGTAAGTAGGACATTGGCTACTACCTGATTAATCCCTTAATGTCCCTAAAGTGAGTACGTTGGTGGCACCCCTCGACCCAGAACTTCAGATTTGATGGGCCTAAAGAAGAAAAGGACAAAGAAGAGCTGCTGAACTCATTAACTGAGACCCTGCAATGGGGATTTGGTGCAAACACCTGCCTGCCACTTCAAGACTCAACTGTCAGGCGGAAATGTCTCATCCTGCTGCTGTGTGGCCTCTTAGAACCTCAGAGGACCACCAACCTTGACCAATTGCCAAGAACTTCCTTGGAGCTACTCCCATGCACTGTGTAGGCACCAAATATCACAGCTTCTGGTCCACCAACTTGCAGCTCACCAGCCTGCCTGACTCAGCAACCAACCAGGAAGGAGGACTTGTGCTCCGTAAGATCAGATCTCTCCCCTCCTCGAGTGTGGAGGCACCAGGACTGGCCAGGGCCATGCAGTACCAATCCCCAGGGTCCACAACGCCCTGCACAAAGACCAACCACAAAGAATACAATCGGGACTCCAACTGCCCAAGAAGCAAGCACCTTTCTAAGGACATCAGTACCCCCGAGACCCACTCTGGAAGTAGCCCAACAGTCCTGAAAATTGTCCCTGCCAGCCAGCCTACCTGCTCTGCACCCAGCCCACCCGGCCTGGGTAAAAAAGTACCAGGTGTGCTCCCATGCTGCTGTGGTCCTTGTGACCTGAGCCCCCACTTGGGAGATCTTGGACTTTCCAACAAGTCGCTCTCTGAAGCCTGTTTCTAGGTGGACCCCCCCCCCCTTCTTCGTGGAGAGCCAGCTAGCAACACCTTCAGCACCCTGCTTCCAGTCGTATCTGGGTCACTCCCGAAGGACTGCTGCTAGAACATCGGACCTTGGCTAGCTATCACTCCGAACCCAGAAGGTGAACCCCTAGATCCATCTGCTTGATTTTTTTGCATTTCTGCTTTTTCCTCCCATAGGAATCTATTATGCTAAATTGCGCACAACTATGAACTATTTACTGCAATTTGATAAATTACAAGAAAAACAGTACTTACCTTTGAACAAAGTTCTTAATTTGAAAAAATATATAAAAATAAGTGTTATTTTTCTAAATTTGTCTCAGATTTATTCTTTGAGTATGTGCCTCATTTATTGCCTCGGTGAGTACAACAAATGCTTAGCACTACCCTCTGATAAGCCTAACTATGCTCACCCACACTACCACAAATAGACTATTAGTATGTCTACTGTTGCCTCTGCAAATCAATTGGGGACTCACTGGATTCTCTACACAGTGTACTTCAATTTTGTGCACTATATATTGATCCAGCTTCCTACACCAAGTTACACCCAGATATGCAAAGTTGTGTTCCAAATCTGTGGGATCTGCCATGATCTGTTGTTTAGGTAAGAGGAAACCCTGTTGAGGGTGATGCATTCTATACTAATTTCTTTCTATTTAAGAAGAAATGTGTCATGCTGTACTGTGTCAAAAGTTGCTGAAAGGTTCAGGAATAACAATGCAGCTACACCATTTTTGTCAAGTATGTTTTTAAGGTCATCCAGAATATTAATTGCAATCTGACAGGAGTTTGTTTTCTTCTATGAATTATGGGATCTGGTGAAAGTCTGGTCTTTGTATATGTTTGCTAAGGAAAGGCACATTGAAGACTGATCTGTAGTCGCTAGGATCTTGGGGTCTTGGGGGTCCAGGTTGTTCTTCCTATGTAGTGGGTCTATGTATGCCTTTTTTAATATCTCCGGGAAAGATCCTTTTTTCAAGGAGTTGGTGATACATAGACTAAGATAGATGCCAATGTTAACAGAAATCTCTTTTTGAAGATGTGTGGAGTACAGGGATCTGCAGGGCATCTGCCTGGGCTGCTCATGTTTATTAAGTATTCAAATTCTGAGGTTGTAATTTTTGGAAAGCTGATATGGATGGAAGTATCTGCTTTGATTGTTGTTGGCTGTATGGGGGTGATTTATCTTTGTTGTTAGATAACACCCAGTGTGTCTGCTTTGTTTAGGAAGGATGTTGCTAGTTTATTGCAAAAGTCTTGTGAGAGTGGGGTGGAGGTTTGACAGCTCTCTGGACTGTGAAATTCCAATAAAACTGTGTGGAGATTCTTGTTTGGGCATTTGGCATTGTCAATTCTCTATGAGTAGTGGGTTTTCTTTGCTTTTTTATGTATGATTTGGACATTCTGTTGTGTCTGTGTAGAGACATTCACTCTTGGGGATTCTTGAATTGCACCTATCAGTTTATTCAAGCTTTTTATACCCCTCACAGAAGATACTTGCCTTCAAAGGTGGTATTAGACAGCTCACCTCTAGCCCTATATTTTCTGCCAGGCTTAAAGTGACATCCACTGCCTGGCCCCATGAAAGTGAGGCCAGCTGAAATTAGAGTTTTCACTGCAATGTGCGCTCTCCCAACCATCTGGCCTTGAAGGCAAGTATAAATGTGGAAAATGGCAAAACATATCAATAGTGTGATCTTCGGGGACACTGGAATGATTACAGAGATAATATTTGTGGTGCCCCGGACACTGTGGTTGTCATAGAACAGATAGCCATGACTGAACCATCAAGCAATGTTCACATTTGCACTGAGAGGGGCAGGGGCAGGAGAAAAGGGGGTTTAGAGTATTCAGGTGTGTAATGTCTTTGTTTTTTAACAGTGCTCTATTTTGGATTGTTTGTTTGACTGAAAATGACATTAAAAAGATTGGGGGGGAAATAAATAGTGAGGTCTTGACTGCAAAGTCTGGATCAGCACTGTGCCCCATGTGGAAGGCTTACACAGGCTCAGCTTTCTCCAGATATACTGATTTTTCTGCAGTTGTATGTACCACTGAGGGGAGGAGAAGTGCTTTAAAGGGGCAGTTGCCCTTGTTGTAGTGGAAGCTTGTTTGTTCTTCTTGGTTACTTGTTTTCTGGCCCAATAATGACTTCACTAACTTAATCCCTTCACCTAGATTCTATACTTTACCCACAGAGGCATTGGTCCGAGGGGTGAAAACTCAGAGTGTCAAACTGTTGACCACTCAATGAGGACCAATAATTAGTTGCCATCACACAGACTAGAGATCAACTTCAGTACACTACTCTCAGAACCATGCTACAGACAAAGAGTATTGCAATTGAAAGACCAAACCTCCTAAAGAAGTTCAACCTAACAATAATTATACCTACTAGTAGCTCCGCTGTGGCTACACAGAACAAGAAGCGAAAGAAACTGATGTTCTGAAAATGATCTATGACTCCCTCTATCATGTATTAGAAATCAGATAATTTGCAAGCAAAGTTTCTATGGAAAGAACATTAAGACACAATTAATGAGACAACATTTTGAAAATGTATTAATGATTCAAAATCAATGCATATAAGTAACATTTTAAGCAGGTCAGTCATGAGTCTTACAGATCGTACTATAAAAACACACCTTTAGTCAAAATACATCTATTGCTGACTAAAAGAACCCATGAAAAGGTTGGTTCATGTTATGGTTTCCTACCACTAACAAAGGTGAGAGGACAGTTCAAAAGAGTTCTCTTAGCATGGGCACAGGGATCAGGTTAAAGTCCACTAAAGTAAGGTACATGGGCACCAGCAAGAGAAATCGAGCTATAATCAGGAATGTTCAGGTCTGGTCTCTCAGCAGACAGCTCCAAATCATCCAGAAGGCAAGTTCATCAGCAAAGAGAAACAAGCATTTGCAATGCTCGCTTTAGGAAAGTTTGAGCTATTGGTTTTATAAATGACACATTTTTTATTTATGTGTTGGTTTTGAAAATAGCGAAATTAATAGCTTAGTCATTTGCAATGCCAATACTTTTAACTTTTGCAAATGTGACACCTATAGCATTTGTAATGCAACATGTTTTTCTATTTACGTGACTTAGATGTATTGATATTACAAATAACAAATGGCTTTTAATTTTTTTAAATAATTAATACTTAAATAAAAGTTATTGTAATTTATAATGGCAATAGCTTAAACTTTTGTAAATAACTTTTGTGAAGATTATGTTCAGTGTATTTTATTGGGACGAAAATCCAAGAACAGAAGTGAAATATTAACATCTTTTTGTGACATTTGTAATAAAGCTTGAAACATTGAGAGAACATATTTGAACCAGTTGTTGTTGAATGGTTGCACAGATTGATGTTGTGGTGGTGCTGAGTGATGGTGTGGTGGCGACGAGTGATGCTGTGGCGTTCAGTGATGCTCTGGTAGCGCACAGTGATGTTATGGTGCCCCCTGAGTGATGCTGTGGTGGTGCGATAGATAGATAGAGTGAGGGCGATAGACAAATAGATGGAGGGCGATAGATAGATAGAGTGATGGCGATAGATAGATAGAGTGAGGGCGATAGATAGACAGACAGAGTGAGGGTGATCGATAGATAGATAGAGTGATGGCGATAGATAGAGTGCAATAGATAGACAGATAAAGTGAGGGCGATAGATAGATAGATAGAGTGAGGGCGATAGATAGATGGCTAGAAGGGCGATAGCTACATAGATAGATATAGGGCAATAGAGAGATAGAATAATAAATAGAGGGCGATAGATAGAGTGAGGGCGATAGATAGATAGATAGATAGATAGATAGATAGATAGATAGATAGATAGATAGATAGATAGATAGATAGATAGAGTGCGATAGATAGATAGATAGATAGATAGATAGATAGATAGATAGATAGATAGATAGATAGATAGATAGATAGATAGATAGATAGATAGATAGATAGAGAGTGAGGGCGATAGATAGATAGATAGACTGGGGGCAATAGATAGATAGAGTGAGGGAGATAGATAGATAGATAGATAGATAGATAGATAGATAGATAGATAGATAGATAGATAGATAGATAGATAGATAGATAGATAGATAGATAGATAGATAGATAGATAGATAGATAGATAGATAGATAGATAGATAGATAGATAGATAGATAGATAGATAGAGTGAGGGCAATAGATAGATAGATAGATAGATAGATAGATAGATAGATAGATAGATAGATAGATAGATAGATAGATAGATAGAAAGATAGATAGATAGATAGATAGATAGATAGATAGATAGATAGATAGATAGATAGATAGATAGATAGATAGATAGATAGATAGATAGATAGATATAGATAGATAGATAGATAGATAGATAGATAGATAGATAGATAGATAGATAGATAGATAGATAGATAGATAGATAGATAGATAGAGTGAGGGCAATAGATAGATAGATAGATAAATAGATAGATAGATAGATAGATAGATAGATAGATAGATAGATAGATAGATAGTTAGATTGAAAGATAGAGAGTGAGGGTGATAGATAGATAGATAGAGTGAGGGCAATAGATAGATAAAGGGAAGGCGATAGATAGATAGATAGATAGATAGATAGATAGATAGATAGATAGATAGATAGATAGATAGATAGATAGATAGATAGATAGATAGATAGATAGAGTGAGGGTGATAGATAGAGTGAGGGCGATAGATAGATAGATAGACTGGGGGCAATAGATAGATAGAGTGAGGGAGATAGATAGATAGATAGATAGATAGATAGATAGATAGATAGATAGATAGATAGATAGATAGATAGATAGATAGATAGATAGATAGATAGATAGATAGATAGATAGATAGATAGATAGATAGATAGATAGATAGATAGATAGATAGATAGATAGATAGATAGATAGATAGATAGATAGATAGATAGATAGAGTGAGGGCAATAGATAGATAGATAGATAGATAGATAGATAGATAGATAGATAGATAGATAGATAGATAGATAGATAGATAGATAGAAAGATAGATAGATAGATAGATAGATAGATAGATAGATAGATAGATAGATAGATAGATAGATAGATAGATAGATAGATAGATAGATAGATAGATAGATAGATAGATAGATATAGATAGATAGATAGATAGATAGATAGATAGATAGATAGACTGGGGGCAATAGATAGATAGAGTGAGGGAGATAGATAGATAGATAGATAGATAGATAGATAGATAGATAGATAGATAGATAGATAGATAGATAGATAGATAGATAGATAGATAGATAGATAGATAGATAGATAGATAGATAGATAGATAGATAGATAGATAGATAGATAGATAGATAGAGTGAGGGCAATAGATAGATAGATAGATAGATAGATAGATAGATAGATAGATAGATAGATAGATAGAAAGATAGATAGATAGATAGATAGATAGATAGATAGATAGATAGATAGATAGATAGATATAGATAGATAGATAGATAGATAGATAGATAGATAGATAGATAGATAGATAGATAGATAGATAGATAGATAGATAGATAGATAGATAGATAGATAGATAGATAGATAGATAGATAGAGTGAGGGCAATAGATAGATAGATAGATAAATAGATAGATAGATAGATAGATAGATAGATAGATAGATAGATAGATAGATAGATAGATAGATAGTTAGATTGAAAGATAGAGAGTGAGGGTGATAGATAGATAGATAGAGTGAGGGCAATAGATAGATAAAGGGAAGGCGATAGATAGATAGATAGATAGATAGATAGATAGATAGATAGATAGATAGATAGATAGATAGATAGATAGATAGATAGATAGATAGATAGATAGATAGATAGATAGATAGAGTGAGGGTGATAGATAGAGTGAGGGCGATAGATAGATAGATAGACTGGGGGCAATAGATAGATAGAGTGAGGGAGATAGATAGATAGATAGATAGATAGATAGATAGATAGATAGATAGATAGATAGATAGATAGATAGATAGATAGATAGATAGATAGATAGATAGATAGATAGATAGATAGATAGATAGATAGATAGATAGATAGATAGATAGATAGATAGATAGATAGATAGATAGATAGATAGATAGATAGATAGATAGAGTGAGGGCAATAGATAGATAGATAGATAGATAGATAGATAGATAGATAGATAGATAGATAGATAGATAGATAGATAGAAAGATAGATAGATAGATAGATAGATAGATAGATAGATAGATAGATAGATAGATAGATAGATAGATAGATAGATAGATAGATAGATAGATAGATAGATAGATAGATAGATATAGATAGATAGATAGATAGATAGATAGATAGATAGATAGATAGATAGATAGATAGATAGATAGATAGATAGATAGATAGATAGATAGATAGATAGATAGATAGATAGATAGATAGATAGATAGATAGAGTGAGGGCAATAGATAGATAGATAGATAAATAGATAGATAGATAGATAGATAGATAGATAGATAGATAGATAGATAGATAGATAGATAGTTAGATTGAAAGATAGAGAGTGAGGGTGATAGATAGATAGATAGAGTGAGGGCAATAGATAGATAAAGGGAAGGCGATAGATAGATAGATAGATAGATAGATAGATAGATAGATAGATAGATAGATAGATAGATAGATAGATAGATAGATAGATAGATAGATAGATAGATAGATAGATAGATAGATAGATAGATAGATAGATAGATAGATAGATAGATAGATAGATAGATAGATAGATAGATAGATAGATAGATAGAGTGAGGGTGATAGATAGAGTGAGGGCGATAGATAGATAGATAGAGTGAGGGTGATAGATAGATAGATAGATAGATAGATAGATAGATAGATAGATAGATAGATAGATAGATAGAGTGAGGGCAATAGATAGAAAGATAGAGTGAGGGTGATAGCTAGATAGATAGATAGATAGATAGATAGATAGATAGATAGATAGATAGATAGATAGATAGATAGATAGATAGATAGATAGATAGATAGATAGATAGATAGATAGATAGATAGATAGATAGATAGATAGATAGATAGATAGATAGATAGATAGATAGATAGATAGATAGAGTGAGGGCAATAGATAGAAAGATAGAGTGAGGGTGATAGCTACATAGATAGATAGATAGATAGATAGATAGATAGATAGATAGATAGATAGATAGATAGATAGATAGATAGATAGATAGATAGATAGATAGATAGATAGATAGATAGATAGATAGATAGATAGATAGATAGATAGATAGATAGATAGATAGATAGATAGATAGATAGATAGAGTGATGGCGATAGATAGATAGAGTGAGGGCGATAGATAGATAGAGTGAGGGCGATAGATAGCTAGATAGAGTGAGGGCGACAGATAGAATGAGGGCCATAGAAAGATAGAGTGAGGGTGATAGATAGATAGATGTGTGTGGTTGTGTGTGTGTGTGGTTGTGGGTGTGTGTGGTTGTGTGGGTGTTTGTTTGTGTGTGGTTGTGTGTGTGTGGTTGTGTGGTTCTGTGTGGTTGTATGTGTGTGTGGGTGTGTGTGGCTCTGTGTGGTTATAACTTACGCAAATGTGACACCTATAGCATTTGTAATGCAATATGTGTTGTATTTATGTGACTTCCATGTATTGATATTACAAATAACAATGGCTTTTATTTTTTTTTATAATGAATCCTTAAATAAAAGTTATTGTAATTTATAATGGCAATAGCTTAAACTTTTGTAAATAACTTTTGTGAAGATTATGGTCAGTGTATTTTATTGTGACGAAACAAGAACAGTAGTGAAATATTAACATATTTGTGTTACATTTGTAATAAAGCTTGGAACATTGAGAGAACATATTTGAACCAGTTGTTGTTGAATGGATGCACACATTGATGCTGTGGTGGCGCTGAGTGATGTTCTGATGGTGAACGAGTGATGCTGTGGCGTTCAGTGATGCTGTGGTAGCGCATAGTGATGTTGTGGTGCCCCTGAGTGATGCTGTGGTTATGCTGAGTGATGCTGTATGCTATGCTATGTTTTGTTTTGTTATCCTATGTTTTGTTTTGTTATGCTATGCTATGTTTTGCTATCCTATTCTTTGATTTGTTATGCTATGCTGTGTTATGCTATGCTATGTTTTGCTATGCTATGCTTTGTTATGCTATGCTATGTTTTGTTATGATATGCTATGTTTTGTTGTGTTTTATTATGCTATGCTATATTTTGTTATGCTATGCTATGCTATGTTTTGTTGTGTTTGGTATGCTATGCTATGTGTTGCTATGATATTATATGTTTTGTTTTGCTATGCTATGTTTTGTTGTGTTTTGTTAAGCTATGCTATGTTTTGTTGTGTTTTGCTATGTTTGTTATGCTATGTTTTGTTATGCTATGCTTTGTTTTGTTATGTTATGCTATGTTTTATTATCTTATGCTATGTTTTGTTCTGCTATGTTTTGTTGTGTTTTGTTATGCTATGTTTTGTTATAATATGCTGTTTTGTTTTACTATGCTTTATGTTATGCTATGCTTTGTTTTGTTATGCTATGTTTGGTTATGCTATGTTTTGTTGTGTTTTGTTAAGCTATGCTATGCTTTGTTGTGTTTTGCTATGCTATGTTTTGTTTTGCTATCCTATGCTTTGTTTTGTTATGCTGTGCTATGTTTTGCTATCCTATGCTTTTTCTGTTATGCTATGCTGTGTTTTGTTATGCTTTGCTGTGTTTTGTTATGCTATGCTGGTGAGGGTGTGTGAGCGTGAGTGAGGGTGCGTGAGGGTGAGAGGGTTGTGAGGGGGTGTGAGGGTGAGGGTGTGAGGGTGAGTGAGGGTGTGTGAGGGCGAGAGGGTGTGAGGGTGTGTGAGGGTGAGGGGGTGTGAGGGTGAGGGGGTGAGGGTGCGTGAGGGTGAGGGTGTGAGGGTTTGAGGGTGAGGGGGTGTGAGGGTGAGGGGGTGAGTGTGAGGGTGATGGTGATGGTGATGGGGTGAGGGGGTGTGAGGGGGTGAGGGTGTGTGAGGGTGAGGGTGTGTGGGTGAAGGGGTGTAAGGGTGAGGGTATGTGAGGGTGTGAGGGTGAGGGTGTGTGAGGGTGTGTGAGGGTGAGAGGGTGTGTGAGGGTGAGGGGGTGTGAGGGTGAGAGGGTGTGTGAGGGTGAGAGGGTGTGTGAGGGTGAGCAACAATGTATGGTCTGACTCTGAAAGGTGCTTGTGAATTTCTGAAAGGTAAACACAAGGAGACAGAAACCTTGCACAAATACATACACATTGCACCTATCACTATACTCTAACTATACACTCGTTTGTGGAGGACGAGAATGGTTTATACTTGACTTTTGTAGAACTGAAAATTAAGGAGCACTGTAAACATCCTACTGATCCATGCTCTTAGCAGTATACATACAAGCTGGAAACTAAATACCTTGTACACAGAATTCATTAAACATATTTATTATATTCATTGTATTAACTTTGGCAAACAGGTTTTAACATGTTTCTTTTTAACAGTAGCTCACAAATTAGATATTTTTCATATTTATGAATTTTATGATTGCCTTTGCCACAGATCTATATGGAGTAATTAATCTTAATGTTATTGTTGATAATTACATTTCTTCTTATCCTGATTGCATTACTTACATATAAATACATCCTTTTAACTCAGTGGTTTAATAATACGTTTTGACATTACAACATAATGATATATTTTGTCACTAATACTACACAATTTGATCTATACATTGTAACTGCCTTTTGGTTGTATATATATTAATCATTCTCCTGTCCTCCTGATGGAGCCCCTCCTTGTAGCAATGCTCCAGTGTGCCTGGACCTGCGGTTAAAAGTTCAAGATCCCATTTGCCATTTAATAATTGGCATTCCCTCTTTCCTATTCCTATTACACTTCGTTTTCCTTTTCCTTTACTAATCTTTTCATTTTTCTCTTCATTGACTTACGTTACGTAACATCATCCTTTCTGACTCAAACTCAGATTTAAGCATCTACACCCTTGTTGCTTAACACTTATCATTCCCATCTTTGGTCGATCCATTCACCATATAATTCCTGTTGATGATCAGGGTATTCCTTCCTACCTATCACTCATTCCCCCTCCCCTCTCACTTTCCTTGCTTCTTCTCTCTTTTCATTTCTTTCCTCTTCTCTTCTTTTCACATCTCTTAACAAAACCTCACAAATACTTTTGATATATTTTGATATATTTTGACATCTATAGCACCCAATTATCACTGATTGTTTTCCTTTCTTTGTTTGATATGGTTATCTCACATGCCCTCCGAATAGTAAATTGGAACGTTCATGAACTAACAGATTATATCAAAAGGAAAAAAGTACTTTCTTATTTACAATCAAAACATGTGGATATAGCTCTACTTCAGAAAACATACCTCGAATCTAAAAAATTGTGCAGAGATTGGGTGGGAAAGGTGATCCATAGCAGTGTAAGAGGAGGAGATGTTCCACAAGCGAAACCTCCTCGTAAATGTGGAGTTGTAATTCTTATTCGTAAATCTCTTCCAGTGGTGACAGTGTTCAAAACCTGGATGGATTCGGATGGACGGTAAGTCTTTACCAAATGAAAAATTGGTGAAACTCATATTTGCGTTGGTTGAATTTAGGCTCCCACTGGAGCGTAAAAGTCATTCCTTCTTCAGTTGAACCGCCTTCTAACTGAGATAGGCGCTTCACAATTCCTTATTGGTGCAGACTGGAATTTGGTGCGAGATCCAGTTCTGGACAAAACAGGTCCTTTAGACAAGACTAATGCGGCAGATAGAGCTTTTAGTTTAAAGAACGATATATTGGTAGACAACGGCTTGGTAGATCACTGGCGTTTATCTCATCCAGCAGATATAGAATATGCCTTCACTTTGCCCACTCATGGTACACTTTCTTGTCTTGATTATTTTTTGATCTCTCAAAATGTGGTGCAGTTGACACAGGAATCTCATATTTTAGAGGCAGCACTTTCTGATCACTCTCCAGTCCTTCTTTCACTGGATATTAGATTAGCCAGACCGGGGCGCAAGCCCTGGCGAATGAACATACAATGTTATAGAACCCCTAAGGGAAAATCTTTATTACAATCTCATCTCCAAGATTACATCTCCATCAACCAGGGATCCGTTAATTCGGGTAGAACCTTATGGGCAGCAGCAAAAGTTACTATACTCACCCAACTCATGAGAAATGCTGCACAAGATAATAGACAAACGTCTGCCAGACAGAAAGAATTGGAACAAGATATAGCATCCTATAGCTGTCTATACACAAATAATCCTACACTTTCTCATCGTAAATCTTAGGAAAATGCTTGTATGACCCTAAATAATGTTTTTACCTCTGAAGCAGAGTATGCTCTGCAAAGATTAAAAGGGAGACATTATGAACAGGGAGAAACAGCAGGGAGGTTATTAGCAGCACAGTTACGACAAAGAGAAGCAGCTATGGCCATACCGGCTATAAAATCAGCTAAAGGTGATATACTAACTAAACTTCAAGATATCGCTAATGAATTTACTCTGAAGATGACAAATTAGATGCATTCCTTACACAGGCAAAATGGCCCTGTCTTTCGGATGAAGGCATAGAGTTATTAGAGGGAGAGATCACCAAAGAGGAGATTTCACATGCTAAAGCCAACTTACCTTACCATAAGGCCCCAGGTAAAGATGGTTTTCCTGCAGAATTTTATCATTGGGCGGGATTGGAGGTGGTTGATTCTCTTCAGTCTGTATTTCTGGAGGCAGAACATCAGACCTCCTTAGGTCTTTTATCTAATAAAGCTATAATTGCTGTACTACCCAAACCTGGTAGAGATCCTTTACTTTGTGGCAGTTATCGCCCCATATCCCTATTAAATTGTGACATTAATATCTTAGCTAGCGTCCTTGCAACTCGCTTATGTAAAATCTTACCCTCTTTGATTCATCATACACAAGTCGGATTTGTCCCAGGACGCTCTTTGCACCTTAGCCCACATACTATGGTCTGCCAAACGTCCTCAAAATAATGCATTAGCCTTGTCACTTGAGGCAGAAAAGGCGTTCGACCGTATTGAATGGGGATATATTTTATAAGTGTTGCAAAAATACGGTTTGGTTTATCTATTCAGAGCTAAAATACGTCTATTTTATGATAACCCTACTGCACAGGCGAACTGCGGGGGCTTTGTGTCAGAACTATTTCCAATCCGTAGAGGCACTCATCAAGGCTGCCCCCTCTGGCCGCTCCTCTTCCTTCTAGCTGTGGAGCCTTTGGCGGCCACAATATGTCAAGCTACTAATCTTACAGGTATATGCCTTCCGACAGAAGAATCAAAAATATATTTGTACGTGGACGACATCCTATTTATACACACAGATTTGTCCAGATTTGCCCAATTCTTTATTGTCTATACTCAAAATTATAGATCATTTCTCCTCCTTTTCTGGTTACAAAATGAATTGGGACAAAAGTGAAGCATTACCCATTTCAGATGGGACTCCAAAAGCGGCTATACATGGATTTCCTTTTCAATGGCAACCTTAGCGCCTCAAATATTTAGGTATGTTAGTGAACAAAGGCCTGGAGAGGATGATTATAGATAACTTAAACCCCCTCATTACTCAGATGTAGCACGACTTTGAAACATGGAAAGCTCTAGGACTTTCAATGTGGGGTGGAATACAAGCCATTGAAATGTTACTCTCCCACATTTCATATACGTTCTTGGTATGCTCCCCATTCAGATTCCCCTAACCTTCTACGTTCAATAGATTCTAAGATAAAATCCTTTTTATGGAACTCAGCTAGACGTCGTCTAGCAGCACTGAAATTAAAGGCTCATGGTTCCTATGGAGAATGAGCTTGCCATCAGTGGAACATTATGCCTAGGCTGTCCGGTTTTAGGCTTAAACCTATAATCTATACTACTATTATAAATAGAGAACTTGCACCTTTTGGCCAGGTAAACTCGGGAACCACAGCGCCAATCTACACACCCGATACATCTATGAAAATGTCAGGGTGTGTAGATGGACATAGGCTATATAAATATTTTTAAGAAAGTAAATAAAAAAAATTACGTTTGTAAACAAAGTAGTCCCTTGAAAGTAGCACCGGCCGAGACCTAGCGCTGGCCGCTACGTGACGTGCGTGATGACGAAGGAGGAGGGCGGTGCAGTGACGAGCGGCTGTGCAGTGAGGAGCGGCGGCACAGGTAAGGAAAGGGAAAGTGAGACTGTGTGATGCAGGGGGAGGCAAGAAGGAGGCAGCAGTAAATGAAAATGTCGGAGCAGGAGTGAGTCGGGGCGGGAGGAGGGCGCGAGTGAGTCGGGGCGGGAGGGGGGCGCGAGTGAGTCGGGGCGGGAGGGGGGCGGGAGTGAGTCGGGGCAGGAGGGGGGCGCGAGTGATTCGGGGTGGGAGGGAGTCGGTGCGGGAGGGGGTCGGGGCGGGAGCGGGTGTACTGCCCCCAGCCCCTTTCTGCCCCAGGCAACGCTGGGGCGGGCTGCTAGTAACTGATAAAACCCCACAGGAAGGGAAATAGCCCTCACCACTGTAAACATATAAACACTGAAAAAAAACCTGCACGAACTAAATGCCATTCAAAGAAAGGAGAGTGGAAGAGTCATTTTTATTTCTTCCTGAAGGGGCCAATACAATGTAACTTTGTTATATAAGGTAGCAGCGAGAAAGACTGGGCTAACATTATTCTGCTTGAGTTTTGTTGTTTAGGGATGTCACTAAAATATTGATTTGTCTTCCTTTATTCAGTGTTGTGGTCTTTGGTCCAAAGATACAGGGATTGGAAGAATATTTTAGGTGTTATTTATTTATTTTATAAACTGTAGAGAATCAGGAAATATCAAAACCATATTTGATTTTTTGGGCTACTTTTGAGTCTTTCACTGATAGGAAAAACAGTAGATTTCACAAGAATCTTTCTAAATTTGTAACATCACATTTACCCACAGAGAATGGGTAAAAACTCTTGAAATATCAGCCCCCTTTTCTAGTGAGCCAGTATTGATAGAAGGTGAATTGCCAAACACCCCAGGCTTTAAACATTCAACATGCAAGGTAAAGTGACAGGTATGTGTGAAAAGAGTGCAGTCACAAAGCATATGGGATACTGGTGAAAACATGACACCAGACTTTTGAAAACATGGAACTCAGTGTCACTTGGAATGCTGCTGCAAAAAAGTTCTTACCAAGTTCAACAAAGATTAAAGTGATTTTGTTTGTGTTTGCAGTGATTCAGCTACGTACATATGGAAAAGTTTGGTTTGACACTCAAAATCGATACCTGAGCTGAAGTGCTTCCCTGTAAGAGACCCTTGCCACTTGTTAGATGGTATGCTGAAAGCATCTTTACAATCTTCAGAGTTAATGAAGAATACTATTGACTTTTTAGTCCATTCTGGTGCACTGTTTTATTATGCACAGAAACTAAAATGCAAATGTTGTGCTTTGTGTGGCATCAAAGAAAGAGTCATCCTAATTGGGTCACTTAGCTGGTGGTTCTCAGTTTTAGAGGACATGAATGCTATATTATCCATGTGGCAGAACTTTTGCTGTGTGATGATTGATAGTGCTTTGAAAAAAGTACACTCTAATGCATTCTTAGATTTTTACAGGTAAGCATGACTGCTGTATAAGACATAATAAAAAAAACTAGAGTCTGAAAACACCCTTGTCTACCAAGTGTTTGGCATAATTGGTGTAGATGTGAAACATCTCCTTTAGAGTAGGCTGGGCGACACTTTTAGTGACTTTGGCACTGCAGCATATTCCATGTTAGAGTGCTTGCCACTTGGTAAGGAAAGAAATGTTGAGGAGCAATTCAGGAACTGTTATTTTACAATGTATGAGAAATAGCGCTTCACCAACCATGGCATTTGAAATCAATGTTGTCTCACTGTTGTACTCTGCACAAGTTATAGATCCCTTCCGTAAAAGGACATTTTCTCCGGAGTTTCAAAAGTGCTGCTTCATTTTTGACCGCTTCGATAACTCTGAGGGCACATGTGCTCAGTTCAACGCATATGTTGCAGAACCGGTCGCAGAGAATCACAATCTTCAGGTGCACCAGTATTGGCATGGGTATCTATGTCAGGGGTCAGAGTTAGCAAATTGTATACAGACTATTTTGTCGTTGCCTGTCTCAAGTGCCAATGTTGAGAGGGCCTTTTCACAGATAAAAGTTTACATGGGAAGGAAAGAGCGAGCGGGCATGACCAAAGACTCACTGAAGAAGTATTGTATGGTGTACTACGATAAGTTTGATTTGTAAAACAGTATTTGATACCCATTTACACTGTATGTACTTTGTCTATATACCATGGACTACCAGTGCATAAAACAAGCAATAATAAAAGCAGAAAGTTCCATAAACACCGGAAAAACACTGTTTCTGTTGTTTTTAATGGCGCGAAAATGTGTAACCACTGATAACCTCTGGTTTTTTTAAGGTATTGAAATCACTTCAAAACACTGGAAAAAACACCAGAATTTACCAAACTGAGGGCCCGATTCACAGAACTAACTTAAGACAAAATCCTAAACTTACTACCATTTTGGTATTTACAGAAGGCACTTACTCATTTCGATATTCACAAAAGTTAGGAGTACTAACTTTAGGACTCCTAAATGACTTCTGTGAATATCGAAAGTCTTAAAGTTAGGATTTTTCTCAGTTTAGGAGTAGTAAAGTTAGGACTCCACACTTTAGGACTCCTAAATGCCTTCTGTGAATATCAAGTCTTAAAGTTAAGATTTCTTTCAAATAAGGAGTAGTAAAGTTAGGACTCCTAACTTTAGGACTGCAAAACTGAGAAAAATCCCAACTATAAGACTTTCGGTATTCACAGAAGACATTTAAGAGTCCTAAAGTTAGGTGTCCTAACTTTACTACTCCTAAACTGAGATAAATCCTAACTTTAAGAGTTTCGGTATTCACAGAAGACATTTAGGAGTCCTAAAGTTAGGACTCCTAACTTCTGTCAATACCGAAATAAGTAAGTGCCTTCTGTGAATACCAAAATGAGTAAGTGCTTTCTGTGAATACCAAAATGGTAGTAAGTTTAGGATTTTGTCTTTAGTTAGTTCTGTGAATCGGGCCCATAGAAACTGAAAACAGTAAAGCCTATGTCCTTGCATTACAATTATCCAAAATGACTTACATGATATCAAAAGCTTCTGACGTGCGCGCAATCGGTGCATATAGAAAGGCATATTTCATCAACAGAAACAGGCCTTTCCGCTTTATATGGGACACAGACTTATCATAATGACTCCACGAATCCTATCTTATCTGCTATGCGTGGGTCTTGGTAGGGAGCACACCAATTACTAGGTTCACATCCTCGTATCCACAGAAAAGCTCCTTTATGGGACAACAAGAGCATATGTATTATTAAACAACCAATATCTTGGCCCTTCTGGAAGGCAGCAGGTATTTCTACCCTAGATCAAATCCTCTCTGGTGGTGACCTTAAGACATTTACACAATTACAAGAGGAATTTGGTCTATCTACCCTACAATCTGGGAAATATACGCAGCTTCGACAATGCTTACGGAGAAGATAAGGATCGTATCCTTGGTTGCTACAGTCTTCACCAGTAGTAACATATCTCCATACCTGGGGAAACCATAAAGGAGTTACGTCCGCTTTATATGAAGTACTCACATCCCATCTTTTTTCAGAAGCTCTATCACAGGAATTACGTACCAAATGGTAAACCAAACTATCAATTCATATAATGATGATGAGTGGATAGAGATCCTTGATGATTTGAATAAAGGCACATGTTAAGCAAGGCTAAAATTTTGTTTATTCACAATTCTCCATGATTGGCATAGGTCACCAACAAAGCTACATAAAGCTGGTTTACTTTCTCATGCTATCTGCTGGAGATGTAATAACACTGCTTGTGACATATCCCATACAATTTGTGAATGTCTGTTGTTACAATCTTTTTGGAATATGTGGGTAAAGCTTTACATACTACAATGCCATGGCAACTTCCAGTTAGCTCTCCCACTATTCTTTTAAATGATACACGTCAATCACAAACACTCTTAAACCTCAGCGCCGACTTCTACATACAGCTTTAGCCACAGCAAAAAAAAATATTTTACTGTAGTTGAAATCGCTTAACCCAACATCGCAGGAAGTATGGATGGTAGCTATGATTCACCCAGCTTCTTGTGAATGTGTCATATATAATCTCCAGGACCAGACGGATTTATTTCTTCAAGTATGGTTACCTTTCCTAGGCCCAGGAAATGATAATGTTTAATTTTTGTAGTTAATAACCCAAATCAATCAGTGATAATGTTCAATACTAGTGGTTGCTTTCTAACATATTACATATCTAATAACTATTATCCTTTCAGAGATTATCTTCATACTTTCATATTAACACTTGTATGTCTTTATGTATTCATGTGTATATATGTATTTGTAGGTGCATAAAGGTATATGGGTATATATATATATATATGTGAAAGCAAGATGCGCACACGTTCGGGAGGGCTCAACCACAGCGTCTCGAGCCTCCGGCTTTTTCGTGGCACCCGTTACAAATTTGCAAGATTCCCTCTTTATTCTCAAGTAAGTCTGACGCGTTTCGGGGCCAGAACATGCCCCTTCTTTATGGACTGGATTAAGAAAGTGCCAAGCTCACCTTACGCTGTTCAAACACGTTTTATTTGATCAGAGGGCGTCGTCCGCCCTAAGTGGGAGGAGTTACGACACCAGGACTAATGGGAATTGAAGTCCTGTAGGGTGAGTGTTTATTAATCCCTTTAGTAGGGTGGCATTACTTGTCATCATTATTATCCGTTACATCCTTAAGTAGGAGGGGAGGGTGATCTTCAACTTGCTTTCTTTTCAAGGGGTCGTTTTGCTGTCAGGCGATTACAGTTCCCTCACCTCAGTTTCCAGTGGCATAGATCGTTGATCCGTCTCCGGAGTGGAGCTCCTCACCACGGCCATGGCTGACCGTTGGGATATGTGAAAGCAAGATGCGCAAGCGCTTCGGGAGGGCTCAACCACAGCGCCCCGAGCCTCCGGCTTCTTCGTGGCACCCGTTACAAAGTTGCAAGATTCCCTCTTTATTCTCAAGTAAGTCTGACGCGTTTCAGGGCCAGTTTATAGTATATATATATATATATATATATATATATATATATATATATATATATATATATATACTAGCAGCCCGCCCCAGCGTTGCCTGGGGCAGAAAGGGGCAGGGGGCAGTACAGCCGCTCCCGCCCCGACCCCCTCCCACACCGACTCCCTCCCGCCCTGACTCACTCGCGCCCCCCTCCCGCCCGACTCACTCGCGCCCCCCTCCTGCCCCGACTCACTTCTGCCCCCCCTCCCGCCCGACTCACTCGCGCCCCCCTCCCGCCCGACTCACTCGCGCCCTCCTCCCGCCCCGACTCACTCGCGCTCCGACATTTTCATTTACTGCTGCCTCCTTCTTGCCTCCCCCTGCATCACACAGTCTCACTTTCCCTTTCCTTACTTGTGCCGCCGCTCCTCACTGCACAGCCGCTCGTCACTGCACCACCCTCCTCCTTCGTCATCACGCACGTCGCGTAGCGGCCAGCGCTAGGTCCCGGCCGGCGCTACTTTCAAGGGACTACTTTGTTTACAAACTTAATTTCTTTTATTTACTTTTTTTTTTATTTATATAGCCTATGTCCATCTACACACCCTGACATTTTCATAGATGTATCGGGTGTGTAGATTGGCGCTGTGGTTCCCGAGTTTACCTGGCCAAAAGGTGCAAGTTCTCTCTTTATAATAGTAGTATAGATATATATATATATATATACATGATATTGTACCAAGAAACTCTGTTTTTATCGACAACGGATGAATTTTAAAGCATATATTCCTACTTTTTTACTAATTTTATGAATGTTATAAATGAAATGTCTTTTATGGTGAAAAAGTTTACCGAAATAAAGATTTATGAGATGAAATATATATATATATATATATATATATATATATATACATATATATACATATATATATATATATATATATATATATATATATATATATATATATATATATATAAATCCACCTTTTATCCTTTCCAACTTTCACATGGTTAGACTTGTAGTGTTTTGATTCATCTATCCTATACTTTCTGTATATATTTTTATCTATTTCTATATCAGTTTCCTTCTACTATTATGATTCTTTCTTATTAACCTTCTCCCTCCCCCTGATTCCGCAACATTATAACAATTATACCAATGGGACCGTCATATTTAGTATTTTTACTACCTTACACCTTTTATAGAAAATAGGCAATAATGTCTTACTAACAAGTTTATTATACTTCACTTTTCTTTCCTATGAGGTCCTGTCTTTTCCCTTCCTTTTTTCCTTTAGGCTAGCTTATATTTTCTACAGAATGGTAAGTATACACCCAGAATTGTTAGTTACTGTATTTGCTCTATAAATAGCATTAAAATATGCACAGATTCAGCTTATTGTAAAATGTTAACACGCATAAGGCATATTTAGTCCCTATTTCATTATTCATATTTAGCCTATAATATGTTTGATATTTCAGTGCTTTATAGTGATTCATTGAAGATATTTTGCATTAGATATGTCTCCCAATTATAAATCACAGTTTTTTAATTCTTCACTGTAGGTCAGTCCTGATGTTATTGTTCTTGATATATGTATATTTATTAATTCTTGGACTTTCTTGTCTTTCTTCCCTTTTCCCTTCCTCCCGCCTTCCTTCCTTTGGGCTTAGTACCTATTTACGTCTTTATATATTTATATATCTGTATCAATCTTTAAGAGACTTCAATCACATTTACTTTTATCAATATATTTGATTATTTATTGTTAAACGTGACTGAAGTCACTGTTTTCTGATGTGATATTATGCAAAGTTTTAATAAAAAATTACAACACAAAAAGATTCATTTGGTATATGAGTGTTCTGCTTCATATCAGTAATTTGTGTTATTATGCATAATAGAAATCATTTTCCATCAATAATCTTTCATAATTATTTCAAAATAAATTGTTAAAATAATAGGGTAATCAGTTAATAAACATTTTTAATTCATCATTCTAATAAACTTTCTATAGCTATAAATCCAAGCACTCTTTTATGATGCTGGTACAGCAGCTTTTCTGAGTTTCAATGTTATTTTTCTAGAAGTGTGCAAAATGCACATTAAAGTTTCATTGTCACGTAGCCATTGAGGCGGATGCAGTCCTTCCCATTCCGGTGCAGGCTATGGTTTTGTCGGGTGGCTCAGGTGGACCCCCGCAAGAAATAAACTCCCCCCTGTGCACGTTTTGGGCATGGCGGGCTTTAGCTGCTAGAGTGCAGCTCCCATATTTATATGCCCCTCTTTTGCCCATAGCTTCACATCCGGGGATTTCGGCTGCTCGGCAGCCCGCCACATTAAAGGAGCTTGTGGCTGCGAGTATTGTCCGGGTGGGTGATCTGTACAAGGAGGGTAGCTTCAAAACCCTTGGAGAGGCCCAGAGTGAAGTGAAACGCACTTTTATGTTCCGCTTTACGTACGTTAGAGTCTGGCAGGTCGTTCGGGATGCGCATCTGGACTTTCCTGAGGAGCTTACGGCTCTTCGGGCATTACAGGTAATGCTGGTAGGGGAGAGCCATAAGGGACTTATTACTAGGCTTTACTATGCTTCTCAGCGGGAGCAAGAGTTCGAGCCAACACTGGCAGACTGCGATAAGTAGTCCAATCTTGATGGAGGTATGGACGGCATGCTGTCAACTCACATGTCGACTTACGGCCCACTGCAACCTCAAGATCATTCACTTCAAATTTCTGCATCAAGTATATTATTCGCCTTTGCAACTCCATAAGAATGGCCTGAGAGAATCAGCGGGGTGTGTGCGATGTGGTGCTGTGGATGCGGATTTCTATCATGTTGCTTGGGTGTGTGGGACAGTGTTTGCATTCTGGACAAAAGTGGCTCGTACATTGTCAGAGGTGGTGCTGGAGCCTGTGGCCTGTACTCATGAATTATGTCTTCTAGGGTATGTGAAAGGTTTGAAACCTGCCAATAGACGCCTCATGGCGTTCTCCACTTTGATTGCAAAACAGGCAGTGGCGAAGAGAAGGGGATCGAGATCTGCTCCTACTATAAAACTGTGGCTTAAGGATCTGGCCTATTGCAGGGACTAGTTGCAAGTGTATGAGGAAGAGTTGCCTGAAGTCTCTCGCCCTAAAGAGTTTTGGAGCCCTATAACAGTGTATCTGATGGCACATCCTGATTTAATCTGAGGGGTGATGTTCCATGAGTGGTATTGCTGCGGACACTCTTAATGAACTATCACTGACCAAGAAATACTTCACCGTTAGACCTAAATGTTGAGCTATGATACTTTTGCGATGATGCTACCTGATTGTAACTGACCGCTGTGCAGCACATGATCTTGCTGAGTCACCTCGGAGAGGGACTCTGAAGTACTATTATCGCATGGTTGAGGTTTGTGGGAAGGCAGGAGGGTTGGCAGGAGTTTTGGTGATTTAACGTATTTGCTTGGATATGCACAGAGATGTTTTGTCACAGTAACTGTACTTTACTGGTTTATACATATGTACGTTGTGGGTGATGCATATGCTCACAAAGGATATATACGCTGTATGTTGATCTGTCAAAAATCCAATAAAAAGTTTAATAAAATAAAACAAAACAAAAAAGTTTCATTGTCAAAATAGTTTTTTATTTTGAATGATCATCTTTTATAATGCATCAGGCCCCCATCTGATGGAGAATCAAGCCTTCACACTTTACCCCACATTATTCCAAAGAATTAGTGTAGGAGCTGCAATAGTTTTAACCTGCTCCTTGCTGAGGATGACACGATTCCGTCCTCAGTCATGTTGGTCGTGTGCTGAGGATGGAACTGGTCCGTCCTCTGCACATGACCAGGAAATCCCTCTGCTGTTCACAGCAGAGGGATTTCCTTTTTTGTTTTTCAGCCTCAGGAGCTGAGGATTAAAAAAACAATTCAGTGCAATGATGATCGGTGCAAAGGGCGTGCTGATTTCGTTCCATTGAAAGTGAAAATTAAAGGAGCCAATCAGGTCTTTCACTTTCACTGCTTCTGTGCTTGCGGCGCTAACTCATCCCCCCCCAGCACAAAATCGCACGTTTAGTGTTGGTAAAGAGGAATAGTAACAAGTGGTCAGTCTCAAAGAGGGTTGGGTTATAAATAGTGATCGGGGAATCCCTCCTTTTGGATATAGTGCCCTCACACACCCTTGCAAGTGTCATGCTTCATTATCGGGCGTTGTTCCTCGTGGGGGTGGCGCTGCAGTCCCCCACTGGCCCCGCAAAAGGGTTCTTTAGCGATGATCTTTTAAGGAGACGCCGCAGTTGCGCATTTGGGCATGAGGGCTGGGGAGGTAAGTGAGTGGGTGGATTAAAATTACCAAATGGTACCTAGACCCAGTGTTTATTCGGGGGTCCGAGTGGTAAGTTTTAAAATAGATGTGGATCCTGGAGCTCCTCTTAGAAACAAATAAAGAGAGCAGATGTGTAACTAACTGCTGTACTCAGAATTAGTGCAGGAGTGAATTAACCACACAAAAAATAGGTCAACATGTTTCGCGCTCTATGTTAGTCCATAAGGGATCCATAGGCGCTTTGTCAGGACCGGAAAGCAGGTGAAATAAAAGAGAAAGGGACAGGTGTCAGGAAAAGACGGTCCTGTAAACCTGTAATACCTCGGTCTTGAGGTATGTAAGCGTCCTTGTGCAGATACGAACTCTCAATGTGGGTTCTTATCCCCAACCTGATGAAACAAAAATAGAGAGAGAAACACACAAATATAAAGATATTAAAATACACAACACATATGGGACAGACATCATTCCAATGAGGTGCACTGTGCCGCTCTAGCATGCACAAGAGGGAGGCATGTTTGTATGTTATGCCAGGGTAAACTAATAACAGAGACAAGTAAAACACGTATCTCAGGGTGCAGCTGACAGATGTACAGAAGAGTGGAGCTTATAGGCAGTGTCTGTATTGGAATGCCCTATAGTTCCCACATGCACAGTGCCGGCTGGATACTGCTCAGGCATTATAAACCAGGTGAGGATTTGTACATATTTATAAAAGCATCGATTATACATGTGATTGCGGGTGTGGACTACGAAATGCAAGCCCAAGATCATGTGGGCCTGTGAGTCACCTCTGTGATACACTGCGTGTAAATGATCTTAAAAATGGCTATGGTCTGGATGGTATGAGGACCAGTTGGGCATAGTGGTAAACTCTATACACACACACACAATATTCCAGCGCTCCCTGTACATAGTGTTGCACACAATAACTACACATATGCACTCCAGTACTCATACCCCTCATTAAGGAAATCGGGCTTCGTCGGCGTGCTCTTGGTGAGTGGCTGAGTTTCTGTTAGGCAATAGAAATATGATGGTTAAAATGGCGCCATGAGTATGTGCGAGAGTGGAGCCTTCAGACTAGATCGTGTTTGTTCCCTTGATCCATGTGCATGCGGGAATGGCTACTTACATTAGGGTGACCAACTGGCATGGGTGCAAATTCAGGACGGTCAGTGTAAAAATTCAGGACAAAGGGTCAAAATTCAGGACAAAAATTCAGGACAGAACTAAGGTCACAATTCAGGACAAAAATTTGGGACAAAACATACATTTTACAGACCCCAGAGGAGGTGGCACAATAATATCCAAGTAAGTAAATAGACAACCAAAATAAATAAAAGTCAAAATAAGTTTATATAAGGTTAAGATAATCGTGGACTCCACAGTTTTTCAGTATGCGTGCAGCTTTGCAAAGCGACATTAGGCCCTTTATGCAATAAAAAATTTTGTGCTAATGTAACAATAACCATTAAATAGTATTTTTTTATTTCTATGTTGAAATCTGACTTTAAACTGTACGGTGAAAAAGCTGTTAGTTATTTTATTTTCTCCAGCATGGTGCCAAGACAAAAGCGGAAAGACTTGCCTTAGTCCGATGCAGGAGAAGGCACACCACATGCCTTCACTAGCAAGTTCTCAACACATTTTATAGCAAATTCAGACCGATGAAATAATACACTTTGTTTGGTAAGCAAGCAGATAGCTGTGATAATTCTGGGCCAAACTTAATACAGTCCGTCCTTAATCTAAAATGAAGTCCTTAAAATTTGATCCAAAACTTCAATGCTACAATAAAGTAAATGCAAAAACCACAGTTGATGGACAGAATGCAGAACAATGTCATACATTCACCCCAGTACAGAGATCTGGGCCTAAATCCATCGTTTTTTTGCACTCCACACCACCCCAGTTCAGACATGGCCATATGCAAATCAGTCTGACCCTGTGCCTCATGGGAACAGTCCAGCCCGAACTGCCAAGCCATGCCTTCCCTGGACCGGAAACAAGCTTCCGGGGACCGGTTTCTGGCATTCCAGCTGTCTTCAGCCCGGCTTGCTTGAATCCATGAGGCACAGGGTCAGACTGATTTGCATATAGCCATGTTTGAACTGGGGTGGCAGAGTGGGCTAAAGAATGGTGATGGATTAAACCCAGATCTTTTGACTGGGTGTGAGTGTTTGATTGATTCAGATGCTCCGTCCATCACCACCCCCTTTCGTACCACAATAAAGTAAAGGCACTAAACCACTTGCTGAGTGTAGAGCAGGAGGGTTTCTTATTTGCAGCCTCTTACAGAACCATATTCTCAAGAAACTAGGCGACAGAAATTATGTTCCCAAACGAAAACACTGCAGCAGAGACCTCGTAGCATTGAGAAGCAGAGTACGAACCTGGCTGAAGCAGACCCACATTCATCTGCTTTGCAATTCAGAGATAGTTTAGAATTTAAGAAAAATATCTACAACTTGACCTTTGGAAACCAGTTGAAGTAATGTACGCTTTCCATTATGAGAGATTTGTGCTGAAATAAAGCCAAATTTTTCTTTATACAGCAACTATTAAAGTAGTACAACTATATCTTAAGAGTCTTCAGGTCAGTAGAGGAAATGAAAAGGCTCCTTAGTTCCAGTATAGACCCCCAAACTAAGTCTAATTCGTAGTGTGTGAGCAGACCGGCTGTTTCCGAGTCAACAATAAAACAGCCTACAATTCTCTCATTAGGAAGGTGTGCACATATTTCATTGTGCAAATTGTTTAAGATTAGCAGCATGAGAGCTGTAATATATGGGGTGCTTTGCTCCTCTGGCCGCTCTTTCTTGATAGAGCTAAGGTAATCACGGATAGTTTGCTTGACGTAAGGAACAGCATAGTTCCGAGCTGCATAGTACCAGGCACAAATAGCAAAACCTGGGACAGCTGAGGCCCGGAGCTTGGCCACCACATACCCCGCAAGGAAGCCCTTCAGAAATGGAAAACTTAGCAACGAGCCTTCCTGGGTAACGCCAGCTTGCACCTCCTCCTCCACCTGACGCTGCAATCCTTCTAACTTATCTTTCAGAAAAGCCAGGACTTTCAACTTTGGTGTAGAACCCTTGTCAGGCATCTTCTCCGGCAAATTGTTAGGCGCATGCTCGCCCTACAATTGGGCCCATAGTCATTCTATAAGTCATTCTATAAGTGCTAATCAGCTGCACTCTCAGAATGACAATGGGTCACTCCACAGTCTGCGCGAGGTCTGGGAGGGGCTGCTGCAGGCAGCCTCTACAGTTTGAAAGATAGGTGCGAGAGGCCCCGAGTGAAAGCTTTTCACTCGGAGCCTCTCCCAGGGAAACTGCATACCTTACTGAAATTTCCCATTTCGATTTACGTATGATGTCTGTAAGGCGTCCGTAATTTGGGGACCTCAAATTACGGACGCCTTGTGACATCATACTAAAATAACGAACTGTCCGTGAAATTTACGGACGGTTGGTCACCCTAACTTACATTAGCTCGCTTCTCCTAAGTAAACGACCTACCCCTCCATAGTAGTGTGCCGGAATTGAAGGGGAGTCAGCTTAGATCGCCCGCTTAAATCCTCCATACTGGCAAACCCGGCAAGATAATTATTTTAATGACTGCTAAGAGTCCTGCGGGGAATGAGATTTTGATACCCTTTTTGATCACTTAGATACTAATCTCATTCATCAATTTGGATCGGTTATTTTCTGTCATTGAGTAAAAGATAAACCCCGCATAGGTTAAATTAACCCAATAAACTGACGCAACTCTGAAGGACCACTTACGACTGATGAAGTTTTAAAAGTTTAATATAAAATCAGAATTAAGTGCATATACAATCCTCTCAGGATAAGATTCAACAAGTATACAGGAACTAGAAGGAACATAAATTCCCTAAAGAACCTTAGTCTACAAAAGAATACAATTAAAGTCAATTCCAGAATCAGCAGATTAAAAAGCATCGACACAATGTGATTCCGTTGCGTCATCTACAAAAAGAGAATAAACAAGTTAATTCTGTCCCTACTCTGTACTAGGTGACATCCCTACTTCGCAAGTTCCTTACCTAAAAAAGGTGTCAGCAGTTTGACTTCCAAAGAAGTTCAAACTCTCTTAACCCCTAATGGTAACTTATGTTGAAAAGCAGTACCCTCTCTGCCTACCCATCCGCTCTCTAAGGGTCCTCGGCCTACTGCTCTCTTGCGCTCTGCTCTTTCTCTCTGACTTCTCAGGCCATCTGCTCAAGTCATCTGCGCTATCTTCTCCCCGGGGTACTGTCCCTAAAATACACAATCACAGTATGGGTGGAACGCCCCTTCGACGCCCACCACGTACTTTCCCCATGATGTCATTCTTTGCTCTTTCCATAGCTTCATCTCTTCGTGTCGTCCGTTAAGTTGACCCTTCTCCTTAGACGCCATCTTCGTCTTCTTGCTGGTGACTTCATTGACATTCCAATTGACACTTTCGGAACAAAAGTCTATCACCTCAGCAGAACTCTACTCTTTACGACTATGTTCTTAACCTTCTTTGGTCCTGTGAACGGTTATTTCTAAACAAGACTCAAATTCCAAGCGTCTCTTATCACGTTTAGGCCATAAACTTCGTCCAGCATTGTCACCTTAAATCTAGCAAGACCTTTGACTCTTGTCTCGCACATTCAGATCAAGGCTATTCACGACTCCTGTGAGCCCACTAAATTACATACAGCGGACTACACTCCTGCGAACTCTTGGTCAGTTAGGTTAAAATCACATATGACCAAACCTTTTCTAACATTCCTTCAAACTCTTCTACACAGTATAACCTTTAACACACATTTATATATATTCGAATTTTAGCAAAACAATGATTATAAGTGAATACATTCTACATATAACGCAACCTTTACATTCTCGTGCTTACATAGTGCTATACATTCTCTGCTCATTTCGTCACTTTACGTTTCGCCGTTTTCTCCGTTTCATGATTACACACGTATATTCAGTTTTACACGTTCTACTGTTCGTAAGCATTACTATACATTTCTATATTAGCCCACTATGTATACGGGCCTTTCTCATTCTAATACTCTTTCTAGAATGGATACAGATACATTTCCTATTACATTGGTTACATCGGCTAATTTTACGCTACAAGTGTTAACTTCACGTTATAGATTCTACGTTTATGCGATATGCTTGTGAATATGGTTCGGATATACGTTTTATTCAAATTGCGCTCTCTCAGTTCCCCCCTTTGATGACCTCTAGGAGTCATCACTAAATGCAATTTGAATAACACTTTACACAGAACTAGTTACAATATTCCCTCTTTTTATCGTTTCGAGAGCTCTTAAACTTTTGTACTGTTGATCTTGCAAAGCAGCTAATCTCCTTTCTTGCTCTCTCATGGACCTTTGTAACCGGTTCGACCTATACCATTTGTACAATTTAACTAACCCCAACAATGTGATTATGCAAATCAATACTATCAATATAGGTTTTAGTATATACCACACAATGCTTTTACCAAGGTTGGCAAACCAACTTCCAACCTTTCCTACTCCATGACCTACTTTCTCCCAAACATTTGTTTTTGATAAATCTTCGATTTCTTGGTGTATCTGTGTAATGTTTTGTATGACTTTCTCAAGTGGTTTTGAATTATCTGGAATGTAAGTACAACATTCTTGGACCTTCAAAGCCTTGCAGACTCCGCCCTCTTTTGCTAGCAGTACATCTAAAGCAAGACGGTTCTGAAGAACCATTGCTCTAATCGAATGCATCTCTCCTTCTACTAGCATCAATGACCTTGCAGTACTTGCAGATAATCTATCTACAACTGTAGCTAGTCTCCTGATCTTAACATCGTTAAGTATTAAACCTAACATAGGAAACATCGCTCCAAATATGTCTCCAACTACTTCAGCATCTCCTATTTCCCTTTTCGTTCTTGTCGAAGCCTTTCCTTCTATGATCGCTAAATCCTTTGCATGATATATTTTGGGGAAGACAATTGCCAAGTAACACGAACCATACCAATTGTCAGGCAGTTTTACATAGGCATTTCTTCCACATACAAAATATACATTAGGAATCGCTTGCATCCCTTTCATAAAATCTTTCGTATAGTACTCTAACCTAAAAGCATGTTCGCAATTTACTTCACCTACAAATACACTCTCATAATATGTCTTGCCTCGAGTTAAACATAACTTTCCTTTCTGCGTTCTATCCAAAGCTATTGGACCATTGCTACCCTTCTTCTTGTGTGCTTTTTCTTCTTCGGTCCAATCTGTTTTCCACTGTCCTGACATTTTTAGAATCTTCTGCCTTCTGTACCGGTCATCTACCTGTCCTATGAACTTTTTCTCTGCCTCTGACACTTTGCAAGTCAGATTATTTCTACGTGCATATGAAGTATCTAGTGTATCCCAAGGAAGAAAGAACTTGGCTAATCTATCCTCCTTTTTATAATAGTCCCACTTATTCATTTGCTTATAATTCGGGACTTCAGGCAGTACCGAATCATAATTTGAAAAGTAGTACTCAAATCCTTCCCTACCATAAAATATACTGAGCAGTAAACTACATGTTATCCCATAAGTCAGTGGGAGATGATGATATCTGATGCCTTCGTCTACGGAAGCCGGCAATTGCATACATACATAACATTCTTTGGCCTCCATGGCATCGATATACTCATACAATAGCTTGGCATATGCATTTGACCTAAAATTTCCCTGTGACTCGTCTACGTGTAACCTACGAGCTTCATTTGCCAGTAACGCCTTTTCACGGATGACATTGCTCTCCTCCTTCTTCCCAACAAGAGCAGGTTTCAAAGTCGTTACAGGCTTTACATCTGTTGTCTCTTTTTCACTTGCATGTCCTACCATGTACGATGTGGTAACTACTGTAATAATGAGAAAAATTACTACTGCTATTAGTGTACCTATTATGCATTTTGCTTTTCGGTTTGGGTTGCCATTCTCCATGTTATCAAACAGCGTAGCCCCTTCCTTTGCGAAGAAAAGTTTTCCTTGCAAGTCTTTATTTTCTTTATTTGCTTTCTCAGTCTGTAAAGTGCTCTTTATCAACAAAGTCTCTTTTTCACAACAATGTCTTTTTATCTTCAGCAACAGACAACCCTAACCCTTCTCCGTCCTCTAAATGTAATCCCTAATTTTATTCTTCTTTCCACTCGGCGCTAGGTTATCTTCTTCTTTATAGCTTAAACACAAAAGTCTTTATGCATCTACAATGATTCTCGTACCTGCAGCTTTAATAACATGTTCCAATAATTCTAAACGAATGACTTTTTCTTCTTGTTCTGGTATTTGATGACCAAAAGTCGGAAACTGTAATCGATTTAGCACTAGATCTTTGATCGGACTTAGGTATGGGGGTATGGGAAGTGTGAAAGTCAGTAACCCCTCAGTCTTGAGTCCAGGCGTCAACATCCATATCTCCACTGCCACAAATGGATCGAGATCGATCACTTTCACTTCTCTCACTCTCCCAGATTTCTGTCCCCAAGACATCTGCTAGATAAGTCCACTCTGGGGTGGCGTACCTTCTGCAGGGCACACATACCCTTCTTGATCTTCTTGGACTCTCAGAGCCTGAATCCGTAGTTTCTTCTTCTTGATCCGACTCTTCAGAGATCGGGACAAGGGTTCTCTCTTGATTTGCTTTTAAGCTTGGCCTTCTCCTTCTCTCCGGCCAACTGGCTTCGTCACTCCTTGTCCTCCTGCTCCTTGTTCTTGGACTTGTCTCTTGGTCACTCACAGCTTGTTCGGTATCTGACTCGAGCTCCCAGGTACTTTCTTCTTCTGAGACGACTTCGGTCTCACTGGTGTCCTGACCGTCGTCGGTAGCCTGCTCCGACACAGGCTCAGCCTCTTCGATCACCTCTACAGCTTGACTTTCCCCCTCTGTGGCTTCTCCGCTTTCCGCTGGATTCTCATCCGAGAGAGGAGCTGTTTCTTCCAGAGGTGTTGGCACTCTTCGGGTGTGTGAGGCGTGTATCCAGTTGGGCAAGCCTCCACACTTTACTGCAGTGTTCGTAACTAGTATGACTTGGAACGGTCCTCGCCAGCGCACGTCTAGACAGTTCTTCCTGACATGCTTCTTCACCAGGACCCAGTCCCCTGGACACAGGTCATGGCACAAGTCTTGTGCTGATGGAACCTCTGCAGCCTGGACCTGGAGGGACACAGAATTAATGGCATCAGATAGTCCCTTGCAGTAGTCCAAGATCAAATCGTCTGTGATGTTCAACAAGGCTGCAGTCGGAACCGATGGCAATCTCATAGCTCTTCCCATTAGCACCTCGTGTGGAGACAGACCTGTTTTCCTATCTGGTGTGCTACGTATGCTCATAAGAACCAATGGAAGTGCATCAGGCCAACTCAGGGATGTCGATGAACAAACTTTGGCGAGTCTGGACTTGATTGTACTGTTGATTTGTTCTACAATCCCTGAAGCTTCTGGTCGATAACTGCAATGGAGCTTCTGATCAATACTCAAAGCTGAACATAGCATCTTCACTATTTCGCTATTGAAATGAGTTCCTCTGTCCGATTCCAAAGAGGATGGCACCCCGAACCTCGGTATCAACTCTCTAAGCAACAATTTTGCTACTGTAAGTGTATCGCACCTACGTGTCGGGTAAGCTTCAACCCATCTAGAAAATATACAGACAATCACTAACACATATCTGAGTCGATTGCACTTGGGCATTTCAATAAAATCCAGCTGCATTCTATTGAAAGGCCCCCCAGACCTTCCTATGTGACTCAACGTGACTGGTGTTCTTTTTCCTACGTTTAGTTGCTGACAGATCGCACAACGCTGACATACTGCTTCTGCCGCTACTCTAAACTTCGGATTAAACCACGTTTGTCTGAATACTCTCACCATAGCATCTCTACCTATGTGTGCTGATCCATGCAATTTCCTTGCCATTGGACTAACAAGTTCGTTTGGTAAAACTGCTCTCCCATCTGCAGAAATCCAAAAGTTAATTTCACTTTTTGTACATCCAGCTGTCTCCCAGCCCTTTTTCTCATCATCTGGTGCATTTTCCTGAACACATTTCAACTCGTCCCATGTATCTACAGTGTCTAACAACATAGTCAATTCAGTTCTTTCCTGTATTCCTCCCACTTCTACATTGGTGTGAGAATAACCTTGTTCTGCACAGTAACGTGCTACCTCATCAGCATAACGGTTGCCTTGCGACACAAAGTCTACATTCTTCGTGTGCGCGGCACATTTGACAACTGCTATGGCTGTCGGACCTTGCAATGCCTCTAACAATAATCTCACAAATTCTCCATTCCTAATTGGAGAACCCGAGGAGGTCATGTAACCTCTTTGAGACCATAACTGCCCGTAATCGTGAACTACCCCGAAACCATACTGGCTATCGGTGTATATGGTGACTCGAATTTTGTTACCTGCTAAACAGGCACGGGTCAAAGCAATAATTTCAGCTACCTGAGCGGAATGTACTCCTTCCAGGCAAGCGGCTTCCACGACTCTGGTAATTGTACAAACTGCATATGCTGCTCTCAGCTGACCAATATCGTCTCTTACGCATGAACCATCAACAAAGAATATTTCATCGGGGTCAGTCAATGGTTCATCTACGATATCTGGTCTCGGTTTGGTGCATAGTTCAGTCACATCAAGGCAGTCATGATCTGTACAAATTTCATCGTCAATCTCATTTGGAAGTGGCATCAACGTAGCAGGATTCAAGACGGAGCATCTTTTTAGGGTCACATTCTCGGCAGCCAATATGACTTGCTCGTAGCGTGTGAGCCTGCTATTCGTCAGATGCTGAGTCTTAGTCCTGGTCATTAACAATTCTACAGAATGCGGTACGTACACCACTAACTGATGTCCCATAACCACACTTTCACATCTTTCAATGCTGACACCCGTTGCAGCTATGGATTTGAGACATCCGGGCAACGCTGCGGCTACTGGGTCTAATGTAGCCGAAAAATAAGCAACTGGCCTACGCGCATTGCCGTGTATCTGGGCCAAAACTGCTAAAGCGCAACCCTCTCTTTCGCAGCAGTAAAGCAAGAATGGCTTTCCGTAATCAGGCATTCCCAAAGCCGGGGCACGACACAAGTCCTCCCTCAGCTGCAAAAATGCCATCAAACAATCCTTGTCCCATGGTACCGGATCACTTACTCCTTTGTGCGTCAGTTGTAGTAAAGGTTTTGCCTTCAGTGAAAAGTTGGCTATCCACTGTCGACAGTAACCGACCATGCCTAGAAACATCCTGACTTCTCTTTGTGTTTTAGGCGCGTTCATTTTCATGATCGCCTCTATTCTGTCTGGAGACACCTTCCGTTTACCCTTTTCAATCCTATGGCCCAAGTATTGCACTTCGGTGAGACAATACTGCAATTTACTTGGAGACACCTTGTGTCCGTTCTCGGCCAAGTGATTTAACAAGGTGATGGTGTCTACCTTGCAAGCTTCCTCAGTTTCTGACGCCACTAGGAGGTCGTCTATGTACTGGACTAGAACCGAGTTCTTGGGCAGTACTAGACTTTCAAGATTCTTCTTCAGCAGCTGGTTAAAAATCGATGGACTTTCTGTATACCCCTGAGGGATACGACACCATGTTAAAACGCGATTTTCCAGCTTAAAAGCGAACAAATACTGGCTCTCCTCATCTAAAGGAATCGAAAAGAAAGCCTGGCATAAGTCTATCACGGTGAACCATTCAGCTTGGAACGGTATCTGAAACAATATCACTGATGGATTCGGTACCACTGGACAACATGAAACAACGATATTATTAATCTTTCGAAGATCCTGCACTATTCTGTATTTTCCACTAGGCTTCTGCAAACCCATAATCGGAGAGTTACATGGACTTCCCACGATCTCTTTCAGTATTCCCTGTTTAATCATGGATTCGATCACAGGCTTTATTCCTGCAGTCGTCTCCGGTGTCAACTTATATTGTGGTGTTCTCGGATACTCAGCATTGGGTCTTACCATGATCTTTACTGGCTCTACCCCTTTAATCAATCCTATTTCTTCTCCAGTAAAATCCCACACCTCGGTTGACACTGTCTCCTTCAAGTCCTGTGGAAGCTCCTCCACCGTTAGGGTAGGATATAGTTCCACGCATTCCTGCGAGTTTACAACCTTAAAATCAGCATCATCGTCGTTCGTCTGCACTTCTACTCCTTCAGGTGTGCAATATATGGTGCAATTTAGTTTACACAACAGATCTCTTCCTAACAGACACACAGGGCTAGAATCACAGATCACAAACTGATGTTCATCACTGTAATTCCCTATCTTCACTGATACTGGTTCAGTTAGAGGATTTGTCATTCTCTTGTTTGCGACTCCTACCACCTGAATCGTCTCTCCCGACATTGGCAAACCTGGGACTACCGCCGATCTCAAAGTGGATCGAGTTGCCCCCGTGTCTACCAAAAAGGTCGTAGGACATCCAGCCACCTCAGCTTCTACGTATGGTCCTCTCTGGTCTACCTCCAGGGCTGCTCCTAGAGTACAGTCTTCTTCCCTATTTACTCGTTGCCCTGTAAGAGGATCAACGTAGTAGCATTCTTCTCCTCCTACGAACAATGGCATTTGTCTATAGGTTTTCCCTCCATTTGTAATGCGAGGCGGTTGAGGGAACGGGGCTCGAGGAGTCTGAGTCCCCCCTTTGATAAACTTTCCCTTCGGGACTGCTGCTCCCTTAACCATCCTGGTTTGAACCTCATCCTCCTCCTGTTCTAATTCCCCCGTCTCGACATTATAGGGACACTCGCGTCTCCAATGTCCCACCTCGTTACACTGATGGCACCTCATTGTCTTTTTAAGTGTTGCGATATCTACCCTCGGTCTCGGTCTTTCTTCCTCATCTCTGCTTTTGTTATTCTGTTTCTTTCCTGGGGTTCCTGTTCCCTGTTGCCGCTGTCCACCCTTTCCAGCTGATTGCATCTGCACCAACATCAGCTTTTCCTTAAGTTTCTTTGCTTTTGAGTCTATTTCATCGCTACAGTACCTCGCATACCTCAGAATCTCATCTAAAGGTTTGTTCTGCCAACAAATCAAATGCTGTTGAATCATCAGGCTTATGTCTGGCCTCAATCCTAGGACGAACTTCGACACAAACTGTCCTATGTCTTTGGGGTCCATTACATCCAACCCACTGTACTGTTTGAATGCTTTCAGCAATCTCTCATAGAACTCGTGAACGGTCTCTTTAGGTTCCTGAGTTGTTCGATCTATCTTAACCCAGTCTATGTCCTGCACTGGCACTTTCTCCTTTAACCATGCTATTACTCTCTTGTACTTTTCCATGACTCTATCTGATGGACCATTCGTCCTGGCATCTCTCGGAGGCTCACAAGCGGGCCATTCGACACTAAGCTTGCATGCCGTCCACAAATCTCCGGGTACTACGATATCAAACAGGGTGTTCAAATCGATCCACAGTACCTTAGAGATCTTCACGAACCTCTCTACCTGCTTGTACCACTCGACGGGGTTCTCTCTGAGTTTTGGAAAGGAATTGGTAAATGCCGCTAAATCCCCCCTACTCCAGGGTACATGCACGTAGCTTCCATTCGCGATTTCTCGCAAAGGGAAAGCTTCCATTCGCATTAGCTCTCCATCTTGGGACCTCACAAGTGTACTCCTTCTGACGGATCCCCTCTTAGACCATCTTTCGTCCCATTTATCCAAATCCCTCCATACTCTGATACTCAGGATCAGTTCCTTTATGTGTACTTTCAGCCCAATCGTCCTACGATCATCCAGATCTTGATCCGTGCAATTTAGCCTATGGTTACCCTGTAACGCTTTAGTTCGTGACATGTCTATCATATACCTGTCTGCTAATTCAGATAATTTTTCATGAGCTGACCTTGCTTTCCGAGTAACATCCTTAGATATAAACAGTATTTCATCATGATCATACAGCTCTATCCTTTCCATTGGCAATGTGCCGTCTATGATTTCATCCAAGTCCGATTTTAAACTCATTACATCAAGCCGTTTTGCTTTTAATTCAGCTCTCAGTACCTCAGTCCTAGGTGGTTCGCTTACATCCCTCTCACCCCCACTACGAGCCCTACGTCTCGGTGCAGGTGAGTTATGAGGCGTCCTTCTTGTTTCTCTTTGTTCCCACCTCTCTAGATCCCAAGCTTTTCATCCTCCCTTGGGGTGTGGTGGAACATTGATCTATTCCCCATTACTACATTCTGTCCTTTCGGCTCGGTCTCTCTAGATGCGAGATAAGATCTTCCGTTCTGTTCTACATCACTGCAACTTCCTTGCTGTCTGGTGTCACTTAATAAATGGAAAGGTCCTTCACGGTCCTCCATGTTCCCGCGATCTCGTTCGTGATCACCGGATGTATGGCGAGACGTTTCGCGACTCCCTATATTCTCCTGACTTCGTCCCTGATCACCGGATGCATGGCGAGACCCTTCACGACTCTCCATGTTCCCGTGATTCCAATGTCGCACGTTTTCTCTCGGGGCATGGTGAGTGCACCTGAAACTATCTCGGTACTCCTGCGTCTTTCGTTCCCCCTCACTAAGGATGACGCGAGGCACTCCCCCACACCCTGCACTCCTGTCGTCGCACACTTGCCTATTGCCACTGGCAGTATGGCAAGTATCTCCTCTGCTTCCTTGACTCCCTCCCTCCCACTCAGGGCTGCTTTCGCCAGCTCCGCAGTGAGAGAGGATCCTGTTATCTTGGTCTCTCCATTCTGCTCCTGTTTCTAATCTTTTATTCTGTGTCTCTTCGGCAGCGTCCCATTCTCTCAAATATTCCCTTAATTCCTTATAGGATTTCGGTTTCGGTCCCCTCAGATCCATCTGTCCTCTTTGACCCCCTTGTTCTATCCAGGGACCCGTTGCGGAATCTAGTGGGGTACTCCGACTCATTGGTCCTAGCAACTGCCTCTGGGAATTGATCGTATTATTCCTTCCCTCTATCTCTGCCCTTTCTCTGTCCCATCGTGCCTGTTCCTCCTGCTGGACCCCCTCTGGGTTGTAGATTGACACTATAGGGCCTATGGTAACAGGTACTTGTAAAGCGTCGGGCATTTGATACGACCTTGCATGCTGTGTTTCTGGCACCTTCTGGACCACGAATCTTCCCACTACTCTCTGTTCGGGACTAGATTGAGGTATTTCCTCACCTTTCTTGGCATCCCACTCTGTTACTGGGAGCGATTTATATTCCCCCCATCTAGCCTCGTCCCCTTGCTGTAATTCGGGACTTTCGGCTTCTCTGTTGTACGGAGGTGGTCTATCTGTTAATAGTCTCTCTATCAGATACTCATCTGGCTCGCTATCCTCATCTTCTTCTAGAGGTTTCTTTTCTCCCGTAGCTTCTATCATTGTGAACAGTTTGTCTGCTTCTATCTTTTGCACCCTCCACTTTTTAGCTTCATCGTCCCATTTAGTATCCTGCACTGCTTTTACCGATCGCCTCACTCTTTCCTGGCGTCTACTCACGCTCTTTTCATGTGCTGTTCTAAACCATGCACTAAGGGCTTCGAACTGTGTTGGCCTCGGTAGAGGTCTTGTTGCAAGCATTACCGCTTTCAGTTGGTTCAATACTTCCAACTTAAACGTTCCGTATCTCGGAAACGTCAGTTCCTTATTCCCTTCTGTTAGCTTATTCCACTCAGAGATCCATAATATTGAGTGTAAGCCTACATTCACTGCCATATGGTAAGCTGGTGTGCCTTCTGGTGGAGCTTCTTCTCCGGCATACAAGTTTCTCCTATCTCTCTTAAAGATCGCCCTTAAACGTTTAAAACACTTCATTTTCAATAATCTACGATTTTCCTCTATTCTCTTCCTTATTTACGTCCCGATGACAAACCAACCAATCCCTACGCGGCTCTCGCTGACCAGCCTATCCCAGCGCGACTCTACGCTGACCGACCAATCTCAGCGCGGCTCTACGCTGACGTCACTCGTCCCCTCTGCAGCAATTCCCCTTCTTTCTCAACTCGTCTCACGATCTTGCATGCGTTTTCATTCATACGCTGAAAAATGACTACTTCCGTCCAAGCGATCACTTTTCTCTGACTGTACGGCCACAGTCTAACTGTAATTGTCACCTCAACTGACGAGACGCCTTTCCTCTCACGTTAGACACTCGCCTTAACTGATAGGTTACTTACACACAGTAAACGTACGACCAGCGTCCGTTACTCATACACTCACTCTTAAGCTCCCCCTATCATCGGTCCTACGGGCGATCAATGGTACCTCATGACCCCCTTTACAATGGTGAACAATTACTCTGGGTGTTCGATACACCCGAACCACTTAAGCTCTCCTTGAACTTAAGATTTTATCCGGTTGCGCGCGCTCACAACCTTCCCTCAATCACACTACAGGCATTAAACTGCGCTTGACATTACAACACAGGTACAACATAAAATACCGCAATCTTACAACGCATGACCCTTATACTCACTCTCGACCGACTCTGCTGCTTTTCTCTCGACGCACCGTCAGCACCTTCTTCGGCAGGGATTCTTCTTCTGGTCGTCGATGACTAGGGACCTTGGGGTAATCTAGACCTGACCTAGGTTGTCTTCCTCAAGAAGAAAACCATCTTTCTCTGCTACCAACTGCGGGGAATGAGATTTTGATACCCTTTTTGATCACTTAGATACTAATCTCATTCATCAATTTGGATCGGTTATTTTCTGTCATTGAGTAAAAGACAAACCCCGCATAGGTTAAATTAACCCCATAAACTGACGCAACTCTGAAGGACCACTTACGACTGATGAAGTTTTAAAAGTTTAATATAAAATCAGAATTAAGTGCATATACAATCCTCTCAGGATAAGATTCAACAAGTATACAGGAACTAGAAGGAACATAAATTCCCTAAAGAACCTTAGTCTACAAAAGAATACAATTAAAGTCAATTCCAGAATCAGCAGATTAAAAAGCATCGACACAATGTGATTCCGTTGCGTCATCTACAAAAAGAGAATAAACAAGTTAATTCTGTCCCTACTCTGTACTAGGTGACATCCCTACTTCACAAGTTCCTTACCTAAAAAAGGTGTCAGCAGTTTGACTTCCAAAGAAGTTCAAACTCTCTTAACCCCTAATGGTAACTTATGTTGAAAAGCAGTACCCTCTCTGCCTACCCATCTGCTCTCTAAGGGTCCTCGGCCTACTGCTCTCTTGCGCTCTGCTCTTTCTCTCTGACTTCTCAGGCCACCTGCTCAAGTCATCTGCGCTATCTTCTCCCCGGGGTACTGTCCCTAAAATACACAATCACAGTATGGGTGGAACGCCCCTTCGACGCCCACCACGTACTTTCCCCGTGATGTCATTCTTTGCTCTTTCCATAGCTTCATCTCTTCGTGTCGTCCGTTAAGTTGACCCTTCTCCTTAGACGCCATCTTCGTCTTCTTGCTGGTGACTTCATTGACATTCCAATTGACACTTTCGGAACAAAAGTCTATCACCTCAGCAGAACTCTACTCTTTACGACTATGTTCTTAACTTTCTTTGGTCCTGTGAACGGTTATTTCTAAACAAGACTCAAATTCCAAGCGTCTCTTATCACGTTTAGGCCATAAACTTCGTCCAGCATTGTCACCTTAAATCTAGCAAGACCTTTGACTCTTGTCTCGCACATTCAGATCAAGGCTATTCACGACTCCTGTGAGCCCACTAAATTACATACAGCGGACTACACTCCTGCGAACTCTTGGTCAGTTAGGTTAAAATCACATATGACCAAACCTTTTCTAACATTCCTTCAAACTCTTCTACACAGTATAACCTTTAACACACATTTATATATATTCGAATTTTAGCAAAACAATGATTATAAGTGAATACATTCTACATATAACGCAACCTTTACATTCTCGTGCTTACATAGTGCTATACATTCTCTGCTCATTTCGTCACTTTACGTTTCGCCGTTTTCTCCGTTTCATGATTACACACGTATATTCAGTTTTACACGTTCTACTGTTCGTAAGCATTACTATACATTTCTATATTAGCCCACTATGTATACGGGCCTTTCTCATTCTAATACTCTTTCTAGAATGGATACAGATACATTTCCTATTACATTGGTTACATCGGCTAATTTTACGCTACAAGTGTTAACTTCACGTTATAGATTCTACGTTTATGCGATATGCTTGTGAATATGGTTCGGATATACGTTTTATTCAAATTGCGCTCTCTCAGTTCTGTAAGGAAACAGGGTGTGAAAAATAAAGATAACTCCTTGGTAAGCAGGCCACGTCGGTTATATGATGTAGGTTTATTAAAGAAGATAACTCCTAGTTACTGGTCATAAGGGGGCTGGCCTAGTTTAATCGGGTGAACACGTGTCTGGTGGGCAGTCTGCTAGCACTCTCAGCTAGTTGAGGCCTCCATCTCCATCACTGTGGTGGAAGACCGCCTGCCATAAGTAAAGATCTCAGTCCGCCTGGCAGAGGTCTAGCTGTCTGCTGAAGGTGCCTCCACTGATTAGGCGGTTAAGCTTTTGGCAGAGCTGAATGATGGGTGTTGCCCTGGCATCATATTTTATTTCACCCACTGACTATTTAAACATGTATTACCTTCTCTTTCCTCCTTTCGTTTATTTGCTCCCTTGTGAAATGGATCCAAAAAAGAAAAACACTTGCTTTTCTGACATTTTTCCATTTCTAAGTGCAGCCTCAGGGTAGAGAGAAATAATACATTCAAAATATGAAAAATACCTAACTAACTAAAGCAAGGTGGCCGGATTGATTTATTCACACCTAAACACATTAGCGCTACATTACAGTCATTGCCAGTGAAGCCCTACTTTTGTTTCCTCCTCGCTCTTTGAACAACCATGTTTTCTCTGGGTGTGAAAGCACACTATTCCTGGAGGTACTGAAATACCTGCTTGTTGGGTGCATTGGAAAACAAAATGCATACAGCGGCTCTGTATTCACAAACGTGGTCTTTTTAAACCATTCTGCTTTCGTTTTGTAATGATATTAACAATGGGCATTAGGTCAGCTCTCTTACTCTCACACGTTCCTTTCCGCACCATCGTTCCCTCCACCTCTGGCTCTCCATGTGCAAGTAGGAGGCTGGCCGAGATGGCATTTCAGGTATATGTGTGGAATTTGATATAGCTCCTAAGGTAGGAGGTGCCCCTAGGCTGTCCAAGGCCTTGTGTGTGTGAGGAGTTTGAGTGTGTGTTTATGAACAGGGAGCCAATGGAGGTCTCTGAGTTGTGAGGGGATATTTGTGTGTGGGAGGAGGAGGGAGGAGGATGAGAGTGCGTCTGGCTGCTATGTTTTATATGGTCTGGGGTCTTCTAGTCAGTTGCCAGTTGTGCTGACAAAGACTGCATTGCCGTAGTCCAACCTGTTGGAGATGTGGTTCTGGGTGAAGTTCTGCATGTGTTGATCAGGACCACTTAAAGATTTTTCTGAGGATCTTAAGGGTGTAGAAACAGAAGGATGCACATCTTATGTCATATCTCGAAGTTTGTAATGAAGCTCTGTGGTTATACTGAATAAGCTGTGGTTATACTGAATAAGCAGCTACATATGTTATATGACATCTCTTTATTAATGTAATAACTGCACTTTCACAATTGCTTTATTAACCTTCCTGCTTTCTCAAATTTGCTTGAAAATGCACCATTTTTCTTCTCTTTTTTCAAAATTTCACCCCCCCCCCCCCCCGTATGGTGGTTCGTGCTCGCTCGCTGCGCTCGCTCGTAACATTACAGTATGCCAATCATTTTATGCCTCACCACTTTCAAATGTCACCAGCCGCCCCAGGGGGCCTTTCTACCCCACCTGGGGGGAAGAAAGCCCACTAGGCTGCAGGGATTTTTTTTCAATATGTAGAGGTTGGGGCTGCCTAAAATGAGCATGCCGATGCCCCACCCCCAAACACCAATGGGACAGCCTTTCTTGGGGAAGAAAGCCTACTAGACACAAGACATTTTTTAAAAATGTTATGTTATTAAATAGGGTTGGGGCTTGCCCATCATGGGCAAAACCATGCCCTCGCCCAAAAGAAATAAATTGGGACTAAAGTAATTTTGCCATATGGGGGCACTATCCCCCGATCTGCCCCTGGGGGAAGGGGGGGGGGCAGAAAGCCCACCAGGCACCAGGGATTACTTTTTTTTAATATGTAGGGGTGGGGGCTGCCCAAAATGGGCATGCCAATGTCACCCGCAAACACAAATGGGGCAGTCTTTCTTCCAGATGCAGGTTATTACCCTAGATCAGCCTCACAGGGGGCAGAAAGCCCTCTAGACACCAGGGATTAATATTGTTTTAATAAAGGGGGAGTGGGGGCTGCTCACAATGGTCATGGCCATGCTTTCACCCCACATAAGTGGGGACTGTAGCCTTTCTGCCCCCCCCCCCATGGGCATATGGCAGAAATAGCCCAGATTCTGACCCCCTTGGGGAGGGGGGGGGCAGAAAGCCCACTAGGCATTAGGGACTATTTTTTTCTTAGTGTAGGGGTAGTGTAGGGGTGGTGGCTGCCCAGAATGGGCATGGCAATACCTCACCTCCCAAAACAACAATTGGCACAGTCTTTCTGGCTCCCTTTTAGGAGGCATACGGGGACAATAGACTCCGATCTGCCCCCCGGGAGGGGGAGGTGGGGGCAGAAAGACCGCTAGGCACAAGAGACTATTGTTTTCTTTGGGTAGCAGTTAGGGCTGCACAGAATGGGCATGCTGATGCCCCCACTTCCCCCCAAAATAAAATAGGCAGTCTTTCCTTCCCACCGGGGGGCTGATATGGGCATCAACCACTGATATGCCACCCTTGGGGAGAAGAAAGGCCGCTAGGCACCAGGGACAATTGTTTTCTTTGTGTAGGGGTGGAGGTTCCACAGAATGGACATGCTAATGCCCCCAGCAGCCCCCCCCCAAAAAAACGGGCACAGTCTTTTTGCCCCCCATCTGGGGGTATATGGGGGCAATAGCCCCCAATCTGCCCCTCCAGGGCAGAAAGCCCACTAGGCACCCAAGTATATTTTTTTCTTAGTGTCGGTTTAGGGGCTGCCCAGAATTGGCATGCCAATGCCCCCAGTCACCCCCCCAAAAAAATTGGAACAGATCTTCTGCCTCCCTGGGGGGCATATGGAGACAATAGTCCCCAATCTGCCCCCCCCCGCCCCCCCCCCCCCAGAAGGGGGTAGAAATCTCACTAGGCACCAGGGACTGTTGTTTTCTTTTGGTAGAGGTGGGGGTTGCCCAGAATAGGCATGCCATTGTCCCCACCACCCCAAAAATAAAATGTACACAATCTTTCTGTCCCCCTCCGGGAGATATGGGGGCACTATCCCACGAACTTCCCTCCAGGGGAGCGGAAAGCCTGCTAGGTTAGGGCCTTTGCTCCCCCCAACTTTCTTTGGAACAAAATCGGTCTTTCTACCACGCCTGGGAGGAAGAAAGCCCACTAGGCACCAGGGATAATTTTTTTAATATGTAGCGTTGGGGCTTCCCAAAACAGGCATGCCAATGCCACCCCCAAACACTATTGGGACAGTCCCTCCCGTGGGGCAGATGGAGGTTATTACCCTCGGTATGCCCCCCTCCCCCAAGGGGCAGAAATCCTATTAGACACTGGGGATGTTTTTTTTAATAAAAGAGGGGTGGGGGCTGCCCACAATGGGCCTGCTAATGCCCTCACAACCCCCAAAAAATGAGCACAGTCTTTCTGCCCCCTCCATGGGCATTGGGGTGGAATAGCCCTGAATCTGCCCCCGGTGAGGGGATCCAAATGGGTCCCAAGGACCATTTTGTTTCTTAGTGTAGGGGTGGGGGCTGCCTAGAATGGTCATGCAGATGCCCCCACCCCTCAAAACAACAATTGGCACAGTCTTTCTGCAACCATGGTGGGCATTTGTGGACAATAGGCGTGTGTACTGGTGTTTGGCTGGCTGTGTGTATACTGGCATTTGCTGGTGGTGTGTGTGGACATGCGCTTGGCTGGCGGTGTGTGTAGACTAGCGATTGGTGGTGGTGTGTGTAAACTGGTGCTTGCCTGGCAGTGTGTGTAGATGGCACTTGGCTGGCAGTGTGCATGGATGGTGCTTGGCGACCTTTGACCCTGCTTGCAGGCAGGTCCCCCCCACACCGCCACTCGTCACCAGCTGATCCTGTGCCCCTGCTGCCGCCTCCTGGTCCCTGGGCTTCCCTCGCCCTGAGCGCCAGTTTCTTTTCCCCTGCCCCCCACCGCCCCCGTCACAGCCTTCCCGCCACTGCCTCCCTGCGACCCCACCTCCCAGCACACCCAATGGCCTCCCCGCTCCTGCCTCCCAGCTGCTCCTCCCTCCCAGGCCTCCTCATATGCAGGCTGAGAAGCTTCCGCGCAGCGGGCGCCCAGCTGGCGTGCCAGAGGCAAGCCCGTCTGCGCCCGTCCGCAGCCTGTACCAGAACCCCTGGACCCCGCACCTGCCACGACGCCAGACTCCGCTACGACGCCAACACCCTCCACACTCTCGACACCGGCCGAGACCACCACTGCTTCGGGGTCGCCCCGGAACGCACCCACAGACCCTTCTCCTGCCACACCTGCAACTTTACCTGCGAGAGAACCACCAAACCTCCAAGGACCGGTCCCAACCACCTCCGCTGCATACTTCTCAACACCCGCTACGCACGCAAACACGCCGTCGAGCTCTGGGACCTACTCGACACCTCCGACCCAGCCTTGGCCTTCCTGACCGAGACCTGGTGGAACGACTCCTTGGCACCTGGTATCGCCATAGCCATCCCGGACGGCTACAAGATCTCCCGCAGAGACCGCACCAACGGAATTGTAGGAGGAATAGCCATCGTCCACAAATACACTCTCCAGGTCCACACCCTCGCAGACGACTCCCTCAACTCCGCCGAACACCTTCACTTCCGCATCCAAACCGACCCCAACACCACCCTCAGAGGAACACTCGTTTACAGACCTCCCGGACCCCGGGACCTCTTCAGCGACTCCATCGCCGACCTCGCCAGCACCCACGCACTCGCCTCCACGGACTACATCCTCCTCAAGGACCTGAACTTCCATCTCGAGAACAACAATGACGCCAACTCCGCCACCCTGTTCGACAACCTCGCCAACCTCGGCCTCCGGCAACTCGTCACCGAATCCACCCACGCCGCCGGCCACACGCTCGACCCCGTCTTCTCCACAAGCACCCACATCGCCTTCAACCACACCACCGAACTCCATTGGACCGATCACCGCTGCATCCACTTCACCTTCAAGAAACCAACCACGCACCACTGCACCCAACTGCTGCCTCGCCGCTGCTGGAGCAAAGTCACCGAAGACAAGCTGACCTCCACCCTCGCCCAGAACCCACCCACCGACCCCACCGACACAGACGCCGCCGCCCATAACTTCAGACAGTGGATCGACAACTGCGCCAACACTCCGGCCCCGCTCAAGAAACCCTCCATCAACCACACCAGCAAGAAAGCCGCCTGGTTCACCGAAGAACTCCAGACCTCCAAACGTACATGCCGGAAGCTGGAGAAGAAATGGCTCTACGACCACACACCAGACAGCCACGAAGCCCATAAGCAGACATCACCACCTCATCAGAACAGCTAAGAGATCTTCCTTCAAAGCCCGCCTGGACAACAACGCACACAACAGCAAAGAGCTTTTCAACATTGTGAAGGAACTCTCCAACCCCAGCGCCAACACCAACGACATCCCGCCCTCGCAAGATCTGTGCGACTCACTGGCCACCTTTTTCCATCATAAGATCGCTGACATCCACGACAGCTTCAACACCTCGTCCACCCTGACCGAAACAGACCCCACCATGAACGCCACATGCACCAACCAGCTGGCTTCCTGGTCCTATGTCAACGACGATGAAACCCGCAAGGTCATGAACTCCATCCACTCAGGATCCCCGACAGACCCCTGACCACACCACGTCTTCAACAAAGCTGATGCAACCATCGCACCCCAACTACGGAAGGTCATCAACGTCTCCTTCACCACAGCCACTTTCCCGGAAAGTTGGAAGCACGCCGAAATCAACGCCCTCCTCAAGAAGCCCAAGGCGGACCCCAATGACCTCAAGAACTTCCGGCCCATCTCCCTTCCCTCCTTCCGGCAAAGGTCATCGAGAAAATCGCCAACCTGCGGCTGACCCGCCACCTCGAGGACAACAACATCCTAAACCCATCCCAGTCCGGATTCAGATGAAACCGTAGCACTGGGACAGCCCTCATCGCAGCCACAGACGACATCAGCTGCTAACTAGACAACCGCAAAACTTCAGCCCTCATCCTCCTGGATCTGTCAGCCGCCTTCGACGCGGTCTGCGACCGCACACTAAGAACACGCCTCCAAGAAGCCAGAATCCAGAAGAAGGCCCTGGACTGGACCATGTCCTTCCTCTTCGGCAGAACCCAGAGAGTCCGCCTCCCACCATTCCGATCCAAAGCCAGTGACCTAATCTGCAGCGTACCCCAGGGCTCATCCCTCAGCCCGACCCTGTTCAACATCTACATGGCCCCCCTAGCACAAGTGGCCCACTAGCACAACTTGAACATCATCTCCTGCGCCGACGACACCCAGCTCATCCTCTCCCTCACCAAGGACCCACAACACGCCAAAACCAACCTCCACAAGGGAATGAAGGCTGTCACCGAGTGGATGAGGAGCAGCCGCCTGCAGCTGAACTCGGACAAAACGGAAGTCCTCATCCTCTACCCCACCTCCTCCTCCTGGGATGACTCCTGGTGGCCGACCACACTAGGAACAGCTCCAACACCCACGGACCACGAACGCAACCTAGGATTCATCCTCGACTCCTCCCTCTCACGTCGAAGCAGGTCAACGCCAACTCCTCCTCCTGCTACAACACCCTCCGCATCCTTCGCAGGATCTACAAGTGGATCCCGACCGAAACCAGAAGAACGGTAGCCTAAGCCCTCGTCAGCAGAAGGTTGTACTATGGCAATGCACTCTACGCAGGAATCCCGGCCAAACACCTGCGACGACTACAACCCATCCAAAACGCCTCTGCCCGACTGATCCTCAATGTCCGCCGCCGCTGCCACATCAACTCCTACCTAAGAGACCTGCACTGGCTCGCCGTCAACAAGAGAATCACCTTCAAACTCCTCACCCACGCACACAAAGCACTCCACAACACCGAACCAGCCTACCTGAACAACAGACTCAACTTCTTCACCCCGCAGGCCAGCTCCGCTCTTCCAGCCTCGCCCTCGCCGCCGTCCCGCGCATCCAACGAACAACCTCCGGCGGCAGATCCTTCTCCTTCCTCGCCGCCAAGACCTGGAACACCCTCCCCATCCATCTGCGGCAGACCCAAGACCTGCTCACCTTCAGAAAGCTCCTCAAGACCTGGCTCTTCGAGCAGTAGCAGCACCCCCTCCCCTCAGCGCCTTGAGACCCTCACAGGTAAGTAGTGCGCTTTTCAAGTTCATTGATTGATTGATTGATTGATTGGCTGGAAGTGTGCATGGATGGTGCTTGGCTGGTGGTGTGTGTGGACTGTCTCTTGCCTGGTGGTGTGGCTTGCGTGTATCCTCCATTGTTTTCTTACCCAGAATCCTCTGCAAATGTCTAATTTAGCTAAAATGTCACATTTTCCTCAAGTTTCTGTGTGAGAAAGTTGTAGGATCACCACACCGCCACTAATTTCCTCCAACCAAGCGTTCCCCTCATTCTCAGGATAAAAATGATAGCTCCCTTGTGTGAGTGCCAAAAGCACAGTAGCCTAAAATGTATAAAAAATGCCATTTTAGACCTGCTTTGGTTATCCTCAATCTCTACACATGTGTGCCCCTTCATGTTGCAGGCACTTGGCCTACCAACACAGTGAGGTATAATGTTATCAAAGATGGAGGGGAATGCTGAGTAGTAGGAAATTTGTGTTGGTGCAGTGATCCCACAACTTTCCCACACAGAAATGTGAGGAAAATTTGGTTTTTAGCTAAATTGGAGAGTTTGCAGGGGATTTTGGGGGTATCCACTCAAGCCACACCTCCCTGGACTCCCCCAGGTGACTAGTTTTCAGAAACATTTGTGTTTGATAGGTTTCCCTAGATGGGGGCTGAGCCCGGGACCAAAAATGCAGGTCCAACTATCTATCACAAAATGACCTGGTTTTTCAAAGGGGTCACCTGTGATTTTGGTCCGAGCCTTGGTGGCCATCTAGGGGAATCTACCAAACCCAGGCATTTCTGAAAGCTAGACACCTGGGGGAGTCCAGGGAGGTGTGGCTTGTGAGGGTCCCTCAACATTTTCTTACCCTGAATCCCCTGCAAACCTCAAATTTAGCTAAAAACATATTTTCCTAACATTTATGTGTGGGATCACCCTACTGGCACAGATATCCTATTCCCCAGCATTCCACTCGGTCTCCTGATAAAATGATACCTCACTTGTGTAGGTAGGCCAAGTGTTTGAGACAGGGAAGGGCCAAAAATGTGTAACTATTGAAGGGGCACCAAAGCATGTTCATAAGTTCAGTTTTTTGTACGTTTTTATTGACTCAGCTTTTGTAAATGTTTATATTCACTAGACACAATAGTCAACATAACAGGAACATCATGTATTTCAGGGCATAAATCACACTTGAAAATATTATTAGCAGTACTAGGCCCAACCGTGTTGAAATGACATCAATAATATACACACTAGGGACAGATCCTCTTCTAACCCCTCTCCAACAATCTTATGCGGTGCAACAGGTTGTCAACCCCAGGACCACCATAGCAATTCTTATAATTCAATAGCACACAGTTAGAAGGTGCACCGCGGGTCACAACAATATTAGCAATATGTACATAGAAAGTATAATGACACGTTTTAGCAGCACCATGGGCCGAGGCAGCTCGTGTTAAACCAGTGTCAAGCATAGTGTTCTTCTGGCAAGAAATCAACATGTAAAACAACACCGCCACCAGTATTGTGAATCACAGACGGTCTGCAGACTGTCACTCCCACACACACTCACACACAGTCCTTACCGATATGCGGGGCAACTGGTACTAAACAGGTCTGTACTGAACACGCGCACACACATACGAACTCATCACCTTAATGAGGGCAACTGATACCCAGTAGGTCAATTGATAGTACACTGCAGACCCCGCGGCCCAAGCCTCCTCCACCCTCCAGCTCACCCGGACTGTCCTACGCCCACAGATGGAAGATATCCAACCCTCTCCCTGGATACTAGGCCACATGTGGCCAAAGTTACACTTAGTCAGGGTCCCAGGGAACCAGGTGGGGATAGGTCACAGGACTAATAAGTAGGCAGTCGTCAAAGGGAGGTTTGACAGCAACTCAAGAAGTTCAGCCACAGGAAGAAGAGCAGAAGTAGGCTGAGGGCAATAGTTGGTCCTCAAAAGCGTTCCACATAGGGCCCTCTGGGACCAGCCCAGTTCTGCGAAGCACAGGAGGGTCACACAGTCTCTTGACCCGCTTTCTCAGAAGTGTTCCTCCTGCCCAGTCAATCACTCTCACTACCCAAGCCCGAGATGGCCAATACTACCTGGCAACACTATTTCATCAGGGACCGAGTGAGGAGAGGGCAGTTGGTCCATCACACTGAGGGCCAAAAGGGAAAAATCGATGAATGGGAAATGAAGCAGGGGAGCATCTTGGAAGGAGGAGGTACCCCATCAGGTACATGACGATCAGAGTCGCACTCAGGTAATCCGGGCACAAATGTCCAGTGTGGGTTGTTTTAGGTTGCACCAGGCTGTTCTGGTCACACAAGATGAAGAGATGCAAAGCCCCAACCCCTTGAAATGAAGCACAGTGTCCATTGCCCATTGATTTGGGTCACACCAGCCAATTCCAGTCACATACAATGAAGAGTTGCAAGTTCTGTACCTTCCTGGAAATGAGGCACAACGTCTGGTATGCACACCAGGCCTTACCGGTCACACATACAGGCGTAGGTTTAGCAATGCCTCATTAGGTAGAATGAGGCACTATTGTGGTTGTGCCCACACCTCCGAGGGTTGCAACCTGTGAATCGGACACCGCACACAATGAGCATACAGTCAGCGAGCCGCATGAGAGAGATGCTGCACAATCGATGAAGCAGGCCACGCTGGATTTCGTAACTGTTACATTTAATCCCCACCAACAAGACTATGTGTGCCGAGGTCCCCATGATGCAGGGGCCTCATGCCTTCGATGAGGGTAAGACTTCTGGGGGTCTCCACTAGGCAATCCGGTCACCAGGCACAATTCTTAGTTCCAGGCTCAAGCTGCGCTACCGGTTGGGATCCAGCAGACGATGTGGGCATTTGATAGGACACCGCTCTCCAGGTGTTACGAGTAGGCTGGGTGGGTCCCTCATAGGAAATCTTTGATGACCCTGAGACCTTCGAAAGAACAAGGGGAAAGCCAACAAGCCCTTTGAGAGCACACTTCAGGATGCCACACAGCAGCAGGTAGTCAACCCAGGCTAACCACTATTCAGGAAGGGAACGCGGTTCCTTTCAAAGGCAGTAATCCTCCTTGCGTACAACAGATTCCTCTGGCAGTCTACACCACTCAGTTCCAGGTTCTCTGGTTCCATGTCCCCCAAAGTGTATCTCTGCCCTGTTGAAGTATGGCACCAGTAGTTATACTGTAGTGTGCCTTTACAGTTGGGGGTGGTTCAAAGGGTCTCCCTTTGAACCACAGATGTCTCCCCTGCATTTCAGTCCAGTCTGCCATAAAGCCTTGGAATGCATATCTTAATTTTTAGTGGGGTCATGATCTGGCTCCAGAGGCCATGTGTCAAAACCACTTCCTCCAATCTATCCAGCCAGGCCCTCAAGTTGCAGAGGTCTGTCGTTCCAGTTGCATGCCCAATGTTTTATAGCTGTCACTGGGGAATGTCCAGATGCGCTCCCTCAGCCTCCAGTGCAGACTGGAGCCAAGCACGAAGGCACACTTTCAGTTTTGGAGCACAGAAATGCCCATGTTCTAGAAATGAAATTTCTACGCTAGTCAGGACCATACCACCTTTACCCCTGTAAAGGGGTTGTTATTGCGAATCTAATGATAGGAAACATTAGGAGGCTACTCCACTGCAATCCACTATTGCAGGCTGAGGTTATTTCAGCCCTTTCTCCATGTTAGCCTACAGGAAGAGCAAACCTCATGGGTAGGGAAAACGCCTATGGGAATCCTGCACTACCTGGGCAGAGAACACATGTGTGTACCTGCCCTGCCTTTCAGCCACCACTCGCCTCACCCCTTAAGATGTACCCTTGATGCGCTCTAGTGGTAGTGAAAGGACCTCTCAGGATGGCTAGTGATTTAAAAAACCCAGCCTGAGTAGAAGCGCAATGGCGCACACACAGACCTGCAATGGCAGACTGGACACATGTTTATAAATACCATTGGTGCACGTGCTCACACCGGCCTGCAATGGCAGGCTGGACACATGTTTAAGCACGTCATTGGTACAAGTGCGCACACCTGCCCGAAACGGCAGTCCTGACCTATGTTTAGCACCATCAGGTAAGCACCACTTCCTATCATGTGTAAGAAGGGCACATGCACGTTCACACTTCATTTGCAGTAGGAAAGAGCCCTAAGGTCACTACAATAGAATCAGGAACACCCAGGAGGAAAAAACAATACGTTTAGGGAAACACTAACTGAAGAGTATCAGGTCTAACAGTTTCCTAGATGGCTGCCGAGCGCGGGATCAAAAATGCAAGTTACTCCCTTGCAGAACCAGGTTGTTTTGTGACAGATAATTTTGATGTCTCCACAATATGTTTTCTGCCATTTCCTGTTGTGATCAATAGGCCTACCCACACAAGTGACGTACCCTTTCTATCTGGAGACCTGGGGAATGAAATTATGTGGCTCCTCACAGATTCCAGAACTTTCCATCACAGAAATGTGAGGAAAATGTGTTTTTGTAGTCAAAGTTTGAGGTTTGCAAGGGATTCTGGATGCAAATACTTGGTGAGAGGCTTGTAAGTCTGCCCACCACGGATACCTCTTGTTGTCTAGGTTTTAGGATTGTACAGTTTGCTAGATTTTTGTAGATGTCGGCTGAGCCAGGGTCCAAAATCCACAGCTAGGCACATTGCAAAGAAAGGGTCCATTATCAGTGGGAAAATGTGATGTGTCCACGTTGTGTTTTGGGCCCTTTCCTGTTGAGGCACTAGGTCTACCCACACAAGTGAGATACTGTTTATATTGTGAGGTTTGGGAGAATGCTGGGTGGGATGTGGGATGAAGTTTGTGGTTCCCTACAGATTCCAGGGCTTTGCATCACAGAAATGTGAGGAAAATATGTCTTTTTAGACAAACTTTGAGGCTTGCAAGAGATTCTGGGTAACAGAACCTGGTGCGAGCTGCACAAATCACCCCATTGTGAGTTCCCCTGGGTGTCTATTTTTCAGAAATATACAAGTTTGCTAGGTTTCCTGAGGTGCCGGCTGAGCTAGGGCCCAAACTTAACACCTAGTGGCAGACATTAATTGAAGCATTCCATCCAGCATTTTATGTTTTCCTCAGTGTGACTTCCTAATTGCGATGGATGTGCCCAGACGTGGGTACAGTGTTTACTGTTCCACAAGACTCAAGCTATACCTTACTGAAGATGCCTAACTAGTCTGATACAAGTCTGGGGTTTATGGTGTTCCCTCTTCTGTGAGGACCTGCTCTAGTAGTTTAAACTAGACTGTTCCCATTAGAACAGGACCAAGTCTGACTTGCACATGGCTAGTTCATGCCTGAGGTGGCTTTGTGGGAAAAACAATAATCTAGGATACAACCCCAGTAATTACCAGTGTCTGAGATTAATTCCAGCATTCCACTTATGACTTTTTGTTTTCCTCAAATGGATTATTAACCAGAACGCTGTTCTGACTCACTGTTGCCCTTCCTTCCTGGTGTTGTGTCTTAATTAACCCATTTGCTCTTGTCTACTTTCAGCTCACATTGCCACCATCATATGCTCATACATCTAAACATTGAGCACATTATACTCTCACAATCACCAACAGAGACCCACATACACATAACCAAATATGTCAACACACCGACCTTCATGCACACATATAGCCATCAATTGTCAGTGTTCCATGGTGTCTCTTCAAGGGGTCAAACCCTAGTGCATTCTTTTATGCACTTGGACACACTATTAACAATTTGCAATCACATATAATTTTTGTCTGGTGGTGGCTGTGTGGAAGTAGGATGGTGGGTGTTTTGGTCTGTTATGTTGGATGGGTGGACACATGAAGGTGGGTGGGTTGAATGATGTTGGTTATGTGGCTCTATTATGTTGAATATGTTGGTGTAGTATTTTGGTTTTGGGGAAGTATGATGGTGAGTGTGTTAACGTATGATGTTGATTTTGTGGAGTAACAATGGTAGTTGAGTTGGGCTATGGTGGTGGTTGTGCTTGTGTATGATTGTTGTATATACTAACAGTTGGTTTTGTCGAGAAACGTAAATTGCTTCAAAGAATTTACATTTATCCTGATCTCCTAGGAGAAACAATCAATGGTATACAGTCAACATTAATCACCACAAAGACAATAAAAAAGAGACTGGCACTGCAAGCTGAAAATGTGCATGATATATTATATTTGATATATTGTGTAAAACAATGCATCTACTAATATCTTAAAGACACAGGACAGTTCAACAACATATAAGATTAAATACATAAATGTCATATACAAGGTACATTACACAAAACGCAATTTAAATAATAAGACACTCAATATTATCAACAAACATAGAAAGAATGACTTGATTGGGCATCCGTATGTCCTCAGTCCAATCGCAGCTCTCATGACTTGCGGGTGGAGCGGGCGGATGGTAGGGGTTAAAAATGTTTTTTTTACTTACGTTACCGGGTCAGCTCTACCTCCGCTCCTTGCTGGCTACCACTGCTGGAACAGGAAGCCTGCATCCTCCCTCCCCTTTCCTCCCTAAGCCAATCACAACGCTGTGGGTGCGGACAGTGCCCAGCAAGGCGCCTGTAGTGAGGCCATTTTCTCTCAGTAGGCTGCATTCAGCCTACGTAGAGAAAATGTAGAGTGTGCATGACTTGTTTGGTCGGCCCCAGAGGGCTGGCCAAACAGTGGGCAAGCCACTCCTCCCCGACCCAATCAACCAGGCATACCCTACCACCTGCCCCTGCCTTATGCTTCCCTCAGCTCGTGAGGCAGAACCATTAAATGGTATTTAAAATACCATTTTATGTTTCTGCTTCTCGCACTGCGAGAAAGCAGCGGTGTAATGCTCCTCCTCCCTAATGGAGGAGCTGCAACTGCCTCAGTTTATATATCCAAACATATGTTTTTATTCTTTGGATGTAGATATGTCAGATACTAGAATGGAACACCTATTCTTTACGTCGAAGTTTCAACCCTTGGCTTGTGAATAATAGGAAGTGTTAATCAGCTCCTGGGTTTGGTCTCAGCTCGCACAAAGGATTTAGATGTGGGCCTTTCTCCATGATATGCAAGAGATAACAGAGTAAAAAGGCCCACAGAGAGTACTTCTGAGATTTTGAGATTCCTACTTCCCTGTAACAAATAAGAGGCCTTTAAATCAGGTTTTTCTTGAAATTTCTTAGTTCTGAATAAGACCAGGTGTGATGTTTTGTGAAAACACTCTTCATTGAGGGTCGAAACGTCGACGTAAAAAATACGTGTTCCATTCTTGTATCTGACATATCCACACCCAAAGAATGAGTACATATGTTTGAATATATAAACTGAGGACATACAGATGCCCAATCAAGTCATTCTTTATATGTTTGTTGATAATGTCAAGTGTCTTATTATTTGTATTGTGTTTTGTGTTATGTACTTTGCGTTTGGGACAAATGCATGTAATCTTATATGTTGTGGAACTGTCCTGTGTCTTTAAGATATTAGTAGATGTATTGTTTTACATGAGATATGAATTTTAATTTATCGTGCGTGTTTGAGCTTGCACCATAAGTCTCATTTTTATTGTCTTTTTGTTATTTAATGTTTACTATAAACCATTGATTGGTTCTCCTAGCTGATCAGGATAAATGTAAATTATTTATAGTAATTGTAATTGTATGTTTCTCGACAGAACCAACTGTTAGTATATACTATCATATTTTCCAAGGTTCTGTGAGATAATGGGATACCCCATTAATATTATTGGTGTATGATGGTTCTCATGTTTATGTTGTGCTGTGATGGTGGGGTGCTTTGACTCCCTTGATTTCGGTAGGTGGCCCCTGCCTCCATTTGTGATGTTTGCTACCCTGCTGGCTCTATATATGGTCCATCCCTCCTACAACGCCTTTTTGCCTGTCAGCTCTGCCCATGTTGTACCTTCTTGTTCCCCCCTACACTATCGCTGTAGTCGTGTCCCTTCCCTGTAGCTCCCCCGTGCACTCCTTCTTGCTCATGGCTAGGTGCCCACACAGCACTTTTTCCCCCCTCCCATGTATGTGCACCTAGACATATCTGTACCTGGGCGTGCCCCTGCTCCTCTTCAGGAGGTGTCTATCACTCTGTTCATGCAGCCTCTTTGTGTGTCTACTGATCCCCCTGCAGACCATCTCTTTTTTTTCTCTGCCTCCTTCCAACCAACACTCACTCTAGCCCTATCTGTGGCCATGTCCCACCTACAGCCCTGGGAGCCAACATGCCAATATTGGAGCTTGCCTACGTGCGCTCCTCTGCTGCTAAAAACCCCTGCTATGTGCACCCTACCAGTCCTGCAGCCCCCTTCTGTACCCCCACCCAGTTCTGTCCCTCTGTGTGCTAACAAGCCCCCACTCTGTGTGGCCTCAGTTGGGCACAGCTCCTGTCTCGCCCTGCCCTGCTGCAGCACTTGTGTGTTTCTGTTAAAGCCCCTCTCCGCAGCAACATTAAAAGAAATGTCAATTGAATTTTGAAAACTTTAGGAGAGACTTCAAAAACAAAATTGTGTCTAGAAATCTGTGGAGGGTTTTTAACACCCCTTTAAAAAAAAAGTCTATCCCTTGGGAGATGATTTTTTTTTTGCGGGGGAGACAGTTTAATATAAAACCCTCCTGCATGGCTGTGGGGAGGGGAGAGGTATGATAGCCTTGTCCACTGGATTTTCCCAATGGTGGGAGGTTGTACAAATAATCAAATCATGTGTAGTTAGTGCTGTCCCCCTCCCCTTACCCAGGTGTGCGAAGGGGAGAATTTTCCTCCTGCTCCACCCACACTCATGAAGTGCAGGGGGAATGTGGGTTGTAACCCCACCCTCTTACCCAGGAGCGAGGAGGGATAATGCACTTCCTTCTCCCCTCACCCTGCCTAAGAGCAAGGAGAGGAGGGCATAAATATAAAAAACAGTAGAAGGTGCCATCTTGGCACCACTTCCTGCACCTTGTTCAGAATAGAGCACATGAGGGGGTGTGGGGTGACCCGTCCATACACAATACTGAGTAGGGTACAGGAATTGACTCGCTCCACCATGAATTGCAGCAATGTCTAGGTCAGGGAGGAGCAGGCCTAATGTGAACAATGCACAGGGGCTGGTGACAGGAGACCCGCATCAGGATAATGTGTTCCATTTATGTGTTATTCTGAAGTCAGAAATTGATTATTCAGCTCACCCATTCTTTAATCCATCTTGTTAGAAATCCGATTTCTGGTTAGCTAGAGCAAGAGCCTAAGCCAGGCAGAAACCACCACTCTAGTCAGGGCAAGGGAGTACACATTGAAGATAACCCCTGATCACCCCCTTGGTAGCTTGGCACAAGCAGTCAGGCCTATCACAGAGGCAATGTGTAACGTGTTTGCGCAACACACTCACACAGCAGCGACACACTAGGCACACCACAAAAGAAACTCCACACAAAGTTCTATAAAAATAGCCTTTTTATTACTCTTAAAACTCATTAGAGCATAATCACATATGTACACTGTGCCACTTGGCACTAGGTATCACTTTAGAGGGGATTCTATACATTACAGGGCCAATCGGGCCACTTTCATATACATTAGAACCTACAAGTAATAAAACAACCAATAACTACTGGTAAACACTGTACTTTGTATAAGCACATTATGCATACCTCCTAAGTTACCAGTGCACCACAGTAACACTAATAAGGTGCGCACATCACCTCAGGGCCTTATACCCAACCAAAACATGGAGGCGATCCCCGCAATGCCCTTTGTCCCATCGCCAGAGCTTTCCTGGCTACCAATGCAGCCCTTAGATACGGGCACAATCCTCACATGGGGCAGGGGTGCAACTCACCCTTGTCCTCCCAAACCATATGTGCCCTACGTCGCAGCTGCCCGCGACCTGTACCTGCACGCAGCTGTATAAACAACATAGGCACCAGCGGTGTGCCTTTCAAGCCCCACTAACCGGGGCTTCCCTCCATGGCAGGTGACATCCAGGGACAGGGAGGACACATCAGCAGGGAGCCTACGAGGCTCCGGCCTTCCCACTTTGTTCGGCGAACCTGCAAGGCTCCGTCTTCGGTTGCAGGGCTCTCCTCTGCATGGGGAGAGCTTCCCACCGCCAGGCACCAATACACCTGACTTCCTCTCTTCCAGTGGCCCTAAGCCTGCGATCCTCCATCCCTCCTGCCAGCCGGTGCCGCAAACAGTCAGGCTCCGCCTGACTTCCGATTCACGTTGCGGCTGTTTCTCGCTGCAATGGCCACAGGATCTCACTTCTGGTTGTTAGGATTGTGGTGCCATGGGCAGACACAGCCTTGAGGCACAGTTCACACATAGGCTTGGGGAACAGGCGGAACTCTCCTCATCCTCACGAGAGCCCCGCCTATGGTCATGTGTCCTTCTGACTGACTTGAGGAGTGGGAGCCTCCTTCACGGGCTCCCGAAATCCAGTTGCAAAGCGCTCACCACGCGCTGATGTAGATGATCCCACACCAGGGGCTCAAAACTTAGGACTCCTGCTCTGGCCCAAGTCCAGGGCAATGAGCAAAACATGCACTGCTCGGCAGGTCTCACACCTGCAGACACCAGCAGGGAACAGGCAGCACTTCTCCCCAAGTAGTGCACAGGCAGGCCAGCACACTGGGTCTCCTGGGCAGAACAGCAGATCCTTCAGCTGCCAAGCAGGGCAGCAGGCCAGTCTCCCGGTGGCGAGTCCTTCTGGCAGTCCGGCAGCCTGCCGGCTGCAGTTTCCGAGTAGGCACCAAGCAGCACACTTTACATGAGGTCACAGCCCCAATACTTATACCCCGATGTTCTTTGTTCACCCCCTCGCACAGGGCTCTGTGCCCGGTCTAAACCAGTTCTGGGGGGCACTTAATATTTTATTTACAGTGCCCAACAACCTCCTATGTAAGTGTAGGCTCTGGCCCCAGACACATTACAGGGGGCGGAGCCAGCATTGTGGATCGCAGGCACTGTCCTATTCATGGTCAGGTGCTACTCCTCCCTCTACTCTAAATGCCTAATCTGCCTAGCGCTGACTCACCCCGCCTCTCTGGAGCCACTGCTCCTCCCCAGCCCCTGTCACTACTGAGCCAGACATGCAATGCAAAACAGGCAGGCACAAAGACAAAAAGCACACAGAAATGTCCACTTCCAAAAGTGGCTTTCTAAAATAGTGACAATAAATCTGCGCACACCACCTCGCAGCTTTTATCACCACTATTTCAAACATACCAACCTTGATCACGCTACTCCTCTAAGATCAGAACTTACCACTGAAACACATCTCAGGGAATCCCCAGTGCATTCCTATGACAGGGCAGCCTCACAGCAGTGAGAAACCAAAATGGCTGTTTGTCACTACCAGGACATGCCACACAGTTAAGGCACCCGTCCTACATTTTACCTACAGCTCACCCTGCCCATCCCTATGGATGCTAGGGCCTACCTTAGGGGTGACTGATCTGTAGTAAAACACTTTACGTGCCACGTCACATCAGCAGTAAACTGCACGTGCAGGCCCTTCAATTGCAGAGGCCTGAGACAGGTTTGAAAGGCTACTTTGGTGGGTGGCGCAAGCAGTACTGCAAGCCCACCAGTAGAATTTAATTTATTGGCTCTGGGTATATGAGATACCACTTTACAAGGGACTGACGGGTAACTTAAATGCGCCAAACAGGTATAGACTAATCTTACCACGTTTACCATAGACAGCACATTCACTTTACCCTGGACAGCAGTGATAAAGTGCCCAGAGTCCTAAAACCACCAACACCAGGTAAGAAAAAATACCAGGAGGAAAGCAAAAAGTTCAGGGATGACCTTGCAAAAAGGGCTAAGTCTAAAACATATTATTTGAAGGTAACATGTAACTCAATCAGTGAAACTTCAGTTTATCCATTTGAGGCAAAATAATGTGATCAGGTAAAATTTCTAGACTTTTTAAAGGGATTTTTTAAATTAGATTTAGGACCATCGACTTTGTGTGGATAATGGTTCTCAATTTGATGCTTCAGAGATTCATGTGATTACATTTTAGAAGTGATTCAACTGCATTTTAGAATATTTAAAAGCTTCAGAATGAAGAAACCACTGATTCCGACATCAATGACTAATTGGAATCTATGGGTACCGTATTTTCTGGCGTATAACACGACTTTTTAACCCTTGAAAATCTTTTCAAAAGTTGGGGGTCGTCTTATACGCAGGTGTCATTTAATAAGCAAGTGAATATAGCCCAAACCCTATATTTTAAAAGGAAAAGTAGGGGGTCGTCTTATACGCCTAGTCGTCTTATACGCCAGAAAATACGGTAGTTTCATGAACCTATTACTTACCAGTAATCTTCATTACTCTGAGTCAACTGATATTCGTCCTGCTCCATATTCCATCCTCCCTCTCCTTGGTTTGTACCTCCAATATATACTTGGTAAACACAGGTCACCAAAGAGGGAGGAGGGGCTTAAAGATTTCAGAATAAACCGAAAACATATTTAAAGCATAAAATGCTTGGTAAAAAAGTAGTCTGGAGGGCAGATGCATCTCGCTTAGTAATGACAGGGATAAAGATTGCCAGAAAGCAATATGTTCATAACACAATCAGTTGAGGAGAGACCGCAATCCTGCTTCTCCCCCCCCCTTACCCCTCCCTGTCTCACCCGTTATTGGTTGAACTGCACAACCTGCATAATCGAAATTACTCTGCAGGAAAGAATGCCATGGTGCAGAAGTTCACATGTTGTTCCTATAAAAGTAGGACCTTACAATAATATTTCTGTATGTTGCAAGTTGTTAGAATGGGACAGTGGTATCACAATGTGTACCGTAGTACACTAATTGACTACTTTTTCTTGCAGATTTTTTTGGAAAGTACGGGCCATATTATCAAGAACGGCGATAACATTAATGCCACTTTAGCGGCCGGAAACTGCTGCTAAAGCGGGGATAAGGAGCTTGATAATATGCACTTGTGAATTCCCAAAGAAGCCCAGGTTCTGGCTATATAAGTGATGTCACAATATATTGTTCTAAAGTGTGGCAAGACTTAGTTGCACATTTAAGTTTCAGCAAATTAGTACACAAATGTGTTTCACTTGAACAGCTGTGTAAAAACTGAACTTCTTTTCTTCTGCAGGTCATCCCAAAACCAAAGCATTTATTTCTCATGGTGGCACTAACGGAATCTATGAGGCAATATACCATGGCATTCCCATGGTCGGCATACCACTCTTTGCGGATCAACCTGATAACATGGCGCACATGAAGTCCAAGGGCATGGCAGTCGTCTTGGATTTCAACACAATGACGACGCAGGATTTGGTGGATGCCGTTAATACTGTCATTGCAAATTCAACGTAAGTGTTTTTGATTACTCTCCTAAGCGTTTAACAATGTTGTATGTACAAAGAAATGTTGGAGCGCGGAGTTGCGTCAAATTTGGCAGCGCCACACTCCGACATTTCCAAATCACAGGTATGCACCATATTTATAATAATACACCCCTGTGTTTCCCCTATCGCTGGTGCTAAAATTAGCTGCCAAGAGCCAACGTAGGAATGCTTGCACCGTAGTGCGAGGGTGCCTGCGTTGCAGGTAATGATTGTTTATTTGCAGGAAGGTATCCCTTCAGCACATAACAATACATAATGATGATTTGTTACTTCTATATGTTCTGCATTCTGCTGCTCACATAGAAGTAACAAAATTTCATTATTTAATGATTGTTCATGCATTGCGGGCGATTTTTATCGCATTTGCGATAAACCTTGGTAATACCAAGGTTTATTTGCGATACAAATCGCCGCAGCTCAGCGGTAAATTTTTGTCTCTAACCAAGCAATAGCGATAATTATCGCTATTGCTTGGTAATATGCCCCCTTGGTATTACCAAGGTTTATCGCAAATGCGATAAAAATCGGCCGCAATGCATGAATATCGCTGAAAAGTTAGCGATATTCATGCATTACCGAGCTAATGCTCTTAGCCATGTTATCCACCACCCATTGGATAACATGGCTAAGAACTGCTCAGGGAAACATCACAGACTGTATTGAACAGGAGGGAGAGTCAGGGATGTTTACATAAACTATGTGAGGTGGGAACTCCTGGTCCCCGAAATTAACAATAACAACAAAGAAGGAGTACCCCTTTATGAGAGGAAGATAGCAATTAGCCATATCCTATAGAAGATCTAGGTTAGCCCTAAAAGGCCCCAACCCGTTTACCGGACAAAGCTTGTCCTTTGAGAAGACCCCTCACTCACCAACCTGGTTGGTGACATGCTTCATCATTGGGGTCCCACCCCATAGGCCGAGTGCCCATAGGGTGTGCTACGACACCTGACTACAGTGGAGCGGGATATTGTATGTTTATATGTGCTTAAAACTACAGTGAAAGGGTAAATTAAAAGGGGCCAGTACTACTCACTTCAAGACTTTATTCTTGAGCGTCTGAACCCCAATAAAAACAGATGTGGCACCTGTGCCTATTTAAGAAGGCTTTGGTGCTTTAAGAAGTGTAATGTATTAAAAATAGCGAAGTGTGCTATGTGAAAAATTATAAAATAAAAATAAATGTTTCAACCATTTAAAAAGATTCTATGGTTTTCGTCAGGACCGTGAGTATTACACGGGGTGGTATGCACACGCTAAGGTGCGCCCAACCCACGTGCAATTTGAAGACCACAAAAATTGAGGTCTGTTATAAAAGGGTGTGTTTTGTCATTGTTGCAGGAAAAAACCTGTAAGAAAAGAAAGGGAAAACGGGTGTTGGGATAGCGTACAAGGGAAAAACATATACAAGGGTGTACATATAACATAAAATGTGCCAGATGTGAACACCCTCGTCGGGTGGTTACCTATATTATTATTCATATAGGTTGTGCTGATTCTGAATAGACTTCAGTAGCAATTATTAAGTCGCGCTTAAGTGGGTACCTTTGTGAGAAGTGAGTTCTGTGAGGTACTCGGCTAGGTAAAGTTCTAGGTCGGAGTGATAAGTGATCGTATTTACGTATTTACGGGCAGTATCTTAGTGAGTTTATCAAAAGTGACGGGGCGGTAGGGAAACATGTAATTATTACCCGTCAGCTTTACATTACGCCAATATAACTATATTTTGGGTACTAGTTTTTTAACAGTGTATTGGCAGAAACAGCGACTATTCATGCGATGCTCACACTTGAAGCGGTGGTTGTCGCTTCACGGGCTTCGGATCTACCAAGACGGCTAGTGTCCGTCACCTACAGAGTTAAAAGTAAAAGAGATGCACAAGAGGATAAAACACGTTGCTCGTATTTGTCCTCTAACTCGTAAAGACGATGCAGGTATACCGTAGGAAAGGGGGGCACCATTGCAATTGCGGCAATCACTTATCACTCCGACCTAGAACTTTACCTAGCCGAGTACCTCACAGAACTCACTTCTCACGAAGGTACCCACTTAAGCGTGACTTAATAATTGCTACTGAAGTCTATTCAGAATCAGCACAACCTATATGAATAATAATATAGGTAACCACCCGACGAGGGTGTTCACATCTGGCACATTTTATGTTATATGTACACCCTTGTATATGTTTTTCCCTTGTACGCTATCCCAACACCCCTTTTCCCTTTCTTCTCTTACAGGTTTTTTCCTGCAACAAGGACAAAACACACCCTTTTATAACAGACCTCAATTTTTGTGGTCTTCAAATTGCACGTGGGTTGGGCGCACCTTAGCGTGTGCGTACCACCCCGTGTAATACTCACGGTCCTGACGAAAACCATAGAATCTTTTTAAATGGTTGAAACATGTAGACCTATTTTTATTTTATAATTTTTCACATAGCACACTTCGCTATTTTTAATACATTACACTTCTTAAAGCACCAAAGCCTTCTTAAATAGTCACAGGTGCCACATCTGTTTTTATTGGGGTTCAGACGCTCAAGAATAAAGTCTTGAAGTGAGTAGGACTGGCCCCTTTTAATTTACCCTTTCACTGTAGTTTTAAGCACATATAAACATACAATATCCCGCTCCACTGTAGTCAGTGGTCGTAGCACACCCTATGGGCACTCGGCCTATGGGGTGGGACCCCAAAGATGAAGCATGTCACCAACCAGGTTGGTGAGTGAGGGGTCTTCTCAAAGGACAAGCTTTGTCCGGTAAACGGGTTGGGGCCTTTTAGGGCTAACCTAGATCTTCTATAGGATATGGCTAATTGCTATCTTCCTCTCATATAGGGGGTACTCCTTCTTAAACATCACAGACTACCTGTGGCAGAGTGAGTGTCTTTTCAGCCCACTCAGGCCAATCCCCACGCTGCTCTCAGAGCATGAGCACAGTGCTGGAATTGTACAGGGAGTTTGTGATCCTATCCCAGTGTCTGCTGGGACCAGGAAAAAGAACGTAATGAGGAATGACACAGCTTAAGGCAAGTCTTCTGTTTTTTTCTTTTTAAACTCACCCCGCGCTTCCCCTCCAGCCCCACCACTATTTGTATATGTCAGGCGCCACTAAGATGGATTGAAATTAGTACACCACATGGCACAGTTAATAGCAGTCAATATATCCAATGTCAAGTCTGAGCTCTTAATTTCCTGAAGAATAGGGATTTATTTACATGTGTAAAGCTGTGCCTCAGGCCCACATGGTGAGAAGTGTCAGACACAGACATTGGTTGGTATGGTGCAGTAACTGGCCACAAGCACGTGCACCCGGGCCCTTTTATTGGCAGGGCCACGTCACTCGTGACACAAGTGATGGATGGGTGTGGGGGTGTAGTGTGCCCTCAAGGGAGTGACTGGGAGTACAGCTTCCTGCGGGACACTAGAACGTGTCCCGCAAGACACTACATTCCTCACGAACTTTATTGAAGAACAAACAAAATATTAGTTGAACCTGTAGGGACAAAACAAACAGTTAAATAGATACCACAGGGTCCATCAGTCTTCTGAGTCTGGTGGCCAGAAGACGTCAGACATGAGCTGGTGACTTTGCTTGCAGCAGGACTATCTCGGCAGGCACCCATAATTTAACCTGGGGGGTTCAGGACATGACCGCCGGCTTGGAGACGCCGCTGCATACCGTCATTTCACTGATGATGACATGTCTTGCAGTCTTGCAAGGCTTCCACCTTGCTGACGTCGGTGATGGTTTGTGGTGATTTCTAACAGTTCCTTATAGTGGGTAGCGTCATGAACGTGGATGGAGTCCCAGGTGAGAATTCATGGAGTCGTTGTCTGATCACTTGTCTCTGTGGAACCTTTTGGCTGCAACCGATGACCTGTCGGTGGGGCAAAGTCTCTTTTCACTCTCCTGCCTGGGGATGCCCGTTGTTGGGGTTGCTACGGGACTGCAGGAGGGCTACGCTGGGGCCTCTTGTGTGCCGACTGGAGGAAGCTGCAGGACCCCCAAGGAGCTATTACTTAGTTGCACGCACAACCCTCTAGGGTGGCGGTGTCTTGGCCGATACTTGCTCTCGCTGCCGCGGTACAGGGGAATGCCCGGTTCACAGGTAGCTTCTGGTCTTTTCTTGGCTGGTGTGGCAACAGCGTGGGACTCCAGTCCATCGATACTCTGGGAGTGGTATTTGACACTTGTGCTGATGGCTGGCGTGATGGCGGTTGCCAGCCATGTGGTGACTCGGGATGGCAGGTGGTGGTGTCTTGCTGGGAGAGTTGGATGCCAGCCAGGAGAGACTTGGCAGCCATGTGCCTCTGCCTTGCTGAGGTTGAGTTTCCGTGGCGGCTTGACACGTAGAGTGTGTGGATCCTCTCTTGCCTGGCTTCGGGCCACTGCCGACTCCATCTTGAGGCGGTGTGAGGAAAGACACTAGGTGCTGATCTTCACCCATGGCATCTGCAGTCAGGAGCAGGGATGCAGTTTGACTTAGACTATTGACACTCTGGGATGGACGGTCGTCTAGGGAAGCGTTGGGATGAGACGCGGTTTGCTCTTGCTGTGGCTTATGTTCTGTTCTCCCGTGAGGCTGTAGCCAGGGACACCGATTGACACTCACCTGGGATAGCGTTGGGAGGAGATTCGGTTTGCGCTTGTTGCAGCTTATGTTCGGTTCTCCCGTGAGGCTATATCCAGGGACGGTGGTTGACGCTCACCTTGGGACGCCTTTGGATGAGACTTGGTTTGTGCTTGCTGTGGCTTATGTTAGGTTCTCCCGTGAGGCTGCATCCAGGAATGTTGGTCCCCCTTGGTGGCTGTCTAGTGTGTCAGGGTGTGCTTTTGGCTTGCTGTGTGAGTCGTCGGCCTTCTTCCATTGTTGGTCTGTTCAGCCCACCTGTGTTCATCCGGTATTTAGGGTGACAGGGCTGTCACTCTTTTCTTTCTTCGAGGGCGTCGAGCTTGGACCTCGAGGCAGTGCTTTTGTAGCGCCGGCTTCTGCCTTTGTTTCAGGGTGCTTGTCCGGACTGGTCAATTGGGGTGACGTTCTCCTTGCTTGCTGAGCGACGTGACGTCCAGGCATGTGCCATCAGTTGTCGGAGCGCCTGCCGCTGTGGCAGCCTGCCACATGGAGTGTGCGACTCCTCTCTTGCCTGCCGCGGGTCACTGCTGACTCCGTCCTGAGGCAGTGCGAGGGAGGACATACTGTGTTGCCTTCGGCCCCCTGCGGGGCTTCGCTGGGGCGGTGGAGACGTGGCTGCTCTCCTACCTGCATTTAGCAGTGCTTCTTTGCGGAGATGTCTCTGTCTCCTGGGCGTTCGCCCGTGCTGTTGGGTTATCTGGCGCGGCCTTCTGCGCACCTCGTGCTCATTGAGCTCCGTTTGCTTATTGGGCTTTTCTTCTGCCAATTGGCGTGCCTGTGTTGTTGCTTGTGGTTGTGTCTGTACATCAGTAAGAGCGAGTAGTGATCTCCTCTCTGGCGGTGGCACTGGGAAGCCACTTGTGTTGCGTGCTCTACACCAGTGTTTCTTGCGCTTTTGGTGGGCATGGCTAAGTTGAGACATAGCTGTCTGGCTGGTCTTCCACTTTTGCTGGTGGTGGCTGTCTTTGGCGTTGCTTCCTCTCTGTGGAGAGGTCTTCTCTCCTGGGCACCCTCGTCTGGCACTTGGTGTGTCCGTTCTGTGGCTTGTGGTGGTGGCTACTTGCCACTGGGGTGTGCCCGTTCGGCGTGCTACTCTCTTGCATCTTCCTGGGACTTGGGTGCTTTCGGTCTTATTGCCTTCTCAGGGCCTTGCTTGGTCACAGTTGGCCAGGGCAGCTGCGAGCGTCTTGTTGCTCCCTGTGGAGTTTACCAGGTCTTCCCCCTCTTGCAGCGAGTGAAGGGTAGCTAACATGAAGCATGAGGTGCTCAGTTGGCTTGTTTCTCTTCCCTCGTTTTGGCATTAAGGGGTACTGCCTTGGTGTCTCTGACTAGGGATACTGCTTGACTTTCCTGTACCTTCCTTCCAAATGACAGTGTGATTACCGGGGTATAGTCCTTACCCCGTGATTATGAGCTGGGGGAACAATGTAGGTGTTTTCTTTCCTGCTGGTGCGTAAATGGAATTATCCACCAGGTGGCACTGCAGCATTAGTCCTGGCTCCTAACAGCTTTCTTGATGCTGCGGATTTAGAGATTCTCCTGTTGTCTCTGTATGAAGGGAGGCACTGGGGGCATTCAAATTCTGCAGTCAATAGGGTTGCCTTTTTAGGTCGCGCCTAAGCTACCCCGTTAGGGATGCTTGGCGAGATTATAGTAAGGCTTTCAAAAGTGTACCCAAAGTGCGGATTGAGTACAGTGCATGTGAGCACAACCACGCGCATTGTGAACAGCTGCCATTTGCTACCAGACACTTCGTGCACTTGTGCCGTGCTCCGCCTCTGCTGCCACTTCAGCTCCCCAGGTTGCACACCCCCTCAGCCCTCGCTCGCCAATGTCCCTCCCACCCTTCCTTTGAACTCTGCCACGGGTTTCACAGGCTCCTCTCTGCCCCCTTCCTTTAATGTCCCTCCCCCTCCCCCAGCACAGAGCGTGCATCGCTTGCTATTGTATGCTGCTTTCTTGAGCATTTTTTACCGTTTAATTTCCATGTACTGTTCAACTCCCATTCTCTCTCATTCATTCATTGCTGCTTTTTTTGTGTATTTTCTCAGTCTATCTTTCCCTCTTCTATGTGCATTTCCTGATTTATTATTTGCCTGTCTGCTGTTTCACCACTTTCCTTTCTCTGTTCTTTTGCGCTTCCTTGGATTTTTCTCTTGGCTTTTTTTCTTTTCTTCCCTGCCACTTTCTTCAGCATTTCTCACCCTTTCCTTGTTGTATATAGCGAGCACTTCTCTCAAGAGGGCTTTACAGCACTCAACGGTACGTCATATCAAACCTAAAAGAGCTATTAGGATTATACAGTTCGAAAAGATAACATAACACACGTTAATTTATGTAATCAGGGTCAATGCGATTATGAGGCTCTGGGGCTGGGACGTTTTCAGCATTTTTAAAGAGTTAACACACTTGCCATATAACACACACTCTGATTTCAACAAAAGTAATTTGTAAGTGAAACAGATTATAAATTATGAAAAAAAGTTCTGCGTGTGCTAGCGATGAGTGATAGGCCCTTTGCAAATACAAACAAGCACTTTATCTCTCTCTAAATACAATCACACTCCGACATGCAAGCACGCACGCAAGATAATCACATTTTTTTGTTACTTACCTTAGCTGCAAGGGAATGTTGATTCCAGCAAACTGTACTCCATTTTTTTTAATCACACTAATAGTGAATGATATTATATTATTCACTATAAGAGTAATACAAAATTTTACAGAAAACAAAGAGAATAGAGCCCCAACTGACATCCAGAAGGATGAGCTGCCCCAGGCACTAATTTTGCCACCTCTGAGGCCAGGGGTCGCAAGGGGCAAGCCAGGGGTTGCGACTGCGAACCCTGGAATTCCCTAAATGACATCCATTGACACACTGGGGCTAAAGAGGAGCCACTTTCACCAAGTGCTGTCTGTTAAAATGACAAAAAAGGGTCATTCCGCTATAGAATGTGCTGCATAATTAGCTTCACGTGCTGCTGCATAGTTTAGCCGTCCCAGCCGTATAATGTGGCCCTCCATTGCTGCTTGATTCCAGGGACTTTTCTTAAAAAGTAGCACATTTGTCAGACTTACGAAGACTGCTCCAATTTCCAGCTGAGGGGTCAAGGCGAGGGCAAGGAGCGGATATTACAAACTACGGATATGACGAGCCTTGCATTACGTCACCTCCATTCATTTAGCAGGACATCTGCAAGGCTTCAGGCGACGAGGGAGATTCAAAGATCCTACACTTAAAATTAAACAATAGAAAATCACCCCCTTTACGTAAAAGTATTACAGAGCTCATGGACTTCAGATAGGCAATGAAAACCTGTTTTTTAGGTTATGGTGGCAAATCAAAAGTTAAAACGGGGCAAACAAACGCTAGAGAGAGGTTGATTGAGATCTCTTCACCGCATCACCTCTGTGTTTCTAAAATGCAGATAATTGCTACTAGATGTTTTTATTGGGTTAGTGCAAGCCAACCAGAACTACAACACCCAGAATGCACTAGGTTGTCGCATAAAATGAGTTGCAAAGCGACCTGGCATGGCGTCAATCAGCTCTAGTTTCACTTGTGTTTGCTTGAAAGTGGAGGGGGAACAGGCGTGGACTCCTCGGACACATGTGCACCTCCGCGCCTCGTGCTGCTTGAGAGCTTTTCCCAGAGCTTTGGTCGGGCGTGTTCAATGCTTGTTTTATTAGCTTTCCCTCCCACCACAAATATAGGTTGTAGTTGCACCTCTTCAGGTAACTAACATGTTGTTGCAGTGGAATGCGTAAGTCTCCAAAGTGGCATTCCTTTATCTTGTACATGTTTACACATTATTAGAGCTACACTTTACTTAGTGCTTTAAATGGGCCGGGTCTAAGCAAGTGGTGCGATGGGTGCCAATCAGGTTCTTCGTTTTTGCTGTTACCCTAAGTTGGAAAAGTAGATTTTACCCTTGCAGCAATTCTGAGTTTTTATTTGTATTTATTTTGCAGGCAATTGTATATAGCGCTAACTTTGTTCTCATGTATTGCACCGTTTTACATAGCCACAAGTTAGATTACAGAAACGCGACATTTATGTTTTTTTGTGGACTTGCGCTATGATTCGAACTTCTTTCCTGTAAACTCCAAAGTCAGCGACTTTTTCCTTACGCTACTATGTTGTCCATAAGAAGTAAACCATGTTTACTATTTGTAAAGGAACGCGTTCTTTTTTTTGTATTGTTTGTGCTGGGGCAACTATTGACAAAGGCAATAGTCATAGCTGGTTGTAGGTGATAATTGATTTTTTTATGTTGTTTACGTGTTGCAGAAATGTATAGAAACACTTGGCTGCTGGCTAGGCCACGGCGTCCTTAGGCTAAAAGGGATTTAGCCTCCCACCCCCACCCATCCTGTATGGCAGCTCCGGCTCCGGTAGCTTCCCGTGCACCCACATAGCGGCCCCTAGTACTTTACCGGTGTTTACAAAGGCCAATTACTTGCTAACAATTGTTTGTTGTTTTTTTACTATTTTGTCCAGTCCCTGCATCTCCACTTTGTACATTCTTGGGAGATTCAGCCCCCCACCTCATTTTTTTATTAGCTTTTCCCTCTAACACAAATATAGGTTATAATTCCACCTCTACAGGTACAAACATGTTTTTGCAGTAGAATGCGTAATTTTCCAAAGCGTCATTCATTTATCTGGTACATGTTTACACATTATGAGCGCAACACATTACTTAGCGCTTTAAATGGGCAGGGTCCAAGCAAGTGCTGCGATGGGTGACGATAATGTTCTTCGTTTTTTCCATCACCTTAAGTGGGAAAAGTCGATTTTACCTTTGCAGCAGTTCTGGGTTTTAATTTGTATTTATTTTGTGGGCAATTGTATATAGCGCTAACTTTGCCCTTACGCATTGCACCGTTTTACATAGCCACAAGTTAAATTACTGAAACCTGACGTTTATGTTTCTTTGTGAACTTGCGCTATGATCCAAACATCTTTCCTGTAAACTCCAAAGTCTGCAACTTTTCTTAGGCTACAATGTTGCTCATAAGAAGTAAACCATGTTTAATATTTGTATAGCAAAGCCTTCGTTTTTTAGGTCTCACCTAAGGCATTGCTTTAGCAATGCTTGTTGGCGAGATTAAAGTAAGGGCTTTCAAAAGTGCACCCAAAGGCGGATTGCCTACAGTGCATGTGAGCTGGGCACGTGCACATAACAGGCAGACTCCAAATGAATCCGCTCCCCCGCCCCCGCATCAGACTTCAAAGGAATCCGCTCCCCCGCCCCCGCCACGCAATGCAGAGTTTTTTTATTTGCTTCCTCTCAGCCTTTGGCAAATTGTAAATTATGTTGCAGTTACATATATCCTTAAATGGAAAACCGCTATGGCCATAGATAACTCTGATGTATCCTTTAAGGAAAGATGTTTATCACACAAGTTTTTGCTTGTACTGCTTTTTTAAAACTTAGTGGTGCCTCTACTGCCCTCGTTAGTGGCCTTGCTCCTCAAAGCTTTTCCAAGTTACAGTTCTATATTTGGTTTTGATAGCTCCTGGTTCGACACATCCAAGCAGTGCTTGGCCACTATTATCCATCACCTTTTTTTCATTGTAAGTCTGTGTTCCAAATAATAACCATATGCAAGAACATGATTGTACTCCATAGGGTTGTACCTATTATGTTTGTCCTTCCTGAAAACACCTGTAAGGAATAGAGTGCCTTGTGAGCTAGCATTGAACGTGACAGAAGAGGTTGTTAGCAGACCAATGCACCAATTAGTTCTTGACTGCACAAACAGTGGACCACACAGTAATTGGATACATTTCAACCAAAAAAATGCTACAATCAGTGCTGAGTTTGTGTCAGTGTTTGCCGGTGTTGGACACCCATACCTATTTTATAACACCAGCTCTTTTTCATGTCATTTCAGCACATGATGGCGCTGTCTATTTTCAGCATAACACATGTTAGTTCAGCAATTTAATAAACTTAAGGAAATATTAATAGCTGCACATCCAGGCCATTGGTGTAGGCATCTGGCAGCATATGACCACAGCAGTGGCCTCCTATCGATACTTTCTACCCCGGCACTTATATTTATACAATTGAAGCAATGGCTATAGCTATAGCTTTGAAAATTGCCAGAAATACTTATCTGGCGTTAGATTTGATGCCAGGGCAGCTGATCTAACGTCACAATTGTTTTCAGGTTTTAAATGAACGGTGTTGGTGGACTCTGTCCGCGCATGCTGTGGTGTAGCTCTGCGTACACGCCACATAATTACACTGCATTCAATGCATCATACACTCCAAATACCACACAGTGCCACATAATGACCCGTCACATAATTACAGTGCACTCAATGCAACATACACTCCAAATACCACTCAGTGCCACATAATTACACACCACATAATTATGCTACACTCCATGCAACATACACTCCAAATACCACTGTGCCACATAATTACACGCCGCATAATTACACTGCACTCAATGCAACATACAATCCAAATACCACACAGTGCCACAAAATTACACTCCACATACTTACACTGCACTCAATGCAACATACACTCCAAATACCACTCAGTGCCACATAATTACACGCCACATAATTACACTGCACTCAACGCAACATATGCTCCAAATACCACTCAGTGCCACATAATTACACGCCACATAATTACACTCTACTGAATGCAACACACACTCCACACAATACCACTCAGTGCCACATAATTATATGCTACATAATAACACTGCACTCAATGCAACATACACTCCAAACAATACCACTCAGTGCCACATAATTACATGCCACACAATTACACTCTACTAAATGCAACATACACTCCACACAATACCCCTCAGTGCCACATAATTACATGCTACATAATAACACTGCGCTCAACGCAACATACATTCCAAATACCACTCAGTGCCACATAATTACACACCACATAATTACACTCTACTGAATGCAACACACACTCCACACAATGCCACTCAGTGCCACATAATTATATGCTACATAATGACACTGCACTCAATGCAACATACACTCCAAACAATACCACTCAGTGCCACATAATTACATGCCACACAATTACACTCTACTAAATGCAACATACTCTCCACACAATACCCCTCAGTGCCACATAATTATATGCTACATAATAACACTGCGATCAACGCAACATACACTCCAAATACCACTCAGTGCCACATAATTACACACCACATAATTACATTCTACTGAATGCAACACACACTCCACACAATACCACTCAGTGCCACACAATTATATGCTACATAATTAAAATGCAACATACACTCCAAACAATACCACTCAGTGCCACATAATAACACGCCACACAATTACACTCTACTGAATACAACATACACTCCTCATAATACCACTCAGTGCCACATAATTATATGCTACATATTTACACTGTGATCAACGCAACATACACTCCAAATACCACTCAATGCCACATAATTACACGCCACATAATTACACTGCACTCAATGCAACATACACTCCAAATACCACTCAGTGCCACATATTTACACACCACATAATTACACTGCACTCAATGCAACATACACTCCAAATACCACTCAGTGCCACATAATTACAGGCCACATAATTACACTGCGCTCAATGCAACGTACACTCCAAATACCACTCAGTGCCACATAATTACACGCCACATAATTACACTGCACTCAATGCAACATACACTCCAAATACCACTCAGTGCCACATAGTTACACGCCACATAATTAAACTGCACTCAATGTAAAATACACTCAAAACAATAACACTCAGTGCCACATAATTACACGCCACACAATTATACACTCCACACAATTCCACTCAGTGCCACATAATTCTATGCTACATAATTACACTGCACTCAACGCAACATACACTCAAAATACTACTCAGTGCCACATAATTATACGCCACATAACTACACTTCCCTCAATGCAACATACACTCCAAATACCACTCAGTGCCACATAAGTATATGCTACATATTTACACTGTGCTCAACGCAACATACACTCCAAATACAACTCAGTGCCACATAATTACAGGCCACATAATTACACTGCGCTCAATGCAACGTACACTCCAAATACCACTCAGTGCCACATAATTACACGCCACATAATTACACTGCACTCAATGCAACATACACTCCAAATACCACTCAGTGCCACATAATTACACTGCACTCCATGCAACATACACTCCAAATACCACTCAGTACCACATAGTTACATGCCACATATTTACACTGCACTCAATGCAACATACACTCCAAATATCACTCAGTGCCACATAATTACACACCACATAATTACACTGCACTCAATGCAACATACACTCCAAATACCACTCAGTGCCACATAGTTACACGCCACAAATTTACACTGCACTCAATGCAACATATACTCCAAATACCACTCAGTGCCACATAATTACATGCCACATAATTACACTGCACTCAATGCAACATACACTCCAAATCTCACTCAGTGCCACATAGTTACACGCCACATATTTACACTCTACTGAATGCAACATACACTCCAAATACCACTCAGTGCCACATAGTTACACGCCACATAATTAAACTGCACTCAATGCAAAATGCACTCAAAACAATAACACTCAGTGCCACATAATTACACGCCACACAATTACACTCTACTGGATACAACATACACACCACACAATTCCACTCAGTGCCACATAATTCTATGCTACATAATTACACTGCACTCAATGCAACATACACTCCAAATATCACACAGTGCCACATAATTACATACCACATAATTACACTGCACTCAATGCAACATACACTCCAAATACCACTCAGTGCCACATAGTTACACGCCACAAATTTACACTGCACTCAATGCAACATATACTCCAAATACCACTCAGTGCCACATAATTACATGCCACATAATTACACTGCACTCAATGCAACATACACTCCAAATCTCACTCAGTGCCACATAGTTACACGCCACATATTTACACTCTACTGAATGCAACATACACTCCAAATACCACTCAGTGCCACATAGGTACACGCCACATAATTAAACTGCACTCAATGCAAAATACACTCAAAACAATAACACTCAGTGCCACAGAATTACACGCCACACAATTATACACTCCACACAATTCCACTCAGTGCCACATAATTCTATGCTACATAATTACACTGCACTCAACGCAACATACACTCAAAATACTACTCAGTGCCACATAATTATACGCCACATAACTACACTTCCCTCAATGCAACATACACTCCAAATACCACTCAGTGCCACATAAGTATATGCTACATATTTACACTGTGCTCAACGCAACATACACTCCAAATACAACTCAGTGCCACATAATTACACTGCGCTCAATGCAACGTACACTCCAAATACCACTCAGTGCCACATAATTACACGCCACATAATTACACTGCACTCAATGCAACATACACTCCAAATACCACTCAGTGCCACATAATTACACTGCACTCCATGCAACATACACTCCAAATACCACTCAGTACCACATAGTTACATGCCACATAATTACACTGCACTCAATGCAACATACACTCCAAATATCACTCAGTGCCACATAATTACACACCACATAATTACACTGCACTCAATGCAACATACACTCCAAATACCACTCAGTGCCACATAGTTACACGCCACAAATTTACACTGCACTCAATGCAACATATACTCCAAATACCACTCAGTGCCACATAATTACATGCCACATAATTACACTGCACTCAATGCAACATACACTCCAAATCTCACTCAGTGCCACATAGTTACACGCCACATATTTACACTCTACTGAATGCAACATACACTCCAAATACCACTCAGTGCCACATAGTTACACGCCACATAATTAAACTGCACTCAATGCAAAATACACTCAAAACAATAACACTCAGTGCCACATAATTACACGCCACACAATTACACTCTACTGGATACAACATACACTCCACACAATTCCACTCAGTGCCACATAATTCTATGCTACATAATTACACTGCACTCAACGCAACATACACTCAAAATACTACTCAGTGCCACATAATTATACGCCACATAACTACACTTCCCTCAATGCAACATACACTCCAAATACCACTCAGTGCCACATAAGTATATGCTACATATTTACACTGTGCTCAACGCAACATACACTCCAAATACAACTCAGTGCCACAAAATTACACGCCACATAATTACACTGCACTCAATGCAACATACACTTCAAATACCACTCAGTGCCACATAGTTACAAGCCACATAATTACACTCTATCTATCTATTGCATCACCACAGCATCACTCAGCACCACCACAGCATCACTCAGGGGCACCGCAACATCACTATGTGCTACCGCAACATCACTATGTGCTACCACAGCATCACTGAACGCCACAGCATCATTCGTCGCCACCACAACATCACTCAGCGCCACCACAGCATCAATCTGTGCAACCATTCAACAGCAACTGGTTCAAATATATTCTCTCAATGTTTCAAGCTTTATTACAAATGTCACAAAAAGATGTTAATATTTCACTTCTGTTTTTGGATTTCCGTCACGATAAAATACACTGAACATAATCTTCACAAAAGTTATATACAAAAGTTTAAGTTATTGCCATTATAAATTACAATAACTTTTATTTAATTAATTATTAATAAAAAAATTAAAAGCAATTGTTATTTGTAATATCAATACCTCTAAGTCACGTAAATACAACATTACAAATGCTATAGGTGTCACATTTGAGAACGTTAAAAGTATTGGCATTGTAAATGACAAAGCTATTAATTTTGCTATTTTCAAAACCAACACATAAATAAAATATGTGTCATTTACAATACCAATAGCTCAAACTTTCCTAATGCGAGACCTATTGCATTGTAAATGCTTGTTGAAATTGGAGGCCCTGGCAGTCCACTTCGCACTCTGGGTCCGTTTCTCTGTGGCTGCAGTGCAGACAGGGGTTGCTCCGGTTTTTTGTCCGATTTAATTTCCGAGGTGATACTGGCGACCACCAGATGGAAGTGCAGTGCCTTGAATCAGTTGCAGCCTCCTTTGCGCTGCGGGCCCGTTTGGTGCTTATGCCTGGGTGGAAATGGATTGCTGGCTGTTGCTGGGATTCTTTATGCCACATCCTGCCCATTGGGCTGTTCTCGCCATGCCCGAGTCAGTGCCGGTCTGCCCAGTCTTTAGGTCCCTCGTCCTGCGCCGTGCCCTCGAGGCAGTCCTCCTAATTTTCAGTATAGCAGATAGGTGGTGCCTCCGGCCACAGCAACTTTGCTCAGATGAGGGCCAGTCGAGCAATGTAGGGACGGTACTCTTCCACCGTTGCGGCCTCTGTCATCGCTTCCGTCCGGGTAGGTGCTGCCCCTTTTCTTTCCTCCTGTGGTAGGCAGGCGTAGGCAGCCTGCCTTGAGTTTGCTAACAAGAAGGGAGGTATGGCGGGAGGCAACCTACAGTTCCTTGCAGATGGCCCGTTGTTGCACTGCAGGCTGTTCACGCTTGGCTGCGCTGGGGCGCCAAGAGGCCGGTAAGGGCTGAACTCAAGGCTGGAGCTGCCAGCCGTGTACTTACTTTTGCTGGGGCTGGCCGAACATGCTACGCAAGGAGCTGTGACTTTGTGTGCTTTGTCGTGACTACATCTACATATGCCCCCCAGCTATGTACACATGCAATGGAGCGTCAGCTGGGCGGAATCCGGCTGCCCCGGCGAGGAAGTGCGACAGGGTTCCACTATTGGGTTACTGGGCTCTGCAACCATACCAGTGAGCATGGCAGCGGGCGCCTTGCTGGCATCGCGGGGCTCTCGATCCGGTCGTTGACCCTTGGATGTGGAGATCGGTGTCGCGCCCGATCTCTTCTGCAGTCACGGGTGGCCGTAGACAGCTCGTGGGGGGTGCCGCCTGCCAGGCTCCTTTCCTCCCCCACGAGGGACGATGAAGCGTCAAGTAGCAGGCATGCAGGGTTAGCTACCCGCCTCGTCGCCAGTGTAAAGTTGGGCCTCAGGCCCACATGGTGAGAAGTGACGGACACAGACACTGGTTGGTATGGTGCAGTAACGGCCACAAGCACGTGCATCCGCGCCCTTTTATTGGCGGGGCCATGTCACTCGTGACACCCGTGATCGATGGGTGTGGGGGTGCAGTGTGTCCAGTCCTCAAGGGAGTGGCTGGGAGTGCAGCTTCCTGTGGGACACTAGAACGTGTCCCGCAGGACACTACAACATGCATATCATTTAGGGCAGCTAGTTACAGTGAACAATTAGGCCCCCAAGTGTTGAATGGATGGCGAATTAGGGCAAACAGACGGATTTGGGTGTGGGCAAGATTCATGCAGTGGGGACAGCTTTTCCCAAATTTGAGAGAACCACACAGGGAAACAGCTACCAAGATATGTTAGTGATTCATGTAGGGGACAGTTGAATGATACAGATGATTGAAGTGATGCTTTAAAAAAAATAAAGAAAGACTTCAGTGAAATTTGAAGGTTATGGGCCAGGACATGTATTATTAGGACAGAATTGGGCTTCAGGAGCATATACAGGTGAACGATAAAACCATTAGCAATCGACTGGTTCCTGAATAAGGTGAACCGGGAGATGAGGAGGTTTTTGTATAGTGGCAGGATTAGGGATAGATAAGTCAAATCTGAGGGATATGGTTTATTTAGAGAAGATTGAGTGCATAAAGCACTTTCGGGGTACGAATATTAGCTTATGCAACCGGGGCATGTGTTGGCATGGTTGTTGGTTGAGAGGGTCTGCTGCTAGCTGACAAAATGGGGATATACCAAGGATGGTATGAGGGTTTACTATGATGAGGCAGGGAAACATCTTTGGGGAGTGTTTTCTTGGGTGTAGGGTAGAGACGGCTGGAGGAGGTTATAGGAGGGAGGATTATGCCATCTGATTGGTTGACCCAACTTGTGGGTGCAGGGTGCACCATGCAGCTGAGCAGTGAGGCCATGATAAGGATGGCAGGGGAACCGGAGTTGAAATGAGGACAAGGAACATTAATGTAGTGATAGAGAAAGGGACAAGTGACATTAAGATAATTGGAAGACAGAGGGAAAAGAGCATGGTGACATTTAGGAATATTAAAAAGGGTCATTATGTATGGAATGTTTAAGGAAGGTTGTTTGTTAGATAAGCATACTTTATTAATGGGGTGGTTTTGAGTCTGTTGAAATGCATTGTCAGTGAATCGTTACTTTTGGCGCAAACGTTTCTCATTGAAGTGACCTTCCTTTTCCATGTTACGTTGTCATGTTTTGCGCCATCTTGCCAGAAATAGGTTGTCTTTGTCCTATATTTGCTGTACCTTGGACAGAAATCAAATGGTAAAAATGCTTGAATTTTGTAAAGGGTTTGTGGAGTTCAAACGAAGGGATTCTGCCCTTAGTTACATCTGTTATGTGTTCAATACCATATTATGTACTATACAACAGTTTATTATGGTATTGATGGCTCCCTCCCTCTTTTTCCTCCGTGAAATGGTTTGTCCCATGAAACGGTGATGGTTCACGTGATATAGCGAGTAACGGTACCACTGCCATTTTATGTATGGATGTGCTCACAGAATGTACTCAATTAAAGCTTTATTCGCCATTTGCTTGGCATTGTATCACGCACAAATGGACGATGAAGATGAGATGCAAATCCACACGGTCGAAATCTTCAGGTTCCTTCGGCAGTTGTGAAGGTGCCACCATCTGTGCTCAGAGCTGTTGCGTATCATTCAATCACCTCATATCTTGCCTAGCCAATGAATGAGATCAGTGAAAGTGGCTGCTGCATTCTCCTTGGAGATTTCTCTGTCACATCGCCCAACGTGACCGTTCTGCCACGTCACTTCTATATGGTTCCTTTGTAAACCACACTCACACTGTCTCCGACTTCTCCTCTATGATTACCTTGCCTCTTGCAGTCCACTGGATGGTACACGAGCATAGCGGCTCTATGGCATTCACTCATGCCTGCTAAAGTAGCTTCTGAGTAATGCCCCTATGGAAGTCCACACCTGCTGTTTCTTTGAAGTCTTGTCTGGTGCTTCCAATATGTGTTGGGACACAGATTCATCAGATCTATGGAACTTTCCAAGCAGAATTGACACGTCTTTCACAGGCAACCATTGGGGGATTTTCTTTTCTTCATCAGCGTTTTAGTACCGTAAATGGTGACTGTGTTTTCCTAACAATTTCAGGTTGACTTTTCAACTATATTTATACATTATAGAAAGTAGTTGATATCCCTTCCACCTCTTGTATTATTTATTGGCTCATTGTACCTCACTTTCACCAACATGCAATTCGATCCTCCCCAAAAATTCTTGCAAAATAAAGGGGATCTCCCATTTCTATGGGACCATTGGGTAGAGTTCCAAACCTATTTGGTGGCCATTGATGCCCACAAGGTGACATTTGAGTGAAATAAGGGAATTCTATTACAATGCTTGCGGTCTGAAGGCCAAGACATCTTCTGCATGTTACCCAAAGTCGAAACACCAGATGATGAAGAGGAGAATGATGATTTGGAAGAGGTATTAATGACACTAGAGAAAAGATTGAAGCCCACCATATGCATCACACTGGAACATCATTATTTTGATGCCAGGAAACAAAAGGAGGGAGAATAATTTGATGAATTCATCCAGTGGCTGCCGACACAGGTAAGCGCGGTAGGGCAGAGGAGCAGGAGGCGGCAGGGGGGGAAGTCGGCACACAATGGAATAAGTATTATTTATTTAATTATTTATACCTATTCTGTCGCCTGTCCACCCCCCACCTCCCACCTCATCCCACCCCCGCCCACCGCACTTGTGCCAGCCACAAACAAACTCACCTGGATGGACCACAGCATTGCCCATTTCACCATCGCTGTCACACGACAGGCCACTTGGAAGCTCTCAAACAGGAGGGTTTTTAGTGGCCAGGAAGAAATAGGCCCTCTGCTAGATAACGCACATGTGTTGTGGGGGAGACGTGTGAGTATGGTGCAGCCAGGTGAGGGGATAAAACCTGTAACTCCTCAGTTTATTGTGTGGGAAAATCCCTCACAACTTACAAACTGTCTTACCACTTTATGTGTGCCCAGGATTTTGCTTTGGACATGACAGGCCACTGTCACCCCCACCACCTGCTGTAGCTGGAACACCATCACCATATCCCAGTGGACAACCGCTATCAACACCACCACCCTCCGCACATCCAACAACGTCAATCAAGCAGCTGCTAACCTATCTGAATGGATCATCACTACCGCTGGCTCCATCCCACCCATCAAAATCCTCAGCAACAGAAGAACCAATAAGCAAGCCAACTGGTTCACCCCAAACTTGAAGCAGAAAAACGCAAATGGAAACCTCTGGAGAGACATTAGCTCACCAGCAGAGTCCCAGGTGACCATGCAGGCTTTAAAACAGTCCTAAAAACCTGCAACTATTCCAAAGAGAAGCAAAGAAAGCAGCATTTGCCACCCTCCTACAGTCCACCAACCACACCAAGGTACTATTCAGCATCCTCAGAGAATTCTCCTCCACTGACAGCATCAAAAACACAACCCACCTCTCCCAGTCCCTCTGCAACTCACTCACCGACTTCTTCCACAGCAAGATTGCCAGTATCTACAAAAACTTTGAACCTTAGACACCTAAGCCAGACCTCCCCGCTCCTCCCACCAACTCCCACCCCTACTTCCTGACTGACTGGACACCTCTCTGCACTGAAACCACAACATCCATCATGTTCTCCATCTACTCTGGCGCTACAACCAACCCCTGACTCCACCAAGCCTTCAACCTCGGACTCAAAGAAATCGGAACACCAGCATCATCATCGCAGCATTCAGCTCCGCAGTATATCCTGATTTCACAGTGATGGTACAAGAGGCACAACGAAAGTACAATGGGGTGAAAGCCACCCTCCGAAACCTAGGCCTTCGTTATGGTCTACTATATCCAGCCCGCCTGGCCACAAAATCAAGAGCATCTACGACAACTTTAACTAAGACAACCGACAAGCGGAACCCCCACCAACTTCCCCCAACCTCCCCCGACACCCTGAAGCCAACAATTGACAGATGGACAGCCCTCACCCCCGAAAACACACTGAAGACAATAAAGTCAATCCACTCAGGGGTCCCCACGGACCCCTGCCCCCAACACATCTTCAACAGAGCCGACAATACCATCGCACCCATGCTCTGCCATACCATCAACAGCTCCCTGATGACTGGAAACACACCGAGGTCAACCCCCTCCTGAAGAAACCCTCGGCAGTCCCCACTGACCTCAAAAACTACAGACCCATCTCCTTGCTCCCGTTGCCTGCGAAAAAGCCATCAACAGCCAACTCGCCACATTCGTCGAAGAGCACAACATCCTTGACTCCTCCCAATCTGGCTTCAGGGAAAACCACAGTACGGAAACCGCCCTCCTCGCTGCAACAGATGACATCTGCACCCTAATGGACAAAGGACAAACAGTACCCCTCATCCTCCTCGACCTCACAGCGGCATTCAGTTAGTCAAACAAGCTTTATTCGACAATTGTCATAAAAGCGAATGGTACAAATAAAATTCATCAATGAGTAAAAAAAATAAATGCATTTAGAATTACGCAATGATAACATTCTTTTGATATATATACAACATAATGCAAAGGTACTAAAGTGCATGTTTTGAGTCCAGAATATTTGAGTCACCTAAAGAGAAGATTACCCTGCCACCAGTTTGCTTCTAATTGCCCATGCTATCCTAGAAACTGTCGACAGCTATAAATACAGGCGGGTTAGTACAGGTACGAATTATTCTAACAGCAATCATCCCGCTCCTGGTGCCCAATAGTCTACACATTGGACTTAACCAGGTCCGGCGAGGTGTTGCGTACACTGGACATACAAACAATAGGTGATTTATAGTTTCCTTAGGGGCCGAGCATCCAGGGCAGGCAACCTTTTCACCGCTGGTCGATCTGGATGTAAACGCTCTAACTGGTAGACTTCCGATTCTAAGTTGGAAATAGAGCTTATGGTCCAGAGGTTTTGTAATGACATCCCAAAAGGCTTCAAAGTTGACCACATCTTTGAAGTCCAGGAAGGTGCCAGTCAGGGAAAGTGGAGCAGTGTTCCTTTAAGCTTTGGAGGCCACTACCTCCCAATACAAGCCCTTTAAAACCTTCTTCCCACAATTCCTTTACACCTAAATCCAATAAAACCCCACCAATTCTGGATAGCCACTTGATCTTATGAAAAGTGTCACTCTTGATTACATCCATGAGCCCATTAGCAAATGTTCTCAGTTCAGGCGAGGACTATAGCTGCCTCCAGTATGAAACTGGACGCAGAGTAGCAATAAGAGCAATTGGACTCAGTTGCAAATCATAGAATAAAGGACTCATGGGGGTACTCTAGGGTAATTTAGTGAGATTTCTTAGGAACCGATTTTCAGAAGCTGTCATTCTCCTTAAGTTCTCAAACCCCCAAATCTCAACACCGTAGAGGGTAGAACTGACCACTTTACCATTATATACCAAGCTATTGGTTTAGTAAAGGTCCTAGTATGTTCCAGACTCTGTTCTCCGGCGAGCTGGCGGTGTTTGAGAGTTGCCAGCTCAACCTGTTGTTTCCAAGAAAGATCATGTTGAATGCTGACACCCAGGTAATTAAAGGCTTGAACCTTCTCAAGAGGTAATTTATTCATTGTTACAGTACCGTGAAGGATTTTGATTCGTTAAAAGACATACATTTTGATTTTAAAATATTCACTTTCAAACCTCGAGTGTTACAAAAGTTGTCAAAAATTCCTAAAGCCTTCTGCAATCCACTCAGGGTTTTTGCAATAATCAGACAATCGTCAGCAAACATTAAAATGGGAACTTTAGCTCCCGCTAGGGTTGGGGCATCGACGTTGGATTCAATCAATATTTTCGCCACGTCGTTGATATACATAGAAAATAAAGTTAGCGCAAGGACACACCCTTGCCGAACCCCTCTTTCCACAGGAAACTGGCAGGTAACGTTTCCTGGACGACCCCACCTGATCTGTGCAAAGTTATGTTCGTGAAGTCTTATAATTAGAGAAAGAAGGGGACGGGGCATGCCCATATTGTTAAGAACACACCACAGGGTTGGGCGAGGGACAAGCTTGAATGCTGCCCTCAGATCAATAAAGGCAGCATATAGGCTACCCCCTCCTATTCGCACAGTCTTCCAGTACAGCATAGCAAAATGCAGGACTTGATCGACTGTGCTAATAGAGGTTATACATCCTGCTTGGAGGTGGGACAGGATATTCTGGTCCTGTTCCCACTCCTGGACCTTATTTAAAATCAACCTGCCAACATTTTCTTGCATAGTGTAGATCAGGCTGATTGGGCGGTAATTACCAGGTAACGATTTATCCCCTTTCTTGAATACAGGTATGATTTCAGCCCCGTTCCAAGATTGGGGTATGGGGGCTCCTTTGGCTATTGTGTTTGCTAGCAGCAGTATGTACCTACCCCAGGAATCTTTATCTTGCAGGAATATATCTGCAGGGACTCCATCTATACCTGGCGCTCTTCCTGGGACCACTAAATCTAGGGCATGATACACATCACCTAGGTTGAAAGCGTCATCCATAAAGGGTGAAAGTGGAACCTCCATAGTTAAATTTGATTGGTTTGAAATAGGCCACCCATTCGTCTTGTGCTACCCAATTTTGGGGCTTGTCAGGATTTCCCTCACTTCCCCATTTGAGGGCATTCCAACATCTTCTCAAGTCTTTTTGGGCACCTGCTTCTTTTAATTCTTGCCACCTATCCTCATCCCAGGCATGCTTGGATTTAGATACTGCATTCTTATATGCCAGCCTAGCAAGGCGGACACTACTGCTTGATTCACTTTTAATGGCTCTACCCAGATCTAATCGGGCTTGTCTACACTCCCCAGTGTACCAACGTGGTGGTTGGTAGATGTGGTTTCCATTTGACTTACATGGCCTAACAAATAAGCTTTTTAGGTCGCCAAAAAATGATTTGTGGATGTTAGTGCCATTTTCTAAGGCTGAAACCAAGGCCTGGCTTGCACTCCCAGTTCGCACTTTGCTTGTACTAGCTTGCTTGATATGAAATCTATATGTTCTTGGCATTCCGAAACATTAGCCCATCGAACATGGCGCATATCATTTGAAATTACTATATCAGGGGGAGAGCCTTTATCCACCCCCCTACCATCGGTGGATACCTTCCAATAGGTCAGAGACAGACATAAAGGGTTGTGGTCGCTCTCAACCCTATCAACAATCGACATATCCTCTAGATATTTCCATAATCCCAAGCTGATCAGGATATAGTCGATTTTACTTTCGCGAGGGCCACTCCTAAAAGTGGTGGCCCCTAACTTGTCATGCAGAGTCCTGCCATTGGTTGCTCTCAACCCTTTATTCAAACAGAGTGAGTTTATCTGGATTGATAATTCGGTCCACCTTTTAACTGGCTCCAGGTTTAGCTTGGGAACTCCCCACTCTCTGTCTTCCTCATCCGAAATATTCCAATCGCCACCTAACAAGGGCTCAAGGGTCGTGTTAAAATCTCCACCTAGAATTATATATGAATGATGGGAGTGACATTCTATAAATTCTTCCAGGAGGGCTAAAACTTCCGATTTCTTACCCCCAGTACTCCGAACATACAAGTTATAGATATGAATTGTTTTTTTATTTCTAAACTTGAGAGTAAGAATTTGTACATCCCTATGATTGGAGGGAAGGACCTTAATACTAACATCAAGGTCCTGACTAACCCATATTGATAATCCACCCGATGGACGCCCTCTTCCTCCCTTTACTGCTGGTACGCTATAGTTCAGGTACCCAGGAAAGTGCAACGCTTCTAATAACCAGGATTCCTGGAATAAACATATATCATGCAGATTGATAAACAAGGCCCATTTCGGTGATTCTACCTTTGATTTCAAACCTGCTACATTCCAGGATACAATTGATCTAGATTTAGGAGGGTCAAGTGAGAAGCTAGTGTTTAGATTTGTATTTATATTTATATTTGGTATGGTGGTAACAGAATCCACAGAAGGCCTCGATGATGCTGTTAAGGAGGTGGTACCCAGATTAGATACTATGTACTAGGTTGGATTTTCTACAACCATACCTTCAGTGCACCCTACTTGGGCAGCTTCACTCGTTAGGCAATCATTACAATCTAAGCCAGAACTTCCCACTACACTCCCTCTGTCTCGTTTTTCTCGATCGGTCAACCATTTCTGTGGGAGAGAAGATCTCAATTGTATCCTAGAATAGTCTGGGGAACAGCTTCTGAACTCCAGTTGTTTTACGTTTTCTCCTATCTCTGGGTTTTTAAAAGTTAATTCAATGCAATCAACTGTGTCCCCTAGGGAGGTGATCCTCTGGGCACTGAGGATATCATCTCTAATTACAGATCTGCAACCCCTGACGTGCCTAATCCAGTGGATTGCTTTGTTAGTTAGAGATTTGCTGGGTTCCTGGTCCTTTCCAGGGCTCAGTTTAGGGATATTAACCAAATACACCTTAGGTAATTTACTTAGGTGAGCATTGAGCTGTAGGGCACTCGGACTCAACATGGCTTTTCTATTCTCTAGGTGGCTAGTGACGTTCTATTGGTTGATAGGTCTTTTGTTAAATGTAGGACCACCACCCTTTTTCCCTGGTTGATATTCCCCTACTAATGTAGTAAGTTGCCTAGCCCCATTGCCATGACCGAAGCGGGCTTGAGGTACTCCCCTCTGTGTTCTAGCTACCTCACTGTGTGAGATTCCTAGAAGTATAGGAGTGCTTGATTTACTAGAGGGGTGAACACTACGTTCAGCAGCCTCAGCTACCTGGACTCTACTTGTGCCACTACCTTTCGTGATAGCTATGCAAGTTGGGCAAGAGCCCGGACCCGTCCTAATGTTGTTTACTGCGACAGTAAGACTGTCAATTTTAACTTGCATGCCCTCTATCAGTTTACTGAGATCAGTGGGTTGCTATCTACCTCTATTTGTAAAAGGGTACCAAGAATGCCTGACAGCTGGGACCAGAGTTATCGATTTACGCTAGAATTGCAAACCTATTATTACAGGTCAAAACTGTCGAATCAATCACACAGGGAATCACAGGAGAGGGGTTTTGTACTTGTTCTATGTCAGGATCTATACGTGCTTTCCCCCCCTCAGTAGTCACGGGTTTTACGCCTCCACCACTATGTGATTTACCCAAAAACATTTCAGGGATCACTGCTACACCCCACTAGACCCTCTTCCATCAATAACTGCAGTGCTGCCACCGCCCTCATGGTCCCTCCCACGTGAAGGAGAATTGGCAGTTAGTAGTTCTTCACATTCCTCAATCAGATCGTCAATACGATCCATGACACAATTCCCCCCTGCATGTGGTGTTGGTTTCCTGGGGGGCTTGGGTTTCATATTCCTAGGTTTTTTCCCCTCCCTGGATGTCACCCCCACGACTTCGTTCACATCCTCCGTGTTTTTCCTTTTCCCCATAGTTTATAGTGAATATATCCACTGGGACTCACGACAAGAGAAAACACAGTACCTTCGGGAGGTGAAGTCAAGGGGGATGGCCCAGCCCAGCCTCCTCCAGCCCCCGATGGCCACAGACAGCCCGCCCTTTGCCCGGGCTTAGCCTGGTGTTGTCCCGCGCGCGTTCCACGTCGCGGGTAAAATGGCGCGATATTGACCTCCCGATGGCTTGGGGAGGGGCGAGCTGAGTGCTGTGGCCCGCTGCCTTCTGGCCTCTGCAGTCCTTCTGGGCGCTGGTTGAGTGTCTCCCGCGAAGCGGGAGACGGGAGAGGTGGGTTAAATGCCCCCGATGGCTTGGGGAGGGGCAAGCTGAGTCCTGTGGCCCCGTTGCCTTCTGGCCTCTGCAGTCCTTCTGGGCGCTGGTCGAGTGTCTCAGCAGCATTCAACACAGTCTCCCACCACACACTAATACGCAGACTTCACGACGCAGGAATCCAGGACAAGGCCCTCAACTGGATCAGCTGAAAGACCGTCACTCACAACCTGGTCACCAGCAGACTAGACTACGGCAACGCACTCTATGCCGGAAAAAAACAAAAAACTCACCCGCAAACTACAGAACATCTAGAACGCCGCCGCAAGACTGGTCCTCAACCTGCCAGAACACTGCCACATCTCCCAGCACCTGCGCACACTGCACTGGCTTCCCATCGAGGCAAGAGTCACCTTCAAGCTGCTCACCCACACACAAGGCCCTCCACGACACCGGACCATCATAGCTGAACAGCCACTCAAATTCCACGCACCCCAAAGGACCCTACGATCAGCCCAGGTCTCCTACGCCGTGGTCCTACGCACCCGAAAAAACAGATCAGGAGGCCGCTCCTTCTCCTTCCTCGCAGCCAAGGCCTGGAACACCCTTCCGCTCCACCTCAGACAGACAGCATTGCTTCCTATCTTTGTAAGAGACCTCAGGACCCAGCTCTTCGACCGACCCCCCCTTGATGGACTAGAGCCTACAACCCCCGCCCCCAGCGCCTTGAGACTTTACGGGTGAGTAGTTGTGCTTAATAAACGCCTGATTGATTGATTGAATGGCCTTGCTCGCATCTTTGACTTCCCCACCACAGTACAGGAATTTTTTAAGTCCTACAAGCACAACAGCAGCCAACAGAGAGGGCCCGGGCCTGACTCCTCTCCCCCACATAGCAGCACAGTTGCCAGTGTGGAACTCTTCTCCACGGAATAGCGAACTTTAGCTGCTGGAACTTGCAGTCTTTATAAACGGAACATTCTATGTTGTTTGGACAGAGTATATATCCTTTACTGGAAATTTCATTTGCTGGAGGTTGACGGGTCATTGCCACCTCCCTGAGAGTTTCTCATGTTGTTATGTTTCTTGAAGTTAATGCATCGTGTGGTACAATGGCAGTAACAGTCGGGAAGTTTATTAGATGCAATGTCTGACAGTTCGATAGGGTGGGTTCCTGACGCTTACTGGCGTGAGGTTGGGTGGGGGATGGGAATGACTCAGGGTTCTATTTCTCTGTGATTACATTGCTCAATTAAGGCTGCTACACTTTGCTGCACATCTCCACATTAGTCACCATACTACTCTACCACCAACACAGTAACAATTATGGCCCCTGACCTCGCTGACTACACCTCTCTTTCCCTAATCACCTGGAACATCAGGGCCTAAATAACAACAAGAAAAGGAAGCACATACTTCAATACTTAAACAGGCATTGTATAGATGTGGCGTTTCTGCAGGAAACCTACCTCCCGAAATCCGCAGACTGTCACTTTGCAGCTAGCTGGGGTGCTCATCGTTTCTTTTCCAATTTCAGTTCATATGCCTGCGGGGCAGCGATAATAATATACAAGTGGCTCCCCTTTCACTTACACAGCGCTCACTATGATGCAGACGGTCGCAATCACGCTGGTATGTTTATATGCACCGAACACTTGGACGGTACCTCCAATTCCCCTGATGCCAAGCCTCGAGCACAACGAGCATTGACAGAGCTGTGTGAGTCACTACACTTGTGAGACATCTGGAGACGATGCAATCCCATGGATAGTTCGTACACGCATTACTCGGCACAGCATGACACTTGGACCAGGCTAGACTATGGGTTGTGTTCCCCGGGCGTGGCGGCATTTTAATCCTTTACCACGACACTCCCTAGAACATATTCCGACCACTCTCCAGTAGTATTGCAGCGCCGCGTCCCCAGGCCTGAGGGACATGTGAGGCAGTGGTGGTCTCCAGGTAGAGCCCTGAGTGTTGACCTCTTTTTCAAAGAGATTAGAGAGGCTATTGTGGGCTATTTTGAGCTAAACACCGGATCAATGGGTTCCTGGGCAGTGCTTTGGGAGGCATGCAATGCAGTCATTAGAAGCGTTAGTGTCTCTAAACACTCGGGGGTGCTAAAGGACTTGAAGGGGACATTGGCTCAGATAGAGCAGCAGCTAGACGCCATTGACCTTGCACAGCGACACTGATGAAACCAGGCGGCGTTTGACGCTTCTAGTAGAATATCTCGAGGCGGCTGACAGGGAAATCAATTTTTTTAGCAAATATGCCATCGCTCGCCATTACGGCGAAGGGGAGAGACCCAGTCGCATTTTGGCTTAGCTGATGAAACCCCCATATGGGAAAGCCTACATTACAGAGCTCAAATCCCATTCGGGCCAACTCCTCACAGACACGGTACACACCAGAGACAAATTTCTTACATATTTTACCACATTATACACTTCCAGAATCACACAAAACTTGACCGAGCAAGAAGCCTATTTTTCAGAAATTTCACTTGTATACTTGGAAAAGTACATGCAGGACTTCCTAACAGAACCCTTCTCCACTGACAAGATCATCAGCGTGATTGGTGCCCTCAATAGCTCCACCGCCCCAGGTCTGGATGGCTTCACAGGAGATTTTTATCAGCCCGACAAGGACCTATTGGTTCCTGTGCTGCTTGAGGTCTACAACAAAGTCTTGGAGCAGAATGAGCTTCCACCCACGCTCCGAGAGGCCATGATTGTTTTGCTCCCTAAGTCCGGGAAAGACCCCCTACTCTACTGCTCATATAGGCTGCTTTCGCTTTTGAATTTAGATTACAAAATCCTTGCTAAAACAATAGCGTTGTGTCTCTCCTTGCTCATGGACAAGATAATCTCACCCACCCAATCGGGTTTCGTACCTCATCGGTCAACCTCTCTCAACTTACAAACATTATTTACAGTTTTACATAGAACTAACCACCAGACGCCGGCAGCGGCAATCCTTTTAGACATGGAAAAGGCCTTCGATTTCCTAGAGTGGCCGTTCTTTTTTACTGTGATGCGCAGGATGGGTATTCCCAAGGGTTTTATCAACCTTACGGCTCTCCTGTATCAAGGCCCTATGGCCAGAATCCATCTTAATGGCACACTGTCCCGATCACTTCTCACTCTCGCGAGGCACTAGACAGAGCTGTCCATTTTTGCCGCTGCTGTTTATTCTTGCAATGGATCTCTTGGTCCGACACTTTCAGGAGTGTCATTTGCACAGAGGCTTCCAGTTCTGTACAGGACCTCTCCTAGTCTCCCACTATGGGGACAATGCAATTTTATATGTCCGAGAGCCGCAGGTGAATCTTGAGCCCCTGATTAGGGAGATTATTCGATTCAGAAACTTTTCGGGGCTAGGATTCAACTGGCATAAATCTTTAATTTTTCCCCTCACCTCTGGCACGACTTGGTGGCAATGTGAATTTCCCCTGGAGTGGTATGAGGAATCAACCAAATATCTGGGTATACACATTCACCTGGACGCTGCACAAATACTCCGCCTCAATTACGGCCAGGCAGTTCTCAAACTGGAAGAACAAGTTGAAAAGTGGCTGTGGTTTCCTCTGTCGATTGCCGTCTGAATTGCATTAATCAAAATAGTAGTCTTACTGAAATTCCTTTACTTATTTAATAATATACTAATACCGCTTCCTAACAGCTTCTTTTTGACACTTCGTATGTACCTCATAAGGCTCACCTGGGGCACGGGGGGAGGTCATGACACTTCCATGCAGCAAAGGCGGATTCGGGGCTCCCAATTTACAACTTTACCATTTGGAAGCACAATGCAGCTACGCCCACTCCTGGAATCATCAGGATGCCAGGATCCCCTATCTGCGCCCGGAGGCTGATCTGGTCCTCCCCGACTCCTTGAACACAGTGCTCTCCTGGGGCTTTCCCCGAGACCCAAGCGATATCATTAACGGTCTCCACCACCAGCTGGACTTGGCATAAACCATACTATAATTCACTTAGACTCCCGATTATCAACAAGACTTGGATCCCTTTCATTGGCGATCATTGGGGACGCCGCAAACAAACACCTACCTTTTCCGTGAGGGGAACGTCTGCTACCACCTCTGCACTTCTGGGCACTCCTGGACACTCTCTCCACCATGAGGGGGACGGCTGACTGCAGCGCCCATTCGTCTACACACTGCTCTTCCATGGGAAGCTGGTGACTACATCTCCCAGCAGGCATTGAGCGGAGAGACCAGAGGGCGTGAGTAGAAGGCGCCAGAGGCCTACAAAAACAGCGCGGCCCTCCGCAGTGCAGAACGCGCGTGGGCGAGCCCGGGCAAAGCCAGGGCCAAGGGCAGGCCCGTCTGCATCCGTCAGTGTTCGACTGAGACTGGACCGGGCCGGGCCTACCCTCTTTCATCGAGGCCTCAATATGGGTAAGCGTAAAGACCTTTGCTCCGCAGACTCTAACATCTCTAAGGCTAAAATTCCACGCAATTGTGCCTCCATTATTTCTTACCTGACTACTGCTGTAGGGGCTATCTCTAACGAGATTCTAGATGTGGAGGCTCAGCTGGATTTGGGGGGGGTCTGATGAAGTGATTACCATTCCACCAGAGGAGGTTCTAGATTTAAATCCTATCTCTAGTCATAGTGCGGACATGGTTGTCAACAGTGACAGTGTTCCCTCATCTTGTCCGACAGCTCAAGCGAGGGAAAGGGGGGCTTGGACTCTTTAAGCAGTGGGACTGTTGCCCTTGGAAAAAAAGTGAGGAAAAAAATCTCGAAACCTTGCAACACCGCCACAAAGATGCTACCAATGCTCAAGGGAGGTACCACTCAAAGGACAACGGCAGAATTGGCACGCCCTGATTTGACTAATGTGGTCTCGGACCCGGTTAATTCACATATTAATTTGCTCATTGGTTCCCTAAAGGAGGACTTATTTAAATATATTCAATCTGGTCTTGATCGGGTGTTGGACAGGTTAATTAGAATTGAATCTAAACTTGATGGCCACAGTGTTGGAGGGGGTCAGGCTCATGCCGTAAGTAGTCTTGGTGTTGTGGAAGAGAGTAGGAATTCCCAAACACTTTGTGCTGGGGCATGTGATGTTGAGGTTAGGGTACCCACCTTGGTTCCTCCAGGGCCTCCCAATAAACATAACACAAGCAATGGCCCAATGGGAGGGATTGTTAAGGGTCCTGTTAATCCTAGACAGCAGAAGTTTAGCATACCACCTAGGCCAGAGCTGCATCCTAACGATCTTAGAGCTGAACAGGTAGGGCTGGATTTGCCGCCAGCAGAAACCCCCTTAGTTGCGGTCCTAGTAGGAGTACCACATACCAAGAGTAACTGTGTTGAGATCACTGAGGAGCTTATCCATAAAGTCAGGTTCTGGTGCAGTAGGGCTTCTGAGGGGGGTCTAAGGGCATCAACACAAATAATGGCCAGGTGGGTGGGTTGGGTGGGAAGTTGCCCGAAAGCGATAGCCGGAGATTGTATAGTGGTCAACTTTGACCGGAAGGATGTGGCAGGGTGGCTTCTCCACGGGTGTGTTAATCAGGCATCGGGAGGGATTACTGCTCCACCTTTGGGCTTTTTTTATCCCCCTGTCATAGTTAATTGGGGAAGAGACAGCCAGGGGCCACAAGGACATAGGGCAGGCATTAGGCCATTTAGTCCAGTGGTTGAAACAGCACACAACCTCCTCAAATTCTCCAGGGTTGGTAATGTTGATCGAATTCGAGATCAGTATAGAGGGATTATCTCTGCAGACAAAATGTATTGCGAAAGTAGGTTCAGGACATCTAATAGATTTGCCCCTTTAAGTGAGCTGGACAATAACGACTGACTAGCTCTTTGTCTGGAAGGGGGGCTCGAAGGTGGAGTAAACAAAACGGTTTGTCTCCATAATATTATTCAGGGGCCTAAGAGCAATCTGGGAGAACATGCGAAGATATTGAGCTGGAACATTGCGGGCTGAACAATAAATCAGATGATGTTAGGTGGAAGGATTTTCTAAGTGATTTTGATATCATTGATCTACAGGAAACCTGGGACATTAATAATCACTTCTGGTTGGATGGCTACACCACCTATTCGATACCAGCGAAAGCATCTGCAATGGGGAGGGCAAAGGGTGGGTTATTGACCCTGATTTCTTAGAAAATTGCAGGTATCCACAGTAAAATTGAAACTGGCTCACCTAATTGTTTGGCTGTACAGATTGCCCTCATTAATGCATGAACCCTGCTTATTGTTAATTTGTATAATTCCTTTGATACAGCATTTACAAATGAATACTTGCTTAGTCTGTATCATTTTCTCGAATTGTATAACGGGAAAAAAACTAATTCTTATTCGGTTGTTGTTTTAGGTGATTTTAATGTACATTGTTGCAACCAAAATTATTATGTTTGGGACAGCTTAGGTCCTGCAGACCAAGCAGAGACACACTTTGAACACTAACCGCAGGGAGGCTTTTTGGAGGATCTGGTGGTGGACAATGGTCTAACTTGTCCCAACAAATTCGATGATGGAATAGTTGTTCCAACTTTTAAGGGTAAGGGTATGCACTCAACTATTGACTATATTTGTATCAGTGCAGCCCTGATCTCCAGGGTTATTGGTTACACCACTATTTGGTCCCAGTATACTGACCATAATCCTGTCATCTTGACATTGGAGGATGGACTTAAGAAGCCCAACAAATCTAACAGATCCGACAGTTTTTTAGATATACGGCCCACAGACCAGGCCCGTAGTATCAAATGGTGCTCGGTAGTGCCGCAGGATTTTCAGGCCAATTTCTTGGTTGAGGCCGAAAGGGAGATGCACATCTGTTTAAATGAAAGCTCAAGGGATGTTGATCCTTACAGCCTATACCACAATTTGTACCCAGATAGCCTCCTATCTTATGCGGCCCTGTAAGGAGCTGCCAACAAAAGGGGAGAGATGGTTTGATCTAAATTGTTCAGTAGCTCATCGTAAGCTGTTAGCAGCTCTAAAATCTAATCCATTGGATAAATGCGCCATAGTAGCCCTAAGGAAAAGATATGAAATGGCTTTAACAAAACGTAAAAAGGAGATTAAAAATGAGACATGGAACAAGTTATTATCTATCGATGTTATTAAAAATTGCACCAAATTTTGGGAAGTTGTTAATAAACCCTTTTTCCAAGATTCCATGGACAATCCCATTGATTGTAATATACAGGAGCAGGCCTGGTACAATCATTTTAAATCTGTGTATGGTGATGAGGATACCCAAGGTCACACTGGCACAATATTTGAGATTAAGGCATACACTCTGAACTTGACAGAGTCAGGTGTGGTAGAGGCCATAAGCCAAATGACAAGCAATAAGGCCCCTGGACCAGACGGTGTCCCAGCCAATCTTTTTTAATCTGATATAAAGACATGGTCCAAAATACTGGTCAACGTTTTTAATAAGGCATGTAAATCAGGCCTACCTAGTTTGTGGTCAGTGATAGTGCCTATCTTCAAAAAGGGTAACAGAGGGGACCCTATTTGTTACCAACCCATTTCACTTATTGATTCCGCCGTAAAGGTGCTTGGTAGGATGGTACTTAGTAAACTTACAGGTTGGCTATCTGAAACTAAAACCTTATCAGATCTGCAATACGGATTTAGGAAAGGCAGAGGCACCACCGATCAATGCTTCAATTTACACCTTTTAATTGGGAAGTATACAGTCGCCACGAAGGGTACACTCTATCTGGCATTTATGGACCTTTTCTCGGCCTTTGACCGAGTGAATAGGTCCAAATTATGGGTTATGCTTCTCAAACTAGGTGTAGATAGAAATATTGTGCATTTCCTCACCGATCAGCATAGGGATTTAACTACCACCGTGAGATATGATCAAAGGGGCAATAGCACCCAGGGAATACATATTGCCAATGGTGTTAGGCAGGGGTTCATTTTGGCCCTTTTACTTTTCACCCTCTATATTAATAATTTGGATCAAGCTTTAGGTGAAGTATGTAAAGACATTCCGCGTGTAGGGGAATGCCTGATCCCGACACTCCTCTTTGCGGATGATGCCGCCCTTCTAGCACGAACGGCGGTAGGGTTACAACTTCTTTTAAACTCCTTTGCTGCTTTTATGAAATCCTTGGACTTAGGTGTCAACTTTTCTAAATCTCATATCATGATAACTGGCCTCAAACCGAAAAGGGTTAAAACTCTTCATTGTGAGGGCAATGTGCTTACCAGGGTCTCTACCTTTCCTTATTTAGGTATTAAATTTGATGATCAAGGTACTTGGACCACGCAAATACATGCCAAAAGAAATTTTCTTGCCAGATCTACATCAGCTGTCCTGGGTTTTGCACGCAGACTAGGGGCCATACCAATGCAAGCTCTGTTAAAAATATATGGAGCAAAATGTGTTTTTCTAGCGATGTATGGCGCAGATATTTGGGGTTTTAGAAACGCAAGGGAAATCCAAGTTGTTAAGAATAAGTTTTTAAAAAACCTTTTATCTGTCTCACAATCAATGTCTGGCTATATCGTCCATCAGGAGATTGGAGCTGGCTTTCTGGAAGATGTAATTGCTATTGCACCTCTCCTGAAGTGGATTTCAACTTGGTTAAATCCTGAACTAGAGTTGAACCGCGAAGTATTGAGAAATTGCCTAGCCCTAGATCAAGCGAATTGTATCCCCTGGCTGAGTTATGTCCATAGGCTGGCAGTGAAATTGGGACAGCCAGAGATATTTAACTCGCCTGACAAGTTAGTAAAAGGGGATATGAAATGGGCGAAGGAATCATATTTGTTGATGGCTTCTATGGATAGAGAAGAAAGGGAGCTGCTAAAACCAACTGTAAGAGCTCACCAATTGTTAAAAACATCTTGTGCAATTGAACCATACTTGAATGTCGATACAAATCCTAACCACCGCTTTCTCCTGGTTAGATTCAGGTGGAATCAACTTCATTTCCTCCTTGCTGACTCCCCAGGAAGGAGGAGGGTGGAGGATTTGGGGGTATGTTCCTGTGACGATTTTTCTATCCAGGATACAATGCACTTTATTTTTTTTGTGAGCACTGTTTGCACATTCAGAAGTGTTTTATTCTCCCAATTTTAAAAGATAAAGGTTTCTTGCAATTTAAACCAGCACTTTTGTATTTGCAGCTGCTACCTAATGTTTGGAAGACTTTTAGTATAGCTAGTTTTCTCACTGCAGCAGTTAGATTAAGGAGTAAAATAGGAAAAAGGTGACTGATTTTTATGAATTAGCTTAAATTAACTAAATCTAAATATGTATTTTAAATGGACCTGTGGTTTAAAAAAAAATATATTAATAATTAACTGTTTGATATGTATTTAATGCTTGAAATCTTTATTGTGATTCACTGTTTTATAATCCAATTTCATGTATTGTATAGTATGCTTTTATAGTTTTTAAATTAACCGAATAAAGTACTTTCTGACTCATTGGCGAACAGCTGGTTCAAAAACTCATCTTAAATACGACATTGCCAGTGCTGGCGATTTGTTCACCGGTGGACAATTTTTCGTTATTGAGGAGGGCAAGAAATTCAGAGATGCGACTTTCATGGACAAGTTTCTCCTAAACCGGTTGCACTCAGCGATGCAGCCCCTCCTGCTGAGCTTCCCACTAGAACCATATCTATTTGTACCACTTTCTACTGTCATCAAGTGTACAGGGGGTGAACGTATTATGTCTAAGTTGTACAAGGATTTCGCGGACAGTGTCCCTTTAGATGACTCTAAGTTTCGTGAGCGGTGGGAGGCGGATCTGGGCCATCCTATCTTAGACAACCAATTGGCGGCATGCTGTGCACAGACTAAGGAAGTCTCTCTTAATAGCTGTCACAAGTTAATACACTTAAAATTCCACCGGGTGAATTTTGCGAATTCGCGAATTTGCGGATTTGCGAATTCGCGATCTGCAAAATTCGCAAATTTGTGCAAATTTGCAGATTTGTTCGTGGGTGTTCATGGGGCGCTTTGCGTGTTCGCGGGTGTTCGCGGGGCGCTTTGCATGTTCGCGGGTTGTTTTTTTTTGCCTGGCTAATCACTGCCACCCTCTTGTTTTTTATGCCCTTCTGCCCTCTGTACCACTCGTTTCTGTGCCCTTCTGCCCTCTGCACCACTCATTTTTTGTCTCCTTCTGTCCTCTGTCCCACTTTTGTGCCCTTCTGCCCTCAGCCCCACTTAGAATGGCGCAGGCAAGCTGCCAGCGCCATTCTAAAATAGCTACAAAGAGCTTCAACAGGAAGCACTAATAGATAAAGTAAAGCAGGTGCTCGAGTTGAAGGTCAAATTAAGTTACACAATCATTAAATACCCCAAGTTTGGGGTGATTAATGATTGTGTAACTGAATTTGAGCTTCAACTCGAGCACCTGCTTTACTTTAGCTATTAGAGCTTCCTGTTGAAGCTGACTTTTGTATCTATTTTAGAATGGCTCTGGCAGCTTGCCGGCGCCATTCTAAAAGAGTTACAAAAGTCAGCTTGAACTTTTGACCCAATCCGTTCCGCTCGCGGATTTTGCGGGAAATTCGCGAATCTCGCGATTGCGAATTAACCGAAAATCCGCAAAATCCGCGAGCGGAACGGATTTTCCACCCATGCCTGCTATATGTCACCCCAGAAGAACTTCACAAGATAGATTGCTCTGGACCCCACCTTTGTTTGAAATGCGGGGCTCCACACGCTGACTTTGCACACCTCAGAAGGAACTGTGACAAAATCAAGTCATATTGGGCAGAAATATTTAAAGTGCTGGGAAACATGGTAGACATGGATAATCCGCCCACTCCAGAGGTTGCACTTCTGGGATATGTGGTCATCCTTCCGAAGGGTTGTCGCAAATTCGTCTCCTTGGGGCTGCTGCTGGCAAAGAGAGAGATAGCTCTGAGATGGGGGAGGAAGGCGGCTCCCACATTACAAGCTTGGTTAAACAGCCTTACATATTGCACTGTTAATAGCGACCTGTTTAACAGCACTTTACCCAGGACATCCCGCCCGAAAGATATATGGGGTCCATTAAAAGCTTATACAACCACCACACAACCCTCACTATACCTCACAACAGAAACACAGTATTGTCCCAACTGGGGTTGGCTGAAAGGCGGTGGATTTGTGCGCTTTAACACACACACAGGAAGGACGCCTTAGAGATGGACCTGCTATAGAGATTTACGTCATTAACTTGCCCTGCCATTGTTACGGGGGCATTATTGCACAATACAAGATAACTGCATGGGGGAATGGAGGGTGGACCAGGGACATATTGTTGATTGGACACCACGCTTTGCAATGACCTCAAGATGGCTGTCTGTGGAGAAATAATCTACATGCTTTATCCTTTGGTACTGTTTTTGAATAATCCTTGTTTTTGCAGCATGCTATGCAGAACAGCAATGTTGACCTACCACCAGTATTGATTCCTTTGCAAAAATGGTAAATAAAGTTTTTTAAAAATCCATAGCTCCTTACCCACCAATAGAGATCAATTGATATCCTTGTGTGGCTTATGTGAGTGCTATTCACTTATCATAAAATGCTTTACATTAGTCATGGAACCTCTAAGACTTCTCCTGCACAAAGACCAGCAATTTGAGTGAGGTGAGAAATAAACAGAAGCATTAAGTTGTTAGACCACAGCATAACAAAATCCCTACATTGACACCATTTACGATTGACGAGAAGTGCACTATCACTGTTAATGCAAGAGCATATGGGTTGGGAGCTGTGCTTTCCCAAAAACAATGCAAAGACGAATGGGTGGTTTGGGCTATGCTTCCAAAACTCTCAGTGCAGCTGAAAAACGGTATGCAGTTATAGAAAGAGAACTGTTAGCATGTTTCTGGTCTAGAAATCATGTCTGTCATTTCATATGGGGGTCAAAGTTCAATTTGCAAACTGACCATAAGCTGCTAGTACATATCCTATTATTGGGTGGTGAGCTGAGCACCACAGCTCACATAGCAAGGTTATGCTCGAAATTTGTAGGAGTACTCTTTCAATGTATTACATGTTCCAGGAAAAAGTAGCAAATGTGCAGACTTTTTGTCGAGATCCCCACAAGAGTGATGATATGGCAGATGAGGGTGAACTAGATGTGGTTGCTAAAGTGAGTGAGATGTGAGTGTTGCTGAGTATGCCCCTGAAAGAAGAAGCATGGTCCGGAGAGGATGGGGTTGATTAGGTGCTGTGGAAGGTGGAAAAACACTCAAGAAGGTTAGGCACCAATTAGGCAATTGCATGGAGAATTGTACTCTTTTGCTCAAGCAGCCAATGAACTAAGTGTAGCTAATAATATTCTGTTTAGAAGTGACAAGTGGGTACCACCTGAGATGATTAGAGAGGTTATTTTGAAAGCTAGCAACCAAGGGCGCATGGGCATGTCAGTTTTCATAAAATACATTGAGATCTCAATTTTGGTGGCCAGGTATCGATCGGGAAGCCAACCATTTCGTAAGAAACTGTGAAGAGTGTGCCAACTGTAACAACATCTTTAAACGTATTGTTTCCCCATGTATCCTGCTGCAAGGCCCCAATCACCATGGCAAAATTAGCTCTCTGACCTTTTAAAGGATTACCAGCCCACATGCAGTATGCCATTTTAATAGCTGATTATTTCTGTAAGTTGCCTGAAGTTAAATTTGTTGAGAGTGTGTTTACTGAGGAGGTGTTGAATTTCTTGAGGGAGGTGTTCAGTAGTGAAGGTTACCCTGAATGTGTTGTCATCTAAAATGGCATCCCAGGTTACATCCAATTCCGTCCTGCAATTCTCGAACTCCCATAACATAAAACATATCCAAACAGCTGTTTATGACCCACAAACCAATGGCCTGGTGGAACAGTTCAACTGTTGCCTCAAGGACAGTGTCCACAAAGCTCTGCAAAATAGGACTCTTGTTTACAATCTGGTAAGGCAGAGGATGTGGGAATTCCGCATCAGTCCTCATTCAACTTCTGGGACCAGCTCTTATAGGTTATTAAGGGGCTGAATTCCATTCTCTGATGTGTGTCCATGGTGGTTGCTCAAAAAATGCCCAGAGGAGCAAGATAGCGGCAAATATGTTGAATACGATAATATCAGAGGTAGAGTGGAACGAAAGCAGTGGAAGTCCGAACAAGGGTACGATGCATCACACAGAATTGAGTGTCAAGATCTGAATGTGGAAGACATTGTGCACATCAAATTACCAGTAAGAGTGGAAAAAGGCTGGTTAAAGTTTTCAAAACTGCAAAGAATTGTAAAGGTGAATAAAAGGAGTGTTATCACACAGAGCGGTAGATGCTTGACTGTGAAGAGAGTTCCCAAATGTCCAGAAGGGTGAGGGTCATGGCACACCGACATGGGAGGGCATGTGGAGGATGATGACATCAGGTATGATATATGACATATTATGATTCTTAATGTGTGTCTTCTTCTTCTGAGGTTGTCACTCCTAACAACAATGATAATGACCAACGTGTTCATGTACAACCTAGTGGAGATGAAGGGATCCTGAACAGCCCAGTATTGGAGAAAGCTCCATAGCTGATAGGGTTAAAAAATCATCAAGATCAAGAGGCCCCTATGGAAGGCACAGCAAGGATAATTTTTGTAAGTGGAAGGATATGTTATGTTGTGTCTTGTGAGCACATATGGGTTCTAGAGCTCGAGTCACTGCTTGAGCTCATAAAATGATTTAAGCTCACACTGCGCTGGGAGAGTTTGGTGATAGGATCGAAAAGTATGATGTGCTATGTCACGGTCGAGCGGAAGAATAAAGCATTTTAACCGCTCGTCAAGCTTATGATCATCTTTACAATCGTATCGAAGCGGCAGCTCAAACCTCTGGGTACTTACTCCTTTACCAACCTGACTTTCAGAAGATTGCTGAAAATCGTTACGAGCATCACACAAGTAAACTGGGTTCAGGCGTGTTAATCTGATGTCCACGGAAGGCACTTCAGTGTAAGTAGGTCGGTGGGAAATTGTGAAACGTACAGGACAAAGCACTCTTACCTAGAGTACCATTAAGTTGGTTGGCAGCCTCATGAGGAGAATGCACGGGAGACACCTTCACGAGCATTAGATGTGCACCGCATCTCCATCTCCTATGTCATAGGAGGCTGTGCATGAGGGACACTCACAGAAGCAAGAGCGACGTGAGCACGTTCCGTCATGCAGTGTGGGCCATCTTGGATTGGGCCAACACAGTTTGTGGAGCAGCAGCTCTGGTGTTGGCTGCCTCTGTTTCCCACCAAAAGTACCATCGGGTGACATGCACACCAAGGGTATCGCCCTGCAGGTGAAGTTCCTTTGCAGTTCAGTGACACACACAGCAGGGAAGTTCCTTTGCAGTTCAGTGACAGGCACACTGTATGGGAACATGTGTGATATGCAAGGGCTCAGTACCAGTGGAAAACAAGCATTGAAAAGGCAATAGGTCTCGCCTTTGATTAAGTTAAATCCATTTGCTTTGCTAATGGTATTGTATAGCAAAGCAAATGGCTTCAACTTAATGAAAGGCGAGACCTAATGCATTTTTAATGCTTGTTTATTGTCATTTGCAGGCTGACTTGACCTTCGTTCCAAAAAGCGGGACATGTCTTTGAGACTAAGGAAAGCTTCGGGACACCGGGATGGTCCTCATAAACCCGGGACTGTCTGAGAAAATCCGGGATGCCGGGTGACCCTAGACTAGTTACTAATTTATTACAACTCTAAGCGAACAGTATGGGGGAAAAGTGCCCCCCGGTAAACACCACAGTAAACTATAGAAGACATAAATTGCAATTAAACGTGTCTGTGGGCCTCAGTCTGCATGAAGAGCAGGAAAGAAACCTTCTGTTTATAATATATTCCAGATTAACAGATCAAAAAAGGAAACTTCAGTGGAGTGAAGCTGTAGGTGGCAGAGAAATTGGACTTTTTTTCTCCGTCTGAACTTGTTTAACTGACAAAACTGTGCAGGTTGCTGTCTCTTTCTGTTCTCTCCGTGTTTAAAGCCGTCTGGTCCTTCGATGTGGGACGTGGCATTTTGCCCCTTCCACAACTCTTGCCTGGGGGAGGGGGTGAACAGCAGTGGAGGCAAGCTCTGCTCTTCGGCGTCTGTCTGCAGAGGGGGGCTAGGTTTGCAGCGAGCATCCCCAGACACTGGGATGCGCCCCCTTAGGTCTGAGCTGCTGTCTTTTGACCTCCGGATTCCAGAGAAGGGGGCATTGCAGAAAGGGTGGCTTAGAAACAGATGCTACAAGAACAAGTACAGCCAACTAAATGTTAAAAGAGAAGAAAGATGGGGGCGCGGATGTAAATGTGACATACATACGGCAGAGAAGAAACAGAATAGATCTCATTATGACAATCGCCAGATGGACTCAATTGTGGGGTTTGCTATGAGAAATATATTTAACACCTTTGGTTTTTAGTTCATCTAAAGTCTCACACATCGGCTTTAATACAATTGAAATACAAGAATCAGAATATATTATTTTGTATTCCAAATATAATGCACTTTTATAATTCTGTCATCTCCTTCTCCTTGTGCGCCTAGCACCACTCTCAATGAAGCCATCCAGGCGCCTGTGAGAGATTTAACAGTGAGTCAGTTTTGTGTCCCACATAATATGAAATGTGTGTAAAGGAAAGAATGGACACGTGGACACAGTGGGCGTGGCTGGCGTAAACAAGCGCGGCCCATCATGGGACGTGAACGGCTCTTTACAGGGCGGACAGAAGATGTGCATGCGGGGACTGGCTTTACTGGCGGCAAAAAAAATTCCCCAGAGTATCACACCACCAGTAAAGCATCCAGTCCCCGCATGCACATCTTCTGCCCCACCACGTGCATGCTTGGAATCCGTATTAATTCCAAAAGTCCCTCACCATGGCAAGAGCAGCGCATGCGCACTGCTAACGCCAGGCGAGACCTACAAAGAAAGGCAGCCAGTGACAGGCACACCTACATTACACTGTTGGCAAGTCGCTGCGAGGTAGTTTAACAGGGTGACTCGCACACCTATTGTGAGTACTCTTCTTTTTGACATTTGGGTGACACACACCTTCTGGACGGTGCCTGCAGGTTGATTTGAGGCATCTTAATACAGCAACACAAATAGCTTCTTGCAGTGTATTATTTGGAGATGGCCACTATGAATCTGGCAGCCCCTTAGCCTTTTATGGTAAAAGTGGATAAGGTAAACAATTTAAGGTGGGAGGAATGGAAAGATTCCTTTATTAACTACATTGACATGTTTGAGAGTGAGGATATGTCTCCTGAGAGAAGGGAAAAAATATTTCTGCATTGCCTGGGACCTAGATGTTTAAAGGTATATAATCGTATGGAAAAAAAAACCTTGCAGAGTAGATGAAGGAGACGTATTTACTCAGGTACTTACTGATTTAGATGCTTATTTTGCACCAACAGTGTGTAAAGCTATTAAAGGGTACTATTTCTTTAATCACAAACAGGGTACCAAATTAGAAAATAGAAGACTATATAGCCGCCCTTAGGAAGTTGGCATTGTAGTGTCATTTACTCATTTTGGGGTAATCGAAAATGAATTGGAATGTGACCAAGTCATCATGCACTGTAATAATCCTAACATACAGGACAAGTTGTGTGTTCATAGGCATTCTAGTTTACAAGAGGTTACAGCCATCATTAGGAATTCTGAACTTACCTCTAGATGTGCAAAAGCAGTGCATTCGACGAGTAAAAAGGAAAGTAGCAATGAGATTGTTAAAATCCTCAAGGGGAAGGATTCCCACAAAAGTGATTCCCGGAAGAGTAACCTTAAGAAGGAGAAGAAAAGTATGGTGAGACAGAATACAAAAGGGAGGATGACTGATTTGAAGGGAAAATGTAATTGTTGTGGAAGTACCGCCCATTTAGCACATGATAAAAAATGTCCTGCTTTAGAACAGAGATGTGTGACATGTGGGATCACAGGGCATTTTTCTTGTGTGTTAAATCTAAGTCAGTGAAGTGTGTGGTTGATGAGTACAATCAAGAGGATGAGAGGTCTGGTTTTAATGTAGATGGCTCACAAGTTCTAAGCATACAAGACAAGGTAAACTGGGTAGAGTATAAACAAAGGAAAAAAACGGTGTAAAAAGGGACTGTTGGTGGAATTCAGTCCATCATTAACAAAAATACATGATCTGAACTATTCTGTGAGGAAATTAGTTCTGAGCAAGAGAAGGCGGATGGCCACCCAGAGAGCTATATGGGGGAAGTAATTGACTCATTGGATTACCACAATCTGCTGTTTGAGTTCAAAGGAAGTCAGGTTGAGTGCCAAATCTGGCCAGTGTGTGTTGGGGTGGTGGGATCAGGGGGAATTGCCATTTTGCTATACCCCAATAGTCCTGATCAAGCCTTGAGTGTGGGCAGAGAAAGGAAAGGATGTAGTAGATTTATAAGGGAATTTCCTAAGGTTTTTACTGGTTCAGTGAGGGAACCTAAGTGTTTTACTCACAAAATCATTCTGAAAGAAAATGCTCACCCCTGCATACCCAAGTTAGGGAACATCTTCATGAGTGTCAAGGAGGAGAAGGTGGTAATGAGCTCAACAAATTGGTGGAAGAGGGAGTAATAGAGCAATTTGAGTCATCGGATTGGGTCCACCGCTTGTAGTCGCAAGAAAAGCAAACATTCATTTAGGTGTGAATATAAGGGAACTTAATAAGAACATCTACGAGGACATGTTCCCCCTGCCCCGGATTTCTTAGTTGTGTCTGTGACTAAGAAGATGGAATGGTTTTCCACCATAGATTTGACTTCTGCATATTATCAAGTCCCGTTACACAGGAGCAGTAAACATCTCACCACTTTTGTCACTCGCATAGGTGGATAACAATTTAGGCGGGCCCCTTTTGGATTGGTGCTAGCCGCCGCCATATTTCAATGCCTCCAAGATAATATTTTGGTTATGGGCAAGAATAGAAAGAAACAATGGGGTTTTGTAGGAGGTATGAAAAATATTTGAGCTTTATGAGTTGACACCTGAGGAGTCCACGTGCAGGTTTTCTAGTAACGTACTTGGGACACAAGATCAGCTCTAAAGGGATAAGTCCTAAATCTGAGCTAGTTGATGCCATTAGGAAGGCCCCGGTCCCTCAAAATAAAGATGAGGTTAGATATTTCTTGGAAATTGCTGAGTTCTATGCTAAGTTTGTTACCAATTTCTCAGATTTTTTTAACCTATTCGACATCTACTCAAGAAGGAGAACATATGTATATGGACTGAGGACTGGCAAAATTGTTTCAAAGGAATTAAGATGAATATTTGCTCCGCTCCTGCCCTTCTAGGTTATGAAACTAAACTTAAAAGTTTCATCACCACCGATGTAAGTGATAAAGGGCTGGGGGCTGTATTGTCCCAAGTGCAAGAGGATGGTACAGAGGATGTTGTAGCCTTCGCGTCCCGTGCACCTACCCCAAAGGAGGAAAAGTACTCCGTTATTGAGAGGGAGACCTTGTGGTGTGTGTTGGGGCTCAAACACTTTAGACAGTTCTTTTGGGGTACTAATATTACAGTGAGAGCTGACCACAAACCCCTCACAAAATTCCTCACTTTACAGGGCTTAAGCAAAGTATCACCCAGAATTTCATGCATGTCAATGGAGTTGCTAGGTTTAATCTATGAAATAAAATATGTGCCTGGGGTGCAGAACAGATTTGAAGATTTTTTAAGCCGGTATCCATTACCGATGGATAGCGGGATGAAGAATTAATCGGATAATTGGATGGTAACTACTGTGTCTGGAGAAGAACTAAAAAGTATTGGTCATGAGGAATGGACCAACGCCATCACTCATGATGAAGTACTACCCACAGTTGTAAAGCATGTCGTAAATGACTAGCTAGGGAAAGCATCACTACGGAAGTATCTCATTCCATTCTAGGAAATAAAACATTAACTATCTGATAAATATAAGTTGTTACTAAGAGGGGGGAAGTTGGTTCCACCCAGTACAATCTAAGAAAATGTCATAAACCTGTGCCACGAGGGTCACCTTGGAATAGTAAAAAACCAAGTGTAGAGTCAAGCAATCATACTGGTGGCCAGGCGTGGACAAAGAAATTGAGAGGGTAGTGATGACTATCACAGTTTCGAGTATGCCTTGGGAATGACTAGGTATTGACATTTTCGGACCTGTGAAGGATGCCCAAAGTTTGCACAAGTACATTCTAGTGCTTGTCGACCATTTTTCAAAGCGGCCTGAAGTCAAGGTGGTACAAAGAGCTGGCGCTGATTCATCGTTGTGCTTCTTAAGAGAAGTGTTTGCTCGTGAGGGGTTACCAAAGGACATCATGTCAGATAGTGGAGGTTAGTTCTTAGCAGACAGTATTAAGAATTTCATTGATAAAACAGAAATTTTGCACAGACCACATCCCTTTATCATCTGAAGGTAATGGAAGTGTAGAATGCTTCAACAGAGTCATGAAAGGGATAATTGAATTGTCTAACAGTAATGACATGGACTGGGGGGATGAATTGAGGAAAACTGAGTGCCTACAGAGTTACCCAGTGTGCATCTACCGAGTATAGTCCTATTGAACTCATGAGGAGGAGATCTCCATGCATCAAAGACAACTTGGGGTGGTTAGGATGCACTAAAGTTGTCTGTTGGTCACCAAAGGAGGTGAGAAATTGCATGGAAACAAAACAAGTTAAACATAAGCATATATATGATTATACACATGGAGTAAAAAAATGTGTCCTTGTGTTGGGGACCTAGTGAAGGTAAAGAAAGGAACGTTAACAAGCAAAGGTGAAAGGAAATATTACAGACCTCTAAAAGCAGTGAAAACTTTGTGTAATGAAACGTTACTCAGCAAATGGAAAAGTGTTGCATTCTAAAAGGCTGGTACTATTCAAGCGGAGTATGTCACCCCTAGATGTGCATTGTCGAGGTTGAGCAGAAAAATAAAGCATTTCAACCACTCAGGAAGCTTATGATCATCTTTACATGTTAGATCTGTTATATGTTCCATAACATATTGTGTACTACACAACATTTTATTATTGTATTGGTCTTTCCCTCCCTCTATTCTCTCTGTAAACTTCACCTCCGCTGTCCCCCGAAATGGTCTGTCCCCTAGAACATTGGTGGTTGGAGTGGTATAGCGAGTAATAGTACTAGCACCGTTTTATATATGGATGTGCTCTCAGAACACACTCAATAAAAGCTTTATTCACCATTTGGTTTGCGTTTTATCACCCTTTCAGACAATATTTTTCCTAACTGTAAGCCTCAGCATGTTTCAAAAGACATGTACAGCCTTGAGTGATATTTTTAAGTGACAAGTATTTTAAAAATTAATAACTGAAAAGAAGTGTGATGAAGACATAAAAAGGAATGGTTTCATAAAATGTTTTGTATATGGTTGAATCTGTTAACCTTCGTGTCATTTATAGATATAAAGAAAATGCATTGCGGTTATCAAGGATCCACCATGACCAACCCATGAAGCCACTGGACAGGGCTGTTTTCTGGATCGAATTTGTGATGCGTCACAAAGGAGCGAAGCATTTGCGCCCGGCCGCACACAACCTGACTTGGTACCAGTACCACTGTCTGGACGTCTTCGCTTTCCTTCTCGCCTGCCTGGTTACAGCTGTTTTCATCGTTATGAAGTGTTGCATGTTTTTATGTGGGAAATGTGGGAGGATCGCAAAGAGGAAAAAGGACTGATTTTTTTGGGACATAGTTTTATTTCAATTGCACCTGTGCTAGTTTTATTTCAATTGCACCAGTGATCCAATTTTTATAGAGTGAGCTGTAAAAGTACATACAATTAGATATTTTTTATAGTAAAGTTCTCACTTTGATTAAAATTATTCCTATTCGTACAGTTTTTCTATTCCACTAAATGCCCACAGGATTAGAAATTATATTAATGAGTTGACAGTAAAATAAAAATGTTTTAAAGGGAGGAACTATGTAAGAAATGTAATGACACTCTGTGAAGGATGTTGTTGAAAAGTAAAAGGCTTCCACCAGACAGTTTGATAAGATTGATGTCTCATTCTAACTGATTTGAACAATTACCCAGTCATACCTCCATGTAAACCTGTCATTTCCAATTTTCCATGCACAGGGACATACAGCAATGGTTTTCCTTCTTACGCACTATTTACCCCTGGGGCAGGATACCTCAAATTCTGCGTTGCTAGGTACCCCCGGAACTGGAGCGGTCTTACATTCTGGTCCTCTGTGTCCATGTGACACAGGGACATAAAGCATTTGTATGCAACATCATTATTTGTTCCTCCATCCTGGACAAGAGGACCAGAAAAACCTTAATGTGAGTCTCACTGAGTAATGAACCACACGTGCAAAGAGAGATTGCATGCCATACTCTGGAAGTGTTTTTACATCATGCTCCACACCCTGAATCCCTTGTTAAGCTGGGGAGTCAGGGCAGGTAGCGCTCCTTTTCTACTCCCCTGCAGCATCGGCATCACCTACCTCCCAGGCCTCTGCCCAGTGGTGGGAAACTCCTTGTCTGGAGCTGTGGCACAAAAACAGGCAAAGCAAAAACTAGTAAATGTGCGAACAGCAAACAGGTCCATTCTTCCCAAGTCCCTTTTTGGATTTGATTAAATGTTGGCCTGTATTGACTGGAAACATGAGGCTTTCAACAGTGGTATAGGGGCAGCGTCCCACTATGTGGTAAACTATTGATGCAACGGAAACGTGGGGTAAACATATATTCACCACACATACCTATTTAATAACTGTTAGAAATGTCACCTATGTAAATATCATTTTGCCCATAACAATATCTGGTCCTCCGATAAACCTTTTGAGAGTTGACAGGGATCTGACAATTGTTAAGAAGGATAATACTCCCTTTATGAGGACCTACAATAAAGGGAATAGTCTAAACAAATTATGTGTTATATACAAAAATCGCATTCATTTTGCTAATTAATAAATGACAAACTCAGTTTTATTATTCACTTAGCTTAATATAGTTTTTTTTGTAAGCAAATATAATGGTCATACAAAGTCACAGTTTTTAAATATAAATCATCATACAAGAAGGTAATTCACAGTAACACTCCATTTAGATGAGCATGAGTGGATAGGAAGAGAGACAAAGGAGTATTGTAACAAATCAATGCAAAAAGATTATCTTATGAACCTAAAGGAACACTATAGGGCAGCATTCTAATAGTCCGGAAAGCTAGCCCTCTGTTTGGAAGGGAAGGCTGGGGAAACCTCACAAAGATATGAGGAGCAAAGTTAAGGAGTAAAGTTTAGTCAGCTTCAGCCAATAGAGCTTAAAGGAAGCAGCTCTCAGCCCACATGTCTGCCTAAGCCGCACTGCGCGCCGCGGCACCATCGCACTACAGAGAGAATTCTAACACAAATAATTATACCCTAAATGTTAAAGTACTTCCCTAAATTAGTAGCGAAAAACAAGCAATTCACAGTTCTCATTGCTTCAGGAGCATGGGGTGTTCAGTCACACCACTTTTGTCGCACCTCACTTTCAAAAGTTCTTTGTTATGAGCCATGCGGTCATCTTCGTCCTTCAGCAAAGGAAACTACGATATCCCTCTTCCTTGACTCACACACATTTCTAGACAAGTAGCAACATCTACTAGAACAGTTATCGCTAAAACTAAACATTTCCCCGGACAGTAGGAAGCTCCATACGATAGGCCAACCACGGCGCCATAGACAAGTAATGAACACAATAATCATAATGAAGAACAAATACATTTCTCTGCAGCAGCCTATGTTAAAAAGCAAATTAAATCCTAACAGTGGTTCGAGGCCTTCTCTGTAAAATGTGCAGTTTCTCTAGGTGAAATACACAGATTGAGTTATTTGTTCACATGTAAGCCTCTATTCAATAGATTCATTTTTAGTCTTCATATTGTTCTAATATTAGCGCAAACATTTTCAACAATTACTCTATGTAATTAATGTTATTCGTATAAAACTCTTTTTACCAACACGTTTCATTCATGTTACACATAAAAAACAGAACCTTTTTAACATTATTTCCTTGCTATCTCTCATGCAGAAATCATTTGTGGCCTACAAGAACCATTTATCATTTTCCTGAATTCTCTCGATTCTCTTCCCAAATGCCTAATGTTAATATTTTCTCTGTTAATTTCACATGCATTATTATTTTTACACAAATGGAGGTTTATTCCCAGCAGTTTTTATTTTTGAAAATTACTATGTTCCCAGGCATTTACAGAGAGAATCCTGGGGTACTCCTATCCATCCTCTTCACCTGAGCTGCACCTTATAAAGACGAAGAAGTGACACGAAAAGCCTCAGAGACTTTGCACTCTGGTGGCTCAAGGGTCTGGTTCTTCCTCCTAAAAGGTACTCGATCCATTTACGGTCCCCAGAAGGGTTGATGAGGTCCAGGTTGTGGGCAGAGCCCAAGAGCACCTTGCCTTTACAGGTCTTAAGCTAGAGAAATAACTAGCTTACTGGAATATTATTGTCTCATGTTTCTGCAATTGTCACCAATCAGATTCCAGCAGCACGCATCAATCATTCCCAAGCATAACCCCTTACGCTATCCCCCCTCCCTGAAGAAGACACTTTTAACCCCAAAATATGTTTCTTGAACCATCTCTGCAAAAACTTTCACATGCTTCAAACCAGCACTCTGTATTGTCACATAAACTTTCCATGGAATGTAGCCCTGTACACAGATACGGTTAATTTCATTCACAGCAATAAAACTATATGGATTTTGTAAGCCATATTCCTACATTATCCAACATTGAGTCTCTAATGCCAAGTGTGCCAGTAAGTGTGAGGAGTAAGTCTGAGCGGTGAAATTCGCCCTGCTCCTGGAGTTTGCAGAGTTTTTTACACTTCGCGTTACTTGGAGCTCACGGGGTTCCAAAAAACTCTGCTTCGCGTGGCAGAGCGGAGGTTTTTTCTTTGGTCGCCGGCGAGATTTTTCCTCATTTGGGATCGTCAACACCAAGTTGGCGAGTGCAAGCGTGGAAAATCAACCTCCCGGCAAGATTTCTCTATGCGGGGGTAAGATTTCTCATTGAGAGTGGTCGGGTATGCCCGCAACCGCTCGCGTTGAGAAACCATCCGTTCGCAGTGAGAAAGCTGCCGCTCAAGTAAAAATCTACTTGAGCGGCAGAAAGAAACAGTGTCTGCTTGCGCAGTGCATGGTGCCGTTCGCGCTGATTGTACAGTGCGGACAAGCACCTGGCACTAAAAATCACCACAAATGGCATTTATCTAGGGCACTCTGCTGCTCGCGGAGCTCCAAGCAGCGCTGCGGAGTATTTTTTGCACTTTGCGGAGTTCCGCATTGCAAAACTCTGCGAACTACGCCCAATCTTAGTGAGAAGTTTATGCCAATAGTAGTATTCTGCATTTATGTGTGGTCAAATATTACTACTAATAGCAGCATGCTCCTTCAGAGTGGAGTGAAATGGTAGAAATGTGTGGAAATCGGTTTATCACAAATTTCTACCGTTGCCGCTTATTTACAGCTATGAGTAATACCACATGACGTCATTGAAATTACAACCAGAAAAAGTCTTTTGCTAATCGAGCACCATAAATCTAGGAAACATGTGATACAAAAGGCGCAGTGCAGAAACCCATTAGGGCACACATTTTACAACATATTTAGGTCTGGTGTTAGTCAAAACCTTTTCGTTTTAGTAAAATCTTACTTTCTTTAGAGTTTTTCAGCCAGCCTTCTTCATCTATTGGCCTGTTGTTGTGTCATTCACATTTTTATTCTGCTCACTACAGCATACAGCATGGGACAGTGGGTTAGCCCACTTAGGCCATTGGCTAACTTCAGTGTGCGTGACAGCATTCATCTCTTTCATAAGGAGCAGAACTACATACTAAGTAGTTCCTTTATTGCCGCAACCACTTTTTGAGACCCCAAAAATATTAAGTTTAAGCCACTTTGTATTTATTTTGGTGATGGCCCAGCAGTTCCTTCAATAATAAGGTTGTACAAAAACTATGATAAAAACAAACCAGCATTGACGCAATTCCCTTAATGACGCAATCTTGGTTTGTACAGACAAATGCATCCACCCAACTCAACTTCTTTATAATTTCTTCCCATTCCTTTTTTAAAAGATGCGTTTCCTGTAGTATTATGATTTCGCTATCTATTGTTTTCAAATACTCCAGTATTCGCCGCCTCCTGCTTTGGGTTCAAAGGCCATTGACATTCCACAGGAGTATATTAACTGCTTTCTGGTCCTTATTCATCATTTTTTTTCTTTCTTTCCACATCTTCCTGGGGACCTCCTGATAAGATTTGGCGGTTCTGTTTTCTCCTTTTTCACCTCTTGAGGACTTTTTTTGTTTTTTTTCCCATGTTCCCATGTTTTCTATGTTATGCTCCCCACCCCTGTGATTACATTTTTTTTGTGTGTATACTCCCTGGAGAAGCCTCCCTTTTATCTTCTTTGGGCTGTATTGCTAGCCCACTTTGAGCCATGTGCTCGCCTTTTAGGTGTGTATCATCTTTTATTGCTTCTGTTACTTCTTTACTTCTACTACTAATCTCGCATTTGATCCTTCATCTGTTCTAAGAAATGCTCGACCTCCTTTGGTTCTCCTTTGTTATACATTTTATTTCTCCACATAATCCTGAGGGCTGCTGGAAACTTCATCTGTACAGGAGCCCAGAGGGCTCTTAGTTATTGCATATGTTGTCCTAGCTCCCATTGTCTATCTTGGATTGCTTTGGAGATGTCCGACCGGATTCTAAATGACCATTCCCCCTTGTCGTGAGAACCCTTCTTTAGGGCCTCGCTCAGGATTTTTTCCTTGAGGGTGTAAGTTTTAAAGTTTATTAGTATTTTCCTTGGGCTCTTCCTCTCCTTATTCTTACCAAATGGGTCACGATGTGCCCTCTGTATATCTTCTTCCAATCCTGCTGCTTTTACCCAGGGGAAATGCTCCTCGAGGAGTAGTACTATAAACTTTTTAATGTCTGCCTCTTCTTGGCCCTCCGGCACATTCAGGATTCTCAAGTTATTCCTTTCTTCCTGGTTTTCCAGAGACTCCAGTTTTTCGTTAATGCTTTTGTCATTTTTTCTCAGAACCCTAATCTCCTTTTGGTGTATCTCCACTTTTTTACTCAGAGCCCCTACCACTGTCTCCACTGCTGTGACTAGGCCTGGGCGGTAAATTCCATTTCGCTCGTGGAATTTGAGTAATTTCGCGTTCCGCGGAGAACGCGAAATTGCCCAAAATTCTGCTTTCCGCGACTTCGCGAAATGTTTTGCTTGTTCGCGTTCTCAAAATGCGTGTTCGCAAGATATTTCCCCCTGAGCACGCAAACAGCAATTGCGAACAGGAAAAAAGCATTGCGAACAAGCAATTCCGCGTGTTCGCGGAATTTCAGCATGTTCGCAGAGATTTTTTACCGTTTTGCGGAGATTTGCGTAATGAGATTACGCAAATTCCGCCCACCCCTAGCTGTGACTCCGTCTCCCAATACATTCAATTTAGTGTCTAGCATTTCGCAAGCCTCTTGAATCTTGCTCTGATTAACTTCTGAGACAGCAAATTTTGCCCTCATTTCCTCTAGCATTTTTTCTAGGATCTGGTCTGTTGAGTTTTGAGTGGAGACTGATGGGAGCATGCTTTGTACAGCATTGCTCAGGCTGCCACTGCCTGGTGTTGTTGCGGGTTGCATAGTGGGTGGTCCCTCAGCTGAGCTGTTTGGTGCTCATTGTGGTGCTGGCTCTATGGGGTTATTTGTGGGATTATCCATCTTGTCTTTTACTCCCTTTCTTGTGTCGGTATTAATGTTGTCTACTATGGGTGTACGGTTTCGGGTTGATTGCGGATTGGCCTGTTGCACCTGTGCCTGTACCTTAAAAAATGATCTGAGGGAAGGAGTAACTCAGATTTTTAGTTCTGGAACCCCCCAGTTCCTCCCTTCTCGTTCACCGTTTTTTTCTTAGCTCTGGGTGTTGATGTGTCTGTCTTTGCCAGTCTCTTGGCCTTTCTTTTAGTACTGTGGGGGCGATGCTCTGCTTGGGGGCTACTGGTTGAGCGTGTCTGAAGAACTGCCTATTCCTTAGGCAGTAGCTTGAGCGCCTGTCCTGTTCTTTACTCCTCCCCTATCTGCCGCTGTTTTTGTCTCCTCGATGCAGCCGGAGGTGGTTGAGGATCCCCCCACAACTCCCCAGAAGTTACAGAGCCGAGGGAGGAGTCCCTTTTTGTGATGTAGCTGCTCCGGTCTCCTGGAACTACAACCCCCCCTTAAGCCCTCGACCCCCTCAGAACCCTTACCGCCCTCCGGCCCGCGTACTCTGATCATGTGTTGTCACACTTCAGTTGCTTCAGTTTTCCCGGCCTCCTTGGCCTTCTTCACGTCTTTGGGTATTCCGGTGCCTGAACAAAGTGCTGGGGGTGACGAGAATGTTAGGGATGCTCTGGGCGCTGGAAAAGGTCCTGTCAATGCACCCGGAGACCCTGCGCTGGGCCCTGCTTGCTGTGCCTGTAGAGATCTGACCTTGTTGTGGCCCCGTGTGAGTGAAGACCTCTCCGCTGTCAATCTCTGTGCGGCAATCGCGCCGCCCACGTACCTCTAGAGCCCTGGCTGTGGTGCCTGCAGCACTCTGACTTTGCTATGGACTCCTGGAAGTTCAGCTCTCCTGGCTGTCCCGCTCCGCGCGCTGCCCTCACTCCCCCGGAAGAGGAAGGAAATCCTCCTGGCTGCCCTCCTGCAATTCTTCCGCACCTCCAACTCAGATGCCCACAAGCCTGCATTCGCGTCAAGCGTTCTCCTCAGCACTCTCCGCAGAGCTGACTTCGACTCTCCATTCGACCGCGGACTATCCAACAGTCCTTTTGAGGTACGTCTATCCCTCGTTGTTGCGAAATCCGTCGGTGTCACGAAAGCAGTCGCACTCCGATCTTGCATTTTCCCCCTTTTTTTTTTCAAAAGCGGCTCCAAAATCTGTCAAAATGAGTTAAGTCCTTAATACTTGCGTTACGAAGCGCTTACTTCGTGGATTTTAAGTTAGACGGGCATTTTCTTGCGGCGATATCATTCATTTAAACTCATTTTCTGGTGGCGAGCACGGAGCTCCCGACCGGACTACCTAGCCGGTCGCCATCTTCTCCCAATTTCGCATTTGTCTGTACAAACCAAGGTTGCATCATTAAGGGAATAGCTATAATACTCAAAAAATCACTCAAAGCTAGAATAGAGCCTGTAGAAATGGATAAAAAAAGGAAGATGGGCAGTCACCGGGGTAAGAATATACAATAAACTTTACACCATCGCGGGATACTATGGCCCTAACACAGACGACCCAGCCCCACTACAAAAATTGTACGCGCAGCTATTATCGGCAACTTCCCTGGTAATACTAGGGGAGGATTTCAATATAATCATAGACCCTAAAGTGGATTGTCTCCCCAAGAGGAAAAAAGTAAATCTGCCAAAAATGAGGGAGTGGCTGGGGCTCTGTATAAAAGACCTAGGCCTGGCGGACATTTGGAGAGAGAAAGGTGACAAAAAGCAAGCTTTCACATTCCAAAACAAAAAACTAGGACTCCTGTCCAGAACTGACTACTTCTTAGTGGATAGATGTCTAGTAGAAAACACGCAAAAGGTTGAACACTTGCCAGCCCACCTTCCCGACCACTCAGCGGTTCAATTGAAAATACAAATGGAAAGAAACAACTTCTTCCCAAGATGGATAGTCTATCCTAGCAGACCCGCAAAATATAGAAGAACTCAAATTAGAGACAGACATCTACTTCGAAAATAACAAATCTGGCACCTCGATACAAGTCACCTGGGACGCATACAAGGCAGTAATCAGGGGAAAATTACTAAGCCTGCCGGTACACAAATCAAAGACAACAAAACAAGAGATAGGCTATCTAGAAAGTACCATAAAATCACTGGACATACAAGTAGCAGCAGAAAATGAAATATTTAAATAGGAGAAACTAGAGGCTGACAGGCTGAAACAAAAAGAATCACTTACAGAAATCCTAGAGAACAAGGTGAATGAGAAATTAGAAGCCAGCAAATTGTCCCACTACGAATATGGAGAAGGGTGCGGTAAGATGCTGGCATGGGAAACAAAAACTGATCAAACCAGAAACAAAATTGTCAGCATACTGCCACAAAACTCCACAGAACCTAGCTCAGAGGACTCCATGATTATGAAGGAATTTACAACCTTCTTTACAGACCTCTACACCGAGGACACTAATCCAACAGACGAACAACTCAAGGAGTACCTTGATGGCCAGGCCCTTGCGATATTAACAACCGTGGGAAAAGAAGAACTAAATGCCAAAATTACAAATAAACAAGTAGAAGAAGCAAGAAAGGGTCTAACGACAGGGAAAGCAGCAGACCCTGATGCCCTACCTAATGAGTTCTTCATCAAGCTAAGAGAAGTCCTGGTCTCCCCCTAACAGACCTGCTAAACACAATCTTTGTAGAAAAAGGGGAACTTCCAGACTCCTGGAACGAGGCAACAATTATTATCTTAATAAAACCAGGGCAAAATCAGGTGAAATGTGAGTCATACCGGCCCATTTCTCTATTGAACTGCGACTACAAGATATTTAAGCAGATCATGGCAAAAAGGCTAGGGAGAATAGCTGGAACTCTGATTAACACTGGCCAGAAAGGGTTTGTGAAAGGCAGACAGATACAAGACTTAACCCACAATCTTTTTGGAGCAATAGACTTAGCCACCAACGAAAAAACACCCTTATCTATAATCACCTTCGATGCAGCCAAAGCATTCGATAGAGTGAACTGGGACTTTTTAAATAAGGTATTAGACAAATACAATTTGGGAGAGAACTTTCAAGGAATGGTTAAGGGGTTCTATAGAACACCAAGGGCCAAAATCTTAATTAATGGAAACCTCACGGAAAACATAGAGATCAAGAGAGGAACAAGACAAGGGTTTCCCCTGTCCCCATTACTTTTTAACTTATATATCGAACCCCTGGTGAATAGTCTCAGAAAACCACCCCACCATATCTCCATTCATGTACCAAGGATGGGAAAAAAAAGGTCGCTCTATATGCAGGCGACCTAATGATTTTCACAAGTGATTATGAGGGTTCCATTAGATCAATAAAAGAAACTTTGACCAACTTCGGAAGGGTATCAGGATATCAGACTAACCAGGCAAAAACGGAAAGCATGAGCTGGAATGCGCAAGTCAACAACCCCTACACTAAGGATAAAATAAGATATCTAGGTATCGATCTGGTCAAAGACCTGGACAAAGTGACACAGATAAACCTTAACAGAATTGCTAGCGGGGTAAGAAAAGTATTAAAGGCATGGGGAGGCCTCCCTCCAAGCTTTCATGGAAAATCAGACATCATTAAAATCCCATCTTACCAAAATGTACTTATATCTTCAGTACTATCCCGCTAGCATTCAAGAGGGAGTCGATAAAGAAACTCCAAGGGGAACTCACAAGCTTTATTTGGTCATCAAAAGGAACAAGAATAGCCTGGAGCAAACTAAGGAGGAAAAAAGAACAAGGCAGGATAGCGAGCCCAGACTTACTCGAATATCACAGAGCCTTCCAATTCAAATGCATAAGGTCCCTACTGAAAAACTATGAGCACTACCTGGAATATTTACAAGCAATGACTAGAAGAGTAGGTCATTTCCTATACAAATTCGGCCACCCGAAATACTTTAAAAAGGTGAAACTAAAGACCCTCAAGTCCACAGCAAAACTATGGTACCATATAAAAAGAACTCTGAATTTACCATATTACAGCAAGTTTGCCCCAATATGGGAATCCCCAGGCACTCCAGACTGCCTCAAAGACAGCCTGGCCACCCCGCTGAAAACAGCAGGTATTCTGGAGTTAGGGTAAATGATGACGGAGAACATCTGAGTCGACTGGGACCAACTGACAATAATACCAAATGCCTCCCTAGCAAAATTCAAATTCTACCAACTCACCAGCTGGGCAAAATCGCTGAAAGGAAACAAAAAGGGAAACGTTGCTCTAGGAACAGCAATGATGAAGAACGCTCCCATAAACAAAGAAATCTCTCGTTGGTACTGGGCCCTCATATTAGCGGGGGAGGAGGACTTCCTGATTCCTGAAGCGACCTGGGGGAAAGATATGCCGACGCTGGATACACAAAAAATATGGCAAGTATCTATGGAAAAATGCTGGTCCATTGTAAAATCAGCGGCCTTAAGGAGAAACCACTTGTTTAACACCCACAGAGCCTACTGGACTCCGAAGAGGCTATCCAAGTTTAGCGGGACAAGAACAAAGAACTGCCCCAAATGTGGATTGGAGAAAGCCAACGACCTGCATATGTTTCGGCAGTGCCCCCAGCTCGACATATTCTGGGAGAAAGTGGGTAAGAAGTTAGGCACCGTACTGAGAAGACCACCTGATGTAAGTATAAGATCTTGTTATATTTGGGGTGACTAGATCGACTGTTTAGATAAATTAACCAAAAAGCAAGAGAATCTACTCCTTATGTTAATCCTATTGACAAAGAGGGAAATCTGTATCAAATGGGTAAGTTCGGTACCACCTACACACCAGGAATGTCTAGCCTCGATTCTTAGAATAAATAAAATGGACATGAAGGGGAAACCCAGCAGGAAATAGAACTTTTGGGAAATATGGGAAGACTTCCACCAGCTTAATTAGAAACTGTAATGTCCTCGCTCCATGCTGCTCAAAGTCCAATGATTATGCAACGGCAATAAATAAACAGGCAAAGTGCCTGATTGAGTGGCCAGGATGACCAGCTCCCCCCTCACGGAAATATTTATTGGAAATGGTAATGGAAACAAAGGGATCCCCTCTAAAACAAACTCAAAGGGAGACTCCCCTAGCCAAGGTCTGGAAAAAAGGGGCAGTGAAGATCTAGTTAAATGAGAGGCGGGTCCCTGACAACTCCTTACACATACTATTGCAGAATGAGGATTACATTTTTTTTTTTTTTTTTAAACAGCATTGACGCATCCAAAAGGCTAACAGACACGGCTTGCTTGTTCTTGGATTCTAAATTCTGGCGTAATTCTACACCTCAGAAAAGCACTCATTCTATTGCCGCACTGCTGTGTTACCACAGGCGTTGAGCGCCCAGCCCAAAATAAGTTGCTTTCATTCTAACTTATAGATTTATTTATTTTTAACTTCTGTCCAAAAGAAAATGGTAACAAGGTCAAATGTGACATCAAATCTGTTCTGGCTCAATTGGTCACAAATTAATAATTTCAAAATATATTATTCAAGGATAAGACCGATGCCCCAGAGATTTTTGCGTGCCCAGAAAATATCTGGGGGTAAAAATAATGGCAAGCTAACTCTGGTGGTTAATTATTTTTTTATTTTTTTTTTTTTTTTTAAATATATTTTTATTGCAGGAATCAGTAAATCAGTACAGTAACGACCAGCATTGTATCATAAGCAATATTAACAGAATAAAGCCCTCTGGCCCCCCTCCGTAAAGTCCGTACACAGCCAATCGGCCCACAACCCTGGGGTCGGGCGGCGAAATGCAATGGGGGTCCGTAGGATGCTGGAGCTGGTCCGGATAATGCACTGTCCGTCATCTGCTTTTCCAAACAAGCCTAAAACCCCCAAAATAAACCCCCCCCCCATAAATGTCTACTAACTAAGAGAACCCCCCCCCCCACCACCAGCGCCAGGGAGCTATCAACATAGGATCTGCTATTGGACCCACGGGGAAGGCAATAGGACTGTCAGTACTAACGTTCACCGGGACTCGGGGTGAGTTGCTTCTTCACTTTCAGAGTCGCTGGGGGCGCAATAATCCCTGAGGGCCTGCACCAACATTTCCCACTCCAACGCGGCCTCCTGCGCCTTCTCATTACCCTGCCTCCAAGCCAGTTGATATCTCAGCGCGCTCTCTCCCGCCGCCCACTTCAAAAGCTCACTGTGCCATCTGCTGCTTGCCGGACCAGCTCGTGCCTTCCAGTTCCTGGTCACCTCTCGTTTAGCAAGGAGGAGCCCCAGGTCGATAAATTTACTAGAAATTTTATTCCTGGGGGTATGGGGGAACCAGTGCAGTAGCCCCACCGCCGCATCCAATGATAAGAGTCTCCCTGTCACCTCCTCCAGGGTCGCCGCTACCTCCTGCCAGTAGGACGTCAGTCCTGGGCAGGCCCATAACATGTGTAGGAGGTCCGCCTCCTGAGCCGGGCATCTAGGGCATTCCGCCGACGCCGTGGCAAAATAACGCCTGATTTTCACCGGGGTCAGGTACGCTCTATGGAGAACATAATAGTGGACCAGTTGGAAACGGGCATTTCGTGTGCCCTTCCAGGCTCGTCTCACCAACTGGGACCAGGTCGTCTCCGGGATCTCCCTACCAATGTCCTCCTCCCAGCGGGTCCTCAAAGTGGTGAGAGGAGCCAATCCCTCGGTAATCAACCTGCCGTATAGGCAAGTGACCGCCTTCACCGTGCCCGCCGACATCATTACGTACTGGCACACCTGAGATAAGTGGGGTTCCTCCTGCCCGTTCTTCCAGTGTGCCTGGATCGCTCGTACAATGGCCGAGTGCAGCAAAAAGTCGCCCCGGGAGATCCCGAAGCGGTCAATGAGATCCTGAAAGGACAAGAGCGCTCCGTCCTCGAACAGATCACCAACGAGCTGTAAACCGGAATCCTCCCAGGCCGCCAAACGCGACCAATCCCCTCCGTGGGGGAGGGCCGTCAGCATCCCCAATGGTATTTCAGGCGCATATGGTGTTCTCAGTTGGCCTCGGGCGTGGGCCCGATTCCAACACAGGCGGACAGTCCACTCCTCCATCGACAAGTCCCGCAGGACTAAACGTTGTCGCAGCGCTATAAAGGAGAGAACATGCCTGGCCATACCCGTCCCCCTTCCGTCTTCTGGGCCCCGGAATTCCCTGGCGATCTCCTGAGTGAAGGTCTGGAGCTGCGCCGCCAGATAATACTTTTCGAAGTCCGGCACAGCGAGCCCCCCCTCGTCTTTCGGCCTCATCAAGGTATTGAGGGCTACCCGCCGCCGGCCCGTTCCCCAGAGGAATCCGACCACTATAGAGCGTAATCGACGAAACGTGGCCGGTGGGACCCAGATCGGCAAAGTCCGGAAGTAATATAATAACCGGGGAAGCGCCACCATTTTGAGCAGGGCGATACGTCCCGCCACTGAAAGCGGCAGCGTGGCCCAAAAGTCCATGCAACCTCGGAGTGCTCGAATGCAGCGGGCAATGTTCCCATCTAGGAGGTCGGGTTGGTCGTGGTAGACGAATACCCCGAGGTACTTAAAGCAGTCGGGCTCCCATCTAATCCCCCTACTTAGCGCAGGGGCGGGGGTACCCCTGCGTACCGGAAAAAGACAGGTCTTAGACCAATTCACTCGGAGGCCCGAGACCTCTCCGAACTCCGTGAGCGCCAATTCCGCTCCCCGTAAAGCGTCGACCGGGTCCTCCAGGAAGAGCAACAGGTCGTCCGCATATAGCGAGACATAATGCGGGCCCACAGACGTCCATAAGCCCGTATAGTGGGCTCCCGAGCGAAGGTGCAGCGCCAGTGGCTCCACCGCCAGCGCAAAAAGAAGCGGGGACAAGGAGCACCCTTGCCGCGTGCCTCGTTCCACCGGATACCGCGATGAAATCAACGGGCCCGCACGGACCCTGGCCGAAGCAGAAGCATAAAGAACCGCGGTCCATCGGACAAATCCCTCCCCGAGGCCGAATCTCCGTAACACCGTGCAGAGGTAGTCCCACTCTAGGCTATCAAAAGCCTTCTCCAGGTCCACCGACAAGACTACCGGGGACGGGGCATCCACAAATGGTTCCCCTAGTAAACGGAACAACCTGCGAATATTCATCGTCGTATTCCGCCGTGGGATGAAACCGGCCTGGTCCTCATGCACCAGGGAACTCATGTGTCCCAGCAGCCTCGAGGCCAAGATGCTGCTCAGTATTTTGTAGTCCACCGTCAACATCGATAGGGGACGGTAGGACCCCGGGTCGGATGAGTCGCGGCCCGGTTTGAGGAGAGGAACCACCAACGCCTCACACATCGAGCTCGGGAGTCGCCCCAGCCTCTTCGCCTCCCTGTAGACCACCAGTAAGCGAGGGGCTAGGAGGTCAGCGTAAGCGGCATAAAACTCCACCGGTAGGCCATCTAGGCCCGGGGTCTTGTTTCTCGCCATCCGCTTAATGGCCCCGCGGATCTCCCCTAATTCAATGTCGGAACCCAGAGTTTTCGCCTCTTCCTGCTCCACTGTGCGGAGCTCCAGTGGGCGAAGATAATTATCAAGCCGGTCTGGGTCACGTGCGGAGCGACTGCGGTATAAACCTTCATAATAATGCCGGAAGCAACTAAGAATCTCCGGTTGGGTGCATACCTCGGTTCCGTCTGCCCCACGCATATTTGTCGTCGTTTGAGACTGGCGCGTAGGGTTGGCCAACCACGCCAACAACGCACTCGATCTGTCTCCCTCCGCGATAGACAGGACCGTATAGGCCTTATAATCAAAACAGCGGAGCCGTTCGACCTCCGCTGCTACCTTTTCCCTCGCCTCCGCCGTCTGGGCTTGCAATTCCGGGTGTCCGGGGCGGCGAACTTCAAGCTCGCGGAGTTCCCGGTCCGCAGTGTCTAAATCAGCCAGGATGACGCGCCTCATGCCCACCTTCTTAGAGATACAGTAGCCCCTCACCACTACCGTAAAAGCGTCCCATTCTAACGCCCTAGTACTCGCGGAGCCGCCGTTGGACGCAAAATAATCCGATATTCTCTCCCCCAAGTCCGCCTTGAAGACACTGTCCTCGAGGATCTCGGGTCGCAATTTCCAGGTGGGCACCGCCGGCGTCCCAGGAAACCAGCGAAGGTCCAGTAGGAGGGGGTTATGGTCCGAGATGGTCCTCGATAAGTACTCCGATCGGACCGCTGCCGAAACCAGTTTGGGCGATCCAAGAAAGCCATCTAGTCTGACATGCAATTCATGGAGGCTCGAGAAATATGAATAATCCCTAGATGCGGGGTGATGCGCCCTCCAAATGTCCGTCAAACCCCAGCGGGTCTGCCAATCCTGACGACCCTTAGCCGTGCGACGGACCGGGGAATCGGGAAGCGGGGGATGCGAGCGGTCAATGTCCACATCCACTACAGAGTTAAAGTCTCCCCCCAGCAGGAGGGGCCCGGCGAAAAAGTGGGCCAACGAGCCCGATAACCTGGAAAGGAAGGCAGTCTGGTCTACATTAGGAGCGTATACACAGCAAACGTTCAGATCCCTCCCCCCTAGAGTGCCCGAGATGGCCACGAAACGCCCCTCTGGATCCAACACTGTCCTCGTGACTTGGAAGGGGACCCCTGCCCTGATCCATATTAGCGCCCCCCTGGCATAAGCAGAGTACGACGTGGAAAAGACCTGCCCCCGCCATCTACGCTGAAGCGCCGCCCCTTCCGCCTTGTTCAGATGAGTTTCCTGCAGCAGCGCCATTTGCACTCCCCTACGCACTAAATAAGCGTGGACCCTGTGACGCCTGGACATAGTGTGAAGCCCCCTTACGTTCCAAGTAATACATTTCAAATTAGCAACATCAGCCATTGTCCCAGATTGTTCTTGCACAGTCCCCCCATCCGGGTCCCCACAAAGAAAAGGCATCAATCCTCCCAGCGCTGATGGCGGCCATTTTCCCCAACCAAAACCAAACAACCCAAAAACCAACCAAACCCCCCCCCCCACCCACCCCAGAACAGGACCCAAACTGCACCATCTAGATCCCATCCAAACCTCGTCCTTCATCAACCCCAGAACCCCCACTAATCCTACGGTCGCAACCGTAGGAAGGCCTTATGGGCCAGGTGCGGGCTGGGCGGAGGCAGTGGGCCCTCGTCGCCCAGGCCACCAGGACTATAACAAGCCCCAAACAGTGCCAAAACCTTCCGGGGCGAAAGCAGAGGCCCCCCAACCCTCTCTTCCTCTATGTCAGCAATAAAGGACGGCAACCGCCTCCCCCCTGCCGGGCCCCCACCCAAAACAAGGCAGTATACCCCGATACCCTTGTCCATCTAAAAGGTCCTCCACCGATTTCGGTGTGATCACCGGTGTATGGGCACTATCTGCCACTGAATCCTCCGAGTCCGATGGTGCTCCCTCATCACCCGGGTTTTCTTCCTCCTCAACGGCTTCATCCCTTGCTCCCGACAACTCCGACAATACTTCCAGCACTCCCCTCCGTTCCGATGATGTCTCCGCAGTCGAGGGCCCTCCCGTGTGGCCGCGGCGATTCCTGACCCTCTTGGATCGCCGCCTTTGTTCCGGCTCATCTGCCTGTTGGGACGAGGAGCCAAAGCCATCTTTCCCTGTCCTGTATAGGTCGAGCCAGACACAGACATCCTCCGGGGTGTCGAAGAACTGGGTTTTGTCATCGACAATGATGAGGAGCCTTGCAGGATATAGGAGTGAATACTGAATGCCCTCGCTCCTGAGCTCGCGCTTAACCGCTAGGAAGGAGAACCGCTTGCGCTGCGTCTCGTAGGTGTAATCTGGGAAGATGTTCACCTGACTGTTCGCTACTTTGAACGGGCCATTGTGCCTGGCGGCATTGAGGATTAAGTCCCTGTCTCGAAAATGCAGCAACCGCGCCACCACTGGCCTCGGGGTGCGTCCCTGCTGTGGGGGCCGTGCTGGGACTCTGTGGGCTCGTTCCAGAGTGTAGAAGGAGGACAGTCCCTCCGGGACCACCGTGTCTCGGAGCCAGGTCTCCAAGTATTGCACCATGTCGCCATCCTCGATCTTTTCCGGCAGGCCCACCACTCGGATGTTGTTCCTCCTGTTGCGGCCTTCCGCATCCTCCGCCCTCCGTTCCAGGGTCTCAATTCGGGATAGGGCGTCCTTCATCGTCGCAGCCAAGGTTCGCTGCGCCGGCTCCAAGGTTTTCACCGTGCCCTCCACCTCCTTGACCCGGTCTGAAAGTTTGCCATGGTCCGCCCTGAGGAGGCCCAGGCTCGTCGCCACCTGAGCAATGTCCTGTTGGAGGGCCGATCTCGTAGTCTCTATCGCCTCTAGGACACGGTCGAACTGTTGCTGCATCGGCGCGCCACCAGAACTTTTTGGGTCCCCATGCTCCTCTTTGTCCTGGGCTTCAGAGTCCGAGGCGGTCTGGGTGGATCCCTTGGCTCCCCTAGGTTTCCCCATGCCTCCCGGGGCACTCCGCGAGGGTCCCGGAGTAGGCGTCTCCGTGTGCAGGCGTCGACCACTACCTTCCCGGATACTTGTCCTCAATTCGGGTATGGGCGACCTCCTTCTCCAGAGCCTGTGGAGACTCCGCCGCTTGGGCTTACGCCACCGCCACGGCGTCCGAGGGCACCGATGAGGGGGCGGAGACAGCCGTCGCCGAGTCGGGCAGGCCCGTTCACCCACTATAGCCCCGGGGTGAGGGCCACCAACTCCCTCGGATGAACTGTGGCGCCAGAGTGTCGCGCCTCCCATGTAGGTGGACTGGCCAGGAAGACGTAGCTAGTTGCGGAGTCGCGAGGTGGGCCACCGCTCGGATCGCAGGGCGTCCGCACCCGGTGCCCTCCACTGCGTGGGCACCCGCCCGGCCGTCTAACCGAGTGCAAATCCGTTGCAAAGGGTCCAATCCAGTAAATGTCCAATGTCCAGAACAGCCGGAGATGGCGAAGCCGGGCGCTAGTCGCTACCTGCGGCACTTCTTCAACTCAGTAGTTCCGAACAGGGGGACAAAGGAGTCCGGGCGCCATGTTGGGTCGCACTCCGCAACTCCGCAAACTTCGGTTTTACTCCGGAGCAACCCTCGTCCGAGCTCCACCAGGGGCCCCGGCAGGGTCCCGTCGGCACACTCAGCAGAATGCGGGGTCTGGGGTGCCCCGCAGCCTCCGATTTTCAGGATAATCCCGGGCTTAGTCCCGGAGCCGAGCTCTCAGGCGACCATCGCCATCGGCGCCCAAGCCACGCCCACTCTGGTGGTTAATGCAGTTGCTGGAGGGATTTGTGTTTTGTCGAGTCACAGTTTGACTCATAAATAAGCATACAGGGTTGATGTGTCTCCTGCAAACCATATTGTGTAATATGCAGATCACAGATTTTTATTTTATATACATACGCAAGTACATTACTGCTTTTGACACTCAGATTCTTTTGTTACTTGCAGTTCATAAATTGCAATCCTCCTATACGCCTATGTGCTATGAGCCAGAATCAAGGAGCTGTGTGCAAACGGCAACACATGGTTTTAGAATCGTATTAGTTTTTTCTCAATCTCTCAATATTATAAGGTTGCTAAAAGGGTTCCTTTGGGTAGTAATAAGGTATTGTTACTACAGACAACTCCAAGCAATATGTTACATTTTAAATCTTGTCTTTTTGATTATCCTGACCATGCACTCATAACATGTATGTCTACAAGTTAGGGCAGTATGTGCCTCCTACACCTTGTAACCCCCATTGTTTTATGTAACACATCCTGTGATTTCCACACATTTGATATATTGTCAACGTATAATGTGTCTAATGTATGTGTGTGATGTAAGGTGCTTGGACACGCTACAGTGGCATGAGTAGCTCTATTAATGTATTAAATTAAAAGTTAATTAGTAAGTGATTATTAAATTGCTATTTGCTTCCCTACTCGGACAGACTGATACAACTGATATTCTTATAGTCCATGCAAATTGCTTATATACAGGTGTTAAGCAAAGTCAAAAATCTGCCTCCTATGTTTCCCTTCAGTATTTGTGAAGCGATAGCAAGCTGTATGTCTTTGTTTCTCCTCATTGTATTGGCATCTAGGTGGTAGGCTCCAGGTATCTGCTGTAAAGAGCATACTCGAACCAAAGGAGGGCTGGTGACCCCTTAAATTCAGCCTTAGTTTTGTGCCCAGCTGAAAGTAAAACAAAAATGGCCCTTCACTATGTGCACGTTACTGCTGGTAACAGAAAGGAGCGAATGTACGGGCTCTGGTGAATGTGTCTATTGATAAAAGGGTAGCAATAGATTAACCTAAATTCATAAGTATAAACCCCACCACACACACATAAAAGACAATAAAAAATTAATACGTTTCTATAGACTCGTCATCTTTTATTATACAAACATATAAAAACACAGGCCTATTTATAAACATAAAAAGAAATCTATTGTCACATTGAAGATTTAAATGTTTTTACATCTATAACGGGCAAACATCCCAATCCGATACCAGTCCCTATATTTAAATAATTTATCATAACCAAATCCACAGAGTGGGGTTGAGGAAATTGTCAGTTAAAACAGGATTTAAACGTGTCCATTATAATGTAGTTCACATTGCATACCTCTCCCCCAAACTCCTACCCTCACCTACCCTGCTAGAGACCCCAGGTGTGTGCACTGCGGGCATTCACTGGTGGACTTCTTTCAAGTGGAGTGGAGTTGTCCTCTGATAGTACATTATTGGGATTAGGTCCTGGGACACTTGTGTAGGTCCACGGGCTGGGTGATCCCTGGGGAGGTGGAACACTGCCTGCTGAGGCTGGTGCCTTCTAGGAAAAATAGGAAACCCATCAGAAAATGTGTGATCCTTGAGTTGACGCTGGCCAAACAAGTCATAGCCATTTGATGGCTGAGTCCAAGACCCCACTTGATTGTTGACTGGCTGCGAGATGTGACGGATTGGGTTGGAGCGGAGTAAAACCATATGAAAAAGGTGAGACGAAATGATAGACTGGAGCGTGACCTGCTTAAGTGGGGGGGCATGATTTGTGACCTGGATGAAGACAGTGTCTCAGCCACCCTTGTTGCAGCTGATGCATGTGGTTGGGGGATTCCAAGAACTTGTATCTCACGTGCACGGTGAAAGTGTGGAATGCTAGTGAGGTTTGCTATCCAGTGATATTGAGAAGGGTGGTTGCAATGTGAGAAGTGCTGAGGAAGTTACTCTTTGCCACCCTGGGGCTTCCCAACAGGGAAGATGTGATGATGACGCTGAGCAAACCATGAGGGCGGGTGGGATAAAAGTAAAACCTAATTGTTCAAGGGTTATTATGTTGTGTATTAATAGACTCAAAGGTGTGTGACATTATAGAGTAAAGATACGGATGCGCTGATCACCCATCCCATGTTGATAGTATTGTTGGGAAGGGATGTTTCATTGGGCTACACTATGCTGTGCTTAGTTGTTGAGCACTCTGTGGAAGTGTATCTAACTGAAATGGCAATAAAAATATATTTAAAAATATCTAGATCCACAAGTTAATGGTTATGTCCAACCCTAGTTATATTAGTGGAGTTCAAATACTACAAGTCGTTGTCAGTGCAATGATTAAATCAAACGACAACCCAATCCTGATCTAAATCACACTCAAATCTTTGTGAACTTGAGCCAACATGTGCTTTGTGTCATTGTGCCGCTTCTTCAGGGTTCTCGTATGCATAACCATTGTTATGCTTGTACTATCGAGTACAAGCATTAAAATGGTTACACATATGGGAGTACTTATGGAATAGATCAGATAAGGTTACTGATCTAAAAGGGTTTAAGCCAAGAGCAGGGATAAGACATCAAAATAACCCTTAACGGGCTGAATGTGTCCCGGTGTCGTCAAAATACAAAGGGACACATTTTCCATATTTTACTGGGTCCAGTCTAGATCCAGGTTCTGGATCACTAATAGCTGCCAGATCTAGGATCTGGCTGGATCTTCCTCATTTGTGTATGGTGCAACATAAAGATTGATTGGGATGTGGCCTGTGTAATTACTTGTGGCTGAGATTAATTCAAGCATTCCATCCATCACTTTTTTGAATACTTGGTGTGTCGTCCTAAATGGAATGGGTATGACCAGACATGGCTCCCATGCACACTGTGTCACTGGAAACAAGCTATACCCAGTTGATGAGCATATACCTAGGGCGAAACCAGTCCAGGGAGGACCTAGCTAGGACTTTTTCCATTGAAGAAGAGCCTAGACTGATTGGCATATGGCTGGGTCCAAGCTGAGGTGGCATGGTGTGCAAAATAATGAAAGGTTGGGATGAGGCCTGAGTAATAAACAGGGGCTGAGATTAATTCAAGCCTCCCATTCATCTCTTATTTGTATACTTTGATGTGTCACCGCAAGTGGGATGTGTATATCCAGACTTGTGTCCTGTGCACATTTTGTCACTTGTACAAAGCTATACCTGGCTAATGAGCCCATATCTTCAGTGAAACCATTCCTGGGTTGTGGGCCGGTTCAGGTTCAGGGAAGTCCTGGCTTGGCAGTTTAGGCTAGATTGTTCCTATTGGAGCAGGGTCAAGACTTAATTGCGTATAGAGGGGTCCAAATTGAATGATGTGCAAAATAACAATAGATTGGGATGTGACCCCAAGTAATTACCAGTGAATTAAATTAATTCAAACACTCCTTCCATCACTTTTTTGTAAACTTAGATGTGTCACCCTAAGTGGGACAGGTATGCCCAGATGTAGGTCCGGCGTATTCAGTGTAGCAAAGTAGTGCTATGTGGAATTTGCAGTTTGGGAATGCAAATCTTTATGAAGACATGAATTCCACTGCATACGAGATTTATGGTTATGCGATTTTATCATATTTGTGAGTTAGAGAATTAAGGATCATTATTACTTTTACATAAGTGTTACATTGGAAAGGATTGTTTTTGTTGTTGGCATTGAAAAATTTGTTTTTTAATGTTTATTTTTGGTTTAGGTAAACAGACTTGTTGAAATCCAAGATCTTGAGATATACTGTTGAACTTGTCTGCCAAACAGTAGTACGTTTTGTGAGGCGCGACATACACACAGAGATAGGGACATTTCCAAATTACTAATGTTTTTTTTACTGTATTCTAACTTAGATTGGTGTTTGTTTATTCTTTGGTACACAGAAGTAAACATGCGAATCAGTGGATGGATTATTGCTGCACGAGAATCAGCCTTAATGTGATTGATAGTGCTGAAATTGTACGTATTTCTTCCAATCCCTCGAGCAGGGTGGTCGCTCCCAGTGTCCCCTGGAGACTTATGGTATCGCTTTTTGCTGCCTTGCTTCATACTGCTTAAAAACGGCTGAATCGCCTTGCCTGCTGTCTGCCTGTGTGTCGCCCAGCTTGATTAGCAATTGAAATTTGAAATTACCGCTGTTTTCACTGTGCTTAGCGCGTTTTCCTCCAGCGCTTCATACTGCTTAAAAACTGCTGAATTCGCTTTGCCTGCTGTCTGCCTGTGTGTCGCCCAGCTTGATTAGCAATTGAAATTTGAAATTACCGCTGTTTTCACTGTGCTTAGCGCGTTTTCCTCCAGCGCTTCATACTGCTTAAAAACTGCTGAATTCGCTTTGCCTGCTGTCTGCCTGTGTGTCGCCCAGCTTGATTAGCAATTGAAATTTGAAATTACCGCTGTTTTCACTGTGTTTAGCGCGTTTTCCTCCAGCGCTCGGCTGTGCTCCCCCCCGCCTCCATTTTGTTTGTTATTGTAGCCCTCGTGAGCCCGACCCGCCTCCCAGCTGAAGCGCCCTCGCCCCTCCCCCTCCACCATCCATTTATGGTCAATGGTCCCACGCGCAGCGTCCACGCGCTACGGACACGCCGAAGGTGCGCCAAAGGTAAGCCCGTCTACGCCCGTCCGCGCCTGGACCGCGCCCAGCGCCAGACCCCCTGCCCCTCGCTCTACCCAGCCCCCCCGCGTTACCTACGATGCTGCCACCCTCCTAGCCCTTAATCCAGGTCGCGCCCCCAACTGCGTCCTAGCCGCCCCCGGACGCACCCATGGACCGTTCTCTTGCTACTCCTGCAAATTCATCGGCACTGACCACATCTCCGCTACGACCACACCACAGATTCCCGACCCCAACCACCTACAATGCATCCTTCTCAACACCCGCTCGGTCCACAGACACGCCATTGACCTATGGAATCTACTAGACACCATCTCTCCAGACGTCGCCTTCCTAACGGAAACATGGATGAACGCTTCCTCCGCACCTGACATCGCCATCGCTATCCCTGATGACTATAAGATCACACGCAAGGACCGCACCGACCATACAGGAGGAGGAATCGCTATCGTCCATAAGAAATCCATCCGCATCTCCACCAGCTCCGATGCCAACCTCACTAACTCCGAACACCTTCACTTCCAGATCCACATCGATCCCAAGACAACTCTTAGAGGCACTCTCCTCTACAGACCACCAGGACCCCGCGCAAAATTCAGTGAAGACATCACAGATTTCATCACCCCACACGCACTCCCCTCCAAAGACTACATCCTTCTGGGAGACCTCAACTTTCACCTTGAAAAGCTCCACGACCGCAACACCGCCACCCTCTTAGACAACCTCGCCAACCTCGGACTTAAACAACTGGTCACTTCCCCCACCCACATCGCAGGTCACACACTCGACCCCATCTTCACCTCCAGCAACCATGTCTCCTTCAGCCACACTACGGACCTCCTCTGGACTGACCACAGCTGCGTTCACTTCACCTACAACAAGCCGAAACCCATCATCCACACCCAACCAACTCTACAAAGAAACTGGAACAAAATCACCACAGATCAGATCTCCACATCGCTCCTTCGAACCTCCCCAGCCCTCTCTTCTAACGCCAACGAAGCCGCCTCCAACCTCTCCATTTGGTTATCCAACACCGCCGACACCTTAGCACCACTGAAAAAACGTCAACACAAACTTGGAAACAAGAAGGCCTCATGGTTCAACGAGGATCTCAAGAAGTCCAAGAAACCGTGCCGCTCCCTTGAAAAGGCCTGGAAAAAAGACCCATCCGCCAGCAACAAGAACGCCTTCAAAAGCGCCACCCGTACTCACCACCAACTTATCCGTAAAGCCAAGAAAACGGCATTCAAGGATCGACTCGACAACAACGCCCACAACAGCAAGGAACTTTTCAACATCGTCAAGGAATTCTCCAACCCCTCGGCCAACTCCAACGACATCACCCCCTCTCAAATCCTCTGCGACTCCCTAGCCTCTTTTTTCCACAACAAGATTGCTGACATCCACAACAGCTTCGACAACCAATCCGGAAGCCACCCTACCACCCTACCATCTGCTGACCATCTTCCCCCCGCAAACATCCTTAACGCCTGGAACCCAATCTCCACTGAGGACACCATCCGCCTGATGAACTCCATCCACTCTGGATCCCCCACAGACCCATGCCCTCATCACATCTTCAACAAAGCAGACTCCGTTATAGCTCCACACCTCCGAGACGTCATCAACTGCTCCTTCAACTCCGCTACCTTCCCTGAAGACTGGAAACACGCTGAACTCACCGCCCTTCTGAAAAAACCAACAGCAGACCCCACCGAACTCAAAAACTACCGTCCCATCTCGCTTCTTCCATTCCCGGCCAAAGTCATCGAGAAAGCCGTCAACAACCAGCTCGCCGCCTTCCTCGAAGCCAACAAATCACTCGACCCCTCACAATCTGGCTTCCGAGCCAAACACAGCACCGAGACCGCCCTCATCGCAGCAACAGACGACATTCGAACTCTACTAGACAATGGAGACACAGTCGCCCTCATCCTCCTCGACCTCTCTGCAGCCTTCGACACAGTATGCCACAGCACCCTTTTACAACGCCTCAGAAACATCGGAATCCAAGGAAAAGCATTGGAATGGATCACCTCGTTCCTCACCGGAAGAACCCAGAAAGTCCGCCTCCCACCATTCAAGTCAGAGGCCACTGAAGTCATCTGCGGTGTACCTCAAGGATCCTCACTCAGTCCCACCCTCTTCAACGTATACATGAGCCCCCTCGCGGCCATTGCCCGCCAACACAACCTCAACATCATCTCTTACGCGGATGACACTCAACTGATCCTCTCCCTCACCAAGGACCCCAGCACCGCCAAAACTAACTTACACGAAGGAATGAAAGAAGTCGCCGAATGGATGAAACAAAGCCGTCTGAAACTGAACTCAGACAAAACAGAAGTCCTCATATTAGGTACATCCCCCTCTGCATGGGACGACTCTTGGTGGCCGGAAGCCCTTGGAAAAGCACCCATCCCGACAGATCACGCACGGAACCTTGGCGTCATCCTGGACTCTTCACTCTCAATGAACAGACAAGTCAACGCCGTATCCTCTTCCTGCTTTAACATTCTTCGCATGCTCAGAAAAACATTTCGCTGGATCCCCACCGAAACAAGGAAAACAGTCACCCACGCTCTAGTCACGAGCCGACTGGATTACGGAAACACCCTCTACGCAGGTACCACCGCTAAACTCCTGAAGAAACTACAACGAATCCAAAACGCCTCAGCCAGGCTCATATTAGACATCCCACGCAACGAACACATCTCTGGTCACCTTAAAGACCTCCACTGGCTACCCGTCAATAAGAGAATCACTTTCCGACTGCTCACCCACGCACACAAATCACTCTACGACATTGGACCAGATAGCCTCAACTCCCGACTGTCCTTCTACACCCCCTCCCGCCAACTTCGCTCTTCCAACCAAGCCCTCGCCACGGTACCTCGCATCAACAAGACTACCATGGGAGGCAGATCCTTCTCATACCTGGCTGCCAAAACATGGAACTCACTCCCCGCTTACCTTCGCCTCACCCAGAATCACCTAGCATTTAGAAAGCAGCTTAAAACGTGGATATTTGACAATTGATCCTCCTCCCCTCCTAAGCGCCTTGAAACCCTCTGGGTATGTAGTGCGCTATACAAATCTTGTGACTTGACTTGACTTCTCTACTTTACTCTTATTTAGGTTAAGCAGACAAGATTGAGTTTGTGGTTTTTTATGAGTAGTTTATTGCAGCCAAGGGCATTTTGTTGATTTCGTACCACCACCAGGTGTGCTATCGTTGGTCAGTTGCCATTCTAGGTCATGCTGTACTTGTTTGACCTTTCCCATAGCCGTGTTGCGACTGGTTGGTTGTAGCTTGTTTGTTTTTGTGTGGTTTGTGTATAGTTTGATCAGGAGAAATGGTTGCTGTATTGAAAAAGCCTACAATTGCTAAGGTGCCTGGTATGGAAGACGAAAAGATTCCTTCTGAGGATTCTCCTGCAAATGAGAAGATGACAGGCATGGGTTTTCATAAGTGTACGTGGTTGAAAGATTGGCATGAGATGACATCTTCTGATAAGAACATGACATTTGTACCTTTAATGTCAGAAAGCTTGATTATATGAGGCTTGTGATATGCTAAATAAGGACGCAACTAACACCTGCACAATTTGAGGTGTTAAATGACTGACATCGAGTGGCTATTAAGATGGAAAGGAAGAGAATGAGGACACGGGCAAAGGAAAGGAAGAGAATGAGGACATTGGTAAGGAATACAGTGAGTCAACGGTTAGAGGCCAAGTCGAAAATTTAGAGAAAGGCATGGTGAAAGGGTATGATGAAGAGTGTTGGTGTATTTCCTGAAATCATTAGTGAGGCACACAAGAAGGAAATTGAGAATGAATCCAATAAATATAAAAACATGAATGGAAAAAGGCAAAGAAAATTATTCTGATAAATGATCAATTAGGTTCAAGACCTTCACCTTATACTGATGATACACAGACACCAAGATGGTCAGCACATGATATGAATGGAGGAAAACCAAGCATGGACATGGATATAATAGCAGTAGCAAGTGCACTGTGTGAGAGTGCCCTAGGATCAGCTTCACCTGGTTCTATTGGTATTATTATTACACCTACTGCTGATACAGTTATCCCAATTGTAGAGGATATGAGAAAATTTGCAATTGGAAGCATGAATACAGACAAAACTCTGATTTAATAAAATATTTTTGCTCCTCAAATGCAGCAGAATGCAAATCGGATGACACAGTTTAGTGTACCAGCTTAACAGACCTCTTTATAGAATGAGTAAAGTTAAATTCAATGTTATTTGAATCTGCCTGTGGCTCCAGTGTAACAGCAAAACCGGAGAAACAAAATGGCAGATTATCAGAGTTCAAGTTTTCAAAAAATCCTTTGATCATAAATGGTCAGTACCCTCAGTTGACACAGAATATAACTAATTTGCAATAACGGTGCCTGAGGAAGAAGGAGGGCTGTATGCTTGGTGCAGTTCCAGAGTGGCCCGTATGTAGATGGTGAGGTGAATGGCCACTTTGTGTCATTCTTGATGGATACTGGTGCTACCCACTTCACAGTTTACTCCATGGAGGGCCCAAGCCTATCACGTGAACACAAGTCCAAGTAGTAGATAGCTCCAACAAACAGAAAGCCAATAGGGTTTCAGCAAATATCCCTGTAAAAATTGGATCTATCGAAAATGATCATATTGTGTCCTTAAACTATGTTGAGCATAATGGACATAGAGTATCACTTACAGAAAATTTCACCACATTGACAAAGGGAGTGGAAGTGTTGGAAAAATGGGTTTCTGGAATCCTGAGATTGAGTTTTCCAACTACCTAGAGGGAAGTGAGAATGGTTTTGGGAATGACTGGCTACTGTCATCAGTAGATTCCAAACTTTTCCTTGATTGCAAAGCTGTCACTAAAGCTTACTCACAGCGTCATAGTGAATCCGGTACAATTAAATAACAAATGCATGAGTCCCTCCCTCAAGCTCAGAGACAAACTGTGCAACACACCAGCTCTAGGAATGCCAAATTAGGATGAGTTTTTCCTTGACTATCACAAAAGAGAGGGGTGCACACTGTCTGTTTTAGTTCAGAACTATTGTGACATAAAGCAGCCTGCCACTTCTCTGCTACTTGAGGTCCAGTAGCTGCTGCACTTCCTGGTTGTTTTAAATTTCTAGCAGTGGTTTGCCTTGCAATAGACCTAAGCTGATGGGTTGTGATGGGCAACAGACTTATTGTGTTAGTCTCACATTCAGTTGAGATTTTGCTGACATGTCCACAAAATCGGCATATTGCAAGTAGCCGCTTATGAGCAAACAATATTGGTAGGTTATAACATTTAGGTGCAGTACTTTGAATCCTGCACCACTGCTGCCGATTTCAAACACGGATGAAGAGGATGAAGAATGCAATCATGATTGCATTAATGTAACAGAATTCTGTACCTATCCAAGACCAGACATAAAAAACACTCCTCTTGAAGTGGCTGATCAAATTCTGTTTGTGGCTGTTTCGTGTTTGAGGGACTATCATGGAATACAAACAGCAGCAAATGCAGTCTGTTCTATTTCTGAAATTGTCGTAAAAGTATACTTGTATAATGTAACTTCAGCACAAATAGAAGAATGATTGCACTGACAAGAGCATGCTGTCTGACTAATGAAATGAGTGTGACAATCTATACGAACAGCGTGTGTTGTCTTGGAGTAGTTAATAATTTGGGCAATTATGGTCGCGAAGGGGTTTCATGACATCCTCTGGTACCCCAATCAGGAATGGAACAGACATTTTGAACTTGTTGGGGGCTTTGCAGATACCTAAAGACATTTTAGTTATGAAAGGTGTTGCTCATTAGAGTGGTGATGTTATGGTCAACATGCAGATGAGGTTGCTAGGTATAGCGGTCTTGAAACTGTAATGATCAATATGAAAGAGCAGGAATAATGTAAATCTGTAACTGAACCATGTTTTGTTGTTGAATCCAGTATAGGCAACATTAGGGGAACTCAGAGAGCTTCAGTAGGATGTACCAGAGGATGAAAACAAACTTTATTAAGCATTTCTTGTATATCCTCTTACATTTCAGTTCCTACAAAACAGCTTTGAAGGGCTTCTGCAATTCCGCAATTCCAGTGTTTTCAGAGTGTTAGTACCTTTCGGCAGACATATAATCAGACAGTATGGCATGAGTATATCAGTGTGTCATTATGCTGTTACATCTCTTTAGATTTGTGTTGTAGTTTCATCACTTACTTATCATGTATTGTTCAGAGTGGCAATACATTTCAATCTATAGCACACCTTCTATATTCTCAAACAGCCAACAACCCAACTCCCTTCCTACACACCTCTCTCACCTAGGCGTGCCTTAGTGTGATGTGCCTCAGTAGGTCCTGTCCTATTCAGGTTTGTTTTGTGAATTCTTTAAATAAATGCCCAGTTTTTCTCATGCTTGGGTAGTATATAAGTGGTCACGTTTAGTCTCCATCTCTTCCATCCCCTCCCTGCTCTACCTCATCAGTGTCATTAGGTGGGTTCTTCAGTAGTGTCACCAATAGTTCTCTTGCTCTGGCTGTCTCTAAGGATCCCAACCTCTTCTGGCCTCACCTAGTCTTACCGCCCCTTCATACGTTGCCTATCTCGTGAATTCTTTTTTCCATCGTTCCACCCCGGGTCCCCCGTGAGCTTTTCAGTTCCTAGTGATCTCTCTTTTGGCTGTCAGGAATGCCTGATCTTGGAACTTACTCGTTATTTTAGTTTTTGATGTGTGAGGGAACCAGTGTAAGAGACAGTATCCTGGCTTTACTTGTACTTCTTTCTCTGTTATCTCCTTCTGTCAATGCTGTCACTGTTCTTCAGAAATTCTCTAACATAGGGTAGTCCCAGAACATATGCAAGAATGCAACATTAGCCGCCCCACAGAGGGGGCATAAAGTTACTCGGGTACCAAAGTGCTTATTGATACTTGCTGGCGTGAGGTAAGCCATGTGTAACAAGTAACAAGTAAAAATGTATTAGTTGGAACCTGGCAGTTCTAGTAACCCTTGTTGCTCTCTCCACTAATATGTCCCATGTTTTCTCCTCTATATCAGTCACCAAATCCTCTTCCCATCTTTCCCTTAACTGGGTGAGTGCGGTCAGTGTCTCATTCCTGAGGCTTCAGTACAAACGAGTAACCGCTTTAAAAGTTCCGGAGGCTGACACCACATACTTGCAGCCTCCCTATGTTCTTGGTTCCGAGAGACCTTCTCCCCAATGTTTTCGTATTGACTTTGTGAAGGCGTTATAAAGTAAAAAATTACCTTGAGGTATGTCATTCCGCTCACTAAACTCGTTGATTGGTAGTAGAGATCTATCCTCATAAAGCAGGCCCACAGTGGTCACCCCTGCCTCCGCCCATGTTTCTAGGCCTCGCCAATCCCCTCCGTGTGGAAGTGCCATGAAGAGGATTAGTGGAATCTCCGGGGTGTATGATTTTTTGTTTTAGTTCTCTGTTGGCTCATAACCCAGCATTAACATATCACTTTGATTTTATTAGTTTCATCCCCCCTCCGTGCCGGTATTCGGAGCACTATGTTAGACAATACTCTTAGACTTGGGATTGTGTCATCTGGCTGGTTAGCACCTGTCACCCTCCCAGCCACCCATTCCATCAGCCACTACAGCTGTGCTGCAAAATAGTAATATTCGAAATCTGGTAAAGCTAGACCTCACCCCGCCCTCCTTGACCTCGCTAGCGTAATCCACGCCACCCTACGTCTGCCCCTTCCCCATATAAAAGAAATCACCAATGATTTCAGGTAGCGAAACATCCCCACCGGGACTCAGACAGGTAACACCCCAAATAGATACTGCAGTCTCGGCAGGGTCACCATTTTCAGCAATGATACTCTTCATATAACTGAAATGGAGTGAGGCGCCCAGAGGGTGAGATTTGACTTCACCCTGTTGATTGCTTTCCCTAAATTACCTTCCAGTAAATCTGCCCGGTCACAGTAGATATTTACTCCCAGATAGGGGAAACATCTATTATCGCATGCTACTTCCACCTCTATTTGCGGATTCTCTCGCCCCGCTGTAGTGGGGAAAAGGCACGACTTCCTCCAATTGAGCCTAAATCCTGATACTCTCGTCAATGATGCAAGCAATTCTCCTGCTCCGTCTAGGTCAGAAGTCTTCAAACTGTGGGGCGTGACCCCCAGGGGGTCGTGGAGTTCTAGGAAGGGGGTAGCAGATTCCCCAGCTTTACTTGTCCCTACAAAAAGACAGCTGGGATCGCTAATTGAGATCGTTATCAGCTGCTTGCCTGAATGAAAGGCAAAGGCGCCTTATCAGTTATTCTGCAAGTGTAAAGATGCTTGGGAGCAGTTCTGTTTCTTTGTGAAGATGAAGATGTGTTTTTCTGAGTGGAAGTGCAAAGAGTTAACAACTGGGCTGGGAAGTTCTTGCTTTTAATTTTAACTGCATTTACACAGCCCTTAGTGCCCCTAAAGAGGTGTTGAGGGGACAGTTATATAAAAAATTAAAACTGCATTACATACACTCTGGGATTATTAAAACCTACATTTTGAAAGCACCATTTTATCTTAAAACTATTTGCACATTTTGCAGCATTCTATCTTACCCTGTGTGTAATGCAAGTATAAAAAATGGACTTACATATTCACAGTGCTTTCCGTCATAGTCTGTCACTTCATATTACTAAAAATACACATCACCGGCCGGGACAGGTACTGTGCTTTCAAGTTCTTGTCTGCCTTACGGATATGTGGTAACTTTCTTATTTAAGTTAGGTTGTTGTTATAAAATAGAAAAACCGGACCTATACTTATCAGGAGTAACAATGGCAGTTATGTACACACATTATTCTATCACGCCGCCGAACCCCAGGGATGTCGGCTCATGGGCCGTGTTACTCGGACAGTTTTGCATGCAAGTGATCATGTTGCGGCCGGCCCCTGGGGTTGTAGGCCAGAAGCTGTGTATGATTCGAAAGGTACAATAAAGGTCTTGGGGAAAAAAAAAATACACATCACTATTCTCCACTGCACCAATCAAGATTTAATTCTATGGTTCTCTGGTTACACACAAACCTCTGCAGTGCATTAACTATTAGAAATGTTATAATGTACTACAGTGCATTTCCCATTGAGCAATAACTTTTTTATATTCATTTTTGATTTACGCTGCCAATTATTTTATATGTAGATACCTGAAGGTGAAGGCCTAAAAAACGTACAGAATTTTTTGGGCTTATGTATGAGTGACTTGCAATTTGTGAAGGGAAAAGGACTGGAATGCACTGTTTTTCATAAGAAGGTCAGAAAGGAAAAAACACGGGAAAAATGCCAAAGGATGCCAGGTCTAACAGGGGCATTTATGGCTGTCGATAGATGCTGATAATCAAGAGAACCAGTTTCTAGAAAGGTTTGTCAGAAGGGATCCTTACGCCTAAAATGGTTTGACAAGGGGGTCTCGACATCAAAACGTTTGAAGACCACTGGTCTAGGTCATCCCTCGTGTTCCGAAGGAATAATAATCAGTCAGTAACTTGATTACGATCACAAGGATCCTGAAAAGTATACAGTACAACAGAAAACAGAATTTACAACAATAATGAGATAACAATATAAAAAGTTACTAAGACAATTACACAATTTACACATTTTAAAACTCCATACGAAAAAAGTGCAACGTGCAATAGCAGCCAATAACACTTCTGATTGATCAGAATTAAAGTTCTTAATGTGCTGGGTTACAGAGCCAATAGATACAAGATATTAAACAATTACAAAAAGGTTCGGAACAAGCCATTCCTTATGGGCAACAGAAAGCTGCAAAAACATAGTTTGCTTCGCTTGATCCAAAGTGCATGCCAACATTTAGAAAGACCAAACACAATAGGTTGTCTAGTATCAGTGCACAGAGCTTTTAGCACCTCTAAGTAATGACCATGTTCTACTAGAGTACATAACGGGAGAATCTATTTTTTCCTCAGTAGCCAGTAGGACGGGCAAAAAAAAAAGTAAATGTACAATAGATCCCGGACTTTCTCGGCATGTCGGACAGAGATCATCAAAAGTAGTACTGCTCGACCATTTTGAACAAAACAGTTTGGTAGGAAGTGTTTTGTAACGGAATTGCAAAAAAAGCTTCCCTGCAAAAGAGGGAACAATTTCATCAATACTTGGTTTGAAGGATAAGAAGCATTTATGTGTAAAAAAGTCTTTGGTCAAGCTAGATTCCGAGACTATGACATCCTCTGCTAAAATAGTGTCCCAGAACACTTCCTTCATTCGTGCTCTTGAGATTCGTTTCATACTTCCTGGGTTTGTCCAAAAAACATCCATGCCCAGCTTCGCCAAGATTTTCTGTATTGCAATAAACCAGTTGATTTTTGACGCTTTGGGGAATCTCAGGAGATCTAGCAGAGTCTCTCGGTATGATTCAAGCTCCTCCACAGTCCATAGTCTAAACCAGAACATTAGCAATCTATAATTTGCCTTGTGTATCAGTTCTCTATGTGCCAGATCCATGTACAAAGGAGTAATAATATGTCGGCGTACAGCGCTATATCCTGGATTCGGCTCATCAACTCTATGCCCCTATTTTGAAGACCCGTTCTGGCCCTAGCTGCGAGGGGCTTCATGGCAAGAGCAAATAACGGGGAGAGCGGGCATCCCTGCTGCGTACCCCTCCCCACCTAATAGCTATCCAATATCATGCCCTCAGTTTTGACTCGAGCCCTGGAGTCCGCATATAGCAGAGATGTCCACTTTACAAACCCAGGTCCCAGTCTGAATCTCTCCATGACCCTGAAAAGGTATGGCCATTCCAGGCTATCAAAGCCTTTTCACTATCAACTTCTTAAATGACTGCCTCCTCCATATCACAGGATTCTGCTTCTAGAATTTGTTACAGTCTTCTATTATTCATTGCAGTGTTGCGGGTTGGTATAAACCCTGCCTGGTCAATATGTATTAGGTCTGCCATATGTGGGAGTTGTGTGGCTTTTTTACTCAGTACCTTATAGTCGAGATTCAGCATTGAGAACGGTCTGTATGCTTTTTGTCAGTTGCTGGCTTGCCTGGTTTTAACAGCGGGAGGATCAATGCCTCCCTTGTGGAGGCCAGTAATGACCCCCCTTGATTTGCTTGATTGAACACTTCCACCAGCCGTGGTCCTAAAACATCTACATACATGGAGTAAAACTCGACCGGGAGGCCATCTGTGCCCTGAGTTTTGTTCCTGGCCATGGCTGCAATAGCCGCCCTAACCTCCTGTAGCTCTATATCTCCTCCCAGCAGTTCTGTTGCATCCTCAGAAATAGTGGCTAGGCCCTGAGGAACTATGAAGTCATCAGTATCGGCCTCTGAGCACACTGTCCTACTCCTATGTAATTCAGCATAGTATTTTAAAGAACACCTTGTCTACAGGATTCCCCTTCTTGTTCGTCCCTGATTTTGAGTATAGGCGAGCCCCTCTTAGCTGGATTCGCTACCCACGCTTGGCATTGGCTCGAATCATGTAGTTCTTATAATCTAAACAACAAAGCCTTTCAACATGCTCCGCCACTGCCTCTTTGGCTGCCTTGAGCTGTTCTTGCAATTCCCTATGTTCTGGTCTTATTTTTTCAAGTTCCCTAAGGTGGTTATCCGCTTTCAGTGTATCTCTCAGGAGTGTCCCCCATATCCCCGGCACTTCTGAGATGCATTTTCCCCTAATCATCTCTTTATAGGCATCCCACTCCACCATTGGGTAGAGGCGGTCCCTGTGTTAGTCACAAGGTATTGCTCTATTGCCGCCCTTATTTTTGCCTGAAAAACCTGGTCTTCTAGGGCCTTTCCCTTGTGCACTGTAGTCCTACTAACAGGGGATTGTGGTCGGATATCGTCCGGGCTAGGTACTTGCTTGTTGTCACTTGTTTCTGCACGTCTGGGGAGCAAAGAATGTCGTCAAGTCTAACATGCAAGTCATGTAGATAAGAGAAGAATGAGTAGTCCCTGTCCCTTGGGTGAAGTGCCCTCCAAGTATCTATCAATCCCCACTGGTGTTGCCATGCTCTGAGTGCTTCGGCCACAGGAACAATGGGGGAATCTCTCTGGGGTTGATGAGAGCGATCTAATTTAAAGTCTGTGACACCGTTAAAATCCCCACCCAGAATCACCGAGCCGGTCAAGTGCGGTACCAACTTCCTAGAAAGAGCAGCTAGAAACGAGGGTTGATCAGAATTCGGCCTGTATATACTCCCAGTTGTTATGTCTCTTCGTCTAGTTTGCCTATTAGCACTACGTATCGCCCTTCTGGGTCTACTATGTGTCTGGTAGACTGAAATGGGACTCCTGCTCTCACCCTTATCAGTACTCCTCTTGCGAAAGCTAAGTAATTCATACAGTACACCTGAACTCTCCACCTTCTCTGTAGGGCTTCCCCTTCCTTATCAGTGATATGCTTTTCCTGCAACAGCGCAATATGTGTGCCTCTTCTAGTCAGGTATGCATGGATCTTATGGCGCCAAGTCATGGTGTGCAGCCCTCTCACGTTCCACGAGAGGCACTTAAATTCTACAGCGGCACCAATAAAGTTGGTGTTTGTAATGTTCTAAACTTTATTCTAGCCCAGGCACGCCTAGCCTCAACTTGAAAACCCCTTAAAAACCAACTCCCCAACATCTCTTCCCCAGGACAGGTGACAGTCCAATACCCATCCAAACTCGATATCAGTTGGTATCTTCTCACAGAGACCATGCTCAATTGCACTCAGGGGTGAAGTTTCGACCAATACTCTCTGGATCTCTCACCACCCGGCTCTCCCCACCTGAAAGTGTGGGAGAGTTGCCCCCATCCCCCTCTCGTTAATTTAAAATGCCCCCTTCAACTTTATTGTTTGCCCCATATACAGGCTGAAAATGATACAAGATATAAGAGCTATGGTTCAGCGTCTCATGTCATTTCTGGGTATCTCAGTTCAGATGAGCTCATCTATCAACTTGGAGGTGACCTTCGGAAGGTCTGTTTCAGAGTCCTCCGCTGAGCTGGAACTTCGGGTTCCGTCTGGCGTTCTCTCGTCAGTGCCATTCTGCATTAACTTGGGACTGGAGTCCGCCTGACTTAGTTCTGTAACCTCTCAAAGGATTCTGTGTCTTTCCTCTCTGGCTTCCGCTGAGGATGGTGTGTTGGCTTGATCCTTGACTCCTTTTTTCTTCTGAGAGGTTGACCCTGAAGAGTTCCCCAGTGATCCCTGTGTCCAAACAGTGTCAAGCCAATTCCATGAGCTTTGGGGAGCTTGAAAGAATTGGGTCCCCCTCGATGTGACTACCCTCAGCCAGGCCAGAAACAGCATTGCGTAAGGGATCTGAATTGCCTGAGTTGCCTTTTCACCACCAGAAAGGAGGTTCACTGTCTCTGCACTTCCCTCGTGAATATCATTATCTTATTATTTCCAATTTGTAGATTTTGCACTGCCGGGCTTGTGTCAGAATAGGATCTCGATCCCTAAAGTGCAGCAGATGAGTCAACAACTAGTCACGGAGGAGCACCCGGTTTGGGAGGGTCACGCCTTGACTCTGTGCACCCTTTCCAGCACATAGAAGGAGGATAGGCCCTCTGGGGCCACCTCTGTCTTCAGCCAGTTCTCTAAGTATAGTACTATGTAACTACCCTCATCGCGTTCCAGGATCCCAATAATACATCTGTTGTTTCTGCAAGACCTTCCTTCGCTGTCTTCTGCTCTCATTTTCGGGGACCGCACCCTGCTCATCACTTCTGCCAGCACCTTGTTCAACTCTGAGACCTCCGCTTGGATGTCCGCCATTGTGCGTTCAGTGTGTGTCACTCTTTCTGCCAGGCGGCGATGGTCATCCTTAAGTAGGCTCAAGTCAGTGCCAATAGCATCAGTCTTGGTCCCAAAGGCCTCGCAGGATGCTGTGATTGCTTGCATAATGTCTGCCAACGTTGGCCGGGCCTGGGTAGTTTCCTTTGATGCCCCACCAACGTCCTCCTCCTCGTTCATCAGATCCTGTCTCTTGCCAGAATTCATGCTGTCTTGCACTCATTTTTTAGGTATTCTCCCCATTTCTGGCAGGTGGAGTGCGTTCCTGCTTCAGTGGGTATCCGATTGGTGGGGGTGGTGGGACCACTGCACCTTCTATCGATGTCCTCTAATTGTGTGGCTCTGTGTACTTGAGACTCATTCAAAATCTTTATTCGGTTTAAAAAACCATACAAAATAAAAATTAATAACAGATCAGACATTTTAGATGACCACAGTTTACATTAAATGTCCCCATGCTGAATCGTTGACCAGGAAATAAAGATTACATTTTCATTATAATATAACTATAGGATGCACTATTTTGTATGTATTCCCAAAATGTAGTGTTCAGTGTTTTTTTTAACAGGGAGTCATTAGGGACGGTATTTTCCAAAAATGGTTTAGCCCTAGTTTATAGAACCATGTATCCACATGCTTAACCCACAGAAGGCTGGTGGATTGATCGAACCCTAAAATCTCTTCTAAGCCTTCTTTATACTCAGTGAGCTCTGGAGTGCTCCATAGCCGCACCCAGAATAGCAACGGTATTAAGATGGCTTGGTGGTCTATATGCTTTAGGTTCAGGTCAATAATGATAGGGTTCATGGGTGTTCTTACCAGAAGGCGTAACAGCATCCTGATGAACTTATTTTCTTCCCCCACAAATATGTTCCTGCAAGTAACCCCCCAGAGTTCTGAACCATACAAAGTAGTAGATTGTACCCTATATTTATATACTTTGAGACACTGCCTTGCTAATGCTATTCTGATGTTTTTTAGCATAGGTACAGAATTTTGTATCAGAATGGTACTACTTTTTTGCAGATGCGGGTACCATGTCAGTTTGGTGTCTAATGTAATACCTAAATAGTAAATATTCAGCATGTATTCTAATCTCTGTTCTAAAATGGTAATGTTCTTCTTGAATGATTTGTGTGGTTTCACTGCCATATAATTTGTTTTATTAGAATTAATTTCTAGGCCTTTCGTAGCACAATAATTGCTAAATTAATCCAATAGATTTTGTAGGCCCTTCTAGGTTTGAGATAGTAAAATAGTGTCATCCGCAAATAAAAGAGCCGGTACAGGCACCCCACCTACCTTCGGAGAATCATGACTACACCCCAAAAGATATTTTGGGGCATCGTTTACATATAATGAGAAGAGGGTGGGTGCCAGCACAAAGCCATGCCTTACACCCCTCCTTATGGGGAATGCGTCAGTAAGTACTGCCCTTGGTCCCCATCTGACTTTCGCATAATTATCTTGATGTAGTCTTATTAACTGGACATAAGGTCAAAAGAGGCCTTCAGATCTATAAATGCTATGCACAAATGGCCTTTCTTTAAAATAGTATATTTCCAACCCATGCAGAGGAGTCTAAAAACCTGCTCAATTGTACTAGTCCTATCTCTACACCCAGCCAGGTATTGCAATACAATATTATTTCCTTCTATCCAATCGTTAAGCTTTGATAAAATTTGCCTGGCATAAATCTTTTGTGGGATGTCAATGAGGCTTATGGGGAGACAATTTGGTGGATCTAGGCGGTCCCCCTTTTTAAAACTAGGAATAATTTCTGCCCCTTTCCAGACTCTCGTAAAGAAGCTCCTGCCGCCATGGCGTTACAAAGAAGGTTCATGTACAGCCCCAAACATCTTTGCCATGCTTCAGCAAGTCACCCGGTATTTTATCTGGTCCTGGTGCTTTCCCAGGCTTGACTGCATCTAAGGCTGCCAACGTTTCCTCTAGATTAAAGTATGGGGTAAGATTTTACCCCGTTTTGGGCTAGTGCAGGTGTAATTTGCATGATTCTCTACTGTGTGTTAGTTGTTTCAGTGGTAACCTATGTGTAAAGCTTTATAAAGTGATTCACCCAGGTGCCTGGATCCAGAAAGAGATCCAAGCTACTTCTCCCTGTTTTATTGCCATTGGCTACTAATCTCCAAAACCTCGCATGGTCCATAATTTTACCTGCTGAAATCAGTTCGGACCAGATGCTATCCTCCCAGGCCCTCTTTGTTTGGGTTAGAATTCTTTTATACCTTATCCTTTTATCTCTTAGTGCCTCAGTGTTATTAGATGTTACTGCCAGAAGTACCTCCATCTTTGCTTTACGACACTCGCTGTTATACCACTTATTGGTTGAGGTAATGGATTCTGCGTTCCCCACCTCGTTGTCTCTGGGGGCTTTAGTCATAATCAGCTTTAGTTTATCTGACATGGTTTGGTGAATATGTACTATGGGAATCTCAGCAGAGGGCAGATTAATACAAGGATAAATTAATTCTGAGAAGGTGTTATAAATCTTTGTCATAGCCTTGGCTTTGCCCACTATTGATGGCTATTTCAGGGATCTACGATTGTTGCTAACTATCAGTTGAGTAGGGATTAGATCGTTATCATTGGTTCTCGTATTTATAGTTTCAAAGAGAGTGATTGCTATTGTTTTTCATAGCGGGAGGTGGTCGCTGGCATCTCTAATATCAATTTCTAAATCACGGATGCTTGGCCAACAGTTAACAGATGCCAATATATAATCAATGTTGCTCTTGGTGGGCCCCCTATTGAACTCGGTCTGTCCGACGGCAACCTGTCATTGCACAGCCTCAGTCTCTGCCCAGCAATTAATCGGATAGGTTTTGATACTGCAACTGTGCAAGGCACTGCAGGGCCAGCCTCTAAAGAGGATATGTTATTTGCCATGTCCTCATCTTCAGAAATATTGTCTAATCTCATTACTGGTTCAAATTTATGATTAAAAGCTCCACCTATGATTACCATAGACCTTGGGTCGATTGTACTTAGAAACGTATCAATCTGCTCAATCACTGGCGATTCCTCACTAGAGATATTAGGTCTATTATACATATTTAATATATATATTTCAGTTTTATCATGAATTAATACCTTTATCCCAAGGAATGTTTCTACATTTAAGGTAATTTTTATCCATGTTACTGGGCCACCCGACAGTCTGCCTCTTACTGAAGGTGAGGCACAAGTACTAAATGTTTTATACCCAAATTTATGCGGTGTTGTTAGTACCCAAGTTTGCTGCAACAAGCACATTTCACTCAGGTTAACATTCTCCTGCCATTCTAAGTCTTTTAGTTTTTGCTTCAGACCAGCTATGTTCCAAGAAATCAATCGCAGTTCAGGTGGCTGTATTATCTGTCCGAAAATGAGGGCTGTCTTGATCAGAGTCCGACCCTTTTTCTCATTTATCTATGTTCATGGTATTGAGGGGAGATGTTGATGAATTAACATTACAGACGGTAGAGGGCCCTTCACTTTGATTGGGTGGAGGGGTGATGTTGTCTGTCAATCAATTGACTCCATGTTTTTTATGCGGAACATCAGAATTGGATAATGATCTACAGTTGGCAGAGTTAAAATGACCGCCTTTTAATATGTCACTGGAATTATGTAATCTGAATCTCACCGGGCTACAATGGTGTGGTCCTGTTCTCAAGTAAAGTGCAACAAGCCCATCAGCTATATCTTTTGTTCTCAATGTAATAAGTATGGTATCATAGGGTCAATTTTTGCTGGATAAACGTGCAACCTCATGTATTACCGATAGACAGTCGCGCTTATATCGGATCCAATGTATGACTTTGTTTTTCAGCGACTCTTCGTCCTCCCTATAGGAGGAGAGGCTAAGCTTTGGGACATTGGTCATGAACACTCTCCAGCCAATTTTCTTATATGTGGTGTTAGTCTGCCTGCGCTCCACATGGCTAGTAAATGCATCACTCATGTGCGGTGTGGTATGAAAATCCTGCTCCCATATTCTGCTAACTCTGCCCATACCGTGCCAGTTATTGACTCCCCCTCCATTTATATTGCATTGGGTGTAAGCGGTGCCCCTCTGCTCTCCCCCTCTCCTGTTAGTCCCACCCTCTGGTCTAACTCCTCCAGGGATGCGATTCGTTCTATTTTCCCATCCTTCTTTTTCCTCATTGGTCTTGCGCGGTAGTCCTAATTTTGTGCCTTCTGGTTGTTTACCAGATCTTTGCTCCTCCTGTTTCCCACCAGCTATTGTTGTGTCATAGAATCTCTGTTTGTTTGTAACTATGTGTCGGGGACGGTCTGACCCTTCTCGCAGTTTATGCAGGGTTCGTCTAGAGTAGCTACCCTAGCTGTGTATTTGTAACTGATTAGGTTTCCTATTATTTTTTTAAGGTTAACAACTTCTTTGGTTAGTGTATCTACATTACTTACAAGGTCAGCTATCAGTTGCGTGTTTCCATCGGTTAATAAACTGTTGGCCTGTATTACAGGACCTTTTGATGGATCATGTAATTCGCTAGCTGCTCCATGGGTTTGATTAGGGTGTGGTGTTTGTGTATTTGTCTTGGAAGGCAGTACCAATAAATTAATGCTCTCAATATCTCTTCCTGGTACTGTGGCTGGGGTGAAAAACCTAATCGTACACACAACTGGTATCAAAGACTCTATGCCTTTCTCAGATTTATTTAGCTCGACTAGTATGTCAGTCTTCGGTTCCTGATGGAGATGATGGTCACTTTGGTTGTTGGACACTTGTTGGAGGGAAGAGTATCTATTGTACAAGGCTGGTGCTTAGTAGTAGCCTTTGCCAGGCCCTTTACGGTGGCATTCTCTACTTGTGAATTTATTGAACATTTAGTATAGAAAGCAGTGATTTTTTCCTTTTTCTTACTAATTGATTTGCATTTATTGTTTAACATTAATTCAACCTCTTCGATCAGATCATCTATTTCATCTACAGAGCAGTTTTCAGCTGCGCTCTTCCTTATTTTAGAGGATTTGCCTTTAGTTGGCCCCTCAGTGACCTTTCGCTTTCCCATTATGGCAAATAGGATGAGTAGTTTGAGCTAATAAAAGTGTCCACGGTTATTCCTAGAAATTACTACTTTTCCTTGTTTGTAGTACTATACAGGGGCAGAATTTTACCAAGTGGGAAAAAGGCACTAGACAATAAATACTGAAGAGCAGTGAGGGAAATAAGATTTTTTTAAAAGGGGAAATTTCAGGCAAATCATTTTAGTTGCACCTAAAATATACTGATTGACACCAATATATCACAAATTGAACACCCAACCTTGCAAAGCACGGGACATAAATCACTACATGAAGTGAATATCTAGATATCAAAGCTTAGAAAGCATCCGAGGGCCTTGTCTCACCTCTTTTAGAGCAAGTGTTGTTAACCAAATGTGTTCCCTGTGGCTTGATTGCAAGGGGGGCGCTTAAGGACTTTCCTTTGATATTTGAGAGGGATGAATTAGGCTAGACTCACTGTTCTGTTTATGTATTTTTGGTTTGGAATAGATGTTTGCAAAAATGATTCGGAGGTACCAACAACATTGAATCACTGTGTAAACCACAGACATTTTTGCGTATTGCTTCATTCCTTTTGAACCCTTTATATTTAAATCACATAAATTTGATCAATGAAGAAATCACACCCGTTTGCATTAGAATCATTTATTGATCCTTTGGGAAGAAATGTAATATTGAAATAGAGATTGTTTAACTATTGGTTACCGGCTGGCCCCTTGATATATCATTGCATGAATTATCAGACTTTGGGGCATATGTAGGTAATTTCCATTTTGCGATTCCCAAATAGCGATTTTTAAGGAATCGCTATTTGGGAATAGCAAAATGGAATGTAGGTAAAAATTCGATTTTTTTTTGCGAATCGCTAACATTCCTTAATTGCGATTAGCAAATTGTGAATCGCAATTAAGGAATGAGTGTCCTATTCATTCATATGGGCTGAGAGGCCCATAGGAATGAATGGGGATACATTCTCAAATTGCATTTTCTATGAGAAAATCACAATTTGAGATTCGCAAATCCAAGGGTGCCAGGGTGTCCAAAGGACACCTGTTGCACCCCTAGAAGGTGCCTCTAAGTACATGTGGCGCACATACATGCCCTAAGGGCATGACTGTGCGCCACGTGGCACTTTGAATTTTTTCAAAAAATGCATTTTGAAAGGAAATCGCAAAATACCATCTACTTGGAGTAGGTGGTATTTTGCGATTCCTTAAGCCAAAAACGCATTTTAAAATTCACTCCTACATAGCATTTAACACCTTGGCTGCTAGGTGTTTTCCCCTCCTGTGCTGGAAATTGCTATTTTACTTTTTTTATGACGAGCTCAGCTCGTCATCAGCACAGCTCAACTGTGCATCATGACGAGCTGAGCTCGTCATGAGCATCGAAAGGGTTAAGGAATCACAAATTTGCGATTCCTTAAATGCTTGAGCAAAATAAGGAATCGCAATTTTTGCGATTCCTTATTGCTAATGTGCACCTACATACCAAAGCACCGTTTGCGAATCGCAAACGCCTACCTACATATGCCCCTAAGTGTGAACAAGTGAATCCCTTGTAGGCACTTTTTCCTTGTTAATACTTAATTCTCCCTAGCCTCCAAGGGTTGATTGGGTTGCCCACTCTCTCTTTTTATATGCGATGCTGGCACCTCCCCCTCGCCTGCGGCGATAGGAAGAAGTGGCGTTACACCCTGGGAGTCGTAGTCCTCACTAGGGTGTGCAGAATCTGGGCAGTGTGGGCAGCAGCTGATGATGGTACACCCTGGTACAGCGGTACGACCAGACTGTGTAAGCAGAGTTGAAAATGCCCCCAAAGCGGCCCATCGGGAGACCCAGCAAGGAGAAAACAAACAACAGCGTTCTTGAGACTCACTCTCCTTAGGTGGTCTAAGTTGGTGCCGAACCTTAAGGGAGCCAACTGCTGCACCGCAGTTGCCTTAGGCTGCCTACCTCTAAGTGTGTTCCCGCTTGTGATAGTGCCGCCGTGCACGCTCAGGTGTCTCTTGGCTGCCAAGTTCTCTGGCTCGCTCCTCTTACTTTGCTGCAGTGGGGCCTTTTTGCTTTATTGTCTGTTAAATGAGGACTAGTTGCCACCACTCATAAGTCTAGTGGGCTCCATTTAGCACATTAGGAGTCACAGGCCTGTTGTACTTGTCACACTGGTCACACTATGGGACCACCCTTGCCTATATGGTTCTCTCACAGCTTCTGGTTCAGCATTGCTCAGTAGTGCCACTGATGTTCTCAACCACTCTCTGCTCTGACCCGGTAAGTCATTTACCCGCTTATGTGGCTCTCTGTCCTACAACACCTCCACTCATTTGGGTTCCAGCAGTCTCACTCGCTACAGCAGCAGGTCCCCGCGCTCCTGTGTCAGCCCCCCCCCCACCACCACTGTTAGGATGTTAGTGCTGTTTCTTCCCCACTCTCAAGCCCGGCTCGGCCTCAGGACCCTCTACACCTCAGCCGCAGGAAGGGGACCCTCTCCTTGATCCCTCCTCTTCTCCTCACCTTTTGGTGCACTCCCGCCGTCTCTGGCGCTTGCCTTTGTTTTATCCCACCTCTTAGTCATCACTGCTATGTGACCGCCATCCCAGGAGATCTCCTTCTTGTGCCTCTCCTGGGGGCAGAGGCGCAACTAGAGACACATTTCGGGGGGGGGGCTAAGAAAAATTTTCGGGGGGGGCTGAAACTTTAAGCAGTAGGTAGAGTGGCGCTACAGGGGCTTTTAGAAGGGGTGAAACATCAATAAAGCCTCTTTAACATGCACATGGTCTTTTAAAGACCTGTGAAGTGCTCCGGTGCTGCTGCGTTTGTGCCCGGGAGCTGTCTGAGCCCGGGCTGCCACACGACGGGGGGGCTGAAGCCCTTTGATTCCAATGGGTGTTGCCCGCCTGCCTGGGAGGGTACCTCTCAGCGTCGGTCCTGCACTGTCTTCCGGTCCTCCCAACGATGCCAGGGCCAGCAGCAGCTTCCATCGGCCCCAGCGGTGAGTCACAGGGGATATTCAGCCGCTGACCTGTACTGCTGTTGCCAACTCGTTGAGGGTTCTCCGTCCTTGCCAGCGGGTCCGGAACTTCATCTGGCCTCTGCAGCAATATCCCTCTTACAGTGGCGGTTTCTCCATGGGGGCGTTTGGGCACCGCGCCCCCCTGCTTTCTCGCCGTGCGAGAAGGCAGAAACAAATGGTAGTTATTGCCGTAATATAACTACCATTTGTGATTTGTTTCTGCCTTCTCGCACGGCCAGAAAGCAGAAATTCCTGGGCTGGTTTAGAGTGGGGGTGTTACTAACTCGAGGGCAGGGGGGAGTGGCTTGGGGGAGTGGCTTGCCCACTGTTGTTAATACTGACTGTTTGGGCAGCCTGAGGCCGCCCAAACAGACAGTATTAACAACAGAGGGAAAGCCACTCCACCAAGCCACTCCCCCTGCCCTCGAGTAACACCACCCACTCACTCTCCCTGTTCTCTGTATGCTGCAGCAGCAGCATACAGAGAGAAAATGACGAAGCCTGGGGCAGCCGGCCGCACCAATCAAAAACGCGGAGGTGGAGAGGGAGGCTGCCTGCCGCGCCGCCTTCCTGATGATGTGCTGCCTGCAGGACTTGAACCAGGACGCGGCAGTCGGGACGGAGTCTCTACGGACGGTAAGTTTATTTTATTTTATTTTATATATAATATTTGTTTTGTTTCCACTTTTCAAACCCCTCCCGCCTCCCCCCTTATCCCGCGAGTGCGACCCCATTTCCAACCCCCCCCCACCAACCGACTGCCGAACAGAGAATTTAAATTACTTAAAATGAAGCAAGCCGGCATCGCGTGTCTCCGGAATACTTTGCTACGTTTGTGGCCCAGGCTCGAGTTCGCATTTTGAACTCTCGTTTTCCACTGTTGTTTCCCTGCCATTCAACCGTACGCCTTATGATATTATTTATATGAAAAGCCTCAAAGTCTTTGGGCAAATCAGATAAGGCTTTTGTGGACGGAGCTGAAAAAAACATGCATTCATGCCCTGAAGGACAGACTGCACTTTCTATTCACCACTTGCAAGGAAATCTTGGGCTGTCAAGTGACCTGCGAGCGAGAATTTGGAGTGCACAAAGATCGGCATTCAGATTTATATGAAAAACAAGCGAAGGCACATAAAAAAGACTTTCTTCTTCTACCCACTACCAGTCAAAGCACCCCTCTCCTTGTACCTCACATTCAAGTGTTAAAATATATGACCACTAAGGGTGTGGGTTCGCGAGTGGTTCCTTGCGGCTGAAGTGCATGGAAACTGCTGGAATACATATTGATTTGACCCAGTAGCATAGTTAGGATAGCCCATGAAGCGAGCCCTGGTGCGAGAAATGAAAATGGCATTTTTGACTGCTGATCGGGGTAGTAAGATACAGCAAATACGCGACTGGGTCAAATCAATATGTATTTCCAGCAGTTTCCATGCACTTTCCCTGAGAAAATCAGGGATCAGGTTGCTCACTATGCTAAATTGCGTAGTGCAATCCTGTCTGTCGGCTTCCGCCTTACCACTTTTTGCAGCCACCAGCCGCCACTGCCCTCTTACCAGGTTTCAGCTGTTAATTCCGACCCGAGGCACATTATTCTTGTTCTAGCCGGAGGAGAAATCAGCTCGACTTGTCTGTCCGCTATGTCCCGGGGGAGCTTGCTCCTCAGTTCGCTGCGCCATCTTAGGCCACCATGAGGTCGTACCTCCCGTTCTCCAGCATGCCGTGCCCCCGGGTCGGACTTCGAGTTCTAGTGCTCCACCATGCTCAGCAGGCCCTCCCTAGCCCCATCATAGATGTTGTGGCGGAGGGGGGAACAGAATGCCCTTTGCTGGAGGATAGCCGGGCGGGAGCTCCATGAGACATATCTCACTCCATTGGCATCTAGCCATGCCCCAAGAATCAATATGTGTTATCTGATTCAATGTTGCCAGGTTGATCCATGGGCAAACATATGCAGGGAGAAATGCCATTATTACATTTTTCATAAAAGATTGGCATGATAACCATTTAGGACTATAGCTGAAGATCTGTGTCGAAGATCACTATGTGTCCGAGAATTAATCAGGGCAAATGGACAATGAGTCACATAGAAAAGACTGAACAACCATTCACCGGACTGTCAAGCAGATTATATTGATATGCCTGCTTATAATGATTTTAGTGATAGTTTGCTTATTTTCTAAATGGGTTGAGGCCTTCCCAACAGGTAGATATGACAGCATAACTGAGGACTACTGAGTATGTCTACTTCTATTGAAACAGACAAATGAACTCATTTCAAGAATGAGATCCTGAAAGCTTTACAAATCAAACAGAAATGTAACTATAGTTACTGACCAAAAGCATCGGGCGGTTGAAAGAATGAATGGGATTATAAAATCCAAGCTGGCTAAGGATGTGTTTTTCAATGACTCCCCAATGGCCTGATGCACTTTCTCCTATGTTGAAGAGCATTTGAAACACCCAAAATAGAATGATAGGCATTTCTCCAGACAAAGTAATTAAGGGCAGGGCTATGCAAATCCCTTGCATTCCCTCAGCTGCACTTGTGTTGATAACTGATGATAATGTGCTGGAGTACTGCAAAGATCTGGCTGATATGGTGCAATCTGTCTTTTATCAGGTGAATTTGGCAACACAATTGACATAATAGGTGCTGTGGTATGCACTAGGTGCTGGTCGGTGCCTGAGTGCTGGTGAAGACGCACATTTGTAAAAAGTGTCTAGTGCCACATACAATAGACTCCACAAGTAATCCCTGTAACTAACACTGTTGTGAAGTGATATCCCACAGTGAATCCATGCGGCTCACACAAAGAGAGTGAAGACTGCAGATGAAGAAGTGGTGACAATTATCACTGGTTCATAGTGTCAAGTTCGAGTTTGCTGTGTGGATCCAGAGGGGGAGAAGATCCAGAATCAGTAAGAAACATTACAATATCACAAACAAGAAGAATAATAGACTGAGGGTCATATGTACAAGCATTAGGTATACCAATTTCCTAATTGTGATTCTTTCCAAATCACAATTTGGAAATTGGTATTCCTAACGCATGAAACTCTTTTGAGTTTCATTAGCGATTCCTAGTGGGCCTCAAATAGACCTACCTCAGGCATATTAATGAGGTAGGTAGCAATTTGCGACACATTGCGAATCGCAGCCATCACAGGGATTGTGGGCTGCTGAGCTCAGCAGACCACCATGCCTGTAATTGCTTTTTAATAAAGCAATCATTTTTTTAACTGCAGCCCGTTTTCCTGAAAGGAAAACAGAATGCGTTTAAAAAGAAAAATGAAACTTTGCAGTTTCATTTTTTTAGAGTAGGCAGTTGTCCATGGGATCACTGTCTGCTCTTAAAAAATATATTTTTAACATTTGCAAAGGGGTAGGGGTTCCCAAGAGATCCCTTCCCCTTTCCAAATGGGTTACTACCAGTTTTTAACTAGTCGAAAAGTACTATTGTTTTGCAACCAGAATTTGGTTGCAAAACATTAATACATACTGATAGAGCAGAGATGTTACCTCTTCTCTACTTATGACAATTTGACACACAAATGGTTTGTGACACTTTTACATGATAATGACAAAATGTGCGTTAAGCTCCATGTATCAAGAAACACAAAAAATGAAGTTCTAATTCAGATAATGCATCGTAAAAGCATGCAGATTGTTGAAAGTAGTTTTCTGATAGCATATAACATTTAATAAGGTGATGGGAAATCTTATATTTTTAGTGACGTGTTCTTATGCTCATATAAATGTGATAAATAAACGATAACGCAGAAAATTTCTATGTAAGAATAAAATTGCTTCATATGTTAGAAGATGGATAATACTAGAATGTGTAGAGTGAGCAATGACATTGACAAGAAAAGTAGGTGTTACACAAGGTTATGTTATGATTTGTATTTTGTAAAGTTTATCTTTTATGTGCCTTTAAAACCTGTATTCTGTAATAACATATAACATGCCAAAGAGACTTACTAAATTATATGTGAAGTGATAGTGAGTATTAAAAAAATGTATGAGTACCCTATACTTACATGAATTAATTGCAATTCACATTGAAATGATATAAATACGCATAATTGGAGAATTAATGAACTATTCTATGTAGTGTGAAATTCATATTTTATCCCAATTTAATTGTGTATCATCTGTATTTCATGAAGGCCTCAAACGTTGCTTCCGTTCCTGGTATGAACTTCTGAACTGAATAGTCTGAAGCCCATGAGCACCTTTCATAAAGTTACCACTTCTGTTCTAACAATCAATCGCCTTCGTTGACATTTGTAGCTTACTTAACTAGATTTGCAACAAAAGTGTTACTTCCTAGAGCAAAGGCTTGAGAATGGACAGACAAGGGATGAAAGCATGAAAATGCATACTTTCTAAATGCAACAAATGTTCGTATGACTAAACAACAACGGCTCTAAGAAAATGGCTAGTAATGGATTACTTAATTCTTCCGGATCTGTATACTTTTTCCTACTGCATTATCTCATCCTCTCATGAGCAACCAATGGGACAGAGCGGTCCAACAAATTTGATGATGTCAAGAGGTGCAAACATAGAATCAATGGAGTATAAGTAACTACATTTTGAACAAAAGGGCATCACCTCTTTTACCCATCTTGCGGTACAGAGACTGATAATTATGACTTTCAGAAACAACACGAACTGTGATGAAATACTGTGATTTGCTGCTGTCTGGTATGCTAACGTAGTGGAACCTTTTTTGTCTGAAAGGGTTCACGTCAGAGCAGCTGTGGCATTGATGCTACAGAGCGGACAGAGACTGACCATTCTGTCCAAGAACTGGAGCTGGTCATATGGAAATTACTGAACTTTCCTTAAAGGTTGGTATGAGTCACAATTGATTTCCCTCCTAGTCAGTTTTCTTTAAGATAAAAATCTCCCTCGGAAGATTGTTCCTTCATATTTAAATCTCGCAAAATGTTCGAATGCTTATTAAAACCAATTTAAATTTACTTTAGACTGTATGCTATTCATTTAAAAATACAAAATCGAGATAAAAATTATTGATTCTGACTCATTATTTGTTTGTGGCTAGATTTCTATTGGTGGTTTTCGTAAACTAGAGGTGGGATTCCTAGAGAGTAATTTATAATATAGTATGTAAGCTATTATCCTATTCCTGGTCCTCATTTGATAATTGCTTATCCTCTAAATATAAACTAACTAAAAAGAGAGAGCAAGGGATCGTGTTCACACTGAGTGAACGGAGAGTACTCCTGTTCCCCTGAGTATCAATTAATTAAACAAATGGAGGAGTACCACCATAGAGAATCAGAAAAATTCCTAATGAGGTGTGTAGAAGACAAAAGGAAGGGATTTATCCTTTTGTAAAAAAACCCTCACTCACCAACCTAGTGGTGACATGCTTCATCGTCGGGGTCAACCCTGATGACCTAATGCCACCAGGGTGTGCTACAACACCTGAATTACAGTGGAGCAGGTTGTGGGTGTAAAGTGCAAAAAAGGAGTTAAAAATTGTCCTGGTTTAACTTGGTGGGTAGATAAATTGTATTTACAAGCAAATGGACAATGTTAAAAAAAAGTGATGAGATACTGTGAGGGTACTTATGACCCAAAGTATCTATGTATGTGATCTGGTCTACATGTTTCCACCTTAAAGGAATGTGCCAGGTTTTCGTCAGGACCAAGAACAAGGAAGGTGGACGGTCTGCACCCCCTATAAGGTGCACCCAATCCTATCTCCTTTTGACCATGTAAGCAAAAAATCGCTAATGGTGAAGGCTCTAACCACACTGGGTGAGCGTGGTGAGTAAAAGAAAAAAGACTCCTATTGTAGTATCTTTTAGCATCGGAGGGCAGGGGGTGGTGTCACCTCGGTTAGAAACATATTAGTTTTGCCGTGGTGGTTTAGGCCATTACCTACATCCAGACCGCTGCCCCGCTACCTAGTAGTGTGTTTAGAGCCTTCACCATTAGCGATTTTTTGCTTACATGGTCACAAGGAGATAGAATCACAGATCACATACATAGATACTTTGGGTCATAACTACCCTCACAGTATCTCATCACTTTTTTTTAACAATGTCCAGTTGCTTGTAAATAAAATTTATCTTCCCACCAAGTTAAACCAGGACAATTTTTAACACCTTTTTTTTCACTTTACACCCACAACCTGCTCCACTGTAATTCAGGTGTTGTAGCACACCCTGGTGGCATTAGGTCATCAGGGTGAAACCCGATGATGAAGCATGTCACCACTAGGTTGGTGGGTGAGGGTTTTTTACAAAAGGATAAATCCCTTCCTTTTGTCTTCTACACACCCCATTAGGAATTTTTCTTATCCTCTAAATATTCCAGTCTCTTCAAGCACAGAACAAAATCCATCGGAGGACCAAAGAGATTTGATATGAGGATAAAAAAGTAATCTGGGATAAGAGAAAACAAATAATAAAATAATTTATGAGGCCCAACAAGTTAACGCTATACCAGGACCACCTGCCAGTTCTTGCAAGGCGGACTCTTAGAACCGTGGCCAAGTGATTATTGGAGGAGAGCAGCTTTACTAGGAATCGTAGAGGACAGATACACTGGTCCCAAGTGGTGTAGCACTATATGCACTAGAAGAGAAGTCCTAAACCAAATCTTCTTGTGTACGGAAGCCAGTGCAAATTCCCCAAATGTGGAGAAATGTGTTCCCTTCTAGACAGGGGCGGCTCCTCCATTAGGGCGGAGGAGTGTCGCCCCACTGCTTGCTCGCAGTGCGAGAAGCAGAAAGATAAAATGGTAAAACTTCCATTTTATGTTTCTGCTTCTTGCACTGCGAGAAAGCAGAATTGCCTGGTTGGGGGTGGACGGGTGGGCGGGTCTGCTGGAAAGCAGGGGAAGAGTGGCTAGCCCAATGCTGTGGGCCCTGACTGTTTGGCTCTTTGGGGCCGACCAAACCAGTCAGGCGCACTCTCCCTTTTCTCCATACAGCCTCCATAGAGAACATTTTCTCTCCATAGGTGCCCAGCTGGGCGCCGTCTGCAACAATCACAACGCTGCCATTGCAGCATTGTGATTGGCTTAGGGGAGGGGAGGGAGGCTGCCTAAGATGACTTCCAGTTCAGGAGAGCAGAGCAGCAGGAAAACGCTGAACCCGAGGAAAGTTACGTTTTACTTTTTTTTAATTAAACCCATCCCGCCTCACCACTTGCAAACCCGCACAACCCCCCAATGGCTGGGAACGCTTCTGGACAGGTGTCCTTAAATGACAAGGACTCGATGCCTGTGTAATAAGCAGACAGCGAGGGAGACGCAGCCTCTGCTCAGCGTCAGGCAGCGAAAGCGGCTGCTGTTCACGAGCGCACCGTGAGCATCATGTCCTCGAATTACACGACAAAAAAAGGGACTCAAATAAAAAAAAATTGGGCATTTATGTGATCTCACTAGAAAATCACTGCAGAAAACAGTCTCTTTAGCATTCCCTCTTGCAGGCAGAGACACGCATCTGTAGAGTGCAACCCGGCCGATACCATAATTTGTATCATTGCACCACCTCTCGTGACTGGGCTCGGTCCGAGGGGATAAATTAACAGGTTCCAGGTCGCACATGATCTTTGGCCGGAATAGCACAATGCTTGAACGTGTGTTCCCTGTGTGCGCTGGCTAGGCCGACAATCATACCTGCCCCAGAGGGCCACACTGAAGACGAGGAGTTTAACGGATCCTCGTGTCTGTACAGATATGAAATACCTCTGAATAACGACAGGACAGCAATTGGGGAGATACGCTGTTTATTGGGTAAGCTGTCTCAGAGAGCGCTGAGACGGTAATCCCTCCGTGCTCCGACACTTGCGCCTTCTCATTGGGGATGCGCGCGCATCCCTAAAATGGCCGACGGCACGTCGCATCATCATGCAACGTGCGTACACTAGAACGCTAACACTGCATATCTCCCCTTTTTCCAAACAATGGGAAATTTAACTTACAGTCCGCTGCTCATATCAAAGTCTTGGAATCTGGCTGCTCTCACCACTGTTCTTCCCCTTCGGCTCAATCTTACTGGGGTAGCTGTGGCTTCTCTCTCAGGAGTCTCTGCGCAGCCTCCCCTGTTGCTCATCGCGGCCGGGCTCTCCATTGATCTCCTTGTGTTCATCTCCTTCTCCGTCCCGGGGCTACCTCTGTTGTTTTGCTCCTCACTGACTTCTCCTCTTCCCATGTCCATCTCCACGTCGAATTGTTCATTTCCTACATCGGGCTCCCCCGCACTTTCCAGTGCCTGTCCACCTTGGCTCCACTGTAGTACTTTATTGCATCTCGCCATGCGGTCCTGAGACCATACATTGCAGTCACTCAACAAGGCAGCTCTGTCATACACCTCCTTAACCTGCAGGGGTTTACTGTATTTGCTACCCCCTTTCCTTTGCATTGTCGCCAACTTCACTCGCACCCATTCGCCTTCTTCTAGTCCAGTGTCTTTCACGTTCCTTCGCCTGTTGTAGTATTTTGCGTAGACAGCCTGTGCTTTCTCCAAGTTCGCCTGAGCAATTGCAGGCGACCATTTGCTTGTTATGGTTTTCTCTTTCCACACTCGATTGTCCTTCGTGAAGGGGTCACGGCCCCTCAAGATTTGGAAGGGGCTATACCCGGTTCCTGTGGGGGTGATTCTGTACACCCATAACATGTGCCATATTTCTTTCTCCCAGTCCTTGTTATTTGATATCGCAGCTTGCACGGATCCCATCACCATTCGGTTGAAGCGTTCTACTAGTCCATTTCCTGCCGGGTGATAGATCGAGGTGTGTTTGGAGATGATTCAGTTTCTTTCCATAAAGTTGGTCCATTTGTCTGAGGTAAACTGAGGGCCGTTGTCGCTTAGGATGGATTTGGGAATGCCCTCTCTCACAAACGTATCGTTCAAAAACCTTAAGATAGTCTCTGTGTCCATTACTTCTTCTACCTTCATTTCAGGCCATTTCGAGTATCTGCCGATGAGGACGCACACATACTTTTGGATACCTTGTCCGTCCAAGATCGGGCCCAAGATGTCGATGGATAGTTCCTCCCAAGGGTTCTGTGGGGGGTCAAATCTTCCCAGCACCGGTCGCAGTGGCTTGAGTGTCTTGTCAGCTCCCTGGCACTGTGGGCATTCCCTGACATACCGTTCAGCTCGTAGGTCCATGCCTAGCCACCAGTATCCTTGCTTGGTCCTCAACTTCATCTTGCCTACCCCTAAATGGCCTTCATGGAGTAACGCCAATAGTTTTGGAACTATGCCTGCTGGGGGAATGACCTTGTCTCCCCTATAAACAAACACTCCTTGATCCTCCATTGACAACTCTTCCCTGATCTCGTAGTACATCCTTAGGTTTTCGCTGGTATGTTTCTTTTCTGGCCATCCCTTTACTATGCAATTTTTCACCTCCTGTATGGCTTGGTCTTCACTGTAGGCTTCACTCCACTCCTGGTTGCTGATGACCTTCTCCTGGTCGTCTGTCAGGGCCACCATCTCTTTCCCACCTGCCTGGTCCTCTTCTCCGGGTTACATGGCCGCCGCCCTGCTTAGATAGTCTGCCACCTTGTTCCGACTGCCTGGAATGTACTTAACATCATATCTAAATTCCAGCAGCTTCAATGTCATTTTCGAAATCCTGGGGGTGGCACTCGCGTGCCCACTGGAGGTTAGTACCTTCACCAAGGGTTTATGATTTGTCTTTAACTGGAACCGTGTGCCCCACAGGAATTGCCTGAACCTTGTCATTGCCCACACAACGGCCAATATCTCTTTTTTAATGACGCTGTACTTTCTTTCTGTGTCGCTCAATGTGCGAGAGGCAAAACTCAGTATTTTCATCACTCCTTGTCCTCAGTCCTGCATCAACACTGCGCCCAATCCTTTTTCGCCGGCGTCTGTCGTGAGTACGGTACTTCCATGAGGATCGTATCCTTGCAGGGGTATGGCTCCCACAACGTCTTTCTTTATGCTCTCAAATTCCCCTTGTGCTTCTTCCGTCCAGCAGAACACTGAGCTCTCTCTTGTCAATTTCCTCATGTGGTGTGTCTTTGTTGCGAAATGCTGCACAAATTTACTATAATATTCTGCCATTCCTAAGAAGGACCTGACATCTTCTTTGCTGGCGGGTGGTGGTGCATCACAAATCGCTTTTACATTTTCAGTCTTGGGTGTAATCCCTTGAACTCCAATTTCATGCCTTAGGTAGGTCACTGATTCCATGCCCAGGCGGCACTTTTCCCACTCCGCCGTGAGGCCTTTTTCTTCTAACACTCTCAGCACTTTGGTCAGTTTTGCATTGTGGTCTAACCTGTCTCGCCCCATCACCAGGATGTCATCCTGGAAGTACTGGATGCCGTCCATATTCTTAAACAGTTGGTGCATCAATTTCTGAAACACCGCTGCCACCGATGCTAGTCCAAACGGCATGCGACGGAACTGGTAGCACCCGAAGGGGGTAATGAACGATGTCAGCCTCCTGCTCTCCGGGTGCAATGCGGTTTGATGGTATGCTGAGGTTAGATCGATGGTTGAGTACCACTTTATTACTCTCGTCTTGGCCAACATCTCTTCGATCCTTGGTAAGGGAAACTTCTCCACCACAATGTTCTTATTCAATTCGCGAAGGTCCACGCATAGCCTCACCTTCCCGCTGGGTTTCATGACCACTACCAATGGCGCCAGCCACTCAGCGCACGTGATCGGTTCAATGATTTCTCTTCTTTCTAACTCTTGCAGTTCTTCTTGCACCACCTCTCTCACTGCGAGAGGTACATTTCTCACTTTGTGGGACACCGGTACGGCACCTGCCTTGAGAACAATTTTGTGCGCAAACTTTTCGAGCCTCCCCACCGTGCCTCCAAATACCTTGGGGTACTCTCTCTTCCACTTGTCCAGGTCTGGCCAAACTTCAGGTTCAGGGAGTAGGATCTGCACTTTACCTCCTGGGTCCAGTTTGATGCCCAGGTCGCCCTGGTCTAACCATCCCAGCACCGACGGTCCCTTTTCAGATATGTACAGTTTGCAGTTGGCACTGCGTCCTCTGAATTCGAACTTTAACGGCCTGAATCCTACCATGGGTATGCAATCTCCATTGTACGTGACTGGCCTTATGTCCAGTCGCTCCAGGTCTGGGCCCAAATGTGGCTTGAAGGTTTCATTCCACACCGCTCTCTGGACTATGGTATAGGGTGATCCATTATCTGCCACTATACTTATTGGCACTCCTCCGATCGTCATGTCCAGCACCGGCTTGGTCGATCTTTTGTTGTCTACGCTTAACACTTGGTCGTAGATGCAGAGTATGGTGTCATCCTCTTCGTGGTCATTCTCCTCCCGGTCCTCTTGTCCTTGGTCGTTGTATTTAACCATACTCCTGGAGGACTTCCTGCGGCATACTTTCTCGTAGTGCCCTACGATCCCACAGTACATACATTTGGCGCGGAACGCCGGACACTTCCTGTCATAGGCTTCATGTGCCCAGCTTCTACATCTATAGCAGGTCTTCTTGCTGTTCCCTGTCTGTTTTCCCGGCAGTCCTGGATTCCCTTGCCACCTGTTCGGTCCCTTTGATGTGGGCCCTTAGTTTCTACTGTCCTTACGGGGCTCATCGTCTTCTATCCTGTTCACCATCGGACTTGCTGCGGTCTCTCTTTTTGCCCCCTCCGCACATCTTCGCGCCAATTCCGCTCTCTGGACTATTATCATTACCTCCATCAGCGTGGCGTCGCCGCTGGCCCACAGCTTGTCTTGCACAGCTGTAATTGTGGTGTGCATCACGATTTGATCCTTGATGAATTCATCTTGGAATGTATTGTATCTACACGTGGATGCCAACTTCCTTAATGCCGCCACATACTCTTGCACTGATTCCCCTGGTTGTTGCTTCCTTTGCTGGAAGTTGTATCTGTCGATCGAGACACAAACCGCTGGTTTGTAGTGTTCGTTTAATTCTTCAATTGCATGGGCATACACATCATCATCTGTGCTCCCCCGTTGTTTGGGTACAAGATTTTTGAAGATCCTGAGCCCCTCCGGGGCTAGGTTATGTTACAGTATCCGCTTCTTCCTCTTACTGGTGAACTTTTCATCATTTTCATCCTCAAGCACTTCAATGAAGTTGTCAATGTAGTCTCTCCAATCTTCCCACTTCATAAGGGGTTCCCCTGGCTTGGGTAAGAATTGCACGGGGCCTTCGCCGACGCTGCTTGTGCGTACATCTTTTCGCGCCTTTCTGTGGGTGGGGTACCACCGTGGCTACTGGGGCTGCCTGGTGCACTGTTTTCCTCTTGTTTCTCGGTTTGCAGCTGGGGGCTCTCTGTTTCTGCCCCTTCGCTCTTCCCTGAGGTCGCCAGTGCTCCTGCCCTTAGTTGTGTTGTGCTGTGGGGTGCCCTGGGTGGTCTACCCCTCTGCGCGCTCTTTTGCTTCCTCCCTGGTGCTCAGCTTGACTCCTCCATGTGGCTGTGGGCTCTGCCGCGCTCTCTGTTGTCCAATTGTCTTTCTGTGGTTGCTTACCTACAGGCTGACACATAGGTTGGTGTGTCTGGTGCCTGGTTCAAGTCTGTTATTTCTGGAGGTTTTTTTGTATTATTTTCCCTTTGGTCTTCATCCCACTCTCGTCGCCATTGTAAAGATATGAAATACCAATTGGGGAGATACGCTGTTTATTGGGTAAGCTGTCTCAGAGAGCGCGAGCCGGTAATCCCTCCGTGCTCCGACACTCGTGCCTTCTCATTGGGGATGCGCGCGCATCCCTAAAATGGCCGACGGCACGTCGTGTCATCACGCGACGTGCGTACACTAGAACGCTAACACTACAGTGTTACGATGGTGCTGCACCGGTGGGCCGAGTGAAGCCGCATATGCCCAGGGGATCCTGCATGTGCGCCCTGCATCGTCACCCGTGCAGCCCGAAGCCCTTGCTGCCTGGAGTCGGAGCGGGTATGTGAGCTGCAGGAGGATATCCTCCATACCGCTCACTGCAGTGTGGTGAAGGACGCTCCCGGAGCGAGGAGTGTGACGTCAGGCCCCCTTTCATGCCCAGGCCAGCCGTGTGTGTCTCATAGCGTGTGGGCTGGGCTTCAAGGCAGTGCGAGTGCAGAGTTTCCCCAGCAACGGACATCAGTGGCCCTGGTTGGCTGCCTGAGGTGAGAAGGACTGCCAGTCAAGGTCGAGTGACTCAGAGAGGCAAGGTTCGTCAGGAGAGGCAGTGGAGGTAGGACAGCCCAGAGTAGGGAGCCACCTCCCTCATAGAAGCAGAGCAAGGTCAGTCTGAGGAATACAACTGAGACACAGTGTGGGCACAGAGAAAAACATATTAATAAAACAGGAGAAAAAAACACAACAAGAGTATACACGGCACACGAAGGAGGAGAGGGACTGTGCCACCCCACGATCCACGCACAGCAGAACAGTCCATACAGGAGGAAGACCACCCCAAGCACGTCATGGAGATCCTTTGCCACCACAGCAACCGGAACAAGTACCCACAGCACCGTATTCTCATGCGTCAGTGATGCCCATACCCCCATTCAGCCAGCTCGCCGACACGGCCACCGCCGCACCCAGATGGAAGCTCTGGGTGGGTCACCTGAACCACTATTTCACAGGGACCCGAGAGACAGACGGAACGGTGAATCACTCCCTACTAATGCACTTTGGGGAGGACGAGCTCTACAAGTTTGTTCGAGACATTACTGGACACAGGAGCAGCACACAAATATGACACAGCCATTGCAGCCCCCAACAGGTACTTCAACCCGCAAATGAACCCCGACTACGAGCAGTTCAAGTTGAGGCAGGCCCAGCAAACAGAAGCGGAAACAGTAGACATGTTCTACGCATGACTCCAGAAGCTGGCACGCATGTGCACATACATTGATCAGAATGAAGAGATCAGGGCACAAATTATTCAGGGATGCAAGTCAGTCACCCTTAGGCACCAGATGCACCGACAACCGGGGATATCCCTAGACGAAATCCAGGTCCTTGCTCTCTCTCATGAGCTGTTAGACAAGCGGACCAAAGAGATGGAAACCATTTGAGTCAGAAACACCCGGGCGGCGTCGAGGCAGAAGATAGTACAGGTTAAAGAAGAAACCATCGAGGCAGTGCAGTGGCAACCCCCACCCAGCCAGAGGTGGAACAAGGGAAGCCATTTGTCAGCAAGTGTGGTCACTGCAGATTCAACCACAAGGAGCAGGACAGACGCCCTGCAAGAGGACAAACTTGCTCAAAGTGCAGTAAGGCCAACCACTACACCAGCATCTCCCGCAGCAGTGGAGAGGATCCAGCGGCGGTGAGCCCAGGGGGCGTTCAATGACCCTTCGACACCTAACACTGGAGGAGCGCGACCACCCCAAGGCTCCACCGGAACAACTATGAAGACAAAGATGACACCTTTGTCATCTCGTGCGCAGGAAGTCATGGACGGAATGGACGTCCACCGCCGATGTTTAGCATCAAAGTCAACTGAATCTCGGTACAAGCCCTTATAGACACAGGCGCATCGTCAACGTGATGGACTCTGAACAGTACGAGCAGCTATCACCCAAGCCACAGCTTATTCCAATCTCTGCCAAAATCTATACCTACGGAGGAACAGAACCAATACCACTCTGGGGAATGATGAAGGTTGAAGTCTCGAACTCCAAAGACTCAGTGAAGAGAAAGTTCCATGTGACCGAAGGAAAGAAAGGAACACTACTGGGGTGTCACACTATGGAAGATCTGGAGCTGGTTTTCTTTGCCAAGCAGGTCCATGAAAACCACACAGAAGACATGCTGAGCGAGTTTCCCTAACTCTTACCAGGACTAGGCGAGCTCAGAGGACGCCAAGTGAAACTACACATCGACAAGACGGTTCAACCAAAGGCACTGGCACAGGCGCATTCCCTTCCACCTTTGTCCCCTGGTGGAAAAAGATCTGCAGAACCATGAGGACTTGGGAGTCTTAGAGAAGGTGTCAGGGCCCACTCCGTGGATGTCCCCACTGGTCGTGTAGCCAAAGTTGAAACAACCTGCACCATTCAGCTGTGTGTGGATATGATGCTTCCAAATCAGGCCATCCGGAGAGAGAGACACGTGACACCGACGATGGATGAGATAGTGACGGGGCCCAGGGGTTCTTGAAACTTGACCTAAACTCCGGGTACCGTCAACTAGAGCTGGCGCCAGAGAGCCTCTACATTACCACCTTCTCCATCCATATGGGATTCCGAAGATATACCTGACTCAGCTTTGGGGTGTCCTCTGTGGCTGAGATGTTTAAAAACACCATCAGGGAAGCCCTCCCCGGCCTGGCAGGTGTGATCAATTTAAGCAATGACATCCTGATATACTCTCAGAGTCTAGAAGAACACCATGCCGGAATGAGAGCTACACTACAGAGGTTGGCAGACTGTGGGCTCACACTCCACAAGAAGAAATGCGCCTTCTACCAAGGGTCGATAGACTTCTCCTGCTACGTCGTTTTCGCGAGAAGGACTTTGCGTCGACCCACGCAAGGCAGAAGCCATCCGGAGTGCCCCAGTTCTGCAGAATCCAACCGAAATAAGGAGCTTCCTCGGGATGGCAACCCACTGCAGGAGGAACCTCGTCAGCATATCTGAGCCAATCCGGCAGCTGAAAAAGACCAGGATGCCCTGGGAGTGGACGCCTAGAGAGGAAGCTGTGTTTCAAGACATCAGGAGAGCCCTCCTGGATCAAACAACTATGGCGTACTTCCACCCCAAAAGGAAGAGGGAACTTGCGGTTGACGCCAGCTGGGTCGGGCTTAGGGCGGTCCTTCTGCAGAAAGACACCAAGGGAGTCTGTGTCCCTTTAGCCTACGGCAGCCTAGCGTTATCCCAGACGGAGACCAGGTACACGCAAATAGAGTGGGAGGCTCTGGCCATAAGTGGGTGTGTCCACATTTTCGGGTGATAACGGACCACAAGAACCTGTTACCACTGTTCAGCATATCTACATGCCTGGCACCCCCAAGGATCGAAACATGGGCTGTCCAGGTGCTGACAACCCGCTGATTATCTTTTGAGGTACCCCGCGACAATGGAGGAAGCACAGACACAAGACGAGACCGCCAAGACTGAGGCCTTCATAAACATGGTGGAAGACAGTGCCTGATCCGTGGCAGTGACCAAATAATACTTGCGCAACGCCACAGAGGTGGACGAAACCATGAAAAGGGTAAAAGAGGCCCTGGGAAAAGGGCAATGGCATCGGTTTCTAGACGGGATCGCTCTGCTAACCGCCGAGGAGCAAAACTACCGACGCCTAATCCGGAAAGTGCGTCAGGAACCCAGTGTCAGTGGATCCGGTCAAATTCCGATTGGGACAACGGATCGTTGTGCTGAAGGACTTATGCCACCGAATGGTCATGCTTGCCCATCAAGGCCATCAGGGCACCGCTAAGACCAAGGCAAGGCTCAGGGCGAAGGTGTGTATCCCCAGCATGGTCGTCCTGGGCTCCTTCTCAAAATTCCTGGTGGTAGAGTTGGTACCATTGACGGCATTCGCACATGTCCAACCGGCCCTGGAAAAGATCTTCGCCATGTTTGGACTATTCAAAGAAGTAAAGTCAGACAACTGGCCCCCTTTCCAAGGTCAGGACGTCCACGACTTCTTGGGCGCCGACAGCAAGGTCGAGCAGTTCATGAGGACCCCCAACAGAGCCCTTCGGTTTGGCGTGGTTCCCGAGACGTGCCTGCATCAGTTCTTGTTCGCATATCGGCAGACATCACACTTAACAACTGTGTGTGCCCCAGCCACGCTCCTTCTGAAGCATTCCCCACAAAATCTCATTCCCGAGGACCCCGGATAGGTGCATCCCAACCTAGAAATTGACAAGGCACAGCAAAAGAGGAAGACAACCAACGAGAAAGCGACTGCAAGCCAAGGAGCCAGAACTTCGACAGTGCAGGTGGGGTCCAAGGTAGTCCTCAAAGATTGCCACCAAGGCTGGAAGTTTTGCACGCCCTTTGAACTGGAGATATGGACAGTCACACGAATGGAGGGCACCATGCTCAAAGCACTGCAAGACCGCCACACGGTGGTGAGAAACGTGTCATGGTTCAAAGAGGCCCCAGGTGCCCCGACTGCTGGCGGTCCACCTCAGGATGAAGACAACGAATCGGTGGGCATGCCCGTGGACAGCTTGGCGGATTGCAATAGTAGTCCATCGCCTGTATTTGTACTGGAAGCTACGAGTGCCCAAAGAATCAGACCGGATGAACGATCACCAAGTAGGGCGTCCGAGATATGCCCCGAGACAGCGAGACGTGACTTAAGGGAAGTGCCATCCCGATGACCACGTTAAGTGCTCTGAGAGACTTTGAGGCCTATTAGCAAGAACCTCGCAAAAATTATCGCCGTTTTAGTGGCAGAAAACTGCCGCTAAAATGGCGATAATGGGCCTGCTAATATGCGTTATAGAATTCCAATAGAAGCCCAAGATGTCCTGCACATCTAACCTGGGTTTCTATTGGAATTCTATAATGCATATTAGCAAGCCCATTATCGCCGTTTTAAAGGCAGTTTCCTGTCGCTAAAACAGCGATAATTTTAACGAGGTTCTTGCTAATATGCCCCTTTGTGTGTTAACAAGCTGCACACCTGTGGGTCATGTTAAGGATTGGGTCACTGTGATTCTCCATTGTGATTAACCTGTCTTTGGATGTTCCTTTCTTCTTTTCTTTCATTTTTCCTGTTTCCAGCTTATCAAAAAGAAAGGAGGTATGTAGAGTGCCCTCCAGGCCCCCAGGCCGATACCATAATTTGTATCAATGCACCACCCCTCATGACTGGGCTTGTGACCTTTGGCCGGAATAGCACAGTGGTTGAAAGTGTGTTCCCTGCTCGTGCTGGTTAGGCTAACAATCATACCTGCCCCACTGAAGGAAGCGAATATCAATTCCCTAGACCACTGGCCAAGACACACAGTGGCCTCACAGTGAGCACCGAGGCAGGCACAAGCTCATTGTAGTGACCATTGACAGAGACACGATCACAGACCTATTCTAGTGACCAATGAGGGAAACACACTTCCATCCCGGGGGACCAATGAGAGAGAGACACACACTTTCCGGGTGAGAGCAGCCATCGGGGGAGGCACACATTCACCCCAGCCAGCTCTAATAGGGATATACCTGTATCCCACTAGCCCCTGAGGGAAACGCACTCATTCCTGTGATCTCTGAGCCAGACACATGCCCATGCGAGTATCCCGTAAGGAATCCTGTTCTACATAAGCATGGAGAATTATAGTTAGGTTCTTTCTGTCATCCTTGTGCCATGCGTCCCCTGCTTCCTTCATAATGCACTGTTCCTTGAGAGTGCTCATTGTGGTTTATTGTACTTGCAGAGTGTTCGGTCTTTTTTCACATTACTTGAATAATTCTTGGAGCTTTTTTTTATGTAACTCAGCCTTTGTGGCTGGCTGCGGTCCACACAGGGGACCCTCATAAGAGGGCAGCCGCCTAAGTACCACATGAGGGCACACGATACAGCCTAGTGCTGAGGGACCCACTCTGGGTTCGCACGCCCAGCGTCATTTCCAGGCACGGGTGGGCGGGGAGATAGGTATAAGTTCCTCTCCTGCCCACTTGGCGTCCTCTTTTGGCGCCTACCCTTCACGCCACGCATTACGCCGTCTGGTCGGTGAGGAGCTGCTACACGTGGTGAGTTCCTGTGCCCCCCTCCCCAAATCTTTAACCCCCGGTACCGCTTGCAGGGCTGTTGCTCACTAGAGGGGGGGGGGGGGGGGGGTGATGCAGCTCCTCTGATCCAGGGCGCTCGTGCAGAGCAGGGTGATGCACCTGGGAGGGGGTGGGCAGCCGGAAATCGGCATCCTGACGCTTCTTCAAACCCTTCCCTGTTCGGGAATAGCGAGAGGGTGGGAATGCTGGTGCGCCAAATGGCTCCCGGCTGAGTGGAGTCGATCTGGGGAGGACTGGGCACTCCCTGTTCCGGGAGAAATTAAATGCACAATTAGTTTCCCTCCCTTTTGGGCTCAAATGGGACCCTCATGGTGCTTGGGGCCGCGTCCCCTGGTGGCGTGGCGAGTGTGCAACATGTGCCTCCAGGTTGTAGGGGGGGGCTGCGCGCCCTCGCTTCCCCTCCTACGTCATGCAAGGCAGGGACTCACCTGGCACCCGCTGTGACAGAGTCCGTCGGGCGTGAGGCAGTAGCTGGGTTGACCGGGTGTACAGAAAGGCACTTGACCGTGAGGGGGCTGCAAGACTGTTCGCGCCCACCCATCTGGCACCAGGGGTTGGCTGCGCTCCGCCCCAGCAATTCGGCTATACTGGGGAGGTATAAAGGGTCCCATTTGTCTATGCTTTCCCGCCCTTAAGTGGGAGCAGCAGGATGCACAAAGGCTACGGTCTACTACCTGGTTATTTCGGGAGCGGGAGGAATCTATCCCTGGGTTCTTTCGGGAGCGGGGGAACAGACGGGCGGGATGAGGGTGGCCCCCTTTAGTAATGCTTCCTGTGTTGTTGGAGGTGAGTCTTTGTAGCCAGAGCAGCTGTCTTTGCAGCAGTGGAGTCGGGTTCGAGTCTCGGTGAAGGCCTGTGTGGGAATCATGGTGCAGGGTGCCAGGCTTGCTCTTGCATGGCAATTGGAGCCGTGGGGCCCTCCCTGTTGTCCTTGGCTCTAACCACCTGGTTGGGGAGCCAGTCGCCCAGTGGGAGCTGGGCTCGAGTTTGGGCTCGAGTTATCTGCCTCCAGTGTGCCGCACTTTGCCTCTGCTTGGTATGATGGGTGAATGTCTGCAAGATGAGGACTTACCTGGGTGGGAGCCTGAGGGTCACCCGTGTCATACTTGGTGCCATGCTAACTGCCAGTGGCACAGTAGGCAACAATAAATTACAAACTGTGGTCCTTCTTACCATCCATATCGTGATGTGGGCTCCCCCATGACATGTCGGGGGTGTCCGTGCACAGTTATGTTTACAAGAGCCTTAACAGGTGCCCAACCACGGTGAGTGTGGGACTTCCGGTAAAGTATAATTGGGGCCATCCAGGGCCTTCTGTAAGCACACCTATGCCATTCAACTGGGAGGGCCAATAAGGACGTCATTATGAAATATTATTTCTACTCTGGTCTGTGGGCCACAACCCTGTCAGGAGCACGAGCTCTCACTAATGGGTGCATAGCATGTGTTCAGTGATGGCCCTGCCGTGCCGTTTTCCCTCTCACCAACATTTCTTTTTTTAAGTTTAAGAAAAATGTTATTGGGTATAAGAATGCAATAAAATACAAAGGATACAATATTGATAATCAAAAAATAATGCAGGTAGAAATTATATAGTGAGAAAAGAAGAAAACGAGAAAGAAAGAAAGAAAGGAGAAAAAGGAGGAGAAAAGAGAAAAGAGAGGAAAAAAGGAAACTCAGCAAGGAAAATACAATATCAATATTTGAAATTGCAATAAATTGAAAGAAAAACTTGCAATAATCAAAAGAGAACATTATATAAAATAGGAAAAATTGTATACATAGGAAAAGAAGCATAAGGGTAATCAAGAACATATCATGGAGGTTTGGGAACTTCCTCAGTACGTGGGGAATGTAGCATAGAGGATTTGGCTGAGGAATCTAACAAAGTAGTAATGGGTAACCATAACAAATCACGCTTGATAGCGATCGTAACAGGGTAAACATATGCTCTATCTAATCTATGATTAAAACAAACATCATACCACCAGGCCTGAAAGGAGATGGAGGATATATCTTTCCATGCTTTAGTAATCTGTTGGAACGCTATTGCTAGGAGAAGGTCAACAATAGAAGTGTTAAAATCAGAAGAGGACCAAATATCGGAAAGGCTGCCCAGGAAAATATGTGTAAGGGAGAAGGGAAAATCAGTAGAATTTTTTTTATTAATTTGTTGCCAAACTTTAGACCAAAAAATACGAACCAGTGGGCATAAAAAGAGCATATGTTTCAGATCTGCCCGTAATTCCGAGCAGGACCAACACTTGGAGGGAAGAGAAGAATTTATTGTGTTCAATCTGGCAGGAGTAAGCATAAGGCGATTATAAATAAAAAATAACGTTTGGGTAGTGATGGAGCAAGGATTCACACGTAAAGCGACTTGCTCACATTCAAGAACCTCGATTAATCTATAATGTCATTAATCAACATGTTTTGTCATTTATATTGCACTTTCACACTACACGCGGGTGTCCCAGAGATGCTTGCCTATGTGTCTATTAATCCTAATGAGGCTTGCATACTACAGAATCGCTGCTTTGCAGAAATCTAGTCTGCGCATGCGTCGGTCATACCCATGTGATGTGACGCACTCCCAGTTCTGCAGGGATTTTTCGCTCATGCGCATTACTGCTAATATGGCCGCTTTGTCTTTAACATGCTCTCCGCTTGCTACTGCCGCTTTTGCCCAGCTGTCTATTTCTGCGTAACCTTTAATGCTATAGATAATATAAAGTAAGGGGTGCAGTGTAGCTATTCATGGTGTACAGTGTATTCATTTTTTCTGTGTTTCTAATTTGTTTTCGCTTACCTTTCATGTACCGCGTATCTGTGGGCCTGGGAGTGGGGAGCTGCTCCATCTTTGAAACCCATATCACCCTAATCACCTGATGAGGGAAAACCCGAACTGCGCAGAAGTAAAACCAAGCCAGCTGGCTTCTGAAGCTGAGATGCGCCTGGGAAAGTCACCCTTGCACCAGGAGAAGATTTCGACTGTACCTAAAAATGTTACAATTGTATATACTTTATGTGTGTCCTATTGTTTTACACCTTCCACATGCCATGGGAACAGGAATGTAAGGGGTGGGTACGAAAATTAAATATTCATGGTGGGAACCCAGAATTTTAGGTGGTGATAATGACCTAACCACCTCTCCTGACTAATCCAATGTTGGGGATCCTGTCACTTGCAACATTTGTGGGTGGTCTAGGGACCCGAAATTAGTATAACTAGCCTAGTTTTAGCTAGAGAAATTGTCTGACTTGTCCGAGTAGCTGACCTGTCACTGACCCTACGAACTCTATAGGTGATTGATACAGAGAGCTGCGGAGCACTCTGTCCGTAATTTCCACAAACTTCAAGGGGTGGAATAGTTTTAAGTGCTGGCGAAGCACTTTGCTGGGAGATTCGAAAACCCAATCGGGGTTACTGGTGGATTCCGTGCAGAGAGGGAGTAGCGCAGGCGTTGCATCTGAAGCTGCAGGTGTTGGTCGTACCTTTGGTGAGCCCAGTCCTGATCCAAATCCTGAGGGGTATCCTGTCCTGACTGTCCATGAGCTGTACCTGCTCGCCTACTGGCGTCCTAAGTCCTTGAGGGTCCTTGTCCTCGCCTTTTCCCAAACTGACCCGAGGCCAGGGTTAGTCCTCATTCCTGTCCTAGGTAAATATATATAGTGGGTGACTGTCTTTCTATTTTCTTTTCTTTCCTCCTTTTAATAAAGCATTCTTGCCCGTATTATTTCCTCTGCCTTTTCTAAAATTTACATGCTATTGTTTATTAGTTATGTTCCGTTTTCCCCTTACCTGTAGGACATTATTGAAACTGTTTACATAATTAGTGTGACCTACTGATACTCGTGTTTTGCATCTAGCTTAAAATTAGCAGTTAAACTAAGATCAGTTTGAATCACTTGTAGAAATTTTGCAATCCACTGACTGAAATGTTTTAACTCAATAAGCCTTAGTATAAGCCTGAAAACTGAATAGCATGTTCCCTGTTACCCTTACCCTGTAGTTTTTCTCTCGCACTCGATGGTACTTGCGCTTATCCATAGTTACATTATAGTTATAATTCTGATTATTGATATTCTAATCTGTATCAATTTTATTCTCATGGCATTTGGATTTTAAAACTTACTATATAAAGTCTTTAAACCCCTTTAGGTGTCTGTGGTTATTACAAAAGGTATCAAATGTTATTAAATGTATAAAGTATTTTTAGTAGTCTTATCTCCTACCCCCTGCTAGCTCCTGATTCGTCGGGAACATAGGTACCTGTGACAAGGATTGGTAAGTCATGTACACTGGAAATAGTAGTACGGAAAACACTCGAATTACTGATAGTAATGTGTAAACTCGCCCGATTCACAAAAATACAGTCATAAACACGTCATGGGCCCAAGTGCATGTAATCTGGTGAAATAAAGAGTCGGGCGACCTGCGCGCTCTATCAGTATTTTTCTGGTAGCAGAGCTATGGTTAGGACTATTTAAGATAGGTAGATAAGATAGTTTTGATGAACTGTGAAAAATAAAAATGTGCTGCTAAAATTTATTGCTGCTAAAATAAGTTTTTTATTGCATTTAAATGTTATAAAAAGGTTTGGAACAAGATTTATGAATTGCTGCTGTATTATTGCATGTAATTAACACAATTATCGTTGATTGTTTCATGTTGTGGGAATCCCCGGGGAAATAGAATAGCGGGTGGTGAATAGAATCCACTTGGCTGTGAGGTCACTGGCTGGGAGGGAGATTAGTGCATGGTTAGGCTGAGGTGCCGGGTTTTTAGAGACCCGGTGGTGCCAGGGGACCACACCCGAAGACCTCTAGGTTCTCCCTGTTCTGGACTTACAGAAACACAGAGTCTTCTAGTTGAAGTCAGTGATCGAGTTTTATTGGCTGCAACCAAGTAACATGCGTCCTAGAAGTACGACAACACGGGCCGTAAGTTCTCAGGAGACTGTTCGTTTTTACAGAACCAGACTTCTCCTTATATACATAAATAACAGCTGCAGGCAAGAATTCTTAAGTTTACGATATGGCAATACAAATATTTCCACAATAATACAAAGAGCGAAGTCATGCTGGTCAGCACATATTTTAGATGTCCAGTTTGTGATGGATTACCCCGCCAGATCCAGAACTCCCATCAGATATCGATGACATGCCAATAAGGTCGAGCCCTCTCCCATCATAAAACGGGTCATAAACAAGAATCATGGACAGGTGTGTGTGTATGGAAAACAGGGTTTGTATGCAGTGAAGGGTTTATGACATGTTGTGCTTTGATGATATCTGGCTCGGCCACTGGGCGAGGAGCTGCCCAAACAGGCTTGGCTGGAGGCAGTGGAGTCAGCTCGGCCAGGTCATGGGGAAGTCAGCTACAAAGGACGTGTCCTTTTAGATCAAGCTCGGCTTTAATCAATTGACTTATATGAGGGCAAGCCATAGGATGGATGCCGTTTACAAAATGGAGTCCAAGGGTTCGGGACGGAAACTACGATTAAGGGTGTTAGCATCACTCAATCGTGACGCAAATGCATGGGGAGAATGCCCTAATCGTTACCGGTTCGTAGATACCAAATTCGTCATGGTACGACGACATTTTATGACACGAGTGTTGGACCTCGGTATCTGTAAAACAGCGAGGTCCAAATTTACAGTACCACAGACCCTCCTTTTGCCCTTATATAAGGCAATAACTCACACTAATCTGAGTCCAACTCTGTATTGATGAATTCACGGAGATGCTGCTGTAGCATCATTCTGTTGCTCAATTCGTCCCTTGACACAGGCTTCCTTACACATGAAGTGGCGCAGAGGCCACATAGTGCAGGAGCGCACTGCACAACCAGACAGAACATAAACAGAACGGCTAAGATCATCCCGATGAAGATCAGAGTTTTCCATCCCCAGGCAGAGATCAGTTCCCAGAACCACCCTAGCAGAGACCAATCCCCTTTCTCTGTGTGAAGGGAATCGGAGATTTTGTGTAATTTGGAGATGGCCTGGTACACTGTCGGAGCATTATCGGGGATGAAAATGCAGCAACTAGATTGGATCACTCTACATACACCACCACGGTCTGCAAGTATGACATCTAGGGCAACCCAGTTCTGAAGGGTCATAAGTCGATCCGACTGAAGCTCAGCTGTCAGGTTGCTAAGGGCACCGGCCGTTTCAGTCACGGCAGATTCAACTATTCTCGTCAATTGTCGAATGTTCCTGCTGTTCACCATGGGCCCCCAAAATGGCAGAAAACCCTTTGCGAAGTCTCCAAACTCCTGACCCGCAGTGTCGTCTTGACTCACGACACCCCTAACTGTCCTTGTCCGATGGTAATCTGCCCCGGCCGTGTAGGTGGGTGGCAGCAGAAACGAGATGAAGCATGTGCCCGAGAAGTCAGGGGGCAACCATGTGTAGGCCTTGTCATGGCAGACGAAATAGGTGCCTTTAGCCGCCAAGAATGGAGGGGAAGTTCGGGAGGCAAACACGTAAGTCTCCGTGCATATGCTCTTCCCCAACTGCGCTCTGGGATCCCTGCCAATACCTTGCAGACATAAGTGACCTCGGTGGGGCACTATCCAGACTGGGGAGGATTTCTTCGATTTCTGGATCTCACTTAAGGAAATCCCGTACTTGGTGATGTTCCACCTGCTGTATGGGGTAAACTCATCTTTGGGAGTTGCTCTAACCGTGTCAATATCTCTACTCATATTTCGGATCCCTGCCACTAGTGCCTTATTGTTTGAGTTCTCCCCTCGAACGTAGGGTTCAAGGGAATACAGGAACATAGTCTGGAAAGCCCACAGGGAACCGGAATAACTGAATGGTAGGACGAAGTAAGGGATACCCTTATCTGTAGTGTGTGGCATGAGTCCGCGTATCCAACAGTTCGATGTGTTCATTATAGACTGGTGCTGGTGTAGGAGCTGGATAAAGGAGTTATTTACGAATTCTAGTCTTCTGGCAGACTCGTGTTCAGGTAGAGGATGAAAAGAGTGTGTGGGATCAGTGGGAGAAGGTGCGAGTTGTGTGTTGTGTATGAATGGAACTCGAAAAATGGACAGAGCAAAGCTAGTCAAAAACATTATTATACTACACAACATTAGGATGCTTAACACTAGAAAACGTCTCCTTGCCATTATAGTACATATTTTCTTTTCAAAAGTCATGTGTCTAGCAGGTCTCTCAACCCCTGGAAACTCCATCCTCTGGTTGCTGCCCACGGTGGGTGGTTGCTTCTGCCAAGATGTGCGCTCCGTTCAGTCCGGGGTGATTCCCTCAGACTGACCAGAACCGTTGACCTAGGCGTCCCCGGCTGCACTCCTCAGACTTCAACCGCGGCCTTAGCAGCAGAACCGGATGGCGGTTCGAAAATCAAAAATGAGCTCGTTCCCTGGGCGAGAGAGCTGTGGAATCAAAAATAGTTCATGGAAAAAGGGAAGATCGCACTAGTTCGAGTATGTCAGTTCTTTGGTCTTGACCTTAGATTATATCGTTCCTTACCAGGCACGGTGTGATCTTCAAACAGTGTTTCAGGTTTTGTAGTGTCCAACTGCAGCGACGGTGGCACAGATCCTTGCAAAATACAATCACTCTCTTTGTCGGTATCAGTTCCTTTTAGTCGTGCATCGCTGAAGGGGACAAAACGTGGTACAGATTCGGTCTCGGAGTCAGCGACTCCTTGCTGGACCCATCGGTCTTATGGAAGGGGCAACGGGACCCTTTTACAATGGGCGCCGTGCACCCAATGTTTCTTTCCGTGGACACGTACTGCAGAGCGGGTCGATAGTAAAACCTGGAAAGGTCCGGTCCAGCGAGGCTCCTCGTTCTTGGTACGTCTGAAATTCCGAATCAGGATCCAGGAGCCGGGTTCGATAGTGTGGCCTGGATCGTCAGACGCAGGTGGAGAGGAGCTGTGGACCTGTTGATGTAAAGCATGCAGTTTAGTTGTCAATTCGTGCAAATAGTCAAACAGTACAGGGTGCTCGATTTCACTTATCCTCTTAGGCCTTGGCACACCCCAGATGTTAGCTGGGCGGCCAAACACTATCTCGTAAGGGCTAAGTCCTAATCTAGAATGGACAATCATCCTGGTAGACAGGAGTGCTAAAGGCAGGGCATCGGGCCACTTGAGGCCTGTGCTGGCTTGGATCTTGGCCAGTTTCAATTTTAACGTGCCATTATAGCACTCTACTAATCCTGCCGATTGGGGATGATTTGCAGCATGGAACTTCTGGCGGATGCCTAGACACTCACATACTCTCTTCATCACCCGTCCCACAAATTCACTTCCGTTATCACTCCAGACAATCCTAGGCATGCCGAATCTAGGGAAAAATTCCTTGACAAGGGCTTTGGCAGTTGACAATGCAGTGTTGTTCTTAAGGGGGTATGCTTCTATCCACCTGGAGAAGGCGCAAACGACAACAAGGACGTATTTCAGGTTATTGCACCTCTCCATGTGAATGAAATCGAGTTGTAAGACCTCGAACGGGTGTGTTGGAGGGGCAAAATGACAAGCTGGGATTGGGGTTCCCCTGCCGGGATTGTGCTTCAAACACACCATACAGTTTCTGACCAGATTCTCTGCACATTTTGGGATACCACTATTCTGCCATACTGGGGCCAACAGCTTACATATTCCTTTTGCACTGACGTGTGCCATTCCATGGGCCATCGTCACCACTGCGAGCACATAGGCGTTAGGTAACAACCATCGCTGATGTTCTGACAGTTCGACCCAACAACTATTCGCGTCTAACCTACCCTTGCTTTCTCTCCATTCATTCACCTCTTTCTCAGTCGCGTCAGATTGTACAGATTTCACGCTTTCGATGGTGTCCTCACACATACCCACATCAGGGGTCCATCTAGCAGGACCTACAACATACATCCGACTCATTGTGTTCCTTGCAGTCTCTTTCGCGACTTCGTCGGCAAATGCATTCCCTCGACCAACATCATCTCGGATCTTCCTATGCGCGCTACACTTCACAATCGCAACCTGTAGGGGCAAGGTCAGTGACTCGAGAAGGTCGTGTACTAGCTGGCCATGTTGTATTTTTGCACCATGTGACGTCAGGAACCCACGCTCACGCCACAATCTTCCAAAATTGTGGGCGACGCCAAAGGCGTACTGACTATCAGTGTACACATTCACTCGTTTTCCTTTCGCCAACACGCACGCTCTTGTGATGCGATTAGTTCTGCCGCTTGTGCAGAATTCTGGGGGATGCGAGCTGTCTCTACAATCGTGTGTAATGTTGTCACGGCACATGCTGCAGTCGTGTCACCATTCGGCAACTTGAAACATGAACCATCAACCCATAAATTATCATTACATTCAGGGAAAGGAGTGTCCTGCAAGTCTACTCTCCCTTTTGTCTCTTCCTCTGTCCTAAAGCAGCAGTCATGCTTGTCGACTTTATCTGTCTCTGCTGGTGGAATGGGTAGTAACGTAGCAGGGTTGAGTGTATCACACCTCTTTATTTGAATGTGGCTTGCCAACAGGGTCAATTCATAGCTGGACAGTCGAGCACTAGTTAGGTGCTGTGTTTTCGTCCTGTTCAGTAGGATATCTACTGCATGTGGGACCATAACGGTCAGAGTATTATTCATGACTAACCCAGCCGACTGTCGAATACAGACAGCCGCTGCTGCAGTGGCCCTCAAACAACTCGGTAATGCCTTAGCTACGGGATCTAGAGTCGCGGAGAAGTATGCACATGGGCGTTGTTTGTCCCCAAAGTGCTGTGTCAGGACTGATAATGCGCAACCTTCCTTCTCATGGACGTATAATGTAAACGGCTTGCTGTAGTCGGGATTGCCTAACACAGGAGCCGAACATAATGCTTTACGCAACTCATGGAAACTCGCCTGACAATCTTCAGACCAAGGCAAAGGATTGGGTGTGTCTTTACGCATTAATGCCAGCAAGGGCTTAGCCAACAGTGAGAAATTCGGTATCCATTGTCTACAGTATGATGTAATGCCCAAGAAGGCACGCACTTCTCTTTGTGTCCTTGGGACACTTAATTCTGCAATTGCCTGTATTCTTTCTGGGGTCAGTCTCCTTCCCTCCTTCGATAAGATGTGACCTAAGTAGGTTACTTCTTGTCGGCAAAATTGTAGTTTGGAAAGAGAGACTTTGTGCTTCATGTCACATAAATGACGCAACAATGACAACGTGGCTTGTTTGCAAATCTCTTCAGTATCTGCAGCGATCAGTAAGTCGTCTACATACTGTATCAGAGTCGCGTCACCAGGTAGAATAATCGTATCGAGTTGCGTTTTCAGAGCCTGACTGAATATTGATGGACTTTCACAGTAGCCCTGAGGAGCGCGTCTGAAGCGGAAACTTCGTCCTCCTAAATTGAAGCCGAAGATATCTCTGCTCTCCTCGGCAATCGGGATGCTGAAGAAAGCATTCTTCAGGTCGATCACTGAAAACCAATGGGCTGAGGCTGGAACCATTGTCAATAAGGCAGTAATGTCGGGGACGACCGGAAACTGCGGTACAACGATCTTATTCACTTCCCTTAGGTCGATCACGAATCGGTACACAGGGGGCTGTGAAGGATCGGTACGCTTTAATACAGGCAAAACAGGACTGTTACAAATGTTGCCTGTAGTCTCTTCAATTACATCTTTCGCAATTAGATCGTGGATTATTTCTAGCAAAGCCTTTTCACATTCTTTTGACATTTTATATTGGGGAATACGTGGCAACCTGACGTTAGCTTTCAATGTTATGACATACGGTGCTATCTCCAAATGACCTACATCATTTGAACCATTCGCCCAAAGTACATCTGGAAGAGATGACAACTCAGTCGGAATTCTTTCTTTTGACAAATACATCGGGGCAATCACTTTCCTACCAAGGGTGAGTTGTACTCCCGAAGGAGAACAATATAGAGTAGCATATAATCTCTTCAGCAAATCCAAACCTAACAAATTTTCGCCACAACCTGTTGTAAGAATGAGGGGTGCTTCTAATTCGCATTGGGCTAACAGAAAGGGGCATGGGATTGGAGATCGGGTTTCTAACAGGGGCGCCAGAAAAACCTACTGAAACATTCATTTCGCCGGACAAAGGTGCGCCAGGAAGTTTTGAGTGCATAATAGAACTTTTTGTAGCACCAGTATCCAGCAGAAATGGCTCCGACACTCCGGATGTAATTACCTCTACATAAGGTCCATTCTGATCTACTGGAACTGAAACAACTCCCTCTCTTTGTCCATGGCTGTCCTAGCAATTATTACCCTCATTCTCAGTCTCTGCGTAATAGTCATCTGCATAGTACTGAGCTGACCTAGAAGATGTATTATTCTGTTGGTCAAAGCTGTTCATAGAATTCTGAGGCGGAAAAGAAGTGGTGTTCTGGGAGAAATTTCCACGGCCCCTACCTCTAGGAACCGGTTGAACACCTCTACCTCTTGCGCCGGAAACACCGCTTAAACGTCGTGCAAGAGCTTGGCAATTACTTTTGTAATGACCCTCTTCTTTGCAATATGCACATTGATTCGGGCCATATGGAGAACGCTGGTGGAAAAACTTGTTTCCTTGCGCGTTTCTCGAATACTGCTCTAGTTGCTGATAATTTGGCTGACTAGGAGTGCGAGGCGGATAGGCTTGCTGGAGAAGAACTTTAGTTTTTAATTCTTTAGTCTTCCTGTCTGATTTATCTAGCTCGTCTTTGCGCCTATTTTCATAGTACTGGGCTGTGGCTAAAATCTGTGCTGACATGGAAACAGCCCAAGCACTCTCTGAATCTTTCAATTTATTGCATAATTCAGGAAGCAGATTATGTACAAATTTGTCTACAAACAATCTTTGGCCACCCTCGGTAGCCATGTCCTGACCACTGTGATCGGTGAAAGTCTCCTCAAACCTCGTGAAAAAGTCAGACACATTCTCATCTTTCTTTTGCTTGCACGCAGATAGCTTGTCCCAATTTACGCGTAATTCAGGCATCAACGTTTTCATGTACGTAATATTCCTACCTGGAAGATCTGCTATTAAAGGCTTGGGTTTAGAACCACCAACTTGTCAGGCATCAGTAGCAGTAATATTAGCCCATGAGTCACCTAGTTCTTGATCGTGATCTGCATGACGAATTTTACTCCATAAAGGATGAGGGACCACGTTCCCAAACAACATGTCTATATCTGCTAAATTCATTATACACGACCTGGCAGTCTGTGATAATTCCTTTTAATACCCTGCTGGGTTTTTACGGGGATCGGGTAGTGTCTGCTTGAGTGCTAAAACTTCGGATCTTTTCCGGGGGACATGTACCCATACACGCTGGAAATGCGGTGGAACAGGCGGTTGCGCGTTCGCATCGCCTTCCCTCCATACTGGAGGAACCTCTCTCATGGGGTACTGTCGTGCCCTTTTCCTACCAGACACATCGTCCTCATCGAACGATCGAGAGCTATTTCTTGTGCTCCTATAAGATAACAACAAATCCATTGCTTTCTCAACATCTGTGCCTATAACCATGCCTTCGTAAAATTTGAATCGCATGCGGGCTAGTTCCTGCATTCTGCGTTTTGGGTCATTGTCTCGTACATCTTCCCAGAGGTACACGCACATCTCCTCAAATACGTATCTTTGAGTGGATGGGTCCCACTGCACGAAAAAACTTCCATAACAGACTGAAGATCATATCTTACAGTATCAGTAACCCATTTGCGTGCTAACTCATTCAGTACTTCTCTTTCCTCGTAGTCGGGTAGTTGACTGCGCAACTGTCTACGTTCTGGTTTAGGGGTCGTTTTAGGCGACCCAAAGAAGGGCGAGAATAGACCAGTGACAGTTCTTGCCACTCTCTGCCTAACAGAAGGAGAAGCTTGCGGTGAAACAGATGCGCCAGAGAAGGCAGGCTGATGTAAAGAGGAAGTTGAGGCAGTAGCAGACGTAGTATCGTAGTGAATAGTTGGAGCAGTAGGCAAGGTTGTAGAAGTAGAAGGAGTATGTAGCAAAGGCGGCGGCCCTTGAGAAGGCTGCGCCGGAGAAGTAGGAACCAGCGGGAGAGAAGCTGGTGCTTGTGCAAGAGCTGCTTTTCGTGCGCTAGGGCGCGGTATAACAATACGTCTCGGGGGTCCAATAATACTCGATGTATATGGGGGTGGTGAGTTCAATAAATGGGACATTTATGGATCTTTCTCGGGTGTTCTCTTTGAGTCTTGTCCCCCATGTGGTAACATCGGGTAGCATTTATCTATTGCCAGTTTCTTGCTTCTGAGCATTTGTTCACTTTCCTGCTCTTCCTCTTTATCCCTGTATGCGATGGCAGCTTGTACCATCGACATACCTCTTTTATTCTTCTTTGCCAATTTTATTTCTTTCTGTTTGGCTTCTTTGCGCCATAAGCGAAAAGAGTCAAACATCGCCGGCCGGGCTTTCTTCTTGAACAATTTGACCTCGAGGTTGTCTAATATTTCTGAGTCAAAACTACCATGTTGGGGCCATTTTAAAACACCATCCTTGCGGGTGTATTTTATCCATACCTCATTATACGCAAAGGACCTACTCCGTGCTTTATATATAACTCATATGTTGGAGTTCCAATCGGAGGAACCGGACACGAATCCTCTAATCGGGAGTCCTTACTACAACCAAGACAAAACAAGTTTCCAAGTCTGCTAAGACCAGGCATCTTCGCTCACTAGTCTAGCTTCAAACTTCAAGGGATTATCTAATTATGATATTGTCGTGAATACACAAACCCCTCGGTTTTGGTGCTTGCAAGTACCAATAATACAAACCGTATCTCTGGGATACCAAAACTAAGAACCAAACTAAGAACTGGGAGACGCTCCACTTATACTTAACTGAATATTGAAGATCGGTGACGTCACTAGAAGACTCGTCTATCGTTTCGCTCTACCAAGGATCACTGGGTCCAAAACTGGGCGATAGTCAGGGCAGCAGTCCTTCGTAGCCGTCGGTACGCGGGGAACCTCGCAGCAAAGACCTTCGGAACCACGTCGACATGCAGGGGTCGCTGAAGTGGCTGGCCGTCCTCCGGAATTTTCACACGAAGCTCCTCACGAACATCTGGCTTGGACCGTCACCGCTTGATATCGCCCCGAGTTGGGCGCCAACTGAGGTGCCGGGTTTTTAGAGACCCGGTGGTGCCAGGGGACCACACCCGAAGACCTCTAGATTCTCCCTGTTCTGGACTTACAGAAACACAGAGTCTTCTAGTTGAAGTCAGTGATCGAGTTTTATTGGCTGCAACCAAGTAACATGCGTCCTAGAAGTACGACAACACGGCTGTAAGTTCTCAGGAGACTGTTCGTTTTTACAGAACCAGACTTCTCCTTATATACATAAATAACAGCTGCAGGCAAGAATTCTTAAGTTTACGATATGGCAATACAAATATTTCCACAATAATACAAAGAGCGAAGCCATGCTGGTCAGCACATATTTTAGATGTCCAGTTTGTGATGGATTACCCCGCCAGATCCAGAACTCCCATCAGATATCGATGACATGCCAATAAGGTCGAGCCCTCTCCCATCATAAAACGGGTCATAAACAAGAATCATGGACAGGTGTGTGTGTATGGAAAACAGGGTTTGTATGCAGTGAAGGGTTTATGACATGTTGTGCTTTGATGATATCTGGCTCGGCCACTGGGCGAGGAGCTGCCCAAACAGGCTTGGCTGGAGGCAGTGGAGTCAGCTCGGCCAGGTCATGGGGAAGTCAGCTACAAAGGACGTGTCCTTTTAGATCAAGCTTGGCTTTAATCAATTGACTTATATGAGGGCAAGCCATAAGATGGATGCCGTTTACAAAATGGAGTCCAAGGGTTCGGGACGGAAACTACGATTAAGGGTGTTAGCATCACTCAATCGTGACGCAAATGCATGGGGAGAATGCCCTAATCGTTACCGGTTCGTAGATACCAAATTCGTCATGGTACGACGACATTTTATGACACGAGTGTTGGACCTCGGTATCTGTAAAACAGCGAGGTCCAAATTTACAGTACCACAAGGCAGAACTGGAAGCACTAATTAGGATTTTCTGAGTGAATTTTTGAATAAATGATAGCTACGAGTCCACTGTTGAAACTCCCGTTGTGATATCACCTAGTAAGGGTCACATGCGGAAGGAGTAGTAGGTTTCTCGGAGCTTGAGTGATAAGAAAAGGAGTCAGCTGGTGAAAGTTTGACTTAGTATATATCCCGGAAAGAAGTGGATGAGTCAAAGAAGTAGCAGGTTCTCTAATGCTCGAGTGAAGGGATAGGCAGAAGGTTCTATCCGTAGTGAATGAAAAGTAGACAGAAGTGGTTTACTTGCAGTGAGAGAAAAACTTTCTTTCTTTTTAAAACCCTCGAGCACAGTGGCGAATGTTATACGTTGTTAACTAAATTAAGCACTTGCACTTTAAGAAAAGTTCAAAGTTTCCGTTACCTTGTGAAGGAGGGAGTCGGTCGCAAGGCTGCCCTGACGTCACTCCGTGCCGCGCTGGTATTGGTTGAGACAGCGGGTGTGTAGTGAAGTTGGAATTGTAAAGGAGGGGTGAGTGCCGAAGCGTGAGACCGCGTCTCGCGAAAAGGCAACGCACCCATTGGTCAAGAGTATTTGCAACCTCTGTGTTGATTGGTTGCTGTGAATTAAAGACGCGCTAGCATTGGAAGCACCTTAGTAAACAAAATTAATCAATCCGAGCTTGAAGATAGTTTGGAGAGGTGTATGTGGTATCCCGAATTCTTACCTAATCCGAAAAATCTAGGTTTTCATAAGGAGCAGATGCTAAGAGGTAGACCTTACAATATGTACGGAGGAAAGAGAAAATTGACAATTGCTGAAAAGATTAAGAAATATTTCGAGAAAGACAAACCCATTAGAACTAGAGAAGGTGTAATCATTCCACCACCTAATACTCCCGCATCATTTATGATGTTTGACAAAGGGTATCATACCTGTGTATGGTTGGAGAATTGGGTGAAGTATACTGAAGATGACGGAGTCTTAGCATTTCCCCTCGATGGTACCTTTAATGGTAGAATCCTGTTTAACTTGAGGACCCAAATGAATGAACTGCACCCCAGACCCAGATTAACGCAATATGAAGCTTTAGAGGAATGGGAGATTGAGGCTCTAGAGCGAGACAGACCCCGGATGGATAAGGGAGTGAGCAAATGGTACCCAAAATTACAGCGGGAAACAAAGGAGAAAAAGATGAAGCAGTGGAGACAGAATATGATGGTTGAGGGACTATTTCCGATGTTCGGGGTAACTGAACAAGGGGGAGGAAAAAGGACAGAGAAAACCCGACATTTAATGGCTATGGGGGATTCGGAGGATGACTACCTGGAGGATTTATTAATGAAAAATCCACCTCCTTATGCTGAATAGTCTGGGCCCCTAAGCTCGAAAAATCAATTTTTCCGACATCCTAGAAGTAGAAGGGCCAGTGAGACAGAGGTAGCTGGTACTGGTAGCAAACCCAGTGATAGTGTTGGATTTTGTAGACCTGGCACTGCAATTCCAAATTATCGACCCTTTGGTGATGACAGACCAAGTTTGGCAATCCCAACTGCACCGAGTATATACCCTCCATTAATACCCCAAGTAATGCATGACAACTCTATGGAACGGGTTTTACATGAACGAGAAAAGGAAGCATTGATAAAACAGCAAAATTAACTTATTCAGACTATAGCGCAGATAAATCCCAGTCCTGAAGCTTTGACAATTCCTGTTACAATTGGTCCAGTTGTTCCCCTTTATGGAGATAGACAGGCTAGTCCAAGAACTCCCGTTATTACGCCTATTGTAGCACCATCTAGAAAAGAGCCGCTCATAGTTGATGATCAGGCAAGCGAATGTGAGTCTGTGATCTCCCTGATGGATCTGCCCATAAGGGAGCCTGGAACCAGTGAACCACGGTCGGGAAACCAGATTAAGGCAAAGGAAGTCCTAATAGAAACAGCTTCAGGTACCCGGAGCGCCACAGTAGTGACTCCGGAAGAAATAGAGCGATGATCCCGAGAAATGGAAAAATAAACTCCTCTGCCGAAACCATTAGACATATACAAGGTAAGAATAGAGCTGGAGGAACTAACGGCTGGGAATGTGGGATTAGACAGGTTAAATACCTTTGATGAAGAAGAATTGCTGTTCCTATGCAAAAGCCTTACCCGGAACATTAGAGTGTTCCATGAAAAATTAATGGACACAGCCGCAAATATGGGAATAGATGTTAGTCGATCCAAAGTACTACAGAAACCCTACAGAGCAGAATTTTCAGACAAAGATTTAGAAAACATGAATGTGTCAGGGAAGAAGATACAGATAAAGGAATTGCGGAACATAGTACAGAAATGGGGAGATTTAGACAAGTGGAAAACCAGGTGGGCAAAGAAAAAGGAAGACAGTAAGGCCAAACCAAAGACTTCTGAATATGTTCTAAAAGAAGTGGGCAAGGCAGAAAATCTGCATCCCATGAGGGAAGTACCGGGTGGGAAATATGTACATGTCCCATGGTCCCGACAGGATATTGTGTCCTTTACTAATGACTTCCCAAAATTAAGAGAAAAACCGGTAGAGTGGTATAGGCAGGTTGAGCGATTCGTGAAGGTTCAAAAATGTCTCCTGAAGGACCTAGATAGGTTCTTTGACATTGTAGTTCCTGTAGACTTATGGACAGAATGCAAAATTGCAGATGATTGGCCCAGTGAAGAATATGAGAGAGACTCCAGAACCGGAGCTCCTTCGCCAGATGTAATGAGGAAGTATGATAAAGTCATACAATACCTAAAAGAGAAAGTGCCAGCAAAGGAAACCGATTGGACCCGAATAGATAGAACTACCCAAAACCGTGATGAAACAGTGCACTCCTATTATGAACGATTACTACAGGTATTCAAAACCTACAGTGGAATCGATAATATTGAAATGAAGGACATGACCCATTTCATTTACCGATTTGTGTTGGGGTTGAGGCCTGAAATATCTCAGTGGATCAGGGATAATAAAATCTGCTGTCAGGGAAAACCCATAGATGAGGTCCTCAAGTACACCAAGTACTGTGAGGATGAGCTGGAGAACAAAAGAAAAGCCCTGAAGGAGAAGGTGATGTGGGCACAAGTAAAATTGGCTGAACAACAAGAGAAACAGTTAAGTAAAATGAATAATAATACTCAAAACACTACTTCTGGGGGAGGAGGGAAGCCCCGAGTAAAAATGAGTAAAGAAGAGGCCAAAAAGAAATTTCCCTGCCAGGGGTGCGGTCAGATAGGGCACTGGAGAGACGAGTGTCCACATTTGCACGCTGGTAATGCCCCCATAAATGGTTTAAATCCACAGGTGCAGAAAGAGGGGCCACGAAAGAACCAGCAACAGGTAAAACGGCATCCGTTGCCTCGAGCTCCTAGACCTAACTATAAGAATCAGGCTCGGCAAAATGAGGGGGTCGAGGTATGGGAAGGAGGAGATGAAAGAAATGCAGCAACTTCGCAATTCCTGTTAAATGATACATTCCTCTGTGATGAACCATACTGACGGGGCCTGAGGGGGGAGGACGAGGAGTGCGTGCTTGGCGCCTCCTTACCGGTAGACCAGACAGGGCCATACATTGAAGGAAAGGTTGAAGGAAATGATGTCACCTTTCTGTTGGACACTGGTGCTACCCGTTCTACCGTGAGAACAGTGGACGTTCCAAACCTACCCCTCTCGGGAGAAGCCATCCATGTAGTGGGTGTGTCAAATCAGATAATAAGTACTCCAGTAACTGAACCAATGGAGATTTCTATAGAGAAATGCACAGATTTGTTGTCTGTGACTCTAGTCCAGTGAATCTACTGGGACGTGATTTGTTGTGCAAAATGAACTGTACCATCTTTTGCACACCAAAGGGCGTCGAAATTCAGACCCCAGACGAAGATGGATTATACAACTGATGTTACTAAGTCCTGATACAGAAATTAAGACACTGACAATACACCGGAAGAGCTCCAACAAAGAGTGATACCAGATGTGTGGGATTTCACTGGGAGAGATGTGGGATTAATGGCAAATGTAGACCCAGTTAAAATAGCCATTAAGACAAATGCTGTTTACCCGAAAACCAGACAGTATAAAATGAGTGCAGAAGTAAAAGCTGGAGTTGCTATTGAAGTAAATAGGTTGCTAGAGGCAAACATAATACAGGAAGTAATGAGCAGTCCTTGTAATTCACCCATAATTGGAATTAAAAAGCCTAGTGGAAAGTACAGGGTAGTGCAGGACCTGCGAAAGGTAAACCAGATTGTTGAACCTTGCTGTCCTATTGTGCCGAACCCTGCAGTGATATTGTACCAGATCCCCTGGAATGCGGAATGGCTTACCGGTATTGACTTATGTCACACATTCTTTTCCATCCCATTGCATCCAGACAGCAAATTTATTTTCTCATTTGAATTCGACAGTCATGTCTACGTCTGGAATCGTGTCCCTCAAGGGTACACAGAAAGTCCTTCGATTTTCAATCAAATTTTAAAAAGATGTCTTGAATCACTATTTTTACCTAAAGAATCAGTTTTGGTCCAGTACATAGGCGCCAGTGTGGCGCCTAAAAGTCGGAACGACTGTGTTACTGATACCATTGCCTTATTGAATCATCTAGGCAAGGGAGGACATAAAGTATCACCTGACAAATTGCAGTTCTGTAAAAACTCAGTGAAATATCTGGGGCACCAGATAGAACGAGCATTTACAATGCAACGGTTTTGCCTTTGGAAAAGTTAGAGCTATTGGCATTGTAAATGACAACATTTGTATTTATGTGTTGGTTTTGAAAACCGATAAATAAATGGCATTGTCATTTACATTGCCAATAGCTTAATCTTCTCGACCTGTTCGATACACAGCAAGCGCCTTACCCGCTTAGTTCCAAGCAACCTGAAAATACCTCCAGTGGCATGCCTGGGCGACCTTAACATTAGTCTCCAGAAATTCAGTACATTTTATTTTGTCAGCACCAGGGCAAAATATTTGGACTGACAAATGTAGTTACTCCTGTAGGTAATATGGGTGGATCAGAATGGGGTTGGAGGATTCAAACCTGCCGCTGTATTCAATACTTGTGTGATCTGCAGTTAGCCGCGGGTAGTGCGGCTAAATCCGAGGAGCAACGAAAAATAAAGCTGAGCTCAGTAGATGCGCTACATTTCCCCATACAAACTGTAGAGACCATGGCATCAACCTAGGGAGGTTTCTCTGTAAACTAGAGAGCACTTAAGCATAGTCTGCATCAGACTTGACTTTACCCCGGGAAGACTTCCAGCTCACAGTAAGGCACTCATGGTGAGTGGCCTGTAATTGTGCCTGCTATTTCCCCCTCCTGGGTTCACCTTTCCCAGAGGTCCTGGTAGTTCCGGTGGTGGGTAGCTTCCGCATGTTTTGCCATGGTAGTCAACTCTGAGACTTTGCATGCTTGTAACTGAGGTGCTCAATGCCCTGCAATCATTCCTGTTATCTCCCTGTCCAGATTTCCCTTTACCAGAGGTCCGGGTATTCTGCAGGTGGGAAAAACGAGAAGTATGAATTGTTGGGGACTAACGTGGAAATAGGCCTTACCTGCCAAATCCTACGTGTTTTTCCATAGCATTCAACCCTGAGACTGTGTGTGCTTCTGTACTTGAACTAGGTGACATCTCGGACATTTTCAGAAATATTTCTGCCGAACTCATAATTCCGAGGGGCCCCGGTAAATCCTCTTTCCTGCCCCTTCGGTATGAACAATCCTCTCCACTGAGGGCCGGGTCTTCTTTCTACTTTTAGTTATGCATTATGCTAATCTGCAATTGCTCGAAATTTCACAACAAAACAGCTTCCGCTCATCTCCTCGGGCCTGACTGTCATGAGATGGTGACCTCAATGCATGCAAAAGAGAATAAAGAATACAGTTAAGCACTTTTTATTCATGAAAATATGAGTGACAATCAGTGAAACATGAGCCCTTTTGGAGCCATTCTTGAGTAGCAGGTGGATGAAGTGCTCATTTTACTAAACTTACACTTGTGCGGAACCTAAACACTGGTGCACAGATTATTGTGCCAGTTCACTTGAACAAAGCAAACATGTCTCAACAATTCATCTTGTCATGCCCAGTTCCGAAGCCATGCGAGCCACCAGGAGTCCTCAGGGGGGTTATGCAGTGACCCCCAGTAGGCCAGAGCTAGGCATGACATGTTTAGAGTCATGTTTTTGGTTTGCTCATGATGAAAAAGCTCTAGGATGCTAATGTGGAACGGAACCCATCACTCTGTAAATGCGTTGGTTTAGATCAGTTGCAGCACACTGGATCAGTTTGTCCCTCGGACCTAGCTGAATTGAGTTGGTTGGGAGTGGAATCGTTGCCGTGCGTGGTCGTAGGTGGTCTGTGTAACTGCACACACATGGTGAGTAAGTAACATTGCTATCCTTCGCAGATCGGCATGGGAGTGCACTACAGTGCCATTAAACACGGTTACAGCGCTGCTAAAGGCAGGCACTGCTGAGTGACAGCGCAATGCGCCGGTGCTAAATGGACTAAGCACACGTGTGCTTTACAGCAATTGCGCGTGAAATGCGTTCCTCGGTCATTTTTCCTTAGACAAGCAGCTTTTAAAATGTAGCTCTCTTCTTTCTATGAATGTTTTGCGGCCCAAAATTGGGTGATTGCTCCAGCTGTTAAGTGTTCTGGGAACAGGCCCTAAGCACACGGAATATTGGTTGAAGCCATTGATCGGCTCCCTCTGTGCCCGCCCAGATATAGCCCTCCACGGCCATCAGCCTCCTCCATCTAAATGATGTGATGTCTCATGACAGCAGGGCAGGGTCGGCCACAGAGATTTATCTGCCTTGTGCCATTAACGTGTAAAAGGGTTAACGGGCTCACGGACAGCGGGAGGGGGGGCGGACAGCGGGAGGGTTAACGGGCTCACGGACAGCGGGAGGGGGGGCGGATGAACAGGCTCACGGACAGCGGGAGGGGGGGCGGACAAGGACAGCGGGAGGGGGGACGGACAGCGGGAGGGGGGGCGGGCACGGACAGGGGGGGGCGGGAACAGCACACGGTCGGCGGGAAAGGGCACTCACCTGGACTTATTCTGGCGGCCGTGGTCTGCATGGAATGACAAAAACAAACACCTAAAAAACTAGCCATAGGCCTGTCAACCCAGCTGTGACAGCATATTCAAACTCCTCAAGCCACATGAATACAACCACTGCTGCATAAACACGGATGTGTCTTTGCTGCCTATTGTCAACATTATGCACACTACTGTCCCTATTGTCTCGTATTTTCCCACACCACTTTACACTCACTTGATCCTAACTGCCACTGTGGAGTCATCAACTAACAAAGTAAATTCATTATTATAGCGATTTCACCACTACCATAAATTACAGACTACTTTTCACCGCTACAACGCATTCACCACCCATTAGCCATTACTGTGCATTCTTTGCAAACATTCGCCTTGAAGCAGCTGTATGTTCCCGTCATTGGCCACCACTGTGCATTCAAAATGAGCCCGTGCCTCCACATTATATTTGCTGCGCTACCTACGAAGAGGCAATGTATACTTCGTTGTGTTGCTCATTCCTTGGAAACTCTTGTAGAATTGGTCAATCAGACTTGCACCTGCTAATCTGATATCGCGACTTCGAGTCAAGAACAATATTCCTCTTCCCCCCTATATAAGAAATGTCTCACAGCATTTATGCACTTTTATTTGACACTGCTTTGTTTTTCTACTTTATTTGAAGCTATGTTGAGCAAACCATAAGGCATTTAATGCTTCATACTAACGCGTAAGAAAACAAAATACGAACGCAACACTCAGATATGGTATAAAAATAAATACAAAAAGACGAACACTTCCAATAGGGTTTAAAAGTTGTGCCATTCTAACTACAACACTCCCCATGAAGCAGCACTGAGATTTCGATTGAAAAGAATCGTTGATGGTTGGTCGAGCAAAATCAGAGACAGCAATGCTTCTAGACATTTTAAAACAGAGGTTCGAGTCACAAGATATTTTTACTCTTCAGATTCTTAAAGTGTGCGAAAACCATAACAGTTTCAGGCAAATATGGAGAGGCTAAGAGTGCGGTTTCGATAGCGAGAGAAGCTGTGAACTGTTTTCTTACTTTCAGCAGTAGCCTCCTAGGTCCGATTCAGTACGTACCGTAAAATATCATCTCCTGAAACACCAAGCGACGCAGCAACTTTAGACACAATGCTAACCACCATCCCTCTCCAATTCCACTCTAAGCTAACACTGAAGGGTGGCACCCCTTCAGAACAAAGTGAAACCCAACTTATTAGATAGTCATGAATTCTTCGAGGACAGCCCCTTCAGATAACAGTGCACTAAAAGCGCTAAGGGGCCCAGTTATTGGCGGGTGGGAGAACTATATAAAACAAGTCAGGTCCCGGGCCGGCAGCCAATCACAGCGCGGCAGGGGGAATGACGTCACGGGGGTGTCCCGGCCGCAGATTCGGGGGCGTGTTTTTCGCCCTCTCCCCTTCCCATTGGCTGGAAGGTAAAATTCCAGCCAATGGGAAGAGGAGAGGGCGGGACTTAAAAAAAGACATGGAAACGCCCCCGAATCGCGTTTTCACGGGGAAAGCGTGATTGACAGCCACTCTCTTCCAATGGCTAGCCTCCATTTATGGAGCTAGCCAATGGAAGAAGGGGCGGATTCAAGTCCCCCATACTGTAAACAAAAGCTTTCGCCTGGGCGGAGCATTGCTTCGCAGTGCTCCGGCCAGGTCGAAACCTAAAAAGGTATCCGAAGGGTCACTTCAGAAAGAATTAGAATAATTCGAGATATGGAGTTACCTAGAACCCAGAAAGAAGTCAGAATGTTCCTAGGAGTTGTAGGGTACTACAGACAGTGGATTGTGGGATTTGCTGTTTTAGCCAAACCATTGATAAAAATGACCAAGAAAGGAGTACAAGATCCAGTTACATGGGATGACGAAAGCATGACAGCCTGGATAAAATTGCGGAACTGTCTATGTTCAGCTCCTGCACTAGGAATGCCTGATTATTCCAAGAACTTTGAATTGTTTTGTGATACACAAGACAATTGCGCCCTCTCAGTCCTAACACAAGAACATGGTTTGACTAGACGTCCAGTGGCCTATTTTTCGGCTACTTTAGATCCGGTGGCTGCTGGATTACCTGGATGCCTGAAAGCAGTAGCTGCAACTTGCACTAGTCTAGAATAAAGTGAAAACATTGTTATGGGACATCCTGTAACTGCATATGTTCCACATTCAGTTGTGATCCTGCTGACCCAAACTAAGACTCAATATCTCACACCCAGTCGGCTGACTAAGTATGAGAGAATTCTTATAGGTGCAGAAAATGTGATAATTTCCCGATGTACTATTCTGAACCCAGCAACCTTGTTGCCAAACACCCAAAGTGCAGAAATTGGGGGTGATATAGAACATAACTGCATTGACTTAACTGAATTTAGCACTAAACCACGTCCTGATATAAAAGAAACAGCCTTGCCTGTGATGTTTGTGGATGGCTCCTGTTTGAGACATGAGGATGGAGGTTTGAGTGCTGCCTATGCGGTAGTCACTCTAGAAACAACCCTAGAAGCATCTTATTTAAGTGAAATAAAATCTGCCCAAGTAGCTGAATTAATTGCATTGGCAAGAGCGTGTAAACAAGGGAAAAACAAAAGGGTAACCATATACACTGACAGTCAATATGGTTACGGGGTTGTGCATGACTTCGGCCAGTTATGGTTGCAAAGAGAATTCATGACTTCCTCAGGTACCCCTATCAGAAATGGAAAAGTGGTACAGAACCTACTGGAAGCAATCCAGTTACCCAAAGAATTGGCGGTGGTCAAGTGTGCTGCTCACAAATCTGGCAATGACGATGTGACAGCCGGAAATCGATATGCTGACCAAATTGCCCAATATTGTGCCCGATACAAAATGTCCCTAAACGTCAAATTATGGGGAGGCGGAAACAGCTGCCAACTTATGGTGTTTGAGAATGTATCTACTTGGAGGAAACTGAAAGAGTTGCAGCAAGCAGCAGAAGAGGAGGAAAAGGAGAGATGGGAGACAGATGGATGTCAACCCAGGGACAGGGATGGTGTTATTGTTAATGGGAAGGGTATGCCTGTATTGCCAGACAGTATGGTTGCCCCAATGGCCCGATTAATACACGGAGAGACACACACAGGAAGGGATGCAATGTGCCGTGTTTTCCAAAAAGTGTGGTACAATTCGAAGTTCAGAAACATTGCGGAGGCACTTTGCCAGAGGTGCTTGGTTTGTCAGCAATTTAACCCAGGAAAAAGAACAGTAGTGGACCAGAGTACGATTGGAAAGGCAGAAGGTCCCTTTGTTAGATTACAGGCTGATTTTATTCAGTTGCCCATGTGCAAAAGATATAAGGTATGTTCTGGTTATAGTGTGCCTGTTTTCAAGATGGGTGGAGGCCTACCCAGCAAAGAAAAATGATGCCATTACTGTAGCCAAATTGTTACTCAGGGAACTAATACCTAGGTATGGTTTTCCAGAAACAATTGAAACAGACAGAGGTGGGCATTTTGCCAACGAAATCTTAGCAGAACTCTATAAAGCATTCAAGATTACCCCAAAACTGCACTGTGCATATCATCCAGAGGCTTCCGGAGTAGTTGAACAGGTGAATGGCACTATAAAATCAAGATTGGCAAAAATGTGTAACTCTACAAGATTGAACTGGATAGAAGCTTTGCCCCTTGTCCTGATGGGATTGAGAAGCATTCCACACCGAAAAACAGGCCTGGGTCCCATGAAATACTAATGGGAAGAGTGATGCGACAGGCATGGGTACCAGGACACAAACTGCTAAGTATTTCTGATGATTTGGTATTAGAATACTGCAAGCAGCTGGGTGACCAAGTGCGTTCTATCTCTCACCAGATTGGGGAAGACGCCGTCGCCTGGCCAACAACTCCAGCTCATAAACTGAAACCAGGTGATTGAGTTGTGTTGAAGAAACACACCCGGAAGAGTTGCCTCGGACCGAAGTGGGGAAAACCGAGACAGATGATCCTTGTTACTACAACTGCAGTAAAGTGTGCAGGAGTGCCCAAGTGGATCCATGCCAGCCATACTAAGCGGGCAACCGGAGAAGAAGCGACTGAAGCTGAAGGTGGTGCAGCTGAGGAGTCTCCAGATGAGGGTCCGGAACTAGCTGATATCGAACTACCGAGCACCAGTCAAGACGAATGGTTCCCAGCAGATGACCTGATTCTTGATCCAATAAGAACCAGAAAATATACCTACCTAGATAGAGAGTGGGATAGTGAGGACGAGACAGGAATAGACGGAGAAAATCAGGTCATCGAGAATCACATCAGACCTGATCAGGAAGTAGGTCAGGTAGGGACAGACCAAGTTATCGACACTCCTCCAAAGACTCCAGAAACTGAAAAGGGACAGATAGTAATTAAGTCTGAAGTTCATGCGGAAGAAAATCAAGGGTTCAAAGTGCATGAACCGGAAGAGATAGAAATAGACAAACGTGTTCAGGAGGCAGAGCCTGAAACAGTTGAAAATCAAAGACAAATCCAAATTATACCTGAACAAGGCCAGTTCAGAAACCAGGCAGAAGAAACAGAAGAAAGACCTGGGACTAGTCAGACAGGAAGGGAAATAGATACCGTTGAAGTAACAGTGCCACAACTGAACGAAAATAAAAGGGCTTGTGAGGAGAGTCAAACTACAGTGACAGCTAAAAGGCTCAAGAAGAAAAAGGAACCCAGATACATTAAAAGACTGAAACTAAGATTAAAGACTGTAGAGGAGAAATTAGAAGACCGAAAAAGGGCTGCCAGTGAAAGAAAAGAAACCAGAGTCCAGCCAAATAGACGAAGTACCCGAATAAAAAGACAAAACAAAAATTATCGGAGTCCTGAATGGACTTACTTGGTGTTGGAAGAAATTGATGATCCCGAAATAAGCGACAAAAGCGACCAAGATTCGATTGCTGAACAGAGTTCTGAAGAAGAAGACCCAACCTGAAAGGGAAGATACGTAAGCCTCTTGTGTAAAGAAACAAAGAGGGGTTGGAAAACTTCTTGTGAGCCAAAATGTCTGATTCAAATGTGAATGGAAGACCTAGAGGAAACTGATGCAAAACATGCTGTAAAATATGCTTATGTAGTGTAGCAATAGTACTGGTAGTATGGATAGGACTAACAGTCTTTATACCTTTTATGATAAGTAAAGATACTAACTTGTACCCTACTAAACCAGTGACGCCAGACACAGAAGTTGTACAAACCGAAGAAACACCACGAAGTGTAGAAAGACGTGAGAATACAGTTAGCATGAAACAAACTAGACATGACTTAGATGCATCAGATGAGGAAGGACTACATTTTCACAGAATCAAAAACAGAACTCATTTAAATGTCTTTGCAAATCTTTTAGTGCACTATGTAGAAGCTATGGAAATAGAAGATTGTTATGTCTGCATGAAGCTACCTACTTCTGTAGCTGAAGGTGTGACCTATCACCATCTACCCTTGACCTATGGAATTTCCTGTAGTATATTAGCAAGCTTATTTTACAGAAGCACCTTACAATACTACTATTCAAACACTGACGTGATTTTTACTAAACTTCCCATTCGGGGAAACCTGAACATTGTACATGTTAGAAGTGACGTGACTCGTTATATGGGAGAATACTTCCTGACTATAGGTGACATAGATTTAAATGAAGCACGCAGAGATAATTTAACTTGTTCATTACATGAACAAGAGAAAATGTTCCTGAAAATGGCAGAAAAGAGAAGGGAGAGTTTCCAGAGAAAGGCAAATGATAAGAGACAAAAAACTCCTAAATGGGCTGAAAACATGGAAAGCACCTCAAATGGTGAAGCTAATCCTGCACTGTTGCTGGACTTCGAACGGAAAGGGAAACTCTGTCTTCATAGAGAAAAGACTAGTTATTATAACAATGTATTCATCGGTTCCTGTGAATGCGAACATAATTACAAGGTAATTGGAGGTTGGGGTTTCAAAAATGGGTCAGAACCCGTGTTTCCCAGAATTTATTATATATGTGGAAACAAGGCTTATTTCAAATTGCCGGATCACTGGTATGGAAGCTGCTATTTTGGCATTGTCTTCCCGAAAATATACCATGTGAACAACGCCGCTGGAAGCAATGAAAATACTAATGGTTTAGTACGTAGTAGACGAGAAAGTGTAGGAGAAATTATAGGTGATATATTTAGTGCACTGATACCTGGAGTGGGAGTGGTTCTGAATACTCACCGAATTTGCAAATTGTCTACAGTAGTGGATCGGTTATCAACTGACACGGCTGCTGGATTCCTGCTGGTCAATACTGAAATGGTTGCAATCAGATCAATGGTTTTACAGAATCGACTTGCTCTTGATACCTTATTGGCAAAAGAGGGCGGAGTCTGCAGGATGCTGAAGGCGCAACATTGTTGCACTTACATTCCTGATAAGAGCGTAGAAATAAAGAAATATGTGAGAAACATAACTAATTTGGAAAAGGAACTCCAACCACTGGAGGTTGATAGTGCCTGGAAGAGACTAACTGACGGTCTCTCTTCTGTAGGTAATTGGTTTTCTAACATAGGTAGGAGTCTTGTGGGAAAAATACTGATGCCAATAGCTGGAATAAGTTTGGTTGTGTTGATCATTATAATTTGCTGCAAATGTCAAAAATGCCGAAAGAAATATATCGTGAATAAGAGAGGAGTGAAACGTAATATAGATGAACTTGAATTAGAAGAGCTGAGAAATCAAATCTATAAAAAGGCCAAAAGTTTCCATCCCAATAAGGATGCTGAGAAGAGGATCAACAACAAATTTGTAGAGATAGAGATGAATGAGATTTGAAAGAAGTTGGCATCTGTTTCCATTAATAGTGATGATAGTAAATATCATCAAAGAGGGGATTGATGGAGCAAGGATTCGCACGTAAAGCGACTTGCTCACATTCAAGAACCTAGATTAATCTATAATGTCATTAATCAACATGTTTTGTCATTAATATTGCACTTTCACACTACACGCGGGTGTCCCAGAGATGCTTGCCTATGTGTCTATTAATCCTAATGAGGCTTGCATACTACAGAATCGCTGCTTTGCAGAAATCTAGTCTGCGCATGCGTCGTTCATACCCATGTGATGTGACGCACTCGCAGTTCTGGAGGGATTTTTTGCTCATGCGCATTACTGATAATATGGCCGCTTTGTCTTTAACATGCTCTCTGCGTGCTACTGCCGCTTTTGCTCAGCTGTCTATTTCTGCGTAACCTTTAATGCTATAGATATTATAAAGTAAGGGGTGCAGTGTAGCTATTCATGGTGTACAGTGTATTCATTTTTTCTGTGTTTCTAATTTGTTTTCGCTTACCTTTCATGTACCGCGTATCTGTGGGCCTGGGAGTGGGGAGCTGCTCCATCTTTGAAACCCATATAACCCTAATCACGTGATGAGGGAAAACCCGAACTGCGCAGAAGTAAAACCAAGCCAGCTGGCTTCTGAAGCTGAGATGCGCCTGGGAAAGTCACCCTTGCACCAGGAGAAGATTTCGACTGTACCTAAAAATGTTACAATTGTATATACTTTATGTGTGTCCTATTGTTTTACACCTTCCACATGCCATGGGAACAGGAATGTAAGGGGTGGGTACGAAAATTAAATATTCATGGTGGGAACCCAGAATTTTAGGTGGTGACAATGACCTAACCACCTCTCCTGACCTATCCAATGTTGGGGATCCTGTCACTTGCAACATTTGTGGGTGGTCTAGGGACCTGAAATTAGTATAACTAGCCTAGTTTTAGCTAGAGAAATTGTCCGACTTGTCCGAGTAGCTGACCTGTCACCGACCCTACGAACTCTATAGGTGATTGATACAGAGAGCTGCGGAGCACTCTGTCCGTAATTTCCACAAACTCCAAGGGGTGGAATAGTTTTAAGTGCCGGCGAAGCACTTTGCTGGGAGATTCGAAAACCCAATCGGGGTTACTGGCGGATTCCGTGCAGAGAGGGAGTAGCGCAGGCGTTGCATCCGAAGCTGCAGGTGTTGGTCGTACCTTTGGTGAGCCCAGTCCTGATCCAAATCCTGAGGGGTATCCTGTCCTGACTGTCCATGAGCTGTACCTGCTCGCCTACTGGCGTCCTAAGTCCTTGAGGGTCCTTGTTCTCGCCTTTTCCCAAACTGACCCGTGGCCAGGGTTAGTCCTCATTCCTGTCCTAGGTAAATATATATAGTGGGTGACTGTCTATCTATTTTCTTTTCTTTCCTCCTTTTAATAAAGCATTCTTGCCCGTATTATTTCCTCTGCCTTTTCTAAAATTTACATGCTATTGTTTATTAGTTATGTTCCGTTTTCCCCTTACCTGTAGGACATTATTGAAACTGTTTACATAATTAGTGTGACCTAATGATACTCGTGTTTTGCATCTAGCTTAAAATTAGCAGTTAAACTAAGATCAGTTTGAATCACTTGTAGAAATTTTGCAATCCACTGACTGAAATGTTTTAACTCAATAAGCCTTAGTATAAGCCTGAAAACTGAATAGTATGTTCCCTGTTACCCTTACCCTGTAGTTTTTCTCTCGCACTCGATGGTACTTGTGCTTATCCATAGTTACATTATAGTTATAATTCTGATTATTGATATTCTAATCTGTATCAATTTTATTCTCATGGCATTTGGATTTTAAAACTTACTATATAAAGTCTTTAAACCCCTTTAGGTGTCTGTGGTTATTACAAAAGGTATCAAATGTTATTAAATGTATAAAGTATTTTTAGTAGTCTTATCTCCTACCCCCTGCTAGCTCCTGATTCGTCAGGAACATAGGTACCTGTGACAAGGATTGGTAAGTCAGGTACACTGGAAATAGTAGTATGGAAAACACTCGAATTACTAATAGAAATGTGTAAACTCGCCCGATTCACAAAAATACAGTCATAAACACGTCATGGGCCCAAGTGCATGTAATCTGGTGAAATAAAGAGTCGGGCGACCTGCGCGCTCTATCAGTAGTACTAGCTGCTCTAGAGGACTTCCGTAATTTATTCCATATATCATGCCACAAAGCGATAGGTAAAACATCTCCCAAATCCAATTCCCACGCAAGTTTCACTGCCAACTTATTTCTGTCAGCAGAAGAATCCTGTAATTTTTTGTATATCTGTGAAGCAGAAGAAGAGGATGATAAAAAGGATAAAGTGAGACTAGAAGATGAGGAATTACAATAGACGGAAGAAGCAAGAGAATTAGTAGTTTGAACAGCAGCTGACAATAAATTGTATTTGGAGAGGAAAGACAAAGGAAGAGAAAAACGAACTTGAAGAGTAGAGAAAGGAATAATAGTACCCCTTGTGAAAAAATTTGGTGGACCAAAAAAAGGCCTTGAGAGTACCATGCCATCCAGAAAAGGGTCCTAATATTGACTTTGATAAGAGGATTATACCAAAGAGGAGATTGTAAGAAACGTGTACGATCATCAAGGTCAGACAGAAACAGCGGAAAGAAAAGTTTCCTGGAGTTCTTTAGAATAGGTAAAGACATCTGCTTTGGAATACGAGGCAATGAAACAAACTCCTTAAAGGAAAAAGGATGAAAAAAGGAGGATTCAATATCAACCCATAGGGGAAAAGAAGCAAAGTCCAATAGTGACTCAGATAAAAAGGAAACAGAATGAGAGAGAAAAAAGGAAGTATGATAAGAAGAAAAATCAGGAAAGTTAACCCCTCCTAAATGTTTGGGACGTCTAAGTTTAGAAAAAGACATTCTGGCACGTTTATTTTGCCACAGAAAGCGAGACAAAATTGCATAAATAGATTTATAACAAGACTTTGGAATGTTAATAGGAAGATTAGAAAGAAAAAATAAAATAATAGGACCTAACATCATTTTAATTGAGTCGAGTCTCCCCCACCAGGATAGAAATAAAGGATTCCATCTGGCCGTAGAATCTGTAAGAGTAGTAAGTAAATGTTTAATATTGAGAGCCACAGTATCTTTGATTGAAGGAGCAAACCAGAGACCTAAATACTTGATTTTGGATGGGTTCCAATGAAACGAAGAAACTAAAAAATCAGAATGAAAACAAAATGTATTAAAAGGAAGAATCTCACATTTATCGACATTCAATTTATACCCTGACACAGCTGCAAAATCAGAAACCTCAGAAAGAAAAGCAGGGACAGAAATGTGAGGATTAGAAATGAAGAGAAGTTTGTCATCCGCATAAGCAGATAACTTTATTTGCTGGTCTCCATAAGAAAACCCAGAAATATTGTTATTAAGCCGAATCTTTGTTAGAAACGGTCCTAAAGCAAGAATAAAAAGAAGGGGCGAAAGAGGACAACCCTGACGAACCCCACGAAACAAGGGAAAGGAAGAAGAGATAATACCATTAGCAAAAATAAAGGGTCTAGGAAAAGAATATAATAAAGAAACATATGAAAGAAACTTAGATCCAAAACCGAACCATTTAAGAGAAGACAAAAGAAAAGGCCAATTAACCCTATCAAAAGCCTTCTCCGCATCTAAGCCTATAGCCGCCAAAGAGTGAGGCAAAGTCTGTGATTTACTTAGGACATTAAAGAATAACCGAGTATTGTCTGAGAGGTGACGACCTTTGATGAAACCGCATTGTTCTCTCCCTATCAGTTGGGGTAAAATTTTATCTAAACGTAAAGCAAGAATTTTTGCGAACATTTTTTAATCAAGATTAATCAAAGAAATAGGCCTATAGTTTTTACAAAGGGTGAGGTCTTTATTGTCCTTAGGGAGGAGACAAATCAATACCTCTTGAAAGGAACCTTACGATTTTTGAGAAGATATAAAGAATGAAAAAAGTTGATACAATTTAGGGACAAGAAAAGAAGAAAAATGAGAATAAAACTCAATAGAGAAACCATCGGGACCTGGAGCTTTCCCTTTTTTAAGAACACAAATAGCTTCTAAAATATCTGCAGAGGTAATATCTTTGTCCAAGGAGGAGAAGTCAACATCAGAGGTTGAAGGAGAGGGAATGGAAGCTAGAAAACGATCAATGTCTGAAGTCAGAGGGGGAGATTCAGGAGTGTAAAGAGATTGGTAAAAACTGGAAAACTCACCCAAAATATCTTCATCTTTATGAAGGATGGTATTAGAGGGGGAAACAATCGACTCAAATTTTGCACGTTCTTTCTTAACCTTAAGATAGTTTGCCAACATATTTCCCGCTTTGCTTTGTGAAGAATAATATTTAGCACTGGATTTAAGTAAAATTAAATTAGCAGATTCGGTGGAGATCTTGTTAAAGGAAAGTTTAGCTTTGATAAGAGCGGTAAGGTCAGACTGAGATTTAGAAGAGTAATATACATGTTCCAAATGTTTAATATGGGAGGTAAGAGAGGACATAGATTGCGTGGCTAAACGCTTCTTTTTGGCGACATAAGAAATAATGAAGTCTCTAGAAGCAGCTTTAAAAGTGTCCCAAACTAATTGGGGGGACATTTGAGGGGATTTGTTGTCCGTAAAGAAAAGGGAAGCAAAATTAAGAAAAGCAGCCGAAAAGGAAGTATCCAGGAGCAGGGAATTATTGAATCGCCATCTCCTGTTACCTTTACCAGGAGGAAGTAAATCAAGTTGAAGGGAAACTGGTGCATGATCTGAAATTAAAATGGAACCTGTGTCGGAGTGGGTAATGAGTTGTGGGGGCTTTGGAAATAAAAAGATAATCTATACGGGATTGAGAAGAATGGACTGGGGAGAAGTATGTATATTCCTGCAAGGTAGGATTGCAAAGCCTCCAGGAATCAACTAGGGATCTTTGAGAAATAACTGAGGTGAATTGAGCATGAACAGGGGAAGGAGAAAATCAGGAATTAGAATTACGGTCAAGGAAGGGGTCCATAATCATGTTACAGTCACCACCCAGAATAAAATAATCATCTGTTTATTGCATCGTGGAAGCAAGAATTTGGGGCCAAAATAATTTATCAGGAACAGTAGGAGCATAGACATTAAAAATAGTCAAAGAATTTTGTTGACCAACAATGATACGACAACCCATCTACCCTCCGTATCAGTATCCTGTTTAACAAGTTGAACATTCAAACGTTTATGACAAAGAATAGCTACACCATTGCGTTTCCCAGACCCTGGGGAAGAAAAAACCTGACCCACCCAATTACGACGTAATTTCGAAATTTCAACATCTTTGATATGAATCTCTTGTAGTAATACTAAATCTCCTATCAGGTGAGCTAAATGGGATAGAACACTATGGGCCCGATTCACAGAATGAACTTACTACTTTTGGCATTCACAGAATACACTTACTACTTTTGGTATTCACAGAATGAACTTACTCATTTCGGTATTCACAGAAGTTAGGACTACTAACTTTAGGACTCCTAAATGCCTTCTGTGAATACCGAAAGTCTTAAAATTAGGATTTTTCTCAATTTAGTAGTAGTAAAGTTAGGCCCCCCTCCTTTTCACCATTTATATAAATGGGTTGGAAAAACAGCTGGAGGAGGGGGGCGCAGATGTGCCGCGGGCGGGAGGACAGTCGATTCGGCCCTCCTATACGCTGATGATGCAGTACTGATTGCTCGTACAGGCATCGGTCTGCAGACATTATTGGATAGTTTTGGCCTCTTTATGGAAAAACTTGACCTGAAAGTAAATGCGAAAAAATCCCACACAATGGTAGTGGGGAAGCAGAAAGGGAAAAGATCTAAAATCTTCAAATGTAAGGGGGAGGTGGTTTCCAGGGTTCCGGTTTTTCCATATTTGGGGGTCCTTTTTGATGAAAGGGGGTCGTGGGCCCCACAGCTAAAGGCAAAGAGTTTAGCCCTAGCCCGTTCAACATCTGCTTTGCTGGGTTTTGCCAAAAGGCTGGGGGACAGGCCGATGGAAGCACTTTTGAAGGTTTATAACACTAAGTGCATCCCCATTGCCTCCTATGGAGCCGCTCTGTGGGGTTATGTTAATCAAGAAAAAATCCAAAGGGTAGAAAACAGGCTAATTAGAACATTGCTTTCAGTGCCAAAATCGTCCCCCACATTTTCTATCCATGAGGAAGTAGGGTTGAGTTACATCACAGACAAATTGAACTTGGCCCCTCTTTTATTATGGGCAAGGACATGGCTGAACCCAGAATTAACTTTAAACCATCTTATTCTGGAGGACGTCATGTCCTTGGACCATGCCATAAAAATACCCTGGTTGAAGTATTTAAAAAACACTTTCTCAGCTTTGGGTAGAGAGGAACTTTTCTTACTGCCTCGTAACATCAAGAGAGAGGACGTAAGGTGGATTAAAGTCCATTTTTCAGATAGGGCCCGCCTTAGTAGAGAGGGGAGGGAAATGATGAAACCATCCATAAGAGCCCATGCCATGTTAATTACTACCCCAACCCTGGAACCATATTTGAATTTTGTTACAAAACCCCTTCACAGATTTTTATTAACAAGATTTAGGTTTAATTTAATCCAATTCTCTCTCGGTTACTACCCTTCATGGAATCACCCAAAAGATGCACCCCCTTGTGACTGTGATAAATTTTCCGAGCAGGATACCATGCATTTTACGATGTTTTGTGAGTATTATACTGCTGCCAGGAAAAAACATCTATTACCTGTGCTGAGGGAGGCTGGTTTTACCCAAGTTAGACCTGCCTTAATTTACCTCCAGATGTTGGGCAATATTTACATTACTTTTAGTGTGGCCAGTTTCCTGGCAGAAGCCTTCTATTTTAGAAAAAAACGAGCTCCACTGAACATTTTATTGTAAATAAGGTATCTTTTATTAGTATTAGACATGATGTAGTTTAGTAAAATTTTAGGTCATCTCGTTGTATTATTTAATTATGAAATGTGATTTTAATGTATATGTATTGTATGTGCTTTTTATGGTTTCTTTGTAAATCGAATAAAGCGTGCTTTGACTGACAAAGAATAGCTACACCATTGCGTTTCCCAGACCCTGGGGAAGAAAAAACCTGACCCACCCAATTACGACGTAATTTCGAAATTTCAACATCTTTGATATGAATCTCTTGTAGTAATACTAAATCTCCTATCAGGTGAGCTAAATGGGATAGAACACTATGGGCCCGATTCACAGAATGAACTTACTACTTTTGGCATTCACAGAATACACTTACTACTTTTGGTATTCACAGAATGAACTTACTCATTTCGGTATTCACAGAAGTTAGGACTACTAACTTTAGGACTCCTAAATGCCTTCTGTGAATACCGAAAGTCTTAAAATTAGGATTTTTCTCAATTTAGTAGTAGTAAAGTTAGGACTACTAACTTTAGGACGCCTAAATGCCTTCTGTGAATACCGAAAGTCTTAAAATTACGATTTTTCTCAATTTAGTAGTAGTAAAGTTAGGACTACTAACTTTAGGACGCCTAAATGCCTTCTGTGAATACCGAAAGTTTTAAAATTACGGTTTTTCTCAATTTAGTAGTAGTAAAGTTAGGACTACTAACTTTAGGATGCCTAAATGCCTTCTGTGAATACCGAAAGTCTTAGAATTATTCTCAATTTAGTAGTAGTAAAGTTAGGACTCCTAACTTTACTACTACTAAATTGAGAAAAATCGTAATTTTAAGACTTTCAGTATTCACAGAAGGCATTTAGGCGTCCTAAAGTTAGTAGTCCTAACTTTACTACTACTAAATTGAGAAAAATCCTAATTTTAAGACTTTCGGTATTCACAGAAGGCATTTAGGAGTCCTAAAGTTAGTAGTCCTAACTTCTGTGAATACCGAAATGAGTAAGTTCATTCTGTGAATACCAAAAGTAGTAAGTGCATTCTGTGAATGCCAAAAGTAGTAAGTTCATTCTGTGAATCGGGCCCGTCGTCTCTTAATGGGGGAACCCAAACCTTTAACATTCCAAGAAATTATATTAATAGGCATTTAAAATTCTAAAAGAAATGGAAACATATGAGCAATAATCAACAAAGCAACTATGCAACAAGTGATAAATGGAAAAAAGGCAAGTATACATGGAAAAAGAAATAGGAAAGAAGAAGACAGAAGAAAAAGAAAATATGGAGAAATGCGGAAAGAAGTCCAGATAAATGGAGAAAAGTGGGAGCTGAGAATAAGAAAGGAAGGAAAGAAGAAAAAGGATATGGAAAGAAGATAGAAATAGAAATCCAATAAAAAAAACAAAACACATACCGTAACAAATACAAAAGCAATGGGGATGGAGGAACCAAAAGGAGGACAGCATGACTGACCGAAGACCTCCACGAAGACGCGGCAAGGGGAGGAACCACCAGGCAATTGAGGAAGAACAAAGAAAAAACAGCTCCAGGGATCACACGACCAGGATCTAAAGAAATGCAGGGGAGAAAAATAACAAATAGGTCACTAAATACAAGAAATTAAGACAGTGGAACTGATGGAGCAAGGATTCGCACGTAACGCGACTTTCTCTCTTTCATGAACCTCGCCTTAAATCATAACTGTACTAACTCCGCTTGTTTGTCATTTCTTTGTATTTCCCCAACACACGGGTGTCCCTAGGAGGCTTGCCTATGTGTTTTTCATCGTAATCAAGCTTGCACATTAATAAAAATGGCCGCTTTGCAGAAATCCAGTCTGCGCATGCGTCGGTCATACCCATGTGATGTGACGCACTCGCAATCTGGAGGGAAAAGTTCGCACATGCGCATTGTTGCTAAAATGGCCGCTTGTCACTAATCATGCTTCATGCTATCTTAAGCCGCTTTTGTCTATGCATCTTTTCTGCACTAACTCTTAATGCTATAAGTATTATAAAATAAGGGATTAAGAGTAGTTGGTCATGGTGTACAGTGTATTCATTTTATTCTGTGTTATTAATTTGTTTTCGCTTACTTTTCATGTACCGTGTAAATGAGGGCCTTGAAGTAGGGATGGGAACCATTTTGAAGCTGACGTATCCCTCATCACGTGATCAAAGATCTGGGACGTGCAGCAATGGAACCTGGCCAGTTGGCCATTGAAAAGGGGACTGTCCTTTCCAGGCGCACCTTCGCCCTTGAAGACCTGCTATTTTTACTCTGAAATGCGCAACAATGTTGCAAACCCTTTCTTCACTATTGTACTTTCCCACACGTATGCCTGGGAACCCAGATGTTAGGGGGAGGGTAATGTCACGTGAAATACGTAATAAGAATATAGGTGGTACCTATGTCCTAACCACCTCCCTTGACCAATCAGAAGATGGGACTTTGTCATTTTGCAACATTTATGGGTGGTCTTGGGGACTTAAAACTGTATATATAGCCTAGCTTAGCTTGGAGAAATTGTCCGACTTGTCCGAGTAGCAGACCTGTCACTGACCCTACGAACTCTATAGGTGCCTGATACAGAGTGCTGCGGAGCATTCTGCCTGAAACTTTCCACAAACTCCAAGGGGTGGAAATTAGTCCTAAGTGCTAAGCGAAGCACTTTGCTGGGAGATTCGAAAACCCAATCGGGGTTATTGGCGGATTCCGTGCAGAAGAGGGGGTAACGCTGGCGTTGCATCCGAAGCTGTGAGGGGTTGGTCGTGCCTTGGTGAACCCAGTCCTGACCCAGACCTGAGGGGTTTCCTGTCCTGACTGTCCATGAGCTGTACCTGCTCACCTTCTGGTATTTCCTGAATCCTTGAGGGTCCTTGTCCCGTTCTTTCCCAACTGACCCGTGGCCAGGGTTAGTCCTCATTCTCACCTAGGTAAATATTGGCATAGGTGTCTGTCTATACTATACCCTCAACTTTTCCTCTTCTAATTAAAGCAATCTTGCCTGTGATATTTTCCATATCTCCTCTGAATGTAATTTCATGCAATTGATTATTAGTAAATGTTCCACTTTACCCTTCCTTTAGGACATTGTAGAAACCCAACTGTTTATTTAGATTGTTCCACTTATTCCCTTTCCCTTAGTATGGTTGCCGTGAAGTTAGAAAGATAGCATAAGGTTTAGGAAGTAGTATAAAATTATTAGGTCACACATTAGGTCTTCCTCACGTCCTTGCCCTAGATTAAACTGTATTAGATAAATGTTCATTATGATTCATGCCCTATAGTGTTCCCTTTTACTCTATGATACTCACTTTAATCCATAGTTATATCCTGGTTCTGATACTAATCATTGATGTATTACTTTGCATTTGCCTACTTGTAATGGCATTTTCGTTCTAAACTTATACTATATAAAACCCTTAAAACCATCAAGGTGTCTGTGGTCATTATACATTAAAGCGATACTAAAGGTATTAAATGTGTAAAGTAGAATTTTCTCCCTTTTAGGAAAACCCTTATTACCTGTCCACTGCTAGCTCCTGATCCGTCAGGAGTAATGTGCCTGTGGTAAGTCAGGTACATGAATAGTGAGTGGTGTAAGAGTCACCCACTCGATTACTCATAGTAGCGTGACAGAGGTTTCACCCGGTTCATGCAAAACACGGTCATCATATGCACGCCAGGGCCCAGTGCGTGGAAAATTTGGAAATCTAGTGACCCGGGTGACCCGCGCGCTCTATCAGTAATTTCTGGTAAGCAGAGGAATGGTTAGGACTAGTAAGATAGGTAGATAAGATAGTTAGAAAAGAAACCGTGAAAAATAAATGTGCTGCTAAAATTGTTTTTTAATATTGATTGTGTTACTTAATATTTTATTGCAAAAGAAATCGATTTCAAAATTGTTTTAAATGATTTTATATATGTATTGCTGCTAAATATTATATGTTTTGTTAACCAATTGTGTGTGATTGTTGAGTGTTTTCTGAAATCCCCGGGGAATTGTATAACGGATGGTGAGTAGAATCCATCGCGTTCTGAGGTCATTTGTAGGGAGGAAAGGTTAGTGCATGGTTCAAGTGGAACTGGAAGCGCTAATTAGGTCTTTTTCGGAAAACTGTATGAATGAAAGTAACAGGACTGCTGATAGAAACCTTGGTCTGATATCACCTAGTAAGGGTCACACTAAGGGAGTAATAGAGTCATCGGAGCTTGTATGATAGCAAAGGGAAACGCTGACGAACCCCAGGCTTAGTATATATCCCGGGAAGAAGTGGATGAGACTGGGTAATAGCAGGTTTTCTAATGCTTGCGTGAGGGTAGGCAAGAGAAGTCTATCCGAAGTGTATGAAAAGTAGACAGAAGTGGTTTACTTGCAGTAAAAGGAGAACTTTCTATCTCTTTAGAACACTCCTACACAATGGCGAATGTTACACGTTGTTGACTAAAATTAACAATAGCACCTTAGAGAAAATACAAAGTTTCCGTTACCTTGTAAAGGAGGGAGACAGTCGAAGGGCTGCTCTGACGTCACTCCGTGCCGCGCTGGTATTGGTTAAACCAGCGGGTGTGTAGTGAAGCCGAAATTGTAAGGGAGGGGTGAGTGCCGGAGCGTGAGAACGCGTCTCGCGAAAGGCCGCACACCCATTGGTCAAGAACTTTTTGCAACCTCTGCACTGATTGGTTGTTGAGAAATTGGAGTCGCGCTAGCATTGGAAGCACAAACGAAGTAAAAATTTTCCGCACCGAGCTTATAGATTGTTACGAGCGGTGTATGTGGTACCCTGATTTTCTGCCTGATCCACGAAATCTAGGGTGTCATAAAGAGTTGATGAGCAGAGGCAGACCTCACAACATGTACGGAGGAAAGAGAAAAATGTCATTTGCCAGCAAAATAAAGAATTTCTTCAAAACTGACAAACCCGTACGAACTAGGGAGGGCGTGATCATTCCTCCGCCAGATACTCCAGCCTCTTTCATGATGTTAGAAAAAGGGTATCATACCTGTGTATGGTTAGAGAACTGGGTAAAGTACACTGCGGAGGATGGAGTTTTAGCCTTTCCCATTGATGGTACTTTTAACGGGAGAGTCCTATTTAACCTGAGGACCCGAATGAATGAATTACATCCCAGACCTAGATTAACTCAGTATGAAGCTTTAGAGGAATGGGAAATTGAGGCTCTAGAGCGAGACAGACCCCGAATGGACAAGGGAGTGACCCGATGGTATCCAAAAATGGTAAAGGAAACCAAGGAGCAGAAATTGAAACAGTGGAGACAAAATATGATGGTAGAAGGGTTATTCCCCATGTTCGGAGCTAATGAAATGATGGGAGGGAAGAAATGTACTGAGAAAACCCGACACATGATGCCCCTGGGTGAATCGGAAGATGAATTTTTAGAGGACTTATTTATGAAAGGTCCCCCGCCTTATAATGAAGACACCAGATCTCAAAGCTTAACTACTCCATTGAGACCTTCAGGAAGAAGAAGTACTAGTGAAGCCGATTCCACAGGGATAGAACAGAGAAGAGCGGGAGGAGAGGGATTTGGTAGACCCGACCCCGTGGTCCCGAATTACAACCCCTTTGGCGAGGAAAGACCAGTTTTATCCACTCCATCTGCTCCGAATATATATCCTTCTCTAGTACCCCAAATGATACAGGATCCCCCCATGAATCGAGTATTACACGAGCAGTAAAGGGATGCCCTGAGAGGACAGCGGAATGATCTCATACATGCCATAGCTCAGATTAATCCAAATCCTGAAGCCCTGACGATTCCAGTAACCATTGGTCCAGTTTTTCCCCTATATGGGGACAGAATGAATACTCCAAAAACTCCAGTCATAACCCCGATGATGCCCCCGCCCAGAAGGGAACCACTCATTATTGATGACCAAGCAAGTGAATGTGAGTCCATGGCTTCCTTGATGGATCTGCCTAATAGGGAACAGGGGCCTAGTATGTCTCGAATGGGAACTCAGACTGGGAACAAAGACGTACTAATAGAGTCTTCATCAGGAACTCAAAGTGCGACAGTGGTAACTCCCGAGGAAATAGAAAGATGGACCCGAGAATTAGAAAAGGGAACCCCTCATCCGAAACCACTAGATATTTATAAGCTAAGAATAGAGCTAGAGGAACTGAGCGCAGGGAATGTGGGTTTAGAACGATTGAATGTCCGGGAGGAAGATGAGTTGTTGTTCATGTGCAAACACCTTACTCGGAACGCAAAAATATACTATGACAAATTAATGGACACGGCAATTTGTATGGGAATAGATATCAGCAGATCCAAGGTACTACAGAAATCCTATAGGGTAGAATTTTCAGACAAAGATCTAGAAAACCTGAATACCGCAGGGAAGAAGACGCAGATTAAAGAACTGATAAACTTAGCACAGAAATGGGGAGATCTAGACAAGTGGAAAGCCAGGTGGGCAAAGAAAAAGGAGGATAGCAAGGAGAGACCACGGACTGCTGAGTACGTCCTACAAGAAGCTGACAAACCAGAAAAATTATGTCCCATGAGAGAAGTCCCAGGGGGAAAATATGTCCATGTCCCTTGGTCCAGACAAGATATAGTATCATTTACCAATGACTTTCCAAAATTACGGGAGAAACCAGTCGATTGGTACCGACAGGTCGAACGCTTCATAAAAGTTCAGAAATGTCTTCTGAAAGACCTGGATGGTTTTTTCGACATTGTGGTGCCTGTAGATTTGTGGACCGAATGCAAAATTGAAATCGATTGGCCCAATGAGGAGTACGAGAGAGACTCTGTAACTGGAGCTCCCTCACCTGAAGTAATGAGAAAGTATGATCAAGTCATACAATACCTAAAGAAAAAGGTACCTGCAAAGGAAACTGATTGGACCCGTATAGATAGAACTACCCAAGAGCGTGATGAATCAGTCCACTCCTTTTATGAAAGGTTACTACAGGTGTTCAAAACTTACAGTGGAATCGATAATGTGGACATGAAGGATATGACCCATTTCAGTTATCGATTCGTGTTAGGATTGAGACCTGAAATATCCCAGTGGATTAGAGATAACAAAATCAGTTGGCAAGGGAAACCCATTGATGATGTTCTCAAATATGCCAAATACTGCGAAGATGAGATCGAGAACAAAAAGAAAGCCCTAAAGGAGAAGGTGATGTGGGCTCAGGTGAAATTAGCTGAACAACAAGAAAAACAGTTAAGTAAAATGACTAACAGTAATAATGCTCCAAATCCGAATGCTGGGGGTGGAGGCAGGCCCCGGGTAAAAATGAGTAGAGAAGAGGCTATGGGAAAATTTCCCTGTCACGGATGTGGTCAGATGGGGCATTGGAGAGATAAATGTCCGCACTTGCAGGCTGATAATGCCCCCGTAAATGGTTTAAATCCACAGGTGCAGAAAGAGGGGATCCGAAAGACCCAGCAGCAGGTAAATCAACCCCCGGTGCCACGCGCTCCTAGACAGAATTATAGGAATCAGGGTCAACAGAATGAAAGGGTCGAAGTGTGGGAAGGAGAGAATGAAAGAAATGCACCCATTCCACAGTACCTGTTAAATGATACTTTTCTCTGTGATGATCAATACTGACGGGGCCTGAGAGGGGAGGACAAGGAGTGCGTGCTTGGCGCCTCCTTACCGGTAGACCAGACTGGACCATACATTGAAGGAAAGGTTGAAGGGACAGATGTCACCTTTCTGTTGGACACTGGTGCTACCCGTTCCACTGTGAGAACAGCGGACGTTCCTAACCTACCCCTCTCGGGAGAAGCTATCCAAGTAGTGGGAGTTTCTAATCAAATAATCAGTACTCCGGTAACAGAACCTATGGAAATTTCCATAGGAAATTTCAAGGAAATGCACAGATTTGTGGTCTGTGATTCCAGTCCTGTAAACCTATTAGGACGAGATTTGCTGTGCAAAATGCGTTGCACCATCTTTTGCTCACCAAATGGTGTTGAAATCCAGACCCCAGATGAAGATGGCCTATATAAATTGATGTTACTGAGGCCCGACACAGAAATTAAGCCCATGTCCATTGAAAGTCTACCTGAAGAACTGCAATCAAGCGTAATACCTGAAGTTTGGGATTTTACTGGAAAAGATGTAGGCTTAATGGCAAATGTAGACCCAGTGAAAATAGCTATAAAAGCAAATGCTGTATACCCAAATACCAAACAGTATAAAATGAGTGCAGAAGTGAAAGAAGGAGTCGCAAGGGAATTAAACAGATTGCTCAAAGCAAACATCATTCAGGAAGTGATGAGCAGTCCCTGTAATTCACCCATACTTGGAATTAAGAAGCCTAGCGGAAAGTATAGGGTAGTGCAGGACCTGCGCAAGGTAAACCAAATTGTAGTACCTTGCTGTCCCATAGTGCCTAACCCCGCAGTAATACTGTATCAAATTCCTTGGAATGCGGAATGGTTCACTGTCATAGACTTGTGCCATGCGTTCTTTTCCATCCCATTGCATCCAGAAAGCAAATTCCTTTTCAGTTTTGAATTCAACAGCCAGGTCTATGTCTGGAATCGTGTCCCCCAGGGGTACACCGAAAGTCCATCGATTTTCAACCAGATTCTAAAGAAATGTCTTGAATCCTTAGTACTGCCTAAAGAGTCTGTCCTGGTACAGTACATAGATGACCTGCTGGTAGCATCTAGAAGTCAAGACGACTGTGTCACTGATACCATTGCCTTGCTGAATCACCTAGGAAAAGGAGGACATAAGGTCTCACCAGACAAATTACAGTTCTGCAAGAACTGAGTAAAATATCTGGGGCACCAGATAGAGAAAGGGATCCGGAAAGTCACTACAGAAAGAATTAAAATAATTCGAGAAATGACACTACCAGTGACTCAGAAAGAAGTAAGAATGTTCCTAGGAGTTGTTGGGTACTGCAGACAGTGGATCGTGGGTTTCGCGGCTATAGCTAAACCCTTGATTAACATGACAAAGAAAGGAGCGGAAGACCCAGTTTGTTGGAATGATGAATGCATGACTGCTTGGGTAACATTGCGAAATTGTCTGTGCACAGCTCCAGCCTTAGGAATGCCTGACTATTCCAAGAACTTTGAACTGTTCTGTGACACGAGAGACAATTGTGCGCTCTCGGTCCTAACCCAGGAACATGGTCTGATTAGACGTCCTGTGGCCTACTTTTCAGCCGCCCTAGATCCAGTGGCTGCTGGATTACCTGGATGCCTGAAAGCAGTAGCTGCTACCTGTACAAGCCTAGAGCAAAGTTAGAACATTGTGATGGGACATCCTGTCACTGTATTTGTTCCACATTCAGTTGTGATCTTGCTCACCCGAACCAAGACACAGTATCTCACCCCTAGTCGGCTGACTAAGTATGAGAGGATTCTCATTGGTGCAGAAAATGTAATAATCTCCCGATGTAATATTCTAAACCCTGCCACTCTATTGCCCCTTCCCATTGATGTAGAGGCAGGAGATGAAATTGAGCATAGCTGCATAGACTTGACTGAATTCAGCACAAAACCCCGTCCTGATATCAGAGAAGTGGCCTTGGTTGATGAAGACCTCAAAATGTTTGTGGATGGTTCATGCTTAAGACATGAGAATGGAGGTTTGAGTGCTGCCTATGCTGTAGTCACATTGGAAAGAACCCTGGAAGCTTCCTATCTTTGCGAAGTTAAATCTGCTCAAGTAGCGGAGCTCATTGCTCTAACAAGAGCTTGTAAAATAGGGAAAAACAAAAGAGTAACTGTTTATACTGACAGTCAGTACTGTTATGGGGTTGTTCATGACTTCGGCCAGCTCTGGTTGCAAAGAGAATTCATGACTTCCTCAGGTTCTCCTATCCGAAATGGAAAACCAGTACAAAACTTACAAGAAGCCATCCAATTGCCCAAAGAATTGGCTGTGGTCAAGTGTGCGGCTCACCGATCTGGAAATGACGAGGTGACAGCCGGAAACAGATATGCTGACCAAATTGCCCAGTACTGCGCCCGACACAAAATGTCCCTCCTAATTAAATTATGGGGAGGTGAAAGCAGCTGCCAACTGATGTTGTTTGAAAGATTGGGAACATGGGATGAATTGAGAGAACTACAACAGACAACAGACAGGAAAGAAAGGAACATGTGGAGGCAGGATGAATGTCGACCAAGGAAAGAGGATGGTGTTGTGGTCCACGTGACTGGTATGCCTGTACTGCCTGAACGACTGGTTACCGCAATGGCACGGATAATACATGAACCAACACATATTGGGAGGGATGCCATGTGCCGAATGTTTGAAAAGGTGTTCTACAGTCCAAAATTCAGGAGCACAGCAGACAAACTTTGTCAGAGGTGTTTAGTGTGTCAACAGTTCAATGCAGGAAAGAAGACAGTAGTGGAACAAAGTACCATTGGGAGAGCAGAAGGTCCCTTCATTAGGATGCAGGCAGACTTCATAACAATGCCCCTGTGCAAGGGATATCGATATGTCCTGGTCATAGTTTGCTTGTTTTCCCGGTGGGTGGAGGCTTATCCAGCAAAGAAGAACGATGCCCTGACGGTAGCTAAATTGTTACTTAGGGAACTGATCCCCCGCTTTGGAATTCCTGAGACAATTGAAACAGACCAAGGTGGACATTTTTCAAACGAAGTCCTAAAAGAACTCTGCAAAGCATTCAAAATGGAGCAAAGGCTGCACTGTGCCTATCATCCAGAGGCTTCTGGAATAGTCGAGCAGATAAACGGCACTCTCAAGTCCAGGCTGGCACCATCAAATTCCTGCAGGATGAGGGGAAACACGCAGTTCTCATCCTGCTCGACTTAACCGCAGCATTTGATACCATCTCTCATGCAATCCTCATCCACAGAATGCGCGAAATTGGTGTGTCGGATACCGCTCTGAAATGGATATCTTCATTTCTGTCTAACAGATCACAAACAGTCTCACTTGGCCCCTTTCTCTCCAGCGAAAGAACCATTCTATCAGGTGTGCCCCAGGGGTCCATTCTGAGCCCACTTTTCTTCAATATTTACATGGCCCCCCTGCTTACCCTGATTGAATCTCATGGCATCCTTGTAACATCTTACGCTGACGACACCCAACTTGTCGTCACCCTAGACAAAAAACTCCCCGATGCCGCTCTTAGATTCCAGAATTGCCTTTCCCAAGTCTTTGCATGGCTCAATAATAATCACCTCAAGTGCAACAGCGCCAAAACTGAGATCATACCCTTAGGCAAAGACACCCTTTTTTCTCCAAAAGATTGGTGGCCCCAACACTCTGAGGCACCTCCCAGTGCAGTCTCATCGGCCCGCAATCTGGGTGTCCAATTCGACTCGTCCCTCAGTTTTGACGACCATGCGCGCATTACTGCAGGGTGCTGCTTTAACCTCATTAGACAGCTAAAGAAATTCTTCGACTTTCTCCCTATTTCCGCCAGGAAATCAGTGGCCGTGGCTCTGATCCTGTCCAGACTCGATTATTGCAATGGTCTCCTGGCAGGTATAAAAAAGTCCACCCTTAAGAAGCTACAGAGCGTCCAGCACGCGGCGGCCAGGCTCGTTCTCGGACTTCCGAGAAGGTCCTCGGCGGCCCTCAACACCCTCCATTGGCTGCCCCTCCACAAAAGGATCCTTTTTAAACTCCTTGTTACTGTCTTTAAGGCCACTAAGAACACAGGCCCCTCCTACCTTGTCAAGCGCTTCCCTCAGTACACTCCATCGCGCTGCCTGAGGTCATCAGGAGCTAATCTGGTTACCATACCCAGGTTTAAGCTCAAAACGAAAGGTGGAAAAACCTTTTCACTCCTGGCGGCTAAGGCTTGGAACGGCCTTCCCTCTAACCTCAGGCACGCCCCTTCAGAAACCCTTTTCAGAAAACTTCTGAAGACTTGGATCTTCCTTCGACCCGACTCTTTGGTCCTCGCAGCCATATGATTCCCATTTCCATCAAGTTGGTTTCTTCTGATTGCTCAGCGCCAAGATGCTCCTTCCGGAGCGATAGTTGCGCTATATAAAAATTAATAAATAATAAATATCAAATATCAAAAACTGTGTGACTCCACAAAAATGAATTGGATAGAAGCTTTGGCCATGGTGCTGATGAGCTTGAGAAGTATTCCCAACAGAAAGACAGGCCTGAGCCCCCATGAAGTGCTGATGGGAAGAATGATGCGACAGGCATGGGTACCTGGACACAAACTGCTAAGTATTTCTGATGATATGGTGCTAGAGTACTGCAGGCAGTTGGGTGACCAAGTGCGTTCTATCTCTCACCAGATTGGAGAGACTGCTGTCGAATGGCCTACAACTCCAGCACACAATCTGAGACCAGGTGATTGGGTGGTGTTGAAGAAACACACCCGGAAGAGTTGCCTTGGACCAAAGTGGGGCAAGCCTCGACAAGTGATCCTTGTCACCACAACTGCTGTGAAGTGTGCTGGTGTACCAAAGTGGATCCATGCAAGTCACACGGAGAAGGTGACTGGAGAAAACGCGACTGAAGCCGGAGGTAGTCCAGCTGAGGAGACTCCAGAAGAGGGTCCGGATCCCGCTGACATCGAACTACCAGGCACAAGTCAAGAAGTTGAATGGTTTCCTGCTGATGACCAAGTTCTTGATCCAATAAGAACCAGAAAATACTCTTACCTAGGTAGTGAGTGGGACAGTGCAGGTGAGTCAGAACAAGAAGGAGAAGGTCAGATCATCAAAGCCATCATAAAATCTGATCAGGGAATAGGCCAAGTAGGGACAGTTCAAGTCATCGACACTCCTTCTGAGACAGAGGAGACGGGAAAGGGACAGATAGTAGTCAAAGCAGAAGTTCATGCGGAAGAAAATCAAGAGATCGAAGAGCATGAACAGGATCAGTTAGTAATAGATGAACGTGTTCAGGAAGAAGAGTCCAGTGAATCACTAACAAACGAAGATCAAATACAGTCTAAACCTGAACTAGGTCAGCTTAAGGACCAGGCAGAAGAAATAGATGAAAGACCTGGAACTAGTCAGACAGGAAGGGAAAAAGACACTGCTGAAGCAATAGTGCGACAAAGAAGAAAAAGCAAAAGAGTTCACGAGGAAGAGCAAGTTTCCTCGACTACAAATAGGATCGAAAAGAAGGATGAACCCCGATATGTAAAAAGACTAAGAATAAGAATAAAAACAGTCGAAGAAAAACTAAAGGACCGAAAAAGGGCTGAAAGTGAAGGAAAAGAAGCCCGAGGAAAGTCCATCCGAAAGGGCGACAGAGTAAAGAAACAGAACAGACTGTATCGAAGCCCTGAGTGGACCTATTTGGTGTTGGAAGAAATTGATGAGCCCGAAGCCTGTGGCAAAAGTGACGAAGAGCCAATTGCTAATCGGAGTTCTGACGAAGACCCTCCTTGAGGTGAAGCGAAGTAAAACCTCTGCTGAGAAGAAACGAAGAGGGGTTGGAAAACGCCACCTGTAAGATAAAATGTCTGATTCAAATGTCACTGGAAAGTCCAGATTTAGCTGTTGCAAGACATGCTGTAAAATATGCATCTGTAGTGTAGTACTGATAGTAATGATATGGATAGGATTAACAGTGTTTATACCTTTTATGATAAGCAAAGACCCTAACATATATCCTACAGACTTGACGACACAAGACGCAGAAGTTGTACATACTGAAGAAACACCACGAAGAGTAGAAAGACGTGACAATGCAATGAGTCTGAGACATACACGACCCGACTTAGAAGCATCAGATGAGGGAGAACTACATTATCACCAAATGAAGAACAGGACACACTTAAATGTTTTCGCAAACCTTTTAGTGCACTATGTAGAAGCTATGGAAATAAGAGATTGCTATGTCTGCATGATGCTACCTACTTCAGTGGCTGAAGGCGTGACATACCACCATTTACCCCTGACCTATGGAATTTCCTGTAGTATTTTAGCTAGTTTATTTTATAGAAGCACTTTACAGTACTATTACTCAAACACTGACGTTATCTTTTCAGAACTTCCTATTAGAGGGAATCTGAACCTTGTACATACCCTTGGTGGAGTGACTCGCTACATGGGAGAATATTTCCTGACTATAGGTGACATAGACTTAGATGAAGCTAGAAAAGCTAACCTGACTTGTTCCTTACATGCACAAGAGAAAATGTTCTTGAAAATGGCGGAGAAGAGAAGGGAAAAGTTTCAGAAAAAGGCAAATGACGAAAAGAACAGAACCCCTAGATGGGCAGAAAACATGGATAACACCTCACAAAGCGAAGTTACTCCTGCTCTGTTGCTGGATTTTGAACGGAAAGGGAAACTCTGTCTTCATAGAGAAAAGACTAGTTATTATAACAATGTATTCATTGGTTCCAGCGAGTGTGAACATAATTACAAGGTAATTGGAGGTTGGGGTTTCAAAAATGGGTCAGAACCTGTGTTTCCAGGAATTTATTATATATGTGGAAACAAGGCGTATTTCAAATTGCCGGATCACTGATATGGAAGCTGCTACTTTGGCATTGTCTTTCCGAAAATATACCATGTGAACAATGCAGCTGGAAGCAATGAGATTACTAATGGCTTAGTGCGTAGAAAACGTGAAAGTGTAGGAGAAATTATAGGTGATATTTTTAGTGCACTGATACCTGGAATGGGGGTAGTTCTGAATACTCATAGAATCTGCAAATTATCTACAGTAGTGGATCGGTTATCTACTGACACTGCTGCTGGATTCCTGATGATCAATACTGAAATGGTTGCGATCAGATCAATGGTTTTACAGAATCGCCTTGCTCTTGATACCTTATTGGCAAAAGAGGGCGGAGTCTGCAGGATGCTGAGGGCACAACATTGTTGCACTTACATTCCTGATAAAAGTGTCGAAATTAAGAAGTATATAAGAAACATTACTAATTTGGAAAAAGAACTCAAACCATTAGAGGTTGACAGTGCCTGGAAGAGACTGACTGATGGTCTCTCCTCTGTAGGTAGTTGGTTCTCTAACTTAGGTAAAAGTCTTATATGGAAAATACTGATGCCAATAGCTGGAATAGGTTTGATTGTTCTGATCATATTCATCTGTTGCAAATGCCAGAAATGCAGAAAATATATAGTGAATAAAAGAGGAAAGCGAAAGGCTGAAGAATTAGAACTTGAAGAATTAAGAAACCAGATATATAAGAAAATAAAGAACAATCATACACACAGAGAGGCGGAGAGAAAGCTCAACAATAAGTTCATTGAGATTGAGATGGATGAATTGGATGAATGAAGTTGGCATCTGTTTTCATGTGTAGTGATGATAGTAAATATCATCAAAGAGGGGATTGATGGAGCAAGGATTCGCACGTAACGCGACTTGCTCTCTTTCATGAACCTCGCCTTAAATCATAACTGTACTAACTCCGATTGTTTGTCATTTCTTTGTATTTCCCCAACACACGGGTGTCCCTAGGAGGCTTGCCTATGTGTTTTTCATCGTAATCAAGCTTGCACATTAATAAAAATGGCCGCTTTGCAGAAATCCAGTCTGCGCATGCGTCGGTCATACCCATGTGATGTGACGCACTCGCAATCTGGAGGGAAAAGTTCGCACATGCGCATTGTTGCTAAAATGGCCGCTTGTCACTAATCATGCTTCATGCTATCTTAAGCCGCTTTTGTCTATGCATCTTTTCTGCACTAACTCTTAATGCTATAAGTATTATAAAATAAGGGATTAAGAGTAGTTGGTCATGGTGTACAGTGTATTCATTTTATTCTGTGTTATTAATTTGTTTTCGCTTACTTTTCATGTACCGTGTAAATGAGGGCCTTGAAGTAGGGATGGGAACCATTTTGAAGCTGACGTATCCCTCATCACGTGATCAAAGATCTGGGAAATGCAGCAATGGAACCTGGCCAGTTGGCCATTGAAAAGGGGACTGTCCTTTCCAGGCGCACCTTCGCCCTTGAAGACCTGCTATTTTTACTCTGAAATGCGCAACAATGTTGCAAACCCTTTCTTCACTATTGTACTTTCCCACACGTATGCCTGGGAACCCAGATGTTAGGGGGAGGGTAATGTCACGTGAAATACGTAATAAGAATATAGGTGGTACCTATGTCCTAACCACCTCCCTTGACCAATCAGAAGATGGGACTTTGTCATTTTGCAACATTTATGGGTGGTCTTGGGGACTTAAAACTGTATATATAGCCTAGCTTAGCTTGGAGAAATTGTCCGACTTGTCCGAGTAGCAGACCTGTCACTGACCCTACGAACTCTATAGGTGCCTGATACAGAGTGCTGCGGAGCATTCTGCCTGAAACTTTCCACAAACTCCAAGGGGTGGAAATTAGTCCTAAGTGCTAAGCGAAGCACTTTGCTGGGAGATTCGAAAACCCAATCGGGGTTATTGGCGGATTCCGTGCAGAAGAGGGGGTAACGCTGGCGTTGCATCCGAAGCTGTGAGGGGTTGGTCGTGCCTTGGTGAACCCAGTCCTGACCCAGACCTGAGGGGTTTCCTGTCCTGACTGTCCATGAGCTGTACCTGCTCACCTTCTGGTATTTCCTGAATCCTTGAGGGTCCTTGTCCCGTTCTTTCCCAACTGACCCGTGGCCAGGGTTAGTCCTCATTCTCACCTAGGTAAATATTGGCATAGGTGTCTGTCTATACTATACCCTCAACTTTTCCTCTTCTAATTAAAGCAATCTTGCCTGTGATATTTTCCATATCTCCTCTGAATGTAATTTCATGCAATTGATTATTAGTAAATGTTCCACTTTACCCTTCCTTTAGGACATTGTAGAAACCCAACTGTTTATTTAGATTGTTCCACTTATTCCCTTTCCCTTAGTATGGTTGCCGTGAAGTTAGAAAGATAGCATAAGGTTTAGGAAGTAGTATAAAATTATTAGGTCACACATTAGGTCTTCCTCACGTCCTTGCCCTAGATGAAACTGTATTAGATAAATGTTCATTATGATTCATGCCCTATAGTGTTCCCTTTTACTCTATGATACTCACTTTAATCCATAGTTATATCCTGGTTCTGATACTAATCATTGATGTATTACTTTGCATTTGCCTACTTGTAATGGCATTTTCGTTCTAAACTTATACTATATAAAACCCTTAAAACCATCAAGGTGTCTGTGGTCATTATACATTAAAGCGATACTAAAGGTATTAAATGTGTAAAGTAGAATTTTCTCCCTTTTAGGAAAACCCTTATCACCTGTCCACTGCTAGCTCCTGATCCGTCAGGAGTAATGTGCCTGTGGTAAGTCAGGTACATGAATAGTGAGTGGTGTAAGAGTCACCCACTCGATTACTCATAGTAGCGTGACAGAGGTTTCACCCGGTTCATGCAAAACACGGTCATCATATGCACGCCAGGGCCCAGTGCGTGGAAAATTTGGAAATCTAGTGACCCGGGTGACCCGCGCGCTCTATCAGAACTATACAACATAACATTTGCACGACAAAAATCAACAGTAGGAGCAGGGTAAACCTCTAGAAAGGGAATTACACTAAGCGAGAAACAGTAAGGCTAACAAGAAATCATGGCTGTGGAACTTCCATCGAGTCAGCATGACAGGAATCCAGGAACTGCTGCAAACGAACAGGGTCTTCGTAAGATGTAGTTTTGCTATTAGAAGTGACCCTAAAAATGCATGGATGAAATAATCCGTAACGTGCATTTAGAGCTCTTAAGGCTGGTCTCATGTCCAAAAATTTCTTACGGCGGTCTGCAGTGGCCTTGGCGTAGTCTTGAGCAAAGAAAAGGTTAGAGCCATTGTGTGAAATTTTTCCTTTCTGTTTGGCTGCATGAAGCACTTGAAGGAGATCCGTATACTCTAGAAAATACAGAATAACACTTCTAGGTTTCATGGATGAAGTGGAAGATGATGGTGATAAACGAGATGCTGGTCCCAGACGATGAGCACGCTGTATATTCAAAGGAGGTGAAGGCGGAAGATTAAGGAGAGTGGGAAGAAACGTTTAAAAAAATTAGATTGGATTGGAACCTTCAAGATTTTCCGCAAGGCCATAAATACGTAGATTGTTACGCCTATTCCTGTTTTCTAAACCCTCAATTTGCTGTTTGAGGAAGGTAATTTCTTTCTGCATAGTAGGAACCTGCTCAATGACTGTCTGAGCTGAAGCCAAAGATCCTTCAAGATCCACCACTCTCTGTTGTGTGTGAGACCAATTATCCTCAAGGCTCTGGAGACGGGAATTTGTCTCTGACATATAGGGCTTAAGAGCTCGGATCTCCTCCAAAATAAGTTCTATAGAAATAGTATTCGACATGCCAGTAGGAGATGGAGGATTAGTTTTAGGTCTCTTCCCTGAATTAGCATTCGGAGACGAGCAGGAGGATTTGGAAAGGGATTTCGTAGAACGTGAACCAGGAGTAGCAGAACCCTTAGAGGCAACGATGTCCAATTGTGAATCATCGAACGAGTCTTGCAGAACGCTAAAAGGGTTGTTATCTTCCAAAGGTACATGAGAGGCACTGCATTGAGGAAGGGTAGCAGAGCGGTTGGTACGTGAATTAGCCATTTTATATATAGAACCTCCGCTACACGTATTGCATTAAAGGGAGAAACCAGCATACGGTGTGAAGACAAAGTGAGGAAAATCTCAAAATCAAAATGGCGGCCACATCCTGAGGAGAACTGAAAATATGCTATTCAGTCAGCATAAGGAGTTCAAAACTAGGAAGGAGTAGCAGAAGTCGACCACAGTCCAAAAGTCATTAAAGAGAAGCGAATTTCCAACATTTCGAAAGTTGAGGGGCTCCAGTAGAACAAGTGCAGCAAAAGACGGCAAAGGATTGTAATCAAAATGGCGGACTCGGTTCAGACGCGAGCCGGCCAAGACTTGAAAGTACAAAATATCGGTAAGGATAGCCTCTTTGAGCTGGAAAGCACATGTAGATGTGCTGCGTACCTTCTGACACACTTCAATACTGGTCCAGTGAACCAGGAAGGACAAAGTCGCCTGGAGGAGTTCCTGTCACCTCACGTCGTAACAGAGCTCTCTGGATCAGCGGCCATCTTCTTTGGCGCCGTAGCCACGCCCCCCTCTCACCAACATTTCTAAGGACAATGGTCCCTGGACAGTCTGGTAAAGTACAAATCAATATAGACTCAATCAGTGCTATATTCTCTGTCCAGCCGGACAGGTTTTAATATATAATAAATGCATAACATAAAGTAAGGGAAGAAATCCAAGTGGGACACAACCTGCGTCTGTCAGGACTGAGCAAGGCACCCCTATTTTAAACCCTCAAACACTCCCAGTAGTTTTCAAGATTCATCAGTCCCGACATTTTAAGCCCACCAGGTCCATTTCCAAGTAATGGTCTTCACTTTTGCATAGGACCCTGCTTGGACGGTGGCAGTGGATTTCCAAGATGACCGCCAGTGTTCCTGCGAGGTTGCCGGTCTAGTGTTTCAGACCGCAGCGCTCGCAGCTGTGTCCGCGGTCCTTTTCTCTCAGGACTGCGCACTTCAACTGACTTTAGTGACGAAGCGGTCGCTTTTCTCTTGCGGCGCTTCGTTTTAGCAACTTTGGTTCCGTGAGTATATTTATTCACGGAAGAATAATTCCGAATTTGTTCCAGTAAATTGTGAGTTCATTTTTTCCATTATTATTTTTTCCACAATGAGGCATATCTTGTGACAGTCGAATGGAGTACAAGATAGTGAACTCAGCCTCAGTTCTTTTTGCCTGTTAGCAGTTGCGCAGCTTTTGGAGAACAAGACAGAGAATCCAGCCTCAGTATTTTTGCTACTTAGTTATTGCTCAGCATTGGGCTCGAGAAGTACTAGACTAAAACATACCTGAGAAGTAAGGATACATGAACTAAGCAGTTCTTTGGCCACACTAGAGTATAAATGAATAATTTAGACACATTGGGAGAAGATATACATTGAACTTTGTTGCAAGGCATCTCTCAAGAGAGTTTCATCAAGTAGGTGTGTGTTATATTACCTACTGGCGGTTGCCAGTAGGTAGTTATAGTTAGGACCTAGTTTCCATAGGAAATCCACAACATTCTATTTGGAATAACTTCGGTGCCGGTGGACGAATCTTCGCGAATTTCTCCAGGAAAATGGCCTGTTCCGCTCTGCTCCTTCCCTGAAAGTTTGGGAGTGATTGGTCAAGTGGGGGCCGAAAAAAAAGGGGGGTCATAAAACATGTTTTCCCCATGCAATTTTCCATAGGGACCTTTAGCCAGGGCTACAGCGCGAACAGCTAATGGAATTACACCAAATTTGGCAGAGAGGTAGAGTTCAGTTCGCAGATTGTGCTTTTTGTTTAATGGTGTAAATCCGTTCAGTAGTTCCTGAGAAAATCAAAAGTAAAATCATAGTGATATCTAGAGACTAAGTAATAGTAATATTCATGTACGGAAATCCGTACAATTACTAGCACGAGCTGCATGTTGATTGGATGTCAACTGTCTGTCAACACTCCAAACCAGGAAGTGTTGGCAGCCATCATGTGCCTCGGTAGAACCGAGTCACGGGAAAACAGTAAAATAAAGTTGAAAAATAAGGAAAGGGGGCAAGGTAGAAACATCCTGACCCTCTAGGCCTGCTCAGGGGGTCCAACATGGATCGTTAGGCCCCAAATTATTATTTGTTTTTAAATCGCGTGGTACGCGTTTTTGGGAAAAAAAGACTGCTTTATTGTTAATTAGCCCCCGGGGGGTCAAATATCGGGGGCAATTTTTTTCCATAATGGGGGGCCCAGAGGGGTCCCTCTGCCCTGGGGATCACCATCCCCCGGGGCTTTAACTATATGTATGCAGGGTGCTCATGGCCCCCCCCAGAGCCCGGGGGATTCGCCAGTCCCTGGGGCCTCTATTTATTTAAAAAAACTGTGTGGGGGGTTTCAAACCCCCCCACTCACGCCCGGGGACCGCCACCTCCCCGGGGCTCTAATATAGAAAATAGGGGGGACAGACCACCCAGACCCGGGGACTACCACCCCTCGGGGCTTCTGAATGTTGGGAGGGGGGCCGCGCAGCCCCCTTCTTGGAGGCTTTGATGGCCCTGGGGACCACCACCTTTCAGGGAGGGCTTCTGCAGTGTCCCGGGGTGCCTACAGTGCCGCCTTCTGCAGTGCCCGGGGTGACGAAAAGAAATGCCAGCTCCCGAAGGACGCGGGGAGCCGGCTGGGACCGTGGGGGCTTTGGGGCTCATAAAAACAGTTCTTTTCAGAACTAACTTTACTGGTCAAAAAAAGAGCTATATTTCTATGATAGTATGTAAAGCTTTCCGTTTTTTTTTCTGCACCAGTTGTACTCTCTACGCATGCGCAGCCTCGTTTCCAAGCCCACGCTTCTTTGTTTTTCTTCAAGTTCGCCAAGCAAACCTCTCCTCATTTCAGGTATTACATTTGCTGCTTTCTTCTGCTGGGTCTTGTGCCTCATCTGCTGCTATACTTTTGTAATATAATAATGATCATATTCTATCTATATTTATTTGAAACGTATTGCTGAGGTGCCAAACGTTATTTACATACTCCGTCCTCCGCCATTTTAGTAGTTTTCCTCCGTTATTTTTATTATGCCTGCTACTTTCAATTTACCCCCGCCTATCTTCTCTGTGATCCATGAGATTTCCTGCCACAGACACCACGGTGTTTGTCCTTGGCCTCTGATCTTATCAGACTTGGTCACACGCATACCTAAAAACTAATTTGAAGCACGTAAGGCACAGCCATTTCAACGCGTGACCGTCACCACAAAGCCATTACCGTGCTTATGCCTTTATCATGCATGGTAAATGTATAGTAGTTGTAAAAGCATGCGTGGTAAAGGCATGCGTGGTACAGCCATATGCGTGCTAATTAATTTGTGGTGACGGTCACGCGTGGTTACGACCGCGTTGTAATAGATTTTTCCCCCAGGACACTGCAGGAACTGGGTCTGGGCGTGGCGGACTCCAGGGCTTCAGGTGGTGGCCCACACAGCCACCCTCACACAATATAGAAATCTCCGGGAGTGGTAGTTTTCGTGGTTTGAGGGGCGTCGTTGAGGCCCAAACAGTTAATTTCATAGGTGGGTAGTTTTGCACGCGAAAATGTCGCAAGAGGTTTGTAAATGTGGTACACTTTGTTTTGTTTTACTTTGATTTCCTTTCTATGTTGTAGTCCATCCAGAGAAAATATAGCTTATTGTACAGCCAGTACTTTTCAACCCTACTGTCAAACATCTTACTATAGTACTTCAAATTATAAATATTATTTTTGTTGTGGACCGTCACCTCATCCCCAAAAAAAAACAAGTATAAGGTTTTTTTATTAACTTTTATTAAAACAACAATAACTGTAAACGTAACTTTAAGATAATATAATAAACAACTAGAAAAATACCTTTAACCCCTTCTCTGCTGCCGCGATTTTACCGCTGTACGGTAAACAAAAGAACAGGGCGGGCCATGGCGAACCCCAGCCGTCATCAGCACACGCCCACCACAGGGCGTGACGGCTGGGGTTCGTCACCAGCATGGGAGGGGTTAATAAAACAGTATTATAAACAAATTGTTATGTGGATTCCAAAAGACGTAGGATAGGTAATCTGCAAAACAAAAAAGAAAATTAGAGTTTAAAGTTATGTAGATGTGACTAAATAAGGTGAAGCATTACAAGCGAAGGTAACACTACGATTTTACTGTGTAGTGTGCCTAGTACATTTCACTTCTGTTATAGTCCCGTGTTCAAGTGGTGTCTATATGGAAGTGCCTACTGCGTTACTGACACAAAAGTGGCACAACGGGATTGTAAATACACTGATTTATTTCTAATGCATTGCAATGGAGGCCTTGTATATCTAGGCCGCTGTGCTTACCTTACATAAACACTGCGGCCACCAGAGTTCACAACTTCAATTTAACTCTGCTTCTACACGTCAAAGTAGACAGCAGTGTCTATAACTTTAAAAGAGGAAGAGAAATTGTGTCACAGAGAGTGAGAGAGAGAAAACAACATTAAAACTGTAAGAGAAAGTTATAGATGGAGCAGTTAATACAGGAGAAAATACTCATAGCTCACCTTTTGCCTCCATTGTGTGTCCACGGATGTGCTGCTTCAGAGTGCACCCTCAACTTGCTCGATATGTAACATCCTACATAACAAAATCAGAAAAGATGGAATTGAAAGAAATGTGGGAAGAGATTTCCCACGAGAAGAGTCTAAGTAAGAAATGATATAGTAAAAGTTTGAAGATGTTATCTCATCGAGAAATTGGAGCGTATGAATGTTTGGATCGCTTATCATCTGCAAGTCTGTACTCCAAATCAAGAAGAATTATTTGGGTGAGTCTAGGTCTTGCTGAACACAAAAATTGAGTACTTAAATCTGTACAAGAAATTGTATATTTAGCTGAAAAAGAGCCAGAAAGTACAGATATTGTGAAAACAAATATGTTGGATACATATTATCCAAATAGAAGTCATCATCTTGAGAACATTTGTCTCTATGAAGTGCTGCAAAACTATATTTTTAAACTGAATATTACAGAAAACATCAATAATGGTATATATGCCGTGGTTGGTTCTGAAGGGTGTTTGGTGAAGCAAAGAAAAGGACATTTGATTGATCACTGTAAACTGAGTTGCGAAACTCCTGACAAAAGGGAACTTTATTGTGAGTTCTTAATATTGTGTACCTAGACTGTTGCACCCCATTGACTCGCAGAGTCTGGAGTTGAGATTTTTTCTTGAAAAGTCAGCGCAGATTTACAAGATCCTTGCGCCACTTTTCCCATGTTAAAAGTGACACAAAAGTGGCGCAATAAGCTTGTAGATATGTTTCCCAGACTGTTGTAACCTATCTGTTGTAACTGCTCGGAGGTAATTATACATTTCTACACAGTCAAGCTGCTGCACACTACCCACTCTCTCCTTTCACAAATAATTTGTTGTGGTTTCAGAAAAAAAATTCTTTGCTCACCTAGTGCCATTGGCGTGATTGAAAGAGGGTGCTCTACGTGTCGAAGAAGCCTTCACTGTAACCAAGAGAGTTCACTACTTCAACTCAGATAAGGTTCTATACAGCAGACTGGGGATAGCAGCGTCCAAAACTTTAAAAAAGAAAGAGAAACGATGTGAGAGAGTAAGAAAGGGAAAGAGTGAAAAAAGGACAATAAAACATGGGAGAGACACACAGGACGGGGGGGGGGGGTGTTGCCTGAAGCCAGAGGCGCAACCACAATCAAAAATATCGGGGGGCTAGAATTTTTCTAGAATTATTTTGGGGGGGGCTTAACTTCAAGCAAAAAGAAGAGTGGAACTGCAGGGGCTGTAAGCGGGGGGGCATTAAAACCGCATTAACAAGCAAAATGTCTTTAAAAGACCTGTGAAGTACTCGGGTGCGACTGTGTGTGGACCCAGGAAGCTATCTCATCCTAGCTGACGCCTCTTTAGCCCAATGTGTGTTTTGCAACCCTGCTGCATACTAAACATTCTCTCCTTTCTCAGATAACTTGTCGTTCTTTCGTAAACAAGCTTCTTTGCTCACCATGTGCCATTGCCGTCATTCAAACAGGGAGCACTACTTGTCGAAGCAGGCTTCTCAGTCTTTGTTACAATGACCATGCATCATCGCAGAATACACAAACGTAGAGCTTTGTAAGTTTCTTTGGGGGGGATGTCGTCAATTTGTAAAACACAACCTGTAAGATAAAAAGGAAGTTAACATTGTGTGTAATTTTTTTATGAAACGAGAGAGGAAATAAGAGAGTGATTGAAAACAATACTCGCAGCTCACCATTTTGTCACCGGTGTTTTTCACCACGTGCCGGACATAATCCATCCGGAAGCTCTACATCTAAAAGATAATAAAAGAAAGATGTTATGATTGGTAATTGTTACTATATTAATTTGGAGTTAGATAACATTGCGCTATTATACACGTTCCTTCTCACATTTCTACGAACTGTTTGTATTGATAATATTCCGGACACTTCAGCGATTATAAAAACTTTCCTGCTATTGGGAAAAAAATCTATACATGTAAATGAATACACTATATAGGAGTGCGTTTGTCTTAAATACTAAGTCGCGTTTTTGTATCTAGTCTGCAATAACCCTGACTCCCTCCGATGCGTACTCAAGCCTCACTGCTCACCTTTTCGTGGAAAAGACACCTTCTGCATGATGTAGTCCCGATCTGCAACAAAGAAGTCTCATATATGGTGGCGAGTCTTGATATCTCTATGGCTAACGACATATTCGTACTCCCATCATCATCATCGCAGGTTCTTCACCCGCTCAGTGCTTCGGGCACCACTAAACTCAGTGACCAAAGAGGCCACGCATGTAGTAGTGGGCCCCTTGTTCGGTACTTTGGGAAGAACTCTAAAAGGGCGTACAACACGTGCTTTTCGTCTTTTTTATACATAGGGTCACGTGTGTAGTGACGAATGCGCTGGATGGATGTGGTGTGGTTGTATACGAGCCATGAGTGAGTGTGTGTGCCGATCTGACAACTAGACCTGGAACTAAGAAATCACTACAATGAAAATCTGGGCCTTGTACTGTTGTTGTGTTTTCCTGGTAGCGTAAGCACAGTAGGCTGTACTAACGTATTCAGTCTCGATTCATTTACAACCTCCCCCAGGGGCTTTTAAATGTTGGGAGAGGGGTCAATAATTGTGCTGACTTTTCTCCTTTAGCATGCAGTACTATATTGTTTTATAAAATGTATAACTCTTCAAACCATCTTTGCTCTTATGACGTACGGCCACATTGAAACAAATTACAACTCCGGAATATGTTTGTTGACGCAAAAAGAGAATCTGATGCTAGAAAACAGAACCTGCAACATAGATTGGCGACTGAGAAATAACTTGTGAAAACGAAACTAATTGCACAGTAGGTGTGGTGTATATAGTTTTTGGTTGTTTAGTAGTCTACGGAAGGAAGCTGTGGGTCCGCCTATTTAGATGGCACGTTTTGCAGTTTGCACGTGCTCACGTTTTAACTGTTTTTCTTCTGCACGTGTTCGAAAAAGTTACAAACTGTGAAACTGTAAAGGTTTCGATTTTGATCGTAACACATATAAGGTATTAGTATCTACATCTGTTGGAGAGTTTAAAAAGTGTTACTCAGTAAAATGTGTTCATTGCATTTTCATGATTAAAAACATCTAAATAGAAGACATAAAAGAAATATCGTTATCATTAGAAGAAAAAATAAAGGATTAATATTTGTTATTATTATACTTCTTAATTTAAAAAATGCTAGCATTTGTGAATCGTAAACCTACCCTCGGAAAGGTGTGCTGGCGCTTTGGGCGTTGGGAAGATAAATAAATGATAAATGCCCTTTTCTATGCACCTGCAAACTTGGCTTTTAAAGTTTCAATTGCCCAGTCGGTATCGTTACACTTCCTCCAAACATTCTGCTACTGCTATTTTAGTATTGTAGTGATGTGTTTATCTATACACTGTTTTAAAAGTGAAGCAGTTATACATTCAGCTCAACACTCTCCTTGGACAACTGTAATCATCTAGTCAGTATCTAAGTAGTCATGAAGCAAAGTAGGCCTTAGGCCATGGACTGTTTTAAACTCTTATAGACTATGCTTGTAGTCTTCGATGCACCTGCAAACTTGCCTTTTATATGTTCAATTCCCCAGTCTCTATCCTTACACTTCCAGCAAAGACTCTGTCACTCCTTTTATAGTTTTGCAGCGACCCATTGATCAGTGTGTAGTAATCCATTCACTATATTAAAACACTAATGGGTAGATGTACAATAACTGCCATATCCCAGGGATATGCCAGTTATTGTGCACTGTGACATCACACTATGGATGTGCCGTATTTAGAATGTGGTTCACTATGGGGCAAAAACGGTACAGATATGTGATGTATCTGTGCTGTAAAGGTGGTGCATTGTTTGAGTTATCTTGCAAGTGCAACGCATCTCCAGCAATGCTCTGGGGGCCCTATGCTCAGAATGCTGTGTCAATCCTTACATCTGCTTCAAGCTAGTGCAGGGTTTTGACACAGCATGAGGCCAAAAGAGACAAAGTGAAGTCTTGTAGATTTCACTCAGCAACTTTTAGGAGGTGTTCCTGCGCCGGAACGTCCCCCCCCCGCCATGTAGGAATGTCTCCTTCTGGTACAGGGATTTACAATGTGATGCACCTCCCAGATACGTCACATTCTAAATACCACACACCATGGCGCATCTTTTGCACCACCGCTGCATCAGAAAAGTGATGCAACTGTGGTGTAAAAGAGGCACAAGGGGGTTGTAAATCTGCCCCTAACAAACACTTACAAATTCACCCAGGCAGTTTCACTAGAAGTGCAAAGGGAAGCATAGACTTGTAACATGTATGCACATATGTTACATTCAAGTGCTTCAGATGTACTACAGTATACTATAAGTAAACACCCTATAGATTAAAGCTGTAGCACTTCCTTATAGTTCTGAACTTTCACATTCACCATACACTAGTAATGTATTATTTCAGTCAATTATGCACTACACATACATACATCTAAACTTTCACACACTAGCATACAAGTTTAGCTCTTTTTTTAACCAGAGTAGGTAGTTCTGAAAATAACTTTTTTGTTTGTTTTGTTGTTTGGTACTTTTTTGTGTTTTTTGAACAGTTTTTTTTGTTAGGAAAAAAAGATACTGCAAACAAAAAAGCTTTTAACATGAACAATTTTTAAATAAATTAACGCCGACAGCACTGATGCTGCTGTTTCCTCCTGCAAATTAAATCAATCGACTGTTCGCCGTAGCATAATAGTTGTTTACAAAATTTACATTGAATTAATAAATCGGCAAAATCCGGACGGATGTCTGGATGTGCACTTGCAGATCCTGTTGAAGTACTTGGTTCTGCTGGTGGAATGTCCTCCCTGACTCTGGTGCATGCAGCACGGGCATAATTTACAGGGTGCTGTTTCTTGACATGCCTCACCATGCTTGCAGTCCGGAAGGAAAAATGTTTGTTCGGATTCCCTCTAGATAGTACAACAGAGCAGATTTTGCAGGTTACTTTTGCAGCATTTACCTTTTTTTCACCTGCTGGAAATGAAAAAATTTCCATATCACTGCCTCTTTCTTTTTGTGAGTGGATCTTCTGCCACAAATTCTTCCTCAGAAGAATGTTGTGAAGTGTCTTCTTGCTGGACAGCCATGATAAAACAATGAAAACACAGCTCCTTCAGAAAAAGGTGTTCCTTCAGTGAAAGTCAAAAAAGAATGATTAAAATAGGTGGGGTCTTTCAACAGTTAGAATAGGAAGTATTATGAACCAATTACATCTGTTCTTTGAAAGTTACATGGCTTTGTGTATGCTTATGGTGTGCTTACGGTGCTCTTACGATGCAAGTACGTATGACGTCCCGCCACGATTTGTGTAATTGCTTTTAAAAGTAATATACGCTTATTAAAAGTTTAAAAAACTATTTTCATAACTACCCCAGATAATGTCTTCTCTTAGTATGTACATTAAATACATAAATATATGTTTTTAAACAATTAAAAACTTTTGCGCCTTTCGCGTACGGGACGCCGTACATGACGACACACGGAAGCGTTGATGTGACGCGTAACGTCAAAGCGTATTCGGGTACGCGCTGAGTACAATTAGTTGTACAAAGTATTGTGCGATCACCGTACGCGTACGGTACGATTACCAAAAAACAATGAAAAAGAAATTATTTTGATATATTAAAAAAGAAAAAAAATATTATTTTGTTTTGTTATTATTTTACATTAGGAGTATGAAATATAACTTACAAAATAAAAAAATACAAATATTTATAATAAAAATGTAGGAAATTACTATAAAAAGAAAGAAATATAATAATTAATACATTTTAGAATTATCATTTACAAAACCTTTGAAATTCACTGAAAAAACCATAGGTTTCACACACGTTGTAGTTAAGAATTAGCATTTAAAAAACCTTAGAAATTCACTCAAAAAACCAAAAGATTTTACATATGTTATAGTTAGCTGGACATTTCACTCATACAAAACCATTGAAATTCCCCCATTATAGTTAGTTCAGCTAACTATAACTCGCGCGCTGGCAATGCACTGCTGATGACGTCACATATTGCATCACTCATGAGATGGTCAGTGACATCACTCATGACATCACTGATGACATCTCAAATGATATCACTGATGACATCACTGATAACATCAACCTTGTGAAAGAGTGGCAGACCTCCTCTCACCCTAATATAACCTTCGATACACACATTCAAAAATGCAAAATAAGATTTTCAAAAAAATGGAGATACCAATACCAGTTTCAACAACCTATTCAGTAATTCCAACATCTACATACACATCCACTCATTCACCAACAGTTCTATACAGTCACTCATACATGTTCTCATTCATCATATGTACTCATACACCTATACATCCTGTTACACACCGACACTCATACATAGAGTTACTCACACACATAGAAACACACAAGAGAGCAGACCAGGTCTAGGAGTGGTGTGAGACCATCACAGTGACCTAGGATCAGTAGGCTGCACATGTGAACCCAAGTTGTTGGAGATTATTGGGAAACATAAAGCTAGTACAAATCCCATCAGACCACCCTTGCGGTGGAGTTTACGTCACGTGGGAATTGCAGATCAATCCATATCTTAGTCGGCCATATAGTGCCGGTAAAGAGCTGGATGTCAGAAAACTAGCAAACATGTTTACCATGTAGTGGACTAGATAATGTGCAGTGCTCAGAAATAAAGTGATATATAAAATTAACTACACAGACTCTGAAAGAGCGTTTAAGCAGAAGGCCGTGTGTCAAGGGATAAAAACGCGCCTGGTAGAGCAACTACCCTGTGGCGCTGTGTGCAGTACGGTCGACATGTTTCAGCCAATTGGGGTTTTACCCCGGCATTCTTCAGGACCTCTTATAAATTAGCTACTGCAGCCATAATTACAAACGTTATGTTTGGTAAGAAATAGTGATAAGGTTGCTAGTAGAAAGATACATATCTACCAGAGACTTTCACGGTTAGACGTCCACTTGAGGGAGAGAGGCATGTCTTCTTCCTATCAATAAACAAGATGGTATTGTACAACAACGTTAAAATGCACATACACAACCACCCGTACCCAGAGAGACTGTTCAGACACAACACACCTGCAAGAATAATTTACATTCTGCATATTGGAAAAAAAGCATAATCGCTTAATCATTTCGAGGCATTTCCTCAAAGTGATACTCACCCAGCGTTGTGTGGGTGAAGACCTCACCTCACCCGGCAACCGCTCGGGAGTATGAGGCCCCGCTCTGTGGTGTAGAAAAAGGACACAGTCAGCACCTAGTTCTACTGTGCCCAAGCCAAGTGCTCTACACACAAACCCAACGCAAGTGTGATGTGTATCCCACTGTCAAGCTAAGTTCACACAAATCACAATTACCCATATGTCACCTTTAAAGATAGCGTAGTACAGACATTCAAAGATGCCTAGAGAAATCTTAGGATAGTATATGGACCTCTCAAACAATCATATATATTAGAAACTTTATGGAAAACTTAATAGAAACCAATCTAGTGGCACTAGTGAGTACACACATATCACAACTACCCATGTGTCTTATGGTGGGTACTATATGGAGAACTTAATAGAAACCAGTCTGGTGGCACTAGTAAGAGGGGCTGGAGTAGGTCCACAAGAGACTAACTGGGCTGCTTACAATTAGGAGCCCAATAGGTAACAAGGAGTTTGAGAGTCCAAGACCCCTTCCATATAGCTGTCATAGTGAAGCAAAACAATGACCTAACAAACTGCCTACAGTGCCCCTACCTAAACAAAGCCTGGATGGACCACCCGAGTGAGTTGGAGAAAGTCTGGCAGGGCACTCACCTGTCCGTCGGTACCTCTGGCTGTGGGCCGAGCGGAAGGGGAGGCACTCACATGGTTGTTAATTGCCCTTAAATAGCCGCCAAATGGTAGTTATTGTGGCTAACGCGGCAAACCGAGGATCCTGCTCTCGAATGGAAAACAAAGCAAAACGCTAATTGATCGCGCATGCTCACAAGGGGCAGGACACGCGGGTCAGGTTTGATGTTACAAACCAGATTCGTCCTTCCACAAAGGTATCTGCTGTTAATCGCTATAACAAAACAGCGTAAATGCATCCTTTGGGATTGTAATTATTCTAAGAAAAAAGTGTCAATAAACCGTAGGAGTGAACGCGCGAGAAGACGCTAATCTCTCGCGCATGCGCACATGATTCGAGTTCACAAGGAATGCTTAAGTTTAAAGGAAAACTGCATCAATAATGCTGCTGGCTAAAATACTCACTATTCTTGATGAATAGTCTAATACCTATCCCATCACAGGCACATTTAGAACTGCCGGGGGACTGAACTTCACTAGGGCATGTAGCAAACTAGTGAAGTTCAGTTTTCCTTTAAACTTAAGCATTCCTTGTGAACTCGAATCATGTGCGCATGCGCGAGAGATTAGCGTCTTCTCGCGCGTTCACTCCTACGGTTTATTGACACTTTTTTCTTAGAATAATTACAATCCCAAAGGATGCATTTACGCTGTTTTGTTATAGCGATTAACAGCAGATACCTTTGTGGAAGGACGAATCTGGTTTGTAACATCAAACCTGACCCGCGTGTCCTGCCCCTTGTGCGCATGCGCGATCAATTAGCGTTTTGCTTCGTTTTCCATTCGAGAGCAGGATCCTCGGTTTGCCGCGTTAGCCACAATAACTACCATTTGGCGGCTATTTAAGGGCAATTAACAACCATGTGAGTGCCTCCCCTTCCGCTCGGCCCACAGCCAGAGGTACCGACGGACAGGTGAGTGCCCTGGCAGACTTTCTCCAACTCACTCGGGTGGTCCATCCAGGCTTTGTTTAGGTAGGGGCACTGTAGGCAGTTTGTTAGGTCATTGTTTTGCTTCACTATGACAGCTATATGGAAGGGGTCTTGGACTCTCAAACTCCTTGTTACCTATTGGGCTCCTAATTGTAAGCAGCCCAGTTAGTCTCTTGTGGACCTACTCCAGCCCCTCTTACTAGTGCCACCAGACTGGTTTCTATTAAGTTCTCCATATAGTACCCACCATAAGACACATGGGTAGTTGTGATATGTGTGTACTCACTAGTGCCACTAGATTGGTTTCTATTAAGTTTTCCATAAAGTTTCTAATATATATGATTGTTTGAGAGGTCCATATACTATCCTAAGATTTCTCTAGGCATCTTTGAATGTCTGTACTACGCTATCTTTAAAGGTGACATATGGGTAATTGTGATTTGTGTGAACGTAGCTTGACAGTGGGATACACATCACACTTGCGTTGGGTTTGTGTGTAGAGCACTTGGCTTGGGCACAGTAGAACTAGGTGCTGACTGTGTCCTTTTTCTACACCACAGAGCGGGGCCTCATACTCCCGAGCGGTTGCCGGGTGAGGTGAGGTCTTCACCCACACAACGCTGGGTGAGTATCACTTTGAGGAAATGCCTCGAAATGATTAAGCGATTATGCTTTTTTTCCAATATGCAGAATGTAAATTATTCTTGCAGGTGTGTTGTGTCTGAACAGTCTCTCTGGGTACGGGTGGTTGTGTATGTGCATTTTAACGTTGTTGTACAATACCATCTTGTTTATTGATAGGAAGAAGACATGCCTCTCTCCCTCAAGTGGACGTCTAACCGTGAAAGTCTCTGGTAGATATGTATCTTTCTACTAGCAACCTTATCGCTATTTCTTACCAAACACAACGTTTGTAATTATGGCTGCAGTAGCTAATTTATAAGAGGTCCTGAAGAATGCCGGGGTAAAACCCCAATTGGCTGAAACATGTCGACCGTACTGCACACAGCGCCACAGGGTAGTTGCTCTACCAGGCGCGTTTTTATCCCTTGACACACGGCCTTCTGCTTAAACGCTCTTTCAGAGTCTGTGTAGTTAATTTTATATATCACTTTATTTCTGAGCACTGCACATTATCTAGTCCACTACATGGTAAACATGTTTGCTAGTTTTCTGACATCCAGCTCTTTACCGGCACTATATGGCCGACTAAGATATGGATTGATCTGCAATTCCCACGTGACGTAAACTCCACCGCAAGGGTGGTCTGATGGGATTTGTACTAGCTTTATGTTTCCCAATAATCTCCAACAACTTGGGTTCACATGTGCAGCCTACTGATCCTAGGTCACTGTGATGGTCTCACACCACTCCTAGACCTGGTCTGCTCTCTTGTGTGTTTCTATTTGACATTTGGGGAGCGAGCAGACAGGTCGTTAAATATTCCCCCCTGACCCTCCATACATGTTTGTTTTTTAGTACTCACACACATACTCACACATGCAAATAAACTATCAAACATCCATTTACTTGCATATACAGCTATACACAAACCACAACACTTACTTCTACAGAAACGTACACATACTTTCTCTCTTAAACAATCACTTATAGAAACAAATACTTATTTATACAGGAACTCTTCCAATCTCTCACTCTCAAATATATACTCACTTATATACATCAATACTCTCATATACTAGTTTAAAACATATGTACTTACTCATAAAGACACTATTGAGACAGTCATTCACTCAATAACACACCCATACACAAACTCATCCACCCATACAGTCCTGCACACATGCTGTCTTCAAAACACATACAAACAGTGAGTCACTCATTCATGCATCTATGCGTTAAGTAATATGCCCCACCGAACCATACAGACATTCAGACTTTCATACTGATACTCGAAAGCAAGTAATAACCCATATAGACAGTCATGTAGCTACTCACTAACCCATGCATTCACGTATACACAAAGTGAGAGACTTATACAGATATATACATATTTAAACATTACTCACTAACCCATGTATTCACCAAGATACACTTAATCAGTCCGTTTACAATCAATTTTACAAAACAAAAATCATCCATTTAGACACTTATATACCCATTTATTCTTCCATCGACCTTGAGATGTACATATATAAAACATATTTAATTTTCCGAAAAACCCACATTCACTGGATGGTCACTAACCATGTCATGAGTGATGTAATATGTGACGTCATCAGCAGTGCATTGCGGGCGCTTGAGTTATAGTTAGCTGAACTAACTATAACGGGGGAATTTCAATGGTTTTGTATGAGTGAAATGTCCAACTAACTATAACATGTGTGAAACCTATGGTTTTTTCAGTGAATATATATATATATATATATATATATATATATATATATATATATATATATATATATATATATATATATTACCTACTGGCGGTCGCCAGTAGGTATATATAGTTAGGATTTTTTCTCTATGGGATTTTTGAAAATTCTATGTCTAATAACTTTGGCGTTTGTGGACGGAATTGGCTGAAATTTTCAGGAAAATGGCACATTTTGTTTCTGAACAGCTCCTGAAAATTTGGGGGGGTTCATCAAGGGGGGGCCGAGAAAAAAGGGGGGTCCCAAAACGCGTTTTTCCCATGTTAATTTCCATAGGGCGGTTGGCCTCGCTTTTAGCTCGAACGGCTGAATGGATTTGCATGAAACTTGGCAAAATTGTAGGGACTGTTAGCCCGATGTGCCTTTGCTAAGTCTCAATATATGTGCTCCAGTGGATTTTGATAAATTAACGTTCAAAAAAATATATATATCTGTGACAGCGTCCGGGGTAGCGCTCCGGTTCGCGTACTTTTCGCGTAACGGAACTTTGCGAAGCGAAGCTGATTGGCTCTTTGGTGTCTGTCAACATTCTAAACAGTCCGGAGCGGCCGCCATCTTGTCTCTCGGTAGGATCGAGAGACAAGAGGAGGCCAAAACGAAGGGGGAAATGACCATAAGGGGGCATAGTAGATCCTCCCTGACCCCCTAGGTATGATGTGGAGGCTTTAAAAGGGCCCCGCGCAAATAATTAACACTATTGATAATTTGCGTTATCAATAGTGTTGTCCGTATTCCCAGTCAGTACCCTTCCCCGCCCGCCATGTGCACAAAGACCGCATACATCCCCCATAACGTCAAGGCTAAGTAACTAGAACGTCATAAGGAGTTGCAAGTCGCTCCCATACTGGCGCCATTTTGGTCGAGGCCAGGCAGGTTCAGAGTATAGTTCAATGTCTCCAATAAGTAGCGGCAGGACCAGAATCCCTTTCGGCAGTTCTGGCTCCATCATTACGAGCACTAGAAAACAAGACATTCTGGGCAGTATCACCCTTGACTCAGCCCTTTATTGTACAAGATGGTGTCTTTCAAAAGCCAGGGGTATAGGAGTATGTAACAAGCGAGCCATTTAATTGAAAAAACTAAACGTGACAAACAGTTGTAGGATCAGTGAAGGTTGATTTTTTAATTGAAAGTATAACAGGATCAGTTACAATAAAATCCATGTAATCTATGAATGCTAGCGCTTCATAAATCAATCTGTATAGAAACAAGGCTAAGGACCTCGGGCAGATTTACAAGCTCCTTGCGCCTCTTTGCGCCGCCATTGCTTTTTGTGACGCAACAGCAGCGCAAACAATGCACCCTATTTACAACGTGACACATATAGAGAGATGCATCACCTTGTAAAGCCCTGCTTCACAATATACCTGCGCCAGGTATAATGTATGCAGGGGGAACGTTCCTACACAGTAAAGCCTCGTGAAAGTCACGCAGCGAAATCCACGTGATTTCACTGCATCACTTTTAGGACGCCACTGCGTCAAAACCTTACGACTCCTTGAAGCAGGCGTAAGGAGTGACGCAGTGTAGTGGGAAAGGGCCACAAAATGCATTGCTGTCAAACCTTCCGCATGGTGCGCCGTATTATAAATACTGCGCATCCATGGTGGCGCAAGCATTTTTTAGGGTGGCGCAAGGATAGTGACGCAGCTCTATAGATGCGTCACTTTCTTGTAAATCAGCCCCCTAGTGACTAGGCCACTGCAGCTTGAACCAGCCATAGCCTCCACCAGCGCCGTCAATTACAATACCAACACAACTTTCAACTGTCGCAGACCTGAGTAGTTCACGTCTACGCACACCAAACAGTGTCCTCGGCTGAGAAGCTGGCATGCTGCCGGCTGGAATTACCGATCATGCCCCGGGAGTTGGTTCAGGATTCTCTAGTGATTTATGGGGGAAGAAGGTGTGGCTCGCCACGGGAGCTGTGCTCCTATTTCAGGCTTTCTGAGGAAGTCATGTTGGGAGGAGACATAGTCACATCAGGGCCACATGAACCCCCGCCCCACAATGCCCAAACCCGCAAATAACACAAAGACACAAGTGTTAGGTTTGGGAAAAAATTGCTGCAGGTTTATTACATACAACATATGTAATGACGGTGGGTTAACTTACGGGCGATCTTAGGGCAGGCCGCATTCTCGCCACCTGCCCGCCTGTTGAGCCAAACAACACAGTGGCAAACCACCCAACTGTTGCACAATTACCATAATTATACTGACACGCCCATTGCGGGGCGTGACTTGGCAAACCCCCGGTTGCACAGGCCCACAACCGCCAGAAGGACTACTGGGGCGTCGACACGAATTCCTGCACCTCCCCTGAGGTTACAGGTTAGGCTCTGAGGTTATGCTCTGGCACCCCTATGTGCCCGCTGACGTCCAGCGTTTGCACCTCTCTTCTTCCGGATCGCCCAGTAACTCCGCTGCAACGAAAAAGGAACACATTAAAGCTCCCCCCGGAGCCCCCTCAAGCAGACACTCTGGGTTAGAGGAAGGGCGGGAAAAGAGTGTCCCAACATTGTACCGCGACGTCCGGAGCGGCAAAGAGGCCTCCCCAAAGGGGCAGCGGTCTGAAGTACTCCAGAAGGCTCCTCCCAGCCGCCCCGGACGTGCATCACATACCAGCCTCCACCAACCAGGGGAGATTGCCTCAGGTGAGGAAACTGCTGAGTCATACGGGGGCGGGACAGCCCTCTGTGACTAGGAGCCCGCCCTCCTTATGGCCACTGCGTGGCCTCGGGCAGGCGCATAGTCACATCAGGGCCACATGAACCCCCGCCCCACAATGCCCAAACCCGCAAATAACACAAAGACACAAGTGTTAGGTTTGGGAAAAAATTGCTGCAGGTTTATTACATACAACATATGTAATGGCGGTGGGTTAACTTACGGGCGATCTTAGGGCAGGCCGCATTCTTGCCACCTGCCCGCCTGTTGAGCCAAACAACACAGTGGCGAACCACCCAACTGTTGCACAATTACCATAATTATATTGACACGCCCATTGCGGGCGTGACTTGGCAAACCCCCGGTTGCACAGGCCCACAACCGCCCGAAGGACTACTGGGGCGCCGACACGAATTCCTGCACCTCCCATGAGGTTACAGGTTAGGCTCTGAGGTTATGCTCTGGCACCCCTATGTGCCCGCTCACGTCCAGCGTTTGCACCTCTCTTCTTCCGGATCGCCCAGTAACTCCGCCACAGCCCGTGCGGTGGTTCCCGCTGCCGCACGGGCCCCCCCACCACTGCTACTGCTCTTTACCTGCAATCTTCACCTAGAATTGCTTCCTTCAGAAAGAGGAGGAACAGGGCAACGCCCATAGGCGTGGGATGACACCATCTGCCACCATTAAACCTGACCTACAAAACCAGCTCGGCCGAGCTCCTCGTCAGTCCCGGGAACACGACCAAACGCCAGGTGCGGGGACCCTATCCACCTTGAAGAGACCAAGGCCCCTGACATGACCTTACATGCCTGAAGGAAAGAAAGGCCCCTTCTGCCACTGATCTGCAGATCCCCCCGGGTCCTTTCACCAAATCAGAGAAACTAAAGGGATAGGAGGGGCCCCTACTACAGAATGCCCTTTGTATCATGAATTAGGCTGTCCAGCACATGCCGCTGGGACGCCAACATATCCCTCCCACTGAGCGTCAGAAAACTACACCAAGGTAAAGTCACAGCTACTGCTGCAACGCCGTCTTCTGCACAATCCAGAAGAAAGTGTGCTTACATGACGCTTGTGCTGCTAACCTCAAAAGAGGACCGGGGAATTGGAGAACTCAATACACATACTATTAAACTTGGGCGAGTCCCAGATTAAGCTAAATACAGGGTCTACAGGCAATTACAGCCGGCCTCCCCTGCCCTCTTGGGTTTTAGGCTGGAAGCGGCTTAAGCCATGATACCATTAAGTTAGCTAGTCTGTAAGTCGACTTACGACCACCTCCCAGGGACAGCTGAGACTGCAACGAAGAGCCCTCTAAGCTCCTGACCTGCGCAGAGACTCGCCTGTAGAAACCAAAGCCGCTCCGACACCAATCGGCATAACCACCCGGGTACAATCCCTCTACAGCAATAGTGTAGACTATCCCAGGCAAGAGACCAGGTGATGAGGAGGGCCGCCCCTGCTGAGATCCCTCCCTAACATACAAGCGCAGTCACAAAATTCCATTCTAACTGCAAGTTTACGCTTGAGCAACTAAACCCCCAAAGGATACAGAAGTCTACTGCAGTGCGCCAATGCATATATTGATATAACTTGCGACGTGGACTTACAAGTGAAATGCAGAAAGCCACGGTGACAGCCGGAAACACATGCCCCCCTAGTTAATACATGCCCCCTAGTTTTGCCTGTCGGCTGCAAGTCTATGCTATCACGGGGATAGCTTGTCCTTAAGGTTAACTTAGGACCCCCCCTAAGGGATAGAGAACTGAACCTGGGGGGTGGGGGGGGCACGGGGTAAGATACCAGATAGAAAAATTCTCTAAAAGTCTTCTAGGGGCCCACCTGCTAGGGATTATTGGCAGACCGGGCTCGGGCTGTGGTTGCCACAGTTGTTCTACTTATACTTGAATTGAGTGTTACGCTGTAGGCTGCAGACCGCGGGTGGGCTGCCATCGGGTACCCGAGCCTTGGATGAAAGATAGACAACAGGACCAATGGAAGGGGTGAAATTACTATTGACATGTGACCTTCCCTACTCATAGGAAGAGCAACCCCTGTGCCGGTATCGGGGGTGTACAGGTAACAGGACTAGCTATACCTCTTGGTTGAGGCCCCCCGGAGTAGAAATGCGCCAGGGGATATTCCCACAGTAGTAGAAATGCGCCAGGGGATATTCCCACAGTATAGGGCTGGGCCCAGAACTTGCTAACAATCCCACTTCGGCACATCCCTGACTGTCTTCCGTGTAGCAAAACCTAGCCAGACAGACAGATAAAACCCCAGGTGTGAGGGTCCTACCCAATTTAGCGTCACAGGAGAAAGAACAGCGGCAATACTGTAATGTGCATGAAATAAGGTGCCAACATAAATTCCACACAGCCAATAAAGGTTCACATGACGTGGCTCGGGGCCTCCCCCATAGCACACAGGACGTGAGAATCTATGCAGTGCCTATTCTACCGTGTTTGACAGACCAAAATACGTAGAATACCTACCAAGTGACTAAGAATTAGCACCTAATGCACACTTATTCCCCGCTGAAAGATTTACATACCTGCTGTTCTGCCCGTGGCAACACTATCTTTTTTGGGATGACGATAAGTGGAGTCCCGACACGCCCCCAATGGCCAATCCCCCCCACATATAAGTATGCGATCCTGAGGTGGGACAAGGCCCTAAATGTCGCACACAACCAAGGCCAAGTGTGATGACAGAGACTAAAAGCAGGTCGACCACCATAATCGCAAATGAGGGGCAGGAGGAAACTAAATTACATGTTCCAAGAGTAGGAAAGGAAGACTGCTGTATTGTCACTTTTCTTCCTGAAATAACAAGCCCCTGCTCTGGACAAAAAGGAGCCACTAATGTAGGGTAATAACTTCCCCCGGCTCAGGAGGTCCTCCCAAGGAGTACAGTTGGGGTGAAAGTCTGCCCCCACCACATATTAAGCAGCATGTTTCCTGCTCTATGAGCTTGGGCCACTACTGAAAGTGCGCACTTCACTCTTAAAACACCCCACTACCTGCACATAATATACTCTTGCAGCATGCATGCCAGACCCTTTCCACTTGTAAGGGCCCATAAGCTCACTCGTGAAGTAACTCAGGGAAACAGGTCTGGCCCTGGCTCGACACAGCGGCCCCAACTGGTGGGCTTTAGAATAGGGGTTCAGGGTATCCGAATACTCCTGAGACTGTACAGGTAGGTAGAGAGTACCCCCACCTGTCGAGTGCAGGGCCCCGTCACCCTACATATGTAAGAGAAGAACCCCCAAACCAATAAATACCTTTGAGAGACGGGCTATGGAAAGGAGGGAGGCACAGCACAGAAGGTTTATGATAGTGATGGTAGCATAGCGGAGCCCCCGCCAAGATTGCAAACACCCCTGGCCGTCCAGTCATTTCTGCACCACAGACAACTTAAAGGAGACACCAGCGACTTCTAGACAAATTGTCAATTTAGGATGGAAAGACAGGTACCGTTAATGTCCCCGGACTTAGTGTCACTGGATACCAGAGCGATACACTGGGATGAAAAGGGGCACTAGAGTACTTTCCTAGCGCAGGTATAATCCCGACTTTTGCACATTGCTGCCGAAAGGAACACTTTCCCTACTAAGAATAAGACCGACGGTAGTAGCAGAACATTTTAATGTTAGGAGGTTCTGCGGCGGAAACTGAGCGCCCCGCGAAAGACCGCAGCTTTTGGATCAGCAAACATGCATAAGCAAATGCCAGTTGCAACACCAAACCACCAAACCCACTTGGCCATCTAGGGTCGTTAGAGGCCATCATAGCAAGACACCCTATGCATACAACCATCTTTTGCGTCATCCTGACAAGAAATTTCTGTCAGGCACCGGTGTAGAAGCATGACATACAGTGAAACACCGTGTGAGAAATTGGCCTAGCCCCCCAATGGGCTAATAGAGCAGGAGACAAGTGCCTGGGTCCGTGATATATACAACAATAAACTAGAGTGATATTAGCCCTGCTTCTGAAAGCCTAAACATTAGCGCGACCGCCAGACGTCTCCACGTGTGCGCCAACACTGGACTGGAATCAACGGCTCCAAACTTGTAATGAATGACTAGAATTGTCAGAAACTGATATCCAGGCAATAACTATCAAGCCCGCGATTAGCGCTTGTCCATGCAAGTTAACAACATACCATCCCTCTCCAGACCAGCAAACACCACCACGCAAGTATCACCTCTGAACCGACACCCGTGGTGTCGAAACACCCTGCCCTTCTACACCGCGTGCAAGTCTACAAAGATAGGTATGATCGGCGGCCAGACTAGGGTGTGAGCGGGGAAGCCGTGGAGAGGAGATCACATTGCAGGATAGATGGCCTAAAGGGCAGTCATAAAAGATTAACACTCACGACCAGGGGTCTGGTCGTTCGCCTTCAAGTAAAGGACCGAGTGTAGACTAAAATCACAACAATACTCACCGACCGCCACAGCCAGTGGCCGACCAGTGGCTAACCCAGGGCATAAATAGCGCGAGCCCGCACGATTTAATCAAGGAAAGCGTGTTTCTCAGCTAGGGGAAAACAACGTGAATAGGATTATATCCCTGGAGGTGAGCCAGAGACCCAAGGCCTCAGATGGGTGGGGCGCATTGTAGTGCCTAACGGGTGGGCATGATGTGTAAGCTACGCAATCTAATCATGTGTACACAAGAGCGGCTGTGGTAAGAGGGTGAAAGGAGAGCTCCAAGGAGTAAGTCAACTCGCGATGCTGAAGTATTCAGCATAGGGCACGTATCTCACATGCATTTCATTTGTTTTATAGCACTCCCCAACCAGTGTAGGGAGTCAAAGCACTTAACATCACCCGCACACATTAAACACAGACGATGAACCAAACATGCAGAATCAGTCTACAGGAGATATAACAAGACAAACAAGATAACAAGGTGTGGGAAAGAAATGCATCCCTACCAGTAGACCGTATATTTAAGTGAGTTTGGTATGGCAATGCACCAACTCTGGACTCCAAACATACCACAGTGGTTGGAATTGGCATTATTAATAAGAATGCCTTCCTATCCATGCTGACCCATTTTAGGAACGTTAGGGAGATGAAAAAGGCGGGGGACAACATACGGCTTCGAACCTATAACTTGCGGGTTGCAGGCAACTCTTAGATGGCAGTTAATAAGCTCACTGTACTACAGGCTGTTCGGTGTCTTCGCCGAGGCTCAAGCCCGGGTCCCTGAATTCCCCGCGTGGGTACCGGGTAGAAGCATCCCCGGGCTGAGACAGACCCGGGCCGAGACCCCCCCACCCCGCAACGTTCTGTACCGCAGCTCCTGCAGACTCGCACCAACCAAGCCAAAGCTGGTGAGTCAGACACCATGCTGCATTTTTCGAACCCTTAAACATATTCTGGCCTTAAAGCAGCGCCGCAAGCACGCGGAAATTACCGATCAAATGTACACAAGCTGGGCATACGCTTAAGTGGTTTCACGAACGTGTTAACAGATCCCACAAATATGCGGCAGGCAACATCTCACATGTAGATTATACTGTATGGCCCGTCCACGGGTAGCCTACCAACGTCAAAGGATGTGAACACAGAAGGGACCTACTAACACTGAAGTACCCCTGATCTGTAAAGGATCTCAAGAGTGCGATTCCCGAGCGCAACGCCGGCTAAATTGGCTCGCTGTGGACTAGCAGGCTGAAGCGTACACATCGTCATTAACACCCGATTGGGCCGCAACGGATATGCAAAGAGCCATGTACTGCAGGGAATAGGAATACCGTCGCTTGCGCACAGGGGATCACGCTGCCAAACAAACCTGGGCCAACGGATGTGCTAAGGCCATCAATCTTGAGCCTAACACCCCCTCGCAAAAGCGTAGCTGAAATGAATTGTGCCGAGAACTATCATTCATCTCATGCTGCTGCTACGAGACAAATAGAGAGCACCCTACCCCTGTACCGCCGTGAGGCCACCCCATGCCCCCTAACCCCCAGTGCCGGGTATACGCTGCGCCCCATAGCACGATGATGGCACTGTGCCGCATACCCATTACTCAAAACACACTGGCACTGCTGGGTGGGGTGGGGGTGGGGGGGGTGAGGGATGGAAGGACGGACACCAGGGCGTGCGCGCCAGGGATGGGACTATAAACCGATCTGCAAACCGAACGCGCATTTGCAGAAACGCAAGACACGCATCACCAGCTCGCGACGTGTGAGAAGCTGCAAACACCCATGCCCCTCAGCGGCGGGGGCAAGACTGCCAACCCACAACATGGCGGCGAGGTCCCAGGAAACGGAGGCCACCTGAAGACAATGTGGACGGCCCCGGGCAAGCCAGGCTCGGCGGGAGCCCAGCCGCAGCAAACTGTGCGCAGTGGGCACGAGCGAGGCTCCTCAACACACAAAACCCCGCTGCACTCCAAACACACCACGAAAAAAAAAACCCACGCCGCACGAGGCCCCGTTGGGAAACGAACCACGACTCATGGCAAGCACCACGCCCTGCATCGCGCACCTTGAACCACACGAGGGCCCACAGTGAAATGCCCCCGGAGCAGGACCCCACAAAATCAAACTACAGATCAGCCAAATAGGCGAGGGACACAAGGCAATCCCGCTCAATAGGACTTCACCATGCACAGAAATCACCCCTCACTCGCAATCGTAAACCAACATGGCGACAAGCAGCTAGGGAGAGGCCACCGTCCAGCCCCCGGACGTGGAACCAGGCGACACACACCAGCCAGACCCTGCCTGACCGGAGCATGCGGAAAAATTACTGTGTGCATTCAACGTTTCCTTCCCCAAGTTACATAACTTGTAATGATTGATGTTTGATTCCACACAAAGCATCTGCCGAAGCCCGGGATCGAACCATGGACCATTGGATTATCGTTCTAACGTCCTCCCAGCTGAGCTTTATCGGCCGCGTTTCCTTCCCCAAGTTTCTTAACTTGTAATGATCGATGTTTGATCCCACACAAAATTCTGCCGAAACCCGGGATCGAACCAGGGACCTTTGGATTTTCGTTCTAACGCTCAACCAACTGAGCTATATCGGCCGCGGAAGAAAACCCAGCCGATCCAGGACATACCTCCGGAGACACACCGGCATATTCAGTCCTAAAACCGAGCAACCCTACACGCGCTCGCTGAGGGGGAGGGGGGGGCGGACCGGGGTAACCGCTCAGCACACACAACCACCCGGCCTCGGAGGCCCAGGACGAGCGCCATGACCGATACAATACGCCACACAGTCCCCGATCCCCTCACAAGTCTCCATGATCCGACATCCGCGCAATAGCACAGGGTTACAAAATGGGCTCAATGTTTTAGCTTTGACCGCTGGGTGTGCCCGGTCATTTCATAGATATCCCTTTGCCATTTCCTAGACCGCGAGACAACCAAAACAAACACCGAGGGACAAAGAAACGAGCGGACACCTCGCATCCCCACTCACCGTAAACAAAGCAACAGCAGCACGTCGGATCTATAACATCGACGCAACACCAGACCTCAGGACGGCGACCCGAGGAGAAAGAAAGAGTGTCCCGACGTGACCAAAAGAGTGTCCCAACATTGTACCGCGACGTCCGGAGCGGCAAAGAGGCCTCTCCAAAGGGGCAGCGGTCTGAAGTACTCCAGAAGGCTCCTCCCAGCCGCCCCGGACGTGCATCACATACCAGCCTCCACCAACCAGGGGAGACTGCCTCGGGTGAGGAAACTGATGCGTCATACGGGGGCGGGACAGGCCTCCGTGACTAGGAGCCCGACCTCCTTATGGCCACTGCGTGGCCTCGGGCAGGCGCATTCTTGCGTGTCGGAATCGGGATGCATTAAAGGAGTGCATCTGTATCAGGCAATGTGTATTCAACATATAAAAAGCACCCAGAGATTCCGCTATGTCCACCGGGTTACACGGATACCCTCAGGAGTTGCATCCAGTTGTGCGCAGTTCAGCCGTCGCGGTCAAGCCCATCCCAGGGGTATAAAGCCGATTTGGGAGGCCTTCGTGGCCCCTCAGCCTTATTGCTCAAGTAATGAACGTAATGGAGCCACACTTTGTGCTTGTGCCTGGAGGAAACCAACAATACTAGGGTGGGTGGTCAACGTAAGTATGACCCATCGTCAATAGATCTCACTATCAACTGAGAATATGGTTCAAAGGAGCAGAGGCATGCATATGGCCAGAAGCATCCCCCCGCGTCGTGGTCCTGCTCCGCCCTGGGAGTTAACTTGATTCAGCGAGGGTTGTTTGTATGGCAATGTGTCCAGAGCAGAGGACTGTTCAGCATTTCGTTGTGCAGATGGGGTTTCTCCAGGTTACATTTTGGATTGATGGCGTACCTGACGTGGTGGCTAGAGTGGGGCTGAACGTATGGTTACGACATAGGTTGAATTGGGGTCGCGTTGAACAGAGTTTACTCTGCGAGGGTGCTGTAACGTGCTAAGGCCAGACTGTGGCACTGTTGCTACCTTGGCTGAACGTAGATATAGCGTTTCGGTATGTTCTTTTTTTTTGCTGTGGAACTATTCGTTCAGTCTTGTCTTTCATATAACAATTTTCATACCTCAGCGTGTGGCTGGGACATGAGATAGCAGATCCTCCAAAAAACTGTTTCCGGTGCCGTATGAGGCATTGGGCCTCACGCAGTTACAGTGAAGGGGACAATTACACAGCTCCTAGGAGAACAGGCAGGAGATTTAACAGTGCCATGTGCAATTTCACTGAACAGTGGGGGTTTGGCTTTACCAGGCATGGTCTGCTGCATGCCGAGACCACAGGGTGTTTCGAAGAGGATGGGGTTCACTTGTCTAGAGTGGGCATGGACTTGTTTTTGCTGGTCCAGGATTAGAGGTCTGGGTGATTGGCCATTCGGGCTGCCTCTTGAGAGTGGCATGGGGGCGTAAAGCAAGAAATGGCAGCAGGGGTTTTCCGCCAATGAGATAATTTGGTTGGGGTACCCAGGCATGCGCTGGAACAACTTGCTGAAGAAGCTGCAGCACAGACTAGGGGGCGTGTCTCCCCTCCCAACATCCTGGTCATACACCTGGGAGGCAATGATCCGACTCTCTTGGGGAGGAGGGAACTGCATGCCAAGTCCACAGGGTGTGTTCCGGTCCCCTTAGAGGGGACAATATTTATGATGTAACATGGACACGTTTTCAAAGCTGGCACCAGAACACAAGGTTTATTATGGCTAACTTGTGCTGTTGGGTGATTTTTGCAGACACAGGTCAAGGCACACATCGTGGTGCTGTTTGCCTCAGGGACAATGCAGGAAGAGTAGGGCTGGTATTTTTGCATTGATCCCCACAGTCTCATCATTTCAGAACTGAATCATTTTCAATAGTCTGACAAGGAAGCCAGAGAGGAGGCTTATTTACCATACGCAACTATCATCAGTGACAAAGGTAATAGTCCTGGCTGGCTCCAAGTCCACTGTTACAGGTTGATAAAATAGATGGGTGCAATGACAGAGGAGGCAGAGCTATGTGGCACTCTAGGCCAAGCAAAGATTTCAGCTTAAATGTTTTAATGCAAGGCCAGAGGGTGGCTCATCCAAGTACTTTCAAGCCTACCGTTAGCACATTTGATAATAGTGCAGGATAATTGACCCTTTAAGGTCCACCTTGGGACAGTCAAACGGGAACGACTGGTACAACAGATGATCATGTGTTTTAATCGATACTTTGTTCCAGTCAGGAGGGATGATTGGCCTCTTCCAGACAGGCCCTGGACTATTCTTTGATTTGAACTGGGTCATGTTGTCCAGCTTATTGAGTTGGGTGGGGCGAGTTGTACAGAGATGAACATGTTTGTTTTAATCAATACTTTGTTTCAGTCAAAAGGGATGATTTGTCTAATTCAGATATGCCCCCCGGCAATTATCCTTCGACTTGTATTTGGTGCTGGTCCAGCTTGTCTAAGTGGTGTGGGGGCGAGTTACTCAATAACTGTTTTCTAGCATTGACAGTTCGGATGGCTCGTGGAGCAAGGGATGCTTCGCCTGCCTACATGTGCAGGTGATTTTTTCACATTCTTAGCCTTGAATGGCTACCAGGTCACACATTCTTTCGGTTGGTATTGGTAAGGCAACTGTAATTTTAGGTTAGCGGGAAGGTATTTAACTAGCCCCACACTCAAGGGTGCATTTCTCACATGCACGACACACACGCATGGGGGCCTCACTGCTACGGCCTGGGGGCCTTTTTAAACCGTTGGTTGTTAGGCAGCAGTATCTGGAATCTTAGTGTGTGCAGTTGCCGTCTCGGGGAAGCTGCATGGACATGGGATTGCTCAATGGAATGCGTTCCCCCGTGGTCAGGAAACAGAAGCAAGCGGGAGACACAACACATAGGTCGACCTAGAACCTCTATTGTTTAGCTTGGCTAGCATCCCCTCCCCCTCCAAATATCAGAGGGGCGCACAGTACCCCATTTGTTGGCTATCCCAATGAAAGATCTTATGGGGCACCCTTTTCCTGATTGGTTGTTAACTACTCTAGGTCACCAAAAGCTATTAGTTTAGTGCAGCTACTGTCGCGTTCTAATCTAGGACCCCGATCAATACTGTGACCTTATGCCCCTATACGGCTATGATCCATTTATACCCCTATAATGGCATAAACGATCAAGAGCGATATTTCAGAAACTCGTCTCTGGCCTAACACGATCAGAGCCACATTTCAGAATCTCTTCTTCTGCAGCTCATTAGAGCAGATGACACAGCAGAAGCCACTATCTAAGATTCCTAGATTACACTCCGAGTTCTTCAACAAGATAAAAACTCAGCAACCTGGGAAAGCCCCGCTTGCTATGTTTTGATTAGTAATAGAACTCTAATGAGCACTGAGAGACGATCACTTCCTAGTGGCATCTTTATTGACGTCTTATGTCCAAAAACTTACGTCAAACAAGGCACCTTTCAGGTATATATATTACCAACGTTGCCTTAAGCAAACGCTGCCTCAACGACATCGATGATAGTGATGGTGTGGTGAATACAGGAGCAGAACTGCTGTCCCCTGCAGAGCCCAGCAGATGCAAGCTGCCCACGGACGCTGCCCCTCCTCCACCTTGACGCGCTGAGAGAGACGCTGTCTTTTCTCCTGCCGAGAAAATCCAGCTCCGGCGTTTCCAGCCTACTCTTGCGAGTGACTGGGATATCGAGTCCTGGAAGGAGATACAAGACCTCCAACATTCTATTCCAGAGGTATGGTGTTGACTAAACCCTTAGAGAGAATACTTGAAGCAAACCTTGGCAAAACCAACTTAACTAAAACGGCTACTTACTCCCACGTATTAGGCTTAGGTCAGGTACACTGGGGTAGGCGTAGTTAGAAGCACCAGTTGAGTACGTTAGCTAATGTATATATGAATGTATATATTTTATTCATTTTAACCATTGTATGGCTAAGAAACCATATCAATGCTTTTACAGTATTATTACGCAATCCTCATTTTACTGTACGCACTTTTTATAATAACTAGTCTTGCAATTTTGGCAATTCATTTCTCTTGCATGAGAAGAAAGACTGTTCAATAAATAATACCTTTTATTGAAAACGCCCGTCTCTCTATTCTCTGCATCTTGGTGAAAGTAATCTGCACAACTGACTGAGTAAAATAACTGTCTATTGTTTCACACAACTCTAGAGATTGACTCTTATTCTAAGGAGCAAAGTTGTCATGTTTATGCGGTTGTTGGAAAACTGAATTCCTTCTTGTCTGTACCAGGGAAGCTGATCACTTCCTATTCAGTCAAGAAAGTTTCCAGTGACCTCTGAGCTAGTTGGTAACAAACCCAATTAAGTTTAGCATAGTCAGTAGAGACCTGAAAGACCGCACTTTTACGTCGATACTACTGTTTATGTTATTCCAATGCGCAGGGCCTATTGGGAAAATAGGAACTACTCTACATGGCGCCCAACGTTTGGTAAGGCGATAAAACAAACGCAAGACATTAGAGTAACTCAGTCGTGCATTTGTCACACAGACCCCTTTCTACCGTAAATACTCCAATAGACGTCTGGAGTGGGTGAAAGGTTAAAATACGCCCGAACTTAGTAGGAAGAGATTCCTATGTAAAGCTCTGGTTTATTCAACGTTGAAGAATACAGTGTTCCAAAATATTGTGCACCTAATCTTTGTCTCCTTGGAGACCTGCTCTGCAAAACCTTTCTGACAAAAAAATGTCAGACACTGAAAACGGAACCTCTGCAGCTGCAGTAAATGCGACTGAGCAGGGTCCCGACGGTGTTAATGAACCAGGTGCAATAATCATCCCGGTCAATATAAGAAAATCTATAACGTCAAAACTTATAGAAAATGGACTGACCACACAAGGTGGCACAGTAGTCTTCGTGATAGAGGCACACGAATATCGGCAGACAGAGGAATTCTATTCTTGGATAAAATTTCCAGCGGCAAACACCGCAACACACGAGTTCCACTGTTACAAAATAGGGGATCCACCGGAAGAGTACGCTCCTTTCGAGGAGATTGAAATCCCATTAAAATTCCAAGAGCATCTGCTCTGGTTTAAAGGCGCCCTAAAACATAATGATCATATTACCAGGCTCGGTCCACTAGGTAGACCAGGAGCAACGTGGCCGGTTCTAGCCAGCTACACACCACATCCGGACATTGCAAAAATGTAAAAAGAAGAGCTGTTAGCACAGCTAAAAACATTAATTAAAATACATAGACAATTAGTCCAATATGTAATGCGGACTGCAACAGTCCAAACAGCTGGCAATGTACCACAGCTGACTCCTCATCAGGGGAACACAAATAAAATTACACCACAGAACATACAATCATGTCTTGGTAAAACACCCATAAAACGGGAACAAATTCCTTTCTGGTTAGCGCAGAAAATTACTCAAATAGAGGCAGTATTTCTGAATACTACCCCTATTGAGAAACACAGAATCCTGACCATCTGCCTTCCAATGGGGGTCGCACCACACGTGGAGGACTGTGACACTTGGGGTACAGTCTTTGCTTCCATTTACACAAAAACACATGGTGTTCCGTCAATGGCGGTAATACCAGAAGTGCTAAAACTGATTCAGAATGAATACGGTCCAGAGCCTGCTTTAACTCTTGGTATGAAACTACTGAAAGGCTTCAAGCAGGTCTCGGCTATATTACTAGCCAATATAAAAGGAGAAGCAGCATCTGTGGCGATCCGCCAGAAGTTGAAGGAAACAGATATAACAGATCAACCAATTGAGCTTGCCAGAATCATAGAAAAATGTTAGGAAGAACTAGGTAGAGACAGCTTGGGTGGAAAACCAGTGAAGCCCCAACTGCTCGAAAATCCTGAAAAAATATTAATTAAAAATAATTCAAATACTACTAAAAAGAGCTGGGATGGAAATAAACAATCCACTCCCAAGGAAAATGTTTTCGAGTCCAGAGGAAGGTCTCCTCGACGGAGGGAAAGAACTCCGACTCGAGAACACCAGTCTCCCCAGAGGGAGCCCTCTGAGAAAAGATACAACCTTAGAAATAGGGATAATTTGAAGAAGCCTGATAGATATCAAAGTATTGATACACGTCCCTCTCGATCTTTTTCGCAGAAATCGGAAAGAAGAGGACGGTCAGACCCAGGAGAGCACACCAAGTCCAAAGACAAGGAACCTGCACAAAGTAAAAAATCTCAATTTCCGAAAAAGAAGGTAGCCAGTATTAGAGTAATCGAACATGGCGAGAATACTGAGGACACAGTTGAAAAACGGGGAGTGGGCACAGACAATGCTAGACAGTGCAGCAGAAATCAGTATAGCTCGCAAGATCCTGATGAGTCATCTGGAGACAGTGGACACGAATAAATACATTCAAGTAGAAACTGCTGACACCAGAGTTAGCGAGCCCCATAAGATATACGAAATAACACTGCGTATAGAGGGTGATAAGACTAGGAAAATAAGGGGTCTATTTTGGGATAAACTCTCAAAAGGCTATGACATTCTATTAGCTGAAAAAGACTGGCCCCCAGAGTTTGTCAGGGAGTGCCCTCGTGGCGAAGAAATGATTATGCCTGCCTTCTCGAATTACATTCCGATTCACAAAAAATATATATATGAAAGGAAATGGGGGGCACCAGCACTATATAAAAATCATGTAGGATGGGATGAGGACTCTCCTCCTCACAAAATCCAGTTAAAAGGTCAACCGACTGCACAAAGGCAGTATCCCATTATGCAAGAAGCTAAAAAACAAGTCAGGGAGATTTTAGATCAACTTGAATACCAGGGGGTGATTGAAACATGCACCTCTCAAATGAACAATCCTTTGTTTCCTGTCTCCAAACCAGACAATTCATATCGTCTAGTTTTGGACTACAGACACCTTAACGCATTTTGCAAAACATTTGCAGTACAAAATTCGCATAGTGCTGCACTAATGAATAACATAGTTAGGAAAAAATATAAAACGACATTAGACATATCAAATGGTTTCTTTTGTCAAAATATTGCACCAGAAAGCAGATACTTGACCGCTTTCTCAGTAATGGGGTCACAGAAAAATTTCTGTAGGCTCCCACAGGGATTCAAGAACAGCCCAGGACTATTTTCAGCCCAAGTAACAGAGTTACTACAAATGTATGATGATGAGGCATTATCTTATGTAGATGATATCTATCTCACAGACGACGACTTGGATACTCACTTGAAAAGAGTGAACACCATTATACTTGGGTTCGCAGCAGAGGGTTACAAATTCAACTTTAAAAAGTCTCGAATTGCCCATCTGACAGTATTATTTTTAGGATACGAATTATCAAGTGAAGGAAAAAGCCTAGCGGACAACTTCTTAGAGAAGTGCGCTGTACTCCAAGCTCCAAAAACGCTGAAGAACTTGCAATCGATTCTAGGCTTCCTGAATTTCGGTAGAACTTACATTCTAAATTATGCGGAGAGGGTTAAACCTCTCTACGAACTAATTAAACCTGATTTTAAACCAATCATTTGGACTCAAAAACACACAGAAATTTTGAGATCACTGCAAACAGACATGTTAGCAAAAACAAAATTAGACACACGTGACAACACACGCAATCTTGTAATCCGAGTCATCACAGGAAGATGCAGATTCACGTACCTGACCTCTAATGAGGGAGAAAAGGTACCAATAGCTTACAAATCTCACTTGTACACACAAGCAGAAAAAACATTCAGTCCAACAGAAAAAACTGTGAAAGCAGTAGAAACTGCATTAGCGAATGAACGAGAACTAGCACATGGCAAAAGGATCAATGTCCTCACAGCGGAATCCGCCTTCGAGGCGCTATTCAGCCCAGTAAACCTGCCTACAGTGTCACTGGATCCGAAATGGATACAGTGTGTAAATTCTCTTGGAGCGGATGACGTGAAATACTATTTTGCTCCACAATTCGAAAAAATGAATGATTTGACTTATGAAGAAGAATATCCTCTGCCAATCGAACTTCTGCCTCTCCCACAGTACGCCTGTATAATCTATACAGATAGATTTGTACAGCATTTCAACATAGAGAACAAATCCTACGATGCAGCCTGCGCGATTGTAAAAGGTCGCTGGCTGTGCGGTAAATTCAGACCGAAAATAACAAAAACTGAATAAGTAAGAAACTGTTCGGCACAGAGAGCTGAAATCAGATCTTTAAAGATGGCGCTTGAAAATGCAGAACGTGAATTCCCGACACTAATCGTGTGCGATTCGCATTTTTGCGTCAACTCTTACAATAATAAGTTGCAGAGCTGGATTAAAAATGATTACAAAGATGACACAGGTGCCACAATAAAGCATAAAATGCTTTGGAAACAGGTAGTTCTTTTACAGAAAGAACTACAAAAGACTCACGTGATACACACTCTGAGTCATCAACGTGATGGCGTTCACGTTGCAGGGAATTCATTGGCTAATACAGCCACAGCGGAAGCAACTAAACCGGCTTCCGTAGCCACAAAAAAGCGTTCAGAAAAATACATAGACGGGGAAACCATGCTGGCAGTAAAAACGTCCGTAAAAGGCGACTCTGCAGCACTACCCGTGAACTATCCACTCAATTATGCATACGTAATTGATGCAAACTCCGTTCCTTTTGCTCGAATCCCTGGAGTGGGGGATAGGGTAATTCCAAACATGAACCGGAGAGGTTTCCTCACACAGGAAGCACATATGGGGTTGGGTCTGAGACACCAAACAATCAGAGACTCTCTGAAAGAATTACAATCAGAGTACTGGTGGCAGGGAATGAGCGTAGCTATTCATGATTTTGCAAAAAATTGTGAAGACTGCAACAGAGATCACAGTGGAGAACCGGCCAGAGTAGTGTCAGGAACCCTAATAGAAAGCATAAGGCGATCTATTCGCATAATCAAAAAAGAGAAATGCGTTCCATTGTATATCATTCAAGACTAAAACTCACTTAAAAAATGTGGCCCCAGCGCTCGGCTGACGCTAGAACGGTTATAAAAGATCTGCGAGTCTTTATCGGCACATACGCAATTGCCATGCTCCATTCTGACCAGGGTCCTGCTTTCAGCTCTCGATCTTATAAGGAGGCCATGGCCAGCATGGGCGTTGGCTTGCGGTATTCTTGTCCGTCACACCCCGAAGGGAACAGTGTGGTAGAAAGAAAAAAACGGGACATAAAGCAATCTATAACAGCGAAGGTATTAGGTTCGGGTGATGGGTGGGTCAAACATTTAATAAGTGTCCAGCTTAGTCTAAACAACTTGCCGAGAAATTCTCTAAAAGGTTTCAGCCCATACGAACTATTGTTCGGAAATAGAATGTACATTCAGGACTTAGATAGTCAGGTATCAGTGGTAAAAGATAAGAATACAGACTTTGACATCAAAGACCGTTTGGCTGTTTTACAGGACTTGAATGAAACAAAAAAATCCTTAAGCAACATAAAGTTAAAGCAACAGCCAGCTACCACTGACGAGGCACCACCAGCCCCAGCAAGGCCTGTCTGGATTCCAAAGACTGGGGATCTAGTCAATGAGAAAATAGCGGTGAAGAAGGAATTTGGGCCTTCTTACAGAAAAGCAGTACCTGTCTTAGCAATCAACGGAACAAGATCAGTAGTACTACCGCCCCTTGCTGGTAAAAAGGAGAACAGAGTTGTATCAATCGACCTGGTAAAACCACAATCATGTGGCCTATAATCAATAGTAGGCCAAGTGGACTCCGGAGAAACAACAGAATACCGAAACTTGCAACAATCCAAGAGGTTCAAACTGAAAGATTAATCACATTTGATAAACCTGCAGTGCACAGAGAGGGACTATGCAATAATGCCATGGAACTCGTGCCACTTGGAACACAGATTGAAACAGTTTGTCAAGAAACACCAGTCTACAATGATGTGGCATCAGAATGTGCTACCGAAAGACAAAATGAGAGAACAATCCCAGCAATTGACAGAACTGCCTCTGGCTACTTCATCAATTTCGATAACTTTTCTGAAGATCAAACCGACCCCGAAGTGATGCCAGTAACTAAGACTTTTAAAGAAAAAGCAACAGAACTATTTCATCAAATCAAAGAAGTATATCTGGATGCACCATTGATTGAGCATTGGATTATTTCAGGGGTATTTATACTCCTACTATGCCTAATTTTAGTTTTAATTTTAGGAAAGTTTATTACAGTTCAATGGACACAGCAAGTCAGAACATCAACTTAGTCCTCAAACCACACAAATCATCCCACGTGAAGAAAAGAGAACTGTCAACAGTAAATGTCACAGCCATTCCAATACCCGGGGGGTAGTATGAGACAAAACTGACTATGAAGTATATGGCCCGGTTGAAATCCTGAAATATCCTCACCAGTTCAAGGTTTCATTAAGTGACTTTGTAAAACCAAGTACATTTTCTGATGATTGGGATTTTGAAGGTATTAATAATATGATGTCTGATTTAGTGTTGTCAGCAAGATTTACAGAACATGATTATTTACAAGGTTCGTCTAGTTATGAACAGATGTATTGCTTCTCACATTACGGAGATCATTACTTACATAAATCTGCACAACCTAGAAATGTTTTTAAATATAACCAATGGGAACATTGTGCTACTCCACCTAGAAGCAGTTCTAAAACATTCTATGAGACATTCCAGTACTTCTCAGGGTTTAACACCAGTGATGCAGAAACATTTTATTATAAACTGTTAGATAAAACAGGGTTGAAAACTATGCTGACAAATACTAAATTGATATATTCAGAAGCATTTTATGAAAAAATGATGACATTTGGTTTTGATTATTGGAAAAATAACATTGAAACAAAAACAATCAGGGGTACAAAAGATTTCGAGCCTGCATGATCCCAGAACAATTAATGTTCTTAAATGACACAATTCACCAAACAACCTGTCTTGGCATACCTAAGATTAAAGACCTTAAAAAACCGTCTATTCCGAAACCAATACCTGATAATGCAACAACAGATATTGAAATAGACGTATCTAAAATTTTACATCTAAACAGAACACATCCTGATTGGAAAAAGTGGTTAATCTGGCCTATTGACACAAATAACTGTCAAGATAGATTCCTGAATAAAACTCAGGGGTTAACAATGACCAGACCCTAGATACTCCCAGAGACAACATCCAGGGATAGTAACAACATACAGTGTTAAAGATGGTGCTGATTTGCGCGATTTCCTTCTGGGACCACGCAAACAGCGTCAAAAATGTTTCATAGCGACCAATATATATGCGGCTTACAACGAGGCTTGGAAAGTCACACAAATTGAAACAGCTGAAAAAATATGAGAAATTGATCGTATTAATTTGGAAAAATCACTTTCTCCGGTGGACAATGGGTTAATGACTCTGTCCTCCAGAATCTACTCACTGGACAGTATTGTATCATCTGCGATAGATATAATAGACAAAGACTTGCTAATGTTACAGCATGGCCAGTCACAATTGCGTTCTATTGTACAGTTAGGCTGGACGCTGCAAAATCTTCGTTCAGGCTATGTTTAATCAACATCATTGTTTTCCATCTTTAACCTTACTGATAAACAAATCAGCTTGGCACAGAAAGGAGCAGACTATACAATCCTGAGCATCGTAAAACTTGAGAGATTACCATTGACAATGTCAGAAAGTCCTGTCATTCAATAGATAATACATGGGATTATCACAATTCCGATAACAACTTTCCGATTTAAAAATTGCCTTGAATACATACCGACTGGCCAGTATGAACGTTTGGGTAAAGGGTACATTAAGTCAGCATGGAAATTACCATACACACACACATGCTATAGTGACAGCAACAAAAATGTATTTCTTAGTGGTGAAAACTGCAAACATTCACTAAGCGGTATACTTTTGTGCCAAGGTATTAATTTACACGGAGCCTGTGAAGGAAATTCTAACAACCTTTCATGCCACCAATATGTCACACCTGCAATGCAGATAGAGCCTTTCTTTAAGCAACTCTCGAACGGGAGTTACATTCTAATAACGGATCACAGCTGTTGTGGCCTTTTGCCAGGGAAAGCATATCTCGTAAGCGTAACTTCCATGGTCAAATGCTGTATGCAAGCATTGTTTCCAAACGGCCCTGGAGACTCAGAGACTCCCATATGGCCTCGTTTGAATGTCTCTTCTATACGAATTGATACTTTAAGCAGAATGAAGTCTGTGCTTTTGCAGACAACAGTGTCCATCACGTCATCAAAACAGACGTATGATCTCCTAGTTGCAAGGACAACATCAGAGATTCATGACCTTTTATCAACAAATTGCCCCGTGCATTTCACAGAAATGCTTAGCCAAATTCTTAACATGTCGAGTGCCATAGGCATCCCAGGCGTATTTAAGACCATTTTTACGGGACTGTTAACACCATTCAAAGCAATTCTGGGAATCATTCCCAATTTTTTCCATTCAGTCTTTGGCAGCATACCCCTACTTTTGGGACTTGTAGCAGGCATTTTATTTTTGACCCTCCTGCTCCGATATGGCAAGCCAAATTACAGACATGACTCCATCAGGAATGGAAGAAACGATCCTAGCAATACGCTACCGGGACCGAATAACTAGAGTCCTTGGATTGGCCAGGCTGAGAGATCTGAACATGACCTGGTTTCTTTCATTCAGACCTATATGGCAGACCTGCATCTTACCTGTGCTTCGATGTATGCTATGCGGAGAAGAATGCGTGTTAGACACCTGTCTTGCACTTCCATCAGCAGTACCAATGGATATCGATGCTTTGCTAAGTCCTGTAACGGCTCACGCATTGTGTTGTCCCCAGCGGCTACCAATCCTGATGACAGCATTCGTTAAGACTCCTGTGCTACGACTAGGTGGTGACAGTGGAGCAAGAAATAAAAGCAACATCACCCAGGTACGACCTTCTGTGAACATTGCCGATCCAGACTTTGATGATAGCAATCATTCTCACACCTGCCAAGTTACGATCACTTCCTAGTGACATCTTTATTGACATCTTATGTCCAAAAACTTACGTCAAACAAGGCACCTTTCAGGTATAAATATTACCAATGTTGCCTTAAGCAAACGCTGCCTCAACGACATCGATGATAGCGATGGTGTGGTGAATACAGGAGCAGAACAGCTGTCCCCTGCAGAGCCCAGCAGATGCAAGCTGCCCACGGATGCTGCCCCTCCTCCTCCTTGACGCGCTGAGAGAGACGCTGTCTTTTCTCCTGCCGAGAAAATCCAGCTCCGGCGTTTCCAGCCTACTCTTGCGAGTGACTGGGATATCAAGTCCTGGAAGGAGATACAAGACCTCCAACATTCTATTCCAGAGGTATGGTGTTGACTAAACCCTTAGAGAGAATTCTTGAAGCAAACCTTGGCAAAACCAACTTAACTAAAACTGCTACTTACTTACTCCCTCCCACGTATTAGGCTTAGGTCAGGTACACCGGGGTAGGGGTAGTTAGAGGCACCAGTTGAGTACATTAGCTAATGTATATATGAATGTATATATTTTATTAATTTTAATCATTGTATGGCTAAGAAACCATATCAATGCTTTTACAGTATTATTTCGCAATCCTCATTTTACTGTACGCACTTTTTATAATAACTAGTCTTGCAATTGTGGCAATTCATTTCTCTTGCATGAGAAGAAAGACTGTTCAATAAATAATACCTTTTATTGAAAACGCCCGTCCCTCTATTCTCTGCATCTTGGTGAAAGTAATCTGCACAACTGACTGAGTAAAATAACTGTTTATTGTTTCACACGACTCTAGAGATTGACTCTTATTCTAAGGAGCAAAGTTGTCATGTTTATGCGGTTGTTGGAAAACTGAATCCCTTCTTGTCTGTACCAGGGAAGCTGATCACGTCCTATTCAGTCAAGAACGTTTCCAGTGACCTCTGAGCTAGTTGGTAACAAACCCAATTAAGTTTAGCATAGTCAGTAGAGACCTGGAAGACCGCACTTCTACGTCGATACTACTGTTTATGTTATTCCAATGCGCAGGGCCTATTGGGAAAATAGGAACTACACTACACTACATTGGCACCGAGCTTCGATAAGGCGCAAATTGACTCCCTCATCCGAAGCCATTTAATGACTGCTAGGTAGTCGGTAGATCTCCTGCGTATTCACCCTAAGGCTTCAGGGCTCCCCCGGGTGTTGTGAAGAGTGGGATGTCTGTTGGTGTGGGGAGGAATTGACTGTCTGCTGGTACCTAAAGTCTGCATACAGGAACCTATAAAGTGTTCACATCTGTAAGACAAAACCAACAGGTTAATGTGTGGGACATATCTATCCTAAGAAATATGGATGTAGATGCGGACCCACAGGAGAAGAGAAGACTAGAAAGACAGCCTAAAGAGTGCTTGAAAAAATCCCCAGCAGCCCGCTCAACAGCGGAGCATCGTCATCTGGGTTATGTGGTTGAAAATTGTGGTATCCAGTGTGCCCTTCCTTAGGAGCAACCCAAGGCTAGCAGAACTTGGACCACAATGTTGACCCTCAACCAATAAAGATGATCAAGTGCAGACTGAGAGGGTTAAGTTGCAGTGCTCGAAAAAATTGTGAGAAAAGAAAGGGACAAAAACTTGTAACCCACGTGTTCTAAAAATACCTATCTTGATGTCATTTGAAAAACTTTATTGGGTCTGACCATCAAGGTGGTATGGTTAAAAGCAGAGTGAAAAATAGCATGCAAGGAATTGATATTCACCATGAATGTAAATTGGTCGACATGTTTCAGCCTGGATAGGCTTTCTTCAGGACCTATGATGCACTACTGCAACATTTACTTACTGTGTAAGAAAACTACTGAGTTTCTCCAAATCCTCAAATTGAGAAAATGGTGTGTCTTCTCCTGTGTGTTAAGAATTGACAGATAGAAATCACAATTATTATTGTTATTCAAAAAGGGCTATCATATGTGCCTTGTGCACTGATTAATCCTATGGTAATCAACTCACCCAAATTGTAAGGAGGAACAACCTCACCTCACCTGGCACTGGCTCAGAGTGAAGGAGGCCACGCACTAGAAAAAATAAGAAAAAAGCAAAACATACGTTTCATTTACAAACCAAAATCAGACTATGAATAGTCCAAAAAATGGTTTGTTCAACAATGGCGACAACAAGTGTGGCAGTCAAAGAGGTCATAGGAAAAGATGACATTGTGTCATATGGGGCAACATGCACCAGCCTCAAGGGGTAGGCCAGTATTTCAAGGTGGGCACCAGAGAACCCTTTAAGCCCCCAGAAAAACTGGACTGGACCCATGTGACCAGCGCCTCCCTTGGAGACACCTACAACTAAACTGAGGGTGGCCTGCACCTCAAAAGGCAGACTCTACAATTCAAGTTGTAATAATGCATGAAAATCCCTTTTTCTAGAAAGAGACTACCTTATGTTTAGATTGCTGGCCAAAATGCGGAGTCCTGATCTATTTCTCAGCTATACCTTATCCTATCTTTTAGGAAATCAACAAAATGTTGAGAGAAATCCATGTCCTCACCTCTCCGTCGTTGCCTCGCTCTGTATCGAGAGCCGAGTGGGAGGTGAAGACAATGTGCACATAGCCGCGAGATATATGGCGGCTGCGGACGTGAGAGAGAACCATTCGATGCCTGTGAACTGGTTCGTTCTCTCCGCGTCCAATAGAATTGATGTTATGTGAAGAACAAGGCCGTCCGTATGATATTGACACAGAAAACCAAAGCCGAGCCCTGATTGGGCAACAGGATGTCAGGAGCAATTCTATAGGTCCGTACTTAACCAATGAGGGCGAGAGAATTCTTTGTTTATGAGCGTTCCCAAATAATGCACCCGCGGAATGGTTTCACTCTTTTGAATGCATGAAAATATATGAACAATGCGATCGGCGATAAGTAATCCGATCCAAGGGGCAAATTCCGAAAAATGTTTATAAAAACACACGCCGCCTCGGTACAAAACTGCACAGCCAGTGTTGTATATTGGAAGGCAGTCCGAACCAAAAGACGGCCCTCATTGGTTAAGTACGGACCTATAGAATTGCTCCTGACATCCTGTTGCCCAATCAGGGCTCGGCTTTGGTTTTCTGTGTCAATATCATACGGACAGCCTTGTTCAACATTTTGTTGATTTCCTAAAAGATAGGATAAGGTATAGCTGAGAAATAGATCAGGACTCCGAATTTTGGCCAGCAATCTAAACATAAGGTAGTCTCTTTCTAGAAAAAGGGATTTTCATGCATTATTACAACTTGAATTGTAGAGACTGCCTTTTGAGGTGCAGGCCACCCTCAGTTTAGTTGTAGGTGTCTCCGAGGGAGACGCTGGTCACATGGGTCCAGTCCAGTTTTTCTGGGGGCTTAAAGGGTTCTCTGGTGCCCACCTTGAAATACTGGCCTACCCCTTGAGGCTGGTGCATGTTGCCCCATATGACACAATGTCATCTTTTCCTATGACCTCTTTGACTGCCACACTTGTTGTCGCCATTGTTGAATAAACCATTTTTTGGACTATTCATAGTCTGATTTTGGTTTGTAAATGAAACGTATGTTTTGCTTTTTTCTTCTTTTTTCTAGTGCGTGGCCTCCTTCACTCTGAGCCAGTGCCAGGTGAGGTGAGGTTGTTCCTCCCTACAATTTGGGTGAGTTGATTACCATAGGATTAATCAGTGCAAAAGGCACATATGATAGCCCTTTTTGAATAACAATAATAATTGTGATTTCTATCTGTCAATTCTTTACACACAGGAGAAGACACACCATTTTCTCAATTTGAGGATTTGGAGAAACTCAGTAGTTTTCTTACACAGTAAGTAAATGTTGAAGTAGTGCATCATAGGTCCTGAAGAAAGCCTATCCAGGCTGAAACATGTCGACCAATTTACATTCATGGTGAATAGCAATTCCTTGCATGCTATTTTTCACTCTGCTTTTAACCATACCACCTTGATGGTCAGACCCAATAAAGTTTTTCAAATGACATCAAGATAGGTATTTTTAGAACACGTGGGTTACAAGTTTTTGTCCCTTTCTTTTCTCACAATTTTTTCGAGCACTGCAACTTAACCCTCTCAGTCTGCACTTGATCATCTTTATTGGTTGAGGGTCAACATTGTGGTCCAAGTTCTGCTAGCCTTGGGTTGTTCCTAAGGAAGGGCACACTGGATACCACAATTTTCAACCACATAACCCAGATGACGATGCTCCGCTGTTGAGCGGGCTGCTGGGGATTTTTTCAAGCACTCTTTAGGCTGTCTTTCTAGTCTTCTCTTCTCCTGTGGGTTCGCATCTACATCCATATTTCTTAGGATAGATATGTCCCACACATTAACCTGTTGGTTTTGTCTTACAGATGTGAACACTTTATAGGTTCCTGTATGCAGACTTTCGGTATCTCTCGTGTTGTTTATTGTTAAGTTGGGGGACAAGGTACCAAAAGGTCTATAAATACGACTCCCCTGAGGCCCTCTCTCACCCTTTGTGTTTTGATTGTGTCTGCTGGTACCACCTTTTCAATGGAAGCTGCAGTTTTGCAGTTTCAGGGGCAGAGGCAACACCTTATTGTCACATCATCCGATTAAAAACTGCTCTTGATTGTCTGTGGTCATGTTAAGCGACATGGGGACTGACTGACCCCGACGTATGAACCAGAGATGTGAAGAGCAGGAATAAAGTAGCCACTCTCATGGCCAGGACAACCACAGACTTCCTCGGTCCTCCAAGTATACTAAGAGAACTCACAATCGGTGGGTTGGTGGAGATTTGCGACTTGAACTAACAGATGCCAATCATCGGTCATTAGTCCACTCACATTGTTAGCAATTAAGCAACCGGGGAAGATGTGGGCGGGGTACTAGAGTGTTAACCTCAGCTAGCCGCCCCCTTTAAGAAAATGGTGGGCATATTGGAATTACATAGGGGCATCTATTTACTAAGGCCATCTCATCAAATAGTGTGCCACCCCCTCAGCCTTTCACCCTCCTGAGCTCGATAAAGTGTGTAACATCGAGTTGGGTAGCAATAAACACCTGTTAATCAGTGCCAGGATAGCCCCAAGGGGGGAAGGTGCGCATGCACAGTCCTGTTAATTTTGGCATAGACAACGACAACCACAGTCGGCAAGCTTTCTGACTATGCGGTAAAGACAGGAAACAGACACATGGAGAGCCAATGGGTTTGGATCTTGCCCAATCATAATAAGTGGAATAACTTTTACTTTTGTCAGGCCAGAGCACAAACAACTGTTATGTATTTTAGATGCGGATTCAGCCAGCTGATCGCAGTATGATTTTCGGAGGTTGAGGGGTTGTTACCTCACTAGAGGTAGGTCCATGATAAAATGTTATATTTAGTGAGGGCCTCAAAACCAAAGCGGGTGTTGTATCTTTCCAAGGGGAAAGATTTCTTAGGTACTTAATAGCTCGCTACATAACACATCAGGATGGACAGCAAAGAAATCCCAAGCCAATACTGAAAATCAATACGATGGTAATGAATACCATGAACCTTCAAAACACTGTTGCTTCGACTGCCATAAGGATGCAACCAACTGATCTCTAATGAAAATGCCAATCGTCTGAACAGTCCTACGTCCCAACTGCGTTGCTCAGTTTATTACCGCTGTACGCGTCCATCCTATACCAGGTTTGTAAACCTCCTCCGTATTTTTTATTGTTCAAAAATCCTTCAAGTTCGCCATAGCTCCACTCGGTTTGAAAGCAACAGTGTTTTGAAGGTTCATGGTATTCATTACCATCGTATTGATTTTCAGTATTGGCTTGGGATTTCTTTCAATACAAAGCACGATCAGGAGATCGCCCCTGATGAAGGGAAATTAAATTCCCGAAATGCATTAGGCTTCAGACTCTATGAAATTCACAAGAAATAACCTATGTACAATTTGCATTTTGATGATTTCACATTATGTATGAGTAAGCTTTTAATCACAAGTAGTTATAGAAAGTTGTAAATTCACTAGCAAATGTATAATGAGAGAAAACATGCATGTTTAGTCACTAATATCATGAATATTGCAACAATGAAGTAATTGTTTGACTTACAACTAAAGGTGGTTGTTGAGACAAAGAATTCATGAAATGAAAGACAGTGGTTAATGGATTCACAAAAATTGCTTTATTGCGTATAATCACATAAATTGTTGGTGGAATATAGTTTTCCAGGGTACAGTGCGCACTGCTTGCAGACCGCGTTATGCATTATTGCAGGGCATTACATTGGCCATACACTGGAAGAAGGGTAAAGTGCCAGGAGCAGCCTGATTTCTGAAGCTAGCTAGGAGAAATCATGGGTTGTCATTCCATATATGGGTGTGCAGCAACTCCAAGGAGGCCTGGCCCTTTACCCTTCAGGAGAGGGTTATTTACTGATTCATGCTGACAGCTCGCCCATTACCTAAGTTCAGGTTGAGCAGTTAATGTAGGCATACTTTAGAATGTCAGGCAAGGCGGGTCTTGGCAAGCGCTTGTGCAGTCACTCTTTTGGAGGGACAGTGATTTCAGCTTTCAGGGCGGGCATATAGCATAGAGCACCGTGCAGGTAGAACAATGCGAATCCCAATGTTTTAACAGTACTTCATTCCGTAAGCCACACAGGGGAGTGGCCAGAGGATAGGTTAAGTGAATTATGTACATTGCAAATTTTGAGTTTACTGAAGGAATCCTATGATGCATCAGATTTTGGCGGGGTGCAGTGTTATTGTGTGAAATTATGGGCAATCTTGAGTAGTGGTAAAGGATAATGCGCAGGGCTTCAATAAATGTGTTGGGTAACCCAGCATTTCTTTAATTTTCCAGGATCAAAGATCTGGGTGAATGGCCTTCGTGTGCCTTGAGAGTGGCACGGGAATGGAGGCATGAGTTTTTCCTCCAATGAGTTAATTTGATTGGGGGTCCCAGGCATGTGCTGGAATAGCAGGCTATAGAAGCTGCAACACAGGCTGGGGGTGTCTACCCTCTCAATATTTTGGTCATACACCTGGGAGGCAATGATTTGACTCTTATGGGTAGGAGGGCACTTCTGCAAGAAATGAAATCCTCCATGTGTTAGTTCAGCAACCAACTGGGGGCATGTGAGTTATAGTGGTCAGCCATAACCCAATGTTTAGTGTGGCAAGGGGCCCAGCCAGGGGATGCCATGGAACCCTGAGACAGGATATTTAAAAGTGCCATGTTCAATTTCACTGAACAGTGGGTGTTTGGCTTTACCAGGCATGGCCTGCTGCATACCGAGACCACAGGGGGTTTCAAAGAGGATGAGGTTCACTTGTCTAGAGTGGGCATGGACTTGTTTTTGCTGGTCCAGGATTGGAGGTCTGGGTAATTGGCCATTCGGGCCACCTCTTGAGAGTGGCACTTGGGCGTAAAGCAAGAAATGGCAGCAGGAGTTTCCGCCAATGAGATAATTTGGTTGGGGTACCCAGGCATGCGCTGGACCAGCTTGCTGAAGAAGCTGCTCGCACAGACTAGGGGGCGTGTCTCCCCCCCCAACGTCCTGGTCATATACCTGTGAGGCAATGATCCGACTCTCTTGGGGAGGAGGGAACTGCATGCCTAGTCCAAAGGGTTTGTTGATGGTCAGAGATAACCCCTCTTTTAGTGTGGCGAGGAGCACAGTCAGGGGATGCTGTGGAAACCTCGCGCAGGAGAGGTAATAGTGCCATACGCAAATTCACTGAACAGAGGGGGTTTGGCTTTATCAGGCATGGCTTACTGCATGCCAAGTCCACAGGGTGTTTTGAAGAGGATGAGGTTCACCTGTCTAGAATGTGCATGGACTTGTTTTCTGGATCTGGGAGAGGCCCTGGGATCAGCAGCATGTAGGTAAGAATACCTACCTTGGTGGGGGGGCCCTGGTTGTGACAGTGGCCACACCCAGATCTGTGGCAGAGTTACAGGGCAATCCAGAGGCTGAAAGGTACACAGAGGTACCCTCATCAGGAGCATAAGGGTGCAAACGCCAAATATCCCCCGGAAGTTCTTGCGGTGGACCCTGAAGGAGTGACAGAGCCCGCTACTCCTACATGCGGTTGTAAACCTGAGCAACCAGGAGTTGCCTGGAACACTTCGCCTCCTCAAGGTGCGTGAGTAGAGGGGTGAACTGATGGTCCACCGGTGGGAGGGTGGAACCACACCCCCAAAATTGGTAAGCACTGATTAGCTAGGGCCACAGTGCAATTTGGCTCATCAGGTGGGCAGGCAGCAGAGGGGCTGCCTGCCCTTGGATCGCCCGTAAGCTAACCCACCATGTTGGCATATTTTGGTATGCAAGTAAACCTGCAGCAATTTTCTCCATGGAAAAAAAGGTGTCTTGTCTGTTTATTTCATCAGGAGATTGCTGTATATGTGATGGGGGGTGTGTTGCTGATATAGGCACTATGTTTAATGCGCACAAGTAGAGCTCAGAGCCTTCTACTTGTCCCTCCAACTCTCTGCTCTTCCTTCAACCCTCAATGAATGGCGCCTACCCCACACCCTCTTTTTGAACGGAGGCATTTCTGTATAAAGAGAGCTTCTTCATCCTTCTGATAATGGCAGGAATAATAATAATAATAATAATACAGAGTTTTATAAAGCGCATGCAGTTACCTCGGAGGAGGTGTCCCGGCGCTAAGTGTGCAGTGCAAGCAAACGCATACTGCGGAAGAGGGAAAGGACGCTCATTACTCAAAGAGCCACGTTTTCAGTAGCTCCCTGAAAGTGGCTTCAGATGGTGCCAACTGTATAACCAACGGTAGAGTGTTCCATAGCTTCGTCACTCTGGTAGAGAAGGTCCTGCCCCCTATCCGAGCACGCCTAACTCGAGGGACACAGAGTTGGAGCATGGAGTTAGAGCGGAGATGTCTCGACTGAGCATATCTGGGAAGACGGGCCTTAAGGTAGTAGGGACAGGTTCCAAGTAAGGCTCTAAATGCCAGGGTTAGGGCCTTAAATTTAATTCTGCTAGCTACCGGAAGCCAGTGTAGTATATACAAATGCGGAGAGACACGTTGCTTAAATGGAATACGCGTTACCAGTCTCGCAGCCGCATTTTGAATGGTTTGTAGCCGTTGAATCAGGTATTTCGGGAGGCCCAAGTATAAACCATTGGCATAATCCAGCCTTGAAGTGACCATAGCATGGATTACCATTTTACAGCATCCCTCCGGCAAGAGCCGGAGAAATTTCCGTAAGTTTCTCAATTTACTTAAACATCCTCCGACCACCTGTTGAATGTGGGGCAGAAAGGATAAGTTATCATCCCACTGTACTCCCAGGTTTTTAGCCTTAGTACTGGGGGTAGGCGCCGTGCCCATCTCTGTTGGCCACCAGAGCTCCGCAGAAGGGTGAGGGCCTTTCCCAAAGAAAAGCACCTCGGTTTTTCCGGCGTTCAGTTTCAGCTTGTTAGTGTTCATCCAGCAAGCCACGTCGCGAAGACAACCCTTAAAGTTAGCAAATGCTGCCTCTGATGTGATGCCTCCGAGTAGGGGAAAACTAACTGGGTGTCATCGGCATATGAAATTGCCGTGACACCCCAGTTAGAAATTAAAGTAAAAAGTGGGGCTAAATAAATGTTAAAAAGCAGCGGGCTGAGTGCTGAGCCTTGTGGTACACCACAGTCCAGGCGCCTAGCTTTGGACACAAAAGTCCCCAGTGCTACCTTCTGGGACCTCAATCAATCAATCAATCAAAGAACATTCATAAAGCGCACTACTCACCCGGAGGGTCTCAAGGCGCTTGGTGGGGGGGGGGGGGGGGTCCGCTACTGCTCGAACAGCCAGGTCTTGAGCTGCTTCCTGAAGGCGAGGTGGTCTTGGGTCAGGCGGAGGTGGGTCGGGAGGGAGTTCCAAGTCTTGGCGGCCAGGTAGGAGAAGGACCTTCCTCCTGTGGTGGCTCTTCGGATGCGGGGGACGGCAGCAAGGGCGTGGCTGGTCGATCGGAGCTGACGAGTGGGAGTGTAGAAGTTGAGGCCGCTGTTGAGGATCCTGGGCCTTGGTTGTGTAGGACTTTGTGTGCGTGGGTGAGGAGGCGGAAGGTGATTCTCTTGTTGACCGGGAGCCAGTGCAGGTCTCTCTTGGTGTCCGGAGATGTGGCTGTGTCGGGGGATGTCGAGGATGAGTCTTGCAGAAGCGTTCTGGATCCGCTGGAGTCTCTTCTGGAGCTTGGCGGTGGTTCCTGCGTAGAGGGTGTTGCCGTAGTCCAGTCGGCTGGTGACGAGGGCCTGGGTGACCGTCTTCCTGGTCTCGGTAGGGATCCAGCGGAAGATCTTACGTAGCATGCGCAGGATGTTGAAGCATGACGAGAAGACGGCGTTGACTTGTCTGGTCATGGAGAGGGAGGAGTCCAAGAGGAAGCCCAGGTTGCGTGCGTGGTCTGTCGGTTTGGGTGCGCTGCCCAGGGCGGGGGGCCACCAGGAGTCGTCCCAGGCGGAGGGAGAGGAGCCCAGGATGAGAACTTCCGTCTTGTCTGAGTTCATTTTCAGGCGGCTGTCCATCATCCACGCGGCTATGTTTTTCATCCTATTAGACAAATAGGTACACAGACAAAATATCGATTTTTAAATATCGATATGCAAAAATATCGAAGTTTAAATATCGATATACAAAAATATCGAAGGTAAGTAATATCGACAGTCTAAATATCGATATTGGTATGATATCAGTAATATCGAAGTTGTAAATATCGATGTTAATAATATCGAAATTAATAACTTTGATGTTACTAATATCAATTTTTAAATAAATTTAGTGTATATTATATTGTATTTATTATGTTTTATTATTTATTTTTAATGTTATTTTATTAAATATTGTCTTTTACTACTGTAGCGGGTTGTGGGTTTATAGGGGAATAGGGTGGGAAGTAATTTAATAATTATTAATTAATTGATATATGTTTGTACATATTTTAAATAATTAATTGGTAATTAATTTCTATGAATTAGTTAATTAATTATTATAATTTTTTATCATATTTATAATTATTAATTAGTTGGTAATTAATTATTATTAATTATTTAATTAAATTAATTAAAGTAATTTTTATATATATTATTTATTGTTATTAATTAATTAATTGTGCAAAATAATATTAATTATTAAATTAAATTAATTACAGCAAATGTGCTAATATATTTACTTTATTGTTATTGTTAATTAATAATTAATTGGTAATTAAATAATATTAATTAATTTTGGGTACAGGGGTATTTTTAGGGTTCAGGGTCAGTTTTCAGTTCATGGGTACAGGGGTATTTTTAGGGTTCAGGGTCAGTTTTCAGTTCATGGGTAAAGGGGTATTTTAAGGGTTCAGGGTCAGTTTTCAGTTCATGGGTAAAGGGGTATTTTTAGGGTTCAGGGTCAGTTTTCAGTTTTTGGGTAAAGGGTTATTTTTAGGGTTCAGGGTCAGTTTTCAGTTCATGGGTAAAGGGGTATTTTTAGGGTTCAGGGTCAGTTTTCAGTTCATGGGTACAGGGGTATTTTTAGGGTTCAGGGTCAGTTTTCAGTTCATGGGTAAAGGAGTATTTTTAGGGTTCAGGGTCAGTTTTCAGTTCATGGGTAAAGGGGTATTTTTAGGGTTCAGGGTCAGTTTTCAGTTTTTGGGTAAAGGGGTATTTTTAGGGTTCTGGGTCAGTTTTCAGTTCATGGGTAAAGGGGTATTTTTAGGGTTCAGGGTCAGTTTTCAGTTTGTGGGTAAAGGGGTATTTTTAGGGTTCAGGGTCAGTTTTCAGTTTGTGGGTAAAGGGGTATTTTTAGGGTTCAGGGTCAGTTTTCAGTTCATGGGTAAAGGGCTATTTTTAGGGCTCTGGGTCAGTTTTCAGTTCATGGGTAAAGGGGTATTTTTAGGGTTCAGTGTCAGTTTTCAGTATTTGGGTTAAGGGGTATTTTTAGGGTTCTGGGTCAGTTTTGGGTTTTTGGGGTACAGTCGTACAGGGTAAAAATTAAATAAATTTAAATAAAATCAATTAAATGAAATTACAAAATATAAAATTACATTAAATTATTACGTTTTTAATTTATTTTAAATGTATATGTATTAGTTATAATTTTTTAATTATGTTTTAATATTTTTATTTAATATTTGTAACATTATATGTATTTTATAATTATTTTAACATTATTATTAATACATTTAAAAAAACGATATTTTTAATTCCGATATTTTTGTACTACGATATTATTTTTTCGATATTTTTGTACTTACCTTGTTAGGGATAGGATTCCGATATTTTTGACTTCGATATTTTTGTCCCGATATTTTTGTATGTCGATATTTTTGATTTCGATATTTAGTCAGACATTCAGACAAATAAGAGTGAAGCCAGCCGAGCGCCTGGTCTTGTAGTCCTACCTCCGCCAATCGATGCAGAAGCCTTCCATTGTCAACCGTGTCAAAGGCGGCCGATAGATCCAGGAGCACCAGCATAGCAGATGCCCCTGAATCCAACGACCACCTGACTGACTCGGCCACCTCGATCAGGGCGGTCTCAGTACTGAAACCTGCCCTGAAGCCCGATTGGGTTTCATGCAGAATTTTATTTTCCTCCACAAACCTATTTAGTTGTCGTTGGATCAGTTTCTCCAACATTTTGCCAGGAGCTGCCAGTTGTGAGATTGGTCGTAAATTGCTAAGATCCTCCGGATCTCCATTTGCTTTCTTTTTCAGAGGAAGCAGTGTGGCATGTTTCCAACAATCCGGAAACACTCCCGAGGAAATCGATGTATTCCACAGATGCTTGAGGACGGGCGCAATTAACTCTGCCATCAGACTCCAGAGCTTGGGTGGACAGAGGTCATCAGGAGACCCGGATTTACACCTTTTTATTTCTTGCAGGGCCTCAGGTAGCGAGATCGTCTGGAATTGACAAAGAAGCATCAGAGGGTGGATAGCCTCCTCCCTATCCTCTTTTTCCGTGGATCTTGGTAGGGAGAATGAATTGTAAACTTTTTAAATTTTGTTATCAAAAAATTCCGAGATACTATCACAGAGTGCTACCGAAGGGACAACCTCTGTCTCGATACATCTAGGTTTAAAAAAGGACTGTACTATTTTAAAAACTTCTTTGCTTGAATGATCTGCTTGCTGAATGGAGGTGGTAAAATAGTGTTTTTTAGCCTTTCTTATTAATTTGTGAAGTTCTCGAATGGCTTCCCGGTAGCGGGCACTTGCCAGTTCACAATAGTTTGCCCTCCACAGCCGTTCCAATCTTTTACAGGCTGATTTTCTTGCATTTAGTTCCTCTGAGAACCAGGGGGCCGAGGGAGATTCCCTCCGTGACATTGCTCGTTTGACTGGGGCAACATCCTCCACCATGTCATTAATCCATTTATTCACAGCATTGGCATCAATATTTGTGTTGGTGGTTAGAGGCGGGGGGTTCCGGGCTAAGGCTGGGCCGATAGTTTCTGGTCTCAAGTTTTTCCACTGTCTCTGCAAAACCGAGCGTTTTCCACCCCCCATCCTCTCTCCCAGTGCCGAAATGGTAAAAGGAACTAGAGCGTGGTCTGTCCACAGCAATGGCCGTGGATCCTCCATTGACATATCCCTGATGTTGGAGAATATTAGGTCAAGCGTGTGACCTGCTCTGTGCGTGGGTCCAGTGGTCAAGAGTACCAGATTGGCCGCACTTAGAGTGGAGATTAGCTGCTCCGCCAGGGGGTAGTTGGCTCTATCAGCATGCACATTAAAATCCCCCACTACTAAAAAGTGCGGGTGGAGGAGGGAGTGTTGGACAATAATGTCCATAAGCGCAGTAGAGTTTTCCTCTGAACAGACCGGGGGTCGGTAGATGACAAAGCCCGCCAAGGATTGTTGAGGGGAGATTTGGAGACAAAAGTGCAAACCTTCCACCCCTGCAATCGCGTTCGGTGCTGAAGATGTAAGTTTGTACTGGTCCTTAAGAATGAGGGCCACACCTCCACCCCTTCTGTTTCCATCTCGATTAGAGAAACACATTTTAAAGCCTGGAGGCACAGCTAAGGAAATGGCGGTCATATTATGATCATTCAGCCATGTTTCTGTCAAAAACAGGGCGTCCCTAGAGGACGGGTCACAAACCTCTATCTTATAGAGGCTTCGCTGAGTGTGCCGCTCCATTTATGATGTGTCACAGATAAAAGGCCGTCGAGAGTACATATATATTTTTTCCCAAAAGAAAAAAAAGACCGTTTTTGAAATGCTGGAAAATATGGGCATAAAAAGGATGCGCAATGAACTTTAATCTCCCCATATGTGCAGAAATATGGAAGCAGCTTTGAAAGCGTCACGCGCCCACTCCAGTCTCGAAGCCCGCCTAATGACTCCATTGTTGTGGCAGCCTCGATGGCCTGCCACCCCACGCACTCATACTCCAGATGAAAGGATGGTGAAGCTGTGGGAAAAATAAAAGCAATGATTCTTTGACATAAGTGAAAAAGACGGAAAACATTTATAAATAATTGAATATCCTGAACTGCTTTTTAAAGACTTGCAAAAATATATTTGTAGTTGTTAGCTGTAAAAGTTACAGTCACAGTGTTGCCTAAAAAATAGTCGGTAGATTTGAAAAGTTCACCTGGTAAAGTAAGTTGTAGAGTACCAGAGTTAAAAGTAGCTCTGTGCTTGTTAATCAGAAAGGGGATTTCTTTTTAATTTCTGTAATTTTTTATTGAGTAAAAAAATATATATATTTACATGGAGCATGGGATATATGTGAGCGGAAAAATAGAGAAGGAAGAAGGAAGAAAAGAGGGAAAGAAAGGAGCGCTGGGGGGGGAGGCGTGGGGGGGGGTAATAGTTCGATTGTCCATGTTCTGTCGGTCGTTGTTTTATGCCTCCTCCTTTGGGACGCTTCGTTGTTCGTTGGTATTTCTTTCCCCAACCCCGGACAATAGTGAGGAGGGGGGGGGATTCGAGGTCGAGGTCGATAGAGAGAGTGCATGGTACGCAGGAACGTGCGTCCCTTCTGTAGTGTCTGGATTCTGCGCCTATGGAGGTTTATGTGATGTTAGGTAATGGTCTAGGGGTCCCCACATGTTCGCTTACCTATGTGTTTTCGGTGAGTGTTTCGCTGTGATGTTATCTGCCCCCCTTAAGAACATGACCCAGTTGAGCCATGCTTGGGGCGCGGCTTTTGAGGTGTCCTTCCAATTACTTAGGACCGTTTTGACTGCCGCCGTTAGCAATAGGTCAATGAGGTCGCGATCTTCTGTCGTTGTGATTGACGGAGACGTAAAGCCTAGGACTAGGTTTGGAAAATCTATGTGTATGTCTATTCCTGTGATCTCATTGATGAGTGTTCCAATTCTGTTCCAGAATCCCCTGACCTTAGGGCAGCTGAGCAGAAGGTGTTCTAGGTCTCCCTTCGCTTTGTGGCAATTCCAGCATGTTTCGCTGTCTCGGATCCCCAGAGCGGCCAGGCGGGCTGGTGTCCAGTATGCCTTGTGCACTAGCCAATATTTGGTCTGGTTGAGCGCTGCCGTTATTTCTTCCTAGTGGAGGATCTCCACATCTCTGCTTTCTCTGCCTCGCTTAGCTCCCTCCCTGCTATCTCCCCCCAGAAATGTGTGATCTTATCGTTTAGTTTGGAGTTCTTGGGGCGGAGGGCTTTGTATAGGTGTGCTACTTGGTGTCCTAGTGTGTTGAGACTGGCTGCGAGGTGTATGAGCGGGGGTGTGCGGTTATTGAGGTTTGCCTTCCTGATGGCTACTTTGATTTTCAGGAAGTTGTAGAGCTCTATGCTTTGTAAGTTGTGTGTTTCTTTGATGGTGTCGAAAGTTGTGTATGCGCCCTGTTCCTGAAGGTCTTGGGCCGTGGAGATGCCATGTCTATACCATTCGTGCATGTCTAGGACCTTATCTCTGTATTTCAATGTTGGGTTATGCCATATAGACTCAAGTTGGCTGCCTCTTATGCTTGATGTCAATAGTTTGTCGACGCTCAGGAGAGCTGTTTTCGTGTTCCTCAGGACGGGGTTCTCCTTGACTGCTGGGTGTCTGGTGGCTGTGAAGAGGGTGATGGGGTTCATGCCTTTTAATAGTCAACGCTCTAGTGTCAGCCATGCTGGGGTATATTCCTTTCTTGGGTCTAACCAGTGTAGTCCCTGTCTGGCTATGCATGCTACCTGGAATCTTTTGAAGTTTGTTATGTTCAGACCGCCCTGATCTTTTGTGAGTCTAAGCTTGTGTAGGCTTATTCTGGGTTTTTTCTCTTTCCACAGGAAGTTGTTAAGTATATTGTCTAGTTTCTTGTGGAAATCTTCTGTGTTCGTCAATGGGAGCATGGTTAGCATGTAGTTGACCACAGGTGTTAGCATCATTTTTATCGCTTCTATCCTTCCCCACCATGCGGTGAATTTGGGCGACCACCCCTCCACTTTCTCTTTAATTTTCTTGATTGTTGTCTGTTCGTTGTGCTCCAGTGTCGTTTTTAGGTCTCTCTCAAAAAGGATGCCTAAGTATTTTATGGGCTACTGTTGCCATGTTAATCCGGAGTTCCCTAGTACCTCTCTTGTTGTGTGGATATTTAGGGGTTTGCATTCTGATTTATCTTTGTTGAGCTTGTACCCCGAGACTTGAGCGTATTTCTCAATAGTGTCAGTCAGTGCTCTAATGGATCTTTCGGGGTCTTCTGTGACTATTAGGACATCGTCCGCATACGCCGCCAGCTTGAAAGTTTCTCTCCCTATTGGTATTCCTACTATATCTTCATTCGTTCTAATCATCGTGAGGAGTGGTTCAATGGCTAACAGGAATAGGGCTTGTGATAGTGGGTAGCCTTGTCTCGTACCCCTGCCTAGGTTGAGTATGTTAGATGTGCCTCCATTGACCACCACCCTGGCTTTGGGGTTGCTGTATAGGGCCATCACCATCTTCCTATAGTTCGGTCCTAAACCGAATTTCGCCATACATTGTTCTAGGAAGGGCCATGAGACCCTGTCAAAAGCTTTCTCCGTGTCTAGGGCTATCATGACTGCGGCATTGTTGCTCCTGGAGGAGTGGTTGATTATGTGGCATAGTAGTCTCGTGTTATCGTGGGACATGCGGTTTTTGAGGTAGCCAACTTGAGAGTTGTGTATGAGTTTGGGTAGGTATGCATTGAGTCTGTTGGCAAGTACTTTAGCGTATATCTTGCAGTCTACATTGATGAGGGAGATCGGTCTGAAGTTCTTTGCCTCAGTTGTATCCTTCCCCTCCTTTGGTATGACAATTATGTTTGCCTCAGCCATCGAGGGTGTCATGTGACCTGTCTGGACGCATTCTGTAAATACCTGTTTCATTGTGGGTTTGAGGATGTGCATGTAGTTTTTGTAGAAGCTAGCTGTGAAGCCATCTGGCCCTGGCGCTTTATTATCCTTGAGGCTTGCCGTGGCTTTGGCTATCTCATCCTCCGTTATGTCTAGCTCTAGGATGTCTCGTTCGCAGGCTGATAGTGTAGGGGTGTGTTGGACCCGGCCCATTAGGCAGGTTCACCCCTAGACTTTTTGCGTTTTCCTAGCCTATTTATGGAACCTGGTATTGGTGATTTTAGGCCTCTGCGCACTTTTTCCCTGTGGTACAGTGTAAAGTGCTTGAGCTCTCTGTGGATGAATGGTGAGTGACCTGCCCTCCCATAGGAATGAATGGGGAATATGTATGCCCATGGTAGTTCCTGATGCGTGGGGAGTGCAGGGGCGAGTTTGGTATGAGAGAACTCGTGAGAATGAATGCTGCAAAATGATGTATGCAGCATGACTGTGTCTAGTCTAGAAGTACTACTTTTGGAAGTTGGCATATTTGTGTAGGTTGTTGCTAGCGTGTGATTGGCTGGTGAGCCTGGCCCAGAGTGCATGGGCCTGCTTGTGGATTGACTGTCTGGTTTGAGGATGACAGGGGCTGGAGAGCCCAGGAGGTTGTCTGAAGTCAGCCCATGGATGAAAGGCAGCATCTGCTGCCAGGGAAGTGGGAGGAGATGGCACCTGATAGTGAAGGGCTGTTCCTGTGTAACTACAAAGCTGGCTCCACCTCCCGCTGGGCGACTGACACCTCTGTCCCTGATACTGAAGGGGACTTCCCTCTAAACCAGTCCAGCTGGTTCTCGCACTGCCTGCTTCAAAGGACTTCAAAGGTTTTGCACTGTATAAAAAGGGGTTGTATCCCCTTCCAAATTGTTCTTGTTTTCAACTTGAATCTGCCAGGGGCTGCTGCTGCTTGAGCTCAGGGGAATCCCTGGCTCTGCCCAGCCATGGGCACCTGATGGACTTTCCTGGACTCCTGGGGGACCCCTCTGCCTTGCTGGGCTGATGGGGGGGACTTTGCTTTGCCCCCTGGGACTCTCTGGACCTTTGTGCAGCATGGTGGAGCTGCATTGCTGGAAGGACCCTTTGTACTTTTTATTCTAGCGCTTTGGGAGCGCTTTATTGCCCATAGCGCTTTCGAGCGCTTTATTTTTGATTCTAGCGCTGAGGAGCGCTTTGCCAGCCTGGCGAGTGCCCACCTCGCTTATTCTTACTTGTTATCTAACTTCGGCTGCCCACGCCGGTATTACCGATATTTTAAAATGCCTCCCCGCCTGCCTGCCTAAAGGAGAAGGGCCGCTGCGCTGCCCGCAGCGACCCGGAAGTGGATGGCCGGCCGGCCAATCCCAGCGCGGCCGGCCGGAAGTCCCGCCCCCGCAGCCCGAGAGGAGAGAAGCTGCCGGGGGGAGAGAAGAAGGACGAGTGATGGCGGCTGGTCGGCAGGGCTCCCGTGAGCGGAGGGAGCCCTGCAGCGAGAGGAGCGGCCTGCAGACACGAGCGGAGGGGGCGCGAGGCACATTGCTGGTGCCTGCCCCCACCGCGAGGCTTCCCGACTGGAGGGAGAGCCAGAGGAGGAGAACCGGCGAGCGCCTGACCGACCGGTGAGTGGGGCCGGAGAAGGGGAGGGGCGCCGGGACACGTTGTCGGTGTCCGCCCCGCCCCCCGGTAGCGCGAGCTCGCGCTTCATGTCAGAGGGAAGCCATGAGGGCTTCATGGGCGGCCCCAGTTGGCAGTGGGTCGCCCCAACGCGAGTCAAGCCATGAGGGCTTCAAGGGCGGCCCCGGTTGGCAGTGGGTCGCCCCAACGTGTATGAGTCCAGAGAGGCTCTAGGGGGCCATTTCTTTTTGATTTACGAGCGCCGCGAGGCTCGAGGGCCCTTTTGTCGAAAAGACACAGAGTCAGGGCGGCCCCAGTTGGCAGCGGGTCGCCCCAACGTTGTCCAGAGCCAGGAGAAGGCTCGAGGGGGCCTGTGTGGCTCCAGCATGGCGCAGTTTGCGCCCACGGGTCAGTGAGGACCCTGTCGCAGTTTATTTTATGCTCTCGATCTTCACCTCGCTCATTTGGGAGCCACTCATAACAGAGGTCATCAGCTTGACGCTGTTTTTGCTAATACTGCCAACCTGCAAGCCCTCCAGATGTTGCCCCTTCCCTGGACGGATCACCACCTTATTCCTTTCAGCTGGTTGTTGAAGAACCGGGGAGATCCCGTGCCTAGACAATACACTGTGGAACGACTCTGGTCGAAGCTGCCGGTTGAAAGTTGGGTTGAAGAGCTAGCGATAACTCGCCCTGACCCTGTAGATGACCCCAATATTGCTGATCAACATCTGGCTAACTGGCTCACTAACTCTCTTGATCGACTGATTCCTAAAAAAAGGAGGCTTATCAGGGAGAGAAGAACTGCTTCTGCCCCCTGGTATACTCCGGAACTCAGGAGTTGCAGAACCTCTTGCAAAAGGCTTGAACGTGCCTGGAGGAGAGAGCAGACGGAAGAAAGCCGGGCTAATTATAAAAGAGAGATGAGAAAATACAAAAGTGCACTGAAGGATGTCAAAAAGATTTTCTTTAGTGATAAGATTGAGAGGGCAAGTAACTCTCCAAGAGAATCTTTCAAAATTTTTAAAGAACTCCTCAAAGCCCCAGTCCCGCCAGTCGTGCACTCCAATCCTAAAGACAAATGTGAAGAACTGGCTAGTTTCTTCCATTCTAAAATAGATACTATCCTATCCTCTCTGCCCGCTATGCCTCAAATCTCTGAGCCGGCTACTGGTCCTATAAGCTGCCCGACCGAACTTGTATCTTTTGGTCCTTTCTCGGAGGAGGAGGTTACAAAGGTCTTGATGGAGATGAAGAGTGGATCTCCGAGTGATCCAGTGCCTATGAAACATCTTAAACTTGTGGCTAATACTCTGTCAGCTCCTCTCACCGACCTTGTCAACCTCTCTCTCTCTCATGGTATAGTCCCTCAGAGATGGAAAAAGGCAGTAGTTAAAGCCCTACTGAAAAAACCAGGCTTGGATCCCGCCAATCTGACCAACTTCAGGCCTATCTCGCTTTTGCCGGGGTTTTCTAAAATCGCAGAGAAACTGGTTAACCGTCAGCTCTCTTACTATCTTGAGTCCAACCACCTGTTGGGAGACTCCCAGACTGGTTTCCGTCCCGGCCAAGGAACGGACACAGCCCTGCTGGCGGTAGTGGAGGAAGCAAGGAGCACTCTTGATGCTGGAGGATCAGTGGCAGTGATCCTCCTGGACTTGAGTGCTGCCTTTGACACCGTGAGTCACCAGGTGCTCCTCCATCGCCTGTCAGAGGTAGGTGTCTCAGGGACGGCCCTGAAATGGTTGGGATCTTTTCTCTCCAACCGTTTCTACCAAGTCTGGGAAGGGGCAGAGCAGTCTTCCCTATTCCCTCTTCAATGTGGAGTCCCTCAGGGCTCATCGTTGAGCCCTACTTTGTTCAATGCATATATGACTCCACTTGAAAGAGTGGTAGCCCCTTCGGGACTGAAGATCATCAGCTATGCTGATGATACTCAGCTGGTGGTAGGCCTCACTCAGCTGGCGGAACAACCCAACTTGTTGCATGACTGCCTGGCTAATGTCTATCAATGGATGTCCAACTCAGCTCTAAAGCTTAATGGAGGAAAAACTGAGCTGATGCTTTTGGGCAACTCCAGTCCCTCCATCATTGCCAGCTGTTGGCCCCGGTCTCTTGGCGACCCTCCATCTCCCAAGAAGGAGATCAAGTCCTTGGGAGTATGGTTGGAGGAAGATCTGTCCTTTAGGACCCACGCCAGAAAGACCGCGGGGGTTTGCTTCGGTCTACTGAAGTCAGCCCGAAAGGTACTCCCACTGCTTCCGGATCCAGCTAAGAAGCTTTTGATGCGTGGTTTAATCCTTTCAAGGCTTGACTTTGGTAATGCCCTGTTTCTTGGTGCCCCTGAAGCCACTTTTAAAACCCTCCAACAGGTGCAAAATGCAGCTGCCAGAGTTTTGATGGAGATCCCTAGAAGGCAGTCTGCTGCCCCGGCCCTGAAAGTACTTCACTGGCTCCCTGTTAAGGAGCGGGTGAAATTCAAGGCGTTGTGTACGGCCCATAAAATTCTTCATGGCAAAGGCCCCCCCATCCTTTTTAATATGGCCCGTCCTTATAAACCTCCCCGCCTTTTGCGCTCAGACCAGCAACATCTTTTGCAATCTGCGAGAGTCAGGAGAGCTCGGACTGGGGGCAGGCGCTTCTCGGTACAGGTGGCATCTCTGTGGAATTCTCTGCCCCTTAAGATTCGCTCAGAGCACAAGATCCTAGTATTTAGGAAACTTCGGAAAACCTACTTGTTTCCACAGTAGTGAGCTATCGAGTTCCTCCCTCTTTGGTCTGTTGCGCCGGGATGCCCCCGGGTAAGCTGAGCGCATTACAAATTTCATATAATAATAATAATAATATTTTATTGCGATGCCCAGGTACCCAGCACTTTGTGGGCACCTGCCACGTTTAGGCTTGTTGTACTTTGGACTGGCGCTGCATGGCAGCGCGCCCTGACATTGGACACAGGGCATCCTTGCCCCAACAAGGCCAGTTGGCCTAGGGACTGCCACAGGTAGTGGCTTATGTAGTGTTGGCGCAATGTGATTTCTATGCTTTTTAATAGTTATTGCTTGTGTGAGTTTTTGCGCTATTGATTTATTAGGCACCTCTGAATGTTTATGCATTATGTGTCTTCCTTTCCATGCGCTGCACCTCTGAATGTTTAGTCATCATGTGTCTTCTTGCGCTGCACCCCTGAATGTGATTCTATTGCATCGTGTGCTCTATTCTTACTCCTCTGAATGTAGGTTATTGCATCATGGGTAATGTGTCCTTTTCCTAGACCCCTAAATGTGGTTATTCTTAGGTGGTTGTCTTTTCTACTCCTCTGAATGTAGGTTTATTGCATCATGAGTAATGTATTCTTTCTTAGACCTCTAAATGCTGTGTGATACTTAGGTGATTCTTCTTTTTTTAGTACAGGTGGTCCTAGTAAGGTCCTGGTTCCTGTTACCAGTGGTTACTGGTTGTTATCTGTGATTATTATTTTATGTTACATTTATTCTTTATTCTAGAAGTGATTTTATATTCTACATTTTATCTAGAAGTACTATATCTGATTCTGACAGGCGCCCATGTGGCCCTGTCTGGTGTACATAATCCATGTGAGTATTACCTGTGCCAGTTGGCACCATGTGTATGTGTGAGTTTATCTGATGTGTTTTTACAATACAAAAGTTATTTTTATAATAACCTTGTGTGGAGTCTCTTTTGTGGTGTGCCTAGTATGTTGTTGCTGTTGTGCTCTGGCGCAAATGCTTTACACATTGCCTCCGAGTTTAGCCTTACTGCTTGTGCCAAGCTACCAAGGGGGTGAGCAGAGGTTATCTTGGCGTGTGACTTCCTTGCCCTGACTAGAATGGTGGTTTCTGCCTGGCTTTGGCGTCAGCCTTAGCCTACCAGAAATAGCCAGTTCTAACATTGGTGGTCAGCGGTGCGGATTTTGGACTTGTGTTTGCGCAGTGCCATAGCAACAACTGGCTACATTACAAAACTCTACAATTGTTTTTTCAGATAGTCACATGTTTGGGATTATTGTTTTTGATTTTTTTCCTCAAGAGTGTCATTTTCAAATGTGTTTCTGCGCTTTATGTTTAGTGGCAGATGAGAGAAAGTGATAGGGCGGGACGCCAGTAGAGGGGGAGGTTCCCATAGCTTAGGAATCCCTTGCTGGGTCCAATGTCCAATCCCAAATCCTGTCCCTGTGTGGGTAGATGGAAGAGAGGGAGTGTGAGGAGAAATGACTTGCTCAGGAGGGTGGTTGTTCCCTGAGTGTAGTGTGTGTCTGGATTCCCCAGTGTGGTAGGATCCAGTGGTGGCAGCTTTAATGTGTCCAGTGTGTTAATTCCCATTCCCCGCTCCCAGAGTTTGGTACCTGTGTCACGTGTGGTCAGGTTGAGTGATCAGGGGTGGTGGAAACTGCCTTACCAGTCCGAGGGGGGGGAGTGTGCGAATGAGTGATGTGCTGAACTGGAGGAGTTGGTGTGAGTTTTCTTTTTGTTAAAGAGCTTGCATGAGAGGTGTACCTCTGGTGGTGTGCAGGAGGTCCTGCAGAGGCACTGGACAGGAAGGTGGATGTCTGGCGGTGTGCTAGATGTCTTGCAGAGGCATTAGGGAGTGGTTCCAAAAGGAGTGGCTTGTGTATCTGATGATCCTGTAAAGGGGAAGAGGTTCATGTGTAACCCAGCTTGGACCCAGTAGTATGGTAGGGGTGTAGGGGCTCACGCCCTGTCTCAGTGGAGGCAGAGTGAGTGTAGGACGGTGTGTCCCGCGTTGGCCTGAAACCCTATCTCAGGGCCTGGAGGGTTCCTTAAGGGAGCGCCAGGTCAGGGGCCTAAGCTGTACATAGGTCATTTGAGGAGGATCTTCCTGTGTCTAGCGGACGGGGAGTGTCTGTAACCAGAACTCCGGCGGTCCTAGTGTTGGGCAGTACCGCTCCTAAGTGGAGGGTGCAGAAGTCCTGGCTCGCTGAGCATTTGACTGTCTAGAGTGCTTGACCATTTGTGGGGCCTCTGGAGGTCGTTCCCCGAGGAGGGGGGAAAGCCAGGTTGGGGTGTGGCCTGACCTGGAAGGAGTAATGGAGGAAAATGTGTCGCTGATACGCCGCTGGCGTGTGCTCTGTTTAGCCTGAGACATACTGGAACTGGAAGGGGGTGCAGAGGGACGGTGTCCTTACTTCTGACCCCGGTGTAACCTGAGGGTTTAGATCTTAGGTTGGGAGATTAGAAAACTTCTAGGTCAAGAGGAATCTCTACCAAAGTGGATCAGCTGAAGAGACTGAGGGGGCTGCCCTTGCTGTGTGTTCTGGGGCTCACCTGCAGTTTGTTGTTTTCCCTAAGGTAGAGGAAAGGGGGCTTTGCTGTGTGCTGTGTCCCCCCACCTGCTTGAAGAGTAACTGTGCTGTGTGCTTTGTACCTCAGAAGTGGAATAGTTTCCAGGTGGTAGACCAGTGATGGAGTGAGGTCCTGATCTGGTAGGAGAATTGTGTTCTGGTGAAGTGCTTTTCTGTGAGGGTGCGGAAACCCAGAAGTAGAGGTAGGGTGGGGCATTCTTGCCCGTGACCTCTGGTCAGCTTGAGGGTATGGTCCCTAGGTTGTTGGATCAGTGGTAGTTGTAGCTACACTGAGAGAGAGAGTGGAGAATGGCTATTGTATGCCAGGGGTTACTACCCCCCGCTCTGTGGATTAGTTAGGACCTGTGATTTGGATGGCCTATGGCCTGGTCTTGGCTGTGGATGACTAGTGTGTACCAGTGGGGTACCCTAGTTGAGTCAGAGAGTTATTATTTGGAGGAAACCATGTAGGTTCAGAGTGGCGAAAAACTGGACGGTGTCCCTGCTGTGCGAGGCCGTGTCCGTGGTTTTGTCGCCCAAAGCAGTGAAAGCCCATCAGTGGTGTGATTGGTCTACCCTGCGTTTTGGCTGGAAGGGGGTTGTGTTGGACCCGGCCCATTAGGCAGGTTCACCCCTAGACTTTTTGCGTTTTCCTAGCCTATTTATGGAACCTGGTATTGGTGATTTTAGGCCTCTGCGCACTTTTTCCCTGTGGTACAGTGTAAAGTGCTTGAGCTCTCTGTGGATGAATGGTGAGTGACCTGCCCTCCCATAGGAATGAATGGGGAATATGTATGCCCATGGTAGTTCCTGATGCGTGGTGAGTGCAGGGGCGAGTTTGGTATGAGAGAACTCGTGAGAATGAATGCTGCAAAATGATGTATGCAGCATGACTGTGTCTAGTCTAGAAGTACTACTTTTGGAAGTTGGCATATTTGTGTAGGTTGTTGCTAGCGTGTGATTGGCTGGTGAGCCTGGCCCAGAGTGCATGGGCCTGCTTGTGGATTGACTGTCTGGTTTGAGGATGACAGGGGCTGGAGAGCCCAGGAGGTTGTCTGAAGTCAGCCCATGGATGAAAGGCAGCATCTGCTGCCAGGGAAGTGGGAGGAGATGGCACCTGATAGTGAAGGGCTGTTCCTGTGTAACTACAAAGCTGGCTCCACCTCCCGCTGGGCGACTGACACCTCTGTCCCTGATACTGAAGGGGACTTCCCTCTAAACCAGTCCAGCTGGTTCTCGCACTGCCTGCTTCAAAGGACTTCAAAGGTTTTGCACTGTATAAAAAGGGGTTGTATCCCCTTCTAAATTGTTCTTGTTTTCAACTTGAATCTGCCAGGGGCTGCTGCTGCTTGAGCTCAGGGGAATCCCTGGCTCTGCCCAGCCCTGGGCACCTGATGGACTTTCCTGGACTCCTGGGGGATCCCTCTGCCTTGCTGGGCTGATGGGGGGGACTTTGCTTTGCCCCCTGGGACTCTCTGGACCTTTGTGCAGCATGGTGGAGCTGCATTGCTGGAAGGACCCTTTGTACTTTTTATTCTAGCGCTTTGGGAGCGCTTTATTGTGAGGAAATATAAATTTTTGGTCATGTTATGTTCCCTAGCGCGTACCCCACCGACTCCATGTACCAGCTTAAAGTGCATGTAACTTCCCTCCTGTGTCAGCTATGAAGACGCAAATACATTTGCGTCCAACGTTAACTTGTCCTCTTTCAGATCCACCCTGAATGGATTATATAGTCCGTTCCTAAGTATGCTATGCCACCGTCTTTTTGTAGTGTACTTTACATGTTTTCCTGCTCTGGCAGAGTAGGCCCCGAATTTCTGCCATCGGGCCTCTATCTGGCTTTCTGACTCTGACAGCCTCTGCCCAGGCTGCCTCTGTACCCGTGAACTCTGACTTACTTCCAGCGCGGCCCCTCGCGCTCAGCTCAGCCTGCTTTCTGCCAAGACTGACTATAACCTTCGAGTTATCTGTTCCGCTCCTCGAGAATACATTCCTGCCTACTAGCTTCAGTAAACATCCCCTCCAGCTGCAGAGCCAAAGGGCCGACCTGTCTCAGTACAAGTAATTCATAGCTCCTGTTGCCATGCTTCCATGGAAGGCCCCGTGCCCCCACGCTTCTCATGCAGACACTTAGGCGCTTATACACGCATCCACAGTTAGCATAGAATAGCTTCTGCCCTAGAGACCTTTCCGCCCAGATAGTATGGTTCCTAAACATCAGATATCAGATATGATAGAAGTACAAGTTGATCTGACATGCCAGACTTCTGTCTCTTTCCGTCAGTGTAAATGTCAAGTCCCCTGCATCCCTCCAGTTACACGTCATGCAGCTGCGCGCGCATCCAAGCTTCCGATTTCTGCTGACATTGCAACATTTCTGTTAGTGCCACCCCTTTGTGACACCTATCAGTGACGTTTCTAGCACACACCTCCAGTTCACGCCTAGTTCACGCCTCTTGATTACGTACTAGTACCACGTGTATACTGTTATCTTGTCTTCTCTCAGCTGTTACGCCTCCTGCACTATTGCTTATGATGTGAATTAAGTATATAAGCTATGTATTGTTAATAAAATGCAGCGCTCTATCCCTTCTGACACCCCTGTGGTGGTCAGAACATGATATCCTGGTCTTGACCATTCCTTTATGAGGAATAAAACCCTTCGAAACTCTAACACCACGGACTCTGTCTTTTTTCATCCGATCTGAGTTATTATTGATTAAGTACTTACCTGCATAGAAATTAAGAGAGTAAATTAATTATTTACGTCATTTTGGCGCCCGAATAGGGACCCCTCCCCCACCTCACGCGCCGGTTGGCGCATTGCAAGCTCTGTCCCCTGCCGTCAGTTAGACGGAACCTACGCGTACCGGCAGGATTTCCTGCATCTCCCTCTGACCCAAGGAGGTGACGAAGACTGCGATCAGTGCCCAGACGAGGCGGTGAGGAGTGCGGAGGATCCCGACCAGAGCCTAGCCGAAAGAAGGAAGGTCCGAGGTGTCAAGAGGCCCACCAGGTTTCCGAAGTTTTCCGAGGTTTTCCGAAGTTTTCCGAAGTTTTCCGAAGTACCGAGTCGAGTCCAGTCAAGTTTTCCGAGGCCTTCTGTTTCCGTGCTTCCCGGTGAGTACCATTGCTGGGACGTATCTAGACGGGTTTGGGTACACAAGTCCGGTCTGCACTGTTTTTAGGCAGTGTATCTGTACTGTTTAGCAGTATATCTAGTATTCCGAATTTCTGCACTGTTACACCAGTGTATCTGTACTGTTGAGCAGTACATCCAGTATAGGGGGTAGTCATCTATGTCTCAAATGTCTTCTTATGTGATTAATGTCGTGGTATGAATGTGACTGTTTAATGTGCACTATTGTGTTTCTTGTATAAACTAGCTGTAACCAGTATTTAAGGAGTAAGGACCAAGCATTCAGTAATAAGTAGACAAGATGCCGTTTCTCAGCAAGCTAAAGCAGATAGGAACTAGGAAAGAGATACTGGAGGAAGAAATTCCTATTCCCCCTAGGGACACTCCAGGTAATTTTATGTATCACAAACATGGCATAGACGCCATATTGTATCTAGACTTATGGGCCGATTACACCAAGCACCTAGACGAAAGACACAGATGGCCTGTTACCGGAACATGGGATGCCGAGTGCATCATGAAGGTAGAAGAAGCATTATGGAAAAAGAAAGCTAGACAATCTCAGAAAGACGCCATAGAATTTTGGCGTAAGGAATCACATAAGCGTACTGAGAAAGCACTCCGTAGAGAAGACAGACTTAAAGAATCAGAAAAAGCCCAAGAAAACGAATTAGTTACTGAAGGGATCCGAGTAAAAACAGAACAAACAGACCGTGCCTGAAACAATCTTGTAAACGGTATGTATCTCGCGGCCGAAGGAACACCTGAGGCCCTATCAGAAATACCGAAAAACTTACCGCCACCATTAGTTCCAACTAAAGTAACGCATAAGACTACTAAAGACATATTCTTAAATTCTTATCTAGAGGATGTAGCACCAGCTTACACCAATTTGCCTGTTCGTGCCCTGCCTCCCGAAAGGGACGGGGGTGGCACTCCGGCCCCAGATCATGTCCCGCCGGTACCGCGACAGACCTCCCCCGTTCCGCCAGCTCCGCCACTTCCCGCACCCAAGATTGACCTACCGAAGCAAATCCTACCTGATCCTACTAAACGACAGATTCAAGTTCAGATCCAGACTCCGCAGGGAGATAATGCCCAAGCGTCCGCCTCAGGAGGTGCGACTGCGGGTCTTCGGACCCCGCCATTGACACGCAGATTCAATTTCAGGGACACGCAGAGTCCTCTCACGTTCCAGTCTCCCCACTCTCGCCTTGACGCATTAAAAGAAAACATGTCAGTTTGCAGATATGATCCAGTACCCGGAAAAAACGATCTAATGATATTGGCATCTCTACGGTTAAGATCTGCCGCTGATATCTTGCTATGCTATGTAGGAATGAAGGAACGTCTAGATAGAATATATGAGTTTGTTCAGACAGGGAAAGACCCTGACAGTATCAAGGATGCAATGGATAAACAGAAGGTTGACATTCAAGCACAAATACTACGATTTTTCATCAATTGTCTAATAAGAGAACGAGACAGGCCTGAGACAGATCAGAGTGAATTAGATGCACTGAACAAGTGGGGTCAAAATATAGCCGACGGAAAACATGACAGGGGGGCTTGCATAGCCAGTATGTACAAGAAAATTAGAAAAGCAGTGATAACGGTACACCAGAAAGGGAATGACAAAGTTTCCTCCGAGGAGGAAGAAGAACTTGCAGAACCAGGAAGGACTACAGATACTATAGCGTATGTAGGTAAGGGAAACTACCTTAGGAAAGGTATCCGTCCGGAAAACAAGAGAGTTTTTCTCTCTGCTTTAACAAACCCGAATTCTTCTGAACATCAGTTCCAGGAAACTGATAAAAGGCTTCGAGACCGAATGGGGTACCATGTACTCAATTCTATGGATGAACAAGAACTAGCCCGGTCAGCCATATTATGGGCTGAAAATCCAGACATATATAATGATGATACGTTAGCGCAGACATTCTTGAACCTCTCCCCAGACGAGCAGAAATTAGCAGGTGTATACATGATTCAGCACCTCCTCACGAAATACAGAAATAAGCATTCCGATCCAGGTCCCTTACACGAAACACTAGAAGCACTACTCATGGATAGATGGAGAGGTTTCAGTACCAAGTTAATACAAATAATTCTAGAACAACGACATAAATATAACACCTTCATAAGCTCTGAATATGTTCCCGTCCCACCTCTAGAAAGGAAAATGTACCACATGCAATGCGGTAGTGGCATTGAAAGTCAGAACCCCTTACGAGAAGTACACCCAGTTATGGGTGAGGATCACACCTTGAAACGCGTATACATGCACACACCACTGACTAAGTTAGAACTGTTAGAAATGAAGAAACTAGTTCCGTGTCACGATAAAGACCCTGCAGGTTTCCACAGAGAGCTTAAAGACATGTTATTAATGGGGGATTACACGTATGATGATATCATGAAAATGTTGAAGGTACTGTTGCCCACGGGCATCTACGAGAAATTAAAGGAAAAGGAATGGGAGGTGGGGGACACAAAGATTGCATGGGCAGAAATAGAAGACGAAGAAAGCAAACGAATCCCCGGAGTAGGCCTTGGGGACAAGACTAAAGCATTACCCGGATTAATAGTACAGGTTTTGCCAAGATTATTGACAACTAGAAAGGAAGATTGGGACGCCATCTCGTCCTGTAAACAGAAACATGATGAAGATACTAGTGACTTCTATTCCAGATTCGAGAAATGTTTCATTATAAATAGTGGCCTACAACCAAGTAGCGAATCATATCCACACCTTTTTGTATCAAAACTAGTCGAGAACTCCCTACCATTAGTTAAAAATAGAGTATATAAAGTTGAAAGTACTTGGCAGGCAAATACGCCATCCCAGATGTTACAAATGTTACAATATCATCAGAACAGAATTAGAGAAGAACAAGATCAGGAACAGAAACGTATGAAGGACACAAAGATGAAAATGTTAGTAGCTCAGACGGTCCCAGCTGACGGTCAAAGAAAAGGTGGGACCCAGACAAATCATACTACAGCTCCCGTTAAGGGGACATGTAATTACTGCAAACAGCCAGGTCATTACGTACATGAATGCCCAGTCCTGAAACATAACATCTCAACAGGTAAAACTAAAGAAAGACCGCATCCGCCTAGACAAGACCAGGTCCAGCAACAGACCTCACAAAATGTACAGCCAATGCAGAATACACAGCCTATACATGCCCCATCTCATACAGCACAGACAGTAGCAGGACCACAGCCCATTGCCGCGACTCAGCAAGTTTCACAACAGATGTACCAGTATGCCCAATCTGCATATCCAGATTACCCCCGATATACATGAAACAGCCTAGAGAGGGAAGGTGGGTTGCCTCTTATTGAAATTCCTGTAGATCAAGAAGGTCCTTATGTACACAGTCATGTATTGGGAAAAGACAGAAAGTTTTTAATTGACACAGGGGCAAGCCGCACCACAATCAGTCATAATGAAGTCCCAGGGGCACCCCTCTCAGGCTCACAGAATGTTTCCCTTGGTTTTTCAGGACAGCCTATTGTAAATGAAGTATCGGAACCAGTACCCTTGGCTGTGGGTCCATTATCACGAATTACAGATTTGTTACTTACGAAATCATGCCCAGAAAATTTGTTAGGAATAAAAACTCTGAAAGCTCTAGGAGCTATAATATGCTGTTCCCCGGAGGGAGTTAGACTCTTTCTACGGGATTTCAAGGGTCATTATGTTTTACGAGAATTTGATGTCAGATTGAAAAATGTACCAGATCATCTATGGGCAAAAGGCCCAGCTGACGTAGGTTGTATGCATATCACTCCATACCGTGTTACACTCAAGACAGGAGTTGTTTTACCAAGAATCAGACAATACAAGTTACCACCCGATGCTGTAGTGGCTTTACTGAAAATCATTGAAGAGCTTATTGCCCAGGGAGTGGTCGTAGAGACTGACTCCAATATCTGTAATTCACCCATCATTCCAATTCTTAAACGTACAGACCCCAATGCACCGCCAGTATATCGGCTGGTGATTGATCTTCGAGAACTGAACAAATGCATTGTACCGCAGTACCCTGTGGTCCCCGATATCTCTTCCCTATTGACTGCTATTGATTCAGAAGCAACGTTCTTTACTGTAATTGATCTCAAGAACGCTTTCTTCAGTGTACCTATTGATCCAGAGAGCCAATATCTCTTCGGATTCAGTTTAAATGGACGAAGTTTCAAATTTTCCCGCGCACCTCAAGGATTCACAGAAAGCCCCAGCATCTATAGTCAAGCACTGAAAAGACAACTAGATTGTATTCAAATGCCAGTTAACACCGCTTTACTGCAATACGTCGATGATCTACTGATCACCGCACGAAGTGAGCCCGAATGTGAACAAGCATCACTGACAGTTTTACATTTCCTGGCCGACAAGGGACACAAGGTGTCTCCTTCGAAGCTACAATTCTGTGTTCAGCAAGTTGTGTACTTGGGTCACTTGCTGTCCAAAGTGGGGAGACAGCTCACTCCCGATCGCATTCAGTTAATTGTAAATATGCCACGACCCCAGACACAAAAGGAAGTGCGGGCCTTTATAGGCCTCACCTCGTACTGCAGACAATGGATTCCTCAATATGCATTTCTAGCTAAACCACTCATCCAGTTAACGACGCAGGAGGCAGCAACTTCGATTGCCCTCCCTTGGACTCAGGAACATACACAAGCCTTTGAGGAATTAAAGAAAGCATTATGCCAAGCACCAGTTTTAGCGACACCATGTTACAGCAAACCGTTTACACTCTTTGTTACAGAACGTGACGGTACAGCATTGTCTGTCCTCACTCAAGATCAGGCAGGTTCACATAAGCCTTGCGCTTATTTTTCAAGCACATTGGATTCCGTAGCTCAGGCACTCCCTGCATGCTTAAAGTCAGTAGCTGCAACAGCGTTAGCAATAAGACAAAGTGATTCAATTGTTTTAGGACATCAGTTAACAGTACAAGTTCCACACTCTGTAGAGGTTCTGTTAAACAGAACCCAGACTCAACACTTGACTATAGCACGACTGACAGGTTACGAATTAACACTATTCCAGCCACACATAGAAATCAGACGCTGCAGCATCCTAAATCCAGCAACACTGTTACCTACAAGTATGACAGATCCAGCCCCGCATGATTGCATAGAGATCATTAATGCAGTAACAAAGCCCCGACGAGACTTAACAGACGTTCCATTGACAAATCCAGACCTGACACTTTATGTGGATGGTTCATGTATGAGAACAAGTACAGGAGAATTAGTGGCCGCGTATGCAGTGACCACTGAAACTGAAGTTAAAGAAACACATCGTATTGATACACTGTCTGCTCAAGCGGCAGAGCTCACCGCTCTGACCCGAGCCTGTATTCTAGCCAAGAACAGAAATGTCAACATATACACTGATTCCCGTTATGCGTTCGGAGTTGTACACGACTTCGGAATGTTATGGCAAGAACGAGGTTTCCTGACCTCTCACGGTGCCAAGATCCAACATGGCCCCCTCATTCAAGCACTGTTAGAAGCAATACATCTGCCTTCAGCCATATCCGTCATGAAGTGTAAAGCACATACTAAAGTCACAGATTCTGTTTCCCAGGGTAACGACCTGGCAGACCAGACAGCAAAACATACAGCACTGACTCACACTCAGACAACTGATACGACAAAGACAACAGAACCGACAAACTGTATGACAGTCAGGGATCCCACACTAGATGTTATCGACATTCAGACACATGCTACTCCAGAAGAAATAAAGAAATGGATTGAACAAGGAGGGATCCAAACAGATCAAGGTTGGGTGACGAAGGGAAAATCTACATGGTTTCTCCCTGACTCTATGGTTCAAGTCATGATAAATACAGCACATAGCCCAGCACACCTAGGAGAGAAAGCGATGTTAGACAGTTTACAAAATCTCTGGAACAATAAACACTTACGAGCAGCAGCGAAACAGAAAGTGCGTACTTGCATGATCTGTTGTCAGTTCAATCCAGGTAAAAGTGTCCCTGTAGAGCAAGGTGGATTTCATCCTCCCGATCACCCTTTTGAAGTCCTCCAGATGGATTATATCCAGATGGACCGTTGTCGAGGATTTAAATATGTTCTCGTAGTTGTCTGTGCTCTGTCCCGCTGGACCGAAGCATACCCAGTCCCAGATTACACTGCTCCGACCACTGCCAAGCAGCTGGTTCGTGAATTCTTCCCACGATACGGCTTGCCTCGTGTCGTGTACTCAGATAACGGTCAGCCATTCTCATCTGCATTAATGAAAGAAGTTTCTTTATTATTGGGATACCAGTGGAAGTTCCATTGTGTCCGACATCCCGAAGCCGCAGGCCTTGTAGAAAGGCATAACCAGACACTAAAGATCCGCCTTGCCAAAATATGTCAGGAGAAAGGGGTCGACTGGATAGTTGCCCTGCCAGTGGCACTATTCTACATGAGAATGGTCGCCCATTCGAGATCAGGGCTATCCCCGTACGAGGTGGTCTTTGGCAGACCACCGAATATGTGGGGGACGCCCATTCCGAAAAAGATTACTGATGTTGATTGTAATATGTTGACAGATTACCTTGCCTCCTTGATGTCTGCACTCCAATCATGTCGTTCACAGGTTGCCGCAGCCTTCCCTGACAACACTGATGTAAAGCCACACGACGTCCGTCCTGGCGACCTAGTCCTGGTGCGCAATTTCGACAGGAAAAGTCCGCTGGAGCCCCGCTGGAAGTCCCCGAAGACCGTTCTTCTCACCACGAGGACGGCCGTGAAAATCGAAGGAAGAAAGGGGTGGGTTCACACGAGTCATGTGAAAAAATTTTCTGGACTGAAACCTGATCGAGACTCGTCCACCCCCACCAAAGACTGTGTCGAGCCAAAAGACTTTACAGAATCTGAACGAGAAAAAACTCCTCAAGAAGAGTATCGCATGAAACTCCGATCTAGCAAGTCAGACAGTTTAATTGTTTAAGTCCTCCCCTAGGTGAATCGGTTAAATAGTTTCTGACATGTATCCCCTAGATCGAGATAGAGAGAGAGAGAGAGAAGCCAAGAAACGTACATACTGTAAATCACTTCGTAGTCACTGTATAGTGACACTATTAATCATGTTTATTCTGAGTATTTTAATTATTGTTACTAGCATCCTTTTACCTATCTACTATCCTATTTTCAAGCGTGAACAATCTGTCTATAATGTATCTGCTGAACACACTTTTAGTGAGTTACCTCCACACGAACTCTCCTACAGACTTGCGCTGCGCAACAACACTTTTATTAGTATGTTACACCATTCTCATCAAACTAACAATGCTACAAATTGCTGGATATGTGGCCGACTCCCTCCCTACCAGAACTACAAGGGAGCTCTGCCCCTCTTTCCGTACCCATTCACTCACAATGGCTCTTGCGGAGCATGGTTTAAAATAATTAATTCCTTAGATCCTGATATTGCTGTTTTCGATGGGGGCTGGGTTTGGGGAAACCTGAACTTAGTCCTGCTAGACGTCTGTTACCCTGATAAGGAGGGACTCCTCATTAGAATAGGAACTGATTTAGAAAATGAAGTGTATGGATTAGGTAATTATACAATTAGCCTTATGATTCTTACTGTTGAGTCCGAAGCTACGCCAGTTCTGCCCATTATGTCAGTACTGCCAGTCACCGGTGAATTATGTATCAGGAAGAAAGGTTCAGTACACTTAGGCCATAGTAAATGCACTACTGTGGTCGAATTCAGTGATCAAGGTAAATCGTCCTTTAAAGCTATTAGTCATTCTTACTTTGTTTGTGGTCATACCGCATACATACGTCTACCTCCAGATTGGGATGGTACCTGTTACATTGCATTCCTTCTGCCACCTGTTTTCCTAGCTCCCCCTGATTACCATAGAAATACCAATCTAGTAAAGAATAGACCCAGAAGAGATATCCCACTTGTCGACTACACAGAAACGGCATGGGAACAGTACACCGATTTTAATAAAGGATTCTTTTTCTTTTTAGGACCTGTTCAGAATAGTAAATTAATACGCAGATTAACTAGAACACTTGAAGCAGTAGTAAATGAAACTGCCTCCGCCTTAGGTAACTTAACAGAAGAGCAGTCCGCCATGCGGGTTGTTGTTCTTCAGAACCGTCTTGTTATTGACGTCATCTTGGCAGATAGAGGTGGAGCCTGTAAGGTCATCGGGTCAAGTTGCTGTGTTTTCATTCCACAAAATGCACCATCTGTATATCAAGCTATTACCCGTCTCCATAAAATTGCAAATCAGATACATCAGAATCCAGGCACCTGGACTTGGTCCGGTTGGTTCTGGACAACGTTAACAGCTTGGGGATGGAAGATCCTATCCTTCCTAGGCATTGGCCTAGTCCTAGTATTTAGTTGCTGCCTGTGCCTGCAGTGTGGGCCAGCGATTTGTGGACTGTGTGCCACCTCTTGTATTGAACATTCCAGTTTTCTCTCAAAACGTAAACGAAAGAAAGAAGAGCAAATGATGTTACAAGAACAAACTGATCGATTCATGAGGATCGATATATCATGAAGGGTCCGTAGGGAACAAGGAGGGAATGAGGAAATATAAATTTTTGGTCATGTTATGTTCCCTAGCGCGTACCCCACCGACTCCATGTACCAGCTTAAAGTGCATGTAACTTCCCTCCTGTGTCAGCTATGAAGACGCAAATACATTTGCGTCCAACGTTAACTTGACCTCTTTCAGATCCACCCTGAATGGATTATATAGTCCGTTCCTAAGTATGCTATGCCACCGTCTTTTTGTAGTGTACTTTACATGTTTTCCTGCTCTGGCAGAGTAGGCCCCGAATTTCTGCCATCGAGCCTCTATCTGGCTTTCTGACTCTGACAGCCTCTGCCCAGGCTGCCTCTGTACCCGTGAACTCTGACTTACTTCCAGCGCGGCCCCTCGCGCTCAGCTCAGCCTGCTTTCTGCCAAGACTGACTATAACCTTCGAGTTATCTGTTCCGCTCCTCGAGAATACATTCCTGCCTACTAGCTTCAGTAAACATCCCCTCCAGCTGCAGAGCCAAAGGGCCGACCTGTCTCAGTACAAGTAATTCATAGCTCCTGTTGCCATGCTTCCATGGAAGGCCCCGTGCCCCCACGCTTCTCATGCAGACATTTAGGCGCTTATACACGCATCCACAGTTAGCATAGAATAGCTTCTGCCCTAGAGACCTTTCCGCCCAGATAGTATGGTTCCTAAACATCAGATATCAGATATGATAGAAGTACAAGTTGATCTGACATGCCAGACTTCTGTCTCTTTCCGTCAGTGTAAATGTCAAGTCCCCTGCACCCCTCCAGTTACACGTCATGCAGCTGCGCGCGCATCCAAGCTTCCGATTTCTGCTGACATTGCAACATTTCTGTTAGTGCCACCCCTTTGTGACACCTATCAGTGACGTTTCTAGCACACACCTCCAGTTCACGCCTAGTTCACGCCTCTTGATTATGTACTAGTACCACGTGTATACTGTTATCTTGTCTTCTCTCAGCTGTTACGCCTCCTGCACTATTGCTTATGATGTGAATTAAGTATATAAGCTATGTATTGTTAATAAAATGCAGCGCTCTATCCCTTCTGACACCCCTGTGGTGGTCAGAACATGATATCCTGGTCTTGACCATTCCTTTATGAGGAATAAAACCCTTAGAAACTCTAACACCACGGGCTCTGTCTTTTTTCATCCGATCTGAGTTATTATTGATTAAGTACTTACCTGCATAGAAATTAAGAGAGTAAATTAATTATTTACGTCAATTGCCCATAGCGCTTTCGAGCGCTTTATTTTTGATTCTAGCGCTGAGGAGCGCTTTGCCAGCCTGGCGAGTGCCCACCTCGCTTATTCTTACTTGTTATCTAACTTCGGCTGCCCACGCCGGTATTACCGATATTTTAAAATGCCTCCCCGCCTGCCTGCCTAAAGGAGAAGGGCCGCTGCGCTGCCCGCAGCGACCCGGAAGTGGATGGCCGGCCGGCCAATCCCAGCGCGGCCGGCCGGAAGTCCCGCCCCCGCAGCCCGAGGGGAGAGAAGCTGCCGGGGGGAGAGAAGAAGGACGAGTGATGGCGGCTGGTCGGCAGGGCTCCCGTGAGCGGAGGGAGCCCTGCAGCGAGAGGAGCGGCCTGCAGACACGAGCGGAGGGGGCGCGAGGCACATTGCCGGTGCCTGCCCCCACCGCGAGGCTTCCCGACTGGAGGGAGAGCCAGAGGAGGAGAACCGGCGAGCGCCTGACCGACCGGTGAGTGGGGCCGGAGAAGGGGAGGGGCGCCGGGACACGTTGTCGGTGTCCGCCCCGCCCCCCGGTAGCGCGAGCTCGCGCTTCATGTCAGAGGGAAGCCATGAGGGCTTCATGGGCGGCCCCAGTTGGCAGTGGGTCGCCCCAACGCGAGTCAAGCCATGAGGGCTTCAAGGGCGGCCCCGGTTGGCAGTGGGTCGCCCCAACGTGTATGAGTCCAGAGAGGCTCTAGGGGGCCATTTCTTTTTGATTTACGAGCGCCGCGAGGCTCGAGGGCCCTTTTGTCGAAAAGACACAGAGTCAGGCCGGCCCCAGTTGGCAGCGGGTCGCCCCAACGTTGTCCAGAGCCAGGAGAAGGCTCGAGGGGGCCTGTGTGGCTCCAGCATGGCGCAGTTTGCGCCCACGGGTCAGTGAGGACCCTGTCGCAGTTTATTTTATTGCGATGCCCAGGTACCCAGCACTTTGTGGGCACCTGCCACGTTTAGGCTTGTTGTACTTTGGACTGGCGCTGCATGGCAGCGCGCCCTGACATTGGACACAGGGCATCCTTGCCCCAACAAGGCCAGTTGGCCTAGGGACTGCCACAGGTAGTGGCTTATGTAGTGTTGGCGCAATGTGATTTCTATGCTTTTTAATAGTTATTGCTTGTGTGAGTTTTTGCGCTATTGATTTATTAGGCACCTCTGAATGTTTATGCATTATGTGTCTTCCTTTCCATGCGCTGCACCTCTGAATGTTTAGTCATCATGTGTCTTCTTGCGCTGCACCCCTGAATGTGATTCTATTGCATCGTGTGCTCTATTCTTACTCCTCTGAATGTAGGTTATTGCATCATGGGTAATGTGTCATTTTCCTAGACCCCTAAATGTGGTTATTCTTAGGTGGTTGTCTTTTCTACTCCTCTGAATGTAGGTTTATTGCATCATGAGTAATGTATTCTTTCTTAGACCTCTAAATGCTGTGTGATACTTAGGTGATTCTTCTTTTTTTAGTACAGGTGGTCCTAGTAAGGTCCTGGTTCCTGTTACCAGTGGTTACTGGTTGTTATCTGTGATTATTATTTTATGTTACATTTATTCTTTATTCTAGAAGTGATTTTATATTCTACATTTTATCTAGAAGTACTATATCTGATTCTGACAGGCGCCCATGTGGCCCTGTCTGGTGTACATAATCCATGTGAGTATTACCTGTGCCAGTTGGCACCATGTGTATGTGTGAGTTTATCTGATGTGTTTTTACAATACAAAAGTTATTTTTATAATAACCTTGTGTGGAGTCTCTTTTGTGGTGTGCCTAGTATGTTGTTGCTGTTGTGCTCTGGCGCAAATGCTTTACACATTGCCTCCGAGTTTAGCCTTACTGCTTGTGCCAAGCTACCAAGGGGGTGAGCAGAGGTTATCTTGGCGTGTGACTTCCTTGCCCTGACTAGAATGGTGGTTTCTGCCTGGCTTTGGCGTCAGCCTTAGCCTACCAGAAATAGCCAGTTCTAACAGGGTGGTTATACTTACTAGCAGCTCTTTGCCCCCATCCTCCTTTAGTGTTTCATCCCTGGTGTACAGTCCCTCATAGAAATCTCTAAAGACCTCTAGTATATCTTTGTTTGCAGTCATGGACTTGCCCTGTCTGTCTTTGATGGCTCCTATTGTGTGTTGTCGCTGTTTCCCTCTTAAGTAGGATGCTAAGTTCTTGCCGGCCTTGTTTGCAGTGCAGAGGTTAATAGATTTATATTTGTTAATCCAGGTCCCTGCTCGCTCACTCAATATTCTATTGAGTTCGTACTTATGTTTGGTCAGATTCGTGAGTGTGTTCTTGTCTTCCATTCTGGCTATGTGGCTGTTCTCCAGTTTTTTTATTTCATTTTCTAGGTTTTCAATTTTTTTGTTCCTTCCTTTGTTTAATCTGCCCTTGATTGTCATAACTACTCCCCGTACGGTGGCTTTTAGTGCGTCCCATAGTACCTCCCTGTTTGTCTCTGGTGTGTCATTTATTAGCAGGTATTCGTTTATCGCCTTCTCTATCTCGGCTTTCGCTGAGGCGTGATGGAGTATGCTGTCGTCGAATCGCCATCTGCGGGTTGGCTTTTCGTTATGCCTGCCCGCCAAGGTTAGGCCTACGTGCGAGTGGCCTGATACTGATCTGGGTCCTATCTCCGTGTGGTCTATGAGGTGGGTGTGTGTATCTGACATGAGGATATAATCTATTCTGCTGTATGAGTTGTGTGGGTTGGAGTAGAATGTGTACTCTCTGGCATCTGGGTTGCTTAGGCGCCATGGGTCTCTCAGTCTGAGTTTGGCACAGAGATTCTTCAGGATGTTGGGGTTGTTCGCTGTTTGGCTTGGCCTGCTCGGGTGTTTGTCGATCACTGAGTCTAGAACCTGGTTCATGTCCCCGGCGACTATCAGCAGATCTTCTAGTGGTAGTGTGTGTAGTTGTGATCCCACCCCCTCCCAGAATGCTTTATCTTCGGTGTTGGGTCCGTATATGTTCGCTACATGAAATGTTTCTCCCGCCCTTCTAAGAGTGGTCACCAGTGTCCTTCCTTGGGTGTCGACTTGTGAGCCTACCACTGCTAGCAGGGATTTTTTGGTGATAATTGTTACTACCCCATTCTTCTTGTTCTGTGCCGGAGATCCCACCACCTCGCTTATCCAGTTTGCACCTATGCGCCCGATGTCAGCTGCTTCTAATCTAGTTTCTTGGAGCACATAGATGTCGCCTTTGAGTTTCTTAAGATGCTCGAGCGCCTTCCTTCTTTTGACCGGGCTGTTGAGACCCTTGACATTTAGGGACACTATCTTAATGTCTGTTGCGATGCTGCTCTGGTTGGTGTTTGTCATTTTATGTTGCTTGTGTTTCGCGGTCTATTTGGCCCTCCCTTGCGTGCTTGCGATGTCTGTGTTGTATGCATTTCTCGGTACCTATGCCTGCGTTTGCTGGATCTCGACGTGAAGATATAGAGGGGAAGATAGTAGAAGAAGAAGAAAAGATGATAGAAAGTAAGCCCATGTATATGCTCCCCGCTCCCCCCGCCCCCCTCGCCCGTCCCTCCCCTCCCACTCCCCACCCTCCCTTACTTGCTGAGTGGGTGTGCGACGACAAAGTTCCTCTGCCCCGCATCATCCCTGAGGTAGAGTTTGTGTTCTTCCTTTGTTTGTAGGTAGGTTGGAAGTAAAAACATTGTCTTGTTCAGTCTCTTGCATAGTTGGTCGCTGGTATTGCCATCATCCGGCATTATGTCTCTTTGTGTCTGCTGACTGTTTACAGCTCCTGTTTGACTGTTCATGGTAGCTTGAGGTAGATTTGTTGTCTTATGTCCTGAGTATTCCTTGGTTTGTGGTGTGTCTTACTCAGATTGCCCGCTCACGTCTGGTGATGCACTTCTTTTTGCTGCCCCGGGGTTTTTTATCTCCTCCATCTCTTCCACCGGTGGTCCTCGTAGGTAGTTCCTTAGATCACCTGGGCATTCAAAGATCATTGTATTCCATTTGTCCGTTACTTTGAACCTGGATGGGCCCACGAAGCTGAAAGTGGCGCCTCTCTTGCGTAGGGTTTCTCTGAGGGCCAGGAACCCTTTTCTTGACTCTACCGTTTGCTTCGAGTAGTCTTGGGTTAGCACGATCTTGCTCCCCTCCCACAACAGATTCTGGTTCTTTCTGGCAAAAGCAAAGATGGCTTCTGTTTGGCTCATCCTGAGTGGGTTGCAAATTATCGCCCTTGGCCCCTTGCCTGTCATCGCTCTCCCTGCTGGTATTCAATAGGCCTTTTGCACCTCAAACCTTCTCTCAAATGTGATGCCCATAAGTTGTGGAATCATCTCCTCTAGCATGGCTGCACACGAGCCAGCTTTGTCTTCTGCTCCTTCAGGTATGCCCATGATTCGTATGTTGCCCCTTCTTGCCCTGTCGTCCTTCTCCACAAGTTGTTTTTGTATGGCCTTCGTGACTTTCTGTAGTTCAGCTATGGCCTTGGTGTTCCCGCTGGTCTCATCTTCCACTGAGCTTATTCGGCCTTCCGCTATTTCCATTCTTGTATTCGTTTTGTGGAGGTCTGCTCTTTAGGCTGCCAGCTCAAGCTGCATGTTCTCCACCTTGAGTTTAGTCTCTTTCGCCACTTCATTGCCCTCATTTATTCTCCTTAGGATGGTCTCTAAGGTGACTGTTTCGCCTTTGGTTTTTGAGGGGGATCCTTGAATGTCTATTTTGGGTCTTTTTTGTTCCTCTCCTTTCTTCCCCTCGTTGCCCGCCATTGTTGCACTGCCTCTTCTGGGTAGGATGCTGCCTAGCTGCCTTCCTGCCTGGGCCTCCTTTGATATGCCTATCGCCCTTGCCACCACGAGGTTCCCTTGATGTCTGTACCTGCTGGGCTCTCTGATGTGCCTTGTCCTGGTCTTTGCCTTTGGTCCTGCCAGCGTGTGCTTTGTCTCGTTCGTGGCTGGTCAGCCCGCACACTTCTAGAGTCAGCGACCCTGTGCGGCCAGGAGATGTTGGGGCTGTTGTGGTTGGTGTGGTGAGTGGTCTTCCTGAGCCCTTGTCTATGTGTCTCTCTGGTTTGCCGTTGTGGCACTATGTGCTCTCCTGGTTGGGCTTCCTCTTTACTCAAGACTCGCGTGCCTTTATTTATCTTCTGGCTCTTTCCACACCCCCTGTCATGAGTGTTGTTTGCCTGTTTCTGTGCCCCTTCGACCTGCTGCTTGTCTTTTGATATCCCCACACGCTCACTGCTTACTGCTCAGGTTTGGTACTGTTTCTTTATTTGCTCCTGGCGTGCTTCCCAGGGCCCCTCGGGGCTTTAGTGCTGCGCAGAGGTTGTGCTCGACAGTCTCTCTATGCGGGTGTTAGCCGTGATTCTGTTGCCTTGTGCTCTTGTGCTGTGTGACCATGCGCCCGTGGCTGTGTCTTTGTGTGCTGTTTCTGGATCAGAGCCCTCCTGGGCTCCTTGTCGATGTTGTCGATGTTGTTTGGGCTCCCCCCTTGACTCCAGCTGCAGATGCCCTTCTCTTGTCTGTCTCTGGCGTTCGCTCCCGCCTCTCCTCGCCTCCGGTGCGGGATCTCGTGCCCCCCCGCGTTCACCCGGCACCTCCGATTGGCCTGTTACACTGCTCTTGCCGTGCACCTCTTCCTGCGCTCCCCCAGCGCTCTCCTACCTTCTCCTCTATGCCGGTAGGCGCTGCGGTGTTAGCGCTTTCTCCGCTCGCTTCCTGCTCGTGGGGGGTTCTCTGCTTGCCTCCGGCGCAGGTCTCCGCACACCTCCCTGTTCGTGCGCCACCTTCCGGTTGGTAGCTCTTCCGCTTCCAGGTCCCCTGCTTCGCCTTCCGCCCAGGATCGGAGAAGCCTTCCGGCAATGGCGCCCTCTCTGCAGCCACTTCCGGTTTGGCGTTGCACCCTCTCACGGCCCTCAGATGTTGGGTCGCTGGGTCTTCGAATCACCGGACTGTCACCTGTGCTGCGGCCTGTCCCTTTCTCTGTGTCCGTGTTGGTCGCCGGCTCTGGGCTTCTCTCACTCGGATCTCGAATCCAGACTTGGTAAGGGTTTTGCCCCGGGTTGGGGGGAAGGTCTCCGGCCACAGTTATCAGGGAGTGTTGTCTCAATGTGGTAGCGCCCTCTTGCTGCTTCCGCCATTGGTTTTCCTTTCGGTGACTCCCACTTGCCTCAAGGCGCCATCTTGTGCTTCGTGCTGTTGTTTGCCCTTGGTGGGTTTGAGGGCTGATTTCTTGTGCTGTGGCTGCTCTCCTCCTTCTTCCGTCCATCGTTCGGTTGCGCCGATCTTCCCCCACCTGTTTTTTGGTTTTTTTGGCTGGCTCTGGCTAGTTTGGCTGGTTAGTTTCCCCTCAGGGATGTGGAGCCGACGGACTCAGACGACCGTCCGCATTGTCGTCCAAGCCACGCCCGATCAGAAAGGGGATTTATAATCAGACTTGGCGGAGTTCTCACCAGGGACGCTTTGCATTTTGCTGTGAACTGTGCCAGGGCGGAGGCTTTCTTGGAAGTGGGTGGGTAGAGAGTCCCTGGCAGGCATTTCCTCACCAGCCCAAAAAATACCAACCATAGGAACAAAATTTGCAGTTCCGCCACTCCAGATGTCAAATCCACACACTTAGAAGTGACGGAACGCCCTCAAGTGGTATATTTGTAGCGCATGATGTTGTTACAAGTGTATTTTCAGTGCTATAATTGAGGGCTAACGAGGTCACTAAAACAATGGAGTTATTACCTCGAGCTAGGAAGGATGAAAGGGCAGCTATCGTGATTAGCATCTGAATTAAAGGTTGTACAAAGATATTTGCAGCAGGCGCATTAACCCTCCTTGCTCCCTTAATACTTAAAACACAGGTTCAGACCACATCCTGAGAGGTCTTGGATAAGGGGCGGCCACAGTGCCCCACTTCAGAGATGACAGGCCATCTGGTCTTGTCCGGATCGTGCTCTTGCTTTAATTGACAGCCATTCGAATAGAGCCAAGGAGGCCTTTTATGCTCAGAGCAACGGGCGGCATGACCTTGGTTATACTGAATAAGCAGCTACCTATGTTGTCATATGACATCTCTTTATTCATGCAATAACTGCACTTTCACAATTGCTTTATTAACCTCACTGCTTTCTCAAATTTGCTTGAAAATGCACCCCACCCCCCCCACACCCGAAAGGCTCATGGTTGTTCGGGCTCACTCGCTACGCTCGCTCGCCGCAGTGCAGTACAACAATAACTTTACGCCTCACAACTTTCAAATGTTAACAGCCACCACTGCTTCTAGGTAGACTGAGAACAAGCCTAGCTGCAGCGTTCTGTACTGTTCGAAGTCTCCTCCCTAGATGCTGCAGGATACCACCATATAATGAATTGGCATAAAGGCAGGGGATACCAAAATCCAGAACAAACATGGCAGGCATACTCGCCCCGGATAACCCGCAGCAGAAGCATGACGCTCCTGTAAATAACATAGTGGTCAAGTTGTCTGACCATCAACTTACATCTGGAGAGGTGCAGGTCTTAAATAAAGGCCTAAGGTACATGCCAACACCTAAACACAATACCTTTAAGTTCAGGACGGAGTTCTTTGAACCAATGAGGAAGCTCACACTCCAAACGTTTTTTGTGGATAAAAGGCAGGAACTTCCATCTGTTTTTTCGACCAATCTACACCGCTCCTCACAGTTTTGCCCCCCAAGTTCTTGAACAACAGGTACTCCAAGATATCGCCTCACTGGAACAGTCAACACACTTTTTATAACATGAGCCGGACTGATTGGCAAGCAATAATATCATTACAGAATAATAGGACGATAACTGTAAAACCGGCCGATAAAGGCGGCGTGGTGGTATTGACGAACACTAAGGATTATGAAGCTGAGGTCCTTAAATTACTGGGGGTACGTGCTAATTACCAACCGTTGGCATGGGACCCCATAGGTGAACTTCAAGACTTGATCAGGGCCATTGTGGCAAATGCAAAAGAGAAGAAGTGGATCACTCACAAAGAAGCTGATTTCCTTGTGAATCTGAAGCCCAGGACACCAGCATTTTACATTTTGCCAAAAATCCATAAGGCACAGCGCCCACCACGGAGTCGCCCGATTGTATCGGGGATCCACTCTTTACTGGAGCCAACTTTTTCATGAGGGAATCTGTTGAACTCAACCCTCAATTTTCCAGTACACAACTGATATCCTAAATATACTGGGCACTGTGGAGCATGATCCTGAGCATCAATTTTGGCTGACAATAGACATTGAATCCCTGTATACCAGCATACCCCAAGACGCCATGCTTGTGTCAGCAAAACAGGCTCTTGGGGTACAGGAGTGGTTTTATGACACACAGCAGTCCTTTGTATTGTAGTGTGTTGAGTTGGCCCTTACTCGAAATGTCTTTGGCTACAAGAAACAGTTTTACTTACAGGTCTCCGGGACCTCTATGGGGGCTACATTTGCACTCAGTCTGGCCTGCATTTATGTCGGCCACTTTGAGGAGAATTTTATCCATCATGTCTCCAATCCCTTCCAACAGAACATCTCTCTTTGGCATGGGCTTATCAACAATGTGATATGCATCTGGACTGGGCCAGAGGACAAATTGCTGGACTTCTTGAGATGGCTCAATAAAGCCGACAGTTGCCTTGAGTTCACGTGGACCATCAGTAAGCACTCTGCTGTCTATGTAGACCGGAACATTGTTGCAGCTGAATACAAACTTCATACAACTGTCCATCAAAAACCCACAGACTCACTGTTACATTACTGCTCCTTCCATCCCAGAGCTTTGCGGGATAATCTTCGATATCGCAGGAATTCCACATAAAACAATACATATGGAGCAATCTGAGGACCTGGTGACAAAGCTTGAAAAGAGAGCCTATCCAACCAGGGTGGTGAAAAGGGCATGCAAGAGAGCGTTTATTACCCCTGTGATGCCTTGCTAGAAAGGAATGAGAGGCACAAGGACGTCTGCTTGCCAGTGGTAACCACATTTGATACTCTATCAAAGAAAATTAGGAAGATCATCAGAAAACATTGGTCATTGTTGGACACGAGTGAGACCGAAATGCTGCCCCCAAGATTTGCATTAAGGAGAGCCCCTATAAGACCGGTTGGTCCACACCCACCCCATCCAGCACAATAAAGAATCAGGCATATCACCAGGGCACTTCCCACATGGCAGTTGCTCGGTGTGTGATCTTACGGAGACATCAACAAGTGTTCAGTTGATGACATTTGAACAGATTCAGCAATTGCAATACCACTATGTAATATATAGACTCACATGTGCCTGTGGACTGCATTATATTGGCCTAACGTCCCGCAAAGTCAAAGTGAGGATACAAGAACACATCAGCACACTCAAGGTAGGAAAATTGACCACATGACTAGTTCACCATTACCAAGAGCAGAGACACAAATTCAGGAATATGAAATGGATAGTGCTCGAGAGAGTAGACACACACAGTGTGGAAGACATACTGGCTAGGAAGGAGGCACGCTGGATCTTTTCAGAGAACGTGGACCAAGTGGGCCTGAATGACTGTTTCAAATGGACTAAAGTGGGTAGATAGTACACCTGAGATGTATATCACATTGCGCTTGAACTACTGGATGGAGGTACACTGATCAGACAGCTAGGAAATTATTGAAGCTCACAATAAAAGGGACCTTGGTCTAAAGTTCTCTTGAAAAGTAGTACCTCTTGTTAGAGCTGAATCGTGGTGGTCAATGAACCCCTAATGATATTATTTTACTACCGCAAAATGTGGAGTATAGTGGTTCCCAGTATATTGACACCTGACTGGACCTATGTACTATAGCACCATTACATAAATGTGAGTAGTGAGCATTCCTGTCTCTGTTTCGAAATAGGTTTCGGAATGCTGTTACTTAAAAAACTGTAGGAAGACAATTAGCTCCAATGCAGTGCAGATGCAAACATACTAAGCGTATATCACTTTTGTGCTACCACACCTTTATGCAGAGTGCGGGGAGGGTCCATCATGTCCACACCCTACTACATTGTAGTAATGTAATTTAGGGCAATGATGGTAGGTGTCTCCTGAACAATTTATAATATTCCCGCAATTGGTGAAATGCCATTAAAAACATAAAACAGTTTTTAAATGCAGCATAAATATTAGGAATTTAGATTGGAGTGCTCATATATAACACCACTCCTATATGGTACAGGTGGACGATTATGTAATGGAATACATTCTGAACTGGGGTGGTGTGGAGTGCAAAAAAACGATGGATTTAGGCCCAGATCTCTGTACTGGGGTGAATGTATGAAATTGTTCTGCATTCTGTCCATCAACTGTGGTTTTTGCATTTGTCACCCCGAGTGGGATGGGTATGCTCAGACGTGAGTCCCATGCTCTCCACACCACTGGATTCAAGCAAGCCGGGCTGAAGACGGCTGGAATGCCAGAAACCGGTCCTCGGAAGCTTGTTTCCGGTCCAGGGAAGGCATGGCTTGGCAGTTCGGGGTGGACTGTTCCCATGAGGCACAGGGTCAGATGGATTTGCATATGGCCATGGCGAAACTGTGGTGGTGTGGAGTGCAAGAAAATGATGGATTTAGGCCCTGATCTCTGTACTGGGGTGAATGTATGACATTGTTCTGCATTCTGTCCATCAACTGTGGTTTTTGATTATGTAATGGGGCTGCATCTGAGAGGTCACTGGGCAGGACCAAAGGTGCCCTTCGTTGCACGCTCTTGAAGGAGCGCGTGAACGCTCCGAGTGATTGGGAGGAGTGCAATCTGGAGGCGCCCTGTAACGCGGTAAGAGTATGTGAGCCTGACTAAGGGCTGTCAGAATGCCCGGCGAGATATACAAACAACTAAAGAGACACCGCAGACTCGGGGGCAACATGCTTGAATGTTCCGCTGTGCCAAGTCAAGATATTGTTGACTCGGGGCAACATGGCATAGTGATTTTGCCTTGTCAAATCGCGATGCTGCTGATTCGGGGGCAGTGTGGATGAATGTTTTGAGATGTTAAATTGGGCCTCCGCAAGATATGAATAACTCAAAATATGAAATAGCATACAGCACAGATATGGGACAATGATAGTCGGTAGAAATACAGATGTGTGACTTTACTGAATATGGTAGTTGGACGGAGGTGTGGCAGGCAATCTTTCACAAAATGGGAAATATGCAAAAACATCCAGGAGTGTGCACACATTTATTAAACATATGTGTGTGTGTATATACCCACAGGTTGACGGGCGGCGACTGTGATTACGTACCGGGGATGCGTTGCTAAAAAGTTGAGAATACTTCCCAGGGGGTGTGTTGCTGGTATGAACTCTGATAGCAACCACCTGGTAAATATATTACCACTGCTGATCTGCATGTGTTAACGCCTGGGCAATGTTGCCTGTTAACATTTCAAAATGTCTTCATTGGTTGGCACCATCTTTCTTTTATAGTTTGTCAATTATCATAGGCTTAGCTTGAAGTACCAGTGAGGTGAAGACTGGTCCAGAGCTCTGGTGAAATTGCCACAAGGTATTGGCAATGAAACATGTCAGCCTTTCCTAATTGAAATGGTCTAAAACATGCCATTATTTTTAATCTGAGTATGCTCACGGCATCCAATAAAGTATGTATATTTGCGAGTGAGTCGCAACTCATTTTAGCTTGGAGAAGAAATTTTCTTTTTCTCTCTAAAGGGTCCAGTTGGCATAGAATGAAACAAGCACTTTCTAACCATTCTTGCACATGCCACTTCTGTCTCTCTCTCTCTCTCTTCACTTCTAAACATAATTTTGGCACTATTTCACTTTTTTACAGTCATGAAAGTCACCAATGATGAGATGGTGAGCAAACTGGTGAGTACCAACCAGCAGCTCCCTTGGTAATGCTTACGTAAAATACTTTCTGACCTTTCTCACATTTTTCTTCTTGATCACATTTACAAGAGGATGTGTAGTTTGGTGGATTGACAAACAGTGAAAAATGAACACCTGGATCAGGATGTGACTGGCATACTTTATGAAGCCAGCCTTTGGGCAGAGATATTATTAAACGGCCCCTGGTATCCTTGAAAAGGATTGGTGTTCAAGTACCATCAGGTTTATTATACATTGTGATTGGCATAGTCCAACCTGGACATGACCAATGTCAAGACCACTGTAATCCATATTTGAACCGAGAGGAAGTGCAGAAATTTCTTTAGCATACGCTGTATGTCAAAACAATTACCAACCACAGGGTTAATTTGATAATGGAAGGACAATGTATTGTCAAATTTCATAAGATAGACGGCTCTGGGTGGAGGTGCCCCACTCAGGCCATTGCACTTCCAACTTGAGGTCAAAATTATTCCTCACAGAGAGCACATCAGTCTTCTCGGTATTACACTTCAGTGATGAACAGCAAATATTGAGAGGAATTTATTATCTTTGTAGTAAGACTTCCTATTTTAACCTGCCACCTATTTAAGGTAGGAAGTTTGTATCTTGCTTTGGTATGAATGAAATGAGTGATGCTTTTGGTTTGAAAAGAGTGAAGCATAGGTTTGGACAACGTGTGCCAGATGAATTAGGTGTTATGATATGAAAATTAGGAGATTATCAACACTGGCAGATTGTTTAGCTTCTAACACTGCTGATGCATTAACTCATATAAACAAGGCATTAATAGCTGCGCATGCTATGATACTCAAAATAGACTTGCATTAGATATTTTTGTCCCGAAAGAAGGCGGAGCCTGCCATATCTTGAAAGTACAACAGTGCTGTACTTTCATTCCAACAGTAAGCTTATTACTGCTTATATAACCAATATAACTGATATTTTTTGTGAGACTAAGGGGCCCATTACGATGACGGACAGAAAAGCCCTCCGACTGTCATGAAATCAGGGAAAATCCCACTACATGACCCGCGACATTTCCGCCTGTCAAATTACGATGCAATGTACCCAAAATCAGAACGCAGCGGACGGATGTCACAAAACACTGTCCACCACGGTCGAAAAAGCTGCAAATCTGACGGCGGCGGACGGGGAAAGCTGCACAATGGCTCTAAAAGGTCGCTCCTGGCGCGGCTTGACTGCACGACCAATTACAATGAGAATGTGGAGCTGGCGGACCTAGCACTGCTATCCGACCACCTCGCATGCACACAGGTCAAATGAATGGCGGGCAGAACCGACCGCACAATAACGCCGAAGTGTGCCTGTACTCCCTGCCGCCCTCAATCACAACACACAAGCCACAATGACACACCACAACTTGCTCCTGGTAGGGAAAGCCATGCGCAGCATGGAAGACACATCTGGAGGTCATCACCCATGTGGACACACCCAAATACCACAGATGAAAAACAACCCCTAGCTGGACCAGCAGCCTTTGCACACCACAAGCCGAGACAGAGAGATAGGACACCATTGACTCACACTGCACAATGTCACACCCAACTTTCTCCACACAACACCACTTAAACCCAGACACCTCACTCACTACACATATCTCCACCATTACTCTGCACCCTGCACCCCTCATTCATTTGCACCATGCCCCCCAAGAAAATGCCCAACCTCAACGACTCAGAGTTGAAAGTGATGGTAGACGAGACAATCAAGGCAGAACCACATTTGTCCTGTGACCTTGTCCAACACACGCCACTTGCGCGCAAGAATCAGATGTAGCAAAGGGTCCACAGCAAAGTCAATGCCATAGGGACCACCCTACGCACTATGGTTGACATCAGGAAGCGGTGTGGCGACCCCAAGGGCCGGGACAAGCAACCGGCCAAGAGGAACCATGCGGCGGCCCAGAGTACTTGTGGCGGCCCTCCCATTCCACCAACAACCTTCACTGGATGAGAGGAGAAGGTGCCTGTCATAATGCATCCAGAGAGTCTCACAGGATTCGAGGGGGTACTGGAGGCTGGTAAGTACTAACAACATGATCACATCACATTGCAATGTACTGTTGTGCACAACAAGTGAGCCCCAATCGCCCGCCCACATCAAACTCATGTGGAATGCACGCTTACAATATGAATGATATGAATGAGTCACAAGGACAGCATATCCTTAATCGGTCAACCTCACAGGTAAGTGGTCAGCTCATGCACCCTAGCCTCCCCCCCAAACAACATGGCTCACCCTCCCCACCCCACAGCCATGTGGCAGCTAACTCTATCGACAGTGCCCCCCAGCAGGTAGCTTGCCATCTCACTGGGGAGGGGGATGTTGAGCCCTACCAGCAACACCACAACTCCCACATGGCCCTATGTCTCCCCTCACAAACAGCATGGAGCCAAATGACACCCAAATTCCTCACTTCATAGCCAACTCTGGAAACCCCCATAAGTTACTAGGTCATGCACATACAGAAAAATCCATCCTGAGGCCACATGGCTCACAGTGTCATTGATAAATGAACATGCAACGGAAAAGCAGAATACAAGAACGCGACCACAAAAAGCCAACATGCAAGTCCCATTGCCTCAAAGCAGAAAAACTCAGGTCAATACGACACATGCATGGAAACTCTGTCAAACATCACAAAAGCACAGGAGGCAAGCACAAAAAGCACAACACAAAGCATGAAGTGGCGGCAGAGTAGCCAGATGCACATAGAAAAGACAGAAATGTCCAAGCATCAACTGAATCGGATAAGCAACTAGTCAGTACCAGAGGACATGTCCTTGGAAATTCCATCTTGGCACATGTGAAATTGGCCCTTTATTCAAAAAAAGATCTGAAAAATTCAGATCCAGAGAACCTGGCTAACTTCTGGAACATGACACCTTAAGGTCTGTTTCAGAAAATAGGGAAAGAAAACTTTTTCTTTATAGTCCCCTCACTCACCGGAGTTTCCTCATGGTGACATGCTTCATCATTGGGGCTTCTCAACCCAGCTGCGGGTTGAGGCGTGCTGCGACTATCGCGATTGCGAAGGAGCACTTTTATCTGAAGACTATGTGTCGTGTAGTGTGAGAGAAAGGGGAAAATGAAGTGGAGTGAAAGAATTAAAAATATCCTGCTAGTGGGCTAAACTAACTTTATTCCGGCCCCTAGTGGATATATTAAAAATGGGGTGATTTTCTAGGGAAACTGGCTCTATTATGGAACACAGTGTCTAGTAAGGGTGTCAACTAGTTTCGAGCTGTACCCCACAGCTCTTCTTCAGGATTACAACAGGGTCCAGCCCTGTGAGTGCCACTCCAAAACAAAAACAAAAAGTGAAAGGTATGCCTATATTAATATTTGAATATACATACTCTTATCTTTTCAATTCTTTAGTAAATCTGTGGAGAAAAAATACTTCCAATGTTAATGGTACAATATCCATTTAGCCAATGATGTTATCATATCAAGAATAGCATTTTCCATTAAATTGGTGTCTCAATGAACTACTTAGTGATAGTGTATGTACACCTTCACCCATTCCACACACACATTTTTCAAAAACGAGTGGTCCCCATATCTAAAGGAGCACCCTACGTGCATTATCTGTGGCTATGTTTTAAAGTAAACAACACACTTGTGGCATGGTCTGTGGGTCCAACACATAACAAAACGGACAAAACAAACATATAGAGGAAGAATTCATACTTTTTAAAAGGTTGCACTGAACCTCATGGTCAATCGCTGGAAGGACATATATCCCCGTAATTACCTAGTGGTAGAATAATTAGAAACTGTTATAGGTTCCAAAATGTTTCAATAACGGAGCCACACGCGCTTCGAAAAACGCGTTGTAAATGTCACTTTTCTATTCAGATAGCTAGGGTAGATCTTACTTGTTACGAGGTGTTATCTCGGCGGTAAACCTACTCGGCTCCCCTTCGAGACCGGCGATCGCTTTCTCACGCTGGGAGAAGTGAGTATTAAACCTCCCCGGCGCTCGTCTAGCTTCCGGGTATGGAGCTAGACTGCGTATGTAATTCACAGAAGGCCACTCGTATTGGAATCAGACGGCGGCCATCTTTGAATTATCGGGCTGAACATCCGATCGGTATAGATATTTGGAGATTGAACTTATATACACATAGGGGTTATAAGACTGATTATTTAAATAGGTACACTTCCTGATGTTATGACATGAGTTAGGTGACAAAACGGATATTATCATGATTGTCAGCTTGTCTAGGTAGCCATTAACTAGAGAGGGAGCATCACTAACCTTAGTGTATTAGCCAGATCTCTGTATGGTGATGCTAGACTTATTGTTCTTTTGTTATGCAGTAAGAGCTACTCATTTCTAGGAATGAGGTAATGCTAGCTATTAGGGCTTATGTTGATTATCAACCAGATTGATACTGTATTAGCAGATTATTTTTAAATCAACATAGGGGGTTCAAAGATCAGGTTGAAAAAGACCGAAAAAGACCTGTCACAAAATATTATTTTTTGAAAGGGGTTAATCATTATAAACAATATAAACTTACGAAATGATCGGAAGCTCTATGTTTTTAACACATGAAGGTCTTAATCTCTCTTCCATGGATATTTTTACCGGATGGATACTACTAATAGTAAACATAGTTTTTAAGTTGTTTACCCTTATCTTGCCAGTAGGCCCCATGGGATGGTATCATTTAGGCCTTGGGTGTCTGTTTTCAGCTTATACACCCAACGTTGTTCTTTGTTCAGGAGGCGCTGTTCCAAGTTGTCCTGTCCGTACAATCTTTCAAGAATTACCCATTTCATATCGTTGGGCGTATGATTACATTCAATGAAGTGGGATATCATTTTTGTTGTGATTCTCTTCCGTCTGATATTACTTCTGTGTTCAACTATCCTAGTGCTTGCTTTTCTTGTTGTCATTCCTATGTAGTGCAGTTGACAGTTGCAGGTTATCATATATACTACTCCAGAAGTATTACAATTAGGGGCCGGAATAAAGTTAGTTTAGCCCACTAGCAGGATATTTTTAATTCTTTCACTCCACTTCATTTTCCCCTTTCTCTCACACTACACGACACATAGTCTTCAGATAAAAGTGCTCCTTCGCAATCGCGATAGTCGCAGCACGCCTCAACCCGCAGCTGGGTTGAGAAGCCCCAATGATGAAGCATGTCACCGTGAGGAAACTCCGGTGAGTGAGGGGACTATAAAGAAAAAGTTTTCTTTCCCTATTTTCTGAAACAGACCTTAAGGTGTCATGTTCCAGAAGGTAGCCAGGTTCTCTGGATCTGAATTTTTCAGATCTTTTTTGAATAAGTATTGCCGTGGAGGGCGAACCTGGTTGATCTGTCCCTCTACCTCCCCCTGTTTAGTATTTCAAAATTGGCCCTTTAGCCATGTCACATCGCTAACGAGCAATGTAGGTACACAGGGCTTTAAGTGGGATGAAAACACTGGGGGGGTCCCTCAAAGGAGCCTGTCCAATAAAATTAAGGGTGTGGCCCAAAAGCCTCAGACATTAATCTGGTCTTGGCATATTGGGCGACCCCACTAGCATTTTCCAGTCACTGCCTTTGCACCCACATATATGAGATAACAAGGAACTACTGGCCTAGGCAATGTTTGTCAGGTACATAAGATAAGGAAGCTTCAAATATGGCTTGAATTTAACATTGGAAAATCTTCCACTTAAAACCCTGATGATACCACAAGGATGTTACTGCTCATGAGTCTCCAAAGGAGGGATTTCCCAAGACAAGATAAATCCACAAAGGATTTCACTTACCCACAACGCTCACCTGGCATGTCGTCATGCCATAACTACTCCACCAGTGAGAATTGAGGAGTGTGACCATGCTCACATCGAGGTGCCTGCTGGCTATGCATTCCATCAGGAAGAGCGGACCGCCTGTGGTAGGGCACAAAACAGAGCACGAAAGAGACCCATACAGAGGTCCACTCAGAAAAAGGAACGGTGCACAGCACCGGTGAGAACCGGCCCACTGAAAGACCCGTATGTACATCAACCCTATGTGCTGCTGATGACATAGTGACATGAATGCCTAGTAAAGGCAAAAAAAAAGTGATGTCACCTCACTTCAAATGTGGCAAACATGAACATCTAAGTTGTGCTGTGTGCAGAACATACTGACAAAAGTGACCTAACTCAACAAGCATTGGAAATGCAATAGGTCTCGCAGCATTAGAGTTAGTGCTTTTAGAATTGTTTATGGGTTTTTTTTTGTAAATCTTTAGCATTTTTGTTTCCTGTAGCCAATGCTAAAGAATTACAAATAAAAAAAGCCATAAACAAATCTAAAAGCTCTAACTCAAATGCTCCGAGACCTATTGCACTGTGTGAGGGTGAGGGGTTGAGGGTGAGTGAGGGTGAGGGTGAGTGAGGGTGAGTGAGAGTGAGGGTGAGTGAGGGTGAAGGTGGGTGAGGGTGAGTGAGGGTGAGTGAGTGAGGGTGAGTGAGGGGTTGAGGGTGAGTGAGAGTGAGGGTGAGTGAGGGTGAGTGAGAGTGAGGGTGAGTGAGAGTGAGGGTGAGTGAGGGTGAGTGAGGGTGAGGGTGAGTGAGGGTGAGTGTGAGTTAGGGTGAGGGGTTGAGGGTGGGTGAGGGTGAGGGGTTGAGGGTGAGTGAGGGTGAGTGAGGGTGAGGGGTTGAGGGTGAATGAGAGTGAGGGTGAGTGAGGGTGGGTGAGGGTGAGTGAGGGTGAGGGGTTGAGGGTGAGTGAGGGTGAGGGCGAGTGAGGTGTTGAGGGTGAGTGAGGGTGAGGGGTTGAGGGTGAGGGTAGGTGAGGGGTTGAGGGTGAGTGAGGGTGAGTGAGGGTGATGCTGAGGGGTTGAGGGTGAGTGAGGGTGAGTGAGAGTGAGGGGTTGAGGGTGAAGGGTTGAGGGTAAGTGAGGGTGAGGGTGAGTGAGGGTGAGTGAGGGTGAGGGGTTGAGGGTGAGTGAGGGTGAGGGGTTGAGGGTGAGTGAGGGTGAGGCGTTGAGGGTGAGTGAGGGTGAGTGTGGGTGAGGGTGAGTGAGGGTGAGGGGTTGAGGGAACCGGAGCACAGAAGAAGTGGAGGAGAATTTGCCAGTTTCTAATAAAGCAGGCTTAGATCCTCGCTGCCCGTGCTTGGATTATCAACAGGGCGAGGACAATAAAGTGGAGAAAAAAGGGGGGAAAGTACTCGGCTGGAAAAAGATGCCCAGATCAAGCAGATAGAAGTACATACCGGAGAGTGTATACTCGTAATGAGTCCAACAATATGGTGCACTGAAGTAAACCTTAAGGTACCCTTACCCTCCTCCACCTACTATGGCATTACCCTAAAATGAAAATATACTGGAAGGAGGTACAGGACAATAGACATGATGTTCAAACTCCTTACACTGTCAATCTATATAAAACATGGTATAAGAGATAGGCTAACATACCTGCTGAGCTACCCTAGGGGAAAGCAATTACCACTCTTCTTATGAGCTGGCAAGCAAGTGCTCCTAGCTTATTGGGGAGCAAGCAAGTGCTCCTAGTTTATTGGGGGGCAAGCAAGTGCTCCTAGTTTATTGGGGGGCAAGCAAGTGCTCCTAGTTTATTGGGGAGCAAGCAAGATACTCCCTCCCCCCACCGGTCACGGATATAGTGCGTATAGGGGCAAATAGGTGTAGAAGATCTGTCACCCTGGAACAGGGGTTTCAGACATTATGGGGACCACGTTCACCCACCCTTATTAAAGATTGAGCTAACAGGCCTAAGAAATTAACCGTCTTTATCACAGCTCAAACGGAAGTGGGGTCAAATCAAAGGGCTTAAGGAGAAGACAGAAGTGACACGGGGTAAAGCTACAAGTAATACCGAAAAGTAAACTGGGTCGAACGCTCGTATTGTGTCCTGTCAAAGAGTCGAAAAAAAGGGTCAGATCTGAGGGAAGGGGCGGGAACGTGTTTAGGGTTGGTTGTTTAACTCTTGTAACATTCGTTACATTTGTCCCGCCGACCTGCGGCTGAAGGCACGTGCGTGGGTGCACTGCAGACCGACTTAATAAAAATAATAGTTCCACAAAGCAAAAGACAAACGTTGAAGAAGGAACCAAATGTTCAGCATAACTCTGCATTTATCATGTCTTATATGGCCGTTGCTGCATCATTTACAAGCCGAATAGTGTATGGTTTAGCTCCTGTTTGATTCAGAAAGCCAGATTCCTGGCTATGCCTTCCTCTAACCGTTACATTTCCTGGCTTGCCCACATCGACGCAGTTGCGTGAGACAGAAGTGAATTGCTGGAAAGATAATACAGTGAGTGATATATAATCAGTAACGTAAGTTGTGTTTGGTCAATACACAACAGTGGTTTGAGCTGCTGCGAGGCAGTGACGTTTGCAAGCAGGTGTGGTAGAGACAGTCAAGCAGGGGCATAACTGAGCCAGGTGGTGGAACGGAAATGCAGAGAAAGTAGCGAATTATAGAACTAACGTTTAGGCAAGAAAGTGCAGCTGCTAACGATTCTCTTGCAGGGGACATAACCCATCACCATTTACTTTTCTACCTTCTCACCTGCCTCTGTTGCTCATTGGAGGCCATCTTCCCAGGCTGCACTAATTCATTCCCGGCGCCCTTCACCCGCAAATGCAGACACGAGCAGCCAAGCGCCGAGTCATCTGGATCCTTCTACCTTTCCATCAGAAAAATTGAGCATGAAAACGGACTGCATCGAATGTTCACGGTAAAGCCGCCATCTTGAAGCGGAGTCGAGTATTCACGGGTGGAACGGGAGCGGGCGAAAAATTGACTTAGCGCTCCCTGTATTTCCTTTGAAGCACACGATACTTACCCCCTTATCTAATACCTTCCTATGTTGGTGAAGTGATTTATTTTATAGCCTACTATGACACACACCAAATATGGTGGTCGTGTGCAGGGTTCTTATGGGAGCTGTAGTCCATGTCTCTCATTGGATTGCGGAAGCGAGCCTGTGTTCTGGGGTTTCAGTTTGAAAGGGTGCATGCCTGCCAGTCTTTGGTATCGGAATAAGGGACGGGGGTACAAAAAATTCTTGGGACTTTACTTTCCTGGTAGTCGATATTAAAACGGGGGCAGTTTAACCGGAAGAAAACTGAAATAAGCTATTTTTTCAATTTTAAAATCGGTACTAATCGGCATAAATATAGTAGTGTTTGACATGTATATGGGTGGCTTCTAACGAGATAAGGGGTTTAGGAGGGTGTTGGGGGGGATGAGGGGAGCAGATTCAGTGTATAGTAATTCCCTGAGCCCTGCTCTCCGTGACGAGTCAAGGGTAGAGGGTCACATATGTTTCAGGGGATATAAGCGTGCGACAGATAACATTGAGTAGAAAGAAGAACGTAAGAGTTCTGTAGACGGGGTTGCAAAGGGCCGTTCGTGGCAAAAGGGATTTGAGGGTGTGCACTGTGCAGAGTACCAGTAGGGCATTGGTTATTAAGTGCCTTAGGGCAGTGGGATCAGGGGAAGAGGCAAATCAAAGGGTATTAGTGATAGACGACAGGAGTGGCCCAGGAGTATTGGGTAATTCGCAGCGAAAGCCAGTAGACAGGGTATTTTCCGTCAGAGTGTGCTAGCAATAAGCTGAGTGCAGCTTATTAAGGGGGCTACCCAAAGTCCAGCTCTAATGATGGCAAGTGGTGCTGGAGATGCCGACCGTCCCCATCTTAAGATGTGTAAGATCAGCGCAAGAGACGTCAGAGGCAGACATGGGGTGGCTGCTGCCTCTCTGCAAGAATTGCATAGAAAAGGTAAAGTGGGTTGAGACATTGGAACAAAATGCACAACGCTGACGAACAAACACCCTGTTTGGAGAAATGCGACACGGCGGGAAGGGGAGGGGGCGGAGCGGGTAAAATAAACAAGACGGAGGGAAGAGGGGGTAGGAGAAATGCGACACGGCGGGAAGGGGAGGGGGCGGAGCGGGTAAAATAAACAAGACGGAGGGAAGAGAGGGGAGGGGGGAGGAGAAATGCGACACGGCGGGAAGGGGAGGGGGCGGAGCGGGTAAACAAAGACGGACGTGCACGCGCTTTTAAGCTCAATGCGCATGCGCATTGAGCTTAAAAGTCACGGGCACTGCAAGGAATCGCCACGATTCCTTGCAGTGTGGATAAAGAGTGGATAAGTCCCAATACTCTCGCCTTGCTCGATGCGCATGCGCATCGACAGGCGAGACCTAAAAAGGTGACTCGATAGCAACAGCCGACGACAGTGCCATGTACAAGCACATCCAGCCCCTCCCCCCCCCCCCTTCCCCCCCGGAAGGTTAAGCCTAGGATGCATAGTCCCTGGTCTGTTTAGGTGAGGAGGACCTACATGGCCCCTCGTGCATGCCCAGGCCAGGCATTATGTATATGGTAACAGTTGCACAACGTGTCCTTTCTATGCCAATGTTCTGCTTACTCCCCCATAAGTGATTGTGGATAGTCAATCGTGGCCTCACATTACCACAGTGAAAGGATACGACCATGATGTGCATGCACAATGGGCCTCTGTTTAGACAAGTATTCGCTCCCACACCAGCCGGAAGATCTTCGGATACCAGGTGTCTGGACCGTCCCACGCGATTCAGCCAGCGCCGAACACGGCTTGCCCACTATTCTCGCGGTGAACAGACACACAGTGTATTGATAGCGTCTGATACTGAAGGCCGTTGCACACTTTTTATCAGACTTGTGGGCTCTAGCCTTGTCCCTTCCTTCCATGCTTTACAGGGAGTGCCACAGGGTGTCCGTCCTCCAATTAACACAATGCATTTCGCTCGTTCTGATCATAAGTCTGGCTGTACAGCTGAGCGCTGGTCCTGAGATTGTCCTCACGCCATGTCTGAACGTCCAGTGGGCCAGGGCGAGCCCGGTCAGTTGCAACTGTACCGTGACCGCATGCAGCTTCTCTTTGGATGTGTCCCACTAGCTGTGCTGGGCATCAGTTATAGGCTAATGTTCCGCCATGCATATTTCACCTGCGTGCAACCCTTCTTTTCATGCAGAAGGTGTCTGTTCGAGTGGGCCATGGATGTCTGCCTTTCAAACACATACCTTGCTGACCTTGATCATGAGCTGTGGGTAACTCCTTTGTTGGTTCACGTGCAAGACTGCTTCAGTGAGACAAGTTTATGGGATGTCTTACAATGTTTTAAACAGGTAAAGCAAAAGCAACATATTTAAAGTAGGGTTTGCAGTAGTTATGGGCTACAGTATGCCCCTATGGTAATAGCATATAGAGACGTACTCGGTTTGAAGTACATCCCTATAGTGCCTGATCACAGATCTTGCTGCATTCTGGCTTAAACAATATATTATGTGTATACTTCTCTAGTCTCTAACACTCGTAATGCTATTACCATAGGGGCATACCGTAGCCCATAACTACTGCAAACCCTACTGTAAATAGGTTGCTTTTGCTTTACCTTTCATGTTTTGTTGATTTCTGAACAGGGTATTGCATAATAATGTAAACACCTTAATTGAACCCTTTCAGGTTGAATACTGCTCACTGCTTATGCTTAGGTGTTTGCTTAAATGACTGCCGCATTCTCATGGATTAATAGATGACAATTTTCTTGCTTTTCCCCTCTTTACTCTTTGAAGGGTGAAATTGGAAATACTTGATTCAGGGGTTCTTCCCCTTGTTTTACTAAGGAGTGAGACCTTTCACAGAATATTCTATATGTAAGTCAACTCTTTACTTGACGTTTTTCCCTGTTTGGATTTTGAAAGCTATAAAGATTTCTTTATGGATAATACTTGATATAGGAAATGTTTGGGTAATGCTATTTTCTACTTGGGCTATATAGAGCTGCTTACTTTTCTTTCTTCTGCATGGGAATCTCATGTCATTAAATTGTTCCTAAACACTCTCGTTGTCATCCGACCTGAGTGGGGGCACACCATATGTGAGTTACTACTTGGAATATGCTTATTAACGGTGGGAGCATATACTCATCACATCTTTCACCAGGCTAAGTGCGTACAAGGATAAACTTTTTAACTTTTTGCTTTCTTTAAAAGTATGACAAAGAACATGTGCATATTGCTGGAGGCTAGATACATCCTTTCCAGGATCCACTCTTCTTGATGTGGATGTTCTCAACGACTGCTTCGATATCAGCATTACCTAACATAAGGTGCCTTGAGTTACTAAATTAGGGCTTCGGATCCCTCTATTCAAGATTTTCATATGGGCACTTACTGTGTTTATATCCCTTTTCATGTTTTTTACTTTTAGGGTATCCAGATTTTATCTCTGAGCAATATTTTTACTTTGCGCGTTGGGTTGACAATCTAAATTTTTAGAGTCGGCAATAATGAATAGTTTAAGGTAGCTACTTTTACTTTATCTCTTAATTGTCCTGAATATATTTTGTATCAGGCAGTTTATCATCTAAAAAAAGAGGCTTGTTGGTTTTTATAACTCTCATTTTCTGTGTGTATCTATTCATTCCGTTCTGCTTCATTCTTTATATATTGTAGTGTAATTGTTTGGAACACATCGCCAGTATGGGTGGAATGGTACACTCTATGGTCTTATTGGAACTTTGTGGCTTTCCTTTAGCACTCGGGTGTAGTTTTATTTGGTGGTGTTTCACATCTCTATTTCTACAATGTAATTTTCATATTCTTTTAATCAAGTCTTTTTGGGACATAAGGTAATCACAATTTTGGTCATCACATTTTTGCATCATCTATACACGATTTCTATTGTTTGAGAAATTTAAATTTATGCTAACATCACTTGCAGCCTTGAAGAAGTTACATTAGTAACGAAACAAGTGTTGGCTGCCATCTTCGTTTGCCAACAAGGAGGATTCAAGAATCGGACCTCCACGTGCCAATCTGTAACATTATTGGCTGATGTGAAACAATATTTGTTTTGGATTGTCTTGTACCAAACTGGCTATTGCATTTTGAGTGAAACAACATCATTGAGAAATAAATAGAAGTTTTGCAGAATTGATTTTCTAGACTGTTTTCCTGTGAGCTGCCACATTGGGTTTTTGATAAATCAATATGTTTTACTATTCATGAATAGAGATGTGAAATTTGAGAGTGCCGAGGTAAAGCTGTTCTGTTGAGGCTTGCACGGGAGTTCGGCTGAACTTCTGTGTAGTGACATCCCTGCTAGTGGGGTGTCTTCTTTCTGTTACCTTGAGGGGCACCAACAGTTGTAATCTTCCACAGAACAGAAAACTATAAATACATATGTTGCTTGGAATTGATGTTCTACCATATATGCCACCACTACCTCTTGTATATATTGTACTAAAGAGAAACAATCAAAGCTGCGTTTCTGCTCAGGCAAACATTATGAGGCAAAAGCTTATTTTCGATCATGGTACAAAATAGCAGCTGAATTCAAAATGGTGCAGCAAATGCTAACTTAACTCGCATAATGCCAGAAGGAGTTGGCTAGACACATTCTCAGTCCAACAGACCCTCCTTTTAACGTTTGCCAACAATTTTATCTAATGCTAGAAGGCGAATCATTACTCACAGAATAAGAAAAGCATTAGTAAAACATGATAATTTGCACATTGTTAATATTAAAAGATGCTTTCATCGATGGACATCAAATCATGGACAGCTTGCACTATCATGGATGAGGACTTAGCATCAGGTTTCGGGGCCTTAGGAGTGGGAGCCAACTTTCCAACACAATAATCACAGCAAGCCGGGAGCCAATGTATGCATAGACAACATGTAAAAATAACACCCGCTACGGCAATGAGAACAAGAAGAATTTTCCACCCCTAGGATGTTATTAAACCCCAGAACCAACCAGAGAAAGTCCAGGTACCATTCTCTTGGTGAATGTCAGATGCAAGCCTGCGCAACTTTTGTATGGCAGCATATACATTCAGAGCGTTGTCCAGTATGTATACGCAGCAACTACTGCCGATGACGCGGTAGGCCCCACTCCGATCAGCAAGAATGACGTCTAACACCATCCTGTTCTGAAGGACAACGAGTATCGTAATATGGAGCCCAGCTGTAACATTAGTCAGAATTCCAGCCATGGTATTAATTACTCCTTCCACTACCCTTGAGAGGTGACAACTATTAAGGCTATTGGACATAGGGCTCCAGAAGGGAACAATACCCTTCATAGCATCAGTAAACTGCTGCAGAGTAGTGTATGTCTGATCAATGTCTTCTGCATTGATGACCCTTCTAATACCGGATAGATGGACATCCCTATACCACAATCGGTGATCCCTATGGCAGGTGGATGGTGCTATATACACCGGGAGAAGGAGGAAAGAGACATAACATATACCTATCCCCTAGGAAGCCACACATAAGCCTGGGACCCACAAACAAAATAAACATTATGGGGTGGAAGTAAAGGTGGGCTATTAGTCGTGCTCAACTTGTAAGTATAATTGCAATTACTCCTTCCCACGTTAACATTCCCAAAGCCTTGAACACAGAAACTGGCTGTCGTTTTAACTACTGGCACCGGCATTGCTTCATCCTGACTAATATTGTGCATCTGGAAAGACTTAAAATATTCCGTGATATTAAGGCCCTGAAAATCCATCATTTCCTTTCGAAGCCATGTTACATTTTTTTCGTTCTCATATACGTTCATACAGGCTGTCGGTGACAAGGTATCAGGGGCCCTTGCTCTCCTGGAGTAAACCCTTGATGAACTTGTATATATTCAGTATAGGTCATATTCATGGCACCTGAATGGTAATGAGTATACACCATAGTAAACAGTTGAAACCAGGACTCACAACTCCCGAGATAAGACAATGGCTGGACAGTAATATAATATTCTTATGGGTCACAGAAGGGAGCAGTCCACAAATCCAGCAATTAATTACATTTGATGTATTGTGGGCCTGGTGATCATCTGTAAGAAAACATGAGCAACATACGTTTTTCTGTGCTTGCCCTTGTGAGGAGCCAAAGTAACAAACATGTGCTCAGGGGGAGCGGGTGTTGTACCAATCAAAGAGTGCACAGGATATTTCTCTTCAAGGAACCACACTATTTCAAGTACTGTTACCAAAATTATCAGGATAATTGCTACAAAAACCATCTTACTCTTGATAGACCAACTAGACCAACCAAAACCGGATTGGCTAAAACGTGGGGTCGCAAAGGGCTGTTCTTCCTTCATAATGGGGCGACCAAATGGGTACATTTTAAATCTGAGGGAAGGACATGCAATGGAGCCAACTATTGACAAAGCTAGGAAGAAGGCAATTGTTCCCAGCGTCCGTCAGAGCCTCACTGGTAGACTCCTATTGTTCATCAAGTACTGGCAGTATTGAGCACCAGCTGTGGAGCTCGGCAATCCTAACTCTTTGGAGATATCCCTCGCAGCACAGGATGATGAACTTCCTTTCCCAAAAGGAGCACACTCAAGTAATCCTATTCAATGTTCTAACAATGCACCAATGTCACCTCTCCCTATTCTACTGTGGCCTAAATTGTCAAGTCCATCCCTGCTAATTTGACATTTCCTTTGCAGCATTGTTCGTCTGTCTGGGGCACAAATTGTACCTGACTGCTCCAGGGACAGAAGGGTCTTCAAAAAGGGGCTCAGATACAGAGGGGCCAAGGGACCGGGGCTCGAGCACAGATGGGCCAACAGGCTGGGACTCCTGAATGGCCTTGATCTCAGGTGGTACTGCCCTGTTCAACACTGCGTTGCTCTCCTCCCACGTCAGTCGGGCATCTGAAAAGGGAACGAAAGAGGTACTTGCTCTGTTTCAGAGGCCCCAATCCCATTGAGCACCCACTGATCATAGTTCAACGGGAGGGGCACTCTTCGGCAGCTGTTAGAGTGGATCCAGTTCTTCCCGCCATCCACCTTCACTGCCGTGCGAGTGGCGAGGAGGACCTGAACTATTCCAACCATTCCAACGGTGCTCCAAACTTCCCTTCCTCTGAAAGTTCTTCGCTAGAACATAGTGACCGTGTCAGATGTCGTGGCCTGCCCCCTCCGTAGCTGGTGGCAAGGCTTCATAAATCTGTTGGTGTAGAGCGCACATTTTTTGTCAACTCATATAAATAATCTACAAGTAAAGGGTATTCTATTTCAGAAAATGGACGAGGTCGCGGGACGCCCCATACATTCGCCGGGCGTCCAAACCCGACCTCGTAGGGTGGCAATCCTTTTCTAGAGTGTGGTAAAGCATCTGGCCACTGCAATCCTGTGCTCTCTTTGATCTTTGCCAGTTTAGTTTGAGAGTACCATTGCACTTCTCAACTAGACCTGCTGACCGGGGGTGGTTTGCAGCATGAAATTTCTGCTTGATGTGCAGGCCGTCGCACACCAGCTGAATAACCTTTCATTTCAAGTGACTTCCGTTGTCACTTCAAATCAAACGGGGCAAACCAAAATGCGGGAAGAACTCCTTTAGGAGGGCCTTAGCCGTTGCCATGGCTGTGTTTTCTTTGGTGGGGTAAGCCTCAATCCATTCACTGAATGCACACACAACTACTAACACATATTTCATATTGTTGACCCCTTCCATTTTGATGAAATCCATCTGGAGAACCTCGAAAGGGAAGGAAGGCTGTGCAAAATTACCAGGGGGTGTAGTGGTGCTTTTTCCAGGGTTATACATCATGCATATCATACAATACTTTACTAAGTGAGCAGCAACTTTGGGAATGTTATCATTCTGCCATACAGGATCTAATAATTTGCAGATACCCTTCGCACTAATGTGGGCTGGCCTGTGCGCCAAAGTGACCACGGGGAGGACATATGCTTTTGGTAACGTCCATCTCTGTTTTCCTGAATTATCCACACAGCATCATCCTTATCTAAGCGTGCTGTGCTCTTCTGCCATACTGCCAACTCCTAAATGTTGACTCACTCTGTAACTCCTTCATAGTGTCTAGAGTATCTCCAACATGGTGGCCTTGGGTACTCACCTGACAGGACCCGCTACAAAATTCCTTTTCATCTTTGTTTGAGCTGTCTCCTTAGCTGTCTGAACTGTAAATGCATTTCCCCTTCTAACATCATTAGTAATTGCCTTGTGGGCACTACACTTTATATGGCCAATTTCTTATGGAGTTTTAGAGCAGACAAAAGTCTATGTATAAGGGGCCCATTCTGAATGCATGTTCCATGAGATGTGAGAAACCCTCTCTCCGCCCAAAATTATGTGCGACCCCGAAGGCGTACTGGCTGTCAGTATAAATATTAACAGCTAATCCCTCGCTCATCTCACAAGCTCTAATAAGGGGGTCTAGTTCTCTTACTTGGGCCGACTGATAGGGAACTTGTGACGTCTCAACTACTGTATGCAGTGTAGTGACAGAGTGCATATGCTGCAGTGGCAGTGCCATCCAATAATTTGAAACAAGAGCCATCGACATATAGGTCTCCTTGGGGGTCAGATAAGGCAACATCTGTCAGGTCTACCCATCCCTTTGTCTCTTCTTCTGTCCGAAAAATACAATCATGCATGTCTGTTTTTGCACTCTCAGAAGGGAAGGGTAGTAACGTGGCAGGGTTCAGAGTGGCACATCTTTTGATCGTAATATGCAGGGCAAAAAGAGTTAGCTCATAACCTGTCAGACGTGCACTGGTAAGGGGCTGTGTCTTGGTCTTGGCGACTGCTCTTACACAGCTCGAGAGGGCTCTGGCGACTGGGTCAAGCAAAGTGTAAAAATAAGCACACAGCTGTTGCCTCCCTTCAAAGGCCTGTGTTAACACAGAAAGCGCACAACCTGCCATCTCATATACGTAAACACGAACGGCTTTCCATAATCGGGCGTGCCAAGCACAGGAGCAGAGCAAAGTGCAACCTTTAATTGCGCAAAAGACTGCTGACATTCATGCGTCCACGGCAAAGGCTCATGCCCCCATTTTTAGTGGTTATTGCTAACAAACACTTTATTAGTAATGAGTAATTAGGGATCCAAAGTCAACAGTAAGAAGTGGTACTACATCCCTCTGGGTTTTAGGGATGGGCATTTTAACATTTGCGCTAATGCGCTCAGGTGTCAATCTCCTACCCTTCTTCAACAGTAGGTGACCTAAATAGGTGACCTACTGTCGACAATATTGAACTTTGGAAAGGGACACCTTATGTCCATGGTGAGCCAAATGGAGCAACAACTTAACCGTACTGTCCTTGCATCCTTGTTCCTAGTCAGAAGCAATCAGTATGTCATCCACGTACTGGAGCAATACATTACCTGGAGAAAGCGTGAGAGAATCCAATCGGCCTTTCAAGGCTTGACTGTATATATAGGGCTCTCAGTAAAGCCTTGTGAAGCGTGACGGAATCTAAAACTTCTGTCAGCTAGTGTGAAACCAAATAAATAACGACTATCGGTGTGAATTGGTCTACTGAAGAATGCATTTTTCAAATCAACTACAGAGAAAAATTTTGCAGAGGAGGGAATCATTGTGAGAAGGGCAGTAATGTTGTGGACCACCGGGAACTGAGGAACCAGTATTTTGTTCACTGCTCCCAAATCATTCACAAAATGATAACCATCTGCTGCAGTGTCATCGGGGGAGTCTGGGGATGCTTTCTTAAGAATTGGAAGAATAAGGATGTTACACACGTTCGCTGCTGTCTCCTCAACTACACCAGACTCAATCAGGTCTTCAATAATATGTAACAAAGCTCGCTCCCTTGCCTGAGGAATTGTTTACTGGGGAATACAGGGCAAAGCAGCGTTGTCCTTAACTTTGATGGAAACTGGGGGAGAACTGCAAGAGTCCCACATCTGTATCACATCTTTAAACTCAGCAGGAAGGGGCGCATCTTTGGACAGACACTGCTTGTAACTGGTCACATGTGGTCCCATCGTCATATAGACACCTTCCGGAGAACAAACAATTGTTGCATGCAACTTCTTCAATAAATCTAGACCCATTAAATTTTCACCACAATTGGATGTTAATAAAAATTGTGAATCCACAGTAAATGGACAGATAGTCAAGGCAAGAGGTTTGGAAATGGGGCTCAGAACCGGTATGCCTAAAAAACCTACCAAAACATTATTTTGGCCAGACTGAGCCAAACTGAGCTGCCCCGGGGACCAGTGAACAAGAAATAGAACTATTTATTGCACCTGTATCCACTAAGAACTTCTTAGTTCTGCAAATCCGCTGTGACATAAGGACTGTGCTGCGCTACAGGTATCTGAACTGGTCCCTCACCCTGTCCCGGGCTGTCCTAACTGTGAGACATCCCTGCCTAACACCTCGTCCAAATCATAATGATCGTGAAAAAACTGTCTCCCTCAAGGGTCATCAAAATAGTTCTGGTCAGAGCGACCCTCCTGTGTCCCATCCTCTCGAGCCCCAATCTGGCCACTTGCTCCACGGCCCCGTCCATAAGAACGCCGTTCACTCACTGTGCCAGTGCCCCTCCACCTTACAATATACACACTGATTCGGCCCTACTGGCGCAGCGTTCCTACTAGTACGAGGAAGCTGCCGAGCAGGACAAGTACCATGTTCCCTACCATTCCCCCTAGACGTGTGCTGCAACAACACCTACGCCTTCAACTCCTTATGCTTCTTCTCTACCTTTTCCTTCTCCTCGTTGTCCCTGTGTTCATAGTTCTGTGTCATACTCAGTATTACAGAAGGGGAGGAGGTAGTCCAAGTATTCTCCAAAGCCTGCAACCGAGTCGCAAGCTTAGGAAGCTAGTTCGTAACAAATCTATTAACGAACAGTCGGACTCCCCTATCCACCGACAAATCCCGTCCGCTAAAATCCAAAAACACACCTTCAAACCGAGTGAAAAAATGAGACACACTTTCATCTTTCTTCTGTCGATATGCTTTCAACTTGTCCCAATCTATCCTTCTCTGTAGAATAAGAGAATGCATAGACGTAATAATTCTGCCAGGTAAAGCTAGTGTCTCTGCGTAAGCTTATCCCCAGGTTATTTGTCTTTGTCCCACGCTTTAATCTGCTCCCAAGTACCACCCAAATCCTCAATGTGATCCTGTGTGTGCACCTGCTTCCAAATGTCGACAGGCACCAGCGAACCAAAGAACATATCGATGTCGGCAAGCATTATTACAGTCGATGAATATGCTTCAGTCAGTTCCTTATAATATGCTGTTGGATTTTTCCTACGGTTGGGTAACTGAGTCTTAAGAGACAAAACCTCACTCCTCTTCCAAGGAGTGTAAACACATTGTTTCTGGAAAAGAGCCTCCACCTTTGGTCTGATGATGACATCATGCTGATCTCGATGCTCTGGTATTTCTGGGTGATATATGGGATGCACTTCCCTCATCGGAAACTGAGACCCCTTCTTCTGGCTCTTATCAAGAAGCCTACCACGGTAGGCAACCACTGCCGCAACAATACCAAACACCTGACGGGTGCCATGTCAGCGCCATAGACAAGATCCTTAATATCATAAATAACCTCTGGCGCTGCCTCATTAAAACATTGTTCCCAAAGCCCGATCCAAGTAGCCGAAGTGCTTAAGGTCATGCTGCTGGACGAAAGTCTCATAGTCTTTCATCACCTCCCACATATCCTCCACACTGTAAATGGGGTTACGAGTCCACTGAGCTGCCTGATTGGCTATTGCCTTTTTCTCCTCTTCTCCCATATTCGATCGTATCAATGTCCGCCCCAGTCACTCTCTAGCAGTCGCCAGCCCCAGTCCCCGTCCCCCGTTCCCCGTACAGGTGTCCCGCTACCCAATACCGTCGGGGAATGGAAGATAAGGGAAGGAGTGGTGACGGAAGGGACAAGCACTAGGGTCGTCTATGGCTATGTCGTGGGGGTGAGTGCTGGGGAGAGAAGTGACGCTGACACAATAGGTGTAGCAGGGAGACTAGCAGTTATTGTAGGCGCAGAAGGCAAAGCCACAGAAACTGCAGGAAGCGCGGCAGCCAAGGCAGCTGGGCCAGTAACAGAAGAAGAGGCAGAAACAACAAAGCCATAAGAGACAGACAACTGAGGCTTTGGCACAGCAGGGTATATTCTCTGTGGGGAGTATGGAGGTGGAGGTCGGGCGTACAACAACTCCTCCACAAACACATCATTGCCTTTTTGAGCCACATAAGACTTTTCACATTGTAATCGAAACCTCCCATCAGCACATTCTATCCCCTTCTCAGTCCTTTCTCTATTGTACACAATAGCTTCCTGAGTTACCGTTTGCATCCTTCCTCTCCGGGCCTAGTTTTTTGCTTTCATTTGTCTCTGTTTAGCTTCCTTCTGCCACGTTCTAAGGGAATCAAACATGGACTGCCTACTTCTCTTCGCAAACAATTTATCCTGCAGGAAATTTGTTCATCATATGTGCCTGTCAACGGCCACTGCAACTCGACGTTGTCACTCGTATATTTGAGCCATAATGTACTAAACATAATAGGGCCAAGGCCATGCTTAACATACATCTCAAAATGTGGTGTGCCTTCTGGAGGCGCAGGCTGACTCTCTTCCAATCGAGCATCACTAGAAGAACAACTCACACAAAATAGTCTACTAAAGCATGGCATCTTGAAACTAAAACATTGTCTTTAACTATGTCGAACAGATATTCGCAAATATCTTACCAAAATTTGTCCGCAGACCTCACGAAATCCGGATCAAAATAATACCACGTTCACCAAGTACTCAAACAAATTCAAGAATTTGTACAAAAACGATCCTCAGACAGTACCAAACACAAACCAAAGTGGCCCCACAGTCACAAACAAAATCAAAACAAATTCACCTGGTGCACAGAGGTCAAACAGAGTTATTCTCCACTGCTGACTCTTTGGACCAAACGGTCAGATCCAAGGGTTTCACCTTTCAGGACCCTAGTCGGGATGACCACTGGGAGAGGCACCGCCTGGTTAGAAAGGCGGGGCAGCTGTGAGTACTAAGATATATCATGCAGGGATCCCCGATAAGCCCATCCGACCCGACGCAGCCCCCATCCTCCTCACCCGTCCACGGGTAAAGAAGAGTCACTCTCCCAACGGGGTTCCTGTTTGGGCACCAACTGAAGGAAGTGACCCGATTAGGGCCACCGGGTCACTCGCGACCACCTCTCAGCCTTCCATACAAATTAAGAGTCGGTCAGACAGTAGATAATACAAACAAAGTTATTTTGTTAGTATTTGCTCGAGCGGAGTACGGTCGGACCAGCCTCCTTAGATAGCTGCCGAGGCGCTGACCCCCCGGTAACACAAATTATACATTTCCAACACCTCTAAAACTCCACCCAGACTGGAATTGTCCAGCCTGGGCACTAACAAACAAAAAGAGAATAGAAAGGCCAGCTACCATCTTGAGAAAGGGGACATGATACCTTAGTTTCAAGGTTACTTTGCCTGTGCTTGTCTCTCTAGGGTGGGAGCAGGGCTTAATCGAGAGGAAAGGTATGCAGAGGCAGAACGATTTATTCATTAAGGCAGTGAAACTCAACCTTGGATATTACTAAAGAGAAACAATCGAAGCTGCTTTTCTGCTGAGGATAACATTATGAGGCAAGAGCTTATTTTCGATCATGGTACAAAATGGCGGCTGAATACAAAATGGTGTCTCAAATGCTAACTTAACTCACATAATGCTAGAAGGAGTCGGCTAGACGTATTCTCAGTCCAACATGAGTTCTAGGAGATTCATTGCTGTTAGGGAGAACAGAATGGCCAAAGCCTCACTGTTTCTGTACAACCATGTCAACATCTAAGCTGAGCATTCCAATAGAAATGACACCCTTTTGCTCATGGTTGCTATTAGAGCATGAAGAACAAATTACTTACCTTCAGTAATGCTGTGAGAAGCTGGCTTGGTATATGGTGTGCACTTATGTAAGTGGGCACCTTGCACCTATCCAGACAACCCTTAGTGTGATTTTAGTGGTCTTAGACAACCTTAGAAAGCTCTCTAAATGGTAGCTGTGGAGAGAAGCCTCCAGGCTTAGTCCAGAAAGAGTGTAAAGTAGCTTATTTTATAAGAACATAATCCTATAGGTATATATCAAGTGAAAAGGAATCACACAATGTATTCATAAAAATATGTCTTCATTATAAGACACTCCCTAACACATACAGATATCTCCTAGCTGGAGATATCCACAATGCACACAATACTTTTCAATAGAAACTGGTAAGTAGCATGTAATAGACAGTGGTCACCAGGAGAAGACCAAACCATATACTAAATTAGTGGTATGTGAAGAACGACCCAAGTCAAGACTTTACCCAGAAGAGGTAGACGTGCTGGGGACCCAATGAACCACTTAAGGTAAGTAACCAGGAGCACCTTGCAAGCCGTGTGCAGAGTGGCAACATGACAGCGGAATCAATGCAAGTCAATGGGTAAGTCACAGCTGCAATTTCAAAGAAGAAGGACCCTTCCCAGTGAACCCTGAAGAAACCCCGTGGAAGATGGAAGGTTGGAGAGCCTCCCCAAAAGGGATACCTTAGGAACCAGGATATCTGGAAACAAGCCTTGGAGACTACAACTAATGTGGAAGTGGAAGAAGGTGCAATGTTTGGACCAGCAAGGTCGAGACGACTCACCACAAGCAGGGGAGTCAGGGCAGGACCAAAGCAATGCGGGGAGCCCAAATAATTCAAAGATGACCCTCAAGAAGACCTGGAGACACTGGAGTCGCGAGAAGACCTCGAGCAGCTCACCAAATATGCAAGCCCAGGATGCAAGTGATGCTGTGAAGACAAAGATCTTGGTCACTAGAGATGCTTGTGGTTGGGGCACTTGGAGCACAAAGATCTTGGTGGAAGGAAGCCAACAAGCCTTTGCAACTGCAATTCAACGCTGTGCACAGGGGTTCGGTTGCTGAGCCTTTTGAGTCTGCAGGAGCCCAGGATCAGCAGACCGGTCAGCTTAGTTGCGGTACCTGCAGATGCAGAGAAGTGACTCCTTCACTTCAAGGAAGATTCCTTCAGGTGTCTTGGATGATCACAGTTCTTGGAAGGTTCCAGTATGCTGCACAGGCACGGATGTTGCAGCAAACGAGCAGGGCAACGAAATCAGGAGCAGCATGAGTCTTTCCGATTGCAGCCATGATGCCCAGAGCAAAGTCCAGAGTGCCCGAACAGTTGAAGAAGTGGTGTCTGAAATGAATCTTGTCGCATGACAAATCTAGGGACCCGCCCACAGGTAAGCGCTAAATACCCTAAGGAAAGGGTTTGTATGATTCAGGGGTCTCTCCCTAAGGAGGGGTGGACAAGGGGGAGGCTACTCCCCTGTCCTTTCTCCAGTTTTGCACCAGAGTGGGAGCCTACGGCTCCCTGAACTGGTTTGAACTGGACTATGCCTGGAGGGCACCAAGTGGGCCCATCTCGCAGACTATGTGGCGCTGGCAAGCACCTCCACCCTGCCCCAATGCACTAAACCCTGTCTGGGAGGTGGTCACACCTCCCTGTGCCAGGATACCTTTTGTTCTACCTTCCCCTGCCCAAGCTTGGCTCAGCAGCAGGAGGGCAGAAACGTGTCTCTGGCCAGCAGCAGCCCTAGCTTGCTGTCTGGGTCTGGAAAACTGGAACTGGAAGCACCGAGGACCTTCCAAAGGAGCTCTACGGTGCATGCATGGAATCATACCTCCCACACTGTTTACACTGTTGGGTACGATTCCAACAAGTTTGATGAGAAACATGATAGGATTTGTTACAGCCATTTTCAAGATGGTCATCGAGTAATGACGCAGTGCCCCTCTATATGTTATATGGCTGTCTCACAACCCGGGAGAATGGACTCCGTAGGTCGTACGGGTGTCCTGCTCATGCAGGGGCACCCTCACAGTTAGAACCGAGCACCCTGCCCAGGATTGAAAGGCCTGCTCTAGGGGTGGCATACGTTTTGAGTGCAGTGACCTCAGATATAGGTCTGGTGGCTCAGTGGACTAATCCATCCACTGCAGGAGCCCGTGTTCGGCCTCATGGTCACAGGTTCAAATCCCGGTGGGTCCAATCAGCTTTTCATACATCTGAGGTCGATAAAATGAATACCATCGAGTTGGGTAGCAATAAACATCTGCTATTCAGCTGCAAGATATACCGTCAGGGGTGAAAGTGCGCTTTACAAATACTCATGTTATGTTATAAATCTTTTGTAAGTGGTGCTAGCACCAGTTTACACAGGCTGAAATGGCAGGCCTGTAGTTACAAATTGAGTGGTCCCATGGGGGACTCCTGCTGTACCTAATCCCTGGGTACCTTAGTACCATATACCAGGGACTGATAAGGTTACACCAGTGTCCAATCTGGGCCAAGCACATTGGTCCTCTTAAGCAGCCTGCATTGCAGGACATTGTCTGCTATCTGCTACATTTGCAACTCTCAGGTCTGACTTACACCTTCATTTGCTTACATTTGACTGCAGTGGTTGCATATCTGCAGAACAGGGGCCAGACTTCGCTTTTTAGAATCCCGTCATTAAAGCCTTTGTGGAGGGACTGAAAAAGGTTATACCTTCTATGTTACATCCAGCCCCATCCTGGAACCTCAGTGTAGTTCTTGCGAGACTCTTGGGAGTCTTTGTTCGAGACCCTCCACTCCTGCCCTCATTGGTTTCTTTCCTAGCATTTCTAGTCGCTATTACTTCCCTTATGTCAGTCAATTAGATTCAAACCCTCACCCTGGAAAAACCTTTCCAAGCCTCATACAGGCAGGGTAGTCCTCAGGACTAACCCTAACTTTTTCCCAAGATAGACTCCCACTTTCACTTCAACACAACGATTGAACTGCTGGTGTTCTTTCATAACCCATATTCTGTAGCAGAGAGACATTTTTACACACTAGATGTTGAGGGCCCTCATCTATAAGACAAACGTTTTTTGCACTACGCAGTAGCTGTCTGTCATCTACACTAAGCTGCACAAAGGTAGGGCTATTTCTAAAGCAGGAGTGGCGTGCTGGCTAGTCAGGTGTATCCAAACCTGCTATGCCAAAACCAAATGTCAAATGTCTGTTCCACCCATTCTCCTTGCAAGAAAGACACTTTTAAGCTTTTCTGGGAAACATCCCATCAGCTGACATCTGTAAGGGTGCTACCTGGTCCACAACACATATCCTTCCTCTCCTGCTGAGAGATCCCTTCATTCTCTCGATGTTAGAAGGGTGTTGAAGTTCTACTTAGATAAGCCTAAGGATATTCATAGATCGGATCAGTTGTTTGTTAACTATGGCTCTGTCAGGACTGGTCTTGCTACCTCCAAGCAATACATCTCTAGGTGGATTGTGTCCTGTGTTCAGTTGTGTTATCAGAAAGCCATCAAGATTCTAGTTAGTAAGCCTAAGGCTCACTCTACCAGAGGTAAAGCTGCTACAGCGGCTTTACTCCATAACGTCCCAATGCTGAAATATGTAAGGCTGCCACTTGGAAGTCGGTCCATACCTTTGCTAAACACTACTGCCTTTACTCTGATGCCAGGGCAGATGCTCAGGTTGGGCAGGCTTCACTGAGGAATCTATTTACACAATAGTGGGTCTGTTTGTTTCTTGTACCGCTGGGGTTGTTGTTTGGGGATGGGCTTGCTATTCTATTCAGAGGATTATGACTATACACAGAGATCCCCTACTACAGAAGGAGTAGTTTCTTACCTGTAACTCCAGTTCTGTAGTAGGGGTATCTATGTTATAGTCATTGAGCGATAAAGGGCATGAATTTTGAGTGTCCAGAATCTAGTTCTAAGCACATCGGACATACTATAGTATCAGATATTATTCTGTATATGATCATTATTTTTGGTTTGGTTATTATTCCTGTACATGATTATTGAATGTTGCTCCTCTTAAGTCATTATGCTCCATCGTCTAGCACATTCTTCGTTCACCCAGGTGTATAAATGATCTGTTAGATGTTCAACATTTGATTCAATACCTTTTAGACTCCCCATTTGACTCTTGTTTCGAGTAATGTTTTGGGTACTGGTTATTATTCCTGTATATGATTATTGTATGTACTCCCATTATCTCTCTATGCTCCATCGCATAGCCCATTCCTACTCGTGCACTGAGGTTATATTGAGCTGTTATGTTTGTACTAGTCGATTCAATGTCCATTAGATTTAGAATTTAGGGGAGAAAGCACAGAGACTGTGGTCCTGATTAGCAGAATCCCAGTCAGAATAGTCAGAAACAGCTTTACATCTAGCAAAAAGTAGGAGTAGCCATAGAAGCAGATCATACTTTCTTTCAAATGCTTTTTCTGGTAAATACTCTTTCTAACAGCAGATTCCCCCGAATGTCTGACAAAATATCGAAATCAAAAATATCGAAATACAAAAATATCGGAACAAAAATATCGAAGTCAAAAATATAGGAATCCTATCCCTAACAAGGTAAGTACAAAAATATCGAAAATAAAATATAGAATGACAAAAATATCGTTTTTTGTAAAATATCGTTTTTTTATATAATAAAAATGTAATATTAACAAAATAATACTTATAAATGTAATAAACATTTTTTAAAAATGTACTATAATATTTAAAATTAATACATTATGTAATACAAATTAATATTAATAAATATATAATACATAATATATTTTTCATTAATAATAACTCTAAATTAATTATTGTCATAACTTAAAAACAAATAAAAATGTAATAAATTACTAATACATTTATTTACATAAAAAATTCACATAAATAACAATTAATAACAACATAATACTAATAAAAAAGCTAAATACATTTTAGATAGCGTATGAGTAAAAATTACTATTCCCACTCCAGAGAGTGCGACAGTAGGGAAAGTGTTGGATAGCGTAGCAGTAACAATTACTATTCCCACTCCAGAGAGTGCAACAGTAGGGAAAGTGTTAGATAACATAGGGTTAAAAATTACTATTCCAACTCCAGAGAGTGCAACAGTAGGGAAAGTGTTGGATAGCGTAGGGGTAACAATTACTATTCCAACTCCAGAGAGTGCAACAGTAGGGAAAGTGTTGGATAGCGTAGGGGTAACTATTACTATTCCTACTCCAGAGAGTGCAACAGTAGGGAAAGCTTTGGATAGCGTAGGGGTAAAAATTATTATTCCCACTCCAGAGAGTGCAACAGTAGGGAAAGTGTTGGATAGCGTCAGGGTAACAATTACTATTCCAACTCCAGAGAGTGCAACAGTAGGGAAAGTGTTGGATAGCCTAGCAGTAACAATTACTATTCCCACTCCAGAGAGTGCAACAGTAGGGAAAGTGTTGGATAGCGTAGGGTTAAAAATTACTATTCCAACTCCAGAGAGTGCAACAGTAGGGAAAGTGTTGGATAGCGTAGGGGTAACAATTACTATTCCAACTCCAGAGAGTGCAACAGTAGGGAAAGTGTTGGATAGCGTAGGGGTAAAAATTACTATTTCCACTCCAGAGAGTGCAACAGTAGGGAAAGTGTTGGATAGCGTAGGGGTAACAATTACTATTCCAACTCCAGAGAGTGCAACAGTAGGGAAAGTGTTGGATAGCGTAGGGGTAAAAATTACTATTCCCACTCCAGAGAGTGCAACAGTAGGGAAAGTGTTGGATAGCGTAGGGGTAACAATTACTATTCCAACTCCAGAGAGTGCAACAGTAGGGAAAGTGTTGGATAGCGTAGGGGTTTAAATTACATACTTATAAATTACATCAATCAATTAATTAATTATTTCAAAATAATTACCAATTAATTAAATGTATTTAACAATTAATAAAAATGAATGTATGCTTCCTACTAATTAATAATTAATTCAACATAATGGAATTACTTCCCACCCTATTCCCCTATAAACCCATAACCCGCTACAGAACATATTTATCAATTAATTAAAAATAATTACCAAAATAATTAAATAAAATTACCAATTATTTTTAATTAATGTATGATTCCTACTAATTAATAATTATTTAAACATTATTACATTACTTCCAACCCTATTCCCCTATAAACCCATAACCCGCTACAGAACATATTTATCAATTAATCAATTAATTAAAATTATTTACAAATAATTCTCTATTAATTAATTAATAATTCCTACTAATTATTAATTAATTTAACATAATTAAATTACTTCCCACCCCATTCCCCTATAAACCCATAACCTGCTACAGAACATACATATCAATTAATCAATTAATTAAAATTAATTAAAAATTAATTCTCAATTAATTAATTAATAATTCCTAATAATTAATAATTAATTTAACATAATTAAATTACTTCCCACCCCATTCCCCTATATACCCATAACCCGCTACAGGACATATTTATCAATTATTCAATTAATTAAAATTAATTCTCAATTAATTCTCAATTAATTAATTAATAATTCCTACTAATTAATAATTAATTTAACATAATTAAATTACTTCCCACCCTATTCCCCTATAAACCCACAACCCGCTACAGTACTAAAAGACAATATTTAATTAAATTACATTAAAAATAAAAAATAAAACATAATAAATACTATATAATATACACAAAATTTATTTAAAAATCGATATTAGTAACATCGAAATTATTTATTTCGATATTATTGACATCGATATTTAAAACTTCGATATTACTAATATCATACTAATATCGATATTAAGACTTTCGATATTACTTACCTTCTATATTATGTCCCATCGATATTTAAACTTCGATATAATTGTATATCAAAATTTAAAACTCGATATTTTGTCTGTGGACCGATTCCCCCACCATAAGAATATCCCCATGAACTGGAAGATTTTTCGCTATAGCCCCTGCATGCAGTTAGGTGGCATCGTGCAGCTCCGCGTCGACCATGCTCTAACCCAAAAGGAATGGCTAGAGCCACATAAAACTGCTACACAAACACACAAATATCAGTTTATTTATGAACATTGTCCATACCCTTAGACAGAGCTCAAAAACATGTTTGGCAATGTGCACGACTCTAAGTGGGGCCCTTTTTAGATCAAAAACAGTCCAATCCACAGGACGGGGAGAAGTGGAAGGGCAGCAAGGAAGCTGCAGTTAGTGCACCCACTAGAAAGAGCCTTACTGAAGGTAAGAAATGTATTCTTCTATAGCAGTCATACTCAAAGTATGGCCCAGAGGCCGCATATGGCCCTTCTGACTTTTAGATTTGGCCCCCTGGTCAACAGCAGCACTGGGACGCTGTTTGGTTGAATCAGCCCTAACATTAAAAAGATGTTAAATCATCAGGTAAGCATTTGTTTACAGGTTAGTTAAAGTTATAGACAGGAAGTGACTAAGGTTTCCTGCACCAATTAACTTTAGCAACACTTTAACTTTTAAAGACATCTTGAGCAGAACCTATGAAAATATGATAAAGCTTCTTCAAAAAGTGTATTTTATTACCACCCAGCTCACCTTAGAACATCAGATTACATTAGTGCATTAAGAAGTGTTTTTTTTTTAAAGTGATATTTTTCAAACATGAGTTTAAGAATCATTCATGCTTCGTTCCACCCACACAGACAACAATGGCATTAGTGAACTTAAAGGCAAGTTGGTATTTGCACTCTTTGAGTGGCCTGGGTTGCTATTATACATGGACATCATTATAGTCTAATAAATCATACACAGGAGGAGATTGCATACAGCACACATCTTAAAGAAATGTATTTCAAGGTCCTCTTGTATGTGTTAATGAAGAAAAAAGGAGGGAACGTGAAATAAAACAATTGCCTAGGATCACACAAAGTGGGGAAGCAGGGATTAATCTCAGGTTTTCTGGTCTCACATTATGCAATTCATATAATATTCATTCAATACATTGCACTGGCTGCCAATAAATGAGTGCATAGAATTTAAATCAGGATGCATAGCTCATAAGACCCTCTGGTGGAACAGCCCCAAAATCAATCACTCCCTCATCACCTTCTATTGCCCCCTAAAATGTCTCCGCTAATCTGTTTCTGGCATCTGTACCCAAACTAAGGAGAGCCCGCTCCGGTGGCCGCTCTTTCTCTTATAATGCCTCTAGACTATGGAACACCCTTCCTAGTCATCTTCGATCAACGGCCCATCATCTTTCCTTTCGAAAGCTATTGAAGACCTGGCTATTCCAGAATATGTCTTAGAACTCCTAACTCGGTTTGCTGTTGTCACTAGCGCGGGGATGCCAGCGGGTAGCTATGCGCTTAACAAATGCTGATTAATAATAATAATAATTCTCCACTGCCTTGCTTTTATTTTTTGTCCCAGAAAACCCCACAAATCATTTGCACCTGATGGCTTTTAATATGATGTAAAAGGTCAGCATTCTCCTCCCTTTTCAAGGGATGAGGTGAATCAAAGAACATCGAAAGTGTGATGGATTACCTGAGGCATGGAGGTGTAGATTGTCCTGCGCCGTTGACATAAGATCCTCCGGATTTTAAGATTTATTTCTGGTCATCTTTTTTTAGTCGCCTCCGTAGTCTGATTAATCCTGTGAGTATCCTATTTTTTATACATTTATTTTGGGGGAAGAAAGTAAGATGTTTTTGTATAGAATAATGGACCCTAATTATTTTAAAAGAGTCAAATTTAAGACTGCTCGGGACAGCATATATATCTGGCGGGCGATCTTGCATGAAGGTAATATTTCTCAATATCATGTTAAATTTCCTCTGTGTTCTAACCCTGCCTTACCTAATATATTTCACGATGGGTTGGGGAAAAATTGGGGCCGGTTGGGAGTTGGATGCTTGGGTGATCTCTACGATTATAATGGTATAATTGCTTTTGAAAGACTACAATTTATATATAAATTACCAAATCATATGCTGCTAAAATATTATCAGATCTGAGATTATTTTCTAAAGCACCTAAAGTTGACTAATGTAACTGGGTCTGAGGTTTGGGATTTTAAATATGATGAAGTAAGGGATTCTGTTATTAAGAAGGTCTACATATGGCTGAGCAGCAACAGAGCAGATGATTGTGAAAGATTGGCTAATCAATGGAGTAAAATATTGGAGATTCCTGTAGGGGTTAGTACTATAAAACAAGCATTGGGCACTATAAAAGATGTAGTGCATTCTACTAATTTGAGATTGCATCAACATCGGACGATCTGTCTTCTTTATTACACACCGAGAGAATAGCCAAATGGGTGGTTAACAATATAATTACAGATAGGATGAAGTTCCCAAGGTGTGATATGTATAAGGCAGATATTAAACAAATGTTCGTAACGTGTTTAGAGTTAAAAACATTTTGGCAGCATATACAGAATATCATTCATCAGAAATTTGGGTTAGACATACCGTTGACAGTAGGGGAAATTATGCTGGGATGCAGTAATGTTGGACTTAAAAGCAGCGGTCTATTAACTATTTTGTTAGTCTCTGCAAGGTTGATTATTGCTCGAGAGTGGATATCGCCAAGGCCTCTAAAGGTGATGGATTGATGGCTTTTAGTTCAACAGACATATGATATGGAACAGGCATTGGCTAAGTCAAGAGGCATACGAGCTCGCTAAATGTAATAGAGTATGGGGGTCTCGGCTCTAGATAACCCTCTGGAAATTCAAGGATACTTAACGTGGTGTAAATAAGTGGGTCCTACTATGTATTTTGGTATTTATTTTTTATGTGTTTTTTGCTTAATTACTTTATTTGTGATATTATGTTTTGATATTGGTTGTATACAATATTGATACTGATTTGATGTATTTGACTGTGTTATTTATTACCTAATCATTGACAAATAAACATTTAAAATAAAAAATAAAAAGACATAAGATCCTCTTGAAGCGGCAGCCTCAACAGAGGACAGATGTTCAGGTCCATAAATTGTGGGTATGACACTCTCCCAGCCCAGTCCAAAGCCATGAATATAACTTGGGGCCAGTCATTCTCGATCTTCTTCAGAACTCTGGGCAGGAGAGGTAGTAGTTAATCTCCAATGCACAGCCTTCATAGGAACTCCGGTGCGCATAAGTATTACCATTGCCCATTTTCAGCAGTGGTAGAGTGATTGAGCTGGGGTTCTCCACAATCCTGGAAAGCTCTCTGTGCCACCTCCGGATGTACCCAGCATTTGTGATCCACCAGGCGTCTCTGGATGAATTCATCTGCCTTGGCTTTTAAAGTTCCTGCCACATGGTGTAGGATACGAGAAATGTCCTGATAATTAAGCCAGTTCCAGAGGCCCCATAACACCCTCTTCCCACCCCCACCGGCCTGCTTGTGGCACTAACACCTTTCAGCTGTGTTGTACTTAAGACTAGAACCAGCTTCCCCTTGGTAGAGGGCAAGAAGGCTTTCTTCACCAAGAGAATGACCTGTAACTCCAACAAATTCATGTAGAAACAGGTTTCCGATAGAGACCATAGTCCTCTGATCTCCACCTCTACCAGATGGCATCCCTAAACAGTGAGGTTGGTTGGGAGAGAGCCCTGCTGTTGGTGAAATTGTAGTTGAGCAGGCACCATTGAAGATCTTTTGTAGTCTCCTTCAAAACCTGGATGGAATCTTACAGGATTCCTTGGTGCTGGGCCATCTGAGACTTCAGATCCCACTGCTGAACCTGTATATGCCACCTGGCATGGTTGACACGCAGGATGCAGAAGACCAACAAAAGACTGACCAAAGGGTACGGCTAGCTGAGGAGAGCAATTTATTTACCAAATGCCTCAATGCCTCAATTATCTTTGACTCGCTATCCAGGCGCAAAAGGTCGCAAGGAATTAATTTGGATTGATCCTGCTAGTGGAAGCACCGGCTCGCCGAAGTTTGGTGTTGTGCCAAAAAGTCAGGGTGACCCGGAAAGAGTGTGTGACACAGTTTGACGTGTCTGTTCACATTTGGGAAGGAGCAGGGCTTAGTCCAGGTACCCTTGACAGAGTGAGTCAGGACCTCATTAAATGACAGCAAGGGCTTAGACGAGACTGGCCCACGCTGCCAAATGTAAGGACATTGATTTTCACTTCTAAGATGGAGTAAATTCATGACTTTAGAAGCTCATTTGATGACCACAGCAAATAAGGCTGTCTCTTCTGTTGATGTACCTGGGGGAAAACCCCGCCCCATGTCGAGAGAAGTCTGCAGTCCACTGCCATCTTGTAGGATCAAATACAAGCACTGGCGTTGCCAATAGGTCTCGCAGTAGGAATGTTGGAGCTATTGGTTTTGTAAATGACAAAGCCCTTTATGTTTTTAAAATGAAAACAAAAATAAAAGGCATTGTTATTTGCAATTGTAATAGCTCCAACTTTCCTACTGCGAGACCTATTGGCAACGCCAGTGCTTGTTTAAACCAAATCAGTTGTCCCTTGAAAATGTTAATTGTCAGGCATTAATGTAGAAATTGTGTTAAGCACTGAATACACTGCCGGACTTTTGTGAGCTAACCACAAAGTCCCAGGGCTACCCGGTATGTACCATATTTCTGCTTTAAAAATGGAACTGGCATCTCAGCGCGGCTGCGGTTAGTTCAATGAAAAATTTTACACAGAGTGTATTACACGAGGACAATGCTACACCGTATTCACCGGGCACAACATCCATACTGCCTGCGTGGGTGTGGGGAGGAGGGTACATTTTTCCACACCATCTGGGACTGCCCCCGGATTCAGGAATATTGGAGACAGATACTGCGAACGATTTCACAAACACTAGAAACATCATTATTGCCAGAACCAAAAAGGTGCCTTTTAAACGTATGGGAGCCTACAGATATTTCCAGACATGACCAAATCTGGGTCACAGTGGGGTTGCTTATAGCGAAACGAGATATTGCACAAAAATGGGGGGTGGCGGAGGTACCAACCAAGGCAGTATGGTGTCGAAATATGGATCGAGTAATGTTAACGGAACGGGCGGTATACTCCAATCGTGCCTGCCCGGGAAAGTGGAATAAAATTTGGACCAAGTGGAATGTATATAGGGGGGAGATTTGTGATCCTTTGCCAGAAGACGATCAAGATGATTCAGATGAGGAAGAGGCAGAAGGCTAGTCTACCGCAAAGATTGGGAGGAGAGGGCACTGGAGGTGGGGTGGAGATGTTCAGCCGTATTGGGGTGCAGGGAACCCACGGGGGTACTTTGGGGGTCTCAACTTGGGAGAGATGTCCAAAACGACAAGTATACAGTAACCGGGCTCAAATAGTGGGCTGGGATGGACTCGGGTAAGGGACGTCTCGGTAAGAAGACTACATAAACATGATATTGTCATTTACGTGACCGCTTTGGTATTCCTAACAGTTATTTTGTTTTCCTGTTGTTCAGGGAGGGGGTGGCGGGGAAACACAAAAAAATCATACCAAAAACCAATGATTCTTGAAAAGACTTATGCTAATGCTGCACCTTCTCCTTCTGGCAGCTGTACCGTTGTTTCTACTACTGTAAAGTGACTATGGAATGTTCATTGTTGCCATTTGTTCCAAAGACTGCTATAGCGGCCAGCCCGTTGGGTTGTAGGCGCTCCGCTGTGTAATTTAATAGTGAAATAAAGGTTTTTGCAAAAAAAAAAATGGAACTGGCCCCTATTGCTTCCCGGGTTGCACCTTGGTACCACTGGAACACCTAATGGTTATAAGGGTTCCCGAGGCCACACCCCAGTCCATTGTGTTTTTTTCTGCCCATGATGCCACCTCAGATTAGACCAAATTAACCTTGGTCCTGGCCCAGTGGGAAAGTCCAAACGAACTGCCAAGCCAGGTCCTCTCTGCAGCAGGACACATGCAACCCATGGCTGGTTTCAGCCGATTCGGGTCTCTTAAGTCGGATGGCAACTTCGTTTCAGTGGCACGGGTAGCCTGGGGCCCATGTCTGGGTATACCTGTTGTACTTAGAACGTTACGATAAGGAATACAAAACATTCCTGCCCAGTTGCATTGCTTGTAGACTTCCCCGGTTCATGGTGCCACCACAAGTCATTGTGTTGTACCATGCCACTCTGTGAAGACCGCGCTGCCATCGGTAGCTGTACTTGACTTTGAGGGTGTTATGATGTGAATGTGAGAGAGTGTGAGTGTGAGTGAGTTTGAAAAGGGTGATTGATTGTGATATGATGTGTGATGCTGATAGGGTGTGTGAGTGTGTCAGTGTGTGTGATTTTTGAGAATGTTATTGAGGGTGTGTAAGGGTCTTTGAGTGTAATTGTGTGTGAGGGTGAGTGTGTGTGAGGTGGTGTGAGGGGGAGGGTGTGTGTATTCCGATGGTGTGTGGTGTTGTGAGGATGAAGGTGTGTGCGTGTGCCTTTGTATGATGTAGAGGGTGTTATGGTGACTGTCTTTCGGAATGATTGGATGGACCAGAAACTTCAGAGGAACTTTTGCAAGGGCCTACTGCTGAACCATCCAACTTTAATGCTATACTTGTGCGTGTCTTTCTGGTGGGACCCTTACCAGGCAGGGGTACTTAATAAAGTTCTACAACATGCGCTGCAGAGTTGCAACCTTCCAGGAAGCATTATCCTCCTCCGCGTGCTCTCCTGCACGGTTAGCTCACACTTCCAGAGTATTCGGGCTTCTACTTACCTGCTCTGTACATGCTGGCATCGAGGCCCTGTCCGAATGGTTCATGTATCCACTCTCATGTGTCTAGGGGGCACCTCCTTTTATCTTATTCCCTCCAGGACTTCGCATCACTGCCGCCTATGGACTTACAGTAGCATGTACACAGAACAGGTTCACTCTCCATACCGAGAGCTTTTCTCCAGTGATTCAGTCACACCTTTCACGTGCTCAGTTGGTGCGTAAAAGAGTACAAGACTTGCACAACACAGCATTTCAAGGTGTGGATTGTGCGCTCACATATATAAGAAAACCTTGCTGTTGTGATATGTATATATTTTTTTAATGTTATGGTGTTGTTGTTCAAATATTTTTTATATAGGATGGCCGTTGTGAGGTAATTGTAAGTAGTTGACTGGCATGTCCAAATGGTAACACCGTACTAAGGAATGATTAGAATGTGGTGAGGTAGGATGGAATATAGCACGAGGGCGGCATGCGTAGGGGGCGGTTGATGGATGGATGCTGGGCTAATATTACAATAAACTTCACTTCAAGTGCACTGAAGTGGGGTGATTTACTACACTTGCTCAGAGACGACGATAGCCCAGTCACCTGGTATATCTGTACCACACTACGTTTGAAACTCCAAACTATCCTGCGACGGCGTTATGCCTCACACCTGGCCCCGAGTTTCGTAAAACCGAATGTTACACTAGAAACGTTTGACAAAACATCCGCTCTTTAAATCTGCCGTTCAGCAGTTTCTTTTATTTCCTGCGCTCGTGTCTGAGCTCATCTCCCTGATTTAGAAGTGTTGAAAGAAATGCAGAAAGACAAAAAGCGAAGCTAACTTCTCACTGCTGCTCGGCGGATAACATGATTCAGACGGATTTTTATATGCTGAACTGTCGTTCCTTTGAAGTGCACAAAGGTTTTAGAATGAGACTGTGCTTGTGGCTTGTATGGTTTCATGTGTGTGTGATGCGTGTATTTCTAATTTTGATTGACACCGATATCGAAACGACATTTTTTGCGCCTGATCTGCCATAGCTACAAATGTGTTTTTTGACCTAATGCAGCTGGGAAGGAAGGAAGCTGGGAGCTGGAAACACAGCGAGAGACAGGCAGAGATGTATAGCCGCTGGAGCGGTCGGGAAACTGAAAGTACGGCCGGCCAGCGGCCAGCCATGAATAATTAGGGGAGGAGAAGCAGCACACGCTGGGAGAAGCCCTTTGATGTGCTGTGCGGCCGTGAAAAAATGCAATTAGGAGGGAGGGAGGGAGGCTGATGCGTTTGGTCACGTGATTCACGTGAACTTAAAGAAAACCGCACAAACGAAACCCTTGGTTTCACGAGCATTTTGAGCACTTGAATTCTCGCTCCGCTCAATCCGCTTGCGCGCATTGATAGGTCGCGAGACCTAAAAAACTGTCATCATATTGTGGGAGAAATTCAGGCTTAACGTCACTAAATGTTGGCTGAGTTTGGTCAGAATCAGATCAGAGAAGATGTTGGAGCACTGGACGTAGGATCCTTGGCAAAGGTGCTATTTTGTCAGAGTAAAAAGTGACCAGCCAAGTTGATACTGTTCCAGGACACAACCTCAGTCGAGGTGGATTCGTTTTGAAGTAGGACAGGACAATAGGATCAGCTTCCTACTCTGTCATCAACAGCAGTTGTGCTGATATTGACATGTTAGTGGTATCAGCACGTGGAGTCATGGATTGTGGTATCAGATGTGGAGTCAGAGCTGAACCTTAAGCTCGTTCTACATGTCCAGAAGATGCAGAGGGCACACCCAAAGCTGAGGCAGAGAGATTCATCTGTTGCAGTGTCGCCAGAGGAACCAGATATTGGGAATGCATCAGCTGCATAATCGGCTCTTCAGAGGGGGGACAGAAGTGAGACCGAGGTGCACCTTGACATCCACACAACTTCCCAGGAGAGTGGTGAGCCTGTGTACAAGGTCTGTTTGGACTACTTGTCTTTTTTTAACGTTGACTTATCTAAAGACTTGGACCACAACAAAGACCTGTGGCAGGGAACAACCCAGATAACAGGGAAGAGTCCATGCTCCCAACCTTGAGGAGGAACAGTACTTAAGCGACTTGTTGCGGTGTTCAGCAACAAACAGCTTGATTTTGCTATTTCATATCACTTTTTTAGGAGATCTATTCCCTTGCACACTGTAAAATAATTTTGTAGAAAAATGGGAAACAGCTAGCAGCTAACTCCGGATCGGTGAACAAAGGTGAGGAAAGGAAAGAACTGATGCCAGCGAGCTTGGGTGACACATGCGTCCTCAGCTGTCACTTCCGGGGTGGAAAGGATTGACAAAGTACAGCACAATGCCACCTAATGGCACGTAGGGGTCATGCAAAGAAAATCTGATTCCAGTCTGATGCCTGTGAAGAGGTGAGTAATTTATGGTTAAAAGTACCCATCACAAAGTTTAAAGATCACTGCCACTGATAAGTTTGGTCCCTTTGCAGCAACATAACTGTTTAGTTGCAAAGAGGATGGTGCTCCAGGTGCTAAGCCACTAGTGAATCAAGGCAACTGCTTCCAATGCAATCATGACTTAGAAGCTCCTCACTATAGCTCAATTTGCAGATTACTAGCCTCTCTCGTGAGACCTAGTGCTTGTTGATCTGTTCTCTGTAACCAAAAATGGAGTTTGCTAGTTCAACTGTTACGGAAACACTCATTCCCATCATGGAGAAAGTAATGTAATTCTTGGCATACACGCACACTTGCAGCTGGGGAACAGGATGCCATTTTTGGAAGGAAGCGCCAAGAATAAATGACAATGATTCAGCACAGAAATACTGTACCATGTTGACTGCAGGCGGAATGGGAGATGAAAAGGTTCATGTGACCAATGAAGTAGGTGATTCCTCTAGTTTACAAAAGGCAAAGCACGCGTGCTAGGATATATATCTATTCCTCCATTTATGGGACAATTCCAAAATCTTTCAAGGGTTGCTCACAAACTTTCATATTGAATGAGACAGTCTTAAAGACAACAGGGGCAAGGGCTGGGATATTAACTGGTTAAACTCTATGATAGGTTGGTTGAGACAACAGATGGAAAGAAGTATACTGAGCATAAGGATGGGTGTTCAACCTACTATCATGAACATGCTTGTGGAAAAAAAATGATTCCGAAAAGGGGGTGGTGATGAACAGAGTGTCTGAATTAAGCAGACCACTCTTACCCAGTCCAAAGATCAGGGCTTGATCCATCACCGTTTTTTAGCTCACTGCACCATCCCAGCTCAGAACCTGGCTACATGCAAATTAGTCTGTTCCTGTCCCAGTGCATGATGGGAACAGGGCAAACCAAACTACCAAGCCAATTCTTATACTGGGAAGGAAACAAGCTTCCGGGGACCGGTTTCTGGCATTTCAGCCGTCGTCGGCCCGGCTTGCTTGAATCCTGATGGTGCAATGAGCAAGGGACTCACATCAGAGTATACCCTTCCACGCTTATGGTGGACAAAATGATTCAGAAAAGGGGGTGTGATGAACAGAGTGTCTGAATTAAGCAGACCACTCTTACCCAGTCCAAAGATCAGGGCTTGATCCCTCACCGTTTTTTAGCTCACTGCACCATCCCAGCTCAGAACCTGGCTACATGCAAATTAGTCTGTTCCTGTCCCAGTGCATGATGGGAACAGGGCAAACCAAACTACCAAGCCAATTCTTATACTGGGAAGGAAACAAGCTTCCGGGGACCGGTTTCTGGCATTTCAGCCGTCGTCGGCCCGGCTTGCTTGAATCCTGATGGTGCAATGAGCAAGGGACTCACATCTGAGTATACCCTTCCACGCTTATGGTGGACAAAATGATTCAGAAAAGGGGGTGTTGATGAACAGAGTGTCTGAATTAAGCAGACCACTCTTACCCAGTCCAAAGATCAGGGCTTGATCCATCACCGTTTTTTAGCTCACTGCACCATCACTGCACCATCCCAGCTCAGAACCTGGCTACATGCAAATTAGTCTGTTCCTGTCCCAGTGCATGATGGGAACAGGGCAAACCAAACTACCAAGCCAATTCTTATACTGGGAAGGAAACAAGCTTCCGGGGACCGGTTTCTGGCATTTCAGCCGTCGTCGGCCCGACTTGCTTGAATCCTGATGGTGCAATGAGCAAGGGACTCACATCTGAGTATACCCTTCCACGCTTATGGTGGACAAAATGATTCAGAAAAGGGGGTGGTGATGAACAGAGTGTCTGAATTAAGCAGACCACGCTTACCCAGTCCAAAGATCAGGGCTTGATCCATCACCGTTTTTTAGCTCACTGCACCATCCCAGCTCAGAACCTGGCTACATGCAAATTAGTCTGTTCCTGTCCCAGTGCAGAATCGTTTTTGGCCACTATAGGTGTGGCAGGGTATACTCAGACATGAGTCCCTTGCTCACTGCACCATCAGGATTCAAGAAAGCCGGGCCGACGACGGCTGAAATGCCAGAAACCGGTCCCCGGAAGCTTGTCTCCTTTCTGGTGAAGAATTGGCTTGGTAGTTTAGTCTGTTCCCATGATGCACTGGGCCAGGGACAGACTGATTTGCATATAGCCAGGTTCTGAGCTGGGATGGTGCAGTGAGCTAAATAACGGTGATGGATCAAGCCCTGATCTTTGGACTGGGTAAGAGTGGTCTGCTTAATTCAGACACTCTGTTCATCACCACCCCCTTTTCAGAATTGTGGAAAAAAAATAACATTCAAAATTCAGACCAGAACTCATCGGAAGACCAGATATACAAAGCTAGGCTGTTGCTGAATGCAGGGGTGTCCATTTTGTGTAGAATACGGTCTCACTTCAGATTTCCCCAGCCTGCTCCAAGCCGAGAACAACTCTCAAGCTGTAAAAACTTGAGATCTGATCCTAGTCTAACTTCCACTGACCATGAGTTACCAGAACCCTATGCTCACTGCAGCAGTACCCCAACATGCAGCAAAAATTCTCCCTGACCTGCCAGACATAATTCTATGCTGAATTATCTCTGGCACAGCAGTCAGTGGGAGGGTAGGTATTAGAGCTGGGACATACTTCTGAATATTGTGTCCTACAATTAAAATACCTCTCAGATTGAAGGACTGTGAGCTGTGACCTGTGAGATCCATCAAATAAATTAGTGACTTACTTTGGTAACACGCTTTCCTGGTAGAAACTCTAACTGTAGATTCCTCACCTTTTCAATATTCCCCAGGAATCAGACTGGATCTAGAAACTTTTGCAATGAATGCACACCAGCAGTATGCATCTCTCCACTGATGGCAATCTGCCATGCAAATGACATGCAGAGGGCCATATTGGCGCCTACTCCTGCGAGCTGGCATCCAAAATACTTTTTGCAGGTGAGTCTGTGAATTGGCTTAAAATAAAAAGTCCTGCAGGACCAAACAGGCAGAATGTATTTGTAGCAAAGTGGGCGACCCCACACTTTTTGCCAGATTTCTGATGCTCTTTGTCTGCGTGGGGCCTGGGTCCCAGCCAACCAGGTCCCCAGGGCCTGTATTCTGTTCCCTAAACTGTACCATTGTTACCACAATTGGCACAACTGTGGTCCACCTCCCAAGTCCCTTGTAAGGGGTACCTATGTTACCAAGGGAATGGTAGCCAGAGACAGGCCTCTGCAGCATTTATTGTGCCATCCTCAGAGACCTCTCACCACAAACATACACTACTGCCATTGTAGCCTGCGTTTTTCTGGTGCAGCTAAGAGTGAAGAGTTGATATGGCACACATTCCTGTGTGCCATGCCTACCCAGCACTGCATGAGGCATGGGTACGTCACCCTTAAGGCATGGTGCACTATACCTCATGTGATGATATATCTACATAGGCAGAAGGGCCCATATAATACATAAGGCCATTCTTAGATATTATAATTGCACAGTAATGCCATATTGAGTGTATTGTCTAGAAACTGGTCATTACGTGTTTCTTAGCACCATAATGGCTTTATTGAATCCTGGGATGTTTGGTATCGAACATCTCAGAATAATAAACCTGCACTGATTCCAGTGTCAGATTTATAATTCCATGCACTAAGCTGCCCTTCTAGAGGGGACCCCTAAACCGAGCCAGCCACTGGTGGGTTCCTGGCTGGTGAACATCAGACTGCCACTACGAGACAGGTTTCTGGACCCCTGTGGGGGGCATTCGCTCCCTGAGCCCAGAAACAAAGCCTTTTATGGGCAGAGTTGTTCACACCTCCCCCTGGTCAGGTAAAGCCATCTTTGGCAGGGGAGTTTCAAAGGCCTTGCCACCTTTGCAGTGTAACCCACAGCCTCTCCTGCAATCTGGAGCAGGCTCCCTTCCTGTCTCCTGCCATTTTTTAGAGAGAAAGATTCGAGCAGCCTAGCCCCACATGGGGGAAGGGAGGCGAAACACACTTTTCAGTGCCCGCCATCTTGCAGATGGCAGGCACCCTTCAATGAGGTTTAGGGATTGTGCCTTCTTGGGCACACCAAGGGTGTAGTCACCCTAAGGTCAGTAGTCCATTGCTATTGATCTCAAGACCCCTAAAGCACCCCCTAAATACAGTATTTAGGGGGCAGCCCTGAACCCAGAAGGCAGATTCCTGCAATCTACCAAGGAGGGAAGAAGTCACACAGCAAAGGAGCCTGTAGAGAAGAACAGACTTGGCCGCATCCCTACCAGCCTGTCTGCAGTTTCCAGAGATCCTGTGCCAAAAGTCTACTTGTCTTGCAGCCAGCAACCTCGAGAACCCCTGGGAGGACTGACTTTAACAAAGATTGGTTCTCCTGCTAACAGCAGCTCTGTTCAAAAGAAACTCTAAAGACAGACACTGAGCCTGCTGAGGATGAAGAAGTTTGACTCCTGGGACCACCACTGCACCTGTCACCTACGGCCCGAGTCCAAGTGGCCCACCGGTCCCAGCAAAGTCCCCCAGGGCTCCAGGCTCCAAGTACACCGTGCGTTGACCCCTCCAGGACTCCCCTAGGTCGTCTGAAGCCTCTGCACGGAGACCCTGCAAACCACAAGTGGCCCAGTAAGGTGAAGCCCAACCTCAAAAGGCACCCCTGCATCTGGCCACCCTGGAGAAGAGGACCAGAGGTACACCTACGTCCCCAAGACCGCCAACTTAACTGACCAGCTGTTGGTTCCTCCCAAAAGACTTCTTGGATCGAGCCTGCAGCTAAAATCCCAAACCAGCAACCTCAATAGGATTGCATTGGGCTCCAGACACCTCCTAAGGACCCTGTACCCGGCCGCCCCTGTGCCGCTGGTGTTGTGGTCTTGGTGCTAACTTGGGACCCCCATTTCCCTGACCTCAACCCTAGGAGCTTGGATCCAGAGACTGAGTGGCCTGCTTCTGAGTAGTCACAAACCAAGGTGCCCCCCTAGCCCCACTGGCTAACATTGGCACTCTGCACCCGGCCACCCTAGTTGCGCTGGTGGTGCCCATTGAGTGCCAACCTGAACCTTGGGGAACCTTGCTCTACTCCCCAAAACTCCCATTCAAAAACCGTTTTACTCACTTGTAACCTAACACTTCAGTTTTAACATAGGTCTTAATGGTGGGTTAACCTGCTTACAAATGTCCTTTGTTGTGTAAACTGTGTTAGGAGTGCGCAATATAACCAACTAGAGCAGTAATCTAAAAGTAAGTAGAAGCATTTTTGAACAGTTTGCAAATTGTTTTCTCAATTGAAAAAGAAATCTGAATGTTCCTACGAATCCAGTATTCACTGTATTGCTAACAGTAACATTGTATGAGAAGTATCACTTTCCAACTACTAAGTATGCCTTGGTTCTGGAAATAAAATAGCAATATAACTTTTGATACAAACGATTGGTCTGGAATCAGTCTTTGAGCGTGACGCATCATTTCTTGCCTGAGCGTGTACAACAAATGCTTAACACTGCCTTCCTGATAAGCCTGACTGCTCAACCACTTTACCACAAAAGAGAGTAAGGTGGTATCTACTATAGCCTCCGCTATATCTCTGGGGATCCACTGGACTCTGTGCAAACTACACCTTACTTCGGTATAGCATTTGCAGAGGCATCTTGCTACAGCCTTTCTTGATGAATCTGGCTGTCCAGACAGTAGTGATTCGTGAATGTATGGAGTAATGCCTAAGCAGCTGCCTGGAAAATGTCCAGGACAGGAACTCCACACATCAATGCAGTGATAGCAATTGTAGCCCTTGTCGAATGAACGTGCAGCCCTTCAGGAGGCTGCTTTTTGAACAGACATAGCCGTTCTTGATGCAAAGTACCATGCAGCTGGAGACGGTCCTTTTCTGTATGGCCTTGTCTTTTTTTGCTCCAGCGAACACAACAAAGAGCTGTTCTCTGGTATAATAGATGTAAACACTTAGTGTTCTTTTAGAATGAAAGCCATGGGATCTCTTCTCCTTAGAGAGGCGAGCCGGAGAAGAGAACTCTACAGAGTAATACTTGACAGTTGTGGAACAGCTTCACAATGTTTGACAAAAAGGATTCTCGTGTCTATAACCAGTTTGTCTGGAAAGAAGGTGGTATGAGGTGGATTGACGCAGGGAGCCTGAAGCTTGCTCACTCACTTGCTCGCTGCACCAATGTTATGGAGACGAGTAACAGTCTTGAGAGTAAGAAGCTGCAAAGGGCAGCTGTGAAGTAGCTCAAAGTGAGTATGCATCAAATATGTGAAGACCAAATTAAGATCCCAGTATTGCATGACAAGGAGATGGCAGAAACAAGTGTTACAGGCCTCACCACACCCCTCCCCATTTGCTGACATACCACATCGAGTTTGAATTGTCTGTCAAGATCGGGACTGACTAACTGTGAAGGGATTGGAGTAAGGCTTTGAGGGTCAGATGTATCGCCCGGAATTCCAACAGACTTAAGTGCAACATCTGCTCTTTAGGCAACCAGAGGACTGTGAACTCCAGTTCCTCCAGAACAGCACACCCCCTAGAGTGAAGGCATCCATGATCACAGTTGCCACTGGAGGGTGAAACCGTTTTGCTTCACAAAGGTATCTGCTCAATATCCACCAGTGTAGAACCACTGCAGTGTCTGAAGATCTTGATATAGATTTTGGTCTCTGTTGTGTTGGAACCACTACCTGCGGCAGCACCACTGAAGAGCCCTTATGTGCCAGCATGTATGGGTGGCCAACAGAATTGCAGAAGTCTAGCAGACTGAGCAGGCGCAAGGCTGACAGGAATGGAATGATTGATCCATCCCAAAACATTGGAATCATAGCCTTAATATCTCATCTCTGGTGAAGAGGGAAGGCTTGACTGTGTCCATTACTACCCCTATGAACAGGATTCATTGAGAGACCACTAGGTGAGATTGGGCTTGGTGAGTCAAACGCCCAGGTCGACCATCAGAAGTTATTACCTGCAATTGGTGAGACACCAATGCTGGAGAGCTGGCTTTGATGGGTCAGTCGTCCAGGTAAGGGAATACTGGGTTTTCCACCCATCTGAGATGGGTTGTTTTAGAAATGGGGGTCTCTAGTTGACAAGTTAAAATTTAAAGAGCAAGTTAATAAAATAACATCTGCTTCTTTTAGCTAAATAAGGATGTTAAAAAATGTTTTAAAGTATCTACCCCATATCTTTTAAAAACAGTGATCATGGCTTTAGTCCTCACACGAATAGACAACTGTAATATTCTCACCTTGACATCAGGCTCGCTTCATTTTTAAAATACCTAAATATGAATCCGCAAGAAAAGCCATCAGAAGAGTACACTGGTTGCCAGTTAGACAATGGTGTAAGTTTAAAACCTTCTGATTGGCATTTAAGTCTTTTCATGGACTAGGGCCTGACCGGTTTATGAAAAGATTTAAATGGTATATACCAGCAATCACATTGCGCTCAGGCTCAGCCAGGAATATGGTGGCCCCCCCATTTAAAAAGGTCACGGGGAGAAGCATTTATAGGACTACAGCAATGCTTTGGAATGATTTGTCACTTTCTCTAAAAACAACCACCTCTCTTCCCAGTTTCAGGAAGACACTAAAAGCGTGGCTTTTCACACAGGATAGGTAAAGCCTTTTCCCTCCCGTTTACTAGTGTTTAGCTCCGCTGACCTTTTATTAGAAGACTACAGCGCCAAGACGCCTTTGGGCACAAACCACGCTCTATAAATTAAATTTACATTACATTGTATACTGGTGCCAGAGAAGTTCTTTGTCTAGCCAAAACCAGTTCTGTGCCCTCTGGTGCTGCTGCCCAGCAGGAGGTGGAGACAGCATTGTCCAAAGGCAGACAGCCTATTCAGGTGCAAGGGAGATCTCCCACCACTCTAAATGCAGCCCAGGTCTATTCAGCCCAGAACTGAGTTGTTCAGGAAAGGCAGGACACACATCAATCCCCGTCCAACCCCACCCCTGCCGGCTGTCTCAGACAATGCACATCCCAAGCCCCAGTTACTCCAAAGCCAGACAGTCAATACACAAACCAGCAGAGGCACACAGGATGGCTAGGCAAGAAAATACCCACTTTCTAACACACTATTTGAAATTCATCTTTACTAAAAGATGCATTTTTGTATTCTGAGTGCAGGCAAACTATTACATCTTTATACCTTGTCCCAATGCGATGTTAGAAATAAACCTCATTCTATCTTGCGGGAGTGATAGCCTTTCAATAGTGAAAAACGAAATGCACTGTATTTTACTAACAGGACATGTCACACACATTAGTCCATGTCCTAACCTTTCACATACACTGCATCCTGCCCACAGGGGTACCTTGGACCTACCTTAGGGGTGTCTTACATGTAAGAATAGAGATGGTTAGGGCCTGGCAGTACCAAACTGCGCACAGACACTGGAGTAGCAGGTCTAAGTTACATTTACAGGCTACTCATGTGGGTGGCACAATCAGTGCTGCATGCCCACTAACAGCATTTGATTTACAGGCCTTGGGCACATACAGTGCACTGTACTAGGGACTTACCAGTAAATCAAATATGCCAATCATGGAATCATCGAGCCAAATGCAGGAGTAAGGCTGGCCCATTGCCCTATGCTACAGTTAATTGAATGGAAAATGTGAATGAGGCATAAACAGACCAATAGGGGGCGGAGTCTGGCCACCGACTGAAATGGCCGCCTCTGCGTAGAGCTCCGAGACTCCGGAGAGGAGAATTCTTCGATTCAGCTGTCAACAGGTGTCCTTGGAGCCAGAATGAAAGCAACATGAATAAGACAACAGCATTTAACTTTGAGGTTATTTTTGACATGAGAAATTACATTTAAACTCTTTCTTTTGGCAGAGATTCACAAATCCTTCTGTCAGGAAACAGTTAGCTGCTCATGAGATAAGTGGCTTTCTGTGCTTTTAAACAGAGAAGCTACTTCAGGGGAATTTAATTACTCTTGAACTCTGGTTGAACACTGGCAGAGGGGAAGGGCGGGAGTTTTCCTGTCAGCAGAGTGTGTGGAGGGAAAATTAGAGCAACATTTCTGTAGGTGAGTGTGAAAAACAATACATTATGTCAGGAAACAGCTTGATTCTAAAGAGTTAATAGAAATTTGCTTTCTTGAAATGAAAGACTGCTGTGTGTTTTTGAATTGATGTATTTCTCACACGCAGGAAAAGCAAATATGTTGCTATGTAACAAGTGAATTCCTGTCAGCAGAGAGTGTAGAGGGAATTTGGATAGACAGGGGAAAGCTGTGTGGCATTTCTGATACTCTGTTCTTCAGCCACCCCTGTTTGAAAACATACAGCCATAATTTTTAGAATACCAGAAGTCTATGAAAAAAATGACTAATTCTGTCAGGAAACAGCCTGATTCTGAAGAGTTAAGAGACATTCCCTTTCTTGAAGTGGAAAGACTGTTGCCTGTTTTTTAATTGTTTTTGAATTGCTCACATGACACAGGAGAAGCATATAAGAACTTTCAACTCTGAGGAATTCATCTCTCTCCATTTGACAGCTTAGTCTCTGCTACATAACATGAGAATTCCTATCAACAGAGTGTGTAGAGGGAATTTGGCTCGGCAAGGGAAGCTGTGTGGCATTTCGGATACCTAGATTTTCAGCACCCCTTGTTTTAAAGACATGCAGTCATACTTTGTTAGAATCTCAGAAGTCTGTGAAAAAATTACTCATTCTGTCAGGAAACCCAGCCTGATTCTGAAGAGAAAAGTGGAAATCCCTTTCTTGAAGTGGAAAGGCTGCTGGGTGTTTTTTAATTACTTTTGTACTTCTCACTGGGCGCAGGGCAAGTGAATGAGAACTTTCATACCTAATGTATTTCTCCTCATTTGACAGCTTAGCCTCTGCTACACATTTAAGACAAGGAAGGTTCTACCAGCAAAGGGTGCAGAGCGAACTTAGATAAACAGGGGAAAGCTGAGTGACAGTTCTATTAGACTGTTTTTCAGCAACCCTTGTTTGAAAACAAACAGCTATAATTTTTGAGAATCCCAGAAGTCTGTCCCTATCCAAATAAGTATTTGTGTTTATAGTGTTACTGTGAGAAGTTGGCCTGATTTATGATGCATGCTCACTAGTTCTAGTGATCACCTTGTATCAGTCCAAACAACCCTTATGGTGATTGGTTGTAAAGTCAACCTTATAGACCAGCTATCCTAATGGTACCATGGACAAAGCAGTCTTAGGCTAAACTCTTTTGGCATGTGAAGCCAGCTGTTTTACCACATATAACCCCTTGAATGCTAAGTGAAAGGACACCACACAGGTTGTTATGAAAATAAATAAGATATTTATTAACTAACATACACCTCTGAACTCTTTATGAGATCAGAGGGCTAAGCACATGACAATCTCTTAGGAAAAATACGTTTAAGTTGCACAAATTACAATGGTGCCCTAGGGGCACGACAAACCATATACTAAGTAAGTGGAATGTGAAAGTCGATAAAAGGAATGGAGCTGTCCAGAGGCTGTAGGATCGCTGGGACCACGCTACACTAACTCTAGGTAGGTAATAGGAGGCCCACGGAATGCGTGTGCAGAGTGTGAACTCACACGCGAGATGCGTAACAGTGTCTATGGACAGAACAGTTCAAGAAAAAGGTGAGTACGGACAATCCTGACTAGGTAAGACAAAAACGACTGTGGAACTGGACACTAGGAGAGTCAAGCTACCCTTTAGCACCGAAATGCTCATGTTACCTCACCCACAGGCTGCGGGTGCATAGGTGGCAAGTCGTGTTGGGTTCCGGCATTGAAGTCTATGGAGCCTGGAAGAAAAGATGCTGCAGGCGATCAGGAGGAAGATGTCCGGTGTGATCCAAGGGTGGATCAGTGAAGAGGAGAACCTGAAAGCAGAGGGGACAATGTTCAAAGTCACTAGCCAGTGACTGGAGTGGAACCAGGAGTGGAACCAGATGTCGTCGTCGTCGCGATCAGGTGAGAGTGGACGCTTGTCTCTGCAGCCACGTGGACCAGATGGTGTCTTCGACAACCAGGATGGAGGCACGTGCTGTCCCACGCAGGCTCTCGCTGTCGGCGGTGTCGGATCCGGGTTTGGAGTCAACAGGCCTGGGCAAAGGCAACCCACGCGGTGAGGGGAAACAGCGTCTGGAGTGGACCAGGAGGGTCCGGGGTGCTCCTCTTTTGGAGGGGAGCAAAGACCAGTCTGAAGCAACCAGACCAGCAGTGAAGATTTCGAAGTTCGTCGTCTAGGAGGTCACTAGCCAGCCGGCAAGTGACCAGACAACGCGTCGAGCAGCAAACAGGCAGAAGGGCCCCACGCAGATCTCGTGGATGCTGGAGGGCTGGTCTTCGTGCAGGAGCTGCTCGGGGTCGGGGCTTCCCAGTCCCCAAAGCACTTGGATGAGGTTACCTCAGAAGTCGTGCTGGAGCGAAGTGCTGCTTCTTTCAAGATGGCCGATCCCACATGTCTCGTCGCACCCACGGATCTCAGCTGTGCTGCAGATGTAGGTAGAGGTCGGAGAGGTCTGGGAATCCAGGTCTCGTCGGGCTCTGAAGTCTGGATCCTCGAGGGAAGACGACGAAGGGAAGCCGCTGGACGCTGATGGTGCCTGCTTGTGCAGGGTGGACACTCCTTGCCCACAAGGGAGATTTCTTCAGTCTTCTGTGGAGCAGAACGTCGAAGTCCAGAGTTTCTTCTTGTAAAGTTGTTCAGGATAATCTAATCTGAAATGGGACCAGCTCCTACCTTTATCCTGCTAAGGGGGGCTGTACTACGACTAGGCCCCACCTCTGGGTGGGACCAGGAAGGGGGGTGGTTACACCCCCTACCCTTTGTCCGGTCTTGCACCAGAGCTGGGGCTGGAGATCCCCAGGAACTGGTTTAGACCAGTGTATGCACAGGGACACCTTGTGTGCCCCAGGCATGTCTCATTCCTTTCAGCCCTGTCCTACCCAATACACAAAATCCTGTCTGGGCTGGTGCTAGCACCTCCCAAGGCAGGAAACCCTTTGTCCAAGCCTCCCTCGCTGGAAGGACTCCCAGCAGCAGGAGGTTAGACATGTGTCTGTGGTGGCAGCATCCATTTTGTGATGCTGAGGCTCGAGTTAACTTTAACCGGGGTTCGCAGTTGCATACATGTCGTGTCCTTCTAGAAGGGTGGAATGCTACCCCCGTCGCCAGAATTGGCGAGGGGGTAGTATTCCAATTTGTATGACACCTTACTCGACATGTTTTGATAATGCTATACCAAAGTTAGCAATAACCACAAGGATTATAATGCACTTGAGAGTATATGGTATAGCGTTATCATGGAAACAGCTAAAGGACTTGGTTCCGAAAGCTGTAGACAGGCTCAGCTCATGCCAGAGCACTATCTCACATAATTCCAAGCACTCTGCCTCCAGGATTGTTAAGGCCTGCCATAGGAGTGACTTATAGGAGTATATGTGTCCATTTTAGGGTTAGATATAGGTATACTATATCTAAAGCAAAGGGTGATTACACCACCTTGCCCCAGCTGATTTATCAGCCAGTTGTGTCAGATTTGGATGGCCAGCCAGGGGTGGCATAATACATGCTGCAGCCCCTGATAGGCCCTGAGTGCACCTATGCCCTGGGTACCTAAGGTACACTGTACAGAGGCTGATAAGGTGACTCAGTATCCAATTAGATATGTACCTATAGTACATGGAATCCATTTTACAGTGACAGCAGTGGGCCTGGGGTCCTGAATAGCAGGGCCCCAGGTCAACTAAGTCGAAAAACCAGCTAAACACCAGGCAAAAAGTTGGGGGCAACCATAGTCAGATATCCACCTTCCTACAGTTACTACCCAACTGCAGCACTTATTTCTTGTCTTATCTAACATTGAAGTATAACAGTATGGCCAGTGGAAAACCTAATAGAAAGCCTTTGTTTACACAAGTAGTAGGGAACACTCAACCTTCGGTCAATTCTACTACTGTCCCACAAGATACTGCTTCTATGGACCTTATTTTAAAAGAGATCTCTGCTGTGGGACAACGATTGGGCTCTATAGATGTCAAAATCTCAGATCTTGCGACAGAAATGAAGTTAATAAGGATGGACCTAAACTCTTTTCCAACCAAAGTGGAAACTCTAGATAAATGAACCACCCTTTTGGAAGAAAGATTATATAATGCAGAGAGTTGGGGTCCAGAATATCTGGCATTTAAAACAAAAAGTAATAGATTTGGAAGACAGAGCCCGAAGAAATAATGTTTGGTTTTATGGAATTCCAGAAAAAATGGAAATGAATAATGATGTGAAGAGCTTGCTACTAACCTGGATACCGCGGCTACTGAACATATCTTTTGCGCATCCCCTTGAGTTAGAGAGCTCACAGGATTCGGTCAAGAACTTCAACCCTTGAATCTAGACCTAGACAATAATTGCGTGTCTCCTGCGTTATGAACAGGTCTGTCAAATATTAACAGCTGCTCGTAAACATGGTCCTTACGACTTGGAAGGCCATAAAGTATTGCTGCAAACTTCAATCAAACAATCAGGGGTTTGTATAGTGCACTACTCACCCGTGAGTCTCAAGGCGCTGGGGGGAAGGGCCAGGGCTTCGGATCAGTTGAAGAGCCAGGTCTTGAGGTCCTACCTGAATGTGTGCAGGGTTAAGGAGAGTCTGATGTTCATGGGGAGCTCATTCCAGGTCTTGGCTGCGATGTGGGAGAAGGCTCTCTCACCTGATCTGTTTCTGCGGATGTGGGTGACCTCGGCCAGGGCCAGGTCGGCGGAGCGGAGGTTTCTCTTGGGTACGTGGAAGGATAACCTCTCATTGAGGTATTTGTGTTCGATGTTGTTGAGGGATTTGTAGGCGTGAGTACAAGGCAAGGGGGGGCCCAGAGGCAGCAACGGATCACAGGAGCTGTCAGGGAGAGTGCAGGCCTGTGACCTTACAATGAAACCAATGCAACCAATGCCAAATGAAAAGCATTCCTGCAATTCAGGCCAAGACTTAGGAACCGGAATATTAAATATGGTCTTTTAGAACCTGCTACAATGTGGATCACATTGGATGGGAAATCAAGAGATTACACAGAGCCTGAGGACCTGGTACACTTCCTGGACAGTTTAGATGACCAACACATAAACTTAACAACTCCACCCCTACCGAAACAACTATGAACAGTCAACTGCAATTACAGAATGATCCTTAAAGCCATCGTACTGGTAGATTACACGTCTGTACCTTTAAGAAACAGTCTGACAGAGATAAAGTGGCCCACTGTGTAGAAGTACTCACACAGGAAAATACCAGAGGCAAATCAAGATCACCTCTGAAGTCATTCTTAGTCGTCTTTAGCCTTTTCCATGCGTCAGACGTCTCGGTGGGCGTATGCGAAGGACGGCAAGGGCTGTCAAACTGCGCATGCGTCATTTTTTTGCACACCGCGGCGGACGAAGCGGTTAGATAAAGTATTTGATGCTAAACCTTCCACTGTTGCTTCTTCTACCTAGATGAGTATATATGTTTGCTAAGTGTTAATATAATTTTATTACTGTTTTACTCCAGCTATTACCTCTGATGGATATGATTAATTTCTTTTATTCCTACATTGTTCAATATACCATGTATATCTCATACTGTATTTGTATTTACAAATCTCCTAGATGAACTTTATAACTCAATGGCTTAGTTTTTTTCATAATCTGTTACCACGTGTGGTTGTCTCCCCTGCGGAGTGTGCGTCTTGCATTGAGGTTTAGACCCACCAATGAAAGATATACATTGGTTGATCTGTAGTGTTCTTTTCCTTTCTAGCAGGTATAACGTGTACTTACACCAATTAAAGTTTAGTATTAACAATATTTTGTGATCATATTTGCACATATTGGTTTTAGGTTAATTATACTTTTTTCTCTCGCTTCAGTAATTTTCCATTACATTCCCACATCATTTATCAACCTTCCTTTCCCTTTTTACCCTCTTTGATACATTCTCACACAATGCAAACATACTCTAACATTTTCAATCAGCATCATAACAACTAGTCCTATGCATACATTGTGTCCATCAATGTCAATGGCTTTACTAATTACATTAAAAGGAAGAAAATTCTTTCCTATTTAGCGTCCAATCATACAGATATAGCTCTCATTCAAGAGACACATCTAGCCGGTATAGATTCAGCAAAATTTAAACGAGATTGGGTAGGCCAGATTCTTTACAGCTGCAGACCTCCTTCTCACACGTCAGGAGATCCTATATCACATACTATACTAGAAAATGTGGTGCAGCCATTCTGATACGGAAAACGCTGCAATGTCAAATGCTACAGTCCTGGTCAGATGAAGATGGTCAGTTGATAACAACATATTAGGAGTGGGATCTATTTATGCCCCCTTTGGGAACAAACCTCCTTTTTTCCTTCATCTAAACAGAATTCTAACTGAGACGGGAATTCCCAAAATAGCTCTAGGGGGTGACTGGAATTTTGCCCTGGATGTGATCTTAGACAGAACAGGCCCCCTAGACACAACACATGGCAGAGATAGAGCAATAGTGGAAGACATCCGTGAAGATCATGGGTTGACTGACATTTGGCGTTTACTACATCCTTCAGATAAGGGGTTTACATATCACTCTGCATTACACGATTCCTATTCTAGAATAGTCTATTTCCTTATTTTACATTCGATCATACCACATGTACATGATTGTGAAATTTTTTAAATTGTACTTTCAGATCATGCTCCTATCAGTCTACAGCTTGATACGGGTCTGAATAGCCCTTTTAGGAAACCATGGCGTTTAAACATATCCCGATACAAACTACTGATGGAAAAATCTCAATTACATCCACATTTGTCTACTTATATAAAAGACAACAAAGGTTCAGTTTCTTCTCCACAAATGTTATGGGCAGCTGCAAAAGCCACCATTAGGGGGGCAAATTACGAGAGATACTGCCATAGCCAATAAACGTAGAATAGAACAGACATTTTTAGAAAATGATATCAAAACCCTGACATGCTCATTTCACTAATTCAACCGAAGCTTCCAGATGTAGATTCGAAAAGGCTAAAATGGAGCTTAATACACTATATACTTCGAAAGCAGAATATATGTTATATACACTTAAAGCTCGAAATTACGAACAAGGAGAAAAAGCTGCTCTTTACTAGTTGCACGATTAAAACAGAGAGAAGCTATGACAGCTATTCCAGCTATTTATAATTCTGACGGTAAGCTAATATCTGAGACTAGGGAAATAGCCAATACATTTGCAGATTTTTATGAGAAGGTATATAGCTCAACAGTTGATGATCACCACCACAAACATCAGGAATTTTTTGATAAAATAACACTACCCCGCCTCAATGAACAGGATCAGCTCATACTGGCAGGCACCGTTGGATAAAAACAGAAGCAATAGACGCCCTTTATGAGGCCTATAAAGAAGCAGAGGAAACTGGTAGCCTCTCCTCTCTCACAAATAAAGCTATCATAACGGTCCTTCCCAAACCTGAGAAAGATCCATTATACCGCAGTAACTATCTTCCAATTTCCCTTCTGAATACAGATTCAAAAATATTAGCCACCATTCTTGCCAAAACTCATGCAGAATTCTCAAGTGGGATTCATGTTAGGCAGAAACTCTCGTAACCATCTACGCACTTTGGCTCGCATACTCTGGCTTTCCAAGGATGCTGCAAAAGATAGAGTAGCCTTATCCTTAGATGCCAAGAAGGCCTTTGACCGTATTGAATGGAGCTATATGTTCCGTACAATACATAGGCTGGGATTAGGCAATGAAATGGATATATGAGACACCATCCGCCCAAGTGAATTGTGGGGGTTTTCTTTCCAAGGAACCCGCCAGGGTTGCCCTTTATCACCCCTTTTGTTCGTTCTAGCACTTAAACCGCTGGCTGCGGCAATAAGACAGTGTTTACAAATACCAGGTATTCCTACACCAGCAGGGATCTCAAAAATACTTCTTTATGCAGAAGACATACTGCTCACACTTACTTATCTGCCTACTTCACTCCCGAGACTCATGTCTACCATTTCTTGCTGCTTTATCATTTCTGACTACACAATTAATTGGAATAAGAGTGAAGCTCTCCCATTGTACAGGGCTTCAATGAAAGAAGCTATTTTGGGCTATAATTTTCAATGGTATGTGGACTGCCTGTAGTATTTAGGTATTTATATCAACACAGGTTTAGAACTTGTGATTCAAGATAGCTTAGACCCACTTATTGCCAAAACGAAGTCAGAGTATGAAAATGGTCCCATCTTAACTTGTCTTTTTGGGGTAGAGTACAGGCAGTGAAAATGATTATAGTGCCCTGTTTCACTTATGTTTTAGGAATGTTGCCTTCGACAGTTACAATATCAATATTGCAAAATATTGACAAAGGTATTAAAACCTTTATTTTGGGATCCCTGAGACCTAGACTTAAAATCTCAAAATTGATTGCTCACAGGCGATATGGGGGTCTTAGTTTACCGTGTATTGAGCATTACTACACAACCCTCCATTTATCTCAATTGGTTTATCTGTGGCCCAGACAGGATGATCCCCCACTATGGTTTCTCATTGAAAGACAAACTGTACAGGCAGCTTCAGGTTTGTACATGTTTAACACTCATAAGTCACCTGCTTTACAAACTTCCAACCCTATTATTCAATCAATGCTAAAGGTTTGGATACATGCCACAAACTCCTTAAGAGTAACCCAAGACTGCATTGAAAGGCCCCCATTTGGCATAACGCCGATATTAGAATAGGTAAACAGACTATATCCTGGGATATATGGGAGAGAGCAGCTATTCTAACGTTGGATCACTTACTCACCTTAGAAATGCTTCAGATACAATTTCAACTCCCTACCTGACAAGAGGGTAAATACCTACAATTAAAACAAGCCCTATTTCGTAGACTAGGACCATTTCCTTGGATAGTTGAGGATTCCCCAGTGTTACAATACTTAAACATTGGGTGGAAATTCAAAGGCGCAATCTCTGGATTTTATAATCTCATAGTGCATAAATTACACTCACACCCATTACTAGCATAACTTCATGTCAAATGGTAAGGGTTAATTACTGTAGCTTATTCCAATGAGGAATGGGAGGATCTTAATATGAACATGCATAAGGGAATCAGAGAGGCATGGGCATCCCCGTCCTTTATACACTGTTTTTTCAGCAACCATGGCATGGTCCACATCTTTAGCCCAAACTCTTAGCAGTGGTACAGTATCTACACCCCATTTCTGAGAAATATTGAGTTTTGCTATACTCCATGCCATTGTGACCCATGCCTGTTCAGCTTGTGTGAGGTCTGTTGCTTCCCATTGAGGAGACATAGTGTAGGGGTTGGGAGGATAGTTTTATCACAGGCTCTAGTCAACTGTCTGGTGACATCAGTCCAGTATTGTTGTATGTGCGGGCAGTGCCATATGATTTGTAAGAACGTTCCTGTTTGGTTACAGTGCCGGAGGCAGTGATCATCAGTTTGTCTGCCTAGTTTGTGTAGCAGTGTGGCATCAAAGTATACTCGGTGGAGAATTTTGAGTTGCACCAGGCGAAGCCGCATCGGGATGGCCACATCCCATAGCAAAGACAGCGCCTCCAGACAGTCCTCATCGGGTAGCTCCCCCAGCTCCACCTCCCAGGACGCCCTCAGTCTCAACATTGGATCTGCGCGGTTAATAATCAGCTTCTGAAGATAGCGAAATCTCTCTGTCTGCGCTAACTGGTACTTAGTTTGGAGATCGGAGAACGATGCCTTCTTTCCATTAACCCACAAATCCTCCACTGTGGATATCCCTATCATATCCCACTTATCAAAACCAGCACAGGTGCTAAGTCGTCCCAGAATGTCCGGTTCCCATAGGGGGGTAGCTTTTGTTAGGCGGCCCTGCCATCCCATACGCCTCTGCGCTCCATGCCACACTTCCACAGGGCACGCGTAGGACCAGTCAAATGCAATTTCTTATGGTTCGTATACAGTGCTCTTTTGTAGCCCCCTTTCCCCAGTATCCAGTGGTCTGTGCGAAAGCTGGGGTCGTCATGGCACCCAAAGACCCACTGGTTGATGGCCGTCAGTTGTGAGGCCTGATAGTAGAGGCGCACATCCGGCAGACCTATCCCTCCATCGTACCATCCCATAGTAAGCTTAGCCATGGCAATTCGAGGAGGTCTGTTGCACCACAATAAATCCCGCACTGTAGCTTCAATCTGTGAAAAGTAGGAATCTGGTACCCGGATGGGCGTGTTCTGTAACGCGTACAGAAACCATGGTAGAGCAAGCATTTTAAATAAGGATGCACGCCCCAAGAAGGTAAGGGGGAGCATTTTCCAATGTGTTTCGTCTGAGTGAAACCTCTTCAACGGTTCAAGCAGGTTTCTTTCAAAGAAAAGTGTGGCGTTGGTGGTGATGAAAATTCCTAAGTAACGGAACCCCAGTGAGGCCACAGGAATGTCGTACCCTCGGGGACTCCGGGGTGGTGCTCCCCAGGGGGAAATACATCTGGTACCCGGAGTGCGCAGCAAATATGTGAAAATGTGGAGCGCAAGTAGCGCGATGGCGAAGCGAGATAGAGCAAAATATCATCTGCGTACAGTGATATGCGGTCTTCGTGGTCGTTCGTCCATCGAATGCCTCTAATACCCGGGTCACCCCTTATCCAAACCGCCAGTGGCTCTAGGACCAGGGCAAACAGGAGTGGCGACAACGTGCAGCCTTGCCTTGTGCCCCGACCGAGGGGAAACGGAGCAGACCGGTGATTGTTCACCGAAACATGGGCCAAGGGCTGTGCGTAGAGCAATTTAACCCATCCCATGAATTTGGGATTGAACCCGAAGCGGCCAAGTGCTGCGAACAGGTATTCCCACGGTACCGTATCAAACGCCATTTTGGCGTTGAGTGCCAATAGAACCGCTTCCTCTTCCAGCGTGTGTACCCGGCCTAGTGCACCATGCATACGACATAGACTGCGCACAGTATTCCGTCCTGGCATAAATCCCGACTGATCCGAAAGGATCAAGTTCGTGAGATAGGGGAGTAGGCGATTCGCCAAAATCTTGGCCAAGATCTTGGCCTCTGCTGTAATCAAGGAAATAGGCCTATATGAGGCACATTCATCTATTGGCTTACCAGGTTTGTGGATGACTACTATGATAGCCTCGCGAATATCATTCAGGAGGAGGGCATTATCGTAACTTTCATTATATAAATTCAGTAGATGTGGTACTAGTTTGGAGGCCATGGATTTGAATAGTTCAATCTGGAGGCCATTAGGGCCCATCGCCTTACCCACCCGAATATCCTGAATTGCTTTTCGAATTTCTTCAACTGACAAGTCCATTTCTAAGGCCTCCGTATCTTGCTCCGAGAGGCCAGTCACTTCAATAGTGGCCAGGATTTCTGCCGCTAGTGAAGCTTGAGACTCTTGTGGGCAATCATATATTGTCTTAAAGTGGCTCGCAAAGGCCTCCGCAATATTCCCGAGGGTCCATAATGAGAATATTCTCGGATCCCTTAAAAGCACGCACCCACCACACAGATTGCTTCTTACGTTCCAGCCACGCCAGGAGCTTGCCTGTGCGTTCCCCCTGTTCATATATACGATGTTGGGTGGCCAGAGCACGTCTATTGGCGTCCTCTAGGAGCAGTTGTTTGTAATGCTGCCGTTTAATGTCACGTCTGTGCTGGGTGTTAGGGTCTGGGGCTCTAGAAATATCAGCATCTAGACGGAGGATCTCGGCCTCTAATTCTAAGACTCGTCGGCCACGCTCTGCTCTGTGGCCAACCATCAGTGATAGTGTGCACCCTTTGATTACTGCACCGTAGCAAGATGGCGACTCGACAGAGCCAATATTTTCATGAAAATAGTACTCGGTATCCTTGTGCAAGGTGTCTTTAATATGCAGGACTTTTAGTGCCCAAAGCTGGATCCGTATCGGACCAGGTTGCAGTGGGCGTTGTACGCCAAGTGTAGCCAGCACTGGAGAGTGATCGGACACCCCCCGCGCCAAACATCCAGGGTCGGTGAAGTCATGTATGTGTTGTGCATGTTTAAACAAATAGTCAATCCGAGATTGACTGCTGTGTGCACTAGAATGAAATGTACAGTGTGTGTCATGAGGGTGCAACCATCTCCAGATATCTACCATCCCCAGGACTTCGATAAAGTCTCGTAATTGGGAGCAGTGCGTTGGGTCCTGTCTGGGCGGGGATCTGTCTAGATGACAGTCAATTGTCAGGTTAAAATCACCTCCCATGATTAGGGTGCGCACTGTCAATGTCAGTCTCTGCAGACCCGGTGGAGCATATACAGAAATTACATTCAGAACTCTGCCCTCCCACATGCCCGTGCACGCTGCATACCTGCCCTGTGGATCCATCCAAGTGTCTTGTATTACGTATGGACATCCTTTTCGAAGGAGGAATCCCACCCCTCTGGATCCCGTGGTGAAACCCGGATGCACAATCATACAATACTCCCACCTGTCGAGGGCCTTACACGAGTTACCAATCAGGTGAGTTTCTTGTACTAGTATCTAATCAAGGCCATGGCGGTGGATACACTGTGTCACAATTCCTCTCTTAATTTTGTCCCCTAACCCGTTAACATTCCAGGGGGCAAACCTAAGTCCCTGACCCTTCGCCATTTGTCAAGATGATCGTAGAATGGTATTTGTGGCGACCCCGGGGCATCTCTGATACTCCCCTTCTCCCACAAGTGCGACCCTCTGAGTGTCAATGAGCACCTTATAGTACGGAACCTTCCCTGCTGTCCTGCAAAAATAGAACAAAATCAAGCTGTACATACCTAAGCAATCACTTCGTCCCACTGCATGAAACCCCCCAGAAGCATCCTCCCACCATTGTAAATGCAAATGTACCCCTGAACCACCCAATTCACCCCCCTACCTGCCTCCCTCCTTAGCTTGTATAGAACCACCCACCACCCCCAACATGCAGAGTGCCTGTCGCCCACTCATAAACAACTCCAGGAAACGTGAGCAACCACACTCCCAATCAGCTCGTCTTATCATTTACTCCAGTCCCAGCTCCCGACCCGACCCCTACCCCACCAACAGTGTATCACATAATGTAACTCGTATGGTCCATTTCAGGAGCAGCGCAGTGGTCCCTCGCTCTCTAGTAGTGCCTCGACCAATTCCATCAGAAACAACTGGACCCGTGTAAGATGTACAAGGCTTCTCTAACTAGGGATGATAGAAGCTACTTTTCCCAACAGCAGAGCAATCTTAGGAGTCTAGACCAAACCCGCAGTAAAGTTCTGTCCCTGTATCCCTTCCTGCATCAGAGGTTTAGGCTCTCATACTCTTGAGTATTGCATCTTTTGATATCTGTATTATCCTTTTTGTATTTAGAAATCTGAGAAGTTAATATTTCACAGTAATTTATTGTGTGGCCATAATTTGATTTGTTTATACTCTTTTTTTAATGTATTGTTTATAAACTGACATGCATTTCTCAATAAAAATATACAACAAAAACAAAAAAAACACATGGAATCACCAATCCAGAAACACAATTTACAGGAAAAGCGTATGCACTTTAGCACTAATCAGCAGTGGTAAAGAGCCCAGAGTCATAAAACCAACAAAAACAGGAGACCAAAAAGCCTTAAAGTATGGGGATAACCCCACTGGACAAGCCAAGTATAACAGGTTGCAACCACTGCCATGAAGACCCGAGGTGTAGAAGTGAGACCAAACAGAAGGACTACAAATTGGTAATATGCGGATCCGATCATGAAGCTTAGGAACCTCTGGTGCGACTGCAGAATTGAGATGTGAAAATAAGAACCATAGATGTCGACCAACACCATCCAATCCTCCAATTCCAGTACCAGCTGAAGCGAATTACAGCATCTTTAACTTTTCCTTTTTGAGGAAGCTGTTAAAAACCCTTAAATCTTGAATCGGACGAAGACAAAATAACATCTTTGCCCAGGTCCTGCCCTGGAACAAACTGTACTGTGTCCTTTTGGAGCAAGGATTGAACTTCCTTTTGAAGGATTTTCAGATGATCTTGTGGGAGTGCATCTGGATGGGGAGGAATGAGAGATGGCAGTTGTTGGAAATCATAGGGCATACCTCCTTCCCACAATTTGCAAGACCCAAAGTTCTGAAGTGACTGCCCTCCATGCTTGTGGAAAAGAAGATATTTGTTCTTGAATAGACAGTATGTGCTCCGAAAAGGCGGAATTAGGGCTGCAACCCTGTAGTGGCTGGGGAAGAGGAGGAAGGAAGGGCTAGGACATCTTTTTCTGTGCCACACCCTATGTAATGCCCGAGCTGGTCCTCGAGCCAGCTCCCCCTGTAACAGTGGTATCGTTCTGCAGCGCTTTGCTTTGCTTTGAAAACTGCCTCGTATTCATTGCATACTGTTTGCCTTGATTGCCGCTTTATTTGTATGCACTTTGAATTTACCTGTGTCAATTTCACGCTGATTGCGCGTTTTCCCCCTAGCGCTCCGCTCTGCTCACCCCTCCGCCTCCATTTTGTTTGTTGTGCTCCTCTGTAGCCCGCCCCGCCTCCCAGCTGAGACGCCCTCCCACTGACTACAAACAGCGCTCCACTCCGTGGAAACGCTGTGATTCACTCTTCGCTTTTGGGCTGAGTGGTCGCTCCCCAGCGTGGTATCGTTCTGCAGTGCTTTGCTTTGCTTTGAAAACTGCCTCGTATTCATTGCATACTGTTTGCCTTGATTGCCGCTTTATTTGTATGCACTTTGAATTTACCTGTGTCAATTTCACGCTGATTGCGCGTTTTCCCCCTAGCGCTCCGCTCTGCTCACCCCTCCGCCTCCATTTTGTTTGTTGTGCTCCTCTGTAGCCCGCCCCGCCTCCCAGCTGAGACGCCCTCCCACTGACTACAAACAGCGCTCCACTCCGTGGAAACGCTGTGATTCACTCTTCGCTTTTGGGCTGAGTGGTCGCTCCCCAGCGTGGTATCGTTCTGCAGCGCTTTGCTTTGCTTTGAAAACTGCCTCGTATTCATTGCATACTGTTTGCCTTGATTGCCGCTTTATTTGTATGCACTTTGAATTTACCTGTGTCAATTTCACGCTGATTGCGCGTTTTCCCCCTAGCGCTCCGCTCTGCTCACCCCTCCGCCTCCATTTTGTTTGTTGTGCTCCTCTGTAGCCCGCCCCGCCTCCCAGCTGAGACGCCCTCGCCCCTCCCCCTCCACCATCCATATATGACAGGAGTTCCCGCGCGCAGCATCCACGCGCAGCGACCGCGCCCAATCCGCGCCGAAGGTGCGCCAAAGGTAAGCCCGTCTACGCCCGTCCGCGCCTGGACCGCGCCCAGCGCCAGACCCCCTGCCCCTCGCGCTGCCCTGCCCTCCCGCATTACCTACGATGCCGCCACCCTCCTAACCCTTGACCCCGGTCGCGCCCCCGACTGCGTCCAAGCCGCTCCTGGACACACCCATGGACCTTTCTCCTGCTACTCCTGCAAATTCTCCGGTTCCGCCACCAACTCCGCTACGATCACACCTCAGATTCCCGACCCCACCCACCTACAATGCATCCTGCTCAACACCCGATCGGTCCACAAGGACGCCATTGACCTATGGAACCTACTAGACACCATCTCTCCAGACATCGCCTTCCTAACAGAAACATGGATGAACGCTTCCTCTGCCCCAGACATCACCATCGCCATCCCTGAAGACTATAAGATCACACGCAAGGACCGCACCGGCCACACAGGAGGAGGAATCGCTATCGTCCATAAAAAATCAATCCGCATCTCAACCAGCTCTGACGCCAACCTCGCCAACTCCGAACACCTTCACTTCCAGATCCACATCGACCCCAAGACCACACTCAAAGGCACCCTCCTCTACAGACCACCAGGACCCAGCGCAAAATTCAGTGAAGACATCACGGACTTCATCACTCCACACGCGCTCCCCTCCAAAGACTACATCCTTCTGGGAGACCTCAACTTCCACCTTGAAAAGATCAACGACCGCAACACCACCACCCTCTTGGACAACCTCGCCAACCTCGGACTTAAACAACTGGTCACTTCCCCAACCCACATCGCAGGTCACACACTCGACCCCATCTTCACCTCCAGCAATCATGTCTCCTTCAGCCACACTACGGATCTCCTCTGGACTGACCACAGCTGCGTTCACTTCACCTACAACAAGCCAAAACCCATCAACCACCTCCAACCAACTCTGCAAAGAAACTGGAATAAAATCACCATCGACCAGATCTCCTCATCGCTTCTTCTAAACCCCCCAGCCCACTCTTCCAACCCAGACCAAGCCGCCACCAACTTCACCCTATGGTTATCCAACACCGCCGACACCTTAGCACCACTGAAAAAACGTCAAAACAAACCTGGCAGCAAGAAGGCCTCATGGTTCAACGATGATCTCAAAAAGTCCAAGAAACTCTGCCGCTCCCTTGAAAAGGTCTGGAAAAAAGACCCAACCACCAGCACCAAGGACGCCTTCAAAAACGCCACCCGCACACACCACCAACTAATCCGAAAGGCCAAGAAAACAGCATTCAAGGATCGACTTGACAACAACGCCCACAACAGCAAGGAACTTTTCAACATCGTCAAGGAATTTACCAACCCCTCAGCCAACTCCAACGACATCACCCCCTCTCAAGCCCTCTGCGACTCCCTAGCCTCATTCTTCCACAACAAAATTGCTGACATCCACAACAGCTTCGACAACCAACCCGGAGACCAACCCACCCAACCATATGCTGAACATTCTACCTCCTTGAACACCATCAACGAATGGAACCCAATCTCCACTGAAGACACCATCCGCCTGATGAACTCCATCCACTCAGGATCCCCCACAGACCCATGTCCTCACCACATCTTCAACAAAGCAGACTCCGTCATAGCACCGCACCTCCGAGATGTCATCAACTGCTCCTTCAACTCCGCCACCTTCCCGGAAAGCTGGAAACACGCTGAACTCACCGCCCTTCTGAAAAAACCCACAGCGGACCCCACCGAACTCAAAAATTACCGCCCCATCTCGCTCCTTCCATTCCTGGCCAAAGTAATCAAGAAAGCTGTCAACAACCAGCTCGCCGCTTTCCTCGAAGCCAACAAATCCCTCGACTCCTCACAGTCCGGCTTCCGAGCAAAACACAGCACTGAAACCGCCCTCATCGCAGCAACAGACGACATATCCTCATCCTGCTTCAACATTCTCCGCATGCTCAAAAAAACATTTCGCTGGATCCCCACCGAAACCAGAAAAACAGTCACCCATGCTCTGGTCACGAGCCGACTGGACTACGGAAACACCCTCTATGCAGGTACTACCGCTAAACTCCAGAAGAAACTCCAACGAATCCAAAATGCCTCAGCCAGGATCATATTAGACATCCCGCGCAACGAACACATCTCTGGCCACCTGAAAGACCTCCACTGGCTACCCGTCAATAAGAGGATCACTTTCCGACTGCTAACCCACGCACACAAATCACTCTACGGCATCGGACCAGAATGCCTCAACTCACGACTGTCTTTGTACACCCCCTCCCGCCAACTACGCTCCTCCAGCCAAGCCCTCGCCACTGTACCTCGCATCATCAAGACCACCATGGGAGGCAGATCCTTCTCATACCTGGCTGCTAAAACATGGAACTCACTCCCCACTTACCTTCGCCTCACCCAGAACCACCTAGCCTTCAGAAAGCAACTTAAAACGTGGATATTTGACAAGTAATCCTCCTCCCCTCCCTAAGCGCCTTGAGACCCTCTGGGTATGTAGTGCGCTATATAAATTCTCTGACTTGACTTGACTTGACTCTGCTGCCTTTTTTTGGTGCCTCCTCTGCCTCGTTTTCTGCTCGCTCTGTCCTCTATTTTTCAAGTCAAGTCAAGTCAAGTCAAATAGGCTTTATTTCGACATAAAAATATCTTAAAAAGCGTACATACATGGTAAATTCATTTAAAACATTACTAGATAAAAAGCATAAAAAGCCCTTAATATACTAAGACTCAATGTTTTTTCTACCATTTCTGAAGGGGGAATTATTTAAATTAGCTAAAAAAGAAATAGGCCAGAAACAAACCATATATTAAAATCATAATTAAACAATTTGCCTAAGTCTTTTTGACCGTATTCGCCATACCCAACCTAGGTACTTCGAGGTGGCGCATGCGAAGAATGAACGAGTGTCTGTAAGTAAAATTCGTAGTGCCACATTACAATGTCTGGTGCCCAAGGTGAGGCACATTGGTTTAATCCATTTCATGCGAGGAACCTTGTAGGCAGGGCACTCGAATAACAGATGGGGGACAGATTCACGGCGTTGAGGGCAGAATGGGCACCATGGCGCAGTCTGGTATGGAATTTTCCAGTGGCATGTGAGCTCCATTACAGGGAGAAGACCTACTCTAAATTTGAAGTACAGGGATCTATCCCATGGGGCAGAAATAATGTCCAGATACAATTCTCTGATGGGGACATCTTTAAACTCCACAAAGTTTCTGGTGGACTTACAAGACGTTGAGGAAGAGTTTCTTTTGCTTGCCACCCATGACCAATAGAGTTGTTTTAGCATGGATTTAGGCGGGGCTGACTGTTGGTGCCATGCTTCTTCCAGCCCCAGATTGGCTAGTAGAGCCTTAATGTCCCTTAGCCATTTTATTTTTGCCCAACCTGTGGAATTGATTATCTCCCGTAGGCCATCCGCGTAGCTTGAGAGCTCTGGCACTCTCCAGATGCGGGCCCACAGTAGCAGGGGGCGTAATTTTGCTTGATCTTCAATCGCCCGGCATCCCATGTCCAGTTGCAAGGGTAGAATAGGGACAGAAGGACCGAGAGACATTAGGCTTCTCAGGAAGGCATTCTCAGCTCGGGTTAGCTCTTTCATGTTTGACATCCCCCAGAGCTCTGCCCCATAAAGTGCTGCACTCACTCCTCTGGCCGAGTAAATGTCCAATACTGCCGCTATTGGTCTTGTAGATGCTGCTCTCTGCTCTTTCAACAGGGCCCCAGTCACTCTTTTCAGGCTCAACCACATTTTAGTCAAATGACAGTCCCATTTCATAGACTCCACCAAGCGGATGCCCAGATAGTCAAACATCTTGGTTCTTTCTAGTGCAACGGGCCCCAATGTTGGAGGGGGGCCGAGCTTTTGTGGGGGGTTCAGAATGAGATACTTAGTTTTGTCTGTATTGATACAGAGACCTCTCTGCTTGCAGAAGTTGTCAAATCCGGAGAGAAGCTGCTGGAGGCCCATTGGAGATTTTGACAAAAGTAAAGTATCGTCAGCAAAGAGCAAGGTAGGGATTAAACGACCTGCCAGACGGGGCGCATCTGCTGGTATCTGGGTCAAGAAGTCTACCACCCCATTTACATATAGGGATTGGGGCAAGTACGCAGCCTTGCCGCACACCTCTATTCACCTCTATTCTTGAGGTCTTTTGACCATTTGGCCCCCAGCGTATTTGGGCGTAGTTATTTTCGTGGAACCTCATGATCAGATGGAGCAGGTAGGGTGGCATACCGAGGTCACACAGCACCTTCCACAAGTTGTTTCTAGGCACCAAATCAAAGGCCGTCCGGAGGTCGATGAAGGCCAGATATAAGGTACCCTTCCCAATCGTGACGACCTTCCAGTAGATCATGAGCAGCCTTAGCGATTGTTCTATTGTCCCTGTACCGGCTCTGAACCCAGCCTGAAAGTCCGAGAGTATCTTATTTTCGTCTGCCCACCGCTGGACCCTAGATAAGAGGACCTTACCCGCCACTTTTTGGGAACAATCTATTAAGCTAATCGGTCTATAATTAGCTGGGTCGTCTCTTGAGCCTTTCTTGTGCAGGGGGACCACCTCAGCTGCCATCCAAGAAGCAGGGAGGGGGGCGCCTGCCATAGCTGCGTTCAGTAGCGATGCAATTAGCGTACCCCATTCGCTTATGTCCATGCGGAGAAGGTCGCCTGGTAGGCCATCAGGTCCAGCTGCTTAGCGGGGGACCAGAGATTTTATGGCAGTTTCAGCCTCTTTCCTGGAGAATAAGCTCTCCTCATAGCTGCCATCACCTTGATGGATCTGAGGTAGTGGAAAGTCCATCGCTTCTACAGCAGATGCAGTGTACAGTTTTGAGAAGTGTGAGTGCCACAGATCTTCAGTTATGTTGCATGTAATGACAGTGTCCAAAGGTCTGTGTTTCTTTCGTAACAAGTCCCAAAAGCCTTTTGCATTTTTTTCTGCGCTAGCTGCACGAAGTTCCTGCCAGAAGGCATCTTCCCAGTCTCTCCTGGCTGCCTTTAATACAGATTTGTAGGACTTGCGTTTGGCAGCTATTGCTGATGCATCACCACTCTTTACTGCCAAGATTAGGGCTCTCTTTCCAGCACGGCATGCCGATGAGTACCAGCCTGATTTGCCCTGTCGCTTATCATGGTTTTTGTTTCCCTTAGTGTTTAGTTTAACCATGAACAAGTCCCCTATCGATGTCGAAACCTCGCTAAACATAGCTGAAATCTTGTGCGGGCTAGGAGGATGACTTTCCAAAATTTCAGAAGCTGCAACAATAACGGCTCTGATGCAGGATAGTTTTTCTTCATCAATAGCCACTTTGTCCCATTTTAAACGTCTGAGGCAATTTGAGGGGACCACCCCCCCCCGATGACCTCTGCTCAGCTGCGTCAGGAGCTCCAAGAAATGAGCCGCTGTCCCTCCACCAACGTTTTAAGGACAATGAAAGTGCATTGTGATCACTTTCCAAGGAAGGCAAAACTATCATGTCCTCCATGTAGGCCCACAAAGGAAAGTTTAAGAGGATATAATCTATCCTAGATGAGTGACCCACCCTATTATACGTGTGTGCCCCCTCTAGGTCTGACCGTGTTCTCCCGTTGGCTGCTCTCAAGCCATACTCTAGTGTGAGGGAATTCAATTGGACGATTTTAGGTGTCCATCTTTTGACAATTGGAAGATCGAGGGACGGAACGCCTCTCCTTGAATCTTCGTCATGCAGGTCCAAGGATTCATCGGCCATCAAGGGCTCGAATGGGCAGTTAAAGTCCCCCATCACCAAAATTAGAGAGTCTCCACGGCACTCCCCAAGGCTGCTTCCAGAGCCATGAGGGTTGGTGACGAGGCCCTCCCTGAAACCCCTCGTGTGTAAATATTAAAAATCTCCAGCTTCTCAACTTTATTTGGGCATTTTGCTGTGAGCCACATCAAATCTGGTGATTTTTGGGGATGATGATGTACTCGCTATCCTAGTGATATGTCGACCCAGACTAAGAGACCTCCAAATGGACGCCCTCTTCCTGATACTGGGATACCTGCCGGGACAGAGAAGGTAGCATATCCTACTCTGTGCCTTGGTTCCACACACCACGTTTCTTGGAATGCGCAGACTGCGTGGGGCTCAGTGAGCGCCACCCAATCCGGGGCATCCAACTTATTATTTAAGCCTGCCACATTCCAGCTGATAGCCTTCAGGGTAGGGCGAATCGGAGACCCAGCACATCCAGCGTCCCCACCCGGGGCCCCTGAGATTTCTACTCCTTCCATGGGCTCAGTGAACTCAGTCCGACAGCCTAAGGGAGAGGGGGTGAGGGAGGTGGGCGTGGGTTGGGACGCAGGGGGGGTAGCTAATGTCGGGGAGACCCTCCCAGCTGTGCATGGTACAATAACCTTAGGTGAGGGGGCTTTTAATACCGCTTGATCGCCAAGTCACCAACCCCATCCCTGGGGTGGGGCCGCTTGAGTCGGCGTCCATGCCCTAGCTCTAGCATCCAGGGTTGGATAATGGGGGTACCATGCACCTCTACCCCCATCCGGCAAAAACTTCTTAAACCCAGGTGACGGGAGAGGACGATAGAAGTACCCCAGGTCCCTAGTTTGTATGTCGCAGAAGTTGTGTAGCGACTGCTGGCTGCAGATCATACCTGCTGCTCTAGGATCGCTGAAATTAATCAGCACGCAGTCCCCAGTTAAATCCTTGCGTCTGTTGCCAATCCACCCCACACGGCGGACATAGGCTATTCTGCCATCAATATGCCCTGGAAGGGGTCTATTTGCTCTAAGCCAGGAGAGGGTCTTGTGTTTGAGGTCAGAATACAACTCACAAGAACCCTCTTCAAGCTCCGGGACCCCCGTGAGGATTACCACATACGGTTTGCACCCCGGGGGGAGGCTAGCATTGGGTGTATATGTTTTTGCCCTGCCTGATGATAATTTAGCTGGAGATTTAGCTAAGGGTTTAGGCGCAGCCTGACTGCCAGAAATGGGAATAGATGGAATTATATTTCCATTCGGCGCAGTTGGCGCATTTTCTGCTACTTTAGGGGTTGACGCCGTAGGCTCAGGATTGGGAGCAAAGTTAACCTTGGGGGGCCTTCGGTGCTTGGGTATTGGGTTTTTTCCTTTGGGGGCCCGAACTGGGTGTAAGATTAGGGGTTTGTGGAGCGGGGCTGGTTCCAATGTTAGATTGTAGTGTCTGTGGGGCCTCCCCAAGTACAGGCACTTTTTGACGAGACATTGGCTCCGAGGGTACTAGAGTAACAGCACCACTCCTTGACCCTCCATTGTCTTCACCCTGCATCTTGGAGTGAAATTTAACCAGTGATTTCACAGCGTAGAAATTATCCAACATTGATTGCTCAAGGGTGGCTAATTTTCGTGTGAGACAGTCGATCTTATCTGCAAGGGGCATCACCACAGACCTGATTAGGCTCTCAACATCTAGGGGTGGGGTAGCGATGTCAGTGTGCACAGCCTGGGGAACTGGGGTGGTGCTAAGAGACGCTGACGGGCCTGATATGCCTGGCGGGCAAACAGGACCCTTGGGTAGTGTAACTCTAGTGTGGGTGGTAGTGGTTTTTGGGTGTAGAATGTGATTTGAGGAGGTGCCCCCTTTGGTCACATTGTGCCTACTTACTTTGCTGTGTGGTTTTTGAGAGCCCCCCCTGCGAGGGCTAACAGGGCGCTTTCTCTTCCTGTGTGCAGCTAGTCCTGGTGCTGGTTTCCCTGATGGGGTAGTTTCTGAAGCCGCTACTAGGGAGGTACTAACTTCAATAGGTGCGGCTATGGGGGGAGGGTTTAAAGCTTCGTTGGGCGTGACAGAAGGACTTTGGGCATTGTTGATCTCACGATCAAGTTCATAGTTTTGGGCCCCCAGCAAAGGATCAATTGGATCAGGTGGGTTTGGGTATGTTGAGTCATGAGCGATGTCCAGTGCAATGGTCGATACCCTTTCTAGGCTTGCCCTGATCCGACTCACCCTCTCGTCGATGTCCGGAGAGTCAGTTACCACCAATGGTGTAGTTGGTACGTTTACTGGACTAGGGGCTAGGGCAAGGGCGCCCAGGGATGAGCGCTTGTGTGATAGGCCCTTGGAGTCCCGGGATAGTCTTCGTTCAGCTAGGATTATCTCCTTTTCTACAACGGAGACAGCCCGAGTTATAAATTGATCCATTGTACCTATGACTACGTCTCCCGCAGCTTTCCTAGATTTGCTTGCTCTAGTGCCTGTGGCCATGCTCCCGTAATTCCCGTGCCCGTTTAGCAGAGCCAAGAGATATGGCCCGGCCCGGCCTCTTCTGGCCCCTGATGGCCAAAGATGGTCCCGCCCTTGTCCCGGGCTTCTCCTGCGATGCTCCCGCGTGCTCCCGCACAGCGGGGAAGGGGCGTCCCTTTATGGGGGCGTGAAGCGAGGGGTGGGAGGGGCAACAGGTCAGCAGGTGTGCCGGGAAGCAGGGGCTCCTGGTTAGGAGAGTCCCTGCAGCGGCGCTGATGGTGTGAGCTGGATCCCTGCTCCCTCGAGTCCTCCAGTAGGCTGTGAGCAAACGTGCTCCCAACAGCCACTCAAGCCCAGAACTGCGACGCGGCACCCGCGGAGCGGGTGCGGCTAGTTGTTAGCAAAAACGGCTACAGCAGTAGCAACAGCGACCACCGGAAAATGCCGGTAAGCCCTCGGCGTGTTTGTGTCCCACTGGAGTGAGGAGTTCCGCTGCTTTTCACCCTCTGAGCGAGGGGTGGGAGGGGCAACAGGTCAGCAGGTGTGCCGGGAAGCAGGGGCTCCTGGTTAGGAGAGTCCCTGCAGCGGCGCTGATGGTGCGAGCTGGATCCCTGCTCCCTCGAGTCCTCCAGTAGGCTGTGAGCAAACGTGCTCCCAACAGCCACTCAAGCCCAGAACTGCGACGCTGCACCTCTATTTTTGCCTTCCTCCGCTCCTTTCAGTCCACTTTTCTGCCTCTACCTTTACTGCTTGTTTCTGCCTCTATTTTCACCCTCTGCCTGTTTTTGCTTTTTCTGCTTGTGTCTGCCCCTGCTTTTTTCTTTTTCTGCCTCTAAGTTCTGCCTTTTTTCAGCTCGTCTCAGCCCCCATCCCAGTTTCCCTCCTCTCACCACCCAGCACCCCATCCTCCCACAGGACCTACTTAATGGATGCTGTAGTGCAACCCCATAGAGCAGGTATTCAGTCTAACTCCGTCTGTGATAGTTTCTTGTCTAGCCTGCCCGCAGTCAGTCACCCTCTGCAGCCTTTTGTGGTGCCTCTGCTCCCTCTGCCCTCTATTTTTGCCTTTCTCTGCTCCTTTCCGCCTGCTTTTTTGCCACTCTTGGCTCGTTTCTGCCTTTATTGCTTGCTTCTGTCTCTATTTTGAACCTCGTTCTACTTTTTTGCCTTTTTCTGCTGGTTTCTGCCTCTGCTTTTTCTTTTTTCTGCTCGTTCTACCTCTAAGTGCTGCATGTTCTCCTCGCCTCCTCCCGCTACCCAGCGCCCTGCCCTCCCCCGGGACCTACTTAATGGAAGTTGTAAAGCGACCCCATTGAGCAGGTCCTCATGCCAGCTCCCACAGTGATATTCTCCTGTCCAGTCTGCCCGTAGTCTGCCACCCTCTGCTGCCTTTCATTGGTACCGCCTCTGCTTATTTTTCTGCTCGCTCTGGCCTCTATTTTCGCCTTACTCTGCTCCTTTCTACCCGATTTTTTGCCTCTCTCGGCTGCTTTCTTCTGCATCTATTTTTGGCCTCTCTAGCTGCTCTTTTCTGCTTCATTTTTTATCTCAGCCTCTGCTTTTACTGCTTGCTTCTGCCTCTATTTTTGGCCTCTCTGCTCCTTTCTGCCATTTTTTTTCTGCTAGTTTCAGATTTTTCCTATTTTCTGCCTCTTAGTTCAGCCTTATCTGCTTGCCTCAAGCCCCTTTCTGTCGATTGCCACCTAACAGTTTCCCTCCACCCAGTGTCCCGCTCACCCCCAGAACCTACTTAATGGAGGTGGCCGTGCCAGCGGCGCGCCAAAGGCAAGCCTGTCCGCACCTGGACCACGCCCAATGGCAGGACCCCAGGTCCATCCACTGCTACACCCCGAGTAACTTCGGGCCCTGGACCCTGCAACAAAAACTGCTTCAAGTCCTCTCCACGATCAACCAAAGGACCCTTCATTGCCACCACTGTCGCTTCCGGTACACTGGACCACTGGCACGCACCGGACCCCATGCCTCTTCTGCCCTGAGGGCCAGGAATCACTCCAGTGCATCCTTCCCAACACTCACTCTCTCTGCAAATACGCCACAGAAATCTGGGACACCATCAACACCCTCAATCACTTCACCTTCATCACTGAAAAGCGGCTCAAACCCTCCTCACACCAGACGTCATCATTGGCCACAAGATGATACACCGGGACCACAGCAAAATAGCGGTGGCAGTGCCATAATTTTCCAGGAAACCGTCTATTGCACCGTCAACCACCTAACGCCTCGCATGGAACACCTCAACTTCCAACTACAAATCAACGCTAAGAACACAGCAAGAGGCACCCTCACCTACAGACCCCAGGGACCCCGAACTGTCTTTCGTGACACAACCGCCAATCTCACCGCCCCTCTTGCCATCAACTCAGACCACTATATCCTGCTCTGAAAGCTCAATTTCCATGTCGATGACCCCAAAGACATCATCTCTATATCCTTGCTGCAGAACCTCAAGAACATTAGCCTCACACAACTAGTCACCGAACCCACGCACGAAGCCGGACACACTCAACATCATCTTTACTTCCAGCAACAGAATCAAATTTACTAACGCCGCAAAACACCTCCACAAAGCACCACATGCAGTCCATGCAATGTACTAGGGCACCATACAACATGAAACTTCGGGTCTCGACCACGCAGTTCAGAACTTTTCCACCTGGATCAACAATTGGGCAGACAGGATTGCCCCGATGAAACTCGCAAAAGCTAACAAGCATGCAAAACTAGCCGGATGGTACACCCCAGAGCTCAGAACCACTAAGAGCAACTGCTACTGACTAGATGAGATGGCGCATCACCAAGGACCTCTCTGATAGAGCTGCCTTCAACAAATACTACCAACAGATCAAGGAAGTCAATAGAGCATCGACTCACAGCAAACCACATGAAGGAACTCTTCAGAATTACTGAGGAATTCTCGAACCAGTCAGACACAAAATACATCATCCACCCCTCCCAAGAACTTTGAAATACCCTCTCAGACTACTTCCACAGCAAGATTGCCACCATTTAAAACTTCGATACTCCACCAACCACCGTACACTATCGCAATCAGATAACACCCACCTCGGAGCAATCCCAATCAGCACAAAACTCATCAGCATCCTCCGCACCTCCAACTCCACAGCAAACTTCCCAGACAGATGGGAACACGCAGGTCTGCCCACTTTTAAGAAGGCCCTCCACCGACCTGAGCAAACCCAAAAATTACCAACTCATCACCCTTCTCCCTGACCCAAAGTACTTGAGAAAGCCATCAGCCAACAGCTCTCAGAATACCTGCAACTCAATCCCCTACTAGACGCATCACAATTCGGATTCCACGCTAACCACAGCACCGAGACCGTGCTGATTGCTGCCACAGATGACAAACAAATCCTCCTCGACTGAAAAAACTGTGACCATGATCTCCTCGTACTCTTCTGCGTTCAACACCATACCCCACCACACCCTCGACAGACTCCACAACATCAGCATATAGTAAACCGCCCTCAAGTGGATCACCTCCTTCCTCTCAGGACGCACAGAGGATCGGATTGCCTCCCTTCACCGTGGCACTCAGGGACATCAGATGCAGCATACCCCAAGGATCATCCCTTAGCCCCACCCTTATCAACATCTACATGTTCGCCTTGCAAACGTCATTAGATCCCACAGAATCAATGATCTCATATGCAGACAACACCCAACGCATTCTCTCACTCACAGAGGACCCCTCCAACACCAAAATCAACTTCTGCAACACCATGACTAACTAAGCCAAATGGATGATGGACAGCTGCCTCAAACTCAACTCCGACAAAATGAAGTACTGATCTTTGGGAAGAACACCTCGGCATGGGACCACAGCTGGTGGCCAGCAAAACCTGGACCAACACCCATGCACAAAACCTAAGCATCATTCTCAACTGCTAAGTAACGATGAAGCAAGTCAACACAGTTGCCTCCTCTTGCTCCCACATCCTTCGCAAGCTCTGCAGAATCTTCAGATAGAACCCAATCAACACAAAAATGACAGTCCAGGCATCTTGATTATTTGTTTGTATAAGCTTTATTCGAGACAATTCTCATAAAAGCACATAAAATCAAAACAGTTATACAATAATACATTATTACAGAGTAAAAAATTAATTAAACATGGAGTACAGCTCATACTACATTTACATATAAAAACCATTTGTAGCAGATAATATTACATGAATCATTATTAAAAGGAATACCTGGTTACCTGCTTCCCCCCATGGACCGTCGTCTAATTGCCCATGCCCAACCCAGGTATTTAGCTACCCCGATGACTATCGAATCCTGAGTTGTTGTACGTAAGATTCTTAGAGCCACTGCACTGTCTCGTGTCCCCAGGTTTTTACATACCGGCGAGAGCCATTTTCTCCTCGGATTTGCGTAAGCTTGACATACGAAAAGGAAATGGCCTATGCTCTCCTCGGCATTTTCGCATGCTGGACATAAGTTATTGGTGGGTCTATGCCAACCAGATGTCAGTTTCTTAAGGGGGATAGATCCTGATCTTAACTGAAAGACAAGTTTCCTGTCCATTGGTACCGTGATATTATCCCAGTAACTTTCTAGGGCAGGAAGAATTTTTGTCTCCAGAAAGCGACCAGACATAGAGTCGGCCCTGGTATCTTTCAGCATCTTACCACCCACCCAATCCCAATATTGTTCTTTGAGGGCTTCTTTGCTAGGGAAGATTTCTCCCTCAGGGTTGTTCCAAAGATTTGAGAACCCTAAATTTACTAGCATGGACTTCAGATGTTTTAGCCATTTTATCTTATGGAAGATATCTTCCTTGATTATCCATAGAAAACCCTCCGCATATTGTCTTATTTCTGGAGTCGTCCAAAGGCGTCTCCAGTAAAGGACTGGGCGCAATCGGGCTCTGTCTACAATGGTACGTCTACCTAGCTCCAAAAACAATGGGATTAAGGGGGTGCTCTGTGGGAGTCCTGTAATCCCTCGCATGAACTTGTTCTCGGAAGTCTGGAGAGCCGCTAGACTATCCCAAGTACATAACTCTGCGCCATATAATGTGGCACCCAAAACCTTCGCGTCATACACTATTAGTGTGGGTTTTATAGGTTTTGTTTTGGATGTGCGGTGTTCCCCCCTTAAAGCACCTGAAAGCTGCTGGTGCTTTAAGACCACTTTATCCACATGATGCGTCCAGCCAATGCCCTATGCGATCTGTACACCCAGATACGTAAATTCCGTGACAATATCTAACCTACTGCTGTTTAAGGTTACCTTGGGGTAGTTCCTGCGTCCTGGGGAATAGGCCATTAGTTTTGTTTTTCCCACATTTACCTCTAGCCCATGCTCTGTGCAAAAAGCATCAAAAATGTTTAATGCACGTTGCAGCCCCATGGGGGTCTTAGACAAGATAAGAGTGTCGTCGGCGAACATCAGGATCGGAACCCTGGTGTCCGCTAACGATGGGGCGTCTACACTAGCCTTCAGCATTCTCTCGACAATTCCGTTAATGAATAACGAGAAAAGTAAAGGGGCCATGGAACAGCCTTGTCGGACACCCCTTTCCACTGGGAAGTCCGCTGTTGTCTCCCCACTTCCACCCCACTGGACTCTAGCGAAGTTGGATTTGTGCAATCGCATGATTAATGTTAACAGATCAGCAGGAATCCCCAACTTTTGCAGAACCAACCATAGCTTAAACCGGGGGACTAGGTAGAACGCTGCCCGCAGGTCGACGAACGCGACATACAGGCAGCCCCTTCCCAGTACAACGGTCTTCCACTGCAATATGGTGAAGCGGAAGACCTGTTCAATGGTACTGGTTGCTCGCCTGAATCCCGCTTGGTATGGAGAAAGGGCATTGTTGTCTTCAACCCAGTCCATAAGCTGGTTTGTTACCATTCTCCCAACTACTTTCTGTATGGTGGCTATTAAGCTTATAGGCCTGTAATTAGCAGGTAGTGAACGGTCACCCTTCTTGTGGATGGGGATAATGGTTGCACCTTTCCAGAGATCTGAGACCACTTCCCCCTTCGCTAGGGCATTTGCTACAAGGAGGGTATATCTCGCCCATCTAGTCATATCATATTTAAAAATGTCAGGGGGAATACCGTCTAGACCTGGCGCCCTCCCACATTTCACGGAGCCAATGGCAATTTCCGCTTCTCTAAGGGAGAACAGATCGTCGGTTGCATAAACCGGTGTTATATTATCAGCTGCCACGGGATGGTTAACTTCCGCATACTGTGGTCTAAAATAATCAACCCAAGCTTCCTCTGCTACATTATTATCTGGCTTCGCAGGACCAGCTCCACTGCCCCACTTGATAATTTTCCAAAATGACCAGGAGTCTTTGTTATCAGAGGCCTCTTTTAGTTCGGCCCAGTGATCTTCATCCCATTTCTTTTTGGCACGATAGATGGCCATTTTGTACAGTTTCCTATTCTTTATCACTGCAGCGCGGTCCCTATTCCTTATGGCTTGTCCCAGGTCTAGTCGTGCTGATCTACAATTACTATCAAACCACCTTCCCACTTCTTTAGATTTCTTCCCATTCCTTTTTTTAATGAAGAAACATGGTCTCAGGAGGGAGAATAACTTATTGTGGATTTCGGTGATACTACTATCCCCTGGAACCACTGGAACCGCGGCTTCCATCGCGGAAATCGCACTATCAACCACGTTATTGATGTAAGTCATAGTGGCCTCATTTGCCAGTACCTTGGGCCATTTTAACCTGGTTCATCATTACTCATAACAGGGGTTTCATCGTATGTCTCTAGAGGGTTACCCGCATCAGTATTCCACCACCTATGAGTCACACAGAGGGGGTTGTGGTCACTTTCAACCCGGGGCCTAACAGTCATATCAACAACCCCTTTCCACAGCTGGAGACTACACAATATGTAGTCGATTCGACTCCTGTTGATACCATTGTCAAATGTGTAGCTGCCCTCCTTGTCCCCAGGTGTCCTCCCATTCAGTGCTCTTAAACCATGTTCCATACAAATTCCATTCAGTAATAAGATCTCTTTTGTCCATCTCTTTACAGGTTTTAGGCATAGAGATGGTACTCCCCAGAGATTATCCTCTTGACTCTCCAAGAGGTCATTTGTGCAGTCCAAAGGTTCAAAAGTCCTGTTGAGGTCCCCTACAATTATCGTTACACTTTCCTGGGACTTGGCCTCTATGGCAGTAGACAACAGCTCAATAGTGGGTAAACTGGTTACATTGTTACCTCTCACGTAGACATTATACAAATCTATTGGTTGACCCTTGGCTACGGAGATTCTTAATACTTGCAAATCACTGTTTCCCAGGTCCAACATTTTGATGTTGATGTGCAGGTCCTGTCTAACCCAAACAGTTAGGCCTCCCTTGGGCCGCCCTCTTCCCCCTTTTAAAGCTGGTATAAAATAGTTCAAATAACCAAAACAAAAGAGGGGATCACAAGCCCAGGTTTCTTGGAAACAGCAGATGTCATACCCACGTATAAAGTTCACCCAAGATTGGGAATCCAACTTACTGGCCAACCCGGCAACATTCCAAGATAAAAGCGTACCAATGCTAGCATCTGGCCCATCTCGAGTGTTAGTGAATGGGAACACTTGGGGTAACATTGGGCTTTCAGTAGAATTAGTCAGCCTTTCTAGGTCATCTATTGGATCGACAGTCGTATTAACTGTCGCTGGGTATGTTATCATGACATTTGTATTTAGGATTCCCAGTCTAAAACCACCTTCTTCAGCCAAACTCCCCGTCTCGATATTATTGACCGATAGGTTTGTAACAATAGTATTACCATAGACATCACATAGCCCTTTTGGCTCGTTGTTATTCCCACCTATACTATCTATGCTGGTTTGTCAGTATCCCCATCCCGGGTCCTGCCATCCTACAAGAGAGTTGTAATATGTGTATGTGGTATGATTATGACCAACAGGAGGAGGTGGTAAGGGATTGACTGGCCATGATACAGTAGGGGGAATAAGGGGTTCATTGAGTAAACTGGTCGTTACACTAGTGGGTCGGGGGTAGAAAAAGGTAAGGTCTACAATTCCGATACCTCCCTTGGTTGTTCCCCATCCCTGCCTTGTTATCCATCCCGCCACCCTTGGATCTTGAAAATTGACCACTATACAATCCCCACCCAAGGTTTTTGGTGTATATCCCATCCAATCTATTCTCCTTACCCCTATGATTAGCCCGTCGATATCGCCAGGCAGAGGACGGTTTTCCTTTAACCAGTGCATGATCTTGTTTTTGAGCATCTGGAAAGTTTCTCTCTGGCCTGGGGGTAGTGGTGGTACATTTATAAGAACTGCTACATAGGGGAAGGAGTCTGGGGTGAGATTAATTGGGGGTTTTCTGTGAGGTGGCTTTGCCAAGGGCGGTGGGATAGATTTGGGAACTTGGGGGACATGTTGGGGCACAGGCTTCAGCGCCTGTTGTTTGTTATTTATTTGGGACGGTACTGGAGTTTTACCTACCAACGGACATACATTAGCCCTATTCCCTCCCACCGGAATGTTCGGAGCTATCTGCGTGTTATTAATTACATTTGCAGTTGTTGGTACTTTGCCCGCTTGGTGACGCGCTGTAGCCTCAGCACTCGTTACGGTTGGTGGATTTTGTGTCAGGGGAATTTTGGGCTGTGTAGGGTGTATTACAGTCGACTGAGGTAAGTCAGGACCAACGTTCACTCTCTCAGTTCTATCTGAGGATTTTACAATGGCTTTAGATGTAGGTTTGCTATATTTGGAAGGTAAAGGAGAGCTATTTCGGGGGTTACTTCCCTTATCCTGGGTAACAGGGTTATTAAGGACCTGAGAGTTTGTGCTTGCTTCCACCCTATTCGCTTTAATCAGTGATTTTGTAGAATAGAAATTGTCTAATGTTATCTGTTCAAAATGGTTTAGCCTATCTGCAAGCTTAGCAATTCTATCCTCAATAGGGGTGAGTAGCGATCTAAACAATTTTTCCAATTCAGGGAGTACATTTACAAGTGATAGCACCTTTTCTTTACATGGTACAATGGAGTCTGTACAAGGATTGACTTCTTTGTCCTGGCTATTCAAGGAGACAAGATTAATGGGTGTGACACTTTCTGTACTTTGAATGTCTTCGATAACTACCTCTCCAATGTTCACGGGTTTATGTAACTTCCTGAGATTTTGTGGGGGTTTGACCACCTTTTTACATTTTCCTGCAGATGCTGGTCGTTTCCTTTTGGACCCGATTTTGGGTTGGGCCAATGTAACCTGAACACCAGAGTCAGGGAGCGGTGTTAGTTGGGTTTTGCTACCACAGGGATTATTTAATTTGGTCACATCATCCTTGTTTAGTTTTAGGGCCTGAACCTCAAGATGTTCATTTGCAACTGGGAGGTTCACTGATGACAGGGGAGTTACCAGGGTGGGGTAAGCTATATTTGTAAACTTATCCGTTGAATTCTTAAGTATTTCAATTGATAATCTACGCTCTGCGCGCTTCTCTGCCAAGGTTAACTCTTTGTCTATTGACAGTGAACGGTTAAAGAAGAATTTGTCTAAGGGGCCGATTGCCAGTGGACCAGACTCTACAGGAGGAGTTATTAAGTGGCTACTTACAGAGTTTGTTGATGTGGACATTGCTATGTTAATCCCTAATCAAATCCAATGTTTCTATGCCACTTACTGGAGGAGATGCTATATGTTACTGATAAGGGGGGTGGCCCAGCCCGGCCTCCTTCGGCCCCGGACGGCCACAGACGGTCCCGCCCTTGTCCCGGGCTTCTCCTGGCGCTCCCGCGCAGCGGGAATACTAGTAGCTTAATAAGGAGTATTAACACAATAGGTGGAAGGGGTAGGAGGGGTCGGGGAGAGCGGCCCAGGTGTAGGTGTTCAGGGCTGGCGGGCGCTCCTGGGAAATGCAGTCCCAAAGGAGCTCACGCACTCGCTCGCAGCCCCGAGAAAGTACTTCCCTCAGTATCCCCTTCGAGGTGCAGCAGGCAAACACTCCTCACGCAGCGGGACCCGCGGAGCGGGTTCCGCAAGAAGTAGGCTGGTGGCAGGCAAATCCAGACGGGTAAAAGCAACAACAGCAAGGCGTCCCACTCGCCGACTCAGCGAGAGCAGTTAATAAGGACTCGGTGGAAGGGTAGGAGGGGTCGGGGAGAGCGGCCCAGGTGTAGGTGTTCAGGGCTGGCGGGCGCTCCTGGGAAATGCAGTCCCAAAGGAGCTCACGCACTCGCTCGCAGCCCCGAGAAAGTACTTCCCTCAGTATCCCCTTCGAGGTGCAGCAGGCAAACACTCCTCACGCAGCGGGACCCGCGGAGCGGGTTCCGCAAGAAGTAGGCTGGTGGCAGGCAAATCCAGACGGGTAAAAGCAACAACAGCAAGGCGTCCCACTCGCCGACTCAGCGAGAGCAGTTAATAAGGACTCGGTGGAAGGGTAGGAGGGGTCGGGGAGAGCGGCCCAGGTGTAGGTGTTCAGGGCTGGCGGGCGCTCCTGGGAAATGCAGTCCCAAAGGAGCTCACGCACTCGCTCGCAGCCCCGAGAAAGTACTTCCCTCAGTATCCCCTTCGAGGTGCAGCAGGCAAACACTCCTCACGCAGCGGGACCCGCGGAGCGGGTTCCGCAAGAAGTAGGCTGGTGGCAGGCAAATCCAGACGGGTAAAAGCAACAACAGCAAGGCGTCCCACTCGCCGACTCAGCGAGAGCAGTTAATAAGGACTCGGTGGAAGGGTAGGAGGGGTCGGGGAGAGCGGCCCAGGTGTAGGTGTTCAGGGCTGGCGGGCGCTCCTGGGAAATGCAGTCCCAAAGGAGCTCACGCACTCGCTCGCAGCCCCGAGAAAGTACTTTCCTCAGTATCCCCTTCGAGGTGCAGCAGGCAAACACTCCTCACGCAGCGGGACCCGCGGAGCGGGTTCCGCAAGAAGTAGGCTGGTGGCAGGCAAATCCAGACGGGTAAAAGCAACAACAGCAAGGCGTCTTGATTATGGCAACACGCTCGATTCCAGATTCTCCATGCACTTCAAGAGACTCCAGACCATACAGAAAACCACAGACAAACTCATACTGGACCTCCCCAGACAGATCCACATCACCCTTCACCTCAAAAACCTCCACCTGCTACCCTTCCAGAAGAGATACCAGTTCAAGATCCTCAGACCCGCAAAACCTTAGGTAACTTCAACTGATAGTTTAAAGTGCTCAATTTTTTCTCAATTTGGTAGAGAACTATAAATCTCGGTTGAAACTTCCTGACCCCTTTTAGCCTAAGATTCTTGGTGTTTAACCAGACTTGATCGACAACTTGTAACTCAGGTTCTTTCCTTCTTTTCTGATCAGCATAGTGCTTATAATTTGCCTTGGCCTTAGTTAAATTCTCTGTGGCTAAACTATGGACCCTTGTCATGTGTTCTACCAAATTTGTAACTGCAGGTACATCCACCTCCTGAAAACTTAATGAGTGAGATGGATGTCTTCCCGTATTTTAGTAAAAGGGAGAATAACCTGTAGAAACATTTCTTGAGTTGTTATGTGCAAACTCTGCTGCCCACAAATAGTCCGGCCAATCTCCCTCCTGATCTAGCAAACATAATCTCAGGTACTGTTCTAATTCCTGATTGGTCCTCTCCATTTGACCATCGGATTCCGGATGATAACTAGTGGATTATCTAGTCTCAATATTCAATCTTTTGGTGAAAGTCTTCCAAAAATGGGACAAGAATTGAGTTCTCCAGTCTGATATTAAAACCTTGGGAACTCCATGAGCTCGAACAATATTTTGACTAAAGGTACATGCAAGAGTTTTAGCTGTGTGCACCCCTTTTAAAGGTACAAAATGGGCCATTTTAGTAAAGGCATCCACACACACCAGTATCGTGTCAAAACCATGACTAGAAGGTAAGTCCACTATCAAATCTAGTGTGACCGTATGCCAGGGATAGGGGGGTGAGGGCAAGGGTTGTAATAACCCTCATGGGCCTCGCCGCTCATTCTTTCCTTTAGCACAAATCTCACATGTGGCTACATATTGACGAACATCCTTAATCACATCTGGCCACCAAAAACGTTGTCTCACTAAATCTTCTGTCTTAGTTATGCCTTTATGTCCTGCCAGTATACTATGATGACACTCTTTTAATGCCTTTTGTTGCATATCAAGCGTGGGTAGGAAAAGTGCTCCATCATGATGCGGTAGTCCTTGTCTAAGTTCCCTCCTCGAATCCTCCTTCAGCCAGTCGCACAAGTTACTACTTGTGTAACGATATATCTGTAAGAGACATTAGTTAGTGATAGATTCCTTACCTTAGAATATCCCCAGATGTCAGACTGGATCCGGAATTTTTTGCGTAGCAATACCCCTGCGCGTCGGTAGGCGTTATCCGCGGCTCCGCGTCCATCGTCGGCGTCGTTAGCGCCGGAATGGCGTCGTCGGAGTACTTAGATGCCGCCCATGCGCGCTGACGTCAGTTCTGATGCACAGTTTTTCCACGCCAGATACGAAGAGCCATGATAGAACCAACACTGGTGCCATGAAACTAGGGCCCTGAAAGGGGATGACCTTAACCCTAGATATCGGTTCGCAGAATGGGGAGGATGGATGGGTTGGTAAGGAATCTATCACTAACTAATGTCTCTTACAGATATATCGTTACACAAGTAGTAACTTGTGCATCTGAAAGAGACACGTTAGTGATAGATTCCTTACCTTAGAATAGATACCCCAGCAATACCAACCCCGGTGGTGGGTCTGCGAACCAATAATCACACCAGAAAGTCCTGGAGGACGGAACGGCCAAAGAAGCCATCCCTCCGGACTTGGCTGTCCAGGAAGTAGTGTCTTGCAAACGTGTGCAGCGAGGCACACGTAGCTGCCTGGCAAATGTCCTGCAAGGGCACCCCCCGGCCCAGGGCAGTTGTAGTCGCCTTGGCCCGAGTAGAATGAGCCCGCAATCCAACAGGGGGCTCCTTTTTGGCCAAGGAGTAGCATGCCTGGATACACAAGATGATCCACCGCGAGATGGTCCGCTTGTGCACCGCCTTTCCCTTCTTTGCGCCCACGTAACCAACAAAGAGTTGGTCATCCACCCGGAACTGGCGTGTGCGTTCCAGATAATAGGAGAGCGCACGTTTTGGGTCCAGACGGTGGAGCCTCTCTTCCTCTTTCGAGGGATGCGGAGGCGGAAAGAAGGTGGGCATGGTAATGGACTGCCCGATGTGGAAGGCCGTGACAACCTTGGGCAGGAAAGAGGGTCTCGTCCGCAACACAACCTTGTCCGGATGGACAGAGAGGAAAGGAGGTGTAGAAGAAAGAGCCTGGAGCTCACTCACTCTCCTGGCAGAGGTGATGGCCACCAGGAAAGCAGTCTTCAAAGTAAGAAGACGGAGACGACAGTTATGGAGCGGCTCAAAGGGAGCACACATTAGATAAGTAAGTACAAGATTCAAGTCCCACTGGGGCATCACGAAGGGAACAGGAGGGAAGATATGAGTGATGCCCTTCAAGAATCTGTTGACAATGGGGGACTTGAACAAAGAAGGCTGATCAGGTAGCCTTAGGATGGCGGAAAGGGCAGAAAGGTAGCCATTGAGAGGGTCCAGAGCAGAGCCCTGCTGGGCAAGAGAAAGAATGAAGAGAAGAACCTTAGAGAGAGGGGCAGAGAGAGGATCCACGGCCTTTCCTGTGCATCATACCACAAATATGTTCCACCTGCAGGCGTATACCGACTTTGTGGAGGGACACCTGGCTGCCAAAATGACATCACAGACTTCGGGAGGCAAGTCAAATGGCCTCAACTGCCGCCGCTCAATCTCCAAGCTTGTAGGTGGAGACTGGACAGGTTCGGGTGCAGAACCGTCCCCTGCTGTTGCGACAGAAAGTCCTCCAGACAAAGAGGCAGACGAATCGGGGGATAGACTGACATGCTGAGTAGCTCGGGATACCAGTATCTTCGTGCCACAGACCAGAGCCACAAGAATAACCTGGGCCCGGTCGCGCCTGATCTTCTTCAGCACTCTGGGCAGAAGTGGTATAGGCGGAAAGGCATACAATAGACCGCAACTCCACTCACGGCGAAAAGCGTCTCCGAGCGAGTGCCGCCTTGGAAATTCCAACGTGCAGAACTGATGACATTGTGCGTTCTCTTCTGTGGCGAATAGATCTAACCAAGGCTCTCCCCATTGCTGAAAGAGGCCTTGCGCCACGTCCGAGTTCAGACGCCATTCGTGATCCATCATGCACCGACGGCTGAGTTCGTCCGCCCTGGCATTCAGAGAACCTGCCAGGTGTTGAACCACCAGGGTCACGCCCTGATGTTCCAGCCACTGCCAGAGGCGGAGAGCCTCCTGGCATAGGGTCCACGACCCCACCCTGCCCTGTTTGTTGCAGTACCAAATGGCGGTGGTGTTGTCCGTGAACACCTGCACTACACTCCCTCGGACAGAGGGGAGGAATGCCTTCAGTGCTAGTCGGATCGCCCGCAGCTCCAAAAGGTTGATATGGAGCCGGGACTCCGCCGGAGACCAGAGGCCTCTGATCTCTGCCTCTCCCATGTGGCCTCCCCAGCCCTGGAGGGACGCGTCCGTAACAACCACGTGCTCCGGGTGTGGTAGGGAGAGGGATCTGCCACTGACCCAAACGCGGTCCGTGAGCCACCACTGCAACTGTCTTGCAGTGCCCTCCGAGATCAAGACATGATCGGACAAGTTGCCCTGATGCTGGGCCCACTGAAACTTCAGGTCCCACTGCAGAGCCCGCATCCGCCACCGGGCGTGATGCACCAGAAGGATGCAGGAGGCCATCAGCCCCAGAAGTCGCAGCGTCAACCTGACCGAGACTCGGGATAAAGGCTAAAAGATCAGAATCAGAGCCTGAATATCCCGAGCCCGCTGTTCGGGAGGATAAACCCGAAACTGCGCCGAGTCTAGAACTGCTCCGATGAAGAAGAGCTTCTGAGAGGGACACAGGTGCGACTTCGGAACGTTGATGGAGAACCCCAGCAAGTGCAGGAGGTCGGCCGTAGTCTGGAGGTGGCTGACGACTGTCTGGGGCGAGCCCGCCTTCAACAACCAGTCGTCGAGGTAGGGGAAGACTGACACCCCTAACCTGCGCAGATGAGCTGCGACCACCGCCATCACCTTCGTGAACACCCGTGGGGCGCTGGTAAGGCCGAAGTTGAGCACGGTAAACTGAAAGTGCTTGTGGCTACCGTGAACCGCAGGTAACGCCGGTGGGCCGGCAGGACGGGGATGTCAAAATAAGCGTCCTGCAAGTCCAACGCTACCAGCCAGTCTCCAGGGTCCAGGGCAGCTAAGACCTGAGCCAAAGTCAGCATCTTGATCTTCTCCTTCCGGAGGAAGCCGTTGACGTTCCGTAGGTCCAAGATAGGGCGTAGGCCCCCTTTGCCCTTCTTGGGTACCAGAAAGTAGTGGGAGTAACAACCATACCCTACTTCTGGCCCAGGAACGCGCTCGATGGCCCCCTTGGCCAAGAGGGCCGTGACTTCCTCTTGCAGAAGTTGCAAGTGATCCCCCGACACGCGGTAGAATTGCGGTGGCATGGCTGGAGGGGTCGCCTCGAAGGGGAGGGAGTAGCCCCTTCGGACGATCTGCAGCACCCACCTGTCCGATGTGACAGTGCGCCAGCGGGAGAGGTGATGGCAAACCCTGCCCCCACTGGCGTCACATGGGCCTGAAAACTCAGACTAGGAAGGTTTTGAGGCAGGTGTTGCGGAGGGAGGTGTGGACTAGCCTCGCCGTTGTCCCCGACCGCAGCCACCGCGCTGTTGAACATTCTGCGGTGCGTGGCTGGCAGCACGTGTGGGGGCGCCCCTTCCGTGGCCACGAAAGGAGCGAAAGGCACCCGTTTGCTGGCGTGTGGCCGAGAGGCCCAAGGACTTGGCCGTAGCCCTGGAGTCCTTAAAACGCTCAAGCGCATGGTCTGCCTTGTCGCCAAAGAGGCGACGGCCATCGAACGGCATGTCCAGAAGTGTAGCCTGGACATCGGCCGAACAGTTGGCGGATCTCAACCAGGCGTGGCGTCGAACCGCCACCATCGTTGCCATCGCCCTGCCCAGTGAGTCCGTGGTATCCAGCCCACACCGGATGGAATATTGCGCTGCATCTCGGCCCTCCACAAGGGCTTGGGCGAGTTTAGCCTGGACCTCCTCCGGACATTGTGGCAGCACGTCGCCCGGGGCTGGGCGGTAGCGTCTGGCCATAACAATAGCAAAGCTCTCGCACACAACAAGCAAGGTATAACAATGGTAGTTAAACAGTAAAAAGCATTGTAAGTCTAGAGCCAAATAACATGACAGTTGCAATTTCGTAAACTTTCTTGAAGATGGGTATATATTTAATGGTTCCACAACCAGCCGGCACGTGTTTCGTCGTGTGGGAACAACTCACAACGACTCTTCAGGGCTGGGAAAAAAAACATAAGAGGATGTGTATGGAACATTTGATCAACATCAGAGTATAAACACATTTTTTGAGAATGATTTTACATTATTCTAGCTGATTCATTCACTGATGGACCCGGGTAAAAACGACTAGTGAACGGGGTGAAGTGCTGCACGATAGAGACAGCTATATCCCACGAACCATGCATAGAGAGAATTCATCAAAAGTGAACAAAGTGGTGATTGGGAGAAAAAAGATATTGGTAGTAAAACAGTGACATGTGTCCAAACATATTATTTCTCCTATCAAGACCCGTTGGTCCTCATCATTACTGTGGGATATTGTTGCCTATTATCATAGATGTAGTATTTCATTATAACAGCGAGACAAGAACGCCACCAAAGGTCTCCTTCGAGCGCGTGGTTTACACAATGTGAAATCATAGTGACTCATTTGTGGAGTGAATACATGCAAGCCCAGGTGAATACATCATTGAAAACAGTTTATTGGTGTGTGGGCAAGAAGCCTACCTGAAGACACAAGCTACACTCATGTAGGTCTGGAGGGGAAATTATCGAATGAATTTGATATCTGTGGTAGAAATGAAGAAAAGACATCAAAGGGGACGGGGATTAAAAGACGTGGAGCAAAAGGGCAGAGAAGAAGCACCAGTGAGAAGCTAAGAGAATGAAAGAATATGTATTCATTGGTTATCCATGTCTCTGTAATGACATGGACAAAACACCCGTATGACTAGGTGTTTGGCTAGTATACAAAAGGCATGTGTGCACGCCCAATAAATATCACCATAAGGGATAGTTGTTAATAACCGTCCCGGGCGTGCGCATAAGTTAACGGCAAGGAAAAGAACACAGAATCAAGTAGGATAATGGAGTTCTAAGTGTGGTAGCAATTTGTTTTATAGATGAACAAATGAGGGGGCATATGCAAGTCAAATAGAACTAGCAGTCTGACGTGAGCCCCATTCTCTGCTTTGTGTTGACGTGCTGTAGGGTTCTCAACTCACCGTCAAATCAGAATAACAATTGTAGAGGCTTGATTAATATATTCCATTTGGTAGTATAGCGATGATAAGCACATAGAGTAAAAGTGCTGTACAGGCCGTGCTAAAAGGAAAAAAGAACTGTGTGTTACGGTATTATAGCCTAATTGCGAAGAAACAACTCATGGTGCGACATTAACTCAATCTCTCCCGTAATTACTATATAATTAGGTTTTAGTACCTTGATAAGTGTGTATATTAAGCCCAAAACCAGGAGGGGGTCCACCGACAGGTTCCTTATCATGCGGATACGGCTTGAATCGGGAAATATCTGCCGGAAAAAAGAGCCGACAAATAACCGGCATTAATGATAATGTGAGATCAATATAGTCGTTGAAGGTCAAATCCTCCAGAACTATAATTTGTAGCTACATTTATTTCGCTTACCAGCAGCGTGGCATCCATCCTATTTTGGTTCCCGGTCGCCATTTTCCAACAACGGACACGTGACCGGAAGGCGGAAGGGAATTTATGCGTTTGTTCACATAACAACTAGACCGTGACTGTCATTAGCATACGCCGCCATGGTATGGATTCCGAGTTGCCTCCTATCGAGTCCCCAGGCGGCCTGAGAAATAATACTTAAAAAGGACTCATAATTTACTTGAAGTCAGATCTGATGGAATAATCATCCTCCAAGGAGGTTTAGAATGATTGAGATGGAAATATGCCAGAACAGGTTGTTGATTATAAGATTAAGATGTGTTTGTTCACATACAGACTAGAACGTGATTATCAGTAGCATAAAAACCGCCAAGGTCTGGATCCCGAGTTGCCGCGTATCAAAATCCCAGGCGGCCAGAGAAATAATTGTTGTTAGTAAAAGAAGGAGTCGTAATTTACTAAGATCAAGAATATACGAGTGATTAGATGCCTATAGAGAAGCATCGGGTATGTAACCGAAGATGTGATATAAACGCACCTCCAAGTCGTTTCGTGACTTTCACATATTCTTATAGAGAACAATTGATCCGAAGCTTAATAAATTACAGAATCGTTCAAGTTCAATATTTCAAATTCACGAATATTACATCCTGTGGTGGTGAATACAATGCACGACCTAGTTTAAACATTATCATTCATAAACAGTGTAATCACATATGGTATCACAAATATTAAACCGACATGTTATGTGAACAACACATTTTTTGACTGTTTTAACCCCATGGCTGCTCAGCATATTCCCCTGCTGTGCTGAGATTTTCAAAATCCCATGCTTCATGACGAGCTGGGCTCGGCATCAGCGTGCGAGGAGGCTACTGTATGACGAGCCCAGCTCGTCATGAGCGTGGAAGGGGTTAAGCTCCCCAATTACGAGATTAGGTTCAGGGTAATGTCTGTACTATATCCAAATACAGTCTATATAATGTAACAAAGACCCCCTTATGATAGTAACATCACATTTCAGTCACCCAGGAAAAATTGTAATTCCGGGTCAAAGTTGAGCCCGTGTTCTATGCAGTGTAAGCGCATGATCAACATAGCTTCCTTTCGTCTCAGTGTAAGTTCGCGATTGCCACCTCTGATGTTTAGTGGAATCACATCAATACCATAGAAACGCACTTTGATTTCGTCCTCTATAGGTTGGCATTCTGCAATGTGCAATGCCAGTGGATATTTAGGGTCTCTTTTTTGTATCGCTCTGATATGTTCTGCCATTCTGTCCTTGAGAGCCCTGATAGTACTGCCTACATAATATTTTCCACAAGGGCACTCTATAATGTAGACAACAAATTTGGTCATACATGTAATGTACTGTTTGATGTTATATGTAACCTTGTCAAATCCTGTGAACGTTTTAGTCCCATGTTTACCCTATCTGCACATAGAGCAGAAGCCACATCTAAAGAAACCTGTGCTGAGTTTCGTCATCCAATTTTGGGCAGTGGTGTTGCGGGGAACCGTGGGACTCAGTCTACTCCTTAATGTTTGTCCTTTCTTATATGTAATTGCTGGCTAGTCAGGAATCCATTCTTTTATGGTAGAATCTGGTTTTAACAGGTTCCAGTGTTTGTTAAAACTTTTCCTCACCGTATGGTGTAATGCGTTATACTCTGTGATGAGTCTCACCATATTGTTGGAGGATTTAACATCTGAGCGTTTCCTGAGAGAATCTGGTCTATTGGTTCGTCTGACTCTCTTTCCCGCTCGTTTTATGGTTACCTCAGAGTATCCTCTTTTTGAAAACCTGTCATTCATGTTTGCGATGCAGTTAAATTCAGTTTGCTCGCTGCAATTGCGTCTAGCTCTAAGGAATTCGCCATATGGGATCGATTGTATTTGGTGTAGTGGATGCGAACTGGACGCGTGGAGAATAGCATTGCAAGAGGTCGGTTTCCTATAGAGTTTGCTGTTTAGTATATCATTTTTTATTTTTTTTGAAAACCTTTATTAAACAAATGCACAGTACACAGCGTCTGCCTACAACCCGAACGGGCCGGCCGCTATGACATCAAAGTGAATTATGAACCACAATAAATTGCAAAAAAAAAATCAAAAGTCGATGCAGTACGGTGTATCAGCATAGACATCATATAGAGGATAAGGATGGTTCAATTTTGTAATTTTGTTGAAATTCAAACAAACAACAGAGACACTCACATGGTGGCTACAATGGTATAGAGACAAAATATCGACTCCAAAATATCGACTGGACATAATATCGAGTTTTAAATATAGACTGGACAAAATATCGACTGGACATAATATCGACTACAAAAATATCGTTTTTCAGGTAAGTGAAGTAATATCGACTGTATAAAATATAGATAGCAAAAATATCGATTTTTTAATAATATATAATATTTTATAGTGTATTTTTATGTAATAATATGTGTGAATAGTGTGTATTAATGTTATAAAATATTTTATTACATGAATTTTGTTTTGATAATAATTGCGTAATGTAATTCTGTAGCGGGTTGTGGGTTTATAGGGGAATAGGGTGGGAAGTAATTTAATAATAATTAATTAATTAATATATGTTGTTAATATTTTTAATTAATAATTAATTGATAATTAATTAATATTAATTAGTTAATTAATTAATATAATTTTGAATATATTTTGTATTAGTAAATAATTGTTAATTAATTAATTGTAATTAGTTAATTACATTAATTAGAGTACATTTTTTATATATATAATTTTGTGTTATTTTTAAGTAATTAATTTTGAAAAAATAATATTAATTATTACAATAATTACACCCAATGTTCTAATATATTTACTTTATTGTTATTGTTAATTAATAATTAATTGGTAATTAAATAATATTGATAAATTTTGGGTAAAGGAGCATTTTTAGGGTTCAGGGTCAGTTTTCAGTTCATGGGTAAAGGGGTATTTTTAGGGTTCAGGGTCAGTTTTCAGTTCATGGGTAAAGGGGTATTTTTTAGGGTTCAGGGTCAGTTTTCAGTTCATGGGTAAAGGGGTATTTTTAGGGTTCAGGGTCAGTTTTCAGTTCATGGGTAAAGGGGTATTTTTAGGGTTCAGGGTCAGTTTTCAGGTCATGGGTAAAGGGGTATTTTTAGGGTTCAGGGTCAGTTTTCAGTTCATGGGTAAAGGGGTATTTTTAGGGTTCAGGGTCAGTTTTCAGTTCATGGGTAAAGGGGTATTTTTAGGGTTCAGGGTCAGTTTTCAGTTCATGGGTAAAGGGGTATTTTTAGGGTTCAGGGTCAGTTTTCAGTTTTTGGGTAAAGGGGTATTTTTAGGGTTCAGGGTCAGTTTTCAGTTTTTGGGTAAAGGGGCATTTTTAGGGTTCAGGGTCAGTTTTCAGTTTTTGGGTAAAGGGGTATTTTTAGGGTTCAGGGTCAGTTTTGGGTTTTTGGGTAAAGGGGTATTTTTAGGGTTCAGGGTCAGTTTTGGGTTTTTGGGTAAAGGGGTATTTTTAGGGTTCAGGGTCAACAAATAAGATTTTAAAAAATTATTTTTATTATTTTCTTTTATTATTGTATTATTATAATTTAATTTAAGTCGTTTTAAGTATATTTTAGTAATTAAAATTTAATATTAATTTAATTTAACACTGTTTTTAATAAAGTCGATATTTTTTACATCTATATTTTTGTTAACGATATTTTGTACTCGATATTTTTGTACTTACCTGTTTGTAGATACAAACTCGATATTTTGACTGTCGATATTTTGTCCACGATATTTTGGCAAGTCGATATTTTGTCAGTCGATATTATTTCAGTGATCCGGCTACAATATCCAGTTCATGGGGGGGTAGGGACAGGGGAATTAATATAAGAGAATGGGACCAGTTCTGCAGGGGGCAGGGAGACAGCGAAAGGAATGTTGAAGAAATGGATGCTGATCAAAGGGAACGCCAATTACGGAGATGAGGGAATAGTTTCAGTATAATCAAGTGGCGGGGTACAAATGTCTCCACGGTATTCATTCCACTGTGCCCAGATCCTACCCCGTTTCTTAGGACGACCTCGAGCCTCATAGACTGTCTTTTCCCGAAACATGCAGCAGTCCATGCTATCTTTCCAGGCATTTACTCCCGGTGGTCTGTGGGAGCCCCAAAGTTGCGCTATGTCTCTTTTAGCAATCATGTTGCCTAGGGTGACCCAGAAGGTTTGGGCGGTCGTACAATCCGTGGGTTCCCACACGTTAAGCAGGCAGCGTATCGCCTCAGGAAGGAGGGGGACCCCAGTAACTCGCCCCATCACATCATGCACCCTAGACCAAAAGGCGGAAATAACCGGACATTCCCACAAAATATGAAGAAAGGTGCCATTCATTCCACAGCCACGCCGACACAGTCCATCAGTTGCGAGCCCCATCCGTACCAGACGCACACCAGTCACACATACTCGGTGGAGGATCTTCAGTTGTACAAACCGAAGCTGAGCTGGAATTGCCACCTCCTTGGGAGAGGAAATCGCCATTTGCCAGTCTTCGTCATCTAATTCGAGGCCATCCGTCACCCAGGAGGCCCGAAGTTTCACTAGAAGGTCCGCCCTAGTGTTAATGAGCTTTTTGTAGATTAAAGAAATCGTGCTTTCCGGGACATGGCCATCCATAATACGGTCTTCCAGCAGGGATGACTGGGGAATGTCCGTCCCCGGGGGGAAGGTTGTGAGCAGGGCGTGTCGTACCTGGAGGTAGCAAAAGTATTCCTTGTCGTCCAGTTGATATTCTAACTTCAGGGCCTCAAAGGACTTGACTGTGCCTTTGGCCCAAAGATCCTCCACCTTGCTAATACCAATCATAGCCCATCTATCAAACCCTTTCCTACGCCACAGGTTACCCAGCCGCTCAGAATCATACAGCGGGGTCATGCGCGTCAATCTATCACTCCAACCCGTAGCCACAGTCGCGTCCTTCCAGGCACGCACGGCACACCTCGTCGGGCCAGTCAGAAGCATGAGCGGTGGCTTCGAATATAAAGCTCTGTTAAAGTTGCCGCCCGGCAGTAGGAATTTATCCATGGTGAAAGCAGGAGTGGGCCCTGGAGAATACGTCACATGGTTGATCGCACTCAAGTGCGAGGCCCAATAATAACGCCTGATATCAGGCAAAGCTATACCGCCGTCATACCATGGAAGCGTAAGTTTCGATAGGGAGATACGGGCCCGCCCGTCCCAAATTAACTGCCTCTGAAGGCCTTCCACCTCACGGAAATAACGGGAGGGAACAGGATCGAAGAAATTCTGTAAGGCATATAAAAACCTGGGGAGGGACATCATTTTAAAAAGTGCCGCTCGTCCCAGCGGGGATAAAGGCAAATCACGCCACCTTCGTACATCCTGCTTGAGGCGACGAAGGGGAGCATAGAGATTACGGTCATAGCGAACGGAGAAGTCCATAGAAATAAAAATCCCCAAATATTTAAAGCCATCCGCAGCCACTTGAATCGGAAATCTACGGGGTAGCGGAGGCAGTACCCCCGCTATAACATAGACACATGATTTGGTCCAGTTAATAACAAGCCCGGAGTTCTTTCCGAAGGAGGTGAGAACATCGAAGAGCACGTTGAGAGACTTCTGGGGTGAAATGAAATAAAGAAGCATATCGTCTGCGTATAACGAGACGCGATCCTCCAGATCCGGTGTCCACTGGATCCCTTTTATCGAGGGCTCCCAACGGAGCAGCGCAGCGAGGGGTTCCAACGCCAATGCGAAGAGAAGTGTAGAGAGCGGGCACCCCTGACGGGTGCCACGCCCCAGTGGAAACGATGCAGAAGCTCTGCCATTTACTACAACCTGGGCTAGTGGCTGTTCATACAGAAGCCGCACCCATGCAATGAAACCGGGACCAAAACCAAACTTAGAAAGGGCAGCCCATAAGTACGGCCACTCAATGGTGTCAAAAGCCATTGTGGCGTCCAAGGACGCCACTACTGCGGGTTCAGAGAGAGTTTCAGTTCTCGCGAGGACACTGTGGAGCCTGCGGAGATTGAGAGCCGTATTCCTGTGGGGGGATAAAACCGGACTGATCCGGATGGGTCAAGTCACAAATCACTGATAATAAACGATTAGCTAGAACTTCCGCCAGGATCTTAGGCTCAGCGTGAAGCAATGAAATGGGGCGATACGAGGCACAACGGTCACGGGGTTTGCCGTCCTTATGAATGACCACTTTGGTAGCCAGGCGCTGTTCGGGGGGAAGGAGGCCCTCTTCGAACGCATCAAGAAACATAGTATGCAAATAGGCGGCCATTTTGTCCGGTCGCAGTTTGTAAAGTTCAATAGGCAAACCGTTGGGTCCCATCGCTTTACCCGCTCGCAGGGATCTAATGGCGATGGCAATCTCATCTACAGTGAACGGCGCCTCCAGAGCCAATCTATCCTCCTCCGACACACAAGGGAGTGCGATGTCGCGTAAAAGCAAACAGGAATCAGCCTCATCACGATCACTCACAGACCTGTATACTGTTCGGAAATGGTCCACAAAACATTCAACAATCTCGCCCGGGTCAATCACACTTTCTCCCGTTTTGCGGATTATTTCCGGCACCACTCGATTCAGTCTATCAGCTTTGTCCAACCACGCCAGGAGCTTACTAGCTTTATCACCCACATCATATAAACGACCCAACTGATTCATACGCATCGCCTTAGCAGCGCCAGTGACCAGGGCTCTATAGTCTGCCTGTTTCAGCTCCAGGGAATGTAAGAGCGCAGGTGTATCATCTCTACCCAACCCAATTTCGAGTTCTGTTATTTCGGCCTCAAGAGCTGACACAGCTTCCCTCCTCGCCTTCCTCTCGGCAGCAATAACGGACAGCACGGAGCCCCGTATGACAGTTTTGAAGGCCTCCCACAGAATCGTAGGGGAAGAGACCGATCCCTCATTCTCATCAAAATAGCAATCGATCGCCTTAACCAAGTTTGAACGAAGCTGAGGATTCCGAAAATGCCAGGGAGGAATAGGAGGGACCCTACAGCCTGAAAAGCCGCCCACCGAGACCTCAAGTAACAGAGGGGAATGGTCAGAAATACCCCTAGGGAGATGTCGAATCCCACTAACCAAGGAGGAATTGGCAATTAACATCAAAAAGTAATCAATTCTTGAGAGGCTTCCATGTGCACCGGAGTGAAAAGTGTACTGAGTTTGTGTGGGGTGTAACATCCGCCAAACATCCACCAGCCCAAAGGTCTCAAGCAAGTCAGTCAGCCACATCTGGGGCAATGGGAGAACCCTGGGGGGCAGCCGGTCACACTCGCCAGAAATTACAGAATTAAAATCCCCACCCATAATCAGGAGACCTTCTGGAAGCCCTAGAAGAGTCCTACCAAGGTCAGCATAAGTGGTGGCCTGCAGTCCCGGGGGGATATAAACAGCAACAAGTACAACCAACCTCCCCTCCCATCTCCCGGAAACAGCAGCATATCGGCCCCGACCGTCGAGGGTGACATCATCAATTGTGAGGGCCAAAGAGGATTTCACCATTATGCCAACCCCCCGGGAGCCGGATGTAAAGCCAGCGTGAGCCACAAGTCGGTAACCTCGGCGATCAAGAGCTTTGCAAGCATTCCCTATCAAGTGGGTTTCTTGGAGGAAAACAACATCTGGGGAATGGCGTCTAATGAATTGAAGCACAATACCACGTTTAATCCTGTCTCCCAAACCATTAACGTTCCAAGATAGCACTTTCATGTCACCCCCCCCCCATTCCAGTGTGACTCCCATACCACCACCACCCAAAACTTCAGAGCAAGGATACGTATAAGCGATAAAGTACCATGTGAGAAAGAACATAGAACACAAAAACAACCAAACCCCCCCCCCCACCCCCAACCAAGAACCCCGTTACAACACCCCCCACCCTGCACCCCTGCTGACTCATGAGCCACCCCAAACTGCAGTGTGCCTGTTGCCCCTTCCAAAAATCTACACAAAGAACCCCTGAGGAGGAAGGGAGAGACTATCCCAACCCGCCCCACCCTTGGGCCTAAAAGTGAAGTATGCAAAAATACTCTGCAGTTAATTACGACCCAGAATCGGACCCCAGGACCCAAAGTCATTCTTGCGCCGATGCACCTTTGTCCGCGCCTCCGGGGCCTCTGCTCTCGGTGTCGTTCTTCGGCAATGAATCCAGCCAGTCACTAACACTGTCCGGTTGATCAAAAAAGAAAGCACGTTCTCTGTACTCAATACGTAGACGAGCAGGGAACAACATCGCATATTTGAGTCCCATGTCTCTCAGGCGGCGCTTCACTCCCAAGAATCCAGATCGTTGCCGCTGCACCTGAGGAGTAAAGTCAGGGTAGATGGAAATGGAGCTGTTCTCAAATTTCAGCGGGCCATGTCTACGAGAGGCCTGGAGAATGGCGTCCCTGTCCCGAAAGTGAAATAGCCTAGCAATATTAGGCCGTGGGGGGGCCCCCGGTTTGACTTGTCCGCCTGGGAAGCGGTACGCACGCTCCACCGCAAAGAATTTACTAAGGCCTGCGGGAGCAAGTTTGCCAACAATCAGCTCCTCGACCAGTAGATCGATCGAGGCAGCACCGCTGTCCTCCGGCACCCCGACCAGGCGAATGTTGTTCCGTCGGGCCCGGTTATCATACTCCTCCATACGTCTGGTCAAAAGATCATGTGATGACCGGAGATTCCCGATCTCCGATTGTGCTTCCGCCATGTCGGTAACCAGACTGGTAGCCTTAAGGTCCAATGCCTTGACCCTCTCATTAGTTTTAGCCAGATCTGCTCGAATGAGAGCGACATCGACCGCCACCGTGTCTATCTTGGACACAATGGCATCATATTGTTGACCCATATCCCCCTTGAGTCCTGAAATGGCGGCCATTAGATCTTGAAGGGACACCTCCGATGCAGCCACCGGGTCCGTCCGCACGTCCTCAGTACCTCGGCCAGCAGCGCGGGGGAGCCTCTTGGCTGTGTATAACGGTCTATCACGTTAGTCTGGACCGATCCCCCACGGTTGGTGACCTTCCTGCGCTTCTCCAGCTCTGGCTTCGTCGCCATGTTGGAATCGGCACCTCGTTGGGTCTTCCTGGTCGCGATAAGATGGCAGCGACCCTCTGGACTCCAAAGCCACACTTTCGTGGAAAATTACAGATCGCCGGCCAAAGACTTGGTCAGACGTATAGCTGGTCTGACCACCAGAGTCAGGAATGCAATGTAGATCCTCGGCAATCTGTTCGGCAGGGAAACAGAAACCGAAAGTGAAAGTAGCGACACCACCGGTAGAGCAAATGCCAGGCGACCGTTGTTGTTGAATTACTGCTCGGCCATTCCAAGCAGCAGAGTCCCCGGTCCCGTCCGGGGCTAGGCCTGAAAACTTAGGACGGTGTAAATTGGGTTCCCGAAGTCCGATCTCGGCCCGGAAAAGTGTAGCAGCACCAGGACGAGGAGTACTTCAAAAGCCCATCGAAGTAACCAGGATATCAGAAGGATAGATCAAGAAGGGCAGCGCGGGTCTCGGGAGCCCTCTGCTCACGCGACCATCTTGGATGCCCGCGTAGCTCCTCCCCCTAGTATATCATTTTTAACATAGAATTCTAGGTCTAGGAATTCTATAATATTCTTGCTGTATTGCATAGTAAATCTGATCTCCCAAGTATTACTATTAAGGTATTCAAAAAAGTGTTGTAATGATTCATCAGAACCAGACCACAGTAAGATACAATCGTCAATGTATCGGCCCCAATACACAATGGAGTCGATATATTGAGATCCCTTAGTTCCCCAAATGAGGTCCGACTCCAGTGCTCCCATAAAGAGGTTGGCAAAGGAGGGGGAGAATTTTGAACCCATAGCCACACCCCTTTTTTGTTGGTACCATTTACGGTCAAATAGGAAAAAATTGTTGGTAAGGATAAGGTCCATCATGGCTAGTAGCATGTTGGTATGTGCCCAAAGAGAGGCAGGTCTGTTGGATAGTATTTTGTTCATTGCTTCCGTACCCAACTTGGGGTTGACACTAGTGTACAGTGACACCACATCCATTGTAAACAATGTGGTGCCCTGTTGCCACTCCATGTCTGTCATTATGCTTAGTATATGGTTTGAATCTTGTATGTATGAGGGCAAATTTTACACAAGTGGTCCCAAAAAAAGGTCCACATATTCTGCTAACCTTTCTGTGGGGACCACTATCCCTGAGACTATAGGTCTGCCCGGAGGGAAAGGGAGATCTTTATGTATCTTAGGTAGTGTGTACAACCAGGGGAAGGATGGTCTGGATACTTTGAGGTAAAGGTACTCATCATTATTCAAAAGCCCAGATTCTTTCCAATTCAATAGTTTTTCATTAATTAGCAATTTCAGAGGACCCATGGGGTTCTGAGATAATTGTTCATAACAAGAGTCATCGCTCAACTGATTATGAATCTCATCATTGTAGTCTATGAGATTCATAACCACGATGTTGCCTCCTTTGTCTGCTACTCTGATGATAATGTTGGGGTTGTTACTCAAAATTGAAAGTGCTATGCGTTCACCCTTGGTAAGGTTGTCTTTGTATTTGAAAGTTGCATCTAGATTCTTTGTGTTAATTTTGTTAAGATCCTCTAGGATGTTTCTATGAAAGTTATCTATAGCGTTACCCCCTGGCAACGTGGGGGTTGTGAGAAGTTGGCCTGATATGCAGTGCTCACTATTCTAGTGATCACTATGTATCAGTCCAAACAACCCTTATGGTGATTAGTTGTAAGTCAACCGATAGACCAGCTATCCTAGTAGCGTGGATACGAGCAGTCTTCGGGCTAAACTCTAGAGGGCGTGTTAAGCCAGCTGTTATACCATCACATATACCCCTTGAACACCAAGTGAAAGGACACCACACAAGTGTTATGAAAATAAACAGTGTATTTATTTAGATCACAACAGCCCTGTACTCTTTATGAGGACAGGGTACTAAGCACACAACAAAACTCTTACGAAAATACTTTAAGTTGCACAATTTACACAAATGCGCGAGGGGCACGGAAAACCATATACTATGGAAGTGGAATGCGAAATTACTAGCAGGTAAGTACTGTACTAATAGGCTTTGGAATCGCTAGGACTACGTTACTGAACCATCAGATTACTAGTAGGAGGCCTAGGGGACTCGGGTGCAGAGTGTGCACTATCACGCGGGATGCGGGACAAAGTCTATGGAGGCAAGTAAAAGCAAAGTTAGTGTTCTCAGGCGAACCCGATAAGGTAGGTCAAAAACGACAGTGACTCTGGACCCTTGGATAGTGAGGCTATGCTGGGGCACCGAAATGCCGAAGTTACCTAGCCCAGGGGCTGCGGCTGCATAGGTCTGTAGAGAGGTCGGGAATACTCGTTGACGAACCAGGAGCCTGAAGAAAGGAGTTGCTGGCAGGCGACCAGTGAAGATTGTTCGAAGTGATCCAAGCCTGGATCGAAGATGGATGATACCTGAAAGCAGAGGGGACCAAGTTCGTGACCACTAGCCAGTGATCAGATGGCACCAGGAGGGCACCGGATGGTAGTCACCTCGACCAGGTGAGTGGGCGATGCTGGGCTCTGCAGTCTCACGGACCAGGAGGCGTTGTCGGCAACCAGGATGGAGGTGCGAGCTGTCCCACGATGGTTGATGCTGTCGACGTCGCTGGACCCAGGATTGGGGCAACAAGTCTTGGCAAATTCAAGCCCACGCGGTGGACCTAAAATGGCGTCTGGAGTGGACCAGGAGGGTCCGGGGTGCTCCTCTTTTGGAAGGGAGCAAGGACCAGTCTGGAGCAACCAGACTAGCAGTGGTGATGTAGTCGGTCGTCGTCGGGAAGGCCACAAGCCAGCGGGCTAGTAGCCAGACAACGCGGTGAGCAACAAAAAGCAGAAGGGCCCCACACAGATCTCGTGGATGCTGGGGGGCTGGACTTCAGGTGCTGGAGCTGCTCAGGGTCGGGGCTTCTCGGACCCCAAAGCACTCACCAGAGGATCCCTCGGCGGTCGTGCTGGATAGAATTCGTGCAGTTCTGATGATGGCCGGTCCCTCAAGGTCTCGTCGCACCTACGGTTCTCAGCTTAGCTGTAGAGGTAGGTAGAGGTCAGAGGTGCCAGGGAAGTCGGGTCTCGTCGAGCTGGTCAGTCGGATTCCGGAGGAAGGACGTGCAGCAAACCGCAGAGTTCTTAGATGGTGCCTGCGGATGCAGGGTGACTATTCCTTAGCCACAAAGGAGAAATCTTGAGAAGAAGTCGAGAGTTCCTTTCGTAGAAAGTAGTTTCTTGATTCAAAGATGATCTAATTTGGAAGGGTCCCCGCTCCTGCCTTTATCCTAAAGAAAGGGGTGGGTACGCGACTAGGTCCTGCCCTAGGGGTGGGACCAGGAAGGGGGGTGGTTACACCCCTCTCCCATGCCGGACTTTCCCCAGGCCAGGGGCTGGTGTGCCCCTGGAACTGGTTCTAGCCGGCAGATGCGTAGTGAGCACCGGGGTGCCACTTGCAGTCACCTTCCTGTAAAGCCCTGCCTACCCAGGATACACAAAACCCTGTCTGGGATGGTGCTAGCACTGCCCTTGACAGGAAACCCTTTGTCCAAGCTCCCCTCACTGGAAGGACTCCCAGCTGCAGGGGGTCAGACTCGTGTCTGTGGTGGCAGCATCCATTTTGTGATGCTGAGGCTCGAGTTAACTTTAACCGGGGTTCACAGTTACATACATGTTGTGTCCCTCTAGAAGGGTGGAATGCTAACCCCGTCACCAGAATTGGCGAGGGGTTAGTATTCCAATTCGTATGACACCTTACTCGACATGTTTTGATAAAGCGATACCAAAGATAGCATTTAACCGCGAGGATTATAATGCACTTAAGAGTATATGGTATGCGTTATCATGGAACAGCTATTAGGACTTGGTTCCGCAAGCTGCAAACGGGCTCAGCTCATGCCAGAGCACCATCTCACACGATTCCAAGCACTCTGCCTTCAGGATTGTCAAGGCCTGCCATAGGAGTGACTGATAGGAATCCGTGTGCCCATTTTAGGGTTAGATATAGGTATATTATATCTAAAGCAAAGGGTGATTACACCACCTTGCCCCAGCTGTCGTGCAGCCAGTTGTGTCAGATTTAGATGGCCAGACAGGGGTGGCATAATACATGCTTCAGCCCCTGGTAGGCCCTGGGTACACCTATGCCCTGAGTTACAGGGTCTGAGAAGGTGGCCCAGTACCAATTGGAAACGTACCTAAGGTACATGGAATCCATTTTAGAGAGAGAGCAGTAGGCCTGGGGTCCTGATTGGCAGGGTCCCAGGCCAACTAAGTCAGAAAACCAGCAAAACACCAGGCAAAAAGTTGGGGGCAACCATAGTCAGGTGTCCACCTTCCTACACAACCCCCCCCCCCCCCAAACGGAAGGAGATAAGGCTATCCTTGACCAGGTAAGCCTATATTGCCTGAGTGGCCATATGAGGTGCTACATGCACTGGCATGGTTACCCCCTGTATCATGGTCCACTAAGCAACCCCTCACCCTAAGGGTATCTGAGGGTCTCCACCATAGGGAATCACTACCTGTGGTGTGCTTTGCCAAATTAAAAGGCTGGTGTGGGAATGGAGTACTGAAGTGAGACTCCACTACTGTTGGGCTCAACTTCCTCCAATCACTATCCACCATATGTGCCTTTCTTTCCAGTACTGAGTGGCTATGAGCTCTCAGGGTCTACCTCAGGCTACCTAAAGCTGGAGGCCGAGTCCCTCTTTTTGGCTTACTGGAGGGACAGGTCAGGTTTGGGGTTTTTAGGCCCCAGGTTTGGCTGTGCCCAGCAGTGTCCAGCTGTGGGAGTTCCCCACCTAAGTTTAAGGGGGATCCCTCAGGAGTTTGTTTTATTTTCACTTGGCTAGAACTACTAGGTTCAGTGATCCAAATCTGCTGATTGGGGATTTTTGGACAGGGGGCCCTTTGGGGTCCACCACTGGCCTCCCTGACCTTTACAGCCCTGGGCTGATGGAGGCAGGGTTGAGAGGTGCAGGCTACCTGCTCCAGACTGGGTCCCACCTGGGAAGGGTCCACTGTCATCAGGGGCTCTGTCAGGCTAGGCCTGACTACCTCTGGGGCAGTTCCTTCAACAGGGGTAGAGTCAGTTCCCTGAGGATGCTGGCTCTCACCTAGTGTCTGGGAGGGGGAAGACTTTTCTTCCTCCTCAATGCTCTCAGTTTGGGTGGAGTGATCCATTGTTTCAGGCTTCACAACCCCACTATCTGTCTGAGTAGAGGCTGAGACCATTTCAACCTTGCCAACCTTTTCAGGAGGGCTCTCAGTCTGTGTTTGGGCTGTGACTGTCACAGCCCTCCTATCCTGTTCAGGAAAGTCTGTCTGAGCCTGGGCAGTGGCTACCACTGCTCTTCCAACCTTTTCAGGGAGGAATGGTGCTTGGACTGGGGCTGTAGCTATTACTGCCCCACTAACCTTTCTGGGTAGGCCTATCATCCTGGAGTGAGTTTCTTGCTCCACCTCAGCCCATGCTGAGAGTTCCAGGTCATTCCCCAGTAAGCAATCTACAGGTAGGTTATCTGTCACTGCCACTCTCATGGGCCCTGTGACATTACCCCAACTGAGCTCGACTACTGCCATGGGATGCCTTTTTTTCACTCCATGAACATCTGTCACCTGATAAAGAAAACCAGGGGTCAGTTGAGCAGAGGGGACCAGATGGTCAATCACCATGGTGATGCTGGCCCCTGTGTCTCTGTATGCCTCAACCTTCTGACCATTGATAAAGGGCTCTTGTCTATACTTTCCCAAAATGTGGGAACCAGTAGTGAAGTTGGCAAACCCCATGCCAGTCTCACAGACAAGAGTGTTGTTAGGGGACCTGGCTAGGCCATAGTCCACCTGGTTTCCCAAAGTAATGCCCACCACATTCTTGGGGGCACTATCACCACCTGGGGGATTACCACTAGTGGTAACAGGCGGTCTGGGAGTATTACCTGGGGGTATGTTCTCCTTATTGTTGTTGGCCTTGGGACAACTGCTGTCAGTTTTGTAATGGCCTACCTGTTTGCAGGTATGACAATAAGGTTTCTTTTGGGTTTTGGGAGAAGTTTGGGACCCACCCTTTTCAGAGGAATTTTGGGGCCCTGTGGTTTGATCAGAAGATTTATTCCCACCCTTCTCTTGAGGCTTGGTTGATTCCTTCTTTTGGTCACCACCCTGGTTCTTAGGCCTGACCCTGGTTCTGACCCATTTGTCTGCCCTCTTACCCAATTCTTGTGGAGAGGTCAGATCAGAGTCTATCAGGTGTTGGTGTAATAACTGGTTCTGACAATTACTTAAGATTTGCTCTCTCATAATTAGATTGTACAATCCTTTAGAATCAGTAACCTTACTTCCCAGTAGCCAGCCTTCAAAAGCCTTAGTGGCACTATCAAGAAAGTCAGTCCAATCCTGAGACTGAGTTTTCTGGGTGTCTCTGAACATCAACCTGTACTGTTCAGTGGTTAAACCAAACCCATCAACCAGTGTATTCTTCAGGACTTGGTAATTGTTAGCATCCTCAGCTCTAGTAGTGAGGAGCTTATCTCTACCTCTGCCTTCAAAGGAGAGCCACAAGATAGCTGCCCACTGACTCTGGGGGACACACTGTACAGTGCAAGCCCTCTCCAAAACAGTCATCCATTTGTGGATGTCATCACCTTGTTTAAAGGGGGGCACTATCTTACTCAGGTGTCTAGTGTCTAAACTCCTGTCTTTTTCTCTTGGGAGAATGCTGCCACCAGTGGGGTCTAGCCCACACAATCTTTGCTCTCTAGCAAAGGCAAGCCTCTCTTTGGCCAGGGCAAGTTCTTCCCTTTCAATCCTCAGATTGGCTTTCCTCATCTTAGCTTCATGCTCCCTTCTCTTAGGGGATGACATCCCTCTATGAGAAGAGGTCTGAGAGCCATTGATTTGAATGGATCTGTTAGAGCCTCTGGATAGAGACCTAACTCGTCCACTCCCAATGTTAAGTCTGCCTGAGAGTGGCCCTGGGGGTCCCCCAAATCCAGTCTCATGCCTACTTAAGTTGGTCCTAGTGAGTCTACTGACTTCTACCTGACCTTTGTCTGCCTCCTGCCCTGACAACTCATCCTCATCCTCAGCATCATCTGCCTCCTGGAGGGGATGGTCATGGTTATCAAAGGGACCCTGTAAGGTGGGCATATTCCCTTCTGGATGAGAAGGATCTGTGTTAGCAGCCTTCCTAGCATCATAAGTCTCTAAGAGACCAATCAGAAAAGGAATGGTAGGGTTTGAACCCTGTCCTAGTTTCCTGGAGGGACACACTTGTCTCATCTCCTGGAAGCTAAGTGCAGCATATCTGGAAGGGACCTGTGGAGGGCCCACAACCACGAGAGGGGTCTCTGAAGACTCTCCGAGGTTAGACATGCTTCTAGTGTGGTGTAAGTGATGCACCTACCTACACTGTTTGTTTGCCTACTGATCCCTTGCTAAGAGTTGTAGCCAAGGTGTGCTAAGCCTTGAGGAGCTACAACAGCTGGTTCAGTAGAACTCAGAGTATTCTAAGCTAAGTTATATGTACCTGGAGTACTTATGTGATCTTTCCCAAGATATTCTTAGGATACGTGTGGTAAAACAACAGCAAGCTCAAATCCCAACCGCTGCTCACCAATGTGAGAAGTTGGCCTGATATGCAGTGCTCACTATTCTAGTGATCACTATGTATCAGTCCAAACAACCCTTATGGTGATTAGTTGTAAGTCAACCGATAGACCAGCTATCCTAGTAGCGTGGATACGAGCAGTCTTCGGGCTAAACTCTAGAGGGCGTGTTAAGCCAGCTGTTATACCATCACATATACCCCTTGAACACCAAGTGAAAGGACACCACACAAGTGTTATGAAAATAAACAGTGTATTTATTTAGATCACAACAGCCCTGTACTCTTTATGAGGACAGGGTACTAAGCACACAACAAAACTCTTACGAAAATACTTTAAGTTGCACAATTTACACAAATGCCCTAGGGGCACGGAAAACCATATACTATGGAAGATGAATGCGAAATTACTAGCAGGTAAGTACTGTACTAATAGGCTTTGGAATCGCTAGGACTACGTTACTGAACCTTCAGATTACTAGTAGGAGGCCTAGGGGACTCGGGTGCAGAGTGTGCACTCTCACACGGGATGCGGGACAAAGTCTATGGAGGCTAGTTAAAGCAAAGTTAGTGTTCTCGGGCGAACCCGATAAGGTAGGTTGAAAACGACAGTGACTCTGGACCCTTGGATAGTGAGGCTATGCTGGGGCACCGAAATGCCGAAGTTACCTAGCCCAGGGGCTGCGGCTGCATAGGTCTGTAGAGACGTCGGGAATCCTCGTTGACGAACCAGGAGCCTGAAGAAAGGAGTTGCTGGCAGGCGACCAGTGAAGATTGTTCAAAGTGATCCAAGCCTGGATCGAAGATGGATGATACCTGAAAGTAGAGGGGACCAAGTTCGTGACCACTAGCCAGTGATCAGATGGCACCAGGAGGGCACCGGATGGTAGTCACCTCGACCAGGTGAGTGGGCGACGCTGGGCTCTGCAGTCTCACGGACCAGGATGGAGGTGCGAGCTGTCCCACGATGGTTGATGCTGTCGACGTCGCTGGACCCAGGATTGGGGCAACAAGTCTTGGCAAATTCAAGCCCACGCGGTGGACCTAAAATGGCATCTGGAGTGGACCAGGAGGGTCCGGGGTGCTCCTCTTTTGGAAGGGAGCAAGGGCCAGTCTGGAGCAACCAGACTAGCAGTGGTGATGTCGTCGGTCGTCGTCGGGAAGGCCACAAGCCAGCGGGCTAGTAGCCAGACAACGCGGTGAGCAACAAAAAGCAGAAGGGCCCCACGCAGATCTCGTGGATGCTGGGGGGGCTGGACTTCGGTGCTGGAGCTGCTCAGGGTCGGGGCTTCTCGGACCCCAAAGCACTCACCAGAGGATCCCTCGGCGGTCGTGCTGGATAGAAGTCGTGCAGTTCTGATGATGGCCGGTCCCTCGAGGTCTCGTCGCACCTACGGTTCTCAGCTTAGCTGTAGAGGTAGGTAGAGGTCAGAGGTGCCAGGGAAGCCGGGTCTCATCGAGCTGGTCAGTCGGATTCCGGAGGAAGGACGTGCAGCAAACCGCAGAGTTCTTAGATGGTGCCTGCGGATGCAGGGTGACTACTCCTTAGCCACAAGGGAGAAATCTTGAGAAGAAGTCGAGAGTTCCTTTCGTAGAAAGTAGTTTCTTGATTCAAAGATGATCTAATTTGGAAGGGTCCCCGCTCCTGCCTTTATCCTAAAGAAAGGGGTGGGTACGCGACTAGGTCCTGCCCTAGGGGTGGGACCAGGAAGGGGGGTGGTTACACCCCTCTCCCATGCCGGACTTTCCCCAGGCCAGGGGCTGGTGTGCCCCTGGAACTGGTTCTAGCCGGCAGATGCATAGTGAGCACCGGGGTGCCACTTGCAGTCACCTTCCTGTAAAGCCCTGACTACCCAGGATACACAAAACCCTGTCTGGGATGGTGCTAGCACCGCCCCTGACAGGAAACCCTTTGTCCAAGCTACCCTCGCTGGAAGGACTCCCAGCTGCAGGGGGTCAGACTCGTGTCTGTGGTGGCAGCATCCATTTTGTGATGCTGAGGCTCGAGTTAACTTTAACCGGGTTCACAGTTACATACATGTCGTGTCCTCTAGAAGGGTGGAATGCTAACCCCGTCGCCAGAATTGGCGAGGGGTTAGTATTCCAATTCGTATGACACCTTACTCGACATGTTTTGATAAAGCAATACCAAAGATAGCATTTAACCGCGAGGATTATAATGCACTTAAGAGTATATGGTATGTGTTATCATGGAACAGCTATTAGGACTTGGTTCCGCAAGCTGCAAACGGGCTCAGCTCATGCCAGAGCACCATCTCACACGATTCCAAGCACTCTGCCTTCAGGATTGTCAAGGCCTGCCATAGGAGTGACAAAATGTTTTTTTAATTTTAAATTACGCACAAATTTGAAAACATCGATTTTCATTTGGCAAACATCACCTGTGGAATGGGGATTGAAACTAAGGCCCTTGCTGAGTAAGGAGATCATGTCCGCAGTTAATTGAAAAGAGGAGAGGTTGATAACCTGTACTTCTTGGTTGGCTGTCATCAGTTCCTCATTGTCCCTGATCTCAATTTCTTGCAGTAGTCTTCGTTGGTTCCTACGCCTGCCCCTGTGGGTTTTGGGTCTTGTGCGTTTCTTGGGGGTGGTATCCTGTTGCCTTTCCTGATGCGCTGCATTTCTAAAAAAAAAGCTGAGCGTGTGGTATCAGTGCTGTCTGTTAGTTCAGTCTCTGGCTCACTGCGTCCTGCTGTACTTAGAGAAGTCGTGCTGGATGTAATTGAGCTATTGGTGGTGGATCTACCTGCTTGTGACCCTTGTTTGTTGCTGGGGATCATGGAATCATATTTGTGCGCGTAGGTAAAAACTCTACCGTCCCTGTAGTCAGCATCATCCCTTTTTATTTGGCGTGCCTTTCTATTTTTAATCTCAGCCTGATGTTTCAAAAGGATCTCATCAAGTAAGGTGTAATTTTTGACTGTAGCCTCTGGTAAATTGAGGTCTTTAATCTCCTGTTCTAAGATAGAAATCTCGGTCTGTAATTTTGTTGTTTTCCGTTCTGCACTTTCACTTTAGATGTCCATTAATACCATGGAATTATGATTAAGAGAGTCTTCCCATTTGATCATAAGATCCGTATCAAGGTCGTCGTATGTAGGGAAGACTTGGGAACGTAGTCCCCTAGGTAATTGTTTAAGCCCTATGTATTGTTTCAAGGTGATTCCATCCCACCAACGAGAATTGTCTTGTTTTTTGAGTTTTTCAAGCTTGATAAACTTGTCTCTAAGACCTTCTTTACGTGGCGGACCCGTACTCGCTGATGCTTGATGAGTGGGCATGCCCTTGGCCAGGTTCTCAAAAAGTTCTGCAGCTGCCTTGGCTCTGGCCATGGGTAAGTCCAACAAGGTTATATCAGTTGGATAATTATAATCTAGGAAAATCTATAGGAACAAACGTGGAGGCGCCCTAACTGAGTCACGAATGAAATACAGCAAGTGGGGTGTTTAGTATTCTCAGGGAGAGAAGGCGCACTACCTAATGTATACGTTCAGTGTGAATCCTTAGCTAAAAATGGCTTGGTGCGGAAGAGCAAGCAGAAAAGACCCCTTAACCGTTCAAAATAGGTCTGAAGACAGACCTACAGGAAATAACAATAGCAAAGCTCTCGCACACAACAAGCAAGGTATAACAATGGTAGTTAGACAGTAAAAAGCATTGTAAGTCTAGAGCCAAATAACATGACAGTTGCAATTTCATAAACTTTCTTGAAGACGGGTATATATTTAATGGTTCCACAACCAGCCGACACGTGTTTCGTCGTGTGGGAACAACTCACAACGACTCTTCAGGGCTGGGAAAAAAAACATAAGAGGATGTGTATGGAACATTTGATCAACATCAGCGTATAAACACATTTTTTGAGAATAATTTTACATTATTCTAGCTGATTCATGCACTGATGGACCGGGGGTAAAAACGACTAGTGAACGGGGTGAAGTGCTGCACGATAGAGACAGCTATATCCCACGAACCACGCATAGAGATAATTCGTCAAAAGTGAACAGAGTGGTGGTTGGGAGAAAAAAGATATTGGTAGTGAAACAGTGACATGTGTCCAAACATATTATTTCTCCTATCAAGACCCGTTGGTCCTCATCATTACTGTGGGATATTGTTGCCTATTATCATAGATGTAGTATTTCATTATAACAGCGAGACAAGAACGCCACCAAAGGTCTCCTTCGAGCGCGTGGTTTACACAATGTGAAATCATAGTGACTCATTTGTGGAATGAATACATGCAAGCCCAGGTGAATACATCATTGAAAACAGTTTATTGGTGTGTGGGCAAGAAGCCTACCTGAAGACGCAACCTACACTCATGTAGGTCTGGAGGGGAAATTATCGAATGAATTTGATATCTGTGGTAGAAATGAAGAAAAGACATCGAAGGGGACAGGGATTAAAAGACGTGGAGCAAAAGGGCAGAGAAGAAGCACCAGTGAGAAGCTAAGAGAATGAAAGAATATGTATTCATTGGTTATCCATGTCTCTGTAATGACATGGACAAAACACCCGTATGACTAGGTATTTGGCTAGTATACAAAAGGCATGTGTGCACGCCCAATAAATATCACCATAAGGGATAGTTGATTATAACCGTCCCGGTCGTGCGCATATGTTAACGGCAAGGAAAAGAACACTGAATCAAGTAGGATAATGGAGTTTTAAGTGTGGTAGCAATTTGTTTTATAGATGAACAAATAAAGGGCATATGCAAGTCAAATAGAACTAGCAGTCTGTCGTGAGCCCCATTCTCTGCTTTGTATTGACGTGCTGTAGGGTTCTCAACTCACCGTCAAATCAGAATAACAATTGTAGAGGCTTGATTAATATATTCCATTTGGTAGTATAGCGATGATAAGCACATAGAGTAAAGGTGCTGTACAGGCCGTGCTAAAAGGAAAAAAGAACTGTGTGTTACGGTATTATAGCCTAATTGCGAAGAAACAACTCATGGTGCGTCATTAACTCAATCTCTCCCGTAATTACTATATAATTAGGTTTTAGTACCTTAATAAGTGTGTATATTAAGCCCAAAAGCGGGAGGGGATCCACCAACAGGTTCCTTATCATGCGGGTACGGCTTGAATCAGGAAATATCTGCCGGAAAAAAGAGCAGACAAATTACCGGCATTAATGATAATGTGAGATCAATATAGTTGTTGAAGGTCAAATCCTCCAGAACTATCATTTGTAGCTACATTTATTTCGCTTACCAGCAGTGTGGCATCCCTCCTCTTTTGGTTTCCGGTCGCCGTTTTCCAACAACGGACACGTGACCGGAAGGCGGAAGGGAATTTATGTGTATGTTCACATAACAACTAGACCGTGACTGTCATTAGCATACGCCGCCATGGTATGGATTCCGAGTTGCCTCGTATCGAGTCCCCAAGCGGCCAGAGAAATAATACTTAAAAAGGACTCATAATTTACTTGAAGTCAGATCTGATAGAATAATCATCCTCCAAGGAGGTTTAGAATGATTGAGATGGAAATATGCCAGAACAGGTTGGTTATTATAAGATCAAGATGTGTTTGTTCATATACAGACTAGAACGTGATTATCAGTAGCATAAAAACCGCCAAGGTCTGGATCTCGAATTGCCTCGTATCAAAATCCCAGGCGGCCAGAGAAATAATCGTTGTTAGTAAAAGAAGGAGTCATAATTTACTAAGATCAAGAATATACGAGTGATTAGATGCCTATAGAGAAGCATCGGGTATGTAACCGAAGATGTGATATAAACCCACCTCCAAGTGGTTTCGTGACTTTCACATATTCTTATAGAGAACCATTGATCTGAAGCTTAATAAATTACATAATCGTTCAAGTTTAATATTTCAAAATCATGAATATTACATCCTGTGGTGGTGAATACAATGCACGACCTAGTTTAAACATTATCATTCATAAACAGTGTAATCACATATGGTATCACAAATATTAAACCGACATGTTATGTGAACAACACATTTTTTGAGTGATTTAAGCTCCCCAATTACGAGATTAGGTTCAGGGTAATGTCTGTACTATATCCAAATACAGTCTATATAATGCACCAAAGACACCCTTATGATAGTAACATCACAATTCAGTCACACAGGAAAAATTGTAATTCCGGGTCAAAGTTGAGCCCGTGTTCTATGCAGTGTAAGTGCATGATCCACATAGCTTCCTTTCGTCTCAGTGTAAGTTCGCGATTGCCACCTAGATGTTTAGTGGAATCACATCAATACCATAGAAGCGCACTTTGATTTCATCCTCCATATGTTGGCATTCTGCAATGTGCAATGCCACTGGATATTTAGGGTCTCTTTTTTGTATCGCTCTCATATGTTCTGCCATTCTGTCCTTGAGAGCCCTGATAGTACTGCCTACATAATATTTGCCACAAGGGCATTCTATAATGTAGATACAAATTTGGTCATACATGTAATGTTCTGTTTGATGTTATATGTAACCTTGTCAAATCCTGTGAACATTTTAGTCCCATGTTTACCCCATCTGCACATAGAGCAGAAGCCACATCTAAAGAAACCTGTGCTGAGTTTCGTCATCCAATTTTGGGCAGTGGTGTTGCGGGGAACCGTGGGACTCAGTCTACTCCTTAATGTTTGTCCTTTCTTATATGTAATTGCTGGCTTGTCAGGAATCCATTCTTTTATGGTAGAATCTGTTTTTAACAGGTTCCAGTGTTTGTTAAAACTTTTCCTCACAGTGTGGTGTAATGCGTTATACTCTGTGATGAGTCTCACCATATTGTTGGAGGATTTAACATCCGAGCGTTTCCTGAGACAATCTGGTCTATTGGTTCGTCTGACTCTCTTTTCCGCTCGTTTTATGGTTACCTCAGAGTATCCTCTTTTTGAAAACCTGTCATTCATGTTTGCGATCAGTTGTTAAATTCAGTTTGCTCGCTGCAATTGCGTCTAGCTCTAAGGAATTCGCCATATGGGATCAATGGTATTTGGTGTAGTGGATGCGTCCGACCCTGTTTCTATCCACAGGCGGACCTGTGGCGGGCTTGGACCAAGTGCCCACAAAAACGTCACACAAGGCCTCATTGAACGGCAGTAGAGGCTCACTGGAGCATGCCTGTGGTTTGAGTACCTCAGTGAGGAGGTTAGTACTCACGGCCGCGACGGGGTGCTCGAGGTTTAAGTCCTTGGCCGCCCTCGTCAACACTACACTTTAAGCAGCCCCCTCCTCCGAAGCCACGGTGGGAGGGGAGACAAATCCAGTGTCTGGCGAAGTGTCAATACCACTGGCCTCCCCAAGCTCATATGTCCAGTCCTCTTGAGACTGGCACTCCAGTGCCAGAGGGGCCTCAGACCCCTCCCAGTCACCCTCATCACCCGTCTCCTTTAAAACAGGTGCAACAGACGGGGCCTCCTCATGGAAATAAAAATCTCCAAAGGCCGTCGGAAGCGGCACCCAGCGGCGCGGTTCCGGCGCCAGAGTCGGACCGAAGGGAAGATTGGGGATAGCATCCACAGTGGGCGCCGGGGGCGACACCCGCGGGGCCGGCGCCGGTGAGATCGACCGGCGACGACCCGGATCCGGAAGCGGATCCGGTGAGGTCCTGCGGCGCCGGGACCGAAGTCGACAGCAGCGTCGGGTCCGAGGCACCCGACCCGCTAGGGCCTCCAGGCAGGAGGCGCCGCGGAACCCGACTGAGGAGGGAGGGACCTCATGGGCATGAGGTACCGCTCGATCTCCTGCGGCGACGCGCCGTTCCCAGGGACCCGAAGGTGTGGGGCAGGCGGCGACGCTAGCGACTCCGTCGGAGCCACGTGGGTGGGGTCACCTGAACCCCCGGCCGCATCTTCCGAGCGTCGGGGTGGGTCGGAGGAACGATGATGTCTCTCCGACGTCTCATGCCTTCTACCTGAGGACTTGGATCCTGACGACCGATGTCCACTCCCGGAGCTGCGATGACTCCGACTCCGACCCCGCGACCGGTCCCTCGACCTCCCGTGGGACCGGGACATGGAAGGGTGCGGGGCCGACTGAAGGAGCTTGAGTCGCTTGCGGGACCGCTCCCGCCTAGCTTTAGACGTCAGGGCCGGGCAGTCGGAGCAGGTGCGGTCGTCGTGGTCGAGGCCTAAACACTTCAGGCACTGGCGATGGGAGTCGGTAACCGACATCAGTCGGTCGCACTTCGAGCAGGGTTTGAACCCGGGCATTCCTACCGGCACCGTTAGAGTCGAGGACTCGAGGAGAGAAATGATCAAAAAGATCAAAAGTTTAGTCAAAAAAATGACTAGGGGTAGAGCTTCTCTGGACCTGCGCTAGCTGGCACGGAAAAAAAAAGAACTGACGTCAGCGCGCATGGGCGGCGTCTAAGTACTCCGACTACGTCATTCCGGCGCTATCGACGCCAATGATGGACGCGGAGCCGCGGACGATGCCTACCGACGCGCAGGGGTATTGCTACGCAAAAATTTCCGGATCCAGTCTGATGCCTGGGGATATTCTAAGGTAAGGAGTCTATCACTAACGTGTCTCTTTCAGATCTTCATTTCTTCTGTGGTCATTCCATCTTGATTGTCCATTTCACTAGAAGTTTCTTGTAAAATTGCTTCAAGTACCCTGTCTGCTGGAATAATCGCTTGATCTGTAATTTCTTCCATAATTCCTTCAGTGCCCAATCGAGATAAGGCATATGCCTTACCATTTTGTGCTCCAGGATGATAGGTAATGGCAAAGTCATATTCAGAGAAATACAAAGACCAGCGCAACTGCCTAGGTGTCAGAGTTCTTGCTGACTTCAAGAATTTCAAGATTCGATGATCAGTATAAACTGTGACCACATGTTTTGCACCCATTAAATAGTGCCTCCATTCTTTAAATGCATCCTTGATGGCTAGCAACTCTTTCTCTGTGATGCTATAGTTGACTTCCGCTGCTGTCAATTTTCTTGAACGAAAGGCCACAGGATGCAACTGTCCCGTCGTCTTGTGTCTCTGACAACACTCCTCACAACGCCAGATTTGATGCGTCTGTCTCGACAAAGAATGGCTCGGCCGGGTCCGGGTGCAGTAATATAGGTGCAGTGGTGAAATCTTTCTTCAGATGTACAAATGCTTCTTCAGCTTCGCATGTCCAATTAAACTGAGCTCCTTACTTTAACAGTTTGGTTATGGAAATCAATTTCTTGGAAAAATCTAGGATGAATCTCCCATAAAAATTGGCAAATCCAATAAAACTCTGAACCTCTTTTACTGACTTAGGGGACTTCCATTCAATCACGGCCCTGATCTTATTTTTGTCCATAGTGATTCCTTCAGGTGCCAACACAAACCCCAAAAACTCCACGGTGGAAACATTAAAGGCACATTTCTCTAATTTAACAAATAAACTGTTTTCACTCAATTTTCGCAAAACCTTCTTGGCATGTGGAGAAGTGTGGCTCAGGGGTTAGAGGCGGCAGACCCGGAAACTGATATCGGCCCTGGACCAGGGTTCAATTCCCCGCCTCGGCGGGTCTTGGGCTAAAAATTCCAGTGACTCGATAATTCTCGCTCCGGTGCCTTCTCGACTCATGGGTTCACACTCTGCGACTCTGGGCAATAGCTTGCTTAATCTCCACAACGGCCCCTCGCGGTGGGATGCCTGGCTTTCACCTTGTGGATACCCTGCTGGGGTTATCTCACAGGGGAATACCAGGACGGGTTCCCTAAGCAAGCGCCGTGAAACCCACTGCGGGTAGCTGTGCGCTATATAAGCTCAAATACATTTACATTTACATGTTCTTCATGTTCTTTCTCCGAGTTTGAATACATTAGTATATCATCTATGTATACTATTGCATAATGATCAATACACTCCAACACATCGTTGATAAAATGCTGAAAGGCTGCGGGAGCATTACATAAACCATAGGGCATTACTTGATATTCATAGAGCCCATGCTTGGTTCTAAATGCCGTCTTCCATTCATCTCCTTCTCTAATCCTGACAAGATGATAAGCCCCTCTCAGATCTAATTTGATGTAGATTTTTGCTCCTTTAACCTGATCCACAAGTACAGCAATCAAGGGCAGAGGGTATTGGTTCTTGATGGTTATTCGATTAATAGCTCTATAATCGATGCATGTTCTCAATTCCCCACTCTTCTTCGGAATAAAACATGGGGGGAAGAGACCGGAGATTGGGACGGCCTAATGAATCCATTCTTAAGGTATTCTTCTAGATACTTCTTCAAATGCTCATCTTCTCGTTCAGTCAACGCATAAATTCTGCTGCAAGGGAGAGTGGTACCTGGTTCCAAATCGATTTTGTAGTCAAATTCTCTGTGTGGAGGAAGTTTTTTGGCTTTTTCATTAAAAACCTCTTGAAACTCAGAATACTCTTCAGGCAGAGTTACTGTATCTATCACATAAATTGTGATAGATAGCCCTCTGCGACTCCCTAGCTTCATTCTTCCACAACAAAATTGCAGACATCCACAACAGCTTCGACAACCAACCCGGAGACCAACCCACCCAACCATCTGCTGGACCTTCACCCCCCTCGAACATCCTTAATGACTGGAACCCAATCTCCACTGAGGACACCATCCGCCTGATGAACTCCATCCACTCAGGATCCCCCACAGACCCTTGCCCTCACCACATCTTCAACAAAGCAGACTCCATCATAGCACCGCACCTCCGAGACGTCATCAACTGCTCCTTCAACTCCGCCACCTTCCCGGAAAGCTGGAAACACGCTGAACTCAGCGCCCTTCTGAAAAAACCCACAGCGGACCCCACTGAACTCAAAAATTACCGCCCCATCTCGCTCCTTCCATTCCCGGCCAAAGTCATCAAAAAAGCTGTCAACAACCAGCTCGCCGCCTTCCTCGAAGCCAACAAATCCCTCGACTCCTCACAGTCCGGCTTCCGAGCAAAACACAGCACTGAGACCGCCCTCATCGCAGCAACAGACGACATTCGAACTCTACTGGACAATGGAGACACAGTCGCCCTCATCCTCCTCGACCTCTCCGCAGCCTTCGACACAGTCTGCCATAGCACCCTTCTACAGCGCCTCAGAAACATCGGAATCCAAGGAAAAGCACTAGAATGGATCACCTCGTTCCTCACCGGAAGAACACAGAGAGTCCGCCTTCCACCATTCAAGTCAGAGGCCACTGAAGTCATCTGCGGCGTACCACGAGGATCTTCACTCAGCCCCACCCTCTTCAACGTGTACATGAGCCCCCTCGCGGTCATCGCACGCCAACACAACCTCAACATCATCTCCTACGCGGATGACACTCAACTGATCCTATCACTCACCAATGACCCTAGCACCGCCAAAACTAACCTACACGAAGGAATGAAAGAAGTAGCCGAATGGATGAAACACAGCCGTCTGAAACTGAACTCAGATAAAACAGAAGCCCTCATCTTAGGTACCTCCCCCTCCGCATGGGACGACTCTTGGTGGCCAGAAGCCCTTGGAAAAGCACCCATCCCGACAGACCACGCACGGAACCTGGGCGTCATCCTGGATTCCTCACTATCAATGAACAGACAAGTCAACGCCGTCTCCTCATCCTGCTTCAACATTCTTCGCATGCTCAAAAAAACATTTTGTTGGATCCCCACCGAAACTAGGAAAACGGTCACCCACGCTCTGGTCACGAGCCGACTGGACTATGGAAACACCCTCTACGCCGGGACTACCGCTAAACTCCAGAAAAGACTCCAACGAATCCAAAACGCCTCAGCCAGGCTCATATTAGACATCCCACGTAAAGAACATATCTCTGGTCACCTGAAAAACCTCCACTGGCTTCCCGTCAATAAGAGGATCACTTTCCGGCTCCTAACCCACGCACACAAAGCACTCTACGAAATCGGACCAGAATGCCTCAACACACGACTGTCCTTCTACACCCCCTCCCGCCAGCTACGATCATCCAACCAAGCCCTTGCCACTGTACCTCGCATCAACAAAACCACCATGGGAGGTAGATCCTTCTCCTACCTGGCAGCTAAAACCTGGAACTCACTTCCCACTTACCTTCGCCTTACCCAGAACCACCTAGCATTCAGAAAGCAACTTAAAACGTGGATTTTCGACAAGTAATTCCCCACCCCCCCTCTAGCGCCTTGAGACCCTCTGGGTATGTAGTGCGCTATACAAATTCTCTGACTTGACTTGACTTGACTCACTTAAATAGAACGCTGATGATTTCTCAAGATCATTCTGACCTTTTTTGTGACAATTCTCTTCCCAGTATTTGGAATTTAAAGTGATGGTTCGTGCCCCCCAATCTATGGTAGGGTTATGTTCCGTCAACGAAGGAAGACCCAATATTCGTTGGAATCGTGGAGCATCAATTAAGTTGGACTGTAGAATCTCTAGATGCTCTTCTTTAGTTTCCAACTCCACTGGTTCGGTATGACTTACTATGGGTCCAGACGAGAGATTTGTACCGTGTACTGCTCGAACGGCTTCACTTTTCTCCTTCTTAATTGACATCAATCCAATCTTATCAGCAAATTTCAAATCGCAAAAATGGCCTGTTGCTCCTGAATCTATCATCACTGTTACTGATTTCAAAATCTTCTCTCTAAATCACAAGGTCATCATTAACACTAAATGCGGAGATGTGGATTGTAAGGTATTTGCCAAGGTGTGGTTGTCTGGAGTTGTCTTCAGATCTGCAACCACCAGTCCAACTCCTTTTACTAGTGGTGCAAGGCGCTTTCCGCCGATGTTGACTTGGGCTTCTTTGGACAATTTCGCACAAAATGTCCACTACCTCCACAGTAAAGACATTGCTTATTTATTCTTCGTTTCTCTTTTTCTTCCTTGGAAGAGGACCCGAATTGCTCCTTTTTGCATGGGTTCTCCATTTCTAATTGAGTCATTCTCCTTATTAGCTTCATTCCGGACTATCAAATCTTGGCACACTGGGGCGATAATCCCTTCTCCCCTCTCCTTTTCTTTTGCTCTGACGAAAATCAATCTCTAACACTAGATCAATTAGTGCTGAAATTTCTGTGGGTGGATTTTGGCTCCTGCGCCAAGGCATCCTTTAATTCATCCTTTAGCCCACGATAAAACACCGCTGCTGGTTTATTTTCTGACCATTCTGTCTCCACCACTAATGTGTTTAATTGGGCCAAATAAGCAACCAAATCACGATTGCCCTCTCTTATTTCCAGCAACTTATTGTCTGTAGCTTGTGAGACCCTTCTTCTGTCAAATATCCGCAGAAATTCTTTCTTGAATTCATCCAGATCACATAAGATTGGATAATTCCTGGTGACCAGATGCATTGACCAAGATACTGCATCTCCACTTAAATACGACAAAATAAATGCCACTCTAGATTGTGCATCAGGAAAAACTGAAGGTCGGCACATGAAATGTAAAGTACATTGTGTTAAAAACACTTGAGCTTTCTGTGGATCCCCCAAATCGCTCTGGTGGTGCCAGAGGAATCACCGGGGATAAAGTGTGTATAACTTGGGCGGTAATTTTAGGTTGGGGACCCAGAACCTCTCCTGAATTCTCTTCAGAAGTAGCGGAATATCTGAAACTAGGACTGGAGACTAAATTACTCATCTTTTGGGTCAAGTCTGTTGTTTCCTTTCTAAGTTCTCTATTCTCTTCCCAAACTGAAACCAAATCCCTTTGGATTCCCTCTAAAATTTCTCCGAACTTCTTCAAATGTAAACCTTTCGTTATTCTGCTCAGGTGCTGATTATTTTGTGGGCACTTCACTCTGCCAGAGTCACTGTCTGAATGTGCCCTTCCCAAACTCACAAGAGCAGAATGTCGCAAGTTCCCATTTCACTCCTAAATCCACCCAGCTGCACACAATTATAGTATGAAAGCTGACTGAGTTCCACGGGGGAAAGGGGATGGGACAGAGAAGAGACTGCCACACTGCGCCTGAGTTTTCTCTTCAGTTTTAACTCTGGCGTCTGTCTTCTGAGATCTTTTCTGGCTAGCTGTTGTTATAGCTGCAAAAGAAACACAATTATATACAATTCTATCCCTAGAAATCTAGTAATGTTTTATTTACTATTGAATGCTGTACCTTAAACACCTACCCGCCTTTAGTGTGACCTATGCTCCTCTTCTTATGTGACTGTCTTTTCTTTCTTTTTTCTCCATGTGCTGTAACTAAATGTATTAAAAATTGTTACCTTTTAATTTGTCTCTTGTCTAACCTTAATGCTTATCTTTTATTTCTACAGGTTCTCTACCTAGCAAGTTACTGCTTCTGCCCTTGTTGGACTCCTTGTGGCAAGTATTGTATATCGTTGCTTCACCTGTAGTGTATGCTCTCTGTTTATTCTTCTTGCAAACAATAATAAATAATTGACTTGTAAATCTCTACTCTAGTGTTGCGTTAGTTACTGTTAGACCTGACATCATTGGCTTGAGTCTCTTCTCCTTTTTTTCTGTTTGCCTTCACTGTTTACGATGTTTTTGCTGGTATACTGCTTTGGGCACTGTGCCACTGCTGATCAGTGCCACAGTGCGAGTGCTCCCTATGTTAAATTACTGTATTGATTGAATTCCATGTTTAGCTTATTTGGTTTACTGTCAGTCCCTAGTCTAGTGCACCAGGAGTGCCAGGGCTTGTAAATACAAATGCTGCTCGTGGGCTTGCAGCACATGTTGTGCCACCCACAAGAGCGGCATAGTAAAAGTATGTCTACAGGTCTGCCATTGCTAGACCTATGTGCAGTCTGGTACTGTCACGCTGACTGCGCAAGTACACCTATTTGCCAGTCCCCAAACCTTCCCTTAACTTCATGTTAGTCACCCCTATGGTAGGCCTGAGGGCAGGGCGCATTGTAAGCATAAGGTAGGACAAGCCTGACCAAGTTGGCATGTCCTAATAGTGAATTACAGCCATATTCGTTTTTCACTATTGTAAGGTAACCTGCTCTCCGTTAGTTAGAATGGGCTGCCAGGATTATTAATGCTATAATCCTAGCTGGCTCGGGGAGCATGGTGCAATGTCGAGTTTGGTATCCCTGAACTCGGGGTTTAATCACGCATCCATTTGTATGGATGGTTTTTGGACTCTGGGTTTGAAAATAGCACTTTTAGAAAGTAGCTATTTTCTTGTCTAACTATTTCTGGTTTCTGCTGGTTTGGGGTGTGTGTGACAGGAGCTGGGTGGCTCCAGAGGTCTGAGTGAGTCAGTGTGGGATGAGTGGGACATTTGCATTGAGAGTAGGGGGAGAGTAGTTCCTGATAGCCTGCCCTGCCTGATACAATGCTGGCTCCACCTCCTGCCAGGCGACTGATGGCTCTGTGCCTGCCAAGGACGATCCTGGCTCCACCTCCTGCCAGGAGGCCGATAGCTCTGCTCCTGCCAGTGACAATGCTGGCTCCACCTCCTGCTGGGCGTCTGAGGACCCAGCCCTGCTCAGTGAATAGGCCAGGTGCCTCTGCCTGGCTTCACCCACAACAGACCCAGGATGTTGGGAAATTCCCCTGCATGGACAAAGGGATCAAAGCCAAAAAGGGGTATAAGAGAAGGTCCCCTGAACCAAAAATTTAGATCACTTCTGACAAGGAAACCTGAACCAAGGACAAGAAGCCTGCTGATCCAAGGACTTGCCTACCCCTTCTGCCAGTGTGCTGTTTGCTGGGGGGAATCCTGCATTGCTTCTTTATTTTTGCCAAGGAACCAGGAGAGGGGAACTGTGTGTGTACTCTCAGCCTTTGCTAAGAAAATCTCCAAGGGCTGGAAGAGTGCCAGCCTCCTGTTGAAGTCACAGGGCTAAAGGACTTCATCTGCTAAAAGTGCTTGTTGCTGGAACTTGAGAATCCAGCACCTCTGAAAGAAACCAGCAATCTCGACGCCGACTGACGTCGCCGAATCCAGCTCGACATCGTGAGTAACGGCTCCAGTGTCCCGCTTCCTCGACGCCGGCCGCCGGGCCCTATCGATGCCAGCAGCAACGCCAGTGAGTAGTGAGTTCGGCTCCAGCTCCAAGGGACCTCGTGTCTGCACCGCTGCTGATCGCATCGACTTCGTGCCCTCTCGACGCCGTGAGCGCTGCTCACTCTTGCAACTTCATCATCGACGACGACGACGTATCCTGCTTCACCTCGTGAGTGCTGCTCCTGCCTGACATCTGTCGACACCGTTGCAGGTCGCCCCGACTCCGAGGCCGGATCGACGCCAAAGACGCGACGCCGGACATCTCGACGCCGCTGATCATCGTGTGCTTCGCTTTTCAAAGGTACTGTGTTGTGGGGGTCTGTGCGACTCCGGGCTCGACGTAGCGCTCCTCGCGGTCGATGCCGAACCTTTGGATTAACTTTACCTCGACGTCGTGTGACTCCCGTGTGGGTTACATTGTTGCCAAGAACTGTGATTTTAATGAAGAAGAGTTACTTTTGTTACTAAAGACTTTGTGCTAAGAAGAAACTACACTTGAACTATTATTTTTCCTTCCAAGAGTATTTATAAGATTGTGGTATATTTTTGTCGTTATTTGGTCTTGTGCTAAGCCTTATATAAAAATACTTATTTTTATAATACTACTGTGTCGTGTCCATTTGTAGTGTATTCACTTTATTACTGTATGTGGTCATAAATGCTTAACACACAGCCTCTGAGATAAGCCTGTCTGCTCTGCCAAGCTACCAAGGGGGTGAGCAGGGGTTATCAAAGGGTGTGATCCCCTTGCCCTGACTAGAAAAGGTGTGTCCCTATTTGTCAGAAGTGCATACCTCTGCCAACTAGAGACAGCCGGTTCTAAAGGTTACTAAGATTAGAAATGCCTTATCATCTACGGAGCTTCCGAAGGGAGAGTTATTGTGCTGCTCAACTAACCAATAAACTCCTCACTCAATTCTTAACCCAAGAAACTTGCTGCCAGAAACTATTATATCACTTGTGCTGACTCTAATTACAGTTCTAATGTTGCCGTTTTTTCACTGTGAGCATGCTTGAATTTGAAACACAATCATCTTCTGAAATAGCCTTGGGTTAATTCACCACAGAGACTATGTGCGCATGCCTGTAAATATCCACTGAAACGGTCTTACTTGAATATCCAAATACTCCTCCTCGGAACCAAACTCCAGCAATCTTTTCCAAAAGACGGGAAGTGCGACGCGTAGTTTCCCTAAATAATATCCAGCACTTCAAAACGGCACGTCCTCTTCTCCTCGCTACTCAGGTGAAATGTGCCCCTCAACGGACGCTTCACCTGTTTCTTCGTGATTGGCTTCATCAACTGGAAAGCTAACCTGTCTTCCCAATGTGAGTCTTTTAGCTGCCATCTTGATGGAAGTATGTATTGTCTTCCTAAATATTCTGCATCTATTTTTATATAAATATGTGGTTAATTCCGGTTGATTTTTACCGTCATGTAGTGTTTCTTTTGATTTCTTGGTTTTCTCACGTTTGTGATCCTGACAATATCATGAACAAAGCCTGAATTTTGGAACCAGGATTTTCTTCGCTGGGAAACTGAAGTCCCCCATAGCTCTTGCCACTGAGTCTGCAGTGTCAAGGCTGTTTTGTATGCCCTGCTTTGCAGCAGCATGACCATTTATGATCTCCAGGAAATGGGTCTGCTTGACAGGTTAGGGTCGACAGCCTAAGAGACCGACCAAGCATGCAGATATCTACCCACAAGGAATGAGGTTTTTATTGATTTGAGAGCAATACTTCTACCTGAAAATACCTTTTTTGTATATTGTTAAACTTATGTGACTCCTGGTCAGTTGGTGTGGATGGACATTTTCTGGTAGTCAATGTTGAAGAATAAGAACCTTGTACTACCTGGCTTTCTGGAGATGGATGGTTGAAAAGAAGTCAGAGTCCCCAGGGACATGTTTGTAATGACAAGCTGTCTTGCCTGGATACAGCTGTAGATGTTACTCTCCAATGGCTAAGATAGGCTCAGTCACGTTTTCATTGAAAGGAAGAAGGGTTTTGAAGAGTGAGAGGTAGGATGCAGCACTTCTGTAAGGATATTAGATTTGACTTCAATTGATGGAAATTGCAGGTCAAACATTTTTGCTGTTTTGATCACTACAATGTGATATGATGTCATCTAAGGTGGAGGAAAACACCCACTCCAGGGAATTAATCAATGACACTTGCATCCTTCAAAGTCTGGGTACATCATGTTATGTTCTCAGCTCCTTCTAAAAAAGGTACATCCTCAATGGAGAACTTCACCCCACAAAAAGCTATTTTTCTACAAACTGTTGTACTTCCCTCATATAATAAGGCATAAGAGGCAGGGATTCTGGTTGTGGCAGGGCTGATGGATACTCTGGCAGAGTTTTTTGCAGTGTCGATAGTTTCGTTTGTCACCAGGGAACTGTTTTCTGATGCTCAAGAAGATGTATCTAGAATAAGTGGCAGAAACAACTTCTGACTTTGTTAGCATCGCAAACATTCAGTTTAAAGACGCCCAGTGGACTTGAGGCAATGGCAGGAAGAAAATGAAGGGTGCCGGCTAGTAGGGTGCCAGAAAACCTCTCAGGAAATATGGAATTCGTGTAAACACAAGAAGGGGTGGGGAGAACAAAGATGATATTCCCCCCTTATGCTCCGCCCTGAGCGTAGCCACGCTCAGGGTGTTTTGTAAGCAGACCCGGTGATGAAGCATGCCACACACTTATGTGTGTGAGTGAGGGCAGTTTTCAAACAGATTTGTTTTTGTCTATCTGATTGTGGTTTGCTACACGGGTATATATCATCTTTGTTCTCCCCACCCCTTTTTGAGTTTACATATTGCGTCAGGGGGTTCGGGGTGGTGGAGTTTGATTATTGTTTGACCCTCTCCCCTTGTATGTGAGTAATATGGAATTCGTCCCATGGGGCCGGTTAAGCAGTCCAGAGTGGATCATAGCCTTGTTGAAGATACTGAACATGTCATTCAAGAACAGTGATGGATCAGTCACAAGTGTTGGAAACTCTGGGTACGAGTGTTCAAACTGGGGCCTTGGAATCAGTGACACAAGTGGAACACTGGCTGGTGTGGATGCCGGGCCAGATGGAGCCGCTTGCGCCATACCCGCTGAAGTCACTACAGTCAAGGGAGAGCTGGGAGCAAGATTAGATTCAACGGGTTGCTCTTAGTCGCAGATGAGAGGTTTGAGGCTTCAGTGACTTGTTTCTTTAAGAGTAACATCTGAATTAGTGCTCTCTTTCTCATGTTTTCTCTTAAATCACTGAGGAATGAGTTGAGATTTTGATCTTTTAACAAGATTTACAATGTCCCCAACGTTCATTACACACTCTGGTCATATTGATCTTGGCTTCTCCTTCCTGGGGCATGTTGGGGTTAATTTTTTGACAGGATTCACAAGTGTCAACAATATGGCTGGGCACAAGGCACCACAGATAGACGGAGTGGGGCCCGTGATCAACATTATTATTATTATTATTATATTTATTTTTGTAGAGTGCAACAGCTACCCTAAGATTTCCCGGCGCTAAAGTGAAACTGAAACAAGTAATAAGGAGGGATAGTGAGTTAATGAAAATCAAGTTATTGGTTGAACAACCATGTTTTCAGATTCTTACGGAATTGCAAATAGCATTCATTTGTGCGAAGATGAATTGGAAGGGAGTTCCACAATGTGGGGGCCAGATAGGAGAAGGCGCGACCTCCCTGTCTGACTCGATTTATCCTAGGTACCTGGAACTTATGTTGGGTCGAGGAACGTAGGGTTCTAGGGGGGGTGTATTGCTGGACCAGAGAGCTCAAATAGGCAGGAGCCTTACCAGCCTTGATTCTATGCATAAAGCATAGAGCTTTAAATTTTGCTCGTTGTTCAATACGGAGCCAATGGAGACTCCGTAGACAAGATGACGTAGGGGATCTTTTTGGTAACATACATATCAGTCTCGCAGCTTCATTTTGTACTGTTTGCAGTTTCTTTGTAACATCCTTGCATGCTCCCAGGTATAATATGTTGCCGTAGTCCAGCCTAGATGTAATTAGGGCTTGGACTACGGTTTTTAGTGTGTTTTGTGGGAGCATCCACCTGATTTTCTTAAGCCACTTGAGTATGGTAAAACACGTGGCGGCCACTCTATCAGCTTGTTGTTTCATGGACAGGTTTTCATCAAAAATTATGCCCAGATTGCAAGCGGATTTAGAAGGGGTGGGTGTGGGTCCCATCTGGGATGGCCAATGTTGTGGGCCCCACAAGGAGGCTTGTTTTCCAAACAGCAATAGTTCAGTTTTTCCTCCGTTGAGTTTTAACTTATTCTCAAACATCCAGTTGGCAATGTTGTTAAGGCCAGAGTGGAGGGAGGACGGGTTGGAATTTGCATTTGCCGAGAGTGAATAAACAATCTGGGTGTCGTAAGCATAAGAGTCGATCGACAACCCAGATTGTTCGGCTAAGCTAGCAAGGGGACTGACCTATAGATTGAATAGTAAGGGGCTGAGTATTGAGCCCTGGGGAACTCCATAAGGTTGGTGGTGGGGTTTGGAGGAGGATGTAGCAGAGAAGACTTGAAAAGTTCTCTCCGAGAGAAAACTTTTAAGCCATGCCAGGGCCGGTCCCGTGATGCCATAGGTCCGCAAGGTGTTGAGGAGGATGGTGTGGGAGACCGTGTCAAACGCGGCACTAAGGTCGAGTAATATAAGTGCCACGGTCTCCCCATCATCAACTTGCCGGCGTATGGTTTCAGAGACCCCGGGTAGGGTAGATTCAGTTGAAAAACCTGCCCTAAAACCGGATTGGGATGTGTGAAGGAGGTGATTGGATTCTGTGAAATGGGTGAGTTGGGAAACAATATGTTTCTCAAGGATTTTGGAAAATAAAGGTAACAGCGAGATTGGGCGGAAGTTGGAAGGGTCGTTTGGATCAGCATTGGCTTTTTTAAGAAGAGGTGAGACCATAGCATGTTTCCATGCTTTAGGGACTTCAGCCTCTCTCAAGGAAGTGTTAAGAAGTTCTAAGATGAGCGTAAGGGAATGAGTGTTGAGTGAACGGAGGATTTGAGGGGGGAAAGGGTCGAGGGGTGAACCTGATTTAATAGTTGTTATAATTTCTTGTAGTGAAAGTAGGGTAAGGGGGACCCAATTTACTAGGTGCTGGGGGTGAGCATCTAGAGAAGAGTGTGGTTCTTCAGATTTGGACAGGCTTACTGACTTTACACAGCTTGAATCTGTATTGTTTCAGCAGAGACAAACTGAAGAAAACTGCCCCTAACAAGATTTTGTTTACCTGCGTGCTGATTTGTGTGAAGACGCCGTATTCCGCAAAGTTCGGGTGGAGACAAGCGGCCGGAGCTGCCCTTTCCAATGCGACGAGTACGGCTCAAAGTTGGAGGCGGAGTCCCGGCTTCAGGCGGAGTGCGCTGGCGGAGCGAAGCAGGGAAGCTATGGCGCCGAAAACAAAGACTGGGGTGAAAGCAGCGGCAGCCCGGAAGAAAGCAGAGATGGAGGACGTGGAATCAGGCAAGGTGGTGACACCGCGAAAGATACGGACACCTCCACCTCCATCAGAGCCGCAAAGAAATCAAAGCAAACTGCCGCAAGGACCAGTCAGGCAACAACGTCAATCGCTGATCTCCTAACCCGAACCGGTAATGAGAAGGGAGCTAGAACACGGGCCGAGACTGATGCAGGGGGAGCGCCCGACGGTCATGAGATCTCGGACCAGTGGCAGGAGCCAAGCCTAGGGGTGGTGCAGGGCTCTCTATCAGGAAACGAAATGAGAGCTGATCGGGACGCAACCCATACCCAGGTGAACGCCATCTCCACACCTCCCTTGACAGCGGAGTCAGCGGCATCAGTAACTAATGTAGCAGGCCTGGGAGTCTCACTTGGTAGGGAAGGGTCAGCTACGGCCCCAATGACTGATGAGGAAAACCTGGAAACTATACAACCAGATAATGGAGACAGACTGGAAAGAGGAAATTGGAAATCCAGGTCCCTTTGATGGTCTGAGCAGTAGGGAGACTCTGGATGAAGACCCCAGGGAATGCTTCTTTTCCGTCTCTGATGGAGCAGAGTGGTATGAGGAGAGGAGCTCACTATCAGGCGACAGTAATTCGGAGACGGAGAATGACCCCGAACAAGCACTCCCGGGACAGCCATAAGACATAATATGTCAGCAAAAAAGAAAGGGAAACCTCAACAAGATCTAAGCTGGGACCACTCCTCCGCAATGCCACTCCAGGGCAGTCCTAATGTGGAAACCTCTACAACTCAACCCCCGCTCCTGGAAGTAATTCATCAGGCGATCCTAGCCCACAGGGAAGAGGCTCGCCAGGATAGCTGCAAATCACAGGCGGCAATGAGAAAAATGCAGGGCGTTGTGCGTAAATTATCTAAAGCCTGTGTTAATGTGGGGTATAGGGTCACAAACCTCGAGGAGAGAATTGTTGCAACAGAGTCAGAGGCGGCGGCAGCTACCAGCAAAGTGGAGTCTCAAAGTGCCCAGGTTATTGATATTCAGTGGAACCTGGAGGACATGGAGAACAGGCTCAGAAGAAACAATCTAAGGGTGCTGGGAGTCCCGGGGGGGGGGGGACTTCAGAGCTTTTATGATTAAGCTACTCAAATCTGCCTTCCCGGAACTCTCAGGTTGGAACTGGGCGGGAGAAGTCCAGAGGACGCACAGAACTCCGTTCAAAGCACGCAACAATACAAGAGAAGGTGATAAACCCAAGGCAATCTTAATTTTTCTGGGGAATTTTATCTTGCGACAAGCTATAGCGGAAAAAGCACAACCAGATGCAAAAAGGTCGAGCGATGGGATTACGTTCTTTGTTCGCCCCGATTACTGCCACACCACGGTGAAGAGGCGCTGGAGAGTGAGGCAGCCGATTCAACCTTTTCAGGCTAAAAAAGTTCAAGTACACCCCATAAACCCAGCGCAACTCAAGATAATAAATGAAGGACGGACACTGTACTTTTCCTCGGAATTGAATGCACAAGAATACCTGGACACTCTGGGTAGTTGAAAAGATGTTTTTCTTTTACCCTAGGAAGGGGGTGAGGAGCTTGATTAGATCCATGCACTGATTCTCTCTGTCTCTCCCTCTTCCTTTGGTTTCGTTTTCTTCCCTTATCTTTGGTTTCTTTTGTGTTTGGTCACCGATCTAGGGTATTATGCTGATGTAAATGTGTTAAGGGGGGTTTGGTGGGTATTAGTAGGAGCTCGTGGGAAATTCCTCACTGTGACTGCTGCATGCGTCCCATGCACAGACCAAGGTCTGAGCACTTCAAGGGAGGGTGCAGGGGCCAGGGAAAGGTGGAAAGGGGGTGGGGCAGAGGGGTGGTGTGGGGGCTCTAAGGGCCAGGGGAGGGGTAGGGGGGTTCAAGGTGGCGGGGGAGAAAATGTAAAAAAAGATTCTCTGGCACAAAATAATTCTATTTTTAGATGTGTATTGTTCATCAAGAAAATTGTTCATCAAGAATGGAACTTGACTGCGATATGCACTCTTGGTGGTTAAAAAAGAAGGAATATAGAAAATTGACAAAACTTAGTATATGCTCTCTGAATATTGGGGGTTAAACAATTGGAAAAAGAGGGGCAGGTTGGCTGTATTTGTTAAAACAGCAGATAGAGGTCCTGTGTTTGCAGGAAACGCATCTGCCATGGGGGGAAAAAGCACCTGTTGAATATTAGGGGTACGAGATTTTGTTGTGTACATTGCAGACCTCTACAGTTAAGGGGGGGTGGCTATCTTAGGAAAGGTAGGATTAGGGGGGGTAAAGCGCGCCAGGGCAGATACATTAGGGAGATCAATACTGATCGAAATGGGTATAGGTGTCACCATTTGCGGGGTAAATGGATCTAATCAGGACAACCCGGAGGTCTTTGAATTTCTAGAAAAGGAGCTGGTTGGTTGGCCCACCCCAATGGTGCTATGTGGGGATCTTAATATTTCAGCAGACTTTGTAAATAGAAATGTATATTCAGGTAGGAAGCCTAGGGTGTTTTGTGCCCTCTCCTCGTTGATGCAATCACAGGGGCTAATAGATGTATGGGGAAATAAGGAGCCTAGCAATCCCGGATTCACCTATTACTCTTGTCCATTCCAGAAGTATACGAAATTGGACTATTTTATGATTTCAATTACGGAGATAAGTAAGGTGAAGATACGGAAATTGCCAAAAATATTGTCAAACCATAACCCGCATATTCTGAACCACGAGTGTATAATGCCAGATAGAAAATATAGGCCCTGGACTTTCGAGAGGAAGCTAATAGCAGATAGTATCTTTGTGGCACATATTAAGAAATGGACGCAGAGATACTTTGATGCAAATCGATTTAGTGCCTCAAGAAATAGTGTGTGGGATGCTTACAAGGCAGCATTTCGGGTGGAAGTCATCAGCTTCGTTGCTCAATCTAGGAAAGTAAGCTCCTTAGAGAGGCAGCTGCTCCTAGGCCAACTGATAGAAGCTGAGGAGCAACATGGGAAGGATAGTACGCAGGGTAAAGAAGGGAAAAAGCCTGTTAAAAATAAGTACCATAAAAGCAGAAATTCACAATCAAATGGCTAAGAAGGCTGCCTCTGATTATCAAGTACACAGAGGCCGATTATATGAGACGGGAGAGCAGGCTGGAAGGGTACTCGCACTACGTATTAGGCAGGCCACCGCTAAAAACATAATAACCAGAATTCAAGAACAGGGCCAGGGTTATGACGAACCCCAGGATATCCTGAAGGTTTTTAAAAACTATTATCAAAATCTATATCAGGAAGATTCAGTCCTAGAAATACCACAGGGAGTGTTGGGGGAGGAAGGTATTAAATTGGATCAAGAGGAGAGGGAAACCTTGGAAAAAGATTTGTCTATGGGTGAAATATTGGAAGCACTACACGAACTGGCCCCTGGGAAAGCATCAGGGCCTGACGGTATCCCTTAAGAAGTATACAAGTGCGTGTCGGATGAGATAGCCCCAATGCTTCTATATTTGTTTAATGGGATAATGAATATGGGTAAAATACCGGAAACATGGAGAGAGACAAATATAGTGGTCTTTCATAAGAAGGGGAAACCAAAAGAAAATCCCGGATCCTATAGACCCAGTTCCCTTATAAATGCGGATAAGATCTACTCAAAAATCCTGGCAAAACGTTTGGGGAGGATCATTGGGGGTCTGGTCTCTCCCTGGCAGCATGATTTTGTTCCAGGCCGGGGAACTACCGACCATATCAGACGAGCAATATCTCTGTTTGATGTCCATGCTGCCGGGGAGGGGGGGATGGCAATGATCCTCCTAGACGCAGAGAAGGCATTCAATCATGTCAGGTGGGAATATCTGTGGGGGGTGCTCGAAACAAGAGGGTTAAGAGTAAGGTTCCAGACTGCTATAAAAGCCATGTATTCTGACCCAGTTGCCAAAAATCCAACTGATCAGTGAAAGCTCAGAGAAAATACATATAACAAGGGGGACAAGACAGGGCTGTCCCTGCTCACCCATCTTGTTCCCATTGATACAGCGGATACTTGGCGATACAGCGATAAAGCCAGTCATTACAAACGGACTAGAAACCAAACTTTTGGCATATGCCGATCTGGCAGTTATCACTATGGAACCACACTCCACTCTACAGGCATTTGTTGGAATTACCAAGGTATATGGGGGGTATTCAGGATATAGGGAAAACCCAAGTGATATGTTCCCAGAATAATATGGTTGAATCTTATTCTAGGTATGTTAGCTCGGCAGTGTATCTAGGAATAGTGATTAATGCCTCACCCAAGCTTATTATTAGGGATAATTTTACTCCAGTACTGAATTTGATGGAGGTGGAGCGCAAAAGAATGGATTCATTACATTTGTCAGTAGTAGGGAGGTCCAACGTCCTGAAGATGACAATGTTTCCCAAAATGTTATATATTGTAATGTAATGTAACACATACTTATTGAGCGCAGCTGTCACCCAAAGGGTATCCTGGCGCTTTGACCAAAACACTACCTACATGTGACAAGCTTTACACAGCCCTTGGGAAGAGATGACTTTTAGGATCCTTTTTGAAAGAGAACAAGTCCTGCCTGCTCCTCAAAGACAGCGGTAAGGAATTCCAAAGTTTGGCGGCCGTAAAGCCGAAAGAGCGTCCGCCCATCCTCACCCTTTTTACCCTAGGAACTGTCACTAAGAATGCCAAAGAGGACCTCAGGGTTCTAGCGGCTGAGTACCAGGAAGAGAGATCTTGCAACATCACTGGACCCAAACCGTGCAGAGCTCTGAAGACCAGGCAGGAAGCCTTAAAACAGATCCGTTGCTGAACAGGCAACCAGTGAAGATCCGAAAGTGCAAGGGAAGAGGAAGCAGAACGTGGACGGGAAAGGGCCAGCTTAGCTGCCATATTTTGAACCGCTGCAGCTTCAAGACCAAGATATTAGGGGCTCCTAGAAGCAGTGCGTTACAGTAGTCTAACCTACTGAGGATGATACTACGCACTACTTCAATCCTTTTTTTCTTTCATTTTTTTTTTTATTGTCCTCATATTCGCCCTTGGTGACCATATGGTAACGAGAAGATATGGGAGATGACAGAGACACTGACCCAGATTTACTGGTAGGGGATAATACTGGTACAGGCCGGGATACCCCGCAGTGCACTACATCAACCCTTTAATCGTCACTTGGTACCATCTAGGCTAACGTTCTGCAGTATAATACCCACTTTCGTATCCGAAGCCGCCCTTGTAGGGTATGTATAGCAGAAAGGGGCCAAACAGAGGCCCCTCCAAGCAGCGTAATCATAGGACATGGGGGGAAGAAAAAAAACCCATGATGATCTAATCCATGATTACCAATTCAATAGTAGCCAAAATCTCTTATTTTGGTTCCCAGCCCTAATCATGTCCAATTTTGACGTCTGTAGCATGGAAGAACATAAGTTACTTAACTGTAAACTGTGGTTCTCCAGTATTGGTGTCTTTCATAGATTCACATGCTTGAATATTCCCCGTCATCGAAGTGGGAGTCCCACGGTACATAAAATAGCAGTAATATATGCATGTATATATGAGAAATATTATAAATAAAATATACATACATATAATGCAATAAAAATGTAAACTTAAAAAAGTACCATAGAACAGAATAGGCCCATTGAAAAGCCCAAGGGAGAATTCACTTTAGTAACTTATAGGAGTCATTATGTGTTGGTCCACATTCCAGCCAATCAGGCTGTAGCCTCCTCTAGAACCTTCTCCTCAGAAGCCCAAGTCCTCAGATTTTCGTAGCACAAGTAAGTATAAATGCTTGAGGAGAAGAGAGCCTCTGAGGGGAGGATGGGAGGGTCGCATGTGAATCTATGAAAGACACCAATACTGGAGAACCACAGTTTACAGGTAAGTAACTTATTTTCTTCTCCAGTATTAGGGGTGTCTTTCATAGATTCACATGCTTGAATAAGAATAGAAAGCAGTAAAACATACATTAGTCATAAAGGAAGATACAAATTAAGTTTAGGCATAACTTATCACTTAATAAGCATTAAAAAACCAAAACATGACAATACCTTTATGACTGGAGGCGGGTAGCAACAGAGGCTCACCTTTATTGAAAAAGATTCCGCAGCACCGCTTGACCCACTGCCGCATCCGCGGCATCTGTTGATTGCAGGCAGTAGTGCTTCGTGAAAATATGGCTGCTGGACCAAGTAGCAGCTCTGCAGATTTGTTTTAGAGGTACCCCCGCAAAGAGGGCAGCAGAAGTTGACACAGCTCTCGTGGAATGAGCTCAAGCAGGAGCAGGAAGGGGCTTGCCAGCCCGTTGATGACAATAGGATATGGCAGACGATATCCATCTGGTGATAGTCTGTTTAGTTACGGGTTGTCCTTTGCATACTGGGCCATATGCAACAAACAATTGATCAGACTTTCTGAAGGCAGCTGTGCGTTGAATGTAAAACTTAAGACAGCGCTTCACATCCAGAGTGTGTAAGGAGCGCTCCACTGCAGATTGAGGTGCAGGGAAGAAAGTCTTAAGAACAATAGGTTCATTGAGATGAGTCACTGGGAACCTTAGGAATAAAACTGGGATTTGTTCTCAAGGTAACAGCCTCGTTGGAAAATTTCAAAAACGGTGGCTGTATAGTAAAGGCTTGAATGTCGCTGACGCGTCTAGAAGAGGTCAGAGCAAGTAACAGAGCCACTTTCCACGTGAGGAACTTCAGATTGGATGGGCTCGAATGGAGGCAAAAGCAGCTGAGACAGAACAAGGTTGAGTCGCCATGAAGGTGGAGGCCGACGGATTGGAGGAAACATCCTAAAAAGGCCTTTGAAGAACTGTCTTATGATCCTGGAAGAGTACAAAGATGTTATGCCATCATGACGGAAACGAGAGATAGCAGCCAGAAAAAACCTTAAGGGTGGAGTGAGATAGTCCTGATTTTGCTAGCGACAAAAAGAATGGCAAAATTTGTTCTGGCTGAGCACGCATGGGATCTAGTGATCTAGTGGAACACCAAGCGCAGAAACGCTTCCATTTCAGCTGGTAAGTTTTGACAGTAGATTGTGCTCGAGCATTTGATAGCACTGCCCTACAATCCTTGTCGATATTCATGTGTGCAAATTCATAGTACTCAGGTTCCAAGCATGAAGTTGAAGGTACGCTGGATCCGGATGGCATACTTGACCTTGATGCATTGTGAGAAGATGTGGCAGAGGATGCAACCGTATCGGTGGTGTCAGAGAGAATAGGAGGAGATCTGAGAACCAAGGACGTCTCGGCCACTTGGGTGCGATCAGGATCATCCGACATGGTTGGAATCTCATTCTGTGTAACAGACGTGGAATGAGCGGCAGAGGAGGGAATGCATAACTGAAGGCGTTCGACCAATTTATGGAAAAGGCATTCCCACTCGACTCCTTGTGTGGATGCCGGCTCGCAAACTTTAGACATTTCCTGTTGAGAACAGTTGCAAAGAGATCCAACTGCGGTCGGCCCCACTGTCGGAAGATGTAATCCAATGTTGGTTGGTGGAGTTCCCATTCGTGGTTGTCCGAGAGGGCTCTGCTGAGCGCGTCCGCCAGCACATTGGCCACACCTGGTACATGGATAGCTTGGAGATGTATTTGACGTTGTAGAGCCCAGTCCCAAATTTCCTGTGCCAGCTGTGATAGCACGAGAGATCTTGTGCCGCCCTGTTTGTTGATGTAGTGCATGCTGGTGGTATTGTCTGTCTTCACCAACAATGTCTGTCCCTGCACTACTCTTTGAAAGGACTTCAAGGCCAAGAAAATCGCCAGTAGTTCTAAGCGATTTATGTGCCAAGTGCGCTGAGACGCCGTCCACTTGCCTCTCACGGACATTCCGTCGAGATGAGCACCCTAACCTTTTAGGGAGGCGTCTGTCGTCAGTGTCAGTGTTGGTTGTTCGTCCTTGAATGAACGACCTGTCGCTATATTTGGAGGATGAGCCCACCACTCCAAAGCTCTTTGCATGCGGGACGTTAGATGAATCTTGTCCTCGAACGACCCTGATACCTGCTTCCACTGGCTGTCGAGTTCTTCCTGAAGGACTCTCATGTGCAGTCTGCAGTTGGGAATCAGTTGAATGCACGAGGAAGCCATGCCGAGGAATGACTTGTACATTCGGACAGAAACGTACTGTCTTGACTGCAGGAACTGAACTTTCTGCAACATTCTGCTCTGACGTTCCTGTGAAACAAACACTTGCCCTAGCCGAGAATCGAGCGAGGCTCCTAGAAAATCTCGTTGTTGAGAAGGGTGAAAGTGTGACTTCAGGCAATTGATGGAGAAACCTAAAGTTTCGAACAGGGATATGCAGACTTGTGTGTGTTCTTGTGTCAGTTGGAAAGTCCTGGCTTTTATGAGGCAATCGTCCAGATACGGATAAAACTGGATGCTCTGTAAGCGCAGGTAAGCGGCCACCGGGGCTAGGATCTTGGTAAATACCCTCGGTGCCGATCGAAGGCCGAATGGAAGGACCTTGAATTGATAATGAAATTGGCCGACTGTAAAACGAAGGTATTTCCTGTGCCTGGTGTGAATAGGCACATGGAAATATGCATCTTGAAGGTCTATTGTCGAAAAGAACTCTCCTGGAATGAGGAAATTCAAGATTTGAAGCAGGGTTAGCATCTGAAAAGTCTTGGACGCGATGAACTTGTTTAGAGCCCTCAGATCCAAGATGGGGCGCCACTCTCCTGATTTTTTCTTCACTAGAAAGAAACGGGAGTAGAATCCCTTGCCGCGTTGACATTGCGGTACCAATTCTATGGCTCCCTTCCTGATCAGAAGCTGCACCTGGGCCAACAGTTCCTTGAAATGGGGAGAAGGTGGGCCCGAAGGTGGGCGAGCGGGGGGAAATTTCGTAAATTCCAGGGTGTGTCCTTTTAAAACTACATCCAAGACCCATCGGTCGTTGGTGATGTTCGACCAATTGCAGAAGAATTTCGAGATTCGACCTCCAAGATGCACAATCCTCTCACTGTTTTTTGCTGGTGTTCGCACCACCTCTGTAGTTGGACTTCCGCTGGTAAGGTCTGGAGGTGGATGAACGATTTTGGGACTGATAGGATCCTCTTTGTCTGTTGTCGTAAGTGTATCCTCTATATTGGCCCGTGCCTCGAAAAGTAGAGGTTCCTCCTCCTCTACCACGTGCCCCACGAAATGGCCTCTTTCTGTATTGAAGAGTTGTTAAGGACTTTGCTGTGTCCGTGTCCTTTTTGATGAGTTCTAAGGCATCATCAACGTGCTTACCAAACAGAGACTCGCCATCGTAGGGCAAATCAAGCACTCTGGATTGAACTTCCGGACGGAAGGTTGTTGACTTTAGCCAGCCTTGGCGACGCAAAACTGCAGCACCCGCCAATTGTCGGAATCCAGTAGAGGCTATGTCGACGGCACAGTCGATAATTTCCGTTGAAATCTTTTCTCCCTCGAGAATGATGGCCTGTGCTTCCTCCCGGATGGAGTCGGGCATTTGGGGAAGTAGACCAGCGATCTCGGACCACATTTGACGGTCGTATCGACCCAGAATGGCTAAGGCGTTGGAAGCTCTTACCGTTGTCGCTGCCATTCTGGTAAATTTCTTACCAATTGAGTCCAATTTGCGGCCATCCTGATCCGGGGGGGAAGTCAGGGGTATGGCTGGATTTCGAGACCTTTTTTGTGCCGCCTGAGTGATCACTGAGTCTGCTTTAGGCTGTGAAACTAAGCAGGCCGGGGAAGTAGGCGGCGCTTTATATTTTTTGTCCAGTCTAGGTAGAACGGCTGGAATGGAGTTAGGACGTTCCATCAACTTCAGACCCTCTTCCCATATGTGGTCAATAATAGGAATGGTATGAGTTTGGCGTTGAGGCAAGTCTTTGAAGTCATACAGAAAACATTCTGCTTGCTGCGTTTCTAACGTTAGGTGGAACCTCTTTGCTGCACGAACCATAAGGCTGTGGAAACTTGCGATATCCACTGGTGGCGAAGTTCTTGGTGATGTTGGTGGAGTAGAGGGTGTCTGTGCCCTATAATTGTCCCAATCCTGCATTTCCTCATCATCAGTGTCATTATCTCCAGTGTTTGGTGGAGTTTGACCCTCATTATCTGTATCAGGAGCAGCACCTAAAGGAGACGTAGGTGCAACAGTCGCTTGAGCTCGAGGCCTAGGTGCTGGAGACTGTGGTTGAGGCACTGGAGACGGAGGGCGTGGAGCTGGAGCCTGGGACCGCTGCACTTGGGGTGCTGGGGAAGGCGGCAGCGATGGTGGAAATCTACGATTGTAGTCATCCAGCATATGTTGTAGGTTTTTCACCATAGACATAGGAATTTGTGTAAAGCGTTCGTAATTTGGTTGTTGTGTGCTATCCAATGGAAAAAGGACATTCCCATCTTCGACGGTATTATCCGCATACTCATCCTCATCGCTGTAGTCCTGACACTTTGTGTAAATCCGATGGACTGGTTGCTGGTTGATAAAGTTGATCCACTTCTGAATCATTTCCAGATTCTTCTGCTCCAGATTGAAATAATTTCTCCGGAGGTTGCGATCCACTCCTAATAGGACTTAACTGTATAAGTGGGACAGACTTGAGGGACGAAGTAGAAACCACTTTGAAGGTGGTAGCAGATTGTAGTGGTTGCTGTGTCGTCGACGAGAGTTGCATAGCTTTAACACCCTCTAGTTGTTTTTTTGTTGGCGCCACTGCATCCGGCGTAGGAATTTTAATTTTGGTAGACGATGATTTTTTGGTCGTCGACGAGGCCGTCGACGAGGCCGTCAATAGAATCGCAGTCTTTGCTGTCGACGAGGAAGTCGTCGGCGGAGCAGCCGTCGACGGGGGGGTTCATCGTCTGCGTCGATGGTATCGTCGACGGGGCTGTCGTCGACGAGGATCCGGTCGTCGACGATGAAGCCTTGGTCTTCGTCGACGGGAGAGCCGTCGACGATGGATGCGTCGACGGTGGTTTCTTCGTCGACGGTTTGATTGACGAGTTCATAATAATGGATGAGATGGGTCTCACCTCCTGGCTGCTCGTCGACGAGATGATCATCGTCGTGGCAGAGCTAGTCGACATGGAAGAAGTAGTCGTCGACGTGGAAAATGCCAAAACAGACTTCGTAGACGCTGAAGACGTCGACGGACGCGTCGACGAGCCCGTCGACGAGCCAATGCCCGTTTTAGAAACGGAGGGCATGGTCTTGGGACGAGACGCCAGAGAACCAGGTCCCGTAGGCGCGCCCTGAAGCAAGTCTTGTGAGGAGACATCCTTGGAAGATCCCAACTTTTTACTCTTCTTAAGAAAAGGAGAGGGGACTTCAGTCTCAGACCCACGCTTCTGAGAGGTTTTCGAAAAACCAGATGACATACTCTCAGCATCGGACACAATGTTATCAGATGATTTCAACTTCTGTAGCCACAGAAGGAGACGAGTCTCTCTGTCCCTCAAAGTCTTAGGAGGAAATTTGCGACAGAGTCTGCAGGTAGAGACTACATGGTCCGGATAAAGACAGTAAATACACTTACTGTGTGGATCCTCATGAAAAAGGCGAAGTTTCCCACAGGATGGACAAGCCTTGAACAGAGTTTTCTTTGAAGAAGACATTTTGAAGAAAAAATATGAAGAAACTTGAAGAAACTGAGCAGAGCTCAGGGAGACTCCCTTCACACGACGTGCGGTAGAAAATCTGAGGATTTGGGCTTCTGAGGAGAAGGTTCTAGAGGAGGCTACAGCCTGATTGGCTGGAATGTGGACCAACACATAATGACTCCTATAAGTTACTAAAGTGAATTCTCCCTTGGGCTTTTCAATGGGCCTATTCTGTTCTATGGTACTTTTTTAAGTTTACATTTTTATTGCATTATATGTATGTATATTTTATTTATAATATTTCTCATATATACATGCATATATTACTGCTATTTTATGTACCGTGGGACTCCCACTTCGACGACGGGGAATATTCAAGCATGTGAATCTATGAAAGACACCCCTAATACTGGAGAAGCACGCCACTCTGTAAAGAGAGGAGGTGTCTTATCTTTCCAACGTTTGCAAAAAAAAATGTACGGAGCAATAACATGCATGTCGCAGTGGTTTTGTTGACAAAAGCGTCCAACTGAAGGCTGGGCCCAAACATGACACCCAGGTTACGTGCGGACTCACCAGCCGCCCCAGTGCCTAGAGTGGAAGCAGGCCAAAACTCCTCAGGTAGAGGACGAGGCAACCGATCCAAAGAACAATGGAGAACCTCCGTTTTCGATCCATTAAACTGGAGCGAATTCTGGCGCAGCCAGTCCGCTGTAGATGTCATGCAACGATGAAATGTTTCCCTAGAAAGAGCATCCCCGCCTTCAAAAGAGAAAATAAGTTGAGTGTCATCGGCATAATTGATGACCGATATGCCGAATGACTTGATCAATCTGATCAACGGGCGAAGATAAAAGTTAAATAGGATCGGGCTGATTGCCGAGCCCTGATTCACTTTTTTAACAGCTGACTGAAAAGGCGGCAGGGCCACGGCTAGTTGCCTATTGCAAAGATAGGAGGTCAACCAGTCCAAGGCCTGGCCGGTCACCCCGGCCTTCTGCAGCCTGCTTAATAGCACATCATGGTCAACCGTGTCGAACGCGGCGACATGTCGAGCAGCACAAGAAATGCCGCTCTTCCCATGTCGACACGCGAACGTAGGGCATCCAAAACGGCCACCAAAGCTGACTCAGTGCCGTGGGCCGGCCAAAAGCCAAATTGGGCCACGTCCAGACAGGTGTTGGATTCAAGGAAGCTAGACAGGACCTTTGTGACCAATTTCTCCAATATTTTTACAGAGAAAGGTAGGAGCGAGATGGGCCTGTAATTCGCCGGGCACAAAGGATCCAAGGTGGCTTTTTTTAGCAGGGGTGAGACCACTGCGAGCTTCCAGCTGTCTGGAACCGTGGCCGTAACGAGGGACTAGCAACAGATGGAATGAAGCGGGGAAAACAGCTTCGCCTGGAACAACTTATGGGGTAACAGATCTAATGGAGATCCGGAAGACATGCTGTTAGCCAGCAGACAGAAATCCTCCAAGGAAAGAGTAGGAAAGCAAGTCAGCTGGGGCTGTGCTACCTCCTCCCTGAAAGCATCAAAGGCCGCTATGCTAACAAAGTACGAGGAGGGAGGAAGTGGAGAGCTAATTGGACTAGAAACCGAAAGCCCATTCAGAATATTCCTGATTTTTTCCTCAGAGGCTAAGGAGTCACATAACTCCTGGGAAGCCGGAATGGCGTTCGAGACACAGGCAGGATTAGATAGATTGTTGACTATTTTGAACAAAGTTTGAGACTTGTTCACTGCCTTGGCCAAAGTATCCTCCAGGTACTTCGCTTTAGCACCCCTGATCAGCATTTTGTAGTCCTGAAGAGATTTTTTATAAAGCAATTTATCTGGTTCAGAATAGTGCCTTCTCCAAGCTCTCTCCGCCTGTTTACAGCGTAGTTTCTGTTGGAGGTCATTGGAAAACCAGGGAGTGACCCTCATAGGCTTGTGTTTTGCCTTACGCAGAGGAACCACCTTATCCAGTGATTCCAGAATCTGCTGGCATAGAGCAGAATAACTTTCCTCCACATTCTCCCCCAAGGTAAAAGCCCTAGGAAGTAGTGTGGGTAGACTGGAACACCTCAGGATCCGCGACCATTGCCGACTAAACTTAGGTTTACCAGGGCCGCTATTGTTCAACGAGCCCGCTGGCAGAAGAATAAAAAGTGGATCAGCACATGGTCCGTCCAGCATTGATCCACTATCTCCTTAATCGAGACCTGCGAATCATTCGCAAAAACCATGTCCAAGATGTGACCTTTTACATGGGTAGGGGAGAGCACCAGCTGCGTAAGATGTACATTACTGCAAGCCTGGCAGAGTTCTCGGTAGGCGAGGTCATGAGGACCATTAGGCCATAAATTAAAATTGCCCAAAACTAAGAACCTGGCACGTGAGTTAGACAAATCATAAATAAGATCTATCAGTTCCTGAGGGGGTGGCACAGCACTGCCGGGAGGTCTATAACAGAGTAGCCCAGCGACCAGTACACCACTCTGGCCTTTTAGGGAAACCCCCAAAAGTTCGAAGCCAGTAACCCCTTTGACTTCAAGCTGTGAGAGGGCGAGTGAGACCCTACTCCACCACCTCTCCCATTTGCTCGCGGATTATGCTTAATCGTATAGCCCGGGGGACAAGCCCATCCGGGCTCTACTCCACTATCCGCCCTTGTCCAAGTTTCGGTCAAAAAAAGTACGTTTCGTGCCATTCCCTTTTTAATAGAGGAAAAATGTATTAAATCTATAGAAGCAACATTCATGAATTTCTTACGGCAGTACGGGAAAGTCAGACGGTCGATAAAATTTATGTCCCTCCCACAGGAAATGGGAGGCTTGGGGGCCCCCAATATAAGGTGCTATCACTGGGCCTGTCTGTTAACTCAAATGGCAGTTTTATTTGACCCGGATGGGAATAAACCTAATGCTGTGTATAGGAATGGAAACCTCCCCATGATTTATAAATTGCTACTAGGACGGGAGGCGACAGGGGTCTTATTAAGGACAGAGAGGCGGTACTATAGGAAAATGAGGTACAAGACAATGGATAGTGTCTGGGGGCTCTGGAAATTAATCCAAAAACTGTTAGGAATTCCTAATATCAATTATTATACCCCTTTGTGGAACTCAGGATTATTCCCAAAAATATGCATCGATGGTATGTGGAAATACTGGGAGCGGCAGGGGATCTTAACAGTTGGAGATATCATGGAAGGAAAAAAAGTTAGAAGCCTGGGGGACAAGCAAAAGAGGTTTAACATGGACAGTAATCAAGACTTTAAATATGCCCAGGTTGTCCATACAATTAAAGCAAAAAGACCACGTATTGAATCAGGGAAAAGATGTAGCATATTGGATTATTTGAAAAAGGGAGGTTGCAGGATCAAATTTATTTATAAAGTTTTATTAGACGGGATCCAAGATGATATGGAAATAAATTAAGTCTCTTGGGCCACAAAATTAGAAGATACAGATGTGGATTTAGATAAAGCTTTGTACCTGGATAAAAGGCTATTGCGCTCCTCCAATTTAAAAGCCCAACATTTTAAAACACTTTTTAATTTATACTATACACCTGCTAAATTGTTTGACTTGGGTAAAAGGGAAGACAACAGTTGTCCTAGATGCTCGAAAGGGCCGGCTGATCTCATACATATGTTTTATACATGTGATAAGTTGGGCGCAATCAAAAGGGAGATCGAGTTATTCTGGGAGGGGCTGCTAGGCATTAAGATTTGCTTATCCCCAACTCAAATGATTTTTTGGAAGTGAAAGTAAGCTAGCCCTAAAACATGATAGAAGCCTTGGTTTTTATATCCGTTGCAGTTCTCCGCATTCTTATCTCAGCCGCATGGAATGATACTGACGTCCCGTCCTTCCAGATGTGGCTGTCCAGACTTCTGGGTATACACAATCTGGAGGCTGCTCTACACGAGCTCATGGGTAGGAATAAACGTGAGATGGGGCTAAAGATTTGGGCACCAGTTAAAAACTGGAGGAGTGCAAGGATGCAGCATTAAAATAAATTATATCCGAGCCTTTCCTTTTAAGAATGTATTTTATGTGTATTTATTATATTATGATCATGGATTAATTTGGAAACTATGAATACGTTTTTATTGTGCTTCTCTCCTTTTATACGATCAGTAGTAATATTGTTGAATAATATCTGATTTTACCCTTTGTTTTGGATGATCCTGTGCCATTTGAAATCTCAATAAAATAAATAAAAAAATAAAAAACAAAATAAAAAAAACAAGATAAAACAAACAAATTGGCAAACAATTCTCTTGAAGAGCTCCGAATTGTGTTGACTGTGTGGAAAAAGGGAAAGACTTAGCATGCCGCCAGGAGTGCTTGATGGATCCAGGGAAGTCACAGGGCACCGCAAGCAATTATGTGGTGAGCCAGTGCCCCCTACTGAATGAGAGAGCTAGCTATCGAAATGTTTCTGGATCCATATGGATGCCTGAGATATTCAAAAGATGAGAAACCTCAAGGTAGAAGTATGCATCAGAATTATAATTTACTATCACCATTAAGCAAAGGGTGGGCAACATTACACCAGAAATGGCTGCCACTGTCAGAAGACCCCTGTATGCCTTTAGGGATCAAATGATGGGAACTCCCAAACACTGTCTGCCAGACAGGAAACACTTAAATACTGAAACATATATGATGTGGTATGACTGTTCTCACAGTCAGGCACACACTTGTGCACACAAATACACATGTGCACACTCTGCACCCATCAGTAGTACGAGAGCCTGTCCTATGTATATGCCTACAACAGGTTTTTAACCCTGAAGGTTTCAGAAGCTACCTAATTTTTTTTTTTAAGCAGACAGCAAATATTCTGGAGGTTTCAGACCCCTAAAAACCTGTGTCAGCTTGTGTGGCACCTTTTATAAGGTTGCTACATCGCTTAAGTTGATGATATTGCCAACTCTTGCACTAGAAAAGTGTGCTGCTGAAAATCTATATTCAGTCTGAGGCCTTGGAAGAGTTTCAAGATTAGGAATCTGTGCTAAGTCCTATCCACTAAGAATGAGATCCCAATAACCAGTTCCGAAGATCCCGGACTACAACAAAATAAAACCAGAGAGAAGCAGCATGCATCTGTGTGAACTAAATTGCAGGCGAAAACACCCCCAGTCAACATTTGAGAACATTTTTGGTGCTGAATGTTCCACTACTTGCAATCACATAAGGAAATGGTTAGGGCGAACTATTACACCTCAAAAACGTTCTGTTGTTGCTTTTCACGTTTTTTTTTCATACACAAATGTATAGTATAACATTTTCATATTGTGTGTTTGAAAAATTTTTTTTTACCAGTTAGCAACAGCCAGTCAAATTGTGCCCCAGATTGCAGTGAGCAGAGTCCAGGAAGTGGTCAGACAGACTAGTGCTGTCTCTCTTCCCAAAACAAAAGTTGCTTAAAAAACGAAACTATTTTTCCTTTCTGTGATTACTGTATTAGCATGTGGTTGTTACAGTTTAAAATTGCAGTCTTTACCTGCCTGTGATTGCATATTTTATCACCCGGTTTGCGTTTTAAACTTGTGGTATTCCCTGCCCACGATTGCTTGCATTTAACGGGTGGAATTGTGAGATTTGCTTTCCAACCTCTGTAGTTTGTCCCTCTCATTCCTTGGTGACAAATTTGTTTCCCTCCAAATTTCTCCTTTGCTCTGTGCTAAGACCTGTGTGTTAAAACAGTGCACCCCCAGCCACCATTTTGTGTTCACAAGCCAGTGAGGACCCCCCCCCCCCCGCAACAGGGATATTCTAAATAAGAGGGTGCTTCTGTGAGCTGTTTAAACTGTATTTACTTGGGCCTGTGCACTCGTTTTTTGTCCAGCAGGGGGAGTAAAGTTTTATTCAAACAGTATTGTTAGATTTCGCGTTAGTGAAGCCTTTTCCTGCAGAAGTCTAAAGTGTGGATTGAGCCTGTCTGCCTCCTAGGAGATTCTGAACAGGAGAAGCAGCTCCCCAGCCCCCACCCCCAGGCCAGCAGACCATTGGCTATTCAGCTACCAGGCAGGTCTGAGCCCTCCTCTCACACCTGCCCAGGCCCCTTAAGGCCTTGCTGGGTGCACCCCAAATCATTCTCCTCCATCTTGTGAATTGCAGCCTACCTGTGCCCCAGATTGCAGTGAGCAGAGTCCAGGAAGTGGTAAGGAGAGACTAGTGCTGTCTCTTCCCAAAACAAAAGTAGTTTAAAACAAGCATTTACAATGCAATGGTCTCGGCATCATTAAAGGTAGAGCTATTGGCATTGCTCATGACATTTCTTTTTTTTTCTTTAAAATCATAAATAAATGGCATTGTTGTTTACATTGCCAATACACAGCACTCTGCACTCAACAGCACACAGCACTCAACAGCACACAGCACTCTGCACTCAACAGCACTCTGCACTCAACAGCACACAGCACTCTGCACTCAACAGCACACAGCACTCAAAAGCACACAGCACTCTGCACTCAAAAGCACACAGCACTCTGCACTCAAAAGCACACAGCACTCTGCACTCACTACTCTGCACTGCACTCACTACTCGGCACACTACTCTGCACTGCACTCACTACTCTGCACACTGCACTCACTACTCTGCACACTGCACTCACTACTCTGCACACTGCACTCACTACTCTTCACTCACTACTCTGCACTCACTACTCTGCACTCACTACTCTCACTCTGCACTGCACTCACTACTCTGCACTGCACTCACTACTCTGCACTGCACTCACTACTCTGCACTGCACTCACTACTCTGCACTCACTACTCTGCACTCTGCACTCACTACTCTGCACACTGCACTCACTACTCTGCACACTGCACTCACTACTCTGCACACTGCACTCACTACTCTGCACACTGCACTCACTACTCTGCACACTGCACTCACTACTCTCACACAGATCCATAGTCAAATGAGCCACCCAAGTTTTTAGCAGAATTTAACACTGTGAGCACGAGCAACACTACTATAACATCTGGCAAGCGAATAACATACCAGCCTAAACGTTTTATTTTTCATGATCAAGCACAAAAGACGTGATCGCATCTGCAGTAAGTTTTTTTAGGTTTAAAGCCAAAAAAAATCCTTACTCGTGAACCTTGAACTGTTTACTCACAATTAAAGTAATGGTTCTGTGCAAATACTCTTTAAAATAGTACATATGTATTTGTGCCATTGACAATCATTCTTGTAATCACATCTGTAGCGTGTGTATGCTTTTTCATAACCACTGCCATGCCTCCCACACACTGAGTGAGGGTGTCTTCCTGCACTAGAGCCTGTCAATAGCGACTGTTACTTTTCTCTAGCTATTTGGGAAGAAGCTGCACCCGCCCCTCGGAAATTACCTGAAAGAAGAGTACAGGTGGATTAGGAACTTGCCGAACGCTTTAATATGCCACCTCTCACGATAGACGGCCCCATGGCTCCGGCCTATGCAGGCCGAGACCTAATTCAGGAATTCATAACATCGGCCTCTTTGCTTTGTTCTCTTGTACAGCTCTAAACCAGACTTCAGTACAAGGATATTTCCTTCCAGCAGATAACACACTTTGCATTTAGGACGCATTTCCCCTTTTAATAAGAATTTGTTGAAAGTGCGGCGTACCAATCTCCGGCCGGTCAAACCACACATTATCTGGGGCACATGTGCATACTTCACCCGATTAAGCTGCGTCTGTGCATACTTCACAATAAAACGCTTTCAGAAGGAAATGAAACAAAGGCATAGAAGGTGTGCAGTGCCAGGCGGTGACTGGTGCCTTAACTGGGCTCCGGGTTCAAAGTCCTCGCCGCGGGGCGCACCGCTCCCTATCGTCTCTGGTGTCAGGCCGAGAACCAAAGTGACAGAGCGAATGAAAGATGACGCATCTTATACTTCAATCGAAAGCAAGACCGAAATAGGGATGGGCGCAAATTTGTTTTGAGCAAAGGTTGCAAATGCCCGTTTCTTTGAAGTTTGTGAAGTTTCCCAACTTTCGTTTATCTTTGCCTGTGCAAACTTGTGCTGCTTATTGCATGATAATTTTCACAATACTGCAGATAATTACCATTGTACTAAAACTCAGCCAGATAAAAAACCAGTGCAAGCTGAGAGAGCATCCTAAATGCCCCCGGAATCCCGCCGCGGCCGCCCCGGAAGTCAGGCACGGTCGCCTGTGACGGGGGCGGGGCCACGTCCAGACCGGAAGAGGAGGCAGGCGGAGTCAAATGCGTCTCGCGCCCGGGGCTCCTCTGAGCGGTGTGGAGCCCCGGGCCCGCGCCAGCAGGAGGTTGGGCGCCGCGTGCTGAGAGCAGAGTCCCCGACATTGGCCAGGTAAGTTCCAAAAGGCTGGGGGGGCTTGGTGCACTTGTGTGTGTGCGTGTATGCTCGTGTGTGTATGTTTGTGTGCGACGGTGACAGCGGGGGAGGGAGGGCCTCGGTGCACGTGTGTGTGTGTGCGCGTGTGTGTGTATGTGTCAGGGGGGGTGTCTCTGTATGTATGTATGTGCATGCATGGGCGCTTGTGTGTGTGTATGCGCATGCGTGTGTGGTGCTTGAGCTTCCCAGGAGACAGCGCCTGGCCACAGCGCGCGTTCCCGTTTCAAATCGGCTCCAAGGATGCGCGCGGCCGGAACTGTCTCCTGGGAAGCACACTCGCTAACAAAAGATCTCGGCGGAGACGCGCTTCCGCGCGGCTAGCCGAGACCTAAAAACGATTTTCCTTTTCTGTGATTACTGTCTTTGCATGTGGTTGTTACAGTTTAAAGTTGCAGTTTTGACCTGCCTGTGATTGCATATTTTATCACCTGTTATGTGTTTTAAACTTGTGGTTTTCCCTGCCCATGATTGCTTGCATTTAACGTGTTGAATTGTGGGATTTGCAGTCCAACCTCTGTAGTTTGTCCCTCTCATTCTTTGGTGACAAATATTTTGCTTCCAAATTTCTCCTTTGCTCTGTGCTAAGACCTTTCTGTTAAAACAGTGCACCCCAGCCACCATTTTGTGTTCACAAGCCAGTAAGGCCAGCCCCCCTGCCCCCCCCACCTCCCCAGCAACAGGGATATTCTACATCAGAGTGTGCTTCTGTGAGCTGTTTAAACTGTTTTTACTGGGCCCTGTGCACTTCCTTTTTTGGCCAGCAAGGATGGGGGGGGGGGGAGGTTAACGTTTCATTCAAACAGTATTGTTAGATTTCGAGTTAGTGAAGCATTTTCATGCAGAAGTCCAAAGTGTGGATTGAGCATGTCTGTCTCCTAGGAGATTCTGAACAGGAGAAGCAAACCTTATCTGAGGTTGCTGGGACCTTATATGGTCTGCTAGTTGTTGGCACATGCGTACACTGATTGGTGGTTGGATCTGTTGTTTCTATTGGGTAAGGGTTAATTTCCTCATTGGTTGGGTATTTGAGGGTTCTGATTGGTTTCTGGGTCTGTGATTCAATCATTGTAGGGTTGGGGCTAGGGTTAGGATTTCAATTGGAAGTAGGGACTAGGGCTACCTGTACCATTGGCCGCTTGGACTTGGGTTGGGACTACTGGTAGGGCTAAGGCCTTTATTGGACGTAGAGATCAGGGTTTTTGAACTGATTGGGTGCTTGCACTAGGGCTAAGATTGGCAGTAAGGTCCTGGTCTCCTATTGGTTCTAGATTTTAGGGCTAGTGTGATTGGATTGTGTTAGGGCTAGGGTTCCCATTGGCTGAAGGGGTCACCTGATTACTAGGGCTACACAAGGCCAGGGTTAGTGCGTCTCAGTCCAGGCATCGAAGCTCAGGGCGGAGAGGACAAGGGTAGTTGCCTGTTTGAGCCTGTTCAGGAGTAGGGCCAGAAATGCTGCCCTTTTCCTCATTTCTCTTCCTACTGCTAAGAACTAAAAAAAAAAAAAAAAAAACGTTCCCGCTTTTATCCCTCCACTATCCTTTTCAATCACAATTAAACTAACATGTTCACTTCTCAAATTCCATATTCAACTATACTAATACAATGCCCAAATAACTGAATACCATATCTACTACTCAAATTACTTCATATTTATACTATACTAATTTTAAACACAAATCCTTTATGGGTTCTGGAGTGGCGTGCTACTCGCCAGAAAAGCGCTTCAACACCCATCAGGGGTAACAAGTGCTATATGAATGCTAATCTTTCTTCCCCTTTTTTCCCTCCGCTATCGCTCTCACTCCAAGTAACAGACTAATATCCACCACTGAAATTACCATATTTCACCATATTGATTCACCACTAATTCTTTATAGGCTTCCGGAATAGCGTGCGTCAACAAGCGATAAATAAATACAAACCTTTGTCCTCCTCTATCCTTCTGCTATCATTTCATATCCAAATAAGTGACTAACCTATCCAGCACCTAAAATGCACTTGCATGTTTCACTATACTAATTCAACACTAATCCTCTATGGGTCAAGGAGTAGCGTGCTGCCCGCCGAAGAAGCGCTTTGACGCCTGGTCAGGGGTAGTAAGCGCTATCTAAATGCAATTACAATACAATACAATGCATTATCTGCATCGGGGCTGGAAAATAAGGGAACATCCAGAGAAAATGATCAACTTTCTGTTGTGAGACAGAGCGAGACGGACATCATGTTCCTGAATTGGCTATGCGGGCTACATTTTGAGGAAGGTTTCGAAATTACGTGAGATTTGGCTTTTTTGTTGCTACCGTAGCTCAGCGCTCTGTGCTGCAGAATTCCGAGACCACTGCTCAAACTTATTTCATAAATGCCATATGAGTTTTATGTGGCTTGCCCTTTTAACAGTCTTACAACATGATCGCAAAGTGTACAAGACCAGGCCCGCAAGCCAGTCAACCAGCTCTTAAATTGCAAACGTTTAACACTTGCAATAAAACATGTATAGATATACTTGCTTGCATGTGGGATCAAAAAACTGTATCAAAAGGGGCAGAAACAAAAACACAATGAGGACTTATATTAGTTAAAATTAGTGACAACGTTTTCGTACATCTTCGGAAGGTAGTATTGCTTATTTTCAGCTTTGGAACACATTTCTTGAGTCTCCTTGGACACAAGTGATTTTTCAAAAGACCCAAATTTAGTAAAAAGAACAGCTCATGCGAAAAAATAACAACTAACAAAAATGTATTAAATAACTTGTTTTAATACTTTAGAACTATAGCTTTCAATAAAGGATCAAAACAATATTTTAACAATTTATTTTGTACAAAAAGTAGCAGTATTTGACACAGCAATATCTGCTACACTCAGACAGTGCACATTCTGAACCTTTGCATACATTTTGAATTGTAGGCTAAATAAGCATTGATCAAAATGCTGCAAACCAAAAACTCGCTTTTCTTTAAAAAAAAAAAGTTAAAAATTAGATATCAAGTCTCGTTAATATTGCTTTCATCATTGTTGACTGAAAAAACAACCCCATAACTTTATACAGGATTAAAAAAAATATATTAACAAATCCCAAGAACAGGCTGCTACAACACTGCCGTACAGTCAAACAATCATATCCAAATCTTTGCGTACTTAATAGCAGCATTATTTTCAATGAACTGTGTGCAACTAAACATAAGAAATATCAAAGAAATTCAGGACTTACTACAATCTGGAAAGGAGAGAAAACAAGATGAAAACATTGAGTAAATGAAAAGGTAGGAAAATTTACAAATATGTACATCAGTTTCCCATTCGAGCCCCAACAAGAACGTTAACTTATGTTAACATTGTGCATTATTTTATATTTTTGGGCGGACAAAATTTCTACTTCATGGTATACTGCATGCGTGTGAAACAAAGGGTCAGAAGATATTTATCTACACAAGTATTTTTTTTTTAAGGTAGACAGCTGAAAAATAAATGTGTCACTTTGTAAACACACACAGACATAGTTGTACTTTTTTGCAGCCAGTGCAATATGTGCATTATCTTCTGTATCTTCCCCTGTCTCTATCTCTGTCCCTGTCCCTGTCCCTTATCCGCTCTCGTTCTCTTTCTCGGTCACGTCCTCGGTCACGTTCTCTCTCTCTTCTGTTTTCTCGCTCTCTGGGTCGTTCACGCTCTCTTTCTCGTTCTCTTTCCCGAGGTCGGCTCCTTCTTCCACTAACGACTGCTTGTGTACGCCTTAAAAAGTCATCCACTCTCATGTCATAGTCGTGCTTAAAAAGAAAAAAACATGTCAAATCAGACAAAAGCTTGTTACTTAATAAAAGTGTGGTTCTGAGACTATAAACCTTTCTAAACAGAGGAGAAAATGAACAATGTTGCATTACATTTCATAATAGGCTGTCAACTGTTGCTGGGCTGTTTGAATGTCATAAGGAGGAAAGTGGATAGAACCCAAGAGAATGTTTTTCTTTTTCAAGGAATATCAGATGGTAATTAAGGCAATGCATTCAACCGGGATTATTTCTGTTGGTTAAAGGATGTCTTCTCTCAATTGAATACAATCTTACTTAATCCAATGACACTTCATTATGTAGTAAAAAGTTATGAACTGTAAAACTGATTTTAAAATGTCACACTAAGAGACTGTCAAACCTAACCTTTTGCTTTCCATGTAAGTGAGAAATGTATTTAGTAGCATACAAGCAGAAGGTGCAGTCACTGAAAATTATATGAACCTCGTGTTTCTAGACTATTACCTACATATGCCGAGTTATACCACAGATCGTTTAATAAATGCAACAGTCCTGTAATTAAATAGATCTTGAAGTCACATTTCTGTTTAGCACTAGAACATTCAGGCTGTACCGTGCAATTCAGATCCAATACCTATGAAAATAAAGAATGATGGTCGATTTAAAAACCAACATAAGGAAAATTCTTGAACAGCCGAACATGTTCCTAAATAAGATACAGACGAAACAATTGAAGTGTAATCAACCTCTCTAAACATGAACAGAGAAACTGTAACAATTTCACAGCTTCAGTATGTTTACAGTAGATTTAGGGACTCCACAATATACAAGTTTAAATGTGCATACTAATAATAGGCACACTATCTTTGCTACAAATAAACAAATCTACGCTTGCATCAACATCAATAAATCAGGCTCATTAATAAGCAAGTAAAAGGTATAGATGTATTGCCCTGACTCTTGAATAAGGGAAGAGGGAATACAAGTATGCTGGTAGAGAAAATTAAGGCACTGGCAGTTCTGCTGCTACCCGTCTAAGCATCAATGAAGAACAGGAGCCAACTACACCTGTAGAAAATCGATAAAATGGAGGATGGAAAATGGACACTACCAATCTGAAAGTAACTCCCATTATCATGTTGAAGGGTGCAAGAGATAACCAGATTCACATGCTACTAATTGCACCCCTAAGGAGCAGCAACTGTGGTGTAGTCAGATGCAATCAGTCAATACTACTTAAAAATAGTAACAGAAAAATCTTCTCATAGCAGCTAATTTAGATCCTTCTTAGCTGGTACCTGCAAACTACAAATGCATTCATAGCGCAACGACCCCAAAATTCCATGAAAAGGAATTAAAGCATGACCAAGAATACCTTAGATAGGCTCTCCAAAAGCAGTATTTCAATGTTTTATTTTCTGATGCCTTTAATGAGTCCTGATCATTTGCTTTATAATTTTTGCTAGTGACAACAAATTGACTGTACTGCGTTTTACACACAAATATTGATCACACGTTTTACATAATCAAACATCTGCAGCATAATATGCAGATCTTAACCACAAACTGACTTTTTATTAAATGTTAAAAGCTATAGACATTTTGCTATAGCTAACTTTTTTTCCTTCAGTTGCTTAATGTCAGAGCCACTGGAATTATGTGGCAGGGGAGGGCCAAATGATATGGCAGGGTTGAGTAGATTATGCGGCAAGAAAAAAATGATGTGGCGTGATGTAGTACATTTTGTAATAGCATTACTTTGTCTTTTTTTTTTTTACACTTGTTAATACTGTCTGGGCATTGGTTGCAACTCAGCACCAGTTTAATATATATGAAAAAAACAACAGCAATAAGCAAAAGAAAGGTGCCCAGCCAACTTTTGCAAAGGGCCTTTACAGCATGATGACATGTCGCTGCATTTTTAATAACATCTGAACCGTTGGAGCTAGAAACAATGTGTTTGTTAAAATATAAAGATTAGGCAACAGATGCTAGATTATGTGGCAAATCCATAATTATGCACACAAATAAAACACTATGGCCACACAGTCGCTTAATTCCAGTGGCCCTGATTAAAGTACTCAGCAATTTCAAGAAACATTCAGGTCTATTTTGTATCACTGCTCAGATCTATTTTGTATCACTGCATGTGAACTATCCCATGAGGCAATATCTAATGCTGCATAATTCAGTCGCCCATGACAATTAATTTGGCCCTGACCTGCTACTGAATTCAAATGGCTCTAACTAGGCTTTAATTAAAACACAGAGGCAGCTAATTAATAAACATCTGACTAGCATGTTGATTCAGTGTCCATTTGAGTCTGATTGCAAGCCTGCCTTTTGAAAAGTGTCAGCATTTTACAGGATTACATGTTTATGTCATTCAATGTTGATAATGTTGGCACATAAATACTGCAAAATGTCCACTTTTGCAAACATCAAGTACAGGGGACTTATAACTGTTCTGAAACGCCATGCATATTCAATTTCACACAGGGTTGACTTTCAAATGTTAACATAGGTCATCATTACCTTGAACAAACGAAAGGTCACTCAAAGGTTAAATCACCAAGTACGGAACAACTAAATCCAGACACTAAATGTTCCACACATACTTCAGCGGTGATCAAGTTTTAGGTGATGCCACACTGAAAATATAACTCTCCATTATAAAACACTAAAAAAATAAATAAAAAAAAAATAAAAAAAAAGATTCTGACCATACGACTATCAGTTTCTTCACTGCTTGCGCTGACCAATTTATAGTGTAAATTAATTTGGCTCATGGATAAAATTACCATGATTCTCAAGATAAATTCAGCCACAAAATTGAGGCAAACGTTTTAGGACTGCCAGTTTGTTAAAAAAGCCTTAAATCAAAATATGTACAATTTATTTCTGCAGTCCTTTTGTTGACACTCCATAAAGTACAACGTTAACAGAAGGCCTTTGTGCGCTCCCTTTCCTGCTGCTCCCTTGTGACTATCAACAAGCAAAGTTAAGAAAAGCTACTCTAAATGTTTTATCGCACAAGTTACTACTTGTGTAACGATATATCTGTAAGAGACATTAGTTAGTGATAGATTCCTTACCTTAGAATATCCCCAGGCGTCAGACTGGATCCGGAAACTTTTGCGTAGCAATACCCCTGCGCGCTGGTAGGCGTCGTCTGCGGCTCCGCGTCCGTCGTCGTGAGCGCCGGGATGACGTCGGAGTACTTAGACGGCGCCCATGCGCGCTGACGTCAGTTCTGATAACAGCTTTTCCACGCCAGATACGCAGAGCCATGATAGAACTAACACTGGTGCCATGAAACTAGGGCCCTGAAAGGGGATGACCTTAACCCTAGATATCGGTTCGCAGAACGGGGAGGATGGGTGGGCGGTAAGGAATCTATCACTAACTAATGTCTCTTACAGATATATCGTTACACAAGTAGTAACTTGTGCATCTGAAAGAGACACGTTAGTGATAGATTCCTTACCTTAGAATAGATACCCCAGCAATACCAACCCCGGTGGTGGGTCTGCGAACCAATATCACACCAGAAAGTCCTAGAGGACGGAACGGCCAAAGAAGCCATCCCTCCGGACTTGACTGTCCAGGCAGTAGTGTCTTGCGAACGTGTGCAGCGAGGCCCACGTGGCTGCCTGACAGATGTCCTGCAGGGGGACACCGCGGCCCAGGGCAGTTGTCGTTGCCGTGGCCCGAGTGGAGTGAGCCCGCAATCCAGCCGGGGGCTCCTTCCTCGCCATGGAGTAACATGCTTGGATACACAAGATGATCCACCGAGAGATGGTCCTCTTGTGCACAGCCTTACCCTTCTTTGCGCCCACGTAACCAACAAAGAGTTGGTCATCCACCCGGAATTGGCGTGTGCGATCTAAGTAGTAGGAGAGCGCACGTTTTGGATCCAGACGGTGGAGCCTCTCCTCCTCTTTCGAGGGATGCGGAGGCGGAAAGAAGGTGGGCAAAGTGATGGACTGCCCGGTGTGGAAGGCCGTGACAACCTTGGGCAGAAAGGAAGGTCGTGTACGTAACACCACCTTATCAGGATGAACAGACAGGAAAGGTGGAGAAGAAGAAAGAGCCTGGAGCTCACTCACCCTCCTGGCAGAGGTGATGGCAACCAGGAAGGCCGTCTTTAGAGTAAGGAGACAAAGAGGGCAGTTATGAAGCGGCTCAAAGGGAGCACACATCAGATAGGTGAGAACCAGATTCAAGTCCCACTGGGGCATCACGAAGGGAACAGGAGGGAACATGTGCGTGATGCCCTTCAGAAATCTACTCACAATAGGGGACTTGAATAAAGAAGGCTGATCTGGTAGCCTCAAGAAGGCTGATAGAGCAGAAAGGTACCCTTTAAGAGTGCCCAGAGCAGAGCCCTGCTGGGCAAGGGAAAGAAGAAAGAGCAGCACTTCCGAAAGGGGTGCAGAGAGAGGATCCACAGCCTTTGCTGTGCACCATGCCACAAATCTGTTCCACCGGCAGGCGTATACCGACTTTGTGGAGGGACGCCTGGCTGCCAGAATGATATCACAGACTTCGGGAGGCAAGTCAAATGGCCTCAACTGCCGCCGCTCAATCTCCAAGCTTGTAGGTGGAGACTGGACAGGTTCGGGTGCAGGACCGTCCCCTGCTGCTGCGACAGAAGGTCCTCCCGAAGAGGCAGACGAATCGGGGGATCGACTGACATGCTGAGTAGCTCGGGATACCAGTATCTTCGTGCCCAGTCCGGAGCCACAAGGACGACCTGGGCCCGGTCGCGCCTGATCTTCTTCAGCACTCTGGGCAGAAGTGGTATAGGCGGAAAGGCGTACAACAGACCGCAGCTCCACTCGCGACGAAAAGCGTCTCCGAGCGAGTGCCGCCTTGGAAACTCTAACGCGCAGAACTGCTGACATTGCGCGTTCTCTTCTGTGGCGAATAGATCTAACCAAGGCTCTCCCCACTGTCGAAAGAGACCTTGCGCCACGTCCGAGTTCAGACGCCATTCGTGATCCATCATGCACCGGCGGCTGAGTTCGTCCGCCCTGGCATTCAGAGAGCCTGCCAGGTGTTGAACCACCAGGGTCACGCCCTGATGTTCCAGCCACTGCCAGAGGCGCAGAGCCTCCTGGCAGAGGGTCCACGACCCCACACCGCCCTGTTTGTTGCAGTACCACATGGCGGTGGTGTTGTCGGTGAACACTTGCACTACGCTCCCCTTGACAGAGGGGAGGAATGCCTTCAGTGCAAGACGAATTGCCCGCAGCTCCAGAAGGTTGATGTGGAGCCGGGACTCCGCCGGAGACAAGAGGCCTCTGATCTCCGCCTCTCCCATGTGGCCTCCCCAGCCCTGGAGGGACGCGTCCGTCACAACTACGTGCTCCGGCTGGGGTAGGGAGAGGGGTCTGCCACTGACCCAGTCGCGGTCCGTGAGCCACCACTGCAGTTGCTTCGCAGTGCCCTCTGAGATCAGGACATGATCGGACAGGTTGCCCTGATGCTGGGCCCACTGAAACTTCAGGTCCCACTGCAGAGCCCGCATCCGCCACCTGGCGTGACGCACCAGAAGGATGCAGGAGGCCATCAGCCCCAGAAGCCGCAGCGTCAACCTGACCGAGACCCGGGATAACGGCCTGAAGACAGGAATCAGAGCCTGAATATCCCGAACCCGCTGTTCGGGTGGGTAAACCCGAAACTGCGCCGAGTCGAGAACCGCTCCGATGAAGAGGAGCTTTTGAGAGGGACACAGGTGTGACTTCGGCACATTGATGGAGAACCCCAGCAAGTGCAGGAGGTCGGCCGTAGTCTGGAGGTGGCTGACGACTGACTGGGGCGAGCCCGCCTTCAACAACCAGTCGTCGAGGTAGGGGAAGACTGATACCCCCTGCCTGCGCAGATGGGCTGCGACCACCGCCATCACCTTCGTGAACACCCGTGGGGCGCTGGCAAGGCCGAAGGGGAGCACGGTAAACTGAAAGTGCTCTTGGCCTACCATGAACCGTAGGTAACGCCGGTGGGCCGGCAGGACGGGGATGTGGAAATAAGCGTCCTGCAAGTCCAACGCTACCATCCAGTCTCCCGGGTCCAGGGCAGCCAGGACCTGAGCCAAAGTGAGCATCTTGAACTTCTCCGTCCGGAGGAAGCCGTTGACGTTCCGCAGATCCAAGATAGGGCGTAGGCCCCCTTTGCCCTTCTTGGGTACCAGAAAGTAGTGGGAGTAACAACCACGTCCTACTTCTGGCCCAGGACCGCGCTCAATGGCCCTCTTGGCCAAGAGGGCCGAAACCTCCTCTTGCAGAAGTTGCAAGTGATCCCCCGACACACGGTGGTATTGAGGTGGCATGGATGGAGGGGAAGACTCGAAGGGGAGGGAGAAACCCCTTCGGACAATTTGCAGCACCCACCTGTCTGAAGTGACTGCATGCCAGTGGGAGAGGTGATGGCGAACCCTGCCTCCCACAGGCGTCACATGGGCCTGAAAACTCGGAAGGTTTTGAGGCTGGGGCTGCTGAGGGAGGTGTGGACTGGCCTCGCCGCTGGCCCCGACCACCGCCACGGCGGTTCCCACGTCCGCCACCGCGTTGCTGAACATTCTGCGGCGCGTGGCTGACGGTCCGTGGTGGGGCGCCCCTTCCGTGGCCACGAAAGGAGCGAAAGGCACCCGATTGCTGGCGTGGGGCCGTAAGGCCCAAGGACTTGGCCGTGGCCCTGGAGTCCTTGAAACGTTCCAGCGCATGGTCTGCCTTGTCGCCGAAGAGGCGACGGCCATCAAACGGCATGTCCAGGAGGGTGGCCTGGACATCGGCCGAGAAGTTGGCGGACCTCAACCAGGCGTGGCGTCGAACCGCCACCGTCGTTGCCATCGCCCTGCCCAGTGAGTCCGTGGTATCCAGCCCACACCGGATAGAAAAGCGTGCCGCATCTCGGCCGTCCGCAAGGGTTTGGCTGAGTTTAGCCCTGACCTCCTCAGGGCATTGTGGCAGCACCTCCGCAACCGTGTCCCACAGAGTGTGGGTGTAGCGGCCCAAGAGACAGTTGGTGTTCACAGACCGTAGCCCTAGGCTCACAGACGAGAAGACCTTCTTCCTGAACTGCTCATATCTCTTGGATTCCCTGTCGGGCGGGGCCGACGGGAATGCGGTTTGGGAGTTAGAGGCCTGGATGACCAGGCTCTCGGGGGTGGGATGGGCGGACAAAAAGCATGGGTTGCCCGGTGCCGGGCGGTAGCGTCTGGCCACGTTCCTGTCCACAGGGGGGCCTGTGGCGGGCTTGGACCAAGTGCCCAACAGAACGTCACACAAGGCCTCATTGAACGGCAGGAGGGGCTCCGCGGAGCCGGACTGCTGTTTGAGGACCTCAGTGAGGAGATTAGTCCTCACGGCCGCGACGGGGAGCTGAAGGTTTAAGGCCTTAGCTGCCTTCGTCAACACTACGCTGTAAGCAGAACCCGCCTCCGAAGCCACAGTCGGGGGCGACGTAAATCCAGTGTCTGGCGAGGTGTCAATACCACTGGCCTCCCCAAGCTCATATGTCCAGTCCTGATGCGACTGGCAATCACGTGCCAGAGGGTCCTCGGACCCCTCCCATTGCTCCTCGTCACCTGGCTCCTGGAGACCAGGATTAACAGCCAGGGCCTCCTCGTGGAGATAGAAGTCTCCAAAGGCCGATGGAATCGGCGCCCAGCGGCGCCCCTCCGACTCCTGAGTAGGACCGTAGGAAACATTGGGGTCGGCAACCACATCGGCTGCCGGGGACGACACCTGAAGGGACGGCGCCGGCGAGGTCGTAAGGTCGACCGGCGAGGTCCCGGATCCGGATCCAGCGAGGTCGCGCGGCGCCGGGACCGAAGTCGCCAGCGGCGCCGGGCCCGAAGCGCCCGACCCGGAAGGACCTCCAGACGGAGCCGATCGGCCCGAAGGCGCCACGGGAACCGACTGAGGAGGGAGGGCCCTCATGGCCATGAGGTACCTCTTGACCTCCTCCTGCGACGCGCCGTGCCCAGGGACCCGAAGGTGTGGGGCAGGCGGCGACGCTTGCGACTCCCGCGGAGCCGCGTGGGCGGTGTCGCCCGAGTCCCCGGCCGCATCGAGCGAGCGTCGGGGCGGGTCGGAGGACCGATGGTGTCGCTCCGACCTCTCATGCCTCTTACCTGAGGACTTGGAACCAGACGATCGGTGTCCACTTCCGGAACGTCGATGACTCCGACCTCGCGACCTGTCCCTCGACCTCCTGTGGGACCGGGACCGGGACCTGGAGCGGCGCGGGGCCGAGTGCCTCAGATCGAGACGCTTGCGGGACCGCTCCCGCCTAGCCTTCGACGTCAGGGCCCGGCATGAGTCGGACGCACTTCGAACAAGGCTTGAACCCGGGCATCCCTGGCACCGATAGTCGAGACAGTCGACTAAAGAGAAGATCAAAAAGGATCAAAATTTCAGTCAAAAAGTGACTGGGGGTAGAGCTTCTTCCGGATCTGCGCTAGCTGGCGCGGAAAAAAGAAGAACTGACGTCAGCGCGCATGGGCGCCGTCTAAGTACTCCGACGACGTCATCCCGGCGCTCACGACGCAGACGACGGACGCGGAGCCGCAGACGACGCCTACCAGCGCGCAGGGGTATTGCTACGCAAAAGTTTCCGGATCCAGTCTGACGCCTGGGGATATTCTAAGGTAAGGAATCTATCACTAACGTGTCTCTTTCAGATAATTCCTTCAGATCTCTATTGGTTAAGTCAACGTATCCCATGTACTTTTAGAAACCAACTTCATACTTCAGAGGAAAACATTTTCTAGTGCTTTGAGAACTCATAACAGGACGATGCTCAAAATGTAAGCTATGCTTTATCCATTATGGAGCATCAATGAGAGAACCGAAGTAAAATATTAACATTAATTTAATAAATAACGATACTGAATCAGGTATTGGAGAATTATATAGCTACATGGATATACCTGTTTTGCATACTGTGAGCTGTTGAAATGGAAATCTTCATGTTGCCTGCTGTGGCCCCCCTGTACCTAGACGTACAGATTATGAAAAAGAATTTAGTGGACCACAGAGTCCGTTGCATTCATCAGGACCTATCTTAAACTGAAGCTACTGCAATAATGTGAAGTAATAAAAAAGTGACTACAAATATTAATCTGCGACCTTAGTGGAGATCACCTGGATCCTTTAGGTGTCATCTGATTCCGCAGTTGTTGTATGTCACATTGTAGACAAAGTGGAAGGCTGCGCCTCGCCTGGCAACGGCTCAGGATACGAGGGAAGCACCGCTCTGTCCGTCGGTACCTCGCCGCCTTCCTCTGGGCCGATGGGGAGGCCACAGTCTATATGTTGACGAATATATGACTCTCGTGGATTAAAAAATTTACTTTGATGAACTTGCAGCAGCAACTGAACTTTATTACTGTTGATTAACTTTGAGGTTGTTACCTCATTTGGAGCACCACAGGATTTAGGGTGGGAAGCCCCCACTTTCTCCTGCCATTTGCCACTAATTGCAGAAACATGTTGACCAATACATCTGGGTGAATATTTGTTTAATTTACCCCACTGCTTTTTAACATTGGAGGAGCAGGCATAACATGGAATAAAGACATTTTTTTGCCCTCTCACCCAATTTTAGTTTCACTTTTCACTCTCACCACATGCACTGCACATTCAGTCACTCTCACTCTTGTTTCCAGCTTCAAAATAGCCTGTGAGACCCAGACCATACAGGACGGCATTAGTAACATCAGAGATTCAACATCCCCTCTACTGTGCTGTTCCTAACAAATGGCTATACAGGAATCCCAAATGATGAAGGGCGGTTCCGAGTGGTGACTGATGGGTACCCTGTTAAGGCTCACAAGGTGCCTACCTAACCTTACAAACACATAGATGTAAGTACACTCACATACTGTTAGTAGTACCACATTTTTGTTTAGACCCAGTGACATAATTTGTACTTCTAGCATACATTACAGTACCATTTTCTCCACCGGGGAGGAGGGCGGGCGCTTATGACTATAACAGAGATACCCCTACTACAGAACTGGAGTTACAGGTAAGAAACTACTCCTTCTGTAGTAGGGGGTCTCTGTGTATAGTCATAATCTAGTGAATAGAATGGCAAGCCCATCCCAACAAACTAACCGGCGGTGGAGAAAAATAGATACCACTACTGTGCAAACAGATTTCTTAACGAAGCCTGCCCAACCTGCGCATCTGCTCTGGCATCAGAGTCCAGACAGTAATGCTTAGCAAAGGTATGGACCGACTTCCACGTGGCAGCCCTGCAGATCTCTGCAATGGGAACATTACGTAGCAAAGCCGTTGTAGCCGCTTTGCCCCTGGTGAAATGTGCCTTAAGCTTACCCCCTAAAGTCTTATTAGCCTTCTGGTAACATAACTGGATACAGGATACAATCCACCTAGGACTGTTTAGAGGTAGCAAGACCAGTCCTGACCGACCCATAGTTGACAAACAGTTGGTCTGACCTACGAATATCCTTGGTCTTATCCAGACAGAATTTCAATACCCTTCTCACATCCAGGGAATGAAGAGACCTTTCCACTGGAGCGGAAGGGTTCTGGAAAAACGTAGGTAAAGTTATAGTCTGATTAACATGAAAATCAGAGATCACCTTTGGAAGGAACTTAGGGTGAGTACACATCACAACCTTAGCAGCATGAAAAAGAGTATAAGGTTCTTTTTTCAAAATTTTTATTGACAGATCATAATTACAGTACAGTGTATATACAGCGAGGGTAGTACAGCTGTTCAAACAACGCAGTTATGGTTACATTGGGCGTATCTTAGGAACATGGTGCTGGGCTGTTTTGTGCCCCTTCGCGGTGAGCTGACTGGCGAGTTATGGCGATTTACAGTACTACCCCCAGGTAGGAAAGGAAGAAAGATAGAAAGAAAAGTATAAGGTTCTTGACAACATAATGCCTGAATCTCACTCACCCTTGGGGCCGATGTAATGGCCACAAGGAAAGCCGCCCTCCACGATAAGTGCTGCAGTGAAGTCTTATGAATGGTTTCAAAAGGTTCTTTCATCAATCTGGACAGCACCAGATTAAACTCCCAGGAAGAAATGCGTTACTTACCTGTAACAGCAGTTATCCAGTATTGGTGTCTTTCATAGATTCACATGCCTGAATCATTCCCCGTCGTCGAGACGGGAGCCTCCGGTAAATAAAAAAGTAATGTCCATAGACATACATAGAGAGAAAGGGTCCAAGGGTCTCCCCTTAGCAGCCTTTCCTTGTCCTTATGTAAAAAGGACCAAACTGACCTAGTCAGCCAATCAGCTCCGACCTCCCTCTAGAACCTTCCCGGGAGGAGCCTCAGTCCCTCAGATTTTCGTACGCACCCAGCTAGGTTTGGCGTAATATAGTTCCGAGAGGGAGGTGAGTCCTTCCCGGGGAGGCGGGAGGGTTGCATGTGAATCTATGAAAGACACCAATACTGGATAACTGCTGTTACAGGTAAGTAACGCATTTCTTATCCAGTATTAGGGGTGTCTTTCATAGATTCACATGCCTGAATCAGAGTAGCTAGCAATCACAGTAGCACATTTGTAAAACAGAGTTGCTCTGCCGTCATAGTAGATAATGCATATAATATCATACAATAAAGAGACAGCTTAGATAGAATATCATCAGAGCAATAATGTGCATACCTGGAAGGCGGGATGTAGGAAGGCTCACCTTACTGAAAGAGATGGCGAAGCACCGCCTGGCCCACTGCCGCATCCTTCTGGAGTTCGATATCCAGGCAGTAGTGTCTGGAGAAAGTATGCGGTGACTTCCAGGTCGCCGCCCTGCAGATGTCCAGGATTGGCACTCCTGCAAACAGCGCCGCTGACGTGGACATCGCCCTGGTGGAATGAGCGGTAACATGATCATTCAGAGGCCGGCCGGCCTGTTCGTGGCAGAAGGAAATCGCCGAGGAGATCCATCTGGATATGCTTTGCTTCGTGAGTGGTAGGCCCATTCTTGGCCTGCTGTATGCCACGAACAGCTGTGAGGATTTCCTTAGATCCTTAGTCTTCTCCAGGTAGAACTTCAGGCACCTCATAAGGTCCAAAGAATGCAGTGACCTTTCCGCTGCTGTGGAAGGGTTGGCGAAGAAAGATCTAAGGACCAAAGGTTCGTTGAGATGGAAGTCCGACGGTACCTTTGGAATGAACTTAGGGTTTGGTCGCAGTATCACCCTATCATGTCTGAATTGTAGATAAGGTTCTTGAATGGACAAGGCTTGCAGCTCGCTAACCCTTCTGGCCGAAGTTAGAGCGAGCAAGAGTGCAGTTTTCCATGAAAGGTGTTGAAGCGATGCCCTGTGAATGGGTTCAAACGGGTGTCGCATGAGCTGGTTGAGTACCAGGTTAAGCTGCCAGGTGGGGGGTACCTTCCGAGGCCTCGGGAAGGATCTGTATAGTCCTTTGAGGAATTGTTTACTAGCCGACTAGACCACAGAGAAGGTCCTGTGATCGTTCTGGTGAACCTCGAGATTGCTGCCAGGTGGACTTTGATGGACGCATGCGCCAGTCCCGACTGGGCCAAATGCAGGAGGTATGGTAGTATTTGTTCTGGTGTGATGGTGAGTGGCCGTAAGCCCTGTTCCGAGCACCATATGCAGAACCTCTTCCATTTGAGACAGTAGGTCTTGTTCGTACTGTCCGCTCTTGCTTTGGCTAGCACATCCCTGCAGTCTTGTGGGATATTCAGGCCCCCGAATTCTCTGTGCTCAGGAGCCAGGCTGATAATTTGAGCGATTGGAGGTTCGGGTGTTGCACTTGCCCGTTGGACATCGTCAGTAGGGCTGGGTGTTGGTTCAGTCGGATCGGTGATTTGATGGATAGTCGAAGCAGATCCGAGAACCAGTGTTGCCTCGGCCAGGACGGGGCGATCAGGATCAGGGTGCATGGTTCCGCTTTCATTTTCCTCAGGAGCCGTGAAATCATCGGGAATGGAGGAAAGGCGTATGCAAAGACGCTGTACCATCCGATGGAGAACGCATTTCCTAGTGATCCTGGTTGGGGATGCCAACTTGCGTAGCACGGGCATTTTGCGTTCCTCCTGGTGGCAAAGAGGTCGATGTTTGGGACTCCCCAAAGAGAGAAGATGTGAGTGAGGGCGCTGTCCGATAGTTCCCACTCGTGGGAGAGGGAGTTTTGCCTGCTCAGGGCGTCCGCGATGGTATTGTCCCTTCCCGGCACGTATTCCGCTTTGAGTTGGATGTCGTGTAGTACCAGCCAGTTCCAGATCGTCTGTGATTCGCGTGAGAGCGAGAGTGAACGCGTTCCCCCTTGTTTGTTCAAATAGTGCATCGTCGTGGTGTTGTCCGTCCTGACGAGCACTGGGGATTTCTGGATGCGGGGTAGGAAGGCTTGTAGAGCCAGAAACACTGCTCTCAGCTCCAAGAGGTTGATATGGAGCAATTGCTCTTGAGAGTCCCATTTGCCGCTGATCTGTAGGTCCTGGAGCACCGCGCCCCATCCCTCTAGGGAGGCGTCTGTTGTTATCACCAGCGGTGATGCTGGGAGGAGAAACGGTAAGCCCACCATCAGATTGTGACGACTTGTCCACCATTGTAGAGCTTTTGAAATCTTCGGTGTGATCCGAAGGATGTCTTCGAATGAGCCAGTGCTTTGGGTCCATTGGCTCGCGAGTGCCTCCTGCAAGGGCCGCATTGTGAGCCTGCAGTGCGGTATGAGGAGTATGCAGGAAGACATCATCCCCAGGAGGGAGGAGTAAGTCCGAACTTTCAGGTGCTTTTTCTTTGCCACAGCCGTGGCCAGAGATAAGATCCTGTCCGCTCTTTCTTTTGAGGGGAAGGCCTTCGTGCAGCCTGTGTCTAACATGGCCCCTAGGAAGGTAATTTTTGTTGCGGGCACCATGCATGATTTCTTGATATTGAGCGTCAATCCCAGATTTTGAAAGAGATTGGTGCAGGCGTTGGAGGACGTGACCGCGTCCCCAGGTGAGGGTGCTTTCACCAGCCAGTCGTCTAGGTAGGGGAAGACTTGGTGGCCCAGTTGGCGCAGGAATGCCGCCACAGGCGCAAGGCATTTCGTGAATATGCGCGGTGCGGACTTGAGGCCGAACGGCAGTACTTTGAACTGATAGTGACGGTCCGCCACCTCGAATCTTAGGAACTTCCGGTGAGTTTTGAGGATAGGGATGTGGTAGTATGCATCCTGGAGATCCATAAAATCTCCTTTCTCTAGAATGCCCAGGATTTCCTGAATTGTCACCATCCTGAATGATTGGCTTCGTAGGAAGGTGTTGAGCCCCCGGAGATCCAGGATGGGTCTCCACTTGTTTTCTTTTTGTTGTACAAGAAAGAAGTGGGAGTAAAATCCTTTCCCCCTCGAGGATGCCGGAACCCTTTCGATTGCTCCTTTTTGTAGCATTGTCGAAAGTTCCTTTAGAAGCAGGCGTGGATGTTTGTGTGTCCGTCTGCGTGGAGGGGTATTGGGAGGGATGGAGGTGAACTCGAGAGAGTGGCCAAATCGAATAATTTGAAGAACCCACCGGTCCGTGGTGATGTACTGCCAATTGTGAAGGAAATGGGTCAGCTTTCCTCCAATTTGAAAGGACGGAGATGGTGTTCGGACTGGCTGGAGTAGGTGGTCACTGGCGGCCGCCAGCGCCCCTTTTGGTGTTTTTACCTCTGTAGGACGATCTTCCGAATGAGGACTGTCTGCCCTGTTGTTGCTTGCTTTGGTACTGGCCTTTTTGATTGTACGAGAATGAGGACGAGGACCTGTTTTGATATGAGCCTCGATAGGAGGATTGACCCCTGGGCTTGTTGCCCCGAAAGGACTGGTTTCTGAACTGTAGAGATCCCAGGGCCCTTGCCGTGTCTGTGTCCTTTTTAATGGCCTGTAGGGCCTCGTCGACCTGTACTCCAAACAGGTGCTGGCCGTCGAAGGGCATGTCTAGAACCTTTGCCTGAACTTCTTGGCGGAATGAAGTGGCTTTGAGCCATCCCTGTCGTCTCAGTACAGCCGCTCCCGCAAGTTGACGGAAGCCTGTCATGGCTGCGTCGATAGCACAGTCTATGAGCTCCGCTGCAGAAGATTGACCCTCCACGAGGAGCGCTTTCACCTCACCCTGGACGTCATCAGGTAGTTCCTTTATGTAAGGGGCAATGTCCTCCCATAATTGTCGATTGTAACGCCCTAGCAAGGCAATGGAGTTGGCCACCTTGATGGACATGGCCGATGTGGAAGTGAAGCGCTTGCCTATCGTGTCCAGTTTCCTGCCCTCTTTGTCCGGGGGAGCGGACAGTGGTGATGAAGGGTTGCGGGAGTTTTTCTGGGCCGCCTGCGTCACTACCGAGTCCGGTTTGGGGTGACCATTTAGGCAAGCCGCTGCAGTGAGTGGTGCCCTGTATTTTTTATCAAGGCGTGGGACCACCGCTGGCACAGAAGCAGGAGTGAGCATTAGCTTCTTTCCCTGTTCCCACAAAAAGTCTATGATTGGAACAGCTTTTGCAGATTTTTGAGGCTGTTCCTTGAAGTCGTGGAGGAAACAGTCCGTTTCCGTGGATTCCACCACCATGTGGAATCTCTTCGCCGCTCTCTCCACCAGCTTGTGGAAACCCGCAATGTCCACCGGTGGGGAGTCCGCTTGGCGTGGTTGTGGTGAAGCTGGGGATGATGTAATATATTCGTCCTCATCAGCCTGGTCCGAGTGGTCTGAGTGAACCTCCTGGACCTCTCCTTCCTCCAGTTCTTCCTCTTCCTCTTCTTCGTCCGAAGAGACCACCACTTGAGGATGAACATCCTGGTGGGGTTGATGGTGAGGATGAGGGCGTTCCGGTGCGGACACGTGAACATGCACTGGAGGTGTCTGATCTTCTTTGTCCCCTGGTGCGGGACTCTCAGGTGCTTGACCGCCTTTGCTAGGCTCCGGAAAGCGCCGCTTGTAGTCTTGCACAAGAAGTTTCAAGTCATCCACCAGGGTCGCCGGCAGGCATATCATGGGGGTGACTTCGGTGTGGACACTGGCTTGGACCGAGTGTTCCTGATATGTGAATTCGTCCTGTTCCTCATCAGTGCTTTGGCATTTTATGTGAAGGTCTGTGAGTGAAGTAGCGGGATTCAGATGGTCATCCTCTTCGGATTCCTCGCTTTGGAAAATTTCTTGAGGTGGTTGTTTTTCCACCTTGCTAGGAGACGTCGTTTCCGGGGTAATTATTGACTTGCCCTGTTTGGTAGACTGAATGGTAGAGCTTGTAGTCGTCGAGGGGGCCGTCGACGGTGGTAGCATCATGTACGGCGTCTCCACCAGCTTTGATTTTTTCCATGTTTCGTTCGTCGTCGAATCGCCCGTCGACGGTGTCGTCGTCGAGCCCGTCGTCGACGGTGTCTTCGTCGACGGTGTCTTCGTCGACGGTGTCTTCGTCGACGGTGTCTTCGTCGACGGGCTCGTCGCCGACGAGCCGGGCGTCGACGAGGTCTTCGTCGACGGAGGGGTGGACGAAGGGATCTTGGTCGTCGACGACTGCGCAGCCGTCGTCGTCATCGACGGTGCCTTCGTAGACGATTGTCTCGTCGACGAGTCTCTCGTCGACACTCTCGTCAACGACGGTTTTGACGACGATGTGCTCGTCGCTGTTGACGGCGTCGTCGACGGTGTAGTCTTCGTGGTCGACATGGTCAGGGGAATAATTGAAGAAACAGGCCTACCTGTAGATGAAGAGGAAGTAGTCATCGTCGTTGAAGCTGAGGGCGACGATGCCGATGTGGTAGACACCGTGGTTTTTACTGAAGTAGTCCTCTGGCTTTGTCTGGAGGACGGAGCAGGCATTTTGAAGGTTTTATCTTCCTTCGCCGACACTGAGGATGACGCCGATCTCGCCTCAGAAGACTTTTTGTGAGTCTTCGCAGGAGGAGTGTCTGAGTGGCCCGGGGAAGCGTCCCTTGGCCTCTTGCTCGAGACAGCAGAAGTTCTGGAAACGCTGCTCACAGAGGACTCTGGATTGTCCCTGTTCTTAAGCCTGTCCAGCCAGATCAGAAGGCGACCTTCTCTGTCTCTCACGGTCTTTTTGGGAAAAGACCGACAGATTGCGCATTTTTCCGAATTATGATCCGGGTAAAGGCAATACAGGCACAGGTCGTGTTTGTCATCCACATGAATCCTTTTCTTGCTGCAGGAAGAGCAGGCCCTGAACAGGGCTTTCTTCCCCGAGTCAGACATGAAAAAGGCAGTATAAACACACACTTACTTCAGGGGTAGTGTGTTGAGGAAGTCCTTGAAGAGTTTTTAGGTTCAGAGAAACTTCCAAGAGAGTTTGTTGATTTTTAGAATAATCCTGAGGAGAGCTCAGGCTGGAGACTCCCTAGCACAACGTGCGGTAGAAAATCTGAGGGACTGAGGCTCCTCCCGGGAAGGTTCTAGAGGGAGGTCGGAGCTGATTGGCTGACTAGGTCAGTTTGGTCCTTTTTACATAAGGACAAGGAAAGGCTGCTAAGGGGAGACCCTTGGACCCTTTCTCTCTATGTATGTCTATGGACATTACTTTTTTATTTACCGGAGGCTCCCGTCTCGACGACGGGGAATGATTCAGGCATGTGAATCTATGAAAGACACCCCTAATACTGGATAAGGTGATGGACTCTGAACAGGAGGAAAAACTTTCTTCAATCCTTCCAAAAAATCCTTAATCACAGGAACCTGGAAAAAGGAAGTCTGATAAGGACATTTCCTGTACGCAGTTAACGCTGCGATGTGAACCTTAATAGACTGAAAATGAAGACCAGACTGAGCCAAATGCAGGAGATATGGAAGGACCACATCTTCCTTGCATGTCGGATCATAGTTCTTGGAAGTACACCAGATGCAGAACCTCTTCCACTTGTAGGCATAAGACGTCCAAGTGGAAGGCTGCTTAGCCTTCTCGAGAATGTTCATATTGCACTCAGGAGCCATGCCGCCAAACTCAACGATGAGAGGTTGGGGTGCACCATCTGCCCCCGAACTTCATGAGAAGGTCCGGCCAACACGGCAGTCGTAGGTGAGGCTGAAGAGACCAGTGGAGCAGATCCGTGAACCACCACTGTCGGGGCCACTCGAGAGCAATGAGGATCATCCGTGCTCTGGACCGGGACAGCTTGATGAGCACCGCCGGAATCAGGGGAATGGGTGGAAAAGGGTACAGAAAGCTGTTCGACCAGCTGATCCATAGCACATTCCCCAGAGTCCCCGGTTGGTAATACCTGGAGGTGAAGTCTCTGCATTTTCTATTTTCGGCAGTGGCGAACAGATCTACGTATGGAGTGCCCCACCTTTCGAAGATGTCTCCTAGTACCTCATCGTTCAGAACCCACTAACTGTTTTCTTGCACGAGTCTGCCGAGTGCGTCCGCCTGAGCATTCTGCACACCTGGCAGATGGGTGGCCGTTATCGTCAGTCCTCTGGCTAGCAGCCAGTGCCAGATCGCCTGCGCTTCCTGAGTCAGCGTGCGCGATCTCGAGCCTCCCTGCTTGTTGAGGTAATACATTGTGGTCGTATCGTCCGTCTGCACAAGCAAGGAGTTGGTCTGAAGGACGGATGAAAGGCTTTCAGTGCCAAGTGAACCACTCTTAGTTCCAGGAAATTGATGTGGTACGTGGATTCCGCTGGGGACCACAGTCCCTGAATCTGTAGCTGGTCTGAATGCGCTCCCCACCCGAGAAGCATCCGTGACGATAGTCTGTCTCGGAATGCCCTTGTGGAATGGAACCCCCTTGAGGAGATTCTCAGCTGAACACCACCATTACAGGGACTGTAGGCAGCCTGATCCTGTCGTCCCAGCTCCCCTGCTTCTGGTCCCACTGATCCTCCAGACCTTCCTGCAGCGGCCTCATGTGGAGCCGAGCATGTGGTGTGAGGAAGATGCAAGAGGCCATCGACCCCAGTAGAGAAGACACCGTCCTCACTGTCGTAGATGGAACCGCCATGAGAGCCTGAGCCTTCCGAAGGATCGATAAGCGTCTGTCTTTAGAAGGAGACACGCTTGCTGAAAGAGTATCAATGGAGGCCCCCAAGTACTGTAGGCACTGGACAGGAGTCGGAACAGACTTGGACATGTTTATGCGCAACCCCAGTTGGTTCAGCAGAACGACCGTCCTGTTGAAGTGCAATCGCGCTTCCTGGAAGGTGGAGGCTTTGATCAGCCAGTTGTCCAGGTACGGATAGACAAACACCTTGTTCTTTCTTAGGTGCGCTGCCACCACCGCCATGCACTTTGAGAAAGTCCTGGGAGCAGACTTCAGTCCAAACGGTAGTATGGTGTATTGATAGTGATTGGTGCCGACCAGGAACCGGAGGTACTTCCGATTTTTCCATGCAATGGGCACACGAAAGTACGCATCTTGCAGTTCTATTGTGCAAAGCCAGTCTCCCCTCTGCAGCTGAGGATAATTCTGGTGCAAAGACAGCATGCAAACCTTTTCTCTGCAAATCCATTTGTTTGCTTGTCGCAAATCCAGAATGGGCCTGAACTCGTTCTTGTCTTTCTTGCGTACCAGAAAGAACCGTGAGTAAAGACCCTTTCCCCTTTGAGACAGAGGGACATCTTCTAAAACCCTTTTTCTTAACAGGGTATCAGCCTCCACTTGGAGTTCGCGCAGTTGGAACTGTGAGCAAACCGGTGGAATAGCTGGAGGCGGGCTGACGAAACGAAGACTGTATCCATTGCAAGCAATATTTAGCACCCACTTGTCCGGAGTAATTTTTCTCCACTCTGCCAAGTGATTTTGTATGCTTTCCCCGACCGGAGCGGGTAACGGATGAGGAGGAAGTAACACCACAGGGCCTAGACCCGGCCGGGCCTTTAGGCGTCGCTGAGGCTTGCTGGCCGCCCCTGCCCTCTGGCGCTTCTGGAAGGGCCTTCGCTGGTACTGCTGCTGCTGTTGTTGCTGGCCAGCTTGACGACCTTGGCCTCTTCCCTGGGCACCAAAACGTCTCTGGAAGGGACGGAAGGCCCTCTTCTGCTCTTTCGGCTTTTCCAACCCGACAGCCGTCAGGGTTTTCGCCTCCGCCTTCACGCGGGCCATCTCATCATCCGCATGCTTCCCAAAGAGCGTCGAGCCAGAGAACGGTAGATTGGCGACTCTCTGTTGTGCCTCTGGTTTCAGCGATGTTAGGCACAACCAGGCATGGCGTCTTTCATTAATCCCGCGGCAGTATCCATGAGCCACCAAGAGAGGAATCTGCAGCTGAGCTGATAACCTAGTTGGATACCATCATGCCCTCTGATGATTTCCTGGAAGTCCTCCCTCCTGTCCCTAGGAAGGTGTTCCAAAAAGTGCTGCAGTGACTCCCATAAAGACCGGTCATACCGACCCAAGAGAGCCGTGGCACTAGCGGCTTTCATGGACGTAGCCGCCGTACCGCAGATTTTTTGTCCTGCTGAATCAAGCAGGCGGCTCTCCTTATCCGGAGGCACCGTCGATGACGGGGCAGTAGCGTGCTGCTTCCTGGCCGCAGTGACGATCACCGAATCCGGTGCCGGGTCCGATCAAAAGAAACGCCGGATGGGAGTCTGGGGCCCTATACTTTTTCTGCAGCGTGGAAGGAGCGGACTTTGATGACGCCGGAGTCAAGAAGAGCTCCATCGCCGGTTCCTCCAGCCCCGGCAACAAGGGTCGAGACAGCTGCTGCTTGTGTAGGGGCTCGATAATCACAGACTTAGACGGTGTGGGAACTGTCACATTGATCCCCAGCTTCGCTGCCCCTCTCAGTAACACCTCTTGGAACGAGACTATGTCATCGACCGGCGACACCCACGTATGGGGGGAATCCGATAATGTGGGTGAGTACTCCCTGACGCTGGAAGAGTCCGTATGACGGGTGGTGACGCATAGACCGCATCGACGAGCAACGGTCACTCATTGACCGGTGTCTCCGTCTGGATCGTGACCTAGACCTCCTAGGCCTCGGGCGCTCCACTGGCCGTAAAGGAGGCAGCAACTGCGGAGGCAGAACCGGAACAAACTATTGCGGAGGCCTCGTAGGCGTTGACGGGTGGTTGGGCAGATATAAGAGACCGCGGAGCAGGCCGCGGTGGAGGAGGGGGAGGTTGATGAGGGGGAACCGGAGGAGGAGGTATAGGAGGACGAAGAGGGGTCTCCTTAGGTAACGGAGGAGGCGTAGGAGTCCTGGGCCTCGAAGGTGAGTAGGCCTGAGAGTATTCAGAGTCCGAAGACCTCATCATTCTCCTCTTTTTCTTCTGCGCAGGCCTTGACGAAGATGTCCTAGAGGCCTACCTTTTGGAGGCTGAGCGCCGGCGCCGCCACTACCGTGGGCTCTTAGATGCAGAAGACAGGTTTACCACAGAGGCAGAGGGCACAGTCCTGGCCCTTGATCGCCCCCTCGACGCCAACCTATCTCTCCTTGACATCGATCTCTTATTCAACGTAGAACGTCTCTACGTCGACTCTCGTCTCTTCGACGTCGACTCTCTTTTCCTCAACGTCGAACGCCGATGTCGCCTCGACGGCGAATGGCGGCAGCGCCTCGACGGCTAGCGCCGGTGCCTCTTGGACCCATCTCGGCGTCTATGTCCTTAACGTCGACCTCGTCCAAGGTCTCGACGTCAGTCCCCTCGACGTCGAAGTCGCTTCCCCCCCAGAGCCCTGGGACGACGAGGAGCAGATGGTGGTCATCCCTCTCGACGCCGAGGCCATCTACGTTGACCTGTGCCTTTTTCTGGCCTTATCTTGACTGGGGGGCCCCCCAGAGGCCGAAGCACGGGCAGAGGACGAAGTCTCTACATGCCCAGACCCACCTTGGTCCTTGTGTCTCCTTACCTCCAGGCCTTGGAGTCGAATTTTCTCCCTGTCCCTAAGGGTCCTTTTGGAGAAAGATTGGCAAATCTCACAATCTTCAGAGACATGAGATGATGGTAGACAGAGGATACACACTTTGTGAGAGTCTGACTTAGCTTTCTTCATGGAACACTCAGGGCACTTGTCGAACAAAGCTGGCATATTCGACAGAAAAAATGGCCAAAACTGGCCAAAAACCCCAGCAGAAGGAAGAAGAAGCAGTCAGACGTCGAGTGAAACCCTCACAACACTTGAAAAGTGCCAAAAAAATGAAAAATACCCAAAAAGGGAGAGCTCAATGCAGTCCTGCATAGACACTTAAGAGAAAATTAAAGACAATAATGCAGCCTGTACCTAAAAAGGCTACACTGTCCAGTACTTCAACTAGAAATGCCAAGGATATAACACCAATAACACAATCAACACAATCTGTCAAGTTTCACCCATAGAGAAACTTTCCCCTCACCAAATCCTTGGAATGATAGAGAGGAAGGCAAGGACAGACAAGCCTGCCATTATTTGTCTGGAAAAGGGATACCGTGCCTTTAAGGAACTCTCTGGAGACCACCGGTATCCCAGCATGCTCAGCCCCTGCTTAGACGACCTTGGCTTTTCGTGTGCCTGGGAGTCCTTTTTGAAGGTTCCGCCGCCCCTGGATGCAGCTGCGGCCGTCAAAATTTTCGGCACTAGTGCTCCTTTCCTGGACTTAGACTAGTTTTCTTATCGATCTCCACGACCGTGAAGTCATCTGGTCCCTTGGCGATGTTGTCCTCTTTGTCACTGGAGAGGCCCAAGTCCCGCAGCGACGGAGGTTGGCCTTTTCCTTGCATGCTGTGGTTGGCTATCCTCTGCCTCTCTCTAATCCCGAGAGAGGTGAAGACGGAGCAGGCGTTCCAATCCTTGCTTTCGTGGTCAACCGGCAGGCAGAGGTTGCAAACCGGATGCTGGTCCTTCGGCGCGTACTTGTGGTGGCAATTGCAGCAGAATTTGAATAGGGTCTTGGCCATTCCTGCGCTCAGGGGGCCCCTTGTGTGCGCATTCTCCGTTGGACGTCGAAGTATTCGAAGTTCTCCTCCTCCTTCATCGTCCCGGCTCAGTGGTCTTGTTCCTGGATGTATTCTCCAAACTTTTTCGGTACATTTCAACTTATTCCTTCTTTTCTCTAAAAACTCTGGAACCTCTTGGTGACAATCCAGACCCAACGTGGAAAAAAAGAATCTGAAGATGGCGCCCAAAGGTGGGAGCTTCCGCAGGAAGGGTGCCGACATCACAGGAAGCACAGGAAGTACTCCAGAAGGTGGGACGTAGACGCCCACCTGGGCTACGGAAAAAAAATTGTAAATAGAAAGAAAAGACTACAATTCCGGACCCACAGACTACAATTCCGGACCCAACCACTAGACCGCAGAATAATGCACAGCATAGTGAATCCAGCAAGATTCACGTTGCAAAACTAATACAATGTGTGTGTGTATTTGGGGGGTTGGGGGGGGGGGGGTACTGTAGGAAGGGGAGGTGCGGCGTTTGAAACTAAGCAGATAGTGGCAATCAGGGAAAGCGTGCTGATTAAAGAAATCAACTGCACTCCGGTGGAAATCTACAAAGGGAAGCCCAGCTGGGGCAGAGTTCCTTGCAGGTCAGTCTCATAAGCAGCCATGTTTTAGGCATAGTTCAGATTTCCAGGGTGGTTGTAGGGCCTTCTCTTGTCAGTGGATCTGAGCATTCCCCTGATCCCCTCTCTGGATATCTCCTGAGCTTGGCACTGCGGAAGGGGTTCCCTATCTGCCGATGGCAAGTCACTGTCAGTGGGCTGAATATTGCTCAAGCTTTGCTTGGTGGCTAAGGCCTGTCCATTCAGGGCTCTGAACATTGTCGAGTTTTGCCCTGGTGGTTTCCTCCTTGGCTCTGAATCACTCGTAGTAGAGCTGCCTCTTCCTGCTGCACCCTTCTGACTCACAGCCTAAGAAGGACAGCACAGCTATCAGGCCTGCTTTACAGGGCGCTTCCAACTCCACTACGTTCTCCACCTGTGTACATTAGATGTAATTAAAAAACATTGAAAATGCAATAGGTCTCGCCTTTGATTAAGTTAAAAGTCATCTGCTTTATTATTATTATTATATAGCAAAGCAAATGGCTTTAACTTAATAAAAGGCGAGACCTATTGCATTTTTTATGCTTTTCTTTTTTAGTGGTCCAGATGGGCATCGACATACCACCATTTGGTATCCTTCGTTACGTAGATGTGCTTCCTCCAGAAGCTCCCACCTTTGGTGCCCATCTTCAGGTCTTTTTTTTCTTGTATCTTTTAAATTCTTTCTCCAGTTTAAATCCCTTTCCTCCCGTCTCATCTTTCTGATGGAGAAGGGTGGGATCGCTAGTGAATCCAGAAAGTCTTCAAGCTGCAAAACTACACCAACAGTTAAGAAACTATACGTTTTGCAGCGTGAATCTTTCTGGATTCACTATGCTGTGCATTGACTTTGTAGTGGTTTGTAGTTATTGTGGCGGCTGGGTGAAAGTTGAGCCCTGGTTCTGAATGTGTTGTCCCATTTATGCTTCCTTGTTAATTTGAATATCTACGCAGTAGTGCTTAGTGAACGTGTGCGCTGAAGACCATGTTGCGGCTTGGCAAATGTCTTGAATAGGTGTGTTTGCTAGAAACGCAATTGTTGCGCCTCTCTTCCCTGTTGAGTGAGCATGAGCTGCTCCTTGTAACTGTTGCCCTGCTTGTTCGTGGCAGAGTTGTATGGTTTGTGCAAACCACCGTGCAATGGTATTTTTGGTAACTGGTCGTCTCATAAACTGCTGGCAAAGGATACAAATAACTGCTTTGTCTTTCTGCACTCCTTTGTCCGTTCTATGTAGTGCATTACTGCCCTCCTGGAGTCTAGTGTGTGTAGCGCCCTTTCTGTGTTTGTGGTTGTTTTTTGGATAAAAACTTGGTATTTGAATTGTCTGATTGATGTGGAATCGTGACACCACCTTTGGCATGAAATGCGGGTCTGTTCGCATTACAATCCTATCATTGTGTATTTGTAGGGAGGGCTCTTAAGTGTTAGCACTTGCAGTTCACTCACTCTTCGTAGTGAATCGATAGCTACTAAGAAAGCTGTCTTTAGCGTGAGCATGTGCAGTGTAGCTTTGTGAATAGGCTCAAAGGGTACTTTTATCAATTGAGTTAACACTACGTTGAGGTTCCATGCCAGTGCTGGCATCCTGTTTGGAGGTACGATTCTATTTGCCCCTTCTAGAAATCTTTTTACTAATTGGGCGGTGAAGAAACTCTTTCCTGTTTCTCCTCTTGTGTAAGCCACTATCGCCGCTAAGCGCACCCTTAGGGATGTGTAGTTTAGTTTACTTTATAGTAGATGCATTAAGTATTTGAGTACTGTTGATTCCTTTGTAATTTTGCTTTGTGATTTCTCCCTAATGCACCATTCGGAGAATTTTTTCCACTTTGCTACGTAGCACTTTCTTGTGGTAGGTCTCCTTACCTTCCTGAGCACCGCCATTGTGCTTGCTGGTAGTTTAAGGTGTGCAAATTCTAGGTCTTCAGGAGCAATGCTGCTAGGCTAAGGCACTCTGGCTCTGGGTGCAGCACCCTGCTGTTCTGCATGTTAACAGGTCCCTTCTTTTTGGGAATGTGTGTGCTGGTGCTTGTGCCATTTCCACTATGTCAACAGTGTTTACTCCTGCTGCTTTAACACACTCTGAATGCTCCGCAAGATCTACAGATGGATCCCTGCCGAAACCAGGAGAACGGTCACCCAAGCACGCAGCAGCAGGCGGGAGTACGGCAACGTCTTCTACACAGGAACCAAAACTACACTCCAGAAGAGACTCCAACGCATACAAAACGCCTTTGCACGCCTCATCCTCGGACTCCCTCGCCAGAGCCACATCACCACCCTCGTAAGAGATCTGCACTGGCTCCCGGTCAACAAGAGGATCACCTTTGAACTCCTCACCCACGCTCACAAAGCACTCCACAACACCGGACCAGCATACCTCAACGAACGACTGTCTTTCAACACCCCGAACCGCCAGATTGCTCCGCCGACCTCACCTCACACATCTGCCAAACAACGACCAGCGGCAGGTCATTCTCCTACCTCGCTGCAAACACATGGAACACCCTCACCTCCCACCTGCAGCAGACCCAGGACCAGCTGACTATCAGGAGAATCATAAAGACCTGGCTGTTCGAACAATAGCTGCCTCCCCTAGCGTCTTGAGAACCTCACGGTTGAGTAGTGCACTCTACAAATGGTTGATTGATACTATTTGTGAGAACCAGGACTGTCTGGCCCACTGAGGTGCTTTTAGTATTAGCGTCATGTTGCTGATCCTGCATTTGTTGAGTACCCTGTGCATCAGTGGTATCGAGCGAAAATCGTATGCAAATGTCTTTGACCAACTTATCCATAGCGCATTCCCTTGGGACCGATGTTCCGGTTGTCTGGATGCGAAGTGTTGGCATTTTGGTGTGTTGAAAATAGGTCTATTTGCAGTGTACCCCATTTCTGGGATAGTTTCTCTATTTCCTGTTGGTGGGGCTCCCATTCGTGGGAGGCAGACGACTGCCTGCTGAGTGTCTGCTTCCCATTGTCCTTCCCTGGGAGATGTATTGCTGGTAGGTCTATTCTTAGTGGAATGGCCCATGTAAATATTTCCTGTGCTAGTCCCGATAGTGCCACTGAATGTGTTCCTCCTTGTTTGTTGATGTACAACATGGCGATTGTGTTGTCTGTTTGGATCAACACCCTGTTTCCGTACAGCTCCTTCTGGAAGACTTTTAAGGCTAGGAACACTGTTTTTAGCTCTAGGTAGTTGATGTGTGTGACCGCATCGCGCTGCGTCCATAACCCCTTCACCTTGAGTTTGTTCATGCGTGCGCCCCACCCTAGCTGGGAGGCATCTGTTGTGATGGTCACTGCTGGAGTTGGCTGTGTGACAGATTTCCCCTGTGATAGGTTTTCCTTGTTCCACCATGCTACTTCCTGATGCACTGCGTGTGATAACCACTGGATCTTCCCAACTCCCTGTTGCCTCTGACCATTGCTGCTGTATCCATTCCTGAAACCGGTCTCATGTAGAGGCGAATATTTGGGACCAGGTGTAGGCATGACGCCATCATTCCCATTAGCTTGCTCACTGTCTTCACTGTCAGAGCTTGCCCCTTGTGGTAAAGACGTGTCTCCTTCAGTATTGCCAAAGTTCTCTTTGTGCTGGGGTACATCTTGCCCTGTATGGTGTTAATTTCTGCCCCAAAGAATATCTTCACCTGTTCCGGCTCTATTGACAACTTTCCCCAATGGATTGAAAACCCCAGTTGGATTAGCATTTTTATCACCTGCTGATGTGTTGCTCGCATTGGCTGTAAGACTTTGCCTTTACTAGCCAGTCGCCGAGTTAGGGGTATACACTTATTCTTTGTCTCCTTAGGTGCGCTGTTACTGCTGCTAGGAATTTTGTAAACACCCTAGGAGCTGATTTGAGCCTGAATGCGAGCATTGTGAACTGGTAGTGTTTGTGTCCTTTGTTGATGGGGATGTGTAAGTACACGTCCTTTAAGTCTATAGTTGCCATGTAATCCCCTTCCTGCACCTGGGGTATTACTTCTTGCAGAGCTGTAATTTTGAATCTTTGTGTCCTTATGAACTTGTTTAAGATCCTTATGTCCAGGATAGGCCTTAGCGTTTCGTCCACTTTCAGTACGAGGAAGTAGTTCGAATAACCCACTTGTTGCTTTCCTTGTACTGTACTATCTCTATTGCCTCCTTGTTGAGCAGTTCCTGTGCCTTTTGTAGTAAGAATGAAAGTTCTTTTGCCGAGTGCACCTTGTTTGTAGGTTGTTTTAGTAGTTCTATACAGTAGCCGTACTGTATGAGGTTTAGTATCCATTTGTCCATTGTTACCTTCCATTCCTGGAGGAAGTTCCTTATTCTGCCTCCTACTGGTGTTATATGTTCGGGGAACTGTTTGTTTTGTGAAATCTGGAGAGTTAGAAGAAGGCAATGCGGTGGAATGGAACTACACGCGTTTCGGCCAGTGGCCTTCGTCAGGTAACCGTCATTCGCATGTTACAAACATGGTAATGTGCAACAAAGACATCCGTAGTATATAGTGGTGCTTCACTTAAGTATTCCCCAAAACTATTGTTCCTGATGACAATGTTTCATTTATACTTATAGAATTCTTTTATAAGTCCTTGTAGTTAGTGGATTTCTGCGTACTGGATAGGATTTTTTATTCTTCAGGGGAAATAACTGATGATTTTTCCTAATTTTACTGCTGTGTGTCGACCTTTCAAAATGCCTTGATTTGGTTGCAGGGGACTCGTTCTTTTATCGCAACATTCTTATTTCTTGTTTGAAGCCAAAACCACCCGTCTAGTTGTTTCTCACTCAATAGAATGGTCTGTATTTTCAATCTTGTCAGTCGGTTTGTCTTCACTTTTATATGGCTTTTCGTAACACGGGGGTTCTCTTCTGGCATCAGCTTGTCTTCACATCTGAATATTCTGAGCTGGTACTGCCAGTTCAGCTGCTGCTGGCCCTGGCCATTTCCCTGATAACCTTGTTGGAAGGTTTGGTGCAAGGTACTCTGTTGGTTGCCTCCCCTTCCATTTGGCCTGCCTGCTGGACGGCTCTGTTGCGTCCAAGGCCGACTTTAAACATGTGTTTGTCATGTTTTTCCCCTCCTCCATCAGGTGGGTTGCCCTTTGCTGGTACTGATCCGGTAGGTGCTTCAGGAGTTGCCCTACTTCCTCCAAGTGTTGGTATACATGTCTGTTGATTAGGGCTTTAAGTTGGAGATGCACCATTGAATTGCCACACTCCGTTCTACTTTCCTCCCCGTGAGGTCCATTCTCCAACTCTCCTTGTCAGGAGGTGGTCCGGCATTTGTGGGCACATTGGCCCATTTCCTAGCTGTTGCAGTAATTATTGCATCAGCTTGCACTGATCCCTGAATGTATGCAGGGTCCTTCGAGGAGTGCGTGTACTTCTTTTCTGTTCTCAGGGTCACTGATTTACATACAGCTGGCTCTCTGAAAGCCCCTTTGCCCTGGTCTAGCACACTAGGGAGCATGGGTAGGAATGGGCTCCTTGTTTGTGTAGGTAAAAGTCTCCAGGAGAACACAAGCTTTGGGCTTCTCCTCCTCCAATATTACTCCATATGTCTATGCAGCACTCTTGAACACCATATTATAGATCCCTATATAGTCTGGTGGTGAAGTCCTCGAAGGGTATGTGTCTTCCTCTGGTATTTGGCAAGAATAATTCTTACGGGGTAACCCAGTATCCCTGAGAACCTGGGCAATACAATACTAGTTTCAACAATGGTTCCTTCGGGTTTACCAACAATTGCTTTAGGTCATGCGATCGTCTACCACAGTAGTCAAAACATAACTTTGTTAATTATTATGCAACGTTAATTACCTTTATATCTAAGGTGTCAGTCAAAAATGAAAAATAACTGAATAATTAAAATCACCCTGACCCTTTTTCTTGGTTTGGTTTTGCATTCTAAAGGTAATTAACGTAGCATAATAATTAACAAAGTTATGTTTCGACTACTGTGGTAGACGATCGCATGACCTAAAGCAATTGTTGGTAAACCCGAAGGAACCATTGTTGAAACTACTATTCCTCTGGTATTTCGGCATCGAGGTCATGCCACTAAGTCTTGGGTCTCTGAGGACATAGAGTCCTGGTAGGTTCGCTGTTACTCCTCGCCTTCTCCCTCAAAGTAGTACCAGGCCTCTTCCTCGTGTTCTTCGACTGGTTCAGGCGTTTTCGGCGGTTCAGGGTCTTCGAAGCCCCTTCCGACCTCCGCTGTGGGCTTCGGCAGGATGGTGTACTGGCTCATCTGGTCGAAGTACACTTTCCACTGCAAGATGCTCGCCATTTCAACCTCGAGCCTCCTCTTCTTCCTCTCCACCTTGGCAGCTTGTTCAGCGTGGAGCGCTTGGAGGTTGTCGAAGTAGTTGTTGAGCCTTCTTTTCTCTGCATCGAGGAGTCTTTTTCGGGGGCTTCCTTCGATGACCTTGATTTTTTATGGGTTTTCGCCGTCTGGGAGTCTTTTTTTAATGAGCCGCTGGGCTGTTTGTCCCTGGGTGCTGTTGCTTTAGTTGAGTGCTTCAATGGCAATGCTCCCTTTGAAGACTTTGTTTCACTCTTTCGAGTGTCGGTCGAGTGTCTGGGGGTCGTCAATTCTTACCTCCTGCGACGTTTTCTTTTGAACTTTAACAGTGCAGTACTCTAGTCCTTCGGCGATGTTGTCCTCCTCTCCACTGGAGAGGCCCAAGTGTCGGAGCAATGGGGGTGGCCCCTGCATGGTGTAGTTCTCGCTTCTCTGCCTCTCCTACTCTGAGGGTCTTGGTTGTGAACGCCGAGCATGTGTTGCAGTCCTCGCTGTTGTGGTCGAGTGGCAGGCAGAGGTTGCAGATTGGATGCTGGTCCTTCTGGGTGTACTTGTGGTGGCAATTGGTGCAAAACTTGAAGGGAGTAAATAAAGACCACAATTCCATACCCAACCACTAGATGGTGGAATAATGCACAGCATAGTGAATCAAGAAAGATTCACCCTGCAAAAATGAATGCATTCAAGCCATCATTCCTAGCAGTTTCCTTACTGTCCTCACTGTCAGAGCTTGCCCTTTGTGTCTCCTTCATTAGTGCTAATGTGTTTTTCCTACTCGAGAATACCTTCCCTAGTACTGTGTTGATTTCTGCCCCAAATAACAGCTTTATTTGTTCTGGTTGTGGTGAAGATTTGTCCCAGTGTATTGAGAAACCAAGTTGAACCAGTGTCTGTATGACTTGCTGTATATACTTTTTGCAGAGATTGTATGAGCTTGCTCTTACTAACCAGTCGTCCAGGTAAACATGAATTCCTTGCCTTCTTAGGTGGGGAGCAACAGCAGCTAGGCATTTTGTGAAGACTCTTGGTGCCGATTTCAGTCCCAATGCTAGCACCTTGATTTGGTAGTGTGTTCTGTTGATCACAAATCTTAGTAGACCTTTGTGTTTTCTGTTCATGGGAATGTGCAAGTATGCATCCTTTAAGTCTATAGTTGCCATGTAGTGTCCTATTTGTATCTGAGGTATTAACTCTTTCAAAGTTGTCATTTTGAATTGGAGTCTTTTTTGTTGAGGAACATTAGGTCTAGTATTGGGTGTAAAGTTCTGTATACCTTTAGAATGAGGAAGTGTGTGCTTTGCATGTGGCAGGTTCTTTAAAGGCTTCCTTACCCTGGTCCAGTACACTTGGCAGCACAGGAAGGAATTGACTCCTTGTCTGGGTAGGCAGCAAGGTTTTTAGTAGAAAGCATGATTGGGGCTTTTATTCTTCCAATTGCATTCCATAAGTGTCTGCTGCTTTCTTTATGACTTGGTTGAAATCCCAATGTCATCTGGTGGTTAAGGCCTCGATAGATATGTATCCACCACTTCTTTTGATTCGGTGTCGAGATCTTGCCACTGTAGGTCTTGAGCCTCCGCTGTTGGCGAACCTTCATAGGTTTGTCCTCGTCATCACCTACGGCTTCGAAGTAGTATTCTTCTTAGTCTTCTTCAACAGGTTCTGGGGTTGTTGGCGGCTGTAGTTCATTGACCTTTTTTAACGGTCAAACTTTCTGCGGAATTCTGAATTTCAGTTTTTTGTCGAAATCTTTCTTGCGTTGCAAGGTACTTGCAATTTCGGCTTCAAGCCTCTTCCTTTTCTTTTGCATATGAGACGTGCATCCTTCGGCGACAAGATTTTCCGCCGTTCGTTTTGAGCTTGACGCAGCCGGCAAAACTTGTTTAACCCTCTCTTTTTTGACGTAGAAGAGTCCTTTTCGTGACTGTCTTTCGAAGTCTTCGTTTTTTATAGGGTTTTTGCAGTCTCTGAGACCTTGTCGAAGGAACCGACGGACTGTTTGTCCTTGGACGCGCTTGCGTCCGTCGAATGCTTCAGAGCCTAGGCTTTTTTTGAGGACTTAAAATCACTCTTTTGTGTGTCGCCTTAATTTTTCGAAGTCGTGGTTCTCTTTCCTCTTTTGGCATTTTCTTTTCGATGACTGGGACGTGCGTGTCCTCTTCGCCTTCAGGCCCTTCTGCGACGTTGCCCTCCGCTTCGCTGGAGAGGCCCAGGTCTCGAAGTGATGGTGGTGGCCCTTGACCCTGCATATTTTAATTTGCTCTTCTCTGTCTCGCTCTTACCCTCAAAGTTTTTGGGGAGAAAGCCGAGCAAATATTGCAGTTGGTGGTCCGGTGGGAGGCAAAGTTTGCAGACCAGATGCTGATCCTTCTGTGAGTACTTGTAGTGACAATTGCTGCAGAACTTGAATGGTGCCTTGTCCATTACAGAGCACAGGGAGCACATTCTTCGTGTTGTTGAAGTCTTCTCCTGTTCTGTAGATTGTTTTCATCCATTCTTCTCTTTAATCTTCATGAGCTCCTTCCGTATCTATCCAGACCTAAAGGCAGAAAAAAAGAATCTGAAGATGGCGACCAAAGGTGGGAGCTTCAGGAGTAAGCACGTCAATGTCAGAGGGACACCAAATAGTGGTATGTAGACGCCCACCAACGAAAAAAAGAGTAGAAATACCACAATTCTGGACCCAACCACTAGATGGCGGAATAATGCACAACATGTGAATCCAGAAAAGATTCACGCTGCAAAACTATTTCACTGCTTTCTTTAGGGTTAAGAACCCCAACTCCGCCTTATGCATTTGTATTCAAATGGTCCTGGTATCAGCTGTGAGCGTACCGTGTTCAGGTTCCACACTTGCATCGGTGCAGTCTTGGTATCATTCTTTGATCCCTTCAGTAATATTGCTACTACCAGTAGTGTGAATAGACTGTACCCTGTTCTTCTGGTGGATGAGACTATGGCTGCCAGGGGGACCCTTAAGTGATGTGTAGGTCAGGCCGTGCAGGTGGGTGAGATCTGTTCGCACTGTGCAGTGCTAGGCCCTTGTTTCTAGTTTTCCGTGGTCCATGGACCAGCAGATGGGTTATATCTTATCTACTTGGCCATATAGCACTTCCTAGTGCTTGGCTTTCTAGCCTCCTTCAAGATCTCCATTTGCTTGTGGGGCAGCTGCAGGTTCCAGATTCTAGGCATCAAAGAGCCACCCTATTAGGTTGAAGCAGGCTGGTTCAGGATGACACTCCTTTTTGCATTAACAGGTCTTGTGTCACTTTGGTATGACTTGTCCTCTGGACATCTCTAGCAAGTCCACATCTGTCTGGCAATGAGTAGGAGTGATGTCCCTGGCTGACTCGCCTTGCCCAATACCCTTGGAATCAGGGAAATCAATGCAAAAGTGTATGCAAACCTTTTTGACCAGTCACTCAACAGGACATTCCCCTTGGACTGGTGATGTGGAAATCTGGACCTGAACTCTTCTCATTTTGCGTTTTCTGGACTTGAGAATGGGTCTATTCTTGGTGTGCCCCAGCGTCTGAAGAGAATGTCCAGTATTTCCTGCTTTATATCCCATTTGTAAGATGTGTTATGCCTGCTTAATCAGATTGTCTGTTTTGCTTCCCTGGATGGTGTATTACAAGGGCCGCTTATTTCCATATATCCTGCACTAGTCCCGACATTGGGAATGACTTTGTTCCCTGCATCATATTGCATGTTTGGATAAGCACTGTCTGCACACTCATGTGCCTGGAATACCTTACAAACTAGGAAAAGGGTCTTTAGTTCCAGATAGATTATGTGCTTAAAGGCATCCACTGGGCTCCACAGTCCCCCTACCTTCAGATTGTCCATGTGTGCTCTCCAGGTCTTTTGGGGTGCATCCGTGGTTATGGTCACCCTGGAAATAAGTGATTTGAAAAGTATCCCCATTCTTGCATTCATTGGTTTTAACTATTCTATTTCCATTTGAACCCTTGCTGTGACAACCACTAGATCGTGCAACCTCATTGTGGCTTGTGACCATTTGTTGCAGAGCCATCCTTGTATGGGTCACATATGCAGTCTTTCTTGCATTATGAGGAGATACATTGATGCCAAGAAGCCCATCAATTTCATGACGCTCTCTCTGGGACTAGATATGCAACTGTTCTTGAGTTCAGTGTCACTCCTTAGGAACACCTTCACCTACTTCGGGTATGGTGATAATTTCTTGTGGTTTAAGGTGACCCGGGGCATTGTGGTGTGGTGATGACTGTTTGCATGTCTTGGTCATATTTTCATTTTGAGTTTGCCTTCACGAGACAATACTCCAGGTAGATGTGCATACCTTGTCTTCTCAGGTGTGCTGCACTGCCAGCAATGTATTTAGTACACACCACTGGTGCTGTTATGCACAAGGGTAGCACCCTGAACGAGAAATTAATTTTATCCAGAATGAATCGGAGGTACTTTGTGCCTGTGGTTCATTGGTATGTGTTGGGAGGCGTCCTTTGTGTAAGCGGGCCACAATTTATCTTCCTTAAAAGTGGGATAAATTCTTGTTGCATTGTCATTTTGCAGTGTTGAGTTCGTATGTACTTTTTGTTTTAGATAGCTGAGGTCTAGAATAAGTTTCAAAGTCAAGTTTTGTTGTGGTGCCAGGATGTATCCTTGGTGGACTCTCTCTAGGGCTCATTTTTTGAAAAGTTCCTTCACCTCTTCTTGCAACTGTATGAGATCCTGTATTCTTGAAGGTTTTTATCTTTGAAGGGAACATGTGGCACTGATCTGGTGCGTTCTATGCATTAACCATGTCTTATGATCCTATTGTCTGAGGTGACTGACCTAGACTCCAGGAGGAATGCTCCTAAATTACCACTCAGCTGGCCTTATGCGGTAAAAGCGTGGGCAAAGGAGTCACTTGCTTGGTGGTTCCCCCTTTGCAGGTTGACCTCTTACTCTGGGTTTCCAGTGAAAGGGCTGACTCGCTAAGTGTTACCAATGTTGCTGAGCAGGCTGGTCTGTGGTTTGCTGTGGGCTGGCAAGAAACCTGCAGTGCCCTGCATGTTCGGAGGTTCCACCTCTCCAGAAGGATCCTCTCAATTGCAAGGTACCCATGCTGTTTTGATCTATTTGCTGGAGTGCTCGTTTAAGGCAGTCCCGAAAAGGGCCTCACCTGTGACAGGAATCTGCACCATTGCCTTGAATTCAGAGACCCTGAGCAATGCATTTCTGCAATGCCAGAGGGTGGTGCCCATGCACATCTGCCTGCTAGCGGTATCTGCTGTGCTCAGTGCCGATTTGAGGAAGGTGCTACAATGATCTTGCCCTCTTCCATCACTGCCATTGCCACTGAGGAGTGCACTGGAATTCACAAAGCTCTATTGTGTTGCAGCTTCCCTTTCCATTTTCCTGCTCAATAGGTCCATGCTTTTGCTCTCCTTCTCTGGTGGTCATCCAGTTGATGTCACTATGATGACATCTGCCGGTACTTTCCCTTTAATATATTGGGGATCTTGAGTGGAATGCTTATATATTTTCTCCACTTAAGGAGTAACTTTGCTTAGCTGTGCCTGGTTCTTGAAAGCTTCCTTACCCTGGCCCAGTAGGCTTGGAAGCTTTAGTAGGTACCGATTTGCTTTGTGATAGCATCAGGGTAGGAAGCATGATTACGCAGGCTCCTCCTCGAGCTGGACCCGATACAGGTCTGCCACTCTGTTGATCAGCCCATTGTCCATAGACCAGTCGTCTGGGGGCGAGGGCCCCGAGGAATAGATGCAGACACCCTTCTTGGCGGTTTCCGAGTGGGGTACTACCATTCTCTGTTGGCCCTCCCTCTCCTTGTGGTTTTGTCTTACTCATAATCGAAGAGGTCTTCTTTCTCCTATTCATGCGACTCCTGCATAGAGGGCACCTCTATGTCGGATAGGTCATCTTCCAATTCTCTAGACTATTTTGTGGGAATGCAGAATGCCTGCAAGGAGTCAAACTCCTTTTTGCGCAGGAATCACTGCTTCGTACTACTGTCTTTCTCTCAACCTTGTTATATTCCCAAGTTAGGCACATGTAGCGAAGCAGCTTATTTCTTACATTGTCCTCACAAATAACATCTCCAGTTGTGACCTTTTGCACACATTTGCAAGCACGACAATGTTGGACTAGTTTCTCTGAAATTAAACTTGTTTTTACATCTATCTTTGCACATTATCACAACGCCCTGAACATCATGTACAAGGTCTCAATTTGCACTAAGTACAAATGTCATCATTATCTTCATCCATGGGGCGATGGGGCTATCTATATAACCTAACATCACTTATCTATGCGCACATTGCAAGGCTGCTTCTAGTATAAAAGATGAGCATCCTCAGATTAGTAGAGGAAGCACTTCTGCTGACAAAGGGTCCTTGCATGCTGAGAAATCAACACACAGCAGTCCAACATCTTGTGAGGGGTGTCGAGTTCGTGACCAAGAGTGGGTCCTTCACTCTATCCTATCAGGTAATGGGGTAAGATCGTCCCTTGGGGTGATTTTTGGCGCTACACCTACACACACTAGGTACGCTTAGACTTTGGTTCGGATAGTAGCAGTACACTAGCTTACCACCTTGTTTATATGCCTGCATATATACATTGTTTAGCAAGATAGAACTATATCTACTATTTACGCTTTAGGTGCTTGTAATCACGTTATCTGCTTCTGTCTATTAATCATTGCAGCACACGTATTTTATGCAAGAATAACGCTGGTTCAATAATTATTGAAAATGCCCCACTGTGTATTCTCTGTATATTTCTCCGAGAGTAAGTAAGCATGAGTGACTGAACAAAAAGTTCTGTACTGTTTCCATGATCCCTGAGGGATCATGGAAACAGTAGGTTCCTCTCTAGTAGTTCCTCTCTAGGTTCTGGTTGCACAGCCCGTGGAACCACGGTCGTTACTATGAGTGCCGGAGCAGGAGGTCGAACAGGTGAAGGAGGGCGCTCCTGCTGTGGAATAGGTGGAGTTGGAAACCTGCTCCTGTAAACCTGCAACATCAGTTGTAAGTCCGATATTAGAGACGATGGCATGGCCACCATGTCCTGCCCTAAGGTTGGAGGAGGTGTGCTTTGTTGGACATATTGTTGTTCATAATGCTCCTCAGTGTCCGTATCCTGACACTTCACATTTTAGTCCGAGAGACTGTAGGCATCCCCATATGGATTCTCATCCTCATCGTCAGACTCCTCATCAAACAACATAGTTGGGAGTAAGGGTGTTGCTCTTCTAGGAGAAGTAATCTCCGGAGTGATCTGCTGCTTTCGCATGGAAATGTGTATTTTCTGAATCGTCGACGGAGTTATCGTCTAAGGAACCGCCGATGGAACCGTCGACGGAGGATGGATCGTCGACGGAGCTTTCATCGACGGCGGATGGATCGTCGACGGAGCTTTCATTGTCGACGGTGGATTGATCGTCAACGGCGTAGTCTTCATCGTCGAAGCAGCCGTCGACACCACTCTCGTCATGATCGCAGACGTCTAGAACACAGCTATTGTAGACTAGCAGGAAGGCACCATAAACGTCGACGATGGTATCAATGGAGTCGACGTCGACAGAGCTACAGTCGACGGTCCTGTCGACGGAGCCACAATAGAAATCAAGGCTTTCTGAGAAGAAGTCGTCTGCGTACCTGTCGATTTCGTCGACGGACGCTGCTTCTTGTCAGGTTTTCCATCCTGAGAGGCAGCAGCCAATTTCTTGCTCTCCTTCACTTTTAGAGATGGTTGTGAAGGAACAGAAACATCCTTTTTTTATTTTTTTGGCTGTGTCCACCTCAGCAGCCTGTCCCAGCCTCTCCTTTTCACCTCGGTGAGGAGATTTAATGGGACTAGCCCTCTCAGACCTATCAGATCTTTTGTTGGGCTTTGACAGGGATTTCTGAAGAAGTAGAGGGAGGTGACCTACCCCTCTTTCTGGACCTTCTGGAAGATGAAGCAGATGAAGAGTCCTCCTCATCCGAAGACAGCACTTCCTTCTGTGACTTCATTTTCTGTAGCCAAGTTAGTAATCGGCCCTCTCTGTCTCTCAATGTCTTTGTAGAAAAAGTCCTACAGATTTTGCAATCTGTGGCCTTGTGGTCTGGATACAAGCAATAGATACAATCATCATGCTTGTCCTCCACAAAAAGTCTATTTTTTGCACAGGTAGCACAGGCCCTGAAGCACAAGTTACTACTTGTGTAACGATATATCTGTAAGAGACATTAGTTAGTGATAGATTCCTTACCTTAGAATATCCCCAGGCGTCAGACTGGATCCGGAAACTTTTGCGTAGCAATACCCCTGCGCGCCGGTAGGCGTCTTCTGCGGCTCCGCGTCCGTCGTCTGCGTCGTGAGCGCCGGGATAACGTCGTCGGAGTACTTAAACGGCGCCCATGCGCGCTGACGTCAGTTCTGACACACAGCTTTTCCGCGCCAGATACGCAGAGCCATGATAGAACTAAAACACTGGTGCCATGAAACTAGGGCCCTGAAAGGGGATGACCTTAACCCTAGATATCGGTTCGCAGAACGGGGAGGATGGGTGGGTCGGTAAGGAATCTATCACTAACTAATGTCTCTTACAGATATATCGTTACACAAGTAGTAACTTGTGCATCTGAAAGAGACACGTTAGTGATAGATTCCTTACCTTAGAATAGATACCCCAGCAATACCAACCCCGGTGGTGGGTCTGCGAACCAATATCACACCAGAAAGTCCTGGAGGACGGAACGGCCAAAGAAGCCATCCCTCCGGACTAGACTGTCCAGGCAGTAGTGCCTTGCGAACGTGTGCAGCGAGGCCCATGCAGCTGCCTGGCAAATGTCCTGCAGGGGGACACCGCGGCCCAGGGCAGTTGTCGTTGCCGTGGCCCGAGTGGAGTGAGCCCGCAATCCAGCCGGGGGCTCCTTCCTCGCCATGGAGTAACATGCTTGGATACACAAGATGATCCACCTAGAGATGGTCCTCTTGTGCACAGCCTTACCCTTCTTTGCGCCCACGTAACCAACAAAGAGTTGGTCATCCACCCGGAATTGGCGTGTGCGATCTAGGTAGTAGGAGAGCGCACGTTTTGGATCCAGACGGTGGAGCCTCTCTTCCTCCTTCGAGGGATGCGGAGGCGGAAAGAAAGTGGGCAAGGTAATGGACTGCCCGATGTGGAAGGCCGTAACAACCTTGGGCAGAAAGGAAGGTCGTGTACATAACACCACCTTGTCAGGATGAACAGACAGGAAAGGTGGAGAAGAAGAAAGAGCCTGGAGCTCACTCACTCTCCTGGCAGAGGTGATGGCAACCAGGAAGGCAGTTTTCAGAGTAAGGAGACGAAGAGGACAGTTATGCAGTGGCTCAAAGGGAGCACACATCAGATAAGTGAGAACAAGATTCAAGTCCCACTGGGGCATCACGAAGGGAACAGGAGGGAACATGTGCGTGATGCCCTTCAGAAATCTACTTACAATAGGGGACTTGAATAAAGAAGGCTGATCTGGTAGCCTCAAGAAGGCTGATAGAGCAGAAAGGTACCCTTTAAGAGTGCCCAGAGCAGAGCCCTGCTGGGCAAGGGAAAGAAGAAAGAGCAGCACTTCCGAAAGGGGTGCCGAGAGAGGATCCACAGCCTTTGCTGTGCACCATGCCACAAATCTGTTCCACCGGCAGGCGTATACAGACTTTGTGGAGGGACGCCTGGCTGCCAGAATGATATCACAGACTTCAGGAGGCAAGTCAAATGGCCTCAACTGCCGCCGCTCAATCTCCAAGCTTGTAGGTGGAGACTGGACAGGTTCGGGTGCAGGACCGTCCCCTGCTGCTGCGACAGAAGGTCCTCCCGAAGAGGCAGACGAATCGGGGGATCGACTGACATGCTGAGTAGCTCGGGATACCAGTATCTTCGTGCCCAGTCCGGAGCCACAAGGATGACCTGGGCCCGGTCGCGCCTGATCTTCTTCAGCACTCTGGGCAGAAGTGGTATAGGCGGAAAGGCGTACAACAGACCGCAGCTCCACTCGCGACGAAAAGCGTCTCCGAGCGAGTGCCGCCTTGGAAATTCCAACGCGCAGAACTGATGACATTGCGCGTTCTCTTCTGTGGCGAATAGATCTAACCAAGGCTCTCCCCACTGCCGAAAGAGACCTTGCGCCACGTCCGAGTTCAGACGCCATTCGTGATCCATCATGCACCGGCGGCTGAGTTCGTCCGCCCTGGCATTCAGAGAGCCTGCCAGGTGTTGAACCACCAGGGTCACGCCCTGATGTTCCAGCCACTGCCAGAGGCGCAGAGCCTCCTGGCAGAGGGTCCACGACCCCACCCCGCCTTGCTTGTTGCAGTACCACATGGCGGTGGTGTTGTCGGTGAACACTTGCACTACGCTCCCCCGGACAGAGGGGAGGAATGCCTTCAGTGCTAGACGAATCGCCCGCAGCTCCAGAAGGTTGATATGAAGCCGGGACTCCGCCGGAGACCAGAGGCCTCTGATCTCCGCCTCTCCCATGTGGCCTCCCCAGCCCTGGAGGGACGCGTCCGTCACAACTACGTGCTCCGGTCGGGGTAGGGAGAGGGGTCTGCCACTGACCCAGTCGCGGTCCGTGAGCCACCACTGCAGTTGTCTCGCAGTGCCCTCTGAGATCAGGACATGATCGGACAGGTTGCCCTGATGCTGGGCCCACTGAAACTTCAGGTCCCACTGCAGAGCCCGCATCCGCCACCTGGCGTGACGCACCAGAAGGATGCAGGAGGCCATCAGCCCCAGAAGCCGCAGCGTCAACCTGACCGAGACCCGGGATAACGGCTGGAAGACGGGAACCAGAGCCTGAATATCCCTAACCCGCTGCTCGGGTGGGTAAACCCGAAACTGCGCCGAGTCGAGAACCGCTCCGATGAAGAGGAGCTTCTGAGAGGGACACAGGTGTGACTTCGGCACATTGATGGAGAACCCCAGCAAGTGCAGGAGGTCGGCCGTAGTCTGGAGGTGGCTGACGACTGTCTGGGGCGAGCCCGCCTTCAACAACCAGTCGTCGAGGTAGGGGAAGACTGATATCCCCTGCCTGCGCAGATGGGCTGCGACCACCGCCATCACCTTCGTGAACACCCGTGGGGCGCTGGTAAGGCCGAAGGGGAGCACGGTAAACTGAAAGTGCTCTTGGCCTACCGTGAACCGCAGGTAACGCCGGTGGGCCGGCAGGACGGGGATGTGGAAATAGGCGTTCTGCAAGTCCATTGCTACCATCCAGTCTCCTGGGTCCAGGGCAGCCAGGACCTGAGCCAAAGTGAGCATCTTGAACTTCTCCGTCCGGAGGACGCCGTTGACGTTCCGCAGATCCAAGATAGGGCGTAGGCCCCCTTTGCCCTTCTTGGGTACCAGAAAGTAGTGGGAGTAACAACCACGTCCTACTTCTGGCCCAGGAACGCGCTCGATGGCCCTCTTGGCCAAGAGGGCCGAAACCTCCTCTTGCAGAAGTTGCAAGTGATCCCCCGACACACGGTGGTATTGAGGTGGCATGGATGGAGGGGATGACTCGAAGGGGAGGGAGAAGCCCCTTCGGACAATTTGCAGCACCCACCTGTCCGAAGTGACTGTATGCCAGTGGGAGAGGTGATGGCGAACCCTGCCTCCCACATGCGTCACATGGGCCTGAAAACTCAGACTAGGAAGGTTTTGAGGCAGGGGCTGCTGAGGGAGGTGTGGACTGGCCTCGCCGCTGGCCCCGACCACCGCCACGGCGGTTCCCACGTCCGCCACCGCGTTGTTGTACATTCTGCGGCGCGTGGCTGACGGTACGTGGTGGGGCGCCCCTTCCGTGGCCACAAAAGGAGCGAAAGGCACCCGATTGCTGGCGTGGGGCCGTAAGGCCCAAGGACTTGGCCGTGGCCCTGGAGTCCTTGAAACGTTCCAGCGCATGGTCTGCCTTGTCGCCGAAGAGGCGACGGCCATCAAACGGCATGTCCAGGAGGGTGGCCTGGACATCGGCCGAGAAGTTGGCTGACCTCAACCAGGCGTGGCGTCGAACCGCCACCGTCGTTGCCATCGCCCTGCCCAGTGAGTCCGTAGTATCCAGCCCACACCGGATAGAAAAGCGTGCTGCATCTCGGCCGTCCGCCAGGGCTTGGCTGAGTTTAGCCTGGACCTCCTCCGGGCATCTAGGCAGCACCTCCGCAACCGTGTCCCACAGGGTGTGGGTGTAGCGGCCCAAGAGACAGGCGGTGTTCACAGACCGCAGCCCTAAGCTCACAGACGAGAAAACCTTCTTCCCGAACTGTTCATATCTCTTGGATTCCCTGTCGGGCGGGGCCGACGGGAATGCGGTTTGGGAGTTTGAGGCCTGGATGACCAGACTCTCTGGGGTGGGATGGGTGGACAAAAAGCATGGGTCGCCCGGTGCCGGGCGGTAGCGTCTGGCCACGTTCCTGTCCACAGGGGGGCCTGTGGCGGGCTTGGACCAAGTGCCCAGAAGAACGTCACACAAGGCCTCATTGAACGGCAGGAGGGGCTCCGCGGAGCCTGACTGCTGTTTGAGGACCTCGGTGAGGAGATTAGTCCTCACGGCCGCGACGGGGAGCTGAAGGTTTAAGGCCTTAGCTGCCTTCGTCAACACTACGCTGTAAGCAGAACCCGCCTCCGAAGCCACAGTCGGGGGCGACGTAAATCCAGTGTCTGGCGAGGTGTCAATACCACTGGCCTCCTCAAGCTCATATGTCCAGTCCTGCTGCGACTGGCAATCACGTGCCAGAGGGTCCTCGGACCCCTCCCATTGCTCCTCGTCACCTGGCTCCTGGAGACCAGGATTAACAGCCAGGGCCTCCTCGTGGAGATAAAAGTCTCCAAAGGCCGACGGAATCGGCGCCCAGCGGCGCCCTTCCGACTCCTGAGTAGGACCGTAGGAAACATTGGGGGTGGCAACCACATCGGCTGCCGGGGACGACACCTGAAGGGACGGCGCCGGCGAGGTCTTAAGGTCGACCGGCGAGGTCCCGGATCCGGAGGCGGATCCGGATCCAGCGAGGTTGTGCGGCGCCGGGACCGAAGTCGCCAGCGGCGCCGGGGCCGAAGCGCCCGACCCGGAAGGACCTCCAGACGGAACCGATCGGCCCGAAGGCGCCACAGGAACCGACTGAGGAGGGAGGGCCCTCATGGCCATGAGGTACCTCTCGACCTCCTCCTGCGACGCGATGTGCCCAGGGACCCGAAGGTGTGGGGCAGGCGGCGACGCTTGCGACTCCCGCGGAGCCGCGTGGGCGGTGTCGCCCGAGTCCCCGGCCGCATCGTGCGAGCGTCGGGGCGGGTCGGAGGATCGATGGTGTCGCTCCGACCTCTCATGCCTCTTACCTGAGGACTTGGAACCAGACGATCGGTGTCCACTCCCGGAACGTCGATGACTCCGACCTCGCGACCTGTCCCTCGACCTCCCGTGGGACCGGGACCGGGACCTGGAGCGGCGCCGACTGCCTCAGCTCGAGACGCTTGCGGGACCGCTCCCGCCTAGCCTTCGACGTCAGGGCCCGGCAGTCGGAGCAGGATCGATCGTCGTGGTCGAGGCCTAAGCACTTCAGGCACCGGCGATGGGGGTCCGTGACCGACATGAGTCGGCCGCACTTCGAACAAGGCTTGAACCCGGGCATCCCTGGCACCGATAGTCGAGATAGTCGACTAAAGAGAAGATCAAAAGGATCAAAAATTTTCAGTCAAAAAGTGACTGGGGGTAGAGCTTCTTCCGGATCTGCGCTAGCTGGCGCGGAAAAAAGAAGCACTGACGTCAGCGCGCATGGGCGCCGTCTAAGTACTCCGACGACGTCATCCCGGTGCTCACGATGCCGACGACGGACGCGGAGCCGCAGACGACTCCTACCGGCGCGCAGGGGTATTGCTACGCAAAAGTTTCCGGATCCAGTCTGACGCCTGGGGATATTCTAAGGTAAGGAATCTATCACTAACGTGTCTCTTTCAGATCAAAGCCTTCTTTTCCTTGTCCGACATAATAATTTTCTGAAGTAATTTGTAGAAGAATTGAAGTTGAAAGATAGAAAACTGAGCAGAGCTCAGTGGAGACTCCCTAGCACAACGTGCAGTAGAAAAATCTGAGGCTCTGGCTCTCTCAGGAATGTGCTAAGGGGTGAGGCTATTCTGATTGGTTGTTGCAGAAAGTTTGGGCTCTTTTACACAAAGAGGGTGATGGGCTACAAAATGAGATGAGGCCTAGGCCTGGTTTTGTCTTTTGTACCTATGTTATGATATTTTTTATTTACTGAGGCTCCCATTTCGACGACGGGGAATGATACAAAGCATGGGAATCTAAGAAAGTTCCAATACTGGGGTAACTTTTTGACGTTACTGGGGAATTGATCGACCCCTAGTAAAGCGTCAAGGGCTGACGGGGTTGCCAGAGCCGATAGTATTTCCTGCATCTCCCTGGCTTAGGGTTCCGTCGCTCATGCTATTAATCTATACTGCATTTCTGCTGGCTGAACACTAGATTTTACTGACCACCGGTATTCGTTCACCAAATGGGATTGCCCTCTGCCTCTCTGGGTAGCCTCATTTTGGTACTCCACTGCTGGCTTAACAGTGCCTCCAATGGGATTGTCATTAGTTGTTTCTAGGTAGACTGTATAGTAGTCCACACCTGGTGTTTTAACTGTGCCTGCAGTAGGATGGTCTTGGTAAAATGCATGATCGAACCCTTGATAGTTTAGCAGTGCCTCCAACCGATGGCATGATCCAACCCTTGATGGTTTAGCAGTGCCTTCAACCGTATGTCGTCCCCCGGAGGTATGAAACAATGCCTCCAATGGCATGATTCTATGTTACTCCTGGGCAGATGTCACATAGTACCACATTGTTGGTTTAACAGTGCCTCCAATGGGATGAAATTATGTCACTCTTGTGTAGACTCCTTATAGTTCTACCTTCTAATTGTAAAAAATAAAAGAAAAAGCCTGGTTTACAATTTTAAACCATAAACTGTTTAGACAGGTGCCCAAAGGGACTACAGTGAGCACAAAGGGTAGAATCTAAACAGTCTACTTAAAAGCCTAAAAAAACTATTAGCCTGCACTAAAGCATTCTTTTTAAATAGACAGATAAGTATGCGACTAACCTACACCATTGTGAGCTTATTAAGAAAATACTGTGGGGCTTGGGTTCTGATAGCTACTTACTATTGGTTGGCTTTTGTCACTGATTAGCTGCCTCCTTATTCGTGTCATAGCTTGTCAATATTTACTATTTCTATTTATTGGCTGGTGTCTATGCTTCCACTATTTGCTTTTCAAGCACTACTTTTTCCTTTTTAATCACTCTCCCTTATCTAATTCTTTATCCGTGTGCTTCTCCCCATCCCCAGCATGCTGGTTCACTCTTGCCCTCCCCCATCAGTTGCTTTCTCGCAAGAGTGTTTCTACGTTGCTCTTGCCTGTCTTCTGCTCTTCACCCCACTAGCACGTGCTGCTTCCGCCCACCTGAGGCTACCTTCTGTTGCCCGTTGCTTCTTCTCCCCAGCCTAACTTCCGTGCTGTTTACTTTACGTCCTCACCTTCATAGTTTCCCACTATTTATCATTCTCATCCGTGTCCCAGTGTTGCTACCCATGCCCACACATAAAAAAAATGAAAAAAGAATGCTTTTGCTTTTTTTTGCCAATCCAACTGGGTTAAGAAAATAAAGGGAAATAAAGTGGCTGTGCCATTTTGCAGGTGTGCACAGATGTGTTGCATGCATCTATGAAATATTGTGACCTGTGACACCATCGGCGTTCGCACCCCAACCGTCTTATTTATCCATGATGCACAGCATCGGAGATGGAATACAGCATTGCTAAACATCACTGACAAAGACAAGGTCTCAGAGATAGATAACTATAAATTATGACAATGCTAATTAAATAGAGGTCTAGCAAGTGATACAAAACCACTGTCAAACAGGTCCGAAGCGCTTTTTCTGTATTAAAAAACAGATCACTTAGGCCTTAGAAAGTCTTGCTTAATCGACATTTTGACACTTCTTATACGAGAAAGCTCTTGGTGCTGGTTACATTTGTAGTAAACAGGTTTTCCATAAGTGTTCGGTTATAGCAGACCACTTTAAACTTAACTCGATGTCACGCTCCAGCATCTACTTGTCTTTAAAAATTTCACCACTATAAAGCATTAGGTTTCAGCATCCTACTGGATGTCGTTTAGGGAGTGGTGCAGGATTTGGACACTTGGTTTTGAAGTATGCTCAAGGCTTCACTGTGCATTCAGTCATTGCTCAGAATATGACAAAACCATACCTCCGACATGACTTGTTTTCTAGCACCATTGGAAGGAAATACACCTTAATATACTGAGAAATCAATGCAAGGTTGGACCCTTTTGAGGTTGAGGTCTCTTGGTAAAAAGAAATAATGAAGCAACACGTGGACCTAAACCATAAACAATATAACTGAAAAAATAAGCACATTCCCTTATATGGCACATGGGCAGACAGATCCACACATTTTAGCCAGAAAAACTATACAATCAACCTTTAATAAAAGATAGCACAGTCATTTTGCCCAAAAGCAAAGTTTTACTCCTGCTTCTAGATGGGACTGAAAAACCAGGTACACGAGCTTGTGACAACCACTAAACCAGGAAATATACCGGAATATGCAGGTAAATGACATTAACAAGTAGTTCTTTATGAGGAGAAAGCCTGTGCATTATGTCATTGCTTCAGCAAAGGTGGTATTCCTCTGGAGATACAAGTCTTGAGTAATAAGGTAACTGGCCCTCTGAGTACATGAATAATATAAGCTAACCCTAAGGTTTCTGCACTCTGTTTTCTCAAGGACAAACAAATATGAGAGAATTGTCGGGAATGCCCTTAGTAACACCCTCAAAACTCAAACTTTCTATAATGCAAAAGGAATGGAAGGTTTCAAGCTTGACCGCGGAGGTTTTAGTGTAAAGATCTCAATATTGTTTCATGTAGTTGAGGGATTTAACTGCTACTAACCACAGGCGGGTGGCTCAATGCTGCTAACCACTTGTTGGTGGTCTCTGAGAGCTTTAAGTTGGAAATAGATATGGGGTGATTAGTGCTTTTATAGTGCAATTCTGTGGCACCTGCATTCAAAAGGATTGCATCTGGCATTCCCATCAAGCTAGAAGCGATCTAGCACACGTGGGGCTAAGGATGGTGATCCAGACCTACACTGGACTGGGCTTCAAAACATCTGAGTAAACATAACCCAATCTATGAAACTGCTCAAGCAGCAATTACCTTTGCAGAAGTGTTCGCCTTATTAATTCCTCACAGCAAACAGACCTGACAGTGTCTTATCTTTAAGGGTGACCGTGTCATTTCACTATGGAGGGGCACTCTTCAAGAACAGTTGATAATGCATATTTTGATCAAGTTCTTTTTTAACCAAATTATTTTAGTCCTAGAAAGGAATATGCTTCTTACCAGTATGCATCTGTTCTTGGCATGTAGAGCTGCAGAATCGTACACTTAGCAATAGATCGCCACCTGGTGTTGGGCTCGGATGATTGCAGGTTGTCTTCTTGGAAGAAGTCTTTGTAGTCACGAGATAGGTGACTCCTCTCTTGGAAAATACTGCGCATGGTCATCGACTCCATCCTCAGATTGTTTTTCGCCATGATGGGAAAAGGAGTTAGTAGAAGTAAAGAGAAAAGGATGTCCAGGGCGTGTACGATTCTGCAGCTCTACATGCCAAGAACAGATGCATACTGGTAAGTAGCATATTCCGGTGGAGCATATGAGCTGCAGATCGTACACTAAGCATCGATTGTGCAGCAGTGTCTCCCCTAGCGGTGGTCGCTTGTATCCGTTGCAGCATACTGAAATATGTGTTTTAAGAACAGCTTGGCCTACTGCAGCTTGGCTTGCACAGCAACACAATAGTGTTTAGTGAAGGTGTGTATTGTAGACCATGTTGCTTCCTTGCATATGTCCTCTAGTGGTATAATTCCTAAGAAAGCCATAGAGGCTCCTAGCTTGCGAGTGGAGTGCGCTCTAGGAGGAACAGTTAGTGTACGTTTAGGTTTTTGATAGTATATTTGTATACACTTTACAATCCACCTGGCAATTCCTCCTTTAGAGATGGGATTGCCCTTGTGTGGGGGAGAGAAAGATACAAATAGTTGTTTTGTCTTTCTGAAGGATTTAGTCCTGTCTGTTTAGTATAACAGAGCTCTTCCAACATCTAAGGTGTTAGAAGAGCTGGTAACTCTACTGATTGGTTAAGGTGAAAAGGGGTAATGACTTTTGGCAGGAATTTAGGATTAGGCCTAAAAACCACTTTGTTAGGATGTATCTGAAAAAATGGTTCTTGTATCGTGAAAGCTTGTATTTCACTAACTCTTCTAAGAGAGGTGATGGCAACAAGGAAAGCAGTTTTCCATGTTAGGACTTACGACTCACATTTGTGTAAAGGCTCGAAAGGGGGTCCCATAAGTCTTGTAAGGACCACGTTTAGGTTCCACACTGGAGCAGGTGGTAACCTAGGTGGAATCATTCGTTTTAATCCCTCCATAAATGCTTTGATTGCAGGTACTCTAAATAGAGATAGATGTTGTATATTCTGTAAATAGGCTGCAATTGCTGCTAGATGTAGGCGTATGGAAGAGTAAGCCAAATTTGACCTTTGTAGGTGTAGAAGGTAGCAAATAATATTTTCGATGGAAACATTCAGTGGATCAATGTGATTATTGTTACAATATATCGCAAATCTTTTCCACTTAGCGGCATTACATGCTCTGGTAGTGGGTATTCTAGCTTCTTTAATTATGTTCATACAGTCTGGTGGTAGGTTTAAGTAACCGAACTCTAAGACTTCAGGAGCCAGATCACCAAATTCAGTTGGCTTGGGTCTGGGTGTCTTATTTCTCCATGGTTCTGTGTTAACAGGGATGGCGTGAGCCATAATTTCTGATGTGGAACCAGTGAGAAATCTAGTAGTGTGGTGAAACACGGCGGACGTGCCCATGTGGGAGCCACTAGTATTAATTTGAGAGACTTGTCTGAGCTTGCGTACTACTAGTGGAATGAGTGGGATAGGCGGAAAAGCGTACGCAAATCTGCCTGACCAGTTCATCCATATTGCATTCCCCTCCTACCGTGGGTGTGGAAACCTGGCGGTGAAGGTTAGGCATTTTGCATTTTCGTGGGTGGCAAACAGATCTATCTGTGGATGCACTCACCTTTGGAAGAATGGTTGAAGTACTTGTGGGTGTATCTCCCATTTGTGAATCTGTTGTGACTGACGACTCAACAGATCTGCTATCTGATTGTGAATTCCTGGAAGGTGTTCTACTGTCAGGTGTATGTTCTGAGGAATGGCCCATCTCCAAATAATTTTCTGTGCAAGCTGGGACAGTTGGAGAGTGTCCCCTCCCCTGTTTTTGTATATAATACATGACTGTCATATTGTCCGTCCGGATTAAGACAGCTTTGTTTCGTACTTGTAACGTTTTGAGTGCTAGAAAAATTGCTAGCAACTCTAGTTGGTTAATATGGAACTGTTTCGGTTGCTTGTTCCATTGGCCTTGTGTCGTGTAATGCAAGAGATGGGCTCCCCATCCTGTGAGGAATGCATCTGTTGTGAGCACTATCTGTGGAACAGGGTCTAGGAACGGCCGTCCCTTTGTCAAGTTTTTGGTGTTCAACCATTGGAGAGAGCGATATGTACGGCTGTCACAAACACCAAGCCTGTGAGCTGACCTTGAGCCGGATTCCACTGTTGTGCTAGACATTCTTGTAATGGTTGCATTTGCAGTCTCGCGTGAGGAACTATAAAGATGCAAGACACCATCATGCCTATTAGTCTCATGAACACTCTGGCTTGGAGAGACTGCTGGTGTTGAAAAAGGGAGACTAATGTCTGACTGCTCTGTATCCTGGCTTGACTGGGATACGCTAGAGCTGTAGATGTGTCTATGGTAGCTCCTAGATATTGATGAACGTGCGAAGGCTCTAGGTGCGACTTGGTGTAGTTTATTTTAAACCCTAAGTCGTGCAATGTCTAAATTGTTTGTTTTGTGTGTTGTACACACTGGTTGAACGATTTTGCTTTTATGAGCCACGTCGAGGTAAGGGAAGACATGTATCTGTTGTCTTCTGAGATGTGCTGCTACTACTGCTAAGCACTTTGTAAACACTCGTGGTGCTGTTGTGACCCCGAATGGAAGGACTTTGAACTGATAGTGCTGTCCTTGTATGACAAACCTTAGATACTTCCTGTGCGCAGGACGTATAGGAACATGAAAATAGGCGTCCTTTAGGTCTAGTGTTGATAAAAAGTCTCCCTGTTGTAGTAGTGGGAGTACTTGTTGTAGAGTGATCATGTGAAAATGATCTGATTGTATGTAACGGTTGAGGGGCCTGAGGTCGAGAATTGGTCTTAGTGTCCCGTCCTTTTTGGGAATTAGGAAGTACAGGGAGTAAACTCCTGTTCCCCGTTCCTCTAAAGGAACTACTTGAATAGCATACTTTTGTAGAAGTGCTAGAACTTCCTGTTGAAGCAGATTTATATGTTCTGTGGACATTGGACGCTGCCTGGGTTGGATGTTTGGGGGGGTTGCTGTGAGTTCTAGGCAGTACCCATGTTGGATAATCTGTCTTACCCACCTGTCTGTTGTGATGGAATTCCAGACAGGTAGGAACTGTGATAGTCTGCCCCCCACAGGAGTGGAATGCTGTAGGGGAGGCAGAGGGAAGTCACTGTTTGGGAGTGGAAGAGGAGCGGTTGTTGTTATTAACTCTACCTCTTCCCTTATTATTGTTGCCTCTGTATCCTCATCTAATGTAGCCTTTGTTAGAAGAGGTCTGTGTGTGCGTCTTAAAAGATGATGTTGTGTCTGCTCCGGTCTGCTTGGAGCCTCCTCTATAAAAGGAGCGGCGAAAAGAACTTCTAGTCTGTGCGGATTGTAATGCACCCATAGACTTAGCTGTGTCCGTGTCTTTCTTCAACGTTTCTAGTGTGTCTACTTCCGGCCCGAACAACTGGTTCTGATTGAAGGGCTGGTTCAAGATGGTAGTCTGAACCTCTGGTTTGAAACCTGAAATGCGTAACCACGCATGACGTCTCAGTATGACACTAGTGTTGACTGCTCTGGATGCTGTGTCAGCTACATCAAGTGCATATTTAATTGAGGCATTGGATATCAATTTGCCTTCTTGTAAGAGCTCTGCTGCCTGATCTTTGTATTGATCTGGGAGGTGCTCCATGAGTTTTTCTAACTGGTCGTTGTGAGCCCTGTCATAGCGTGAGAGTAAGGCTTATGTGTTTGCTATGCGCCATATGTTTGTTACCTGTGCAGCAATCCGTTTCCCTGACGCATCAATAACTTTAGATTCTTTGTTAGGCGGGGAGTGTCACCAGAGGTCTGGGAATTGGCTCTTTTACGTGCATTAGACACTACCAAAGAGTCTAGTGGCAGATGTCCCTTTATATAGACTGGATCAGATGGTGCTGGTCTATACTTTTTTTCTATTCTGGGATTTAACACCCTACATCGTACCGGATCTTTAAATATGTCTGGAGCATGTTTAATGACTCCTTTGATCACAGGTAGTATTTGTGTAGACCTTTGTGACTGCTCAAAAGTGTCCAGTAAAAAATCCTCATCAATGGCATCAGAGTGCATTGGAACTCCATGGTAAAGGGCAGCTCTATTTAAAAGATGATTAATCCCAATACTATCTTATGGAGGGGAAGGTTTTGTTGGGTAGTACTGAGGATCAGGAATGTCTGGCGCATTGTGTGGTGGAAAACCATATATGTTGTCATCCTTAGGATATTCTGGATTGACATCCTCATCTAAAGGGTATGCGTGTGGCTCTGGTACGTCATTCCCCCCACCTAGATCATACTCCTCGTCAGTGTGGTGTGATGATGCAGGAGATTGAACAGGAGAAGCTATAGGTTCAAAATAAGGAGGGATAGAAGAGGAAGAAGGTGAAGGAGAGGAAGGGTGCATTGGAGAAGTTGCATAATCCTTTTTGGCAGGAACCACAGGTGGAAGTGGTGTGTCTGCTGGTCTTTTCTTGTAAGGAATTGCTTCCACATATCCAGTTTTTTGGTTGATATGGACCTTTTTCTGTTTAGGATCTGGTCTAAACAGTTCTTCCTCTTCTACAGTCTTTTTCGGAGTCAATTTTTTCGGTGCCGATAGTGGCTGTATAGTGTTCTTTGCTTTAGGAGGAGTTATGGAGTCCTGTGGCAAATTCTTCGGTGCCGAAGGTGGTTTAGGCTCAGAAGGCTTTTTAGGCGTGTCTGTATCAGGAATTGGAGTCTTCGGTACCGATGTTGGAGATTTCGGCGTGGAGACAGGTTTTGTTGGGCCTGTGGCGCCGGACTCTGGCTTTCCATCTTTATTTTTGGAACCGGAAGGTTTCGGACTCGAAGCTTTCGGATCCGGTACAGTTTTTGGCTGCGGCGCTGATGTATCTTTTGGCGTGGGTGCCGAAGGGTCTTTCTCTTTGGGCACCAAAAGGCGTTTTGGCTTCAGTGTCGAAGAGTCCTTCGGTGTCGAAGGATGTTTCGGTGCCAATGGAGGAGGTGGAATTGGCACAGGTTTATTTGGTGCAGAGGCACCGGAAGGTATAGTCTTTATCCTCGGAGCCGAACCGGAAGGCGGGGCGTCAGAGAGTAGATTTCAGTCTCGACTGGGCCCCATGGGCGGAGTGCCGACCACTGCCTTTGTCTTGGGTAGTGTATGTTGTGCGGGGGCAGGGGTACTCACGGGCTGTCGAGATGGAATCGAGTCGTCCAAGTCCTCTGCCCCCGATATGACCTGAAGATCAGGCGAGTCTTCCTCAGCGACGAGTGGAGCCTCGTCCTCAGATATCTTCGAGTGGATCTTTGTCCCCTGAGACGTCCCCTCTGATCTCCTCCTCAAAAATTGCCTCCGGTGCTGGCGCTGATCTCCTCATTTCGTGTCGACGGGCCCTCCGATCCCGAATGGTCTTCGATCGGAAGGAGGCACAGGCTGTACAGGTCGACTCGTCGTGTTCCGGCGATAGAGGTTGCACACCTCGTGATGAGGGAATTTAGCTCGACATACCTGGCATCGCTTGAATGGAGTTCTGTCCATGATGCGTAGGCCGTACGGCGCCGATAGGCCCAACGGCCCGCGTATACGCACCGGAATGTAGCTGGTGATGTCGAAAAAGTCTACTCGATGTCGAAAAAGTTTATACAAAGTTTCACGCTTCAAAGTTGCTGAAAAAGTCTTTTCCAGCTGGAGCGGAAAACTTTCATCCGAACCCAGTGGCGGAAAAAAACAATCTGAGGATGGAGTCGATGACCATGCGCAGTATTGTCCAAGGGAGTCACCTATCTCGTGACTACAAAGACTTCTTCCAAGAAGACAACAACCTGCAATCATCCGAGCCCAACACCAGGTGGCGAACTATTGGTAAGTGTACGATCTGCAGCTCATATGCCTCAAACATATGAATAATACATTAGCAACACATTAAAGGGTTTAGAAATGCCAATTTTAGCAGTTTTTTAGGTCGAGGACCGAAGGCTGCGTTTGCACAGTCTCCGGTGGGAGATTTTATGTTTTTAGGTATGGGAGCTTGAACCCGCCTCTCTCCTCCATTGGCTGGCTTCCTAAACGGAGGCCAGCCATTGGAAGAGAGGGGCGTCACTCAGTTCAAGCCCCGTCTCATTCGTTTTCGGGGGCTTGTTTTTTGCGTTCTTTGTACCTGTGACGTCATCCGTCACTCAGAACGCCAAATACACGCCCCGCGATTCCGAAATTCAGAGCTTTGCGGCCGCCATTTTGTTTGTTTTTTGTTTGCACAGCACAGTCACAGGCCGCGCGCCCCAGCGGAGCTGCTGACTTCACCTTGAAAAAATCCCAATGTGCTCCAGGCTGCCACCTTGATGCATCCACATTTCATTCAGGTAATGGGCAGCTATTTTAGGATACCCTCCTGCTTCATGTACCCCCTGATTGAGGGAGACGGACAGGGAAGGTTGGAATGAACTGCTCGTCTTGCCAGCTGAAAGGCTCAGCTCCCTGAAAGTTCTCGGTGTCCTTTCGTTTGTCTTCGCTCGGAGCGGGCCCTCAAGGTGACATCTGGTCCGCCCCACCGGCTCTGCGGCAGCGACTCGCCTATGAGCCCCAGCACCGACCTGCCAGTCGGGCTCCCCGGATGTGGATCGAGCGCTGTGCCAGGCTTCCCACCTGCTCTCCTGGGCCCGAAGGCGCCTTGAAGCCTTGTTCATCTAGGCGGCACCACACTGTTGCCAGGCTTCAAACCTCCGATTGGCAGTCTTCTGGTATTTGACCAGCTTGTCTTGCTTTTGGTTTTGCCCAGTTCTTCTCGTGGAGACTTTATTCCCGGCGTGGGTATATTTCGGATGACACGCGCTGCTGCGTATCTCCGCTCGTACCTTTGACCAGCCCGTGGGTTTCAGGATAATTTTTTTATAGAATTTCTGTTGTGACCGCCACCGACCCTCCGTTTTCTTTAAACTGGATTTATTTCCAAGATTTCCAGGGGAATGCACGATCGCTAATAGCCACCCCTCAGCCCCTGACACAGATCGGCCCAGGGTCCCAGGGAGTGCCCGGACCCCCTCGTCACTTCAGTGGATATCAGGCCGGGGCGGGAAGGCTGGCAGAAGGCTCGCTATCTCAGAGGAAACATTGCTTCCGCGGAGTCCACCATGTTGCCCTCTGGAGGAATATATGCAATGAAGAAGAGGAAAAAGCCTGTGCAAAAGAGGTAGGTGAAGTTTACTCTCCGTCCAAAACCCGCTGTCGCCTCTCATGAGATACGTGCCACAGCAAGTGTCCGTGAGAATCAGCCCCTCTGTGTGTTCAGACCCCCTAAACACCCAGCATTGCAGGTCTCAGCGGAAACCCTTTCTCCGCGTGGACAGAATCCGACTGAAAATTATTCGAAAAATAAGTCTCCATCTTGAAAATAGAATATTTCAAAGGATCCCCACATCTCTCAACAAGTGGTAAAATATGGCATAGGCCTGTCCCTACTGTTGTAACACAACATTATGTTGTTATTCCTTGACCCCTTTCCACATTCCTAGCGGTGTATAGGACCTGATGTTTCTCATAGCACCAGGCTCTTCAGCCTTTTTCAGTGCCTACTCTCTGCCCATTGACACGGTGTCTTTACTACTGTACCACTATCTCGTCCCTTGGGCGGTAATGTGTTTTTTTTTTTATTGCTGTTGCCCCTAGAACCGATGTCCCTGGATCCTGATTTCTTTTGCCATGGGGGTTGTCTCCCTTTTGACTATGCTTTGCTGTCTTTTGGCACAGGTCTGTCACTTGGCCATCAGTATCTGCCGCTTGAGCAAGTTTCCCTGTCCTTGGTTAGTTGTTTCGTCATCACTTGACTATGGGGATTCTCTCATCTTGCGTATGTTCTGCTGTCATCTGCTTCTAGTCTTTTAGTCTCTTGCCCATGGAGTTGTCTGTTTCTGGACCATGTCCCAGTTTCCTGGGCTTTGTTGTGCTTCACCATGGACGACTCAGTCTCTTGATGGCCCTTGGTCTTGTAGTCGCTGAGCATGGCTCCTTCTTGGACCTGCTTGTGATCTGGGGTTTTGTGCCTCTGTGACCTGCTTGTGATCCGGGTTTTTGTGTTGCTCTCCTGCCCCTGCCCCCTCCTTGGTTATGCTTGTTGTGCTGTTTTTCTTGCCTTCTGCCCCCTGATTGTGCCGTTTTTCGTGCCTTCTGCCCCCTGATTGTGCCATTTTTCTTGCCTCTTCCCTCGTTGGTTGTGCTTGTTTGTGATCCTGCTTGTGCCTCTGCGCCCTGCTTGTGATCTGGTTTTTGTGCCTCTGTTACCTGCTTGTGATCCGGGTTTTTGTGCCTCTGTTCCCTGCTTGTGATCCGGGTTTTTGTGCTTCTGTGACCTGCTTGTGATCCCGGGTTTTGTGTTGCTCTCCTGCCCCCCGCGTTGGTTGTGCGTGCTGTCCTGACCCCCCCCCATTCCTTGGTTATGCTTGTTGTGCCGCTTTTCTTGCCTTCTGCCCCCTGATTGTGCCATTTTTCTTGCCTTCAGCCCCCTGATTGTGCAGTTTTTCTTCCCTCGTTGGTTGTGCTTGTTTGTGATGCAGCTTGTGCCTCTGCGCCCTGCTTGTGCCTCTGCGCCCTGCTTGTGCCTCTGCGCCCTGCTTGTGCCTCTGCGCCCTGCTTGTGATACAGGTTTTTGTGCCTCTGTGACCTGCTTGTGATCCAGGTTTTTGTGTTGCTCTCCTGCCCTCCCCTCGTTTGTTGTGCGTGCTGTGTTTGTGTGTGGCTCTGTGTGGATAGCTTTTATTGTAGGTGGCTATGTGTGGATAGCTTTTTTTGAAGGTGGCTCAATGAGTGGATAGCGTTTTTTGTAGGTGGCTCTATGTGTGAGTGGCTCTGTCTGTGTGAGGGTGGCTCTGTGTAGGTGGCTCTATGTGAATGACTGTGTGGGTGTAAATGCAATAGCGAGCGATTAGGCTATTGGCATTGTAAATCACAATGCAATTTATTTAACGATTAAGCTATTGGCAATGTAAATGACAATGCCATTTATTTATGATTAAAAAAAAAAGTCATGAGCAATGCCAATAGCTCTACCTTTAATAATGCAGAGACCATTGCATTTTAAATGCTTGTCTTACGAGCCACCAAGATCCTTGAGTCCTATTCACAGACAAGTCATAAGCAATGCCAATAGCTCTACCTTTAATAATGCAGAGACCATTGCATTTTAAATGCTTGTCCTACGAGCCACCAAGATCCTCGAGTACTATTCACAGACCCAAAACGTTTGTACATACCATGGAAATTTACACAGCAAACAAAAACGAACTTCTAATCAAACTACCATGGTACCTTCCAATTGCATTTTAAAATGGAGAGCCAGTTTATCTTGCGAATAAACTAAAAAACTTTTGGAATTTAAGAGCTTGAGACAAAACAGTCGAAAAAGGTTAAAGGAAAAAAAACTGAAGTAAACAAAAAAAGATAGCAGGAAAAACGAGCAGTTTATCATTGAAATGCCACCAAGATGCTCAGACACCAGGCTGTAGTAGCCGATGTACAACATTCCAGGTTCTTTCTACCTCAGAGTTTGGAAGCCTTACAAAATCAGAGCTCTGGTAAAGTGCTATGGCTTAACATGTTTTCTAAGGTTATACCACCCCAGGAATGATTATATGCTGAAGAAACAGTCCAGCTGAATCACTATCAAATTGCCTTATATCATACTACCACAAGTAACCAAAAAGCATTATACACAACAAAAGAGCTCAAACAAGACAACCACATCACAGTAAACAGACTTTTCTATAGTTTAAACTTACAACTCGTTTGTCTCTGTATCTTGCATCGTGCTGTACTGGATGGTGCGCAGAATAAGGTGGGTGAGCCTGAGGTGGTGGTGCATGATGCGGATAGTATGGATGATGTTGTGGCTGTTCCATTCCAGGATATGGAGGCTAAAAGAAAAATAATATACTATATATACACACAAACATAAGGTTGACAGACTTTTCTCTTTGTTAAGCCAAGTAATCAGCATTTATTTTCCAAAATTGCAGATTTTATATCTATAATAGTTCCAACAGGAACTATTATTGACAGAAAAGGATGTGAATAAGAACAAATAAGACACTCCTATCAATTTTTTCTCTCTACAAAGGTCCACTAATTGAGGGCCCAAATTCAGAGATGCTAAGTGTGCATTAGTAACCAGAAACAATGTTACTTCTTATTCCTGATGTACTGTATGCATCATTTGCGGCCTACTCTCAAAACATACTTGAGCACAAGTTTATAATGTTACTAAGGCTTTCAGAATCAATGTTGAAATTCACTTTGCTCCTAATTCCATCTGTACAATAATAAACTACCAAATATTGGGAAAACTAGCGATGGGGTTGTTTTTATGGACCCATTTAGTGGTTAAGTCGAACTAGACTGGGTCAAAATGCCCAGAGGGCAGAAAAAGGGTTATTGATGGGCCACAGCAAGGGTACCAGGACCAAGCTGCATGCAGTAAGAGCTTCAGACTGATTTAAACTTTACCCTATTTTAAGTGAAATATAAGAAATACAGTATAAAGAAACTTCAGTGTCCATAATCTGATAACATTGCCCACTGCGGACCCCATCCTTTATGCCTAACTGTTAGCACAGTTTTTTTAAACCTGATGCAAATGAGTCTGAGGAAAAACGCCAATGGATAGATAACAATGAGGTCAATTTAGAGTGGCCAATCTGGTGGAGGCTGCGGAGACGTCCTATAGCAATAACCTTGCGCACCAGGTGTGCTGCATAGGGAAAAGACTGTGCGTATCATTAAATTTAACTAATATGAATTCCACCTTTGTTTATTTAAATATAGCTTTGTTAGTATTTATGAGAGATCTTACACTTGTTAGGAAAGTTAGTAACATTTAAAGATGGGTACACAGCCTTTAGCTGAAAAATAAATATTTTTAAGGTACATCATGTATGGGTACTTCGTGTTTAGATTCGATAGTGGTCATGATTTGGACCCAAACATTGTGTAGATTAGATTCACTCTGTCCTGACAACTTGCCCATTGATCTTTACTGACTCCACAATGGCAAGAAACAGGTCTACCTTTTAAACTCCTGGGTTACCAGGGATCATTTCCTTCAATCTACACCCAGGAACCTACACCTGCACTTCACAGATGACATTGGAACACAAAATATCCGATAAAGAGCCCCAGAACCCCCACCCACCCCCGGGCATTGCAGCACCAGCCCGACAAGGAGCAAGCCCGATGATTAAGCATAAGACCCATTTGAGTGTCGGAGGGCCCTAGTTCCAAAAAGGAACCATCCTCCCACTTTTGGTTCCCATATATCTGAACTCATATCTCCCCTCTTACGAACTGCACACAGTTTCTTGTTACTATAAAGAAATTACACCAGAACTGAAATGTAATAAGTTACTACAGTTGAGGTCTAACGTTAGTACATGCTACCAACAGCAGAGGGGAAGACAGGTCAGACTAAAAAACATAATTAACGCAGCTCTTTTCTGCTTTCTCTAACTGTAGATTGAGAAGAAAAGAGATATCCATGCTAAAATGTTTTTTTCATCCACTCCCTGGGTAATTATAGGAAAGGTTGAATCTTTCTGCATGTTTCTACTGCGCATTTTTTTGTTTAAATCACTAACTTTTATTAAATTACTTCTAATATTTTTTTGCAACTAATAGCTAACAATTTTTTTAGATGTGCTTAATTTTGCACTGAGATTCTATTTGTATTCTTCATGTTTGCAAACACTCACTCTTAGTTTGAAAGAGCTACACACCAAGGATTTAAGAGGTTTGTTGGAAAGGTGATGGTATGACCATGTATTATAAGAATAAAGTACCTCTCAATCAATCAATCATAGACTTTATTCGATTGTTCATAGAAAAACATCATAAAAGTATACAGAGTAAAACATGGCATGCATGAATTATCACAAGATAGGGAAGTACAGGACATAGCAAAACATGGACTAGCAGCAAAAAGGGTTAGAATAGACAATGTTAAAAACCCATACTTTTTCTAACCGAGATTGATTTTAAAATAAAGGTTGCGATAAAAAAGCATATATCCGGAGTTGCAAGTGCAAATAGGAATCTCATAGCATTACCAGTTGTAGACACAGAATATTTCTTGAACAATGGTTTGAGGTAGAAAATGCGCAAAGGTTTGTACAGGGGACATATTAACAAAGTAACAAAGTGCAATGTGCTTTGCTTACTTATTCCATCACAGGGACATGGGGTGGCAGAATAAATTTTCATCCTTGGAAATGCCACTAGGTTATGCACAATACCTAGTCTCAGCCTTGTAAGGACATATTGATGGGGCAGTCTGGTGATAACCATTGTGTAAAGTAATGCCCAAATAGCAAAAATTATTCACAACCTTGATGCGGTTTTCCTTGAAATAAAACGATCTAAGTTGGTTTACCTTCTTGCCGCATGCCATGATGAAAGTTTTGGAGTTATTAATTTTTGATTTCTTCCCCTGTATAAAATCATAAAAGCAATTCATAAGTTTCTGGAGGCCTAGGGGGTTCTTGAGAGTAAAACGGAGTCGTCTGCGTAAAGCAGCACCGGAATAGATTGTCCTTCAGCTTGCGGGGCATCAGCTTGCACATTTTTCAGTTCTTGCTCAATGGAGTTTATGAAAAGGGAAAAAAGCAGCGGGGCCAGGACACAACCCTGTCTAATACCAGATTCAACCCTGATCTTCCTCGTACATTCCGCCTCAGGACCGTAGCGAATCTGGGCAGATAAATTGATGTAAAGTCTGGCCAGAAAATGAATAATCGCAGCCGGTGCACCCATTTCGAGTAGGGTTGACCACAACAAGGTGTGGTCAACCAGATCGAAGGCGCTAGAGAGGTCCGCAAAACAGAGAAACAATGAGCCCTGTTTGACTTTAGTGTATTTTACTATTAGGAGATCTAAATTAATACACTGCTCTATAGTGACAAGGCCCTTCCTGAAGCCATATTGGGAGACAGCAAGGATGTTATTGCTTTCGGCCCATTCCTCCAAATGTAGCAATAAGACCCTGCTCATAATTTTTAGTGAGGAATCCAGAAAGGAGATAGAGAAGAGGCCAAGAACTACCGCCCTATCTCCCTTCTTGTAGATTGGTATGATTACAGATTCACTCCAAGTTGAGGGGGTAGTATCGTTGACAGCAGCGTTAAATACTTGGGTCAGTAGGGGGCTCCACAAGGCCAGATCCGTTTTATAAAAATCAATCGGGACCCCATCTGGACCTGGGGCTTTCCCCCCTTTGCTTTTACTGATTGCCATGTCAACTTCTAGAAGGGTAATCCCCAACGGCTATGTAGGATATGGTAGGGTTATTACGGTAGCTATCCTGGACCTCCCCGTTTGGATAAAAAATCCCGCTAAAATGTAGAACCCAGCTATCCTCGCTAACTTGTGCGGTAAGGACTGGGAATTCCTCCTTCTGGAGGAATGGACTGTTAACAGTACTCCAGAACAGTTTGCTATCCCGTAGGGCTGCTGCCTTGGTCAGGTCTTCCCATGCTTGTTCTCTTAGTTCCTGTTGCACAAGTTACTACTTGTGTAACGATATATCTGTAAGAGACATTAGTTAGTGATAGATTCCTTACCTTAGAATATCCCCAGGCGTCAGACTGGATCCGGAAACTTTTGCGTAGCAATACCCCTGCGCGCCGGTAGGCGTCGTCTGCGGCTCCGCGTCCGTCGTCGGCGTCGTGAGCGCCGGGATGACGTCGGAGTACTTAGACGGCGCCCATGCGCGCTGACGTCAGTTCTGACACACAGCTTTTCCGCGCCAGAGACGCAGAGCCATGATAGAACCAACACTGGTGCCATGAAACTAGGGCCCTGAAAGGGGATGACCTTAACCCTAGATATCGGTTCGCAGAACGGGGAGGATGGGTGGGTCGGTAAGGAATCTATCACTAACTAATGTCTCTTACAGATATATCGTTACACAAGTAGTAACTTGTGCATCTGAAAGAGACACGTTAGTGATAGATTCCTTACCTTAGAATAGATACCCCAGCAATACCAACCCCGGTGGTGGGTCTGCGAACCAATATCACACCAGAAAGTCCTGGAGGACGGAACGGCCAAAGAAGCCATCCCTCCGGACTTGACTGTCCAGGCAGTAGTGTCTTGCGAACGTGTGCAGCGAGGCCCACGTAGCTGCCTGGCAAATGTCCTGCAGGGGGACACCGCGGCCCAGGGCAGTTGTCGTTGCCGTGGCCCGAGTGGAGTGAGCCCGCAATCCAGCCGGGGGCTCCTTCCTCGCCATGGAGTAACATGCTTGGATACACAAGATGATCCACCGAGAGATGGTCCTCTTGTGCACAGCCTTACCCTTCTTTGCGCCCACGTAACCAACAAAGAGTTGGTCATCCACCCGGAATTGGCGTGTGCGATCTAGGTAGAAGGAGAGCGCACGTTTTGGATCCAGACGGTGGAGCCTCTCTTCCTCCTTCGAGGGATGCGGAGGCGGAAAGAAAGTTGGCAAGGTAATGGACTGCCCGATGTGGAAGGCCGTAACAACCTTGGGCAGAAAGGAAGGTCGTGTACGTAACACCACCTTGTCAGGATGAACAGACAGGAAAGGTGGAGAAGAAGAAAGAGCCTGGAGCTCACTCACTCTCCTGGCAGAGGTGATGGCAACCAGGAAGGCAGTCTTTAGAGTAAGGAGACGAAGAGGACAGTTATGCAGTGGCTCAAAGGGAGCACACATCAGATAAGTGAGAACAAGATTCAAGTCCCACTGGGGCATCACGAAGGGAACAGGAGGGAACATGTGCGTGATGCCCTTCAGAAATCTACTTACAATAGGGGACTTGAATAAAGAAGGCTGATCTGGTAGCCTCAAGAAGGCTGATAGAGCAGAAAGGTACCCTTTAAGAGTGCCCAGAGCAGAGCCCTGCTGGGCAAGGGAAAGAAGAAAGAGCAGCACTTCCGAAAGGGGTGCCGAGAGAGGATCCACAGCCTTTGCTGTGCACCGTGCGACAAATCTGTCCCACCGGCAGGCGTATACCGACTTTGTGGAGGGACGCCTGGCTGCCAGAATGAAATCAAAGACTTAAGGAGGCAAGTCAAATGGCCTCAAATGCCGCCGCTCAATCTCCAAGCTCGTAGGTGGAGACTGGACATGTTCGGGTGCAGGACCGTCCCCTGCTGCTGCGACAGAAGGTCCTCCCGAAGAGGCAGACGAATCGGGGGATCGACTGACATGCTGAGTAGCTCGGGATACCAGTATCTTCGTGCCCAGTCCGGAGCCACAAGGATGACCTGGGCCCTATCGCGCCTGATCTTCTTCAGCACTCTGGGCAGAAGTGGTATAGGCGGAAAGGCGTACAACAGACCGCAGCTCCACTCGCGACGAAAAGCGTCTCCGAGCGAGTGCCGCCTTGGAAATTCCAACGCGCAGAACTGATGACATTGCGCGTTCTCTTCTGTGGCGAATAGATCTAACCAAGGCTCTCCCCACTGCCGAAAGAGACCTTGCGCCACGTCCGAGTTCAGACGCCATTCGTGATCCATCATGCACCGGCGGCTGAGTTCGTCCGCCCTGGCATTCAGAGAGCCTGCCAGGTGTTGAACCACCAGGGTCACGCCCTGATGTTCCAGCCACTGCCAGAGGCGCAGAGCCTCCTGGCAGAGGGTCCACGACCCCACCCCTCCTTGCTTGTTGCAGTACCACATGGCGGTGGTGTTGTCGGTGAACACTTGCACTACGCTCCCCCGGACAGAGGGGAGGAATGCCTTCAGTGCTAGACGAATCGCCCGCAGCTCCAGAAGGTTGATATGGAGCCGGGACTCCGCCGGAGACCAGAGGCCTCTGATCTCCGCCTCTCCACATGTGGCCTCCCCAGCCCTGGAGGGACGCGTCCGTCACAACTACGTGCTCCGGTTGGGGTAGGGAGAGGGGTCGGCCACTGACCCAGTCGCGGTCCGTGAGCCACCACTGCAGTTGTCTCGCAGTGCCCTCCGAGATCAGGACATGATCGGACAGGTTGCCCTGATGCTGGGCCCACTGAAACTTCAGGTCCCACTGCAGAGCCCGCATCCGCCACCTGGCGTGACGCACCAGAAGGATGCAGGAGGCCATCAGTCCCAGAAACCGCAGCGTCAACCTGACCGAGACCCGGGATAACCGCTAGAAGATGGGAACCAGAGCCTGAATATCCCGAACCCGCTGCTCGGGTGGGTAAACCCGAACCTGCGCCGAGTCGAGAACCGCTCCGATGAAGAGGAGCTTCTGAGAGGGACACAGGTGTGACTTCGGCACATTGATGGAGAACCCCAGCAAGTGCAGGAGGTCGGCCGTAGTCTGGAGGTGGCTGACGACTGTCTGGGGCGAGCCCGCCTTCAACAACCAGTCGTCGAGGTAGGGGAAGACTGATACCCCCTGCCTGCGCAGATGGGCTGCGACCACCGCCATCACCTTCGTGAACACCCGTGGGGCGCTGGTAAGGCCGAAGGGGAGCACGGTAAACTGAAAGTGCTCTTGGCCTACCGTGAACCGCAGGTAACGCCGGTGGGCCGGCAGGACGGGGATGTGGAAATAGGCGTCCTGCAAGTCCAACGCTACCATCCAGTCTCCTGGGTCCAGGGCAGCCAGGACCTGAGCCAAAGTGAGCATCTTTAACTTCTCCGTCCGGAGGAAGCCGTTGACGTTCCGCAGATCCAAGATAGGGCGTAGGCCCCCTTTGCCCTTCTTGGGTACCAGAAAGTAGTGGGAGTAACAACCACGTCCTACTTCTGGCCCAGGAACGCGCTCGATGGCCCTCTTGGCCAAGAGGGCCGAAACCACCTCTCGCAGAAGTTGCAAGTGATCCCCCGACACACGGTGGTATTGAGGTGGCATGGATGGAGGGGATGACTCGAAGGGGAGGGAGAAGCCCCTTCGGACAATTTGCAGCACCCACCTGTCCGAAGTGACTGTATGCCAGTGGGAGAGGTGATGGCGAACCCTGCCTCCCACAGGCGTCACATGGGCCTGAAAACTCAGACTAGGAAGGTTTTGAGACAGGGGCTGCTGAGGGAGGTGTGGACTGGCCTCGCCGCTGTCCCCGACCACCGCCACGGCGGTTCCCACGTCCGCCACCGCGTTGCTGTACAGTCTGCGGCGCGTGGCTGACGGTACGTGGTGGGGCGCCCCTTCCGTGGCCACGAAAGGAGCGAAAGGCACCCGATTGCTGGCGTGGGGCCGTAAGGCCCAAGGACTTGGCCGTGGCCCTGGAGTCCTTGAAACGTTCCAGCGCATGGTCTGCCTTGTCGCCGAAGAGGCGACGGCCATCAAACGGCATGTCCAGGAGGGTGGCCTGGACATCGGCCGAGAAATTGGCGGACCTCAACCAGGCGTGGCGTCGAACCGCCACCGTCGTTGCCATCGCCCTGCCCAGTGAGTCCGTAGTATCCAGCCCACACCGGATAGAAAAGCGTGCTGCATCTCGGCCGTCCGCCAGGGCTTGGCTGAGTTTAGCCTGGACCTCCTCCGGGCATCTAGGCAGCACCTCCGCAACCGTGTCACACAGGGTGTGGGTGTAGCGGCCCAAGAGACAGGCGGTTTTCACAGACCGCAGCCCTAAGCTCACAGACGAGAAAACCTTCTTCCCGAACTGTTCATATCTCTTGGATTCCCAGTCGGGCGGGGCCGACGGGAATGCGGTTTGGGAGTTTGAGGCCTGGATGACCAGACTCTCGGGGGTGGGATGGGTGGACAAAAAGCATGGGTCGCCCGGTGCCGGGCGGTAGCGTCTGGCCACGTTCCTGTCCACAGGGGGGCCTGTGGCGGGCTTGGACCAAGTGCCCAGAAGAACGTCACACAAGGCCTCATTGAACGGCAGGAGGGGCTCCGCGGAGCCTGACTGCTGTTTGAGGACCTCGGTGAGGAGATTAGTCCTCACGGCCGCGACGGGGAGCTGAAGGTTTAAGGCCTTAGCTGCCTTCGTCAACACTACACTGTAAGCAGAACCCGCCTCCGAAGCCACAGTCGGGGGCGACGTAAATCCAGTGTCTGGCGAGGTGTCAATACCACTGGCCTCCCCAAGCTCATATGTCCAGTCCTGGTGCGACTGGCAATCACGTACCAGAGGGTCCTCGGACCCCTCCCATTGCTCCTCGTCACCCGGCTCCTGGAGACCAGGATCAACAGCCAGGGCCTGCTCGTGGAGATAAAAGTCTCCAAAGGCCGACGGAATCGGCGCCCAGCGGCGCCCTTCCGACTCGTGAGTAGGACCGTAGGAAACATTGGGGGCGGCAACCACATCAGCTGCCGGGGACGACACCTGAAGGGACGGCGCCGGCGAGGTTGTAAGGTCGACCGGCGAGGCCCCGGATCCGGAGCCGGATCCAGCGAGGTCGTGCGGCGCCGGGACCGAAGTCGCCAGCGGCGCCGGGGCCGAAGCACCCGACGTCGTCGGGGCCGAAGCGCCCGACCCGGAAGGACACCCAGACGGAACCGATCGGCCCGAAGGCGCCACAGGAACCGACTGAGGAGGGAGGGCCCTCATGGCCATGAGGTACCTCTCGACCTCCTCCTGCGACGCGCCGTGCCCAGGGACCCGAAGGTGTGGGGCAGGCGGCGACGCTTGCGACTCCCGCGGAGCCGCGTGGGCGGTGTCGCCCGAGTCCCCGGCCGCATCGTGCGAGCGTCGGGGGGGGTCGGAGGATCGATGGTGTCGCTCCGACCTCTCATGCCTCTTACCTGAGGACTTGGAACCAGACGATCGGTGTCCACTCCCGGAACGTCGATGACTCCGACCTCGCGACCTGTCCCTCGACCTCCCGTGGGACCGGGACCTGGAGTGGCGCGGGGCCGACTGCCTCAGCTCGAGACGCTTGCGGGACCGCTCCCGCCTAGCCTTCGACGTCAGGGCCCGGCAGTCGGAGCAGGATCGATCGCCGTGGTCGAGGCCTAAGCACTTCAGGCACCGGCGATGGGGGTCCGTGACCGACATGAGTCGGCCGCACTTTGAACAAGGCTTGAACCCGGGCATCCCTGGCACCGATAGTCGAGATAGTCGACTAAAGAGAAGATCAAAAAGGATCAAAATTTCAGTCAAAAAGTGACTGGGGGTAGAGCTTCTTCCGGATCTGCGCTAGCTGGCGCGGAAAAAAGAAGAACTGACGTCAGCGCGCATGGGCGCCGTCTAAGTACTCTGACGACGTCATCCCGGCGCTCACGACGCCGACGACGGACGCGGAGCCGCAGACGACGCCTACCGGCGTGCAGGGGTATTGCTACGCAAAAGTTTCCGGATCCAGTCTGACGCCTGGGGATATTCTAAGGTAAGGAATCTATCACTAACGTGTCTCTTTCAGATTCCTACGCTTCAGTTCAAGTTTATGTGTAGCCCTCAGATGTTCAACAGCATCCCTGTCTCTCGGGTGGTTAGATAGTGCCTTCTTAAGATCTTGTAGCGCGGACGTGCACGCTCTATCAAACCAACCTAACGTGGCCCGCTTAGTTATGCCCTTAGTAATGGTAAGTGATTTTTTAATTATAATACGAAGTTCCTCGAAATCAGCTATAATGCAACTTGGGGTGGCATCAACTTCGAGGCATTGAGATATCACTTTAGTACCAGCTCCCACAATTTTTCGTAGTAATTTATCAGATTTAGCTCCGCACCATTTGATCCGGATACCGTTTTGCCTACATGGGGTAATCTCATCTACAATCTTACCGACAAATTGGTTTTTAGGACCCCATTTGAGGATTGACATCGTTAAGGCGTTATGGTCGCTAATACCAAAATCCACGATAATCGGGACCGTACAGAGTGGAGCGATCTGTGTCGATATCAACAGGTAGTCAATAACAGATGCAATATTCCTCCCTGTGAAGGTCGGGACAATATTACCATCTTTATCCAGGGCGGGTTGGTGGATGTCCAGATCGTGCTTTAACAGGAGGGTATTAAGGGAGTCACAATAAGGAGTATGGGAGAAATGAGCCAGATTCTCCCCATTATCCCCATCAAACCCGCATGCGTTAGTGTAGGAATACGGACAGGATCTGATATTAAAGCCCCCCCCCCCCCCCGATAATATCTAATGGTTTGTGGGTATCATTACAGATTTTATTTATAGCTGATTCGAGTTAGTCTACAACAAGGGTACTTGTGGGGTCAAATGTGTTGTTATAATGATTGATCAGCAGGATGTTCCGGCCCCCACTATTTTCTAACTTCAGTATTTGGGAGTGTGAACCAACAGTGGAGTAAGATCTTACACGTACTGGGAAATGCACAGACGACAAAATCAACAGGCCACCTTTTGCCCTACCCATGCCAGATTCTTGTGCTGGGCAGTTATAGGAGACAAAGCCGTCATAGTGAATATCATTAGTAGACCAGGTCTCCTGTAGGCAGAGGATATCAAACCCTGAGATAGATTCCCTCCAGCCCAGGGCTGACACCCTCTGTCGCCACCCGGCAATATGCCAGCTCGCCATTAAATAACCTGAGGGACTAGATGTCAATACCGGTTCTGTGTGTACGGGGTTGGGAGAGGGGACTGTTCTAGCGCACCCAGCTTCTGACAAACCCGGGGTGGAGGGTGGATATCCGCCATCTCAGCATGCAGAGGGGGAACCAAGGGCAACATTTCTAGTGTTAAAGGAGTTACCAGACATTCATCCGGACATATGACATTGCCCGCGACTTCCCCGTCCACTATATCATTAACCATCTCAGGTGGAGGGGGCACTAGGATGCGTTTTTTCGGTAGTCAATCGACTCCCTCTAGGCCGCTATACCGGTTAGTCAGAAAAGGGATTGTACTGTGGGGTGTATTGGGGCGGCATAGCTGGTCTTGTTTCATAATATCTTTGTCTACCCCTCCGTTCAACCCTAGTCCAGTCATACCTTCCTTTGTAGTGGGTTGAAACAAGTTACTTACCTGTAACTTTAGTTCTCCAGTATTGGTAACTTTCATAGATTCCCATTGCTTGTATCATTCCCCGTCGTCGGAATGGGAGCCTCGGTAATAATAAATATATATATATATATAGATAAATACACCATAATAGGTGTAAAAAGGTAAAAAATTAGGCCTAGGCCTCATTATCTTTTGCAGCCTATTGCTGTCATTATGTAAAAGGACCCAAAGTCCCCTCAGCAACCAATCAGATCAGCCTCACCCTGTAGAACCTTCCTGAGCAAGCTCAGAGCCTCAGATTTTCGTAGCCGTTGCTTTGCCACATAATCACCTAGCCCTAAAGTGAGCTTTCCCAGGGGAGGCGGGTGGGCGCATGGGAATCTATGAAAGTTACCAATACTGGAGAACTAAAGTTACAGGTAAGTAACTTGTTTCTTACTCCAGTATTGGAACTTTCATAGATTCCCATTGCTTGTATCAGAGTAGATAGCAGTTAGCATACCTCAAACATTTCGTGTACAGCATAGAATCATTATACGCTACTGACATCACAGATTATAACAACTATAAAGCAGTACAAAGCATAATAAACGAAATGTTTGAAAAAACAGGAGGAGGGAAGAGAGGAAAGCTCACCTCTTATTGGAAGAGATTTCTCAGGACTGCCTGTCCTACAGCCGAATCCTCCTTTGCAGCCGCCTCCAGGCAGTAATGTCTCGTGAAGGAGTGCGTACTGCTCCAGGTGGCTGCTCTGCAAATGTCCTTTATGGATACTCCAGCAAACAGCGCCGCTGATGCTGAGACCGACCTTGTGGAATGTGCCTTCACCTGTCCTTGTAAAGGTTTGCCTGCCGCCTGGTGGCAGAACCGGATCGCACTAGTTATCCATCTTGATATCCCTTGTTTCGACAAAGGAGATCCTTTCCTTGGAGCTCCAAAAGCCACAAACAGTTGGGGTGTCTTTCGAAATCCAGCTGTGCGTTGTATATAGAATTTCAAACATCTCTGAACATCCAGAGAATGAAGTGTCCTCTCAGCCTGGGTTGAAGGCCGAGGAAAAAAAGATTTCAAAATCACTGGCTCGTTGAGATGAAAGTCTGTCGGTACCTTCGGAATGAACTTGGGGTTCATCCGTAGGATCACTGTATCATTCCTGAACTGTAAGAAGGGTTCCTTGATGGTTAAAGCCTGAAGCTCTCCTACTCTCCTTGCAGAGGTGAGTGCCAAAAGAAGCGCCACTTTCCATGATAGGAACTTCAGGTCCGCTTTATGTACTGGCTCAAATGGCGGTCTCATTAGCTGGGCCAGGACCACATTCAAGTGCCACACCGGAGGTGGGGGCCTAACTGGCGGGAACACTCTAAACAGTCCTTTCAGGAATTGTTTGATTACTCTCGCTGATAATAGAGAGGGACCCGATCTTGTTCTCCTATACCTGGAAATAGCTGCCAAGTGCACCTTGATAGAAGCATGAGCCAGACCTGCATGCGCCAACGAAAGAATATAAGGTAAGAGTTGATGCGGAGCTGACGAGAAAGGATGTACTTTTTCTCTCTGACACCACACATGGAACCTCTTCCATTTCGCTCTATATGTCTTATTAGTGCTAGGGGCTCGTGCCTGTGCCAAGATGGTCCTGCATTCTTCTGGAATGTTCAAATCCTTAAACTCTCTGTATTCAGGAGCCACGCCGCCAACTGCAGCGAGCTCGGGTTCGGGTGAAGAACCTGGCCGTTGTACATAGAGAGAAGTGTCAGTTTGGGTTGCAGATGAATGGGCGTTGTTTCTGATAGAAGAAGCAGCTCCGTGTACCAAAATTGGCGAGCCCAGGCAGGCGCTATTAGTATCATCCTGCACCTGTCCATCTTGAGTTTCTTGAGGACTCGAGGAATGAGGGGAAATGGCGGAAAGGCGTAAACAAACGCGCCTGACCAGGACATCAAAAGGGCATTCCCCAGTGACCCTCGATGGTGTTCCCTGCTTGCGTAACACCGGCATTTCTTGTTCTCCGGTGTTGCAAACAGGTCGATCGCTGGGGTCCCCCAACGGGAGAAGATGTCCCTGATCACTGCGTCTTCCAATTCCCACTCGTGCGAGACTGCTCTCAGTCGGCTTAGCGTATCCGCCCTCGTGTTGCACACTCCTGGAAGGTGTTCTGCTACGAGTGTGATGCCCTGCGCTATCGCCCATTTCCACAGCATTTGGGCTTCCTGTGAAAGCAGTGGCGATCTTGTGCCTCCCTGCTTGTTGACGTAATGCATTGCGGTGGTGTTGTCCGTCCGCACCAGGATTGCTGAATCTGTAATCCTTGGGAGGAAAGCCAACATTGCCAGCCGAATAGCTCTTAGCTCCAGAACGTTGATATGTAGATGACGTTCTTCCGGAGACCAGTGACCACTGACCTGGAGGTCTTGCATGACCGCTCCCCAACCTTGAAGAGAAGCGTCCGTGGTAATGACCTGAGGTGCCCTTGCAGCCTTGAAACTGAGTCCCACAGTGAGGTGAGATCTTTCCATCCACCATGAAACCGACCGTTTCATCCGCTGGGTTATCGTCACCCTGTCGTCGAACGAACCTTCCACCTGTCTCCACTGAAGGTCCAGCTCCTCCTGCAGGGGGCGCATTCGCAGTCTGCAATGCGGAATCAATTGAATACAGGATGCCATCGACCCTAGAAGAGATTTGTACATCCTGACTGTCATCCAACTTCTCCTTTGACAACGGGTGGCTGACGATATGAGTTTCATCTGTCTCTCTTCCGATGGGAAGGCCTTGCACTCCTGAGTATTGAGTATCGCTCCCAAGAACTTCACCGTACTTGCAGGCTGAAGAACTGATTTTCCCTTGTTGAGTTGTAAACCCAGATGAATAAAGAGGTTCAAGCACGTGTCCACTGCCTTTGATGCCTCTTGCAAGCTTGGGGCCTTCAGCAGCCAGTCGTCTAAGTACGGGAATACTTCCAGCGACTGTCTTCTCAGAAATGCCGCTACCGGTGCCAGCACCTTTGTGAATATCCGAGGAGCGGACTTTAGTCCAAATGGGAGCACCATGAACTGGAAGTGACTCTTGCCCACTGTAAAGCGAAGGAAACGTCTGTGAGCTGGATGGATCGGGATATGAAAATAGGCATCTTCCAGGTCTAAAGTTGCCATATAGTCGCCTGGGTTCAAGAGGCGCAATATGTCCTGGAGCGAAATCATCCGAAACGATAGCTTCGTGAGATAGGTGTTGAGCTCCCTCAAGTCCAGGATAGGACGCCACTTCTGTTTTGTTTTTCGGATCAGAAAAAATCTTGAATAGAAACCTTCTCCCCTTTGTGATAGGGGAACACGCTGGATCGCCCCTTTTTGAAGCATTTGTTGAGCTTCCTCTTGAAGAAGGTTCAGATGGTTGGAAGTAGCGGCGTGGGGAGCTCTTGTAGGTGGAAAGTCCTGGAATTCTAGAGTATGCCCATTTCGGATGATATTTAATACCCACTGATCCGATGTAATCTCTTCCCAGCTGCTCAGATGTTGTGATATCCTGCCGCCCACTGGAGACCCCAGAAGCGGAGGAACAGTTGGCAGAGTCGGGGGGCCGCTATTGACGCTTGCCAGCGTCCTTGCCCTGACGCCCCTGTCGTCCACGAGCGTTCTGGCGAGAGAAAGACTGGGATTGCGACTGCCGCTGATAGTATTGACTGCCGTACTGGGGCCTGTAAGACTGCGACTGCTGTGAATATCGCTGTTGCTGATAACCTCCTCTAGGTGAAGAGAAACCTCTTCCTCGTGCTCCACGGAACGGAGTCTTTCTATATTGCAGGTTCCCCAGAGCCCTTGCTGTCTCTGTGTCCTTCTTTATACCCTGTAGGGTATCGTCGACATGTTTCCCAAACAGCATGTCCCCGTCGAACGGCAAATCCAAAATCCTATTCTGGACCTCTGGCCTGAAGTATGTAGCTCTCAGCCATCCTTGTCGCCGAAGAACCGCTGCACTGCCTAGGGCACGGAAAGAGGTGGTGGCGATGTCCATAGCGCAGTCAATCAGTTCCGACGAGGAACGTTGTCCCTCTTCCAGAAGCTTCTGTGCTTCCGCTCTTTGGTCCTCCGCTAGCAGATTTACATAGTGAGCCACATCACTCCACATCTAGCGGTCGTACCTTGCTAGGATCGCCAAGGCATTCGCCGCTCTGACCAGCAAGCTAGCCATCGACGAAAAACGCTTCCCAGCGTTGTCCAACCTTCTACCCTCCTTATCCGGCGGCGTCGTGAGGGTGGCCGAAGGATTCCGCGACTTCTTCTGTGCCGCCTGCGATATGACCGAGTCAGGTCTAGGTTGTCCAATCAAACAGGCGGGACTGTCATCTGGAGCTTTATATTTCTTCTCCAAGCGCGGAAGAGTTGGAATGACCGTCGCTGGGGTCTGCATCACTTTCTTCCCCTCTTCCCATATGTGCTCCACAATGGGAATCGAGCGCACGGCCTTACGGTATGCCTCTTTGAAATCGTATAGAAAACAATCTGTAGATGTTGTCGGCATCGCTAACTTAAAGCGCGCTGTGGCTCTTTCCATCAGGCTGAAGAAACCTCCTACATCAGCCGGAGGGGAATCGACCGGGTCTGGCACTGGTGAAGCCGGATCCGGAGCAATATATTGGTTCCACTCACTTTCCTGGTCTTGAACTTGGTCTCGCCCCGTTTCATCCTCATCCGAGGTATCCACTTGGACCTGCGGAGGATATGCCCTCTCATGTTCCTCCTGTGTAGGCCGCACTGACTGCGCTGCCACCACCTGCGGTTGAACCTGTGCTTGACCTTCCACATGTTGCAACCCCTTCTTGCTCCTATACTCCTCCAGCATTGCCCTTAAGTCTGTCAAAAGACTCATAGGCATCGATACCACGCCCTGCTGTGGTTGGGTATCTTGGTATGCAACCTGTCTCTCTGGCCGCTGTTCCTTTTGATAATAATATTCCTCATCCAAATCCGAATCATGGTATTTCAGATTCAGTTGTGATGGACTGTAAGCGTCCCCATACATCTCATTTTCCTCTTCTGAGTAGTCATCTTCATCCAACAAAAGGGGTGGAGGTAATGATGGTACCTTCCTTGGAGAAGTCATATCTGGAGTTATCCTCCTCCTCCTGTTGTTTTCTGGCGCTCCTGTCGTCAACGGCGTTGAAAACAAATCCACCGTCTGAATCGTCGTCGACGGGACCGTCGACGAGAGTCCCCTCACCGTCGACGGCATCGTCGACGGAACCATCATCGTCGCCGGGTCCACCGTCAACGGGGTCGTCGACGGAACTGTCATCGTCGACGGGTCCATCGTCGACGGGCTCGTCGACGGAGCTGTCGTCGTCGACGGGCTCGTCGTCCTCGTCGACGGGATCGTCGTCATCGAAATTGCCACAGTCGACGGAATAGTCATCGTCGACGGGATGGTCTTCGTCGACGTGGTGGTAACCGTCGACGTGGTCATCGTCGACGACGCCGTCGTCGAACCGGTCTTCGTCGACGGAATCGACATCGAGGTCCTCGTCGACGCTCTCGTCGTCGTCCTCGTCGTCGTTGGGTGGCTCGTCGACGACTGAGGAGACAAAATCACCTCAGATGCTTTAGAGTCCTTTTTGACCCCTGTAGAGGCCTCTACAGTCGGTTTTTTGACGGACTTGGCTACTTTAACCTGGTGGGAAGGCCCAGCCGAGCTCTCCTCAGGTTTAGCCTTTTGCACCTGCAGTGCCTGCCTTTCCCTCTCCTTTCCACTCACGTGAGGAGATTCGATAGGCCCTGGCTTGCCAGACCTATCAGAGGTCACACGCACAGCCTTTAAGGGGGGTACAGTTGAAGTGTCCACAGACGATCCGCCCCTCTTCAAAGAAGTCTTTGACGATGTTGATCTGGCATCTTCCTCATCACCAGACACTACTTCCTCCCTCCTTTCCAACTTCCTGAGCCACAGAAGTAGCCGTCCTTCACGATCACGGAGGGTTTTAACAGACATTCTCCTGCATATACTACACTTATCGACATTGTGGTCTGGGTATAGACAGTAAATACAGTCTTGATGTTGATCCTCTGTATAAAGTCGTTTTTTGCCACAAGTGGCACAAGACCTGAAAAGGCTCTTCTTTTCCTTATCAGCCATGACTAAAGCTGAAAGAAATCCTTAAAGAAAACTGTTTAAACAGTACCTCAAGTTGAAGTTAGAGCAGAACTCTAAGGAGACTCCCTGTCACCAACGAAGCGGTAGAAAATCTGAGGCTCTGAGCTTGCTCAGGAAGGTTCTACAGGGTGAGGCTGATCTGATTGGTTGCTGAGGGGACTTTGGGTCCTTTTACATAATGACAGCAATAGGCTGCAAAAGATAATGAGGCCTAGGCCTAATTTTTTACCTTTTTACACCTATTATGGTGTATTTATCTATATATATATATATATTTATTATTACCGAGGCTCCCATTCCGACGACGGGGAATGATACAAGCAATGGGAATCTATGAAAGTTCCAATACTGGAGTAAACATTGTTAGGTGGGAACAAGGACACTGGGAGGGTCTGAATGGCCAAGTCAAAAGACCTATTAAATCCTGCACAAATATGGGATACCGTACGGGGGTCTCTGAAGCTGACCGTAATGCAGTCTCCATTAACCCCTTCAGTGCTGATGACAAAGCCAGCTCGTCATGGGTGTTACCTGCCCTGTGCTTATGACGAGCTGGCTTTGTCATGAACAATGGGATTTCAAAGGATCCAGCGGGAAAACCCATAGCACCCAAGGTGTTAATAGACTTGGCCGTCTTACCTATCCATGGTACCCTCCTTACCATAATGATTTCATTGTGGAGATGGGCCGGGAGGGGTCTGTTCCAATTGAGCCACTTAACGACTTTACCTTTCAAGGAGCTAAAGGTTTCGGTTTCCCCTGTTTCCAGGGGAGGAGCTCCAGCTAAAACTACCATATTGGTTAGCTTCCGGGGGGAGATCGGGCCGGCGTATTCTAAGGGCTCTAAGTTCTTTGGTTGGGGACCCTTGTATCCCATCGGCCATTGTTCCGGAGGGATTAGACCTACAGGGTTGGTGACCAGGGAGTTGATGTGAGGGTGCATTGTTATCCTAGCTAGGAGGTTGATGAACCATTGGGGGGCCTGTGCAGGGCAAATGGGGTGTTGGGTCACAGTTGCTGGTTGTGTGACTGGGATGGTGGGAACAGTTTGTAGGGTACTCGAGCTATTGGATTTAGTGGAGTTAGCTAGGATGGTGGCAGTGGCTTTCTCGATATTAGACAATCTAAGATCCAACCTTTCCAATTTGGCCTCTAAGGGAAATAGGATTAATTTAAATAGGGCGGCTATACTTTCGATAGAGACCTCTCTACTAGAGGGGGCTGTTTGCAGGGTGGTATGGGGAGGGGTGGGGTCGTGATGTAACTTGGCTGTTTTTGAAGACCTTCCAGCTTTTTTATCTTTCTTGTTATATGATCGTTTCCGTTTCATAATAGCCCCTTCCCTAACCCCTAGAATTAATAGAGCTCTCTTCATGAACAGAAACAGTGCTAACATTATTAGTATCAAGAACTTGGTTAATTTTGGGTAAAATTTTCACCAAAATGTCAAGGTCCACTGGTGGCAGATTAGCTGCACCAGGGGCGCGGGGGGGGGGGGGGGGGGTTGGTTAGCCAACACGGGAGTAGCATTGTCAACATGTCTCTCTGGTGTTTTGGCATTAGCCAATATCCCCAGGGATGATCTTTTGATAGACATCAATTCTTTGGACAGGCGTTTCTCGAGAATGTTGCACAAATTACTACTTGTGTAACGATATATGATAAATTCCTTATCTTAGAATATCCCCAGGCGTCAGACTGGATCCGGAAACTTTTGCGTAGCAGTACCCTTGCGCGTCGGTAGGCGTCTGCGGCTCCGCGTCCGTCGTCGGCACCGTGATGACGTCGGAGTACTTAGACACTGCCTCCGCGTGCTGACGTCAGTTCCTAGACACAGCTTTTCCGCGCCAGAAGCGCAGAGCCATGCCAAAAACCAACACTGGTGCCATGAAACTAGGGCCCTGAAAGGGGATGACCTTAACCCTAGATATCGGTTCGCAGAACGGGGAGGATGGGTGGGTGGGTCGGTAAGGATTCTATCACTAACTAATGTCTCTTACAGATATATCGTTACACAATTAGTAACTTGTGCATCTGAAAGAGACACGTTTGTGATAGATTCCTTACCTTAGAATAGATACCCCAGCAATACCAACCCCGTGGTGGTGGGTCTGCGAATCAATAATCACACCAGAAAGTCCTGGAGGACGGAACGGCCAAAGAAGTCATCCCTCCGGACTTGGCTGTCCAGGAAGTAGTGTCTTGCAAACGTGTGCAGCGAGGCCCACGTAGCTGCCTAGCAAATGTCCTGCAAGGGCACCCCCCGGCCCAGGGCAGTTGTAGTCGCCTAGGCCCAAGTAGAATGAGCCCGCAGTCCAACAGGGGGCTCCTTTTTGGCCAAGGAGTAGCATGCCTGGATACACAAGATGATCCACCGCGAGATGGTCCGCTTGTGCACCGCCTTTCCCTTCATTGCGCCCACGTAACCAACAAAGAGTTGGTCATCCACCGGAACTGGCGTGTGCGTTCCAGATAATAGGAGAGCGCACGTTTTGGGTCCAGACGGTGGAGCCTCTCTTCCTCTTTCGAGGGAGGCGGAAAGAAGGTGGGCAAGGTAATGGACTGCCCAATGTGGAATGCTGTGACAACCTTGGGCAGGAAAGAGGTTCTCGTCAGCAACACAACCTTGTCCGGATGGACAGAGAGGAAAGGAGGTGTAGAAGAAAGAGCCTGGAGCTCACTCACTCTCCTGGCAGAGGTGATGGCCACCAGGAAAGCAGTCTTCAAAGTAAGAAGACGGAGACAACAGTTATGGAGCGGCTCAAAGGGAGCACACATTAGATAAGTACAAGATTCAAGTCCCACTGGGGCATCACAAAGGGAACAGGAGGGAAGATATGAGTGATGCCCTTCAAGAATCTGTTGACAATGGGGGACTTGAACAAAGAAGGCTGATCAGGTAGCCTTAGGAAGGCAGAAAGGGCAGAAAGGTAGCCATTGAGAGTGCCCAGAGCAGAGCCCTGCTGGGCAAGAGAAAGAATGAAGAGAAGAACCTCAGAGAGAGGATCCACAGCCTTTCCTGTGCATCATACCACAAATATGTTCCACCTGCAGGCGTATACCGACTTTGTGGAGGGACACCTGGCTGCCAGAATGACATCACAGACTTCGGGAGGCAAGTCAAATGGCCTCAACTGCCGCCACCTGTTGCTGCCTTTTAGTAACTTTTGAGGAAATCATTTTTTTGTTAAAATTAGCAGATTAAGCGGCAGATGATGGATTATGTGGCAAATGCGGCAAATCTATAATATGCTAAAATCGCTGTGGCCCCACAATCACAATTCCAGTGGACCTTGGTATAATAGCTGTAATGCATGGGCTGCAAATTTATTGCAGAGCATTAGAGGAAACCCATACTATATTTCTTGGGATGCTGATAGCTTGGCATTTACAGCTGCATGCAACTGGAGGTAGCTGAACATCATTCATAATAATTAAAACATACGTACGTTTTTTAGGTCTCTAACCGTTAGGTAGCTACATATATAATGTCGAGCTGCTTTAGTGAATAATAAATACATGCACTATAATAAATTATGAAACCTCCATGCAAAAGTCTGTGTGAAACCGGAGAGCCACATAATTAAATTGTGGTTGGTGCAGTGGAGAATAGTGATTTATGTATTTTTCGTGCTATGAAGCAACTGCCTTTTGACAGAAAGCACTGTGAATATGTAAGTCTTTATTTTATACTTGCATTACACACAGTATAAACTTCCAAAATATAGGGGCTTATTTATAAGCCCCTTGTGCTGCCGGTGTCATTTTTTATGATGCTCTGGTTGCACAAAGTGCAGACGCATATCTACGAGGCCACGCAAATTCACTTTGCGTGGCTTTTCAAGGCCTCCTAGATATGGTATAAAGCAACGCAGCCCAAGGTCAATGCGTTGCCTCACACTGCGTAAGGGGGGTTTCTATGGGTTTTGACATTCCCAGATTTACAACAAATCTGTAAATCTGAGGATGCATCACAACTGTACGCTGCCCCAGGGGATGCGTAACAAGTAGAAGTATCTTTAGTTCGCTTTAATTGTTTTCAAAAGCCTCCATGGGTTCTTTATGTGCAGAAAGGACTGCCTTCTTGCAACAACAACAAAAAATCCTGCCAATAATGCAGACACCCTTGCACCATGGTGCAAGAGAGTCTGCATTGGTGCTACGCACCAAATTGTGTGTCGGCAGAAAGGACAGGGGAGCACAGTACTTATAAATCTATTCTATTCCTGCTCTTTCAAATTGGCATAGGGCAGTGCAGCAAAAAATACTTGCGGAGCTGCCCTACACCATTTCATTGTAAATGAGGCCCATAGATTAATAATATTCAGACCCTATGTAATGCAATTTTTTTTACATAACTGTCACTTCAACAAATTCTCAGGGATAGTAAGCACTATGTAAATACGACAATCTCTTAATCTCCCCGGGTCCAACAATAAAAAAATGAGGAATGTGTCCTCATGTAATGCAATTGGTGCTTTGTAAAGTGCTCCGATACCCGATTCGGGTCAAGTTTGCGATATATAAAACTGTAAAATAAATATTAAAAGCAAGCACTTCACAACTCAGTTTAATCTGTGCTCTACCACTCAAAAAAGTCAAGTGTTTTGATCAATTGAATGCAACTGCACTCTCCTGAGAAATCAAAGCCAGGCAGACATCTGAACACACCTTTTTGACAGTGTGCTGCTAGTTAATCTGCAAATCCATTACATTTGCAGATTAACTCATTGCACACATGTGCATTTATTACACAGGCCAGCAACACACTGGTAGAAAGGTGTCTTTAGCTGACTACGATTCCCCAGCACAGGAGATTCCTGGAATTAACTGTCTAGGCTGTTTTATCAAATCAAGAGCGCAACCCCCTTCCCCTGCCTCCACAGCCCCCCTGGGGGTTACGGCCCACAGAGTGAAGTTTACCAGTAAGCAAACTAACCATGAAACCTCACAATGTGCTGCTCAGAATCACATATCAATTGTGGAAGACTAGTAAAGCTGAAGCCCACGCTGATGGTGTGAATGCACTACTGGAGCAGACATTTGTTAACACCTAATATATCGCGAGTGCAGGTCGCTGCCCTCAGCCACGCCCACTCTTACGTTTTATTGGCATCAACCCCAGTATTGACGCCAAGAGCATGTTCGATATGGCTTTGTAATCAATTCTAGGAGGAACACAATTTCAACCTGAAAAATACTCTAATTAACAGACACACTGTAGAGTCAAAATCCTCTGATGCAGAAGTGAAATTATTCAGGATTATAATACGCACCATTCCTTGCCAAGGTGGAGGTGGTCCCATGTTCTGAAATTCCCTCACATAATCATTGTAAGACTAAAATGCAAACAGATGAAGTTCAGTACAATAGAAGAGCAACGCAATGAAAACACTGCACAATTGACATTTGAAGCCTATGTCTTACCCCATTCAGGAACACATCTCGTCGTACTCCAGTAAATCGTCTGTAGAGAATAAGAAATTTTAATTAAAGGTGTGCAACTGTCAATAGAACCCTAGCTGTAATTAATTTAATTTAATTTGGACTTCTGTCCACCACCACCATGCAAGCCAAATGATCTTAAGGAAGATACTGTTTGTAGACCTTAATTTTACTTTGCCTCATTCTGACACTTTACATTTAGGGAGCTACACTCTGCCTGAGAATTCAAGGCAGATCAAAATCCCTTTCTATGCTGAGCTCTGATACTACAGACAGAAGAAACATCACTACATAACTTGTTTATAATAATCCCTTCAATTCTCTGTGAGGCACTTTTTGAGCCTTTTCAGATTGGTTTCAAATCAAAACAGTATTTGTAATAGCCCTGACGTGCTGAAATAGTCCCATTTGCTTTTGCTCATCACATAGCAGCGCTGAATGATTGTCGATCTAGACAATACAAATGATGACAGAGCTCATAGTGGACCTGCCACAGCTCCCCAAATAGGGAAACTCAAAATTTCTAGGCCTTCATAACTTCACTTTAGTAGAGACCTCCAACCACCACTGTATTTCCTGGACTCTGACACCGTATTTCCAAATTAGGTATCGAGATGTATGTTCCCCACCTATTTTTGGACTCAGATGCATGAGAACTTTGAAGAGAGACTTGTTTTTGTGCAACATTGCACAGGTCAACAATATCTCTAGGACCAAGTGTCAACTGAAATTCATAGCATACTCATCATATGACCGTAGACACAATTAAATCATGCATGAGCAACCCAATGAATGAATTTGCAAAGAAGACACTAAGGCCATCTGGGAAACACAAAACAAAGAGGATGCGCTGTATTTTAAAGAGTGAACGAAGACTTAACAGATTTGATTCAGAAGAACAGACTTCTAAAATAAATAAGGCCACATTTTTCAACCCTGACCACTGGAAGAAAAGACTGGTGTCTTCGCAGTGTTCAGACTAGCAGATTCGTCATTTATCCCCTCTGCAATCCTCCAGCTGTCCTCCAGTGTAGACCCGTCAATATGCCGGAGACGTCGATCTTCTCAAGTTTTACATATTCCTTTACTGCTAAAATGGGTTCCCCACTATGTGCTTTACTAATTCCCTCACACTGCTTGAATTTGCAGCATATGTCACATTTCCATCTGTCTATTTCAACCACTGTGGATAGTTAGGAGTAATTCTAACTTATGTACTTTCTTTTCCTTCTCCATTAAGAAAATGTTCACAGCTCTCCTTGCCACCAAGTTTCACATGATTGGTAATTTACAAATGTATCCTTTTTTCACAAAGTATACATTTTACTCATTTGTACAATACATTAACACATATTAAATAATACATTCAAATATTAACTAGACTACATTCCTGAATCAATTAAACATTACTTACCTATCTACTTCTTGATAGCGTGGATCCTTGACATACCCTGTTCAAATATTAAGCAGGTTTGAAAATTAACAATGCCATGCCACTTTCAACAAATCAATTTTAAATTCCAAGAAAGTACGCCATTTTCCCTATGGGGTGACTGGCTATATGCCTTTCTGAAAAATCTGAATGCCAGTGAAACATGTATATTTGCTTTGCATTGATGTGCAGTTATTTAGCTGTCCGTTTAAACTGCAAGATATCTTATGGGGAACATAGACATGGCCCTGCCATTTATTACCATGCAGCGTTACTTTTGCAAATTATATATTCTCAACTATACCCTCTTTAAGGTAGAATGCACTTCACATATCTGTTTATTCCTTTAACATAAGAAAACCATGATGCTTTTTAAACACTTACAAGGGTGCTCCTTCCAGATGCTTGAAAGGCTTCACTCACATTAATTTTATTCTGCTGTTCAGTATCTAAAATAATGTAGCAGATTAAATGCACTAACATCGAAGGATAATCTGCAGACCTTATGACCAACTGTTCATTCTCTGCATGCCTTACAGCCGTTCTTTAACCCCCAACAAGAAAGATGGCATCCCAACTAGGATGCAACGGAAGGTATTTAATTCAATAGCTGTACTGGTGATTGACAACGTGATCCTTAAAAAAAACCCACCTATCTACATTACCTAAAAATTTCCAGCCCAGAAATCAAAAGTACAGGAGATTTTGACTCTTGGTGGACGAGCTTAAAGATTCAGCACAAGCAACTGCTTATGGGTCCCACCCAAAATGACTGAAGGTATACAACTTTTCCTTTTAATAGTTATTAGTACCTTTATATATTCTTCTACCCTGAAGGCGTATCAAGTCATAACTGACACATTTGAAAAGAGGTGCAACAAACAGGAGTAATTCCTAACCAGTTATGTGCTCAACTAATCAAGCATACAGACTGTCATCCGGGTTCAGATGACAGTTTATTGCAAACTTATTCAAAGATCAAGTAGACACCATGCCAATCATCTCCTGCAAAAGCTATCCATAAAGGCAGTGCAGAGCCAATATGCCCCTTGTACAGTTTATTAATACATGGCTATCCATGTGGAAATCGACTTATGGCCAGTCTTTGCAACATGTCTCCACTCCCCTAGACTGTCAATCAGAAGGCTGCCCAATGAATACATTTCAATAAAAATCCAATAGCACCGTAAGAAGGAAATATGGTTTAATCTAGCAAAATCTAAGTCACTTTGACCCTGGAAAACAAAGTGAATAGCAAACATGCAAATAAAACTGTTTCCTACAGACAGTTACTTTCTTCACAAGTTTTGTAGATCTTAAAGGTATGATAAGTGACAGGTCATAGCCTCTGAATAGGCTCAAAAGACAATGGCAACAAATGAACCAGCATTAAGATGATGTTCTACTGTGATTTCAGTCACAGGAGGAAAAGCATTTACCACTAATGGCATTGAACAAAAGGCTCATCACATTTCCTCAAAGTATGAACACACCAGCAGATATGGTGACAACAAAAATTGCCATTTATGGCGATCTTAATATTCAAATTTTATTACAATTTGCATGATCTGTTTTCTTCTTTTAATGTTTTTCCTGCAAAGGACTATGTCAAGGGTTCACACTGGCAAACACTCCATAGCAAGTTGTTGAAATGGATCTACAAGTTCAATCGCACTAGCTGCAAAGCCTCTACTATTAGCTTTCTCCTGGCATCCACAAACCTCAACATAAATATCGGGAGGAGGTGGAAAATCATGAGATAGTAATGCCCGGACACCAGGATCACATCTCCTGAAACCATTCACTCACAAGGAGCGGCTTTGCCAAATTAGCAGCCTTAACATGAAGGTCCACTGGAGATTGGCCAATGCAAATGCAACAGTGCTTTCCTGAATATGTGCAAAGAAAATATTCTCCCACACTAGCAGAGACACTGAATGCATGGCAGTGGTATGGGCTTTCACCAAAAAGCTGTCTGCTTTGCACCAGGGTAGCAAAGAGATTAGTCAATCTGGTCACCGAAAGCTAAAACTGATGTGGGGGTTGCCTTTCGGTTTCAAACCCAAGGCATCTGGCATACAACTATTCCAGAAGCTGCTCCCGATCTATTAAAAAGGAATCTGCTCCCGATCTATTAAAAAGGAATCTATCACTACCCCAAACCTCACATTGTTCAAGTAATGGTGTTTTTTATCAGGATCTTGGTCTGCATGTACCTACATCTCCACAAATATTGTGCCTATTCAGCCTGGCTGTCATTAAATAGGTCAACTACCTTTGATGTTGTGACAAATGACTTAAGTAATTACTGCAGAATCCTCATGACTTGTGTTTTTGTCCCAAAAATAAATTCTAAATTTGGGAGGCCTGTTAGGCAGCATTCCTTGTATTCTGTACACGTCATTTTAGCTAAGGATACTGTGCGTGGTTTAGAGCTGACCAATGGAACAAGATCAAAAAGATAATCCCATTGCTTGCAAAAAGCAATATACCAAGAGGTGGTGACAATGGAAACAACACTATTCTTAGCAGTGATGAGTGTCCTATGCACATATTAGTGTCCCTTGTTCAACGTGAAGCAACAGCCTCTGACTGGTCAAGGCAGTTATTAAGTGAATGAACATCCACTGTAACTATTATGGGATGAGAGGTCAGTCTTGACAAATTAAACTATATCCAGCTCTGAAAAAACGGGATTAATATTTTTTAAGAGAAACAAACCCAAACTGAATGGGGATTATTTCCTCGATTTCATTAAAGCAATCACTTATTTTACCGTCAAATTCTTTAAACTATCCCCAAAGTCCATGTCAACCAACTGCACTAATAAACAGAGATACATTGGACAGTTGAAGATCAATGTGAACTCCGAGATCTGGAGGTAGGCAATAATAAATGCATTGTAGTGAACATGTGATTTTTTTTTATCCCAGCACACCATAAGTTTGAGTGGACCCTAAATGTATAGCATAATCCAGCTAAACTCAAGGGACTGAGCAGGTAGCAATCCTTATATCAACCAAATTAATGATTAGGTGAGAACAAGCAGTTAAACACCCAAAACATGTGGCAAGGTTTGAGGTTGGATCAAGGACTGAAAGAAAGGATGAAATACTGTCGAGTCGGCGGCAATAAAGTTAATTAAGTCCAATGATCTTTAGATAAGGAGGCTAAGAAAGGGGCCAAGTTTCACTGGCTTAAATCCATTCACAGCTTTTCTGTAGCAGAGTGAAAGCAAAGTAAATGGATTGCATCTCCCCACGTCAGAATCAAATCCATTCCCACAAACATCTAAAATAGGATAGTTTAAAATCAATGAAGATGTAGCCATGTTTGGCTAAATATCATTTTAGAAATTCATCATCACTAACTCAATTCAACATGATCTCGAGAAAGGCAATTATACAGTAAAGCATGGCAAAAAAATATCCCCCACATACACAATGAATCTACTCAAATCATGCTTTTTAAACATGTTATCTTCATAATTATAAAGATATTAACCTGGCCTCTGATGAAAGTCAGGGGGATAGTCAATCCTTGGTTTCTTTCGGTTATGGATATCGTACTCTTCGGGTCGATGCCTATATAAATTAGACATTGGAAGTGAGCCTGTGCATAAATAGTTTCACAATACATAAAAAGACACCACCTATTGTAATAACCCACACAATGAATACAGGGTTTGCTACGCTGCTCTTTCAGCATATTTCATGCCAGGTTCTTCCTCAAAGTGTTTACAATGTTAACAAAAAGTATCTTTTCTACTAAGCATATTTTGAGATCTTTTATCACATAGGAGTCTTAAGTCATTCAAACTCAGAATAAGTCAACAATAATGCCACATGTTAAATGTTTCCATTAACAATTTAAAAACTTTAATGGATTGTAATCCCAGAGATTTTCAGCAAAGGGCTTTCCAGCAAAGTGCAAATTCTAACAAATTATCAGGCAAATATTATTCAAAGGAATGACGCAGAGAGGATCACACGATAAACTGATGGAGTAGACAAAAAAAACTTGTCATACACTAAAAGCATGCCTTCTAATCATATTCAAATTGTACACACTGAAGTATTTCTGAAATGTATTCCTAGTCTTCTTGCAAAGAACTGTCATTTGACCAACATATACCTGCTGAATTAAAGTGTACTCAGTCAATCTCTAGACATAATCGCCTCAACTACAAAAATCAACGAGCAATGTTTTGACAATAACATTCAAATACCAGTCTCCAAAATGCGAGGACTGATTTTGGAATAGTAAATCTTTTAAGCAGAACACTGTGGAATAGGCTTATTATTTTGTTGGTATTTCTCAAGAATTACGACCTAGAATCAGTTACCTGTGGAGAAAGTGCTACCTGCGGAAATTAACCAATTTGTCAAAATCAATACTTGTTGTACCACCTAAACTAGTTCATTCTGCTTCCAACTTAAAGCAGTTCTCTCAGTGTCACATCCAGGTAGAACTATACGATCACCTATATCGCTATGAAACACACTTAGAAGCTATGCTGTGATTATTTAAAACAGTGTGTCACTTAGGAAATCGTTGTAGCCCCAAAAAAAAGCGGGGAGCATTCAAATGCATTTACTCTGTGTATTGGGACTCTTCCTCTATGAAATTTTGATCTCATTCTAACAGAACTACACTGCGAAAATAAATGCAATTTATAACTTAAAGTTAAACCATGCACTACATTTGCAGACTGACTGTGCTATCTTTATGTATAGATCTTGCTAGGGAGATGACCTCAAAGAAGGAGGTAATGGTACAATAGCAACTGCAGTCATCGAAACAAGTTTAAAAAGGCAAACAGTGATTAATACTAGGAACTAAGTACAGATTATGAAGCACTACTTGTACATTTAGATTTACAATTTACCAGAGAAATAAGAAAACCACATTACTGTCTAATACCACATGCTGTTCTCCAGGCACATTACTAACTATTCAGACACTTTCAAACAACCACCAACGTGCATGCAAATCTAATCAGATTGCCTCATGTGGGTTTGTGGAAAGCTAGTCTGGTGGCTTAGTGAATTAATGCAACCACTGTAGGGGGCCTGTGTTAGAACTCATGGTCACAGATTCAAACCCTGGTGGGTCCACGCAGCCTTTCATCCTTCTGATGGCGATAAAGAGTACCATTGAGCTGGGTAACAAACACCTATTATTCAGTGCCAAGATATCCTTGGGTGAATGTGCGCTTTACAAATGCACGTTCTGTTATGTTAACTAGATACAAAGAACTCTAGCAATCACATACATTTTTGGCAAAAAAGCATATACTTGTTTTGATTTGGCCAATTGCTTAATTGTGGGAATCAACGTAGCTAAAGTACTCAGCTAATGCAATAGCAGTATCTTATGAACAAAGACCAACTCTCGAGCTAAACACCTATTTGTTGCAAAATGTAGGTTTTAAAGTATTTCAGTATTGCACTGTCACTGCAAAACACTTTGCTGAATTGACTGGACAAGTTAATGTGTTAACTGGGTGACTAAGTTTTACAGAAAATATGACAGGAGAAAATAATTTGAACACTATGTAAGGGTAGATTTAAGAAAACTTATTCCAACTTGCATTCAAACAAATGTTATGCAGCAATCCTTTCTACTTTGTTATGGAGGTTTTATTTATGTGTGTAAGAAGAGTAAAGAAATAAATACTGGGCGTTCATACAGTTACATCCTGCAATAAAAAAACGTGTGGCATTTCGGTCTAGAACCGTTTTTGAATGGCTACCAGTGCTACTGATTAAAGGCTCCCCTGTGATAAAGGACTTCAATGAACATGATAATTCGGTACATGCCTAGTGAAAACTGACTATACTCTGAATGAACTGAACACTAGATCAAGCTAATGCAGGTTATTAATTTGGTTGCATGGCTGACATTAGATTCCCTCCTCCCCACACAAATGCCAACTGCACCCAAGAAATTTATTTAGCCGACTTAATAATCAGAAGATACAAAGCAGAGGCATTAATATCAGTTCAGATTAAGAGAATAAAAGCTGGTGTAAAGAAGAAACATACCGCTTTCCTGTTGATTTGAGAGTGCACTTACGACCGGTATAAAATATGACAGTAAAAGTTCATTAAAAAGTCCAACTAATGGTTTTAAGCTGTAAGCCTTGCATAAAGGGAGGCCCCAGAAGGCTCGAGGTGTGGTGGTGTTTAAGTATATTTTGCAGTCCATTGCAAAACAAGGTGAAAAAACTTCATGTGAAAATACTTTTGTGCTGTGGAAAACCTGTTAGCTTAAAACGTCAAGACATCTTGGTGCTCAGTCCATATTAGGGGGCTATGACAGGTTTCCTCCTACCTTTCAAAGTCCTTTTTTAGCTCAAAGAAATTGGGGTTCTTGTGCCGCTTTTTTTTTTTTAAACCTACCACCGACATATCCATGAATTGGAAACTTAACCCAAGGCTGCATCTCGTCAAACCACATAAGCAACAGTCTTTAGCATAAGAATTATCTGAATTCAAAATGGCTACAAGGGAAGGGCTTGGATGAAAGGCTTAGCAGTTCTTGTAAGACTTCTCCAATTCTGCATGTTTAACCCCCATTTTGCAGGTCAAAGCTGTTAAGTTCATAATGCAGTGATCAATCACCGTGTCGATCCTCTAACTCAGTCCACAGGCACTGACAGCATCTGGAAGGGTCGTACAGACACAGCAACAGACATTCTTTTTGGTTTGTTGCCGGGTCTCCATGGCCTACTTGACCACCTCTGGGAAAAACCTATTCTTTTCAGAAGCTCAGCAAGATGTGTGTATTCACTGTTGCAACCCGCTTTGAGAACATTTGGAAATAGGTTTAAACACATCACGGTGAAACTATTTTCAACAGTCCCAATAATGCTCCTCTTGAATACAAAATAACTTTAAAAAAATGCTCCCCAATACGAGGCATCATCTTCTGTAAAATTATTAGAGATCCTTTATATAAGTCCCAAATCTGATTAGGGTATTCCAGTGATACACCTGAAAAAAAAGGCTTTTAAACAATAAATTAACATTTTTTCTCTCTGCATGAATACACTACTCCCTAATCAAAACATGAAGCCAATCTATGGACTTTAACAATAAAATATATTAACTTCGATTTTTAAAAGCTAGTCTAAGAAATCACTCCATTCTGCGAGACCCTCATTTTTGTCTTGAGAAATAAAAGACTTATGAAGAAGGGACAGCAGGAAGACAAGTCGAAATCCTCAATAAAGCCACAAACTGGTCCATGCAGCTTGATGTGAGGATTTTTTCATGCTCTTCGTCATCGCAGGAAAATGGTGATTCGTACTCTTCCATCATGTTATTCCGATACATGCGCTTACTATCAGTCCAAAGAACGTTTCTAACCTTCCCACGTCCCGCACTGGTTCTCGACGTGAAGGACGGCCTCTTGTTCGTGGCTGAGAGTTAGCTCTTCTTTTATGACGTAATTTATTAATGACCGGATACAAGTCAATACTTTCATCGGGAGGGAAAAGAAGGCAAAGCTGGGTTCCACATGCATTTTCAATTTCCTAAAACAGTCAATGAAAATGTAGATTAAAAAAATGGATGCTACTCAATTAAAACCATCTACAAATATTGAAATATCAACTCACGGAGAGTGTCTTTGAATAATTTTACGAAACTGAGGTTAGCAATGCAAACAGAATTGCATAATTCTAAGTCTGAACATGTAGATATTTCACAAGTTAAAAAGGGCATACTGTGTACAAACCATTAACCAAAAACAAGGTTTAAGTCTTATACCAGCTGATACTTTTGATGATTTTAACTGCATTCAAACTTTGGGAGGACAGCCTTACTCCACACCAGACATTGGCAAAACCAAATGATCGAGTTTTTGTTTAAAATAGAAGTGCTTTTTCACAAATATCAATTGTGTATGTATGGTGGGGAGTAATAATGACTAGGTGAATGTGAGAATGAGTCAAAGGTAGACAAATGGGCAACCGAGCACACAAATACAGGGACATACCTGCCTATAATCCTGAGCTCAAATAAGTGAATTCACAATGCTGGTTAAAGAATTTATTTCCAAACTACTCCGGCAAATTTTCAGCTTTCACAATAAGTACAGAGAAACTGAAACACAGTCTGTTAAATTTGTTACACGAACTACCTTCACTATTGCCCAACTATAAAATACTAATTCCATGCACGAACACCGCTTCAGGTCACTGATCCTGAAACTGCAAAGAAAGTGTGGTAGGAAATTAATTTGGCTGACCAAATACTATACTGTATTAAAACAATACTTTAACCAATTAGCATAACGACTGCAATGACATTAAATGTAGCAGCAAGGAAGGAAAGCAGTATAGTATGGAAGAAAGCTTAGAGAGAAATCACAGAAATGTGTGTGCCCCATTAAGAGATCTGGTAAACTGTGATCTAGTTATGTGTAAGGACATGAAAGCTCCTATCACATGACAAGATACATACACAATGGAAACTGCTGTAACTATCATAAACAGAGGAGCTAATGACACGTGAAAAACTGATACGGCCTGCTACCTCCTGGATACACAAATGTAATAGATTACAGCTCTGGTCAATTTACAGATTACAGCTCTGGTCAATTTATACAATCAATTAAATATACTAAAAGTTCAAGAAAGAGTTTCATGGATATCCTCAGTATGAAGTGTGCAGTTACTCGTACAGTGTAGGAGGACATAACCACCGTTAAAGCATTAGCTTTCAGCAGAGCTGGAACAAGTTTCAGACTGAGGGTGCTGCTATCAATGTTACATCACTGAAGTAAGTGGGATTGTGAAAAACAGGCATCACATCAAGAGTAGCAAATGAGCCACAAACATTTAGGAGGAGAAAAGTAAACATGTAATATTTAGCGTGGTGTGGAGGCACACTAAGTTACGGAGGCCATATTGTTCACTGGAACGGCTACTAAATTTGCATAGGTATGCAATTTCACTGCTAAAATGATATAGCCCACAAATGTGTAGAAATTTAGATTTGGCAATATTTATCCTTCGAGCCTCACTAAGTGTCTTGATTTGTTTTGATCCGATAAAAAGGAATAGTTTCTGTCATGTAACTCCAGTTCTGTAGTAGGGGTATCTCTGTTATAGTCATAATCTAATGAATAGTCCCGCCCATGTGCGTGGACCCCGGAGCAATAAAAAATAATCTCTTAAAATGTCGAAAAAATGCAGAACTGCACAGACACTTAAGAGAGAATTTAAAGACATATAATGCAGCCTATAACCAGGCTACACTGTCCAGTACTTCAACTAGAAATTCCACCAAAAATCCACAAACAGCAAAGCCTGTCCAGATTTCCGTTGCCTTCAGCAAAAACCCTCTGGAATGATAGAGAGGAAGACATGGACAGACAAGCCCCATAGGCTGCCATTATGTGGCTCAAAACAGGATACTGTGCCTTTAAGAGAACTTTCCAGAACTTCACAGTATCCCAGAATGCACTGCAGGTCCCTTTTACTTTCAGTTCTTTTTGAAGGCGTAACACGCCAGACCTGTAGCATTCCGTACATGAATCTCTCTCCACCGGGGAGGAGGGCGGGCGCTTATGACTATAACAGAGATACCCCTACTATAGAACTGGAGTTACAGGACAGAAACTACTCATTCTGTAGTAGGGGATCTCTGTGTATAGTCATAATCTAGTGAATAGAATGGCAAGCCCATCCCCACACCAAAGCGGCGGTGGAGAAAAGAAATCAACACTACTATTGTGCGAACAGATTTCGCAGCGAAGCCTCCCCAACCTGAGCGTCTGCCCTGGCATCAGTGTCCAGGCAGTAATGCTTAGCAAAGGTATGAACCGACTTCCAAGTGGCGGCCTTGCAAATTTCTGCAATCGGCACATTACGGAGCAAGGCTGTCGTGGCAGCTTTGCCCCTGGTGGAATGAGCCTTAATGCTTACCTCCTAAGGTCTTATTAGCTTTCTGGTAACACAGTTGTATGCAGGACACAATCCACCTACAGATGGACTGCTTAGAGGTCGCAAGACCCGTCCTGACCGATCCATAATTGATAAACAATTGGTCTGACCTACGAATACCTTTGGTCTTATCCAGATAACATTTCAACACCCTCCTAACATCCAGGGAATGTAAAGACCTTTCCGCTGGAGATGAAGGGTTCTGAAAAAACGTAGGCAAAGTTATAGTCTGGTTGACATGAAAATCAGAAATAACCTTGGGAAGAAATTTAGGGTGAGTACGCATAACAACCTTAGCAGCATGAAATACAGTATAAGGTTCTTGGCAACACAACGCCTGAATTTCACTCACCCTGCGGGCCGATGTAATGGCCACGAGGAACGCCGCCTTCCAGGACAGGTGCTGCAACGAAGCCTTATGAATGGGTTCAAAAGGCTCCTTCATCAATCTGGGCAGCACCACATTCAATTCCCATGAAGGCGAAGGAAGCCTGACCGGAGGGAACACTTTCTTCAAGCCTTCCAAAAAATCTTTTATCACAGGGATCTGGAAGATGGAAGTCTGTAAAGGGCTTTTCCTGTAGGCAGTCAATGCAGCGAGAGGAACCTTAATGGAATGAACATTAAGGCCAGACCCCGCCAAATGTAGAAGATAAGGAAGGATGACATCTTCCTTGCACGTCGTAGGGTGAAAGTTCTTGGACACACACCAGACACAAAACCTCTTCCACTTGTAAGCATAAGATGTCCGGGTGGAAGGTCGCTTAGACTCCTTCAGTATGTCTATGCAATCTTCAGGCAGATTCAAATGGCCACTCAGGAGCCATGCCGCCAAACTCAAGGACGAGAGGTTGGGGTGCAACATCTGCCCTCCGAACTTCGTGAGAAGATCCGGCCTGCATGGCAGCCGTATGTCCGGAAGGAGAGACCGGTGTAGAAGGTCCGTGAACCACCACTGCCTGGGCCATTCCGGGGCAATCAGGATCATCCGTGCCCTGGACCGGGACAGCTTGATGAGCACCGCTGGAATCGGGGGAATGGGCGGAAAAGCGTAAACAAAGCTATTCGACCAGTTGATCCAGAGTGCATTCCCCAGCGTCCCTTGCTGGTAGTACCTGGAGGCGAAGTCTCGGCATTTGCTGTTTTCGGCAGTGGCGAACAGATCTACGTCTGGAGTCCCCCACCTTTCGAAGACTTCTCCTAGTACGTCGTCGTTTATGACCCATTCGTGGTTTTCCTGAATCAGTCTGCTCAGTGCGTCTGCCTGAACATTCTGTACACCTGGTAGATGGGTAGCCGTTATCGTCAATCCTCTGGCCAGAAGCCAGTGCCAGATAGTCTGCGCCTCCCGAGACAGGGTGCGCGATCTCGACCCCCCTCTGCTTGTTGAGGTAATACATCGCGGTCGTATTGTCCGTCTGTACAAGCAGAGAGTTGGTCTGGAAGGACGGATGAAAGGCCGTCAGCGCCAAGCGAACAGCTCTGAGTTCCAGGAAATTGGGGTGGAGATGTTATGCAAGGTCACAAAGTAATTCCAACAGCTTATGTATATTTGTAAATTGGTGTACAGTATTGAGTGGTGTGTGTGTTTAATAAATGTACTCTTACTTTTAGAAAACAAAGTACAGACTGGACTATCAATTTTTGAGTGTTATTTTTGGCACACCTGCAAATGGCGATTACTAGCCCACACCACCTCCCTTGAGTAAGCCTCAGACTGCTCTGCAACGCTACCCTCTGAGAGTCAGGCGCTGCCCTAGGGTGTTTGGTTCCCAGTGAAGGACAAATGTGTCATGTTATTTGTGCAGGCCTCACAGATGCTGCCTCGTTTTCCAATATTAAAATATTAGCACGCAAGTAATGGCAGCCTGGTTGGGGAGTGCAGGCGGGGAGGGAAGCCTGTGGGAGGGAAGCCAAATGGTAGGATTCCATTGTTCGATACAGTTTCGAAGCATAGCACCAGAACAAGCAGCAATAGAGAGGTGGTGGGGGCAGGGTGAAGAGTTAAGGGGTAGGGAGAGACGGCACGGGCTGGTGGGAGGAGAAATGTGAGTGAGTCACTGCCTGGCGGCCTTGAAAAGTGAAGTGAATAATTAGGGGAGGAGAAATGCCAGAGGCCGGCCGAGCGCACGCTGGGGGAGCCTTATGAAGTCATGCGAGGCTTAGACAACAAGGCAGGAGGCAGGCAGAAGGCTTGGGCATGTGCTCGTGCATGAGCAATACAAAATAGTAATACACCAAAAAGTAGCTGAACAAAACAGAATGCCCATGACAGAACACACAACGAGTACACTAACAACATAAAAAATCACAATGGAGTGGAGCGAGATCTCTGCGTGGAATTCGGGGAAGCCCCCACTTGAGATTGTAACACAGCCCTGTGCGGTTTCCATGTTTGCAGTACATTTCCAGCAATGAAGGACTCTGTATAAACGCTGCATGTTTGGCTGCTGCTCTTTAGCCACGCCCATGTCCCGCCAGCCTCTAAGGTGCCGACCATAACAATGGAGTGGAGCGAGATCTCTGCGTGGAATACGGGGAATCCCCCACTTGAGATTGTAACACAGCCCTGTGCGGTTTCCATGTTTGCAGTACATTTCCAGCAATAAAGGACTCTGTATAAACGCTGCGTGTTTGGCTGCCGCTCTTTAGCCACGCCCATGTTCCGCCAGCCTCTAAGGTGCCGACCGGGAGAGGATATGGCACATGGGCCTGAGCTTCCGGCTTTGGAATTGAGAAGCTGCTTTTGGAAACTCCATTGAACGTCCTGTGATTCTGCGCAAGTCACTTGCTCTCCCCGTGCCTACAAAAATGAACGTGTCCTTGTGTGATGTAACTGTTGCTCTATAAAGCGCTCAAATGCCTTTGGGTTGGGTTCGGGCTATGAACGTGTCCTTGTGTGATGTAACTGTTGCTCTATAAAGCGCTCCAATGCCTTTGGGTCGGGTTCGGGCTATGAGTGGAAGAGGGGAAGTGAGTAAACCTGTAAGCCTGTGGGAGGGAAGCCTGTGAGAGGCTGATGCCTTTGATGTGAGACCAAGGGGGAGTAGAAATGCGAGTCACGGCCTGCGGCCGTGAAAAGTAAAGTGAATAATTAGGGGAGGAGAACTGGCAGAGGCCGGCCGAGCGCACGCTGGGGAAGCCTGTGGGAGGGAGGCTGATGCCTTTCATGTGGTGAAATGCGCGTGCTTGTGGTCACGTGATTCACGTGAACTGTTGGAAATCCGCTTTTGGGGAGCCTTGGGTTTAAGTCTTGGTTTGACGGCATTATACTCGCATATTCATTCCTGCGGAATGGAATAGGCGAGACCTAAAAAGGGTCCCCAACAGGGCCCGGTACTTTCCCTCCCTTGGAGGCCTTCAAGGCATTGATGACCTCCAGATGTGTAAAAGTTGAGTTGATGGGATAGGTTTGGTCTTCACAATTGGGCCCCCCCCCCCCATATTATCAGGTTGCTCAAAATTGATATTTAGTGGGGTCCCGAATACTCCAGAAAAATTATTCATCCAAGTTTTAGCATCGATTGCTACTTCTATTTTTGGGGCGACATCATTTACGTTTGTAAGGAAGGGGGATTTAACCACCCTCCAAAAGGTGGTACTGTCATTTATGGTACAGTTCATGTGCAGTTGGTCCCATAGTTCATTTTTTAAATCCGTTTAGCGCCTTTTTAGGGCAGCATTATAATCCTTTCTTAGCCTAACTATTTCCTCTTTTGGACGATGAGGTTTATGGAGTGCAGATTTTAATTTAGTATAAGCTTTTGTGCGCGCCGTATTAAACCACCCTTTTTTGGAGTTACCTTTATCATTTATTTTGCAGAATAATTCCTCTTGTACGATCTTAGTTATATTTATATAACTTGACAGTATGTTCACGTAGGAGGAATCCGGATTGAGTCATATTTCAATTAAGGGCAGTGCTCGTTTGACCACATTCGCTGTTGTAATGGGTGGGTCAATTTTTGCTCCACTTTATTGTGAAGCCATTTCATCTATCTAATGTCAAAGTCTGTTTCAGAAGACTTAGTGAATTAGGCTTCTCTGGGGCGTTTGGGAGTAAGAGAGAAAAACTATTAGGAAAATGATCGCTTACAGGATTATTAATTGTAGCGAAATTTAGAATGTTGGGACCCAGAGCCTGAGAGACAAGTATAAAATCAATTATGCTGGAATAACCCCTTCCGTTAAAGGTAGAAGAAAATGGGACTGGGGGGCTAATAATTCATTGGCAAAGCCCATCTCCATAACAGTAAGTATTTCAATCATGCGGCTGCCAGTATTGGTATGGGAGAAGTGTTATATTATTCCCACCCTCATCCTGGATTCCGCACTTTTTACTGTTGTTTTTACAGAGCAATATATTAAAATTCTCCGCCCCATATCAAGTTAAACGTAATATTTGAATAATTATTCCGCAAGTCTTGAAGATAAGAAAAAATATTATTTAAAATAGGAATTACATCTATTGAATTAAGATTATTGTAAAAATTTACCAGGAAATAAGTCAGTGTCTTGCCTACAGTTATCTTGAGAATTTGATAGTTAGTCTCTCGTCTCAAGATGACTATTTTCTCAGGTATAATGTTATTTAAAATATAAATAGTTAGACCCCCCTTTTGGCCTTCCTGAAACAGAAGGGAGGGCTTTCCAGAAATAGGTCCTGCATCCCTCAAGATGTAATGGAGTACAGGACCAAGTCTCTTGAAGGCATACAATATCGTGATTCCTCACCTCTTCTAGCCAGGAGTCAATTGTCAATTTGGATCGCAGCCCTGCAACGTTCCAAAAGGCAATATCAAGAGTTGTGGTTTTTAGTGTGGATTGGGCACCCAGAGATTGAGAAAATTGCTGTGAGATAACTTTGGGTATTGTCGCTTTTGGTTCGCTATCTGCGACATTTGACTGAAACCCTGCATTAACCGAGACTATTGGCACAGCAGGCAATGGCTGGATTTGCTCCGTTAGATTAGCTGCATTCAGGACATCACAGGGGTACACTAAAGCGTTAGTTAACAGGTGGGTCGAAGACTGATTAGTATGACCGAGTGAGATGCCCTCGTTCGGTTTAGGGGCAACTTCCAGTCATTCGTTATCATCCAAACCTGAAAGGACATTAAACCGGTTGTATAAAGGAGTGGGCTGAAATTGGTTTTCGTGGGTGGGTGGATTGAATGGGTTTCTCCATGTAAGGGTTCTTGGATAATGTTTGAGGAGGATAGAAATAACCTAGCGGCATGATATTGATCCAGGCAGGATCGATAAAATGGTTTGCACCTTTCCTCAGAATTTCATTTACAAGTAATGGTGATGCAAAGGTCATTACAATGCAATCTCCTGTCAGCGTTTTTTCCCTAGAACCCACCCATTGAACACTCCTAATCATCTTAAACTCTTGAAATAAATTTCTATTCATGTCCACCCTTGTACTTAACCAATGTAAAGATTTATTTTTTAATCACAACCATGATTCCTCTACTGTATTGTGATTTTTTGGTACATTGCCCAATACGATTACGTAGGTCGTGGCTTCTGGTGGGAGATCCAAATGACAAATCGGTAGAAAATGAACTTCTCAGGGGTGGTGTATTTAGATAGGATTGCTGATGCATGTTAAGAGTGGCAATTGGATGCGAATGAGATGTCTTATTGTGTATGGTTGTTGGCCATCTATTCTGATCCAATATGTTAGTTGTTAGGAGGTTATGAGCCCATTTGTCTTTATTTGCATTGGCTCTACTTCCGTTATTATCACTATTATCTGTGTTATTTGTTGGATCCCAAGTTGCAATTACCGAGGTTGGTGGAGGGTTTGAATTTACCACAAATGTACTAGTCTGAGTGGCGGTTTTATCATGGTCCTTTAAATTTTGCAGAGTTTGGGGCGCTTCTGCTACTTGTTGTATTGGATTGGTGCCAAGGAGATCTATATTCGCCATTCTTGACGAGAGCTGACCTAACCTTACCCGAACGTAGAGATCCAGTTGTTCTATTAGGGATACCAAATTTCTTACATCTGTTTGGATTGCTGGGCTGGTGTTAGACGTGCCCTTTTGGGTAGGTTGCGGCCTTTGCTGCCCTGGTCGTTTTTTCCCCTGCATAGTGCTTTAATGATTTTTTCCCATTTGGCTGAGGGTGTATTTGAATTTGAGGTAAATCTTTTTTCCTTAGGGGTACTTGGGTTTCACATTGGTAGGGATTATTTGACTTCTTTTGTGGTGGTTGGATTGGATAATCACTTACGACTATCTCATTGTGAGTTAATTGGATACAGCCGTTATGCGAGTCTTCCACCAGATTCCCCGGAATTAGTACATCTTTTTCTTTTAGTGGCGCGGAATCAAGGCTTAGCCTAGAAGAGGTCCCTTCTATTGATTCCTCAACTGATAGTATCTGTTTGTCCAAGACACCTACGGCTCCTGTCAGATAGGTCAGTAGGGTTTGCTGCGAGTCAGAAATCAACTTTTTGCCCCATGGGCATTTGGGACTGATTCATTATTCTTTTCCCCATGATGTGGGTCACAAATTATCCAAAATTCTACAGTTAGAGCTGTTGGTGAAAACTAAACTGAGACTTTTTGTTAAGTAAGGAGAAAACACACTAATCTAGACAGTCTAGGGGATTGAAAGCGAAAAAAAAAACAAGAGGGAGGGCCCGGCCCAGCCACAGCCGGTCAGTGACGGGCCCGCCTTTGGCCCCGGCTTCGCCCGGGCGAGCCCGCGCGCGTCCCGATGAGTGGGAGCCCGCATTCAATTTAAAGTTGTGCACCTCTCGCGAGACCACGCTGCCCTCTGGATGGTGTAGTTGGGAAAGCGTGCGGTCCGCGGGTCACAGGAGGCGCGACGAGCAGGCACCCCCTCAAAAGGACAAACAGGCCCCCAGGAGTGGCGAAAATAAGGAGCAGCAACGCAGGTAGAGGCGGTGGCAAAGTCACAGGTCTGAGTTTTCACTGTAAGTGTCCTGCTGCGCGGGAGCCCGCATTCAATTTAAAGGTCCCGGGGGGGCAGGGCAACTGCTGCGCACCTCTCGCGAGACCTCTCTGCACTCAAAAACCTTTTCAGATTTCAAGTTTGTTCCCCCTACAAAACTGCTCCTTGATCTTGTGAAGAACTTCACTAGAAAGGTCCAAATGGTTGATTGCTAAATAGTTTCCCTTTTGTAAGCAGATTACACACTCTACAGTGCTCCTCGTGCACTTTTTGTAAGTGTGCTTGGATAGAGTGATCTTGCATCACAAGCTCTATAAGTTGTTCTACAACTCTTTTCAGGACCATACTTCCAAATTCTGGAATGTCACCTGGGGTCCTCAACTCGGTTTATATTTGGTATGTCTGCCTAAAGAATGGTCACTTGAAAAGCTTGATATATAGCCGCAGCATTTGTTGGAAAATGTTTTTTTTTCACACTTGCCACGTGGTTCTTCAACGCAGGATATATGGCTTTCTCATGACATTTTATACCATTTTAGTACTTTCTCCGGTCTCATTTATTCTCTCTCATTGACCAGGGCAGTGCTAAAATAGTGGCCAGCTCTGGCAAATGATTGTGTCGCCCCTCTCAAGCATCTACTAACTGCCTATATAGCATGACGTAAGTCAGAAAAATATTGCCAAAGCCAGTCAAGTAATGATTTCACAAATGTACTACGTCGGGGCAGCCTCAATAGATGGGCTGAATTTATCAATGACTTTTTTTCATCAACTTTCATGTCTTCTTTTGCTTTGGTTAATGTTCCATTCCACCTTACTCTCCTTATAGTTAGATCTTTTTTGAAAATAGCTAATCAACTTATGCAAAGGTTTGTGCATACATTTAATTGCTGTATTGGAAATCTTCAGCACAGTAGATTAAAATACACTGAGACTGCTAGCTTTAAATTTAGCTAGAGAGTAGGTAAACATCTAATGTTTTGATCACATGTAATTTCATTGTCAATTTTCTATTTAAAAGATTTGTTGAAGTGCCCCAGATAACTGGTAATACAAACAAACTCACCTGACCATCACGTCCTATCTTCACTGGTTTATTCTCATTCCAAGGATTGCTAAGGTGAGATGATTTGGTGAAGGGTAATTCTCGCCTAAGTAGCAGTAAACATAAAAGGTTAGCGTGGTTACTCTAACAGGTTTGATTATTTGTTCTGTTGAGCATGATTTTGGTTATAATGATTTTCAATTACGAACGTACCAAATTCAGAAACTAGGTTAATAATGAAAAGCACAAGCGTAACTTCCTTAACCTGGTTATCTGTTTTATTTCTCTTGATTGGTCTTGTCTGTATAGTTTAAGTGTTTTTTCGTTAGCTGCTATAATTCCCTTTTATTTGCAACTGAGCAACTCGTGTTACATCTGCCTGATGTTTTGTGGTCACTATCAACAGCAACATCTCTTCCTGTAGATCGTAGTGCGCATGGGCATCAACTTCATCTTCAGATTGTTTTTCGCCATTGGGGAAATAATGGAGTTGTAGGAGTACAGAAAAAGATATCCATGTCTTGTGTACCTATTTAAGATATTACTGTAACAGATATAGGTAGCCGGGGAGGCGGGTGGGCGTGTGTGGCTCTGCAGCCTTACATGCCAAGAACAGGTACATTCTGGTAAGTAGCGTTTTCCGTTCGAGGCTGCAGACCACACACTAGTGCATTGATTGCATAGCAGTTTTCTCCCTTAGCAGCGACCACCAGTATCTGCTGCAGTAGTTTGGAATAATGTCTTAAGTACAGCCTGGCCCACACTAGGTTGTTGTTTTGCTTGCACAACTACACAGTAGTGTTTTGTAAATGTGTGCAATGTAGACCATGTAGCTGCTTTACAGATATCATCTAGGGGTATATTTCCTAGGAATGCCATAGATGCCCCTATTTCACGGGTGGAATGAGCCCTAGGGGGAATGAATAGAGTGCGTTTTGCTTTTTGGTAACACATTTAACACCTTGACTGCTAAGGCAATTCCCGCTGGGTGCTGAGCTCATATGAATACCATTGTTTCATGACGAGCTCAGCTCGTCATAAGCACATGACCAGTGTACTGCATGACGAGCTGAGCTCGTCATGAGCAGCGAAGGGGTTAAATGCATTCAACGATCCACCTTGCAATCCCAGATTATGAAATTGAATTACCTTTATGTAGAGGAGAAAAAGGACACAAACAATTGTTTTGTTTTACGAAATGGCTTTGTCCTATCAATGTAGTAGAGGAGCGCTCTTTTTAATCAAATGTATGAAGAGCTCTTTCCACAACTGTTTGTGGTTGAGAAAAGAACACTGGCAACTCAATAGATTGGTTAAGGTGGAACAGTGAAATTACTTTTGGAAGGAATTTCGGATTTGTTTTAAGAACCACTTTGTTGTGATGGAGCTGTATGAATGGTTCTTGAATTGTTAATGCCTGGATCTATATTACTCTTCTGAGTGAGGTAATCACAACTAAAAAAGCAAGTTTCCATGTAAGGAACTGTAATTCACACTTATACAATGGTTCAAATGGAGGACCCATAGGTCTAGTGAGACAATATTTGAAATCCATACCAGGAAGGGTGGTATTCTGGGAGGAATTATTATTTTGTGTCTTTCCATATAAGCTTTGTTTGGCAGGTACTCTAAATAATGACAAATGTCTGTTTTGAAGGTAGGCTGCTATATAGCAGCAAGATGTAACCTGATTGAGGAGTACGCTAAACACACCTCGCCCACAAATTCGCTCATCCATCGAATGCCACCCCACTCACTATTACCGTAGAACCCTCCACTAACGCTAGCATATCCCACCCCCCCCATCCCCAGCTCGCCATCCAGCTCCCTACTCAACAACCCGCCCACGGCCCTCATCTCCAACGCTAGCCCCATTCCTCCGCTGGACTTGATCTTAACCACCCTCCTACAGTTCAAAGACGAGCTCCACACCATCAAAGAACTTCTCCTCACACCCCCCAGACAACCCCGACCTACAACCACCACTTCCGTATCCAACAAACGCCACACCTTCCCCACAGGCCCTCGCATTCAACTCTCTCCGCGTTGGCCCACTATCCCCGCTTGCAACAACACCCACCGCCCCCGCTGCGCTCTCAACTCCTTGTCGGACCACGACTTGGACACCTTCCTCCGCTTTTTTGGCCCAGGTCCGGTAAAACACACAACGTCCACACAACTCCCCATACCCACAATTCTCACAAATCCCATTAGGCACCCAACTCTAAGTAACAGAAGCTCCGTCCCCAACAATCTCAGAAAAATCCCCCTCTCTCTAGAACACTCGTCCACCCTTCTCACCCCCAGACTCAAATGCATCCTACTCAACTGCAGATCGGCCCAGAGGCACTCCTCCGACATTGCAGATCTCGTCACATCAATGGATCTTGACCTAACCATTTTGACTGAAACGTGGCTAACTGAAGCTTCTACACCTATTCAGGGGTGGGGAATTCCTATCTCCCGACGCCCGAGACATCTAGATGTCTAAGGAGGGCAAGAGGTTTTAATTTGTATTTTGTCCAAAGGACAAGTAGACATTCTTATCTGTAATCCGATACCCTGCCTTTCAACCCGATTTGTCACAGCCATGTTAATAAGTAGCTCTGAGCAGTTTATTGGCAGTGTAAGGGTCAATTCAAAAGCTGGGGCCTGCACTTTAATTTCCCCAGCACAGAAGAACAACATGATAAAGTAGAACTCAATGTTGCAGCCAGCTCCAAAGTCTCATATGGCTCCCTGGCCCCCCCTGTTCCTTTTATTTTCTTTGAGCATGAGACAAACATCGTGCTTCTGCAGCCTCAGAACACTCACAGCACTGGCATGTAAGAGGCTGCTTTATCTGCCTCTTGGCCCCTTGCTCTGACCTGAACTGTATGACCCCTGCCTTTTAATCTCTGCTCCACTCTTGGGCCTCATACAGCGCTTGTGCACACCCTTCTTTTCAATTTGCTTTTCCTGTACACTTCCTACTTTGCTTTTCCTGTACACCTTATGTTTCACCCGGTGCCTAAACCTGCTAATCCCACCCCACCACCCTCCACCGCCCTCTCTGACAGCGCTTACCCGCTCCCCATGGCCTCTCATAACTTACGTCATCCAGGGCCTACATTAAAGCTCATACGTTTCTCCAGGAGGCTTTCATGCAGGCCTAAGGCCACCCCCATTTCTATCCTTGCACTAGGCCCTCATCTCACTTTGTGCATGCAACAGGGGCATTTTGAACACACTGCCGTAGCAACTACAGCAGCTATGGAGTTCTTGATGGGCCTCTTCAGTCTGCAGGTCCGCACACAAAACCCCATAATGGATTTAAAAGGGGTGGGTGGGTGGGTGACTGGGTGAGTGAGTGATAGGGTGGATGAATAGATGCATGGATGAATGAGTGAAAGGGTGGATGGATAAATAGATGCATGGATGAATGAGTGAGAGGGTGGATGGATAGGTGCATGAGTGGAGTGAAAGGGTGGATGGATAGATGCATGGATGAATGAGTGAAATGATGGATATAAGGATGGATGCGTGAAAGAATGGATGGATAAGTGCAAGGGTGAATGAAGGGATGGATGAGTGAATGGATGGGGTGAAAGTGGATGGCTGAATGAAAGGGTGGATTAATGGGTGAGAGATAGAGTACATGAATGGATGGCTGGGTGGATGGATGGTTGGGTAGATGAATTAGTGGGTGGGTAGGTGGCTGAGTGGAAGGGTTGATGGGTGGAAGGGTTGATGGATGGATGGGTGGATAGTTGAGTGTAAAGGTGGATGGAGGGATAATGAAAGGGTGGATGGAGGGATAATGAAAGGGTGGATGGATATATGAGCGAAACAGAAGATGGATGGGGCGAATGGATGGATGGATGAGAGGAAACAAATGGAGGAAGTAAAAGGGTGGAAGGATATAGGAGTGAAAAGGAAGATGGACGGATGAGTGAAAGGATGGATGAGGGATCAGTGAAAGGGTGGATTAATATGAGCGAAAAGGAGGATGAGTGGGGTGGAAGGATGGATGGATGAGCAAAAGGATGGATGAGCGAAAGGAAGGCAGGATGGATGAGTTTGAGCGATAGGTTTAGAGATGGAAGGATAGGTTTGAACAGTGGCTTCGTAAATGCCCCACTTTAGGAGCTACTGTAGAGATGGTGCTCTTGATGGGCCTCTTCTGTCTGCAGCCTGATAGACAAAGGCTCATAATTAATGTGAAAGGGTGGGTGTGAGTGAAAGGATGGATGGGTAGATGTGCGGGTGAAAGGATGAGTTAGTGCAAGTGTGGCTGGCTAAATGGATGGATGAATGAGTGACAGGGATGGTGGATGGACAAAAGGATGTTATAATGAAGGAAAAGGTGGATGGATGGATGGGTTACAGGTTGTATGGATTAGGGAGCGAAAGGATGGATAAGTGTAAAGGATAAATGGATGGATGAGTGGAAGGATGGATGGAAAAGTGAAAGGGATGGTGGATAGATGGATGAGCGAAAGGATGGACAGATGTCTGAAATGGTTAGGTTGGAGATGGATGGGTAGGTTTGGATATGGATGACCGGATAGACTGACGAATCAACAGATGGACAAACATATTGGTGAAAGTCTAATAGATGAAAGAATGAATGGATGACAATGTAAAGGTGAAATGCTAGATATCAGTGGGTGAAAGGATGAATGGATAGCTGCTTATATGGAAGAGGCAAAGCAATTCTAGAGAGGATTCCAATGATTTTATTCGCTTGCTTGGTGGCATAAGAGCTTTGGATCAAAGTGGGGAATATTTTAATTTTCTGGTTACTCACTTGGCCTGCTCTATGCTCCTTTCTCTACCTGGGGATTATCAGGTAGGCGTGGTGCTGTTTGCCAGCGCGTTCTTACTAGACAGTCAGTATTTGTTCTCATAAAGGCCACATTGCCATAGAAATTCCTAGCACTGAACAAAACTACTTTGTAAAAGAGCAAAATGCTGTCACACACAATGAAGCCAGCCGATAGATAGGAAGAGAAAGCATTTTAATAAAAACAAAAGGTCTTGGTTAACTCAGATTGAATTAGGGGCTCAAACGTTAAATAAAGTCACAAAAGTACACCCATGATATATGTCCTTATATTAATGCAGATTTACGTTTTTCATGAATTCGCATGAATTTCCGCAAGTAGGCCAGGAAACCGTAATCCTAGAAAATATTTGTGAATTGCATTTTAGCATGAGAAAAGATGAATGTGCCCCAGTGGTAATCTATTGAGTGTTTACAAGTTCACTTTTTCTCCAACCCCATTTTTTCCAACCCTGGAAGAAACTTTACTTCTGCCATAGTCAGCGGTAAATTTCAACCTCTCAGTATGGGAAAAGATTAGAGAAGAGCTGGTGAAAACCCCAAAAGTCAAATCCTTCTATAGTATTAGCCTGATGTTAACCAGAGAGGCTATTATCAGAGCTCTTCTATTTTTTTTTTTTTAAATATATTTTTATTGCAGAGTTATAAACCACAGGATACAATTAGTCAGCCAGTTCACTCGTGACATCCCCCCGTTCAGTAGTAAAACACAGATCGTACACAGCCATTCAGCCCGCATCCCGGAGGCCGGGCGGCATAATACTCCACTCAAGAGGAAAACATCACGGTGCACGTCCCATAGGGACCATGGTTGATATGTCGTTTTACGTATCTGCTTTTACCCCCCCACCCTCAACACTGCTCCCGTCGGCCATCCCAGTGGTAATCAGTGGTACCGCCCCTGTCGGGACCTGCCCCAGGTGCTGTATGTCTATCCTGCCTGGCCGCTCCCCCCAGCCATTCCTCACTCCACACAGTACCCCACCAACCTATTAATTCCAAGGTGCCCTGGCGGGCCACCATCCATGTGGCTTCCGACCCACCCCAAACTCCCATTAACCAACCCCCCTAAACCCCCCCCCCCCCCCCCCGGCAACTGCTAAGGTGTATGCCTCGTCCCGACAAGTTGGATGGATCCATTACAGTGCGGGTTATGATACTGTTTGTGTTCGCCCCGTGGTGTCCACCGGCCTAAGTCTCACCGTCCTCATCTTCCACCATAGAATCACGCAAGGCCTGCACCACTAACTCCCATGCACGTGCCGCATCCAATGCCTTCTCATTCCCCATCTTGACGGCCTGCTTCATCCGGAGCACACTCTCGCAGCCAGACCACCGCAGCAATTCATTCTTCCATCTACGCAGTGAGGGTCCCCCCCTGGACTTCCAATGCCACGATATTTCCCTTTGCGCCAATATCAGGCCCAGATCAATGAATTTGCTCGTCACCTTGGTGTGTTTGGTGTGCGGGAACCAGAGCAGCAGGCATGCCGCCATATCGAATTCCACCTCCCTATCAGTCACTTCGTTCAGGAGGTCCCCCACCTCCGCCCAGTAGGCCTCCAATCAGAGCTCTTCTAGAATGAGATTGCGACCATTATTTTACGGCGCACTACTTGGCACGAAATGGACAAGTGGATTTTGTTACAGGACAAGTAGATTTATGAAGCTACTTGTCCCATGGACAAGTACATATTTCATTAAATTCCACACCCCTGCTATTATGGACATACTAGTTCCCCCCCCCCCATTACCAAATCATTAGACTCGACAGGACCGGCAAGACGGGTGGGGGAATCGCATGCATTTTCAGGAGCAACCTCTCCGTTACGAAAGGCACTTCACCCTCCCTCACGTCCTGTGAACTCTTCTGTCTCGATATCTCCAGCGAGGGCAAGCCAGTATGTGCTTTACATCTTATCTATCACCCGCCTGGGGACAACCTCATCTTCACCCAACAACTCATGGACACGATCACATCCAACGCTGGTCGGCAGATCACTCAAATCTACTTGGGTGACTTTAATCTCCACTGGAACGATCAGAAAGACGCAGTGGTGAACAGTCTCAAAACCTTCCTTAACGCGCTCAACCTCACCCAAATATGTAACAGCCCAACACACGACAAAGGCTCCATACTTGATCTCATCATCGCCAATGAGAACTCTACCCAACTGGGGGCAATCCAACTTTGTGACTGGTCTGACCACCACATCATCACATTCTTCATCAATGAAAAAGTCAAACCTACCCCGGCTCAGCCCTCCAAATCCAAGATTTGGAAAAGCGACATGAAGAATCTTAACCCCAACTCCCTGCCTCCCCACCTATCCAGTCGCCTCCTTCCCCCTTCTGGTGCCTCTGATGTTCAATCACTGACTGACCACTACCTTGACTCTATGAACTCAATAATTAATGAAGCCGCCCCATTGCAACTAAAGAGAGTCTCCACCAAGATCTCGAACCCTTGGTATGACGGCAGACTCAATGAAGACAGGCGTGCTATGCGAATGGCAGAGCGCACTTGGAGATCTGATCCCTCATCGCTGCATTGCAAAACTCTTAAGAACAAGAGAAATGCCTACTTTAGGAAAATCAAGCGTGCAAAATCTGACTTCTTCAGCCTCCAGTTGGACCAAGCAAAAAACCGACCAAGAAAACTGTTCGAACTAGTCAAAATTCAAACCTAGACACAACCCTTACTATCAAACAACACAACAAACGACATCCCACACTGTGAAGACTTTTCTGCTTTCTTTAAGCAAAAGTCCGACAACATAAGATGTGACCTCCTCATTGATGTAAGCCGATACCCTAGCCACATCAAAATGTCTAACAACCAACCTACAAATAACACATCTTGGACGTCCTTCAACACCTACTCTGAAGAAGCAATACACAAACTGCTTGGCACCTTGAAGCCCTCTAATCACATCACAGACCCCCTACCTGCTAATGCTGTAAAAGACCTCACCCCCGTACTCCTCCCACTCTGGACTAAAATAATTAACAGCTCCCTACAACAAGGTTGGCACCTTGAAGCCCTCTAATCACATCACAGACCCCCTACCTGCTAATGCTGTAAAAGACCTCACCCCCGTACTCCTCCCACTCTGGACTAAAATAATTAACAGCTCCCTACAACAAGGTCTCATCCCAGACTCCCTCAAGGTGGGGTAAGTCACGCCCATACTCAAGAAACCTACAATTGACCCGTCAGACCTAAACAATTACCGACCTATCACATATATCCCCACTTAGGCCAAACTGCTGGAAAAATGTGTGCAGCTCCAACTAACAAAACACATTGACCAGTTCGACCTCCTCAACCCTCATCAATCAGGCTTCCGAGCGAAACATAGCACGGAAACGGCCATGACACACATAATTGAAGACGCCCTCCAAATCCTTGATCGCAATGATTCCTGCCTCCTCATCCTCCTGGACCTCTCCTCAGCATTTGACACGGTCAAACATGAGAACCTATTGGAGCTGCTAAACACTAGAATGGGTCTATCAGGGACTGTGCTCAAATGGTTCACTTCCTTCCTACATAACCGGTCTCAGAAGATCAAGATCAACAATGTGCTCTCCTCACCTGTGCCAGTAGATTTAGGCGTCCCACAAGGATCTTCCCTCTAACCCACGTTGTTCAACCTCGTCATGGAACCACTCACCACCTTGCTCCAAGCATCCAATGTACACTTCCATATGTATGCCGATGACACTCAACTTTACCTAAAGGTACAATCCCCGGAAGATATCAAACTTCTGAACTACACACTTAGAAACACCCAATCGTGGTTGGCCGACAATCACCTCAAACTAAATGCTCTGAAAACTGAGTTCCTTCTGATAATCACCCCCTGCGAAAATTACCACCACTCAAATCTGGCTCAATCACCCTTGCTCATTCCACCATCAGGATTCAAGCAAGCCGGGCCGAAGACGGCTGAAATGCCAGAAACCGGTCCCCGGTAGCTTGTTTCCTTCCCAGTGAAAGAATTGGCTTGGTAGTTTGGTTTGCCCTGTTCCCATGATACACTGGGCCAGGGACAGACTAATTTGCATATAGCCAGGTTCCGAGCTGGGATGGTGTAGTGAGCTAAAAAACGGTGTTGGATTAAGCCCTGATCTCTTGACTGGGTGAGAGTATTCTGCTTAATTCAGAAACTCAGTCCATCGCCACCCCCTGTTGTTTAATTATTTTGTCCACCATAAGCGTGGAAGGGTATACTCAGACATGAGTCCCTTGCTCATTGCACCATCAGGATTCAAGCAAGCCGGGCCGAAGACGGCTGAAATGCCAGAAACCGGTCCCCGGTAGCTTGTTTCCTTCCCAGTGAAAGAATTGGCTTGGTAGTTTGGTTTGCCCTGTTCCCATGATACACTGGGCCAGGGACAGACTAATTTGCATATAGCCAGGTTCTGAGCTGGGATGATCTCTTGACTGGGTGAGAGTATTCTGCTTAATTCAGAAACTCTGTCCATCACCACCCCCTGTTTAATTATTCAATCACCTAACAGCACTCAATGTCCGACCCACCATCGTGGATTCTGCGAAATCCTTAGGTATCACACTTGACGCAAAGCTCAATATGCAACAGCACATTAGCAAAGCAACGAAAGGATCTAATTTCCAAATCAACACATTGAGGAAACTTAAACCCTTCCTCCCAGTCAAAGATTTCCAAACTACTGTACAAGCCCTAGTCATCCCCCGCATAGACTATGGAATTGTGGCCCTCAGCGGACTCCCTCTAGCAACAACCGCACCCCTAAGAGCCTCCTTGAATGCTGCCGCGAGACTCATCGCTGGCGCAAGAAAACACTCTCATATATCCCCTGACTTGAAATCTCTGAAATGGCTTTCCTTTGAAGCCAGAATACAGCTGAAAATTGCCGTTATGACACACTCGGCCATACACCACAAGGCACCCAACTACCTCACTCAAAAGTTGACTATATCAGGAGGTTCAAGATCCAATAGAAGTACAAAAAGTCTACTCCTGAAACCTCGCAGATTCCGGAAGGAAAAAACTTACAAACGCTCCTTCTCAGGAATGGCACCCAGGATCTGGAATGCACTCCCTCCTGAAACACGGCTTATCTCCTCCACAGCATTCTTTAACCCCTTCCACGCTGATGACGAGCTGGGCTCGTCATGGCGTAGCCTCCTCGCACGCTGATGACGAGCCCAGCTCGTCACATAACATGCGATTTAAAAAATCTCAGCGTGCGAGCGGAATTCCGCTAGCGCGCATGAGGTTAAAGAGAGGTGAAAGCCATCCTTATGGCCAAGTTCACGTGATCTTTATTGTTGTTTGATCAGAGACTTTGCTCCGCTTTGCTAACATTGGTTACTTGATTGTCTAATGACCTCATATTCTTATATGATTGCGATCCTATTATGCTACTCACTTACTACCTATTACTACACTGTGCATATTAGTCTATTGAATCACCCCCTAGATGCCCCTACCCATAGTTCTCTGTAACTCTTAGTAAATGATATAAGATATCCTTATAGCCTAAGCTCTCCTGTTCTCTATTTTAACTGGATCAAACACTCGGCACCGTCTTATATTATTGTCTATTTTGAGTTTCTATTTTGAGTGTTTATTGGTACTTCCGGATCTCTATTGTAGCTGGATCAAAGACCCTGCACCGTCTTATATTATTTTTTATATGATTGTTTACGGGTATCTTTTCAGCACATGACTGCTATCCGATTATGCTATTGATTACTAGACTGTACCCAATATTATGTTTAGTCACCCTCCTGTTGCCCCCAGTTTGTGTGAAGCGCTCTGATATCTGCAAAGATCTTGTTTGCGCTATATAAAACTTTGAATGAATAAATAAATAAACATCTTTGTAGATGGAGAAGGTAGCATATGAAGTTTTGGATAGAAACATCTAATGGGTTAGTGTTGTTATTTGTGCAATACACAACAAACCTTTTCCACTTGACTGCAAAGCATGTTTTAGTGGTGGGGCGTCTCGTTTCTTTCATGACATTCATGCAATCTGGTGGAAGATTGAGGTATCCAAATTCTAGGACCTCAGGAGCCAAATCGTTAGGTTGAGCTACATTGGGGCTGGATGCATCATCTCTCCATGCTTCTGTGTCAGTAGATGTGGAGAGGTTTAATTTTTGATGCAGTACTACTGAGAGTTCTAGTAGTGTGGTGTACCACGGTTGTCTTGCCCACGTTGGTGCTATGAGAATCAATGTGAGGGAATGTTGCTGTAGCTTGCGTACCACTAACGGAATTAGTGGGAGATGTGGAAAAGCGTACGCAAATTTGTTTGACCAGCTCATCCATATCGCATTGCCTTTGGAATATGGGTGTGGCTAGCTGGCAGCGAAGCTTGGGCATTTGTAGTTGCGGTGTGCGGCGAACAGATCTATCTCTGGTTGGCCCCACTTGTGAAAGAAAGGTTGAAGAATTTGAGGATGAAGTTCCCACTCGTGTTTCTGTTGTCTTTGACGACTTAACAGATCTGCAACTTGATTGTGAACTCCTGGTAGATGTTCTGCTAACCAAGATTTTTTGAGGAATGGCCCACCTCCATATGCTCTGCGCCAGCCGGGAGAGCTGTAAGGAGTGTGTTCCTCCCTGTTTTTGGATGTACTACATTGCTGTCATATTGTCTGTACGGTCTAGTACAGCCTTGTGTGATAGGTAATGTTGAAACGATTTTAGACCTAGAAAAATTGCTAGCAACTCCAGAAGATTTATGTGGAGTAGCTTTTGTTGCGCTCCCCATCCTGTGAGAGATGAGTCTGTGGTTAGCACCACTTGTGAAACAGGCTCTATGAACGGCCGGCCCTTGGAAAGGTTTTTGGTGTTCCACCACTGCAGAGAGCGATGTGTCCGGCGTCCGGTCATCCACCATTACCAGATCTGTTATTTGTTGTTGAGCCTGATCCCACTGACTTCCTAAGCATCATTCCGATTAACTGCATGAACACTCGAGCTGGTAGCGAGTGTTGTGGCTGGAATTCTTTGTATAAGAGCTTGCATACTTTGTATCCTTGTTGGATTTGGGGATGGAATTGCTTTGGAGGCATCTATTGTGGAACCCAGATACTGTTGAGACAGGGATGGTTGAAGATGTGACATCTTTTGATTTACTGTGAATCCTAGCTTGTGTAACAGGCAGATGGTCTGATGCGTGTGCTGTACAGATTGGTGGTACGACTTGGATTTTATTAACTAGTCGTCTAGATATGGGAAGATATGAATATTGTCAACGCTCCGTCCATCATTTCCTTTGGTTTTTCTTTGTTCGCCATAAGTTGGCAGGGTATGCTCAGACGTGAGTCCCTTGCTCACTTTGCCACTGGATTCAAGCAAGCCAGGCTGAAGGCTGAAATGCCAGAAACCGGTCCTCGGTAGCTTGTTTCCGGTCCAGGGAAGGCATGGCTTGGCAGTTCGGGCTGGACTGTTCCCATGAAGGCACAGGGTCAGACTGATTTGCATATGGCCATGTCTGAACTGGGGTGGCAGAGTGGGCTAAAGAACAGTGATGGATTAAACCCAGATCAGTTGACTGGGGGTGAGTGCTTGTATTGTCAACGCTCCGTCCATCATTTCCTTAGGTTTTTCTTAGTGGTTACGGTAGCCCTTAAGGGCGCATGATCAGAGATCCCCCGCAAATATTTGGCATTCGAAAACCTTCCCATGGTGGCCCTGGGCATCAGGAAATAGTCTATTCTAGAGAACATGTGCGAATGTGAATAAAAAGAGAAGCCCTGTTTCTGCTCATTAAGTGTCTGCCATGCATCCGTCAATTCCAAGGCCTGCACAAAGCCCTCTAGTTTCCCTCTTGTGGCCTACCCTTCCGGTTTGGCACTCATTCTGTCTAATGTGTATTTTGTACAAGATTAAAGTCTTCTTCTGTGATTGTAAAGGCTCTAGGAAAACTCGCCAGGAGCTTCCACACTTTTTGTAGGCTCTGTTCGGTTGCCCCACAGATCCTCCGTGGTTTCTCCCCAACAAGTGAACTCTGAAGATTTCGTAAAATGCCAGGCACAGTAGTTAAGCCAATGATCCTAATGTACTAAGCCGCTTAACAAAAGGGATCCCTAATCGACAATTTGTGAACAGCTACCATCATTCTCCAACCCAAAGTGGAGTAGCCTTTGCAGCAATGCGAATCTTACAGCCCGATTAACTGCTCAAAGTTGATATCAAAATTCTAGCAATAGTACCAGCTGGCAGGTTTCGCACACCTGTGGCCGACCTGGTCTATTTGACCAAACTGGTTTTATGCCCGGTCACTAAACCAGACAATCTGGGAATACTCCATAATAATATAGAGCAGGAATATGCAGGGGGAATTCTAGGCAGGGTTATTCTTGGATGGCAACAAGACATTTGAGTCAGTCGAACGGCCTTTTGGGTTTCTGTTCTTCAAATGATGGGATTTGGGCCCAGTTACATCGCTTGAATTAAGGTACTGTATCAAAGACCCTATGCTAGAATAAAAGTTGATAGGTGGCTGGCTTGAAGCTTCCCTATAGGGAGACGCATGAGTGCCCACTCCTGCTGATGCTCTCCGCCTTGGCAATAGAGCCACTGGCGACCCTTATGAGGAAAGATACCTGAATTTGAGGCAGGACTAGGGCCTCGGGAGGGGAAGAACAAATTTTATTATATCGGGTGATTTTGCTTTATGGGATCTGCACTGACCAATATGTAGCCCGAATTTGTGAAATTTTCCCAATATTTGGGGTGCTCTTGGGATATGCAATTAATCTGGAGAAGTCACTCCTGTTCCCAACGGGGAAGGTGTTGGAGTCAAGTGGGCCAGCTGCAATTGCTGATACGGGTGGGGCCCAATAGTTTTAAGCATCTAGAAAAATGTATAACCAGTGAACCCATCCTCCCATGCTCAGGGCAAACTTGAACCATTACTTCAGAGAATGGGCAGAGGCGTGAAATATTGGAGCACTCTGCTGTTGTCGTTGCTGGGCAGAGCAGCCATGTATAAAATGATAGCCCGCCCCAGCACGTAAGGCAGAACTGTTCGTATAATAAACTACCGAAAAAAAATCCCCACAAATAGACAGCCTGTTGAGGACACTGCTCTGGTACGAGCACAGCCCTGTAATGCGATGCAAACCCTACAATGTTCTAAATACAATGGAGGTATAGCATTGCCTAATCTGCAAAAATATCACGAAGCTGCACAGGTTGGAGTGGTGAATTATTGGGTGTATACAGATGGAGATTGCGGAGCAGTGCGACTGGGCGGATAGGTTACCATAGCTGTATGCATGTGCTGTACGGGGGTCACTTACATGTACTAGCAAATCCGGCAACATACACTGTTTTTGGACATATGACATTTCTTACTAAGGGAGATAAACTGGGACAAGAGACTCCTGCCCGACACACCGCTCTGGGAAGGTACCAGACTGCGACAAGTGACCAGTCTTAAGAGCTTCCTGGAGTAGGACAGGATAGGCCTCACCACAGTGGTTGAGGTGTGGGATGCTAATGGGGTTGTCCCATTTGAACATTTGCAGAGAGAGTATCAATTGTCGTCCAAGCAGTGGCTCCAGTACAGGCAGTTCAGACATGCCCAGATTTGCAGCATAAACAAAGATGAGGAAACTCAGGAGGACTTTTCATTAGAGAGGAGGCTATTTTCCCTTTGACCTGCAAAAATAGGTGAGGATGGCCCTCCTAACATCCAAAATGGACTATTGCAACTCCCTTTATCTAGGGGCTTCCAAATATCGGCCCAAAAAATGGAAGTCTCTTCAGAACGCTGTAGCGCGGACAATTCTGAAAATTCCTAAATTCAATCCTGTATTCCATTTATTGCATGATCTACACTGGCTGCCTGTGGAAAAGAGGGTGTCTTTTAAAGGCACTGTGCCTTATGCACAAGGCGCTATACAAGACTGTCCCGTCGTATTTTGAAGAACGGTTCACCAGGTACGTACCCAGCAGGAATCTTAGATCTAGCTCTGCAGTTATGGTTATGGTCCCAAGAGTCAAATGAGCCAACCTGGGTGGCAGAACGCTAGCCTACCAGGGGAGAAAACTATGGAACTCTCACCCGGCTCTCCGCGCACAGCCGGCACTGCAGGTATTTAGGAAGCAGCTGAAGACTTGGCTGTTTCCACTGTAAATTAGGGAGGTCACCTGGTTTTTCTTCTCTCCATCCCCCTTAAACCTCGGACTCCCTCCCTCTAGTCTGGATCTGCCCAGCGCTAAGACACCCTCAGGTAATGAACACTCTATAAAATCATTTCATTCATTCGCTCGTGAGGGTACAGAATAAACTCATCATTGACAGTGTACAGAGACAAAATACACAAGGGCCACTACTCCTCAAAGATAGATGGGATCACAATATTAGTGAGACAGATCATAACTCGCAGGATGTGCTAAGCTTCCTAGCTGAAGGGGCCAGTGAGGCTAACTTTAGAGTGCTGCAAAGGATATTACACCTGAACACTACTACCCAAAATTAGGAAGTCTGAAAATTCCTGGTCTGTCTGTGGGTGTGGAAATGAGGGAACCTTTCTCCATACTTGGTGGCACTGTCCAGAGTGACGCCCATTCTGTTAACGAATTACCAAATCCTTGGAAGGGGCGGCAGGAGTTAATATTGATTTGTCTCCATGAAGATCATAGTTGGGGATCGGGAAACCCTAGCACCTCACAAGATACCAGAAGATTTTGGCATCTTATGATGGCAAAAGAGGGCTGTTGCACATAAGTGGGGGGGGGGGGGGGGGGGGGTGACAGTGCTGCAGAGCCGGAAATTGGATAAAGGTATGGCACATTTTAAAACCGAGAAGGTGGTCTATAAGGGCAGGGGCTGTAAGAAGTAGTACGAGAAAATCTGGGGGGCCTGGGATACAGGTGACAGAGGAATAGATGGGTTAATACAAGTTAGTAAGCCAGAAGTATCATGTGAGATGGGGGTAGGAGGAATAAAAAGGGTGGCATATATGGAACCAGATATAGGATATGAGACTAATTAAGCCCATGTAGTAGGCGAATCCATTAGGACCGAGGATGAAGGGGAGGGAAAGGATGGGTGGAATTTACTGTTGGATACTGATATGCTGAATAATTGCTCAAACACCTTAAATTAAAAAAAGGAATTTTGAAATGTTCATTAAATGATCCCTTTGTCCACGCTTCAACTCATAGTGCATACTCAGGGCCACTGAAATTATGTGATTATACAGCTGCTGCGTTTTTCACATAATTATGGATCTCAAGTATTTGCCACAAAATCCACTATCTGTTGCATAATCTGCAGATTTTAAGAAAATACGTTTCTAGCTCAAACGGTTCAAAAGTTAATAAAAACGCGTCAACGCTTGTTACCGCACAATGGAAGGCCATTTGCAAAAGTTGACTTGTCAACTTTGTTTATTGCTATATTCAAATGGTAAATTGTTAACAATGAGGTGTAACCTATGCAAAGAGTGTTAACAAGTGTAAAAATTACAAAATAATGAAATACTATCACAAAATGTGCTGCATTATCTTTTCTTGTTGGATAATTTAGTCACCTCTGCGGCATAATCTGGCATTTGCCTGCCACATAATTCCAGTGGCCCAGTCTATATCAAGGATCACAAGGGCTTAGTGGGTTTCCATATCTACTTACTGGTGGATTTATCAAGCTTGTTTAAGCAGGTGACAATGGTTTATCAAGATGGCACGGGTAGAACAAGTTAACTGAAAAGAAAGACAGCCAAAATGGTGTCTTATACTATTTGGTCACTGTGGAGGATAGTAATTGCTGGACAGGATTGCTTAGGTTTCCTTAATGTCATGGATTTGTAGTTTGTGATTGTTTTCATTTGTTGAGGTTTTGAAACAGCAAAAAAGAGGCAAATTCCTCATCACCTTGTCCTTAATGGAATTGAAAACTCTTAAAGCTAGAAATGTCTATCAATAACAGAAATAAGAAAACTTGAGACCTGACTTACCAGTCAAATAAATCATCAGTGAGTTAAAAAACAAACCAGTAAACGAAGACATTAATACCTTAAAATACATCAATAAATGCCTCATAATTTCTAAAACTTTTCAACAATATTTGACATTCCCAAGTCACAAAATAGCATATCAGTATTGCAATTAGCTTCTAAGACGTAATTTGTCATCTTTGTGCTGCTGAAATATCACGGTAAATAAAAGCTATATTTTCAAACACGTTTTCCAATTTAGACTTCTTTGTGGAACGATACTTAACAAGCCATCTTTTTGCCGCTCTTCATTTTAGATATTAGTTACATTTTTACCCACAGTCTACCCTTAGTGGCACTATACATCCTCATGCCTCAACTTCAAATCAAGCAAAGAACTGGCCTTTGTTAACCTCTTGCTTGCCGCACTAATCTTCCAATTGGTACCAACTTTTACCAGGCACTGGGAAGTAACTGCCCTATCCACAGATTTCCTTTCTAACCTCATAACCAAAAATTTCGAGAGGCCCCTCATGAGCAGTACAAAAACTATTCAAAAACATGTAATGTTTACCAGAAAGTACGCAAACAGCATGCAAGGAATTCTATTCAATATATTGTCATTTACTACAGCAAAAACCTACGCCATGTCTTTACATACAAGTAAAAAAAAATCATTTAAAGCTAGTGTCAGAAACTGCTAAAAAAAAGCACAAAAAAACAAAACCAAGCAGTCTCTTATTTTCTACAACTTGATAAAAATGAACAAATCAAACAATGGGAAACTCAATACATTAGTAAATCATACCTGCAAATCCAGTCTATTTTAAAGACACCTCCGAGCATCTTTGCATTCATACCCGGTGGCAGTACCCAGTGAATGGGAGAGCCACCATGATGTGATTCAGACGATAGTCTTGCAAATCCTACAAAAAAAGCAAACGTTAACATTTTCGTGCACATCATTCCGGGATAAAATAAAACAATCAAAATGAGTGGTAAACGACTATACCTTGAAAGTGACCACTTTCCCTCACAGAAAATATCAAAATCACACTTCTTGCTGATCTGAAAGCAGCATTCAATTTCTTCTCATTTACTGGCAAAGTTGACCAGACACCCTAGAAACATAGCAAAATTACACATAACTCAATCTCGAAGTGTGGGTTAGGCACGTAAGTAAGCAAACATGGAAGGGAGGCAAGACTAAATGAGAATACACCACAGAGCAGGGAGCGCATAGCAAGTGCTGTCAAAGAAGGGGGGGGCGGCATGACAATTTGATTGATTTAATAATAATAGGACAACTTAAAGATGCAAGAGTAATGGAGCTATGGGGGGGGGAGGAGGGGGGGGGGTGTCATAAAACCCAATTGGGAACGAGAGTTGTGCTGCAGAGGGGAACATGAAGGATACCAGTCGAAACTTCTTGCACAGAGGAATGAAATCTGTCAACAAACAAGTCTCCAGTGCACTTAAAGGAGGCTGTGAGGCACAGATATCACAGTGGGTGTGTTCCATAATCCGCTGCCCCCTGTGAGGCAGTGGCCCCCCCTGTTTTGCGCATGCGCATATTACGGCCGATGACGTAGTACCACGCCCACCATCATTCCGTGTCATCATCATTGCGCATGCTCTATTCGAACATGGCTCGCGTCTCGGGCAGAAAGCGCCCGCGGGGTCCTTGTGCCGACCTCTGTACACAGCCCGTCTCCGTACCCCCCACCTGCAGGCCAGTATTGCCCCGCATTAAAGCTGCTACATATTTATTTAAAATGTACGTGTTAAACAAATTCCATTTCTGACAGCTCTCAGCATATCCCCAGTAAGTGTCCTCAATTCTTTAGCCTTTCCTTGCTATCGGTCCATCTGATCGGCCTCACTCGGACTTCTTCACAGACCCCTCTCCCTTTCCTGCTGTAATCAAATCTCCATCATAGATGGTGATTAACATGGCATTAATTAAAATGAATTTAGAAGTGTTCCAGCCTCGGTCACCGCCCCGGGCTGCTGGCGGCTCGAGGCTGTGAACAATGTTGGCACAAGGACCCCGCGGGCACTCTCTGCCCTTCTCCGCCCCGTGACGTAGGGGGTGCAGCCACTCAGGGGGATACAGTGACTCTCGGAACAGGTGCATGACATTGGATTTTTTTGTTGCAATGGAAACATTAAATAGTTATGAAAAGCAGAGTAAAAACATTGGCGTGGGAAATACTTACTCTACTAATCACTCGAAGTCAGAGAAAATATCAAGGTATCTTGAGCCTCAGACTCAAAAAGCCCAACTCATTTTATCTCACTGCAAATGTGTTAATCTCATCAACATATGAGTGACTATGGCCACCTTGGACCACCAGCTACGAGAAGGTTCAGCAAGTACATCTGAATATCTTGCAATATCAAAGTCTAATTTCTGTCTTTGATAGTGGTCTTTATGCAATCTAGTAGTTCCAATTGTGCGCTCACTGCTCGAGGGCACCATGGTCTGTAATCAATCTACAGTTCACAGTGAAAAAAAAATTGAATGGACCATCCCCCAACATAACTTGTAAGATTACGTTTTGGGAAAGGGGCCCAAACATTAAAATGTGTGAAAATGATACAGGAAATGACATGCTGTCTCGGGCTGCTATTAATTCTTGCATGTATAAACTGAAATTTCACCTGGCTTTAACCAATTAAGTAATAATCACAATGGGATTAGGTTAATTTCAAACTAAGTAATTAAGTATGTACCTTAGCTTTCGACAGTGAAACATTCTCATGGTTGTTACTCTTGATAAGAAAAAATCTGGCATCTTGAATTATATATTTTAGCTTACTGGTTTGAGCTGAAAAACAAAGCAAACAAAAAATGACAATTGCATTTTTAACACTACAAAATGTACTCTAAACATACTACATTACAGTAACATATGTAAATACCACGAAGTGAGCAGAAAAAATACTAATGCAGTTATTTATTGCTAAGTCACTATGCAACATAAAATACGTAAATATTTGATATTCATGTATTTACATAAATGTACAGCAGTACTGTGACATCAAATTAAAGTGGCATTTAGGAGGGCTTATTCGCAAATTATAATCATTATAACAAGCAATATGCGAGGCTGTGTTTTGTTCCTAACATTATCGCTGTATAAGGGTCATAACTTGCAATTTGACCATTGGACTAGTCTAATGTGTGCAAGTGCATCTTTCAGCACATTTGCTCTACATAAGGCATTATTACAGTGCCATATTTATTTTCACTTCCATGGAATAGAGAGAAACATATGCACACATGAAAAAACAAGTATAAAGTGATAGCAAGTATACTAATGGATTTGCCTTTTGATAAAGGCTAAGGCAGAACCCATCCACCTGAAGTGTACCCTACTCAGATCGTACATTCTAAAAATACACACTGCAGATGGATACCTGCAACAACAGCTTTTCTGTTAATTTCAGACCTAATATAGCGCAAAAAACAATGACTGCAAAACCAGCTGTTGATTAGGCACAGAGAAATTGAATTTTAAAGTCACTCTAGGGGCACAACACAATTCAAATATTGAAAAAATATTACTATTATACTAGACAAAATTAATGATAATGGACTAACTTCCCACCTTATTTTAATTAAGATAGTTCAAATGAAAAAAAGCTAATTTTACCTTTTTCCACAGCACGTACAGCAGAGGATAATTTTTCATGCTTCTTTACAGAACCTGTATATGGTAAAAGTACATTTCGATTAAGCATTAGCAGATATTAGACTCAGTTTGTAAAGTAATAACTCGTTTAGGAGGAAAAAAATCAACATTACGCTTACCCACACACACAAACCAGAGCCTGCTGAACGCGTACAACTGTTTCACAGTTCTGACAATTCATTGCTAAAATTAACTTCCAAGACCAAAAATAAATAATTCCCTAGTGCAATCCAAGGATTTTCAAGTGCATAGGCAAAAGCTTTCCATTTGTCTGTTTAAGAGACCCTTTTTGAAAAATGGGGAAAAAATAAAATGGCAGACACATAAAAAATGTGTATCATAAATAAGATGTAGAGATTCATGACTGTGGAAATCAGTATAAGTATCTATAAAAGTAAAGAGTACCTGCATAGGATTCTGATGCAGAACTTCCACTTCTATCAAACACAATTGGAGAAATAGATCTAGCCCTTTTCCTTTCCTTCTTTTTCTGATCTAGAAAATGTGAAAAGATAATTTAAATTCTTCACTTTGAACAAAGTTTGTTGGGGGTTTAGATTACCCAGACACGCTCCAGGTTATTGCTGCTACTCCTTTCAGCCACCCGAGGGCTTTAAACTAACATGGCACATTCCCACCATATCCCAGTTATAAAGCAATAAGGCTAAAAAACACTGAGCTGGAAATAAAAAGCACCCTTCAGAATATGCTTAATGTTAAAACAGATTGTTTTTGCTGATGGTTATCTGACAATTCCTTTCACTTTAATATATTCTAAATCACACTTAAAGACCACCAAGTTGGAAGCGTAAAATCCAATCAAAGAAAGGTGTCAAATGTACAGTCAACCAAGGGTCAGAACATGTTATCAGTTTTCAGAGCATATTATCAAGTGGTTTTAGTTGTCCATGTACAAAAAATCTGCTACGCTTCTGAGCCAGAAAGCCTCAGCATTACTTATATAGTCAACCTGGAGACATGTCAATAGGTCAGCACCAGATCCACATGATTAGATGCAATGATCTTTGACCATCAGACTGAAAACAACCCCATATTGAATAGAACCCTACAAAGCAACCATAGGGAACTGAGGTATCCATTGAACAGAGCTATGCCACTTTAAATCTAGTTCAACACTCAGTACACCAAAGACTGAATTTCCAGGCCCTTAGGAAAAACATAGATACACTCAATAGCAAGCAGCAATTAATTTTGCTTATAGGATCACAGAGATAACAGAACACATTTTCCTGCAACAAAGCAAGTTAATGACATCAACTGGGAAAAGATAAAAGCTGATCCTGGTCTAAAATACAATCGCTTGATCTTGCTTGTCCAAAATTCAATTGCTTGATTCAACAACAGTGTTGTGTCTTATTTACCAAGAGAACCAAAGGTCCTGGAAGAGGGCAAATACTACAATGCAGGGTTACAAATACAAAGGAAGATTCTATTGGACGCTTTATGCTGCAAGGTTTCTTAGTGTTAGATGTTTTAAGTATTTAGCAACCACAACAGCATTTGAAGTCTGTTTTCAATTAGGTCTATCTACAACTGTTTTTTTGCTGTTATCCCATTTACTATAAGTGACAATTTCCAACCAAAAGTGCCTCCCTTAGATTTAAACCATAAAAACGATTAAAATAGCAATTGTAGCTTGAAAGGCAATCTTGCAAAACATATGCACATTGGCAGCCTGGGAACGTAAGCGGAGTGAAAAATCCAGAACATAAAAACTAAAAACTGTCCTTTACATCTAACAGTCTGTGTGTGTGGGCAGCTCGCCTATATAAATTCAATTTTTTTGTAGCTTTCTATAAGATTTTACATTGATAAGTATAGACAAACAGATTGAACGATGTTTTAAAACTTACCAGGGTCAACACAGGGCAATTTACTCAATTAAAGAAAAGGGTGAGTTCGAGGTCCACTCTTCAATTAAATATAACCAGTATACTTGCATAAATGACCAAATTTACCATTCTCTGTTCAGACACAATTGTTCAAATATCTAAGGGAACAATTCCATGCAAGTCAGTTCATCTGAAATAGAATCTAAGGCCTGATGGAGCAAGTTGTTGAAATATGCAAGACAAATATATAATTCAGCTAATTAAATCAGAACCAGAGATTCTTAAGGAGGTTATATATCCAATGAACTGGTTTTATAAATTTGTCTTCTATTTCACACCCATCAGCTTTTATTTTTCTCGCAATTACCATGTCTCCATAATCACTTTAGAAGTCTTTGCCACATTGCAGGCAGTACTAAAGTCAGAGCATTAGGCCATTTCAGGCCTGTTCCATCAGTTGCTTTTACTAATAATCTATTTTTTACTTTTATTTTTGAGTTTGTTTACTCCTCCTGGCCTCAAGTTGGAAGGTGGTATGGGGTATGCATGTTATACTTTATTCCAAAAAACAATCTCTTAAGCATAAATGTAGTCAGTAAGTGGTCTCCTTTTATCGCTATTTATGCCCTGGTGGGTCCTAACCTTGGAGAGATGGCTTTGTACTGCGCCCCAGTTGCTGCATTATTCTTCCCTGTTGGAAACACCTCCATTTATTTTGAAAACATATTCCCCACACCAGCAAATATTTAAATCCTTTCACTGAGAAGCAACATGCATCTAGGCATTCATCACCCCATGTGCAATATCAGAGGGTCCCTGCTCCAGTCTTGTAAGGGAAAGGAACATACTGCGTGGGGACATAGGCATCTATCTCATCCTGGTAGGCCCATACTCTCTTCATTATTTGGCTCGCATCCATTATCAATCCTCCCTCTATGTTCATCTGGTTTTGCAGACCATTGTGCAGCCACGGCCGGTAGTAGGTGTAACTGCAGGGCGGTGACGTGGGTAGGGTGGGGGGTTGTAATGTATGGATTACGGACTATAACAGGTAAGTAAACATATAAATAAATAAAACTGATTTCGTTGTGTGCACTGCATCGCATTTGGTGATGCAGCGCACACAACGAAATTCGGCTCCGCGTCCGTCGTCCGCAGCGCCGGAATGATGGCGGAGTACTTAGACGCCGCCCATGCGCGCTGACGTCAGTTCTGATACACAGCTTTTCCGCGCCAGATACGCAGAGCCATGATAGAACCAACACTGGTGCCATGAAACTAGGGCCCTGAAAGGGGATGACCTTAACGCTAGATATCGGTTCGCAGAACGGGGAGGACGGGTGGGTCGGTAAGGAATCTATCACTAACTAATGTCTCTTACAGATATATCGTTACACAAGTAGTAACTTGTGCATCTGAAAGAGACACGTTAGTGATAGATTTCTTACCTTAGAATAGATAGCCCAGCAATACCAACCCCGGTGGTGGGTCTACGAACCAATAATCACACCAGAAAGTCCTGGAGGACAGAACGGCTAAAGAACCATCCCTCCGGACTTGGCTGTCCAGGCAATAGTGTCTTGCAAACGTGTGCAGCAAGGCCCACGTAGCTGCCTGGCAAATGTCCTGCAAAGGCACTCCTCGGCCCAGGGCATTGGTAGTCGCCATGGCCCGAGTGGAATGAGCCCTTAGTCCAACAGGGGGTTCCTTTTTAGCCAAGGAGTAACACGCCTGGATACACAAGATGATCCATCGCAAGATGGTCCGCTTGTGCAGCGCCTTTCCCTTCTTAGCGCCCACGTAACCAACAAAGAGTTGGTTATCCACCCGGAACTGGCGTGTGCGATTCAGATAGTACGAAAGCGCACGGTTTAGGTCCCGACGGTGGAGCCTCTCTTTCGAGGGATGCGGAAAGAAGGTGGGCAAGGTAATGGACTGCCGTGACAACCTGGGCAGGAAAGAGGGTCTCGCACGCAACACAACCTTGTCCGGATGGACAGAGAGGAAAGGAGGTGTAGAAGAAAGAGCCTGGAGCTCACTCACTCTCCTGGCAGAAGTGATGTCAACCAGGAAAGCAGTCTTCAAAGTAAGAAGACGGAGAGGGCAGTTATGGAGCGGCTCAAAGGGAGCACACATTAGGTAAGTACAAGATTCAAGTCCCACTGGGGCATCACGAAAGGAACAGGAGGAAACAGGTGTATGATGCCCTTCAAAAACCTATTTACAATTGGGGGCTTGAATAAGGAAGGCTGATCAGGCAGCCTTAAGAAGGCAGAAAGGGCAGAAAGGTAGCCCTTGATAGTGCCCAGAGCTGAGCCCTGCTGGGCAAGAGAAAGAAGGAAGAGGAGAACCTCAGAAAGGAGTGCTGAGAGTGGATCCATAGCCTTTGCTGTGCACCATGCCACAAATCTGTTCCACCTGCAGGCGTATACCGACTTTGTGGAGGGACGCCTGGCTGCCAGAATGACATTACAGACTTCGGGAGGCAAGTCAAATGGCCTCGACTGTCGCCGCTCAATCTCTAAGCTTGTAGGTGGAGACTGGACAGGTTCGGGTGGAGGACCGTCCCCTGCTGCTGCGACAGAAGGTCCTCCCGTAGAGGCAGACGAATCGGGGGATCGACTGACATGCTGAGTAGCTCGGGATACCAGTATCTTCATGCCCAGTCCGGAGCCACAAGGATAACCTGGGCCCGGTCGCTCCTGATCTTCTTCAGCACTCTGGGCAGAAGTGGTATAGGCGGAGAGGTGTGCAATAGACCGCAACTCCACTCGTGACGAAAAGCGTCTCCGAGCGAGTGCCGCCTTGGAAATTCCGATGCACAGAACTGATGACATTGCGCGTTCTCTTCTGTGGCGAATAGATCTAACCAAGGCTCTCCCCACTGCTGAAAGAGGCCTTGCGCCACGTCAGAGTTCAGACGCCATTTGTGATCCATCATGCACCGACGGCTGAGTTCGTCCGCCCTGGCATTCAGAGAACCTGCCAGGTGTTGAACCACCAGTGCCAGAGGCGGAGAGCCTCCTGGCATAGGGTCCACGACCCCACCCCGCCCTGTTTGTTGCAGTACCACATGGCGGTGGTGTTGTCCGTGAACACCTGCAAAACACTCCACCGGACAGAGGGGAGGAATGCCTTCAGTGCAAGTCGGATCGCCCGCAGCTCCAGAAGGTTGATGTGGACCTGGGATTCCGCCGGAGACCAGAGACCTCTGATCTCCGCCTCTCCAATGTGGACCACCCAGCCCAGGAGGGACGCGTCCGTCATAACTACGTGCTCCGGGTGGGGTAGGGATCTGCCACTGACCCAATCGCCGTCTGTGAGCCACCACTGCAACTGTCTTGCAGTGCCCTCCGAGATGAAGACATGGTCGGACAAGTTGCCCTGATGCTGGGCCCACTGAAACTTCAGGTCCCACTGCAGAGCCCGCATCCGCCACCGGGCGTGATGCACCAGAAGGATGCAGGAGGCCATCAGCCCCAGCGTCAACCTGACCGAGACTCGGGATAAAGGCTGAAAGATCCGAATCAGAGTCTGAATATCCCAAACTCGCTGTTCGGGAGGATAAACCCGAAACTGCGCTAAGTCCAGAACCGCTCCAATGAAGAGGAGCTTCTGAGAGGGACACAGGTGTGACTTCGGCACGTTGATGGAGAACCCCAGCAGGTGCAGGAGATCGGCCGTAGTCTGGAGGTGGCTGACGACTGTCTGGGGTGAGCCCGCCTTCAACAACCAGTCGTCGAGGTAGGGGAAGACTGACACCCCTAACCTGCGCAGATGGGCTGCGACCACCGCCATCACTTTCGTGAACACCCGTGGGGCGCTGGTAAGGCCGAAGGGGAGCACGGTAAATTGAAAGTGCTCGTGGCCTACCATGAACCGGAGGTAACGCCGGTGGGCCGGCAGGACGGGGATGTGAAAATAAGCGTCCTGCAAGTCCAACGCTACCATCCAGTCTCCGGGGTCCAGGGCAGCTGACTTCCTCTTACAGAAGTTGCAAGTGATCCCCCGACACGCGGTGGAATTGCGGTGGCATGGCTGGAGGGGTCGCCTCGAAGGGGAGGGAGTAGCCCCTTCGGACGATTTGCAGCACCCACCTGTCCGACGTGACAGTGCGCCAGTGGAAGAGGTGATGGTGAACCCTGCCCCCCACTGGTGTCACATGGGCCTGAAAGCACGGACTAGGAGGGTTTTGAGGCAGGTGCTGCGGGGGAAGGTGTGGACTGGCCTCACCGTTGTCCCCGACCGCCGCTACGGCAGTTTCCACGGCCGCCACCGCGCTGTTGAACATTCTGCGGCGCGTGGCTGGCAGCACGTGTGGGGGCGCCCCTTCCGTGGCCACGAAAGGAGCGAAAGGCACCCGTTTGCTGGCGTGGGGCCGAGAGGCCCAAGGACTTGGCCATAGCCCTGGAGTCCTTAAAAACGCTCAAGCGCATGGTCTGCCTTGTCGCCAAAGATACGACGGCCATCGAACGGCATGTCCAGAAGAGTGGCCTGGACATCGGCCGAAAAGTTGGCGGACCTCAACCAGGCGTGGCATCGAACCGCCATCGTCGTTGCCATCGCCCTGCCCAGTGAGTCCGTGGTATCCAGCCCACACCGGATGGAATACCGCGCTGCATCTCGACCCTCCGCAAGGGCTTGGGTGAGTTTTGCCCGGGCCTCCTCCGGACATTGTGGCAGCACGTCCGCAACCGTGTCCCACAGGGTGTGGGTGTAGCGGCCCAAGAGGCATGCAGTATTGACTGAGGTACCGCTCGATCTCCTCAGGCGTCGCGCCATGCCCAGGGACCCAAAGGTGAGGGGCAGGTGGCGACGTCCGCGACTCCGTCGAAGCCGCGTGGGTGGTATCAACCGAACCCCCGGCCGCATCGCTTGAGCGTCGGGGTGGGTCGGAGGAACGATGATGTCTCTCCGACCTCTCATGCCTCTTACCTGAGGACTTGGATCCTGACGACCGATGTCCACTCCCCGAGCTGCGAGGGCTCAGACCCCGCGACCGGACCCATCAACCTCCTGTGGGACCGGGAGCGGCGCGGGCCGACTGCCGGAGGTCCAGTCGCTTGCGGGACCGCTCCCACCTAGCTCAGCAGGTGCGGTTGTCGAGGCCTAAACACTTGAGACACCGGCGATGGGGGTCGGTAACCGACATCAGTCGGTCGCACTTGGAACAGGGTTTAAACCCGGGCATCTCTACCGGCACCGTTGGAGTCGAAGGCTCAAGTAGAGAAATGATCAAAAAGTTTAGTCAAAAAAGACTAAGGGGTAGAGCTTCTCCGGATCTGCGCTAGTTGGCGTGGAAAAAAGAAGAACTGACGTCAGCGCACATGGGCGGCGTTTAAGTACTCAGATGACGTCATTCTGGCGCTAACAACGCGGACGCGGACGACGCCTGCCGGCGAGCAGGGGTATTGCTAAGCAAAATTTTCCGGATCCAGTCTGACGCCTGGGGATATTCTAAGGTAAGGAATCTATCACTAACTTGTCTCTTTCAGATATGCTTTCATTTAATGCTGTGTCAGCAATGGCATCATATTTGGCTAACTTAGTATTAGCTCCTGTGTATGCGTCACATTTTATTACCGCTATCCTGGTGTATAATAGTATTGCTTTTAACAAGATCCTTACTAAAGGACCATTTTTAATAAGGCGCCCTGCTTCTGTTATGCATCCGTGGTACTTCCACAGCTGGCCACAAATAAGAACTGCAAAGCATAATGTGAGTCAGTTTAAATGTTAACAGTTTTACCCTGGCCTAGTATTCATGCTTTTGTCACAGCACAGCCTCTTCCTCCAGTCTTACATGCTCCCACAGCAGAGCTATCCCTCAGGTTACAAAGCCTCTTTCCTCCAGTCTTGCAGGCTCCCACAGCAGAGCTCTCCCCCAGGTTACTCGTCCTCATTTTATCTAGTGGAGCAAGCATGCTCTTTGCCCAGCTCCCCTCTCCTGTCTTAGTCTCACAGCAGAGCTTTTCCTCAGGTTACACAACACTTCTAATTCGGAAAATATATTTAGGTACTTCACATAATTAAAAGTGCATTAATTCATAAATCCATCCCAGGAATCTGAGCGATTGGTGCTCTGTGCTCTTTTGTGAATGTCACCAGTAAATTATTTAATTGCCTCAAATTGTAAAGCGCTCTCTATCCTTCGGGATCAAGTTTGCGCTATATAAAACTTCATAAACAAACAAAAAAAATAATAATTCAGGCTTGCAACTAAATGCACCAACATGTATCTGGTTCCAAAAGAGGCACAAGCATCAAACCCCTGGGTACTTTGTTCAAGGGGTGATAAATGTGTCCATGGGGTGAAGTGTGGCGCGGCTGACTCTGGAGCTCGTTGTTCGATCCCCGGCAGCAGCTCAGAATCACGTGACTCTGGGCAATAGCTCGCTTAATTTCCCCAACTGCCACTGCCACTTGGATACCCTTAGGGGTGACAAGTCTCGCTTTACAAAACTGAAATTATTATAATAAATATTTTAAGATGGCTGCCTTCAAAGGTCCCACTGCGGGAGGAAGAAACCCTTTCAAATATTATGTTAATTTTCATAACCACATTCACAGTAGAGTTCAACCAAAATGGGATCCTCAAACCAAGGTCAGTGAAAGCACTGAAGCAGAACGTATTTCTAAGGCAAACTAGAACAACTTGGTGGAAAATTAATGCAAACGGCTAAATTTAATGGGAAGACTACATCGATGACCAAGAGTAAGACAGTCAGTATATACTAAAGTATATACAAGAGGTCTTGACTGCTCGACCTAAAAAATGAACTTAAGCTCTTTGTTCTACTCTGTCGACAGTCCCCCTGTGGAGCATTTTGTCAGACATGTGAGTGGAACAGTATCTAGTAGATTTCTTGAGGCAAAACCACAATAATATTACGGCTAGTGTGAGATATAGGCCAGGTGGTACACAGCAGTCTTTAATTTGCCACGGGGCATGCAACAGGGCTGTGTGATGGCCTTGTTCCTGTTTCTCTGTGCATTAATGGGTTGGAGAAGCGGGTGGTGGACCTGCGAGTAGGTAGCCATAGCGTCCCTGCTTTAATCTATGCCGACGACACATTCTTGACCATCAGGAATGCAAATGGGCTGCAGCGCTTACTGGACTGTTTCTCTAAATACATGCCAAGTCTTGATTTTAGGGTGAACCACTCAAAAACCCATTTCATGGTCTATGAGGCAAAACGAAAAGAAACCAGTCTTCACAGCGTGCAGAGTATGTGCTGTTCCTACATTCACTTATTTAGGGGTTCTCTTTGACAATTGTCTTACATGGAGATCTTTGAAGATTAGAAGAGTGGTCCCCTTTTCAAAAACGGTGGAGGCAGTGTTCAACTTTGCCAGTATACGCAGTGTTTTACTTTGCCAGTAGACTGGGAAAATAGCCTGTCAAGGAACTTATAGTCATCTATAAGTCCAAATGTTTTGTGGTTCTTCATATGGGTCTGGGCCATTGGTGACTAAGGGGGCTTGAATACTGTAGAGAATGGCTTACTTAAGAGGCTGCTCTCTTTCACCCCTAGCACAAGTTCATTTATTTGCCACCTTGAGGCTGGGCTAGGCTTTATTGAAGATTTTATACAAATGCAGCCTCTGTTACTGTGGCTACCTTAGAAGCACAGTCCTTACAGTGCTATCCTTGCAGATGGTTTGCACCGGGACCGCTGCATGGGCATTCCCTGGTTAAAGTTTATCCATCAAACATCCCAGAGCGTGAAATTCGATTAAGTGTTTAGGAGCCTAAGCACTCTCAAAGTAAGCTTTGCTGAAGACCACATTTTTATCCCCCTGTGGAGACCACAGGCTACAAAGGAAGGTCCAGATATATGCTGAGATCCCGACTAACCAAGATACTGCTCCATACTTAATGCGAGTGGTGAATCGAATTCAACTGTTTTAGCTGGCATAGCACTGTTCACTTCTTGGTGGCCTCTGAGATCAAATGCCTCTATTTCAAGAGCTTACCTGTTTGCCCCTGTGATGGCCATTCGACCCAAAGCATGCTGCATTTTAAATTATTTTGCACAGAGCATCTGAACCAATCAAACACTCACACTCAGTCAACAGATTTGGGTTTAATCAATCACTGTTCTTTAGCCCAGTCCCTCACAACCCCCTTTTGTACCTCTTTGTTCGCCATAAGTTGGCAGGGTATGCTCAGACGTGAGTCCCTTGCTCACTTTGCCACTGGATTCAAGCAAGCCTGGCTGAAGACGGCTGTAATGCCAGAAACCGGTCCTAGGAAGCTTGTTTCCGGTCCATGAGGCACAGGATCAGACTGATTTGCATAAGGCCATGTCTGAACTGGGGTGGCAGAGTGGGCTAAAGAACGGTGATGGATTAAACCCAGATCTGTCTTTGTTCGCCATAAGTTGGCAGGGTATGCTCAGACGTGAGTCCCTTGCTCACTTTACCACTGGATTCAAGCAAGCCTGGCTGAAGACGGCTGTAATGCCAGAAACCGGTCCTAGGAAGCTTGTTTCCGGTCCACGGAAGGCATGGCTCGGCAGTTCGAGCTGGACTGTTCCCATGAGGCACAGGATCAGACTGATTTGCATAGGGCCATGTCTGAACTGGGGTGGCAGAGTGGGCTAAAGAACGGTGATGGATTAAACCCAGATATGTTGACTGGGTGTGAATAGTTCAGATGCTCCGTCCATCACCACCCCCTTTTGTAACTGGAATATACTGACCACTTTTTGCCATTTCAGAGGCTAAAATCGATTAAACTCATTTCATGGTCTGGTTCTGGACTGTGCGTAAAGTACTCCAGACAGATATAGACTTTCTACGCTTGAGACCAGCACTTCGCTCTCCTGGTGCTTGATTTGGCTTGTTTCATCCTTGTTTAGGTAAAGTAACTTATAAAAATAAGATAACCACCTACGAGGATCCCGCCAGATTGAAGTCCTTTCTCTGACCTGCAAGACAGACACTATGGATAGATCTGAATCCTCTAAATCAAACCTTTTCAAGTTCTCATTGATGGTCTCAGTCACTCAAATAAAAAAAATCTTTGTTAACCATGTTGTAACTCAGTTATATTTCTGTGCTTTAGAATTATTGTAGTTATTGCTCTGACACTTTCTCCCACAGGTACTGTACTCTAATTTGCACCTGTCTCATGCGCTGCAATCCTCCTTGGGCCCCATCCACTTGAGTTCGGACGTGTTACTATTACCACCCCCCCCCCTTCAAAAAAAATTATTCTTAGGAATTTTTAGGTATGATTTACTCTCTCTCTCATTAGTGCTCTTTTCCCACTCCGTATAACTATTTTACTACTCTCCCTTACCCTTTATTTTTCTTACTGTCCCTTTTTAATTGCTCACCTGATTGTCTGACTTGAGCCTTTTCTTTGTATTTTTAATATGTCTCAAAAAATTGTATCTTGGAATGTCGCAGGTTTAAATTCTCCAATGAAGCGCCAAAGTGTCTCGACCCATTTGTCAAAACAAGGGGCCAGCATAGAATAGGTGGCCGGAATTGCAGCGAGTCCCGTCTGTGTTATGAGCAGGCCGGTGGCCGCGATGTTCCTGGGTCCAGGGGCGAGGGCAGTGAATGAGTAATCTGGAAAGAGGATTGCTAAGGCAGGGGTGGGTTGGGAAGGACAGCGCCTGAGTAAATCTGAGCGGCTGGGTGCAACGAAGGCTCGATGTGGTCGGACGGCTCGCAGTAAATGGGAGCAAGGAGCTGCCATCGCGGCCGCCGGCCTGCTCATAACAGACGGGACTCGCTGCAATTCCGGCCACCCACCTAGACTACTCAGCAGCCCGCCTTTATATGTACAAGCACTTCCTGAACCCGACAACCCTGTCCTGAAGACGATCCCGACTCACGGGAATCGAAACGCCGTCGACATCATAGCGCAACTCTATGGCGCATCAAACGTTTTTGGCTCCTGAAAAATGTTGAAATTATGACTAAAGTGACTAAAACTAAGTCTTGCTGAGCCAACACTGTATATTTCTTTGTCACCTTGCGCCGTTCACGTTCAGCACTTGCATCATCACCTTTCACCAATTGTATATATCACTATTCACCAAGTGCCTTCGGGTTGTCACATGATTCCCTCTGTGCAGTGCTGCCTAACTATTTCCATGTGGAACGCCCTTTTTGAATTGGTGAATTACAAGCTCTTAAACAGCATGAGTCTCCTTGTTTCTTTCTTATGTAATGATGACTGCATACATCATTGAACTGCCTTAAATTGATACCTGTTGGGAATTGTTTCTTATACACAAACTCTACACTTTATGCAGCATCAAAACATTCAGGCTGCAATGGCAGTAGTGCATATTTGTGGTGAGAGGTCTCCGTGGGTGGCACAATACATGCTGCAGCCCTCAGAGGCCTATCTCTAACTACCGTGCCCTTGGTACGATAGGTACCCCCTTACAAGGGACATACAGGTGGGCCAAAGTTGTGCCAATTGTGGTAACAATGGTATAGTTTAGGGAAAATAACAGTCCCTGGAAACTTGATTGGCAGGGACCAAGGGCACACTCAGTCCAAGTGCATCAGAAATCGGGTAAAGTGTGGGGATGGGTGGGTTACTGCAATAGAAACCCACTTTCCTACACCTCCCACTTATCGCAGCCTTTAGAAGCAATCGACAGACGCTGAGAAGGCGTTTGACCAAGTCTATTGGCCTTTTATCTTTCATATCCTCAAATGGTTGGGATTTGGGCCAAAAATGAACTATAGATCTCACTTTTTAACACATCCCCTCGAGCAGCAATTTTTTAAAATGGCCTTGACTCTTCATGCTTTACTTTGGGTAGAGCTGTTTGACAGGTATGTCCCTTTTCACCCTTTTTTTAATTTGGCTTAAGAACCTCTCTCTAAAATATGGCAGAACCAGGATGTTCAAGGTGTTAATTACAACAGTCAACAGCTTAAACTAGCAGTGTATGCTGATGACGTCTGATTACTCACAACCCTAATCATGACGTTTTAAACTATGTTACCCCATACACTTCGGTATCCAGTTATAAACTGAACAATGGTAAATGCGAAATATTAATCTTGACTAAATGTACGTTTGAACAGGGCTTTTTTGCTTCTAACTTTTGTGGAGGGCTCAGCATATTAAATATAAATAGCTTGACTTGTGGTTCACTCGATCTATTAAAACTTCCATATCAGTGAGCATAGAAAAACATATCCATAAATTAACTGCATTAACTAGTAGATGGCACCCTTTATACCTCTCTTAGTGTGGCCACATTGATACTATTAACCCTTTCGATGCTGATGACGAGCTCAGCTCGTCATCACCCACGGGTGTCGTGTGCTGATGACGAGCTGAGCTCGTCATAACTGCAGCAAAAGAGCAATTTGCAGCACAGGGGAAAAATCCCCGCAGCAGCCATGTGGTTAAGATTATGCTAGTACCTATTATTCTATATACTGCCTCTAATAGACCATTACCTACATAGCTTAAAACCTTTACAAAATGTATTCAATACTTTGACTTCCTTGGAACTATAAAATACCTCATGCCCTAAATTGGAGGGTGGTGTAAACATCCTTGATTTTTTCAAATACCAGGAGGCTTTTTTATTAGGACAACCTGCTTACTAGATTATCAGACTCTCCAACCAATTGTCCTTTTAGGTTGATATTGAAAGCAACTCTTTCAGCCTTCTCTTTTTAAAAATGTGTCATTCACTTGCAAACCACAAGCGCTTTCCACTCCTATTCTTAAATATTCCTGTAAGCTAGAACCTATACCATCCTATCCTCCCTACTGATCCTCACACTTTCTTTTCTTAGCTCTACCAATTGACATAATAGGTTCATACAAATTAATAATAAGCCCATCTACTGCAAATCTAGGATAAAAGGCCAAATTTAGGTCAATCAGCTCTTTGATCATAACACATTGTTTGCACAAGCTCAAAATATTTGACATCTCACTTTTTCAACATAAATTTCTTATTTTACTAAACGTCATCCATTGCTTGAGCTCAATTTCAATCTTGCCCTCAATCTGCTTAAACCCTTTGTTAACAGCCTACATGCTATTCTAACTACAGCTCCTAAAACTTTTACTATTTATGACCATTTCCATTCCTTTGCTACGGAGACAAAACAAGCAGAGGTATATTGGGAACAAGATTTAGGGAACACTTGATCTGTAATCTTTTGGAAAGAAATTTGGGCAAAACTTTAAAAATCTTCTAGAGCAGCAAATACCACACAAACACGTTTCTGTATATACAGACTCCTATCTCCTGTGATTTAGCACAAGCTTTACCTAGTCCCTCTGGACACGCTTGCTAGTTTTCTCAGAACCCTCAGTTTGAAAAAATGTAATCTTCACATGCCCAGTATTTCATGATTTCTGGCTACAGGTTTGGAATCAGATTAACTCACTGTTCCACTCTACAGTATCGATCTCTATTACCAATATTCTCTTAGGAAGTTTATCTGATGATTGGGTCACAAACATTTGATTTATGAATATTAGACTTACTACTAGTAGTTGTGTTTCAACAAATTAAAAACAATCTTTCCAAATTATCTTTCCAAGCATGGTGGTATGCAGTTTGTCATAACTATAGACTAGATACCACCTACATACATGCTTCACCACTTGCTTTGAGACGTTTAACTTTGTGGTCCCAAACAAAAAAATGTTAGACGACCAAACAAAATTGCCTTTTGCACGCACACCTGACCAACAAGAGGTTCTTCAACCTCCTTGGCTTCCCTTTTGCGGATATCACTGCCTTATTTTGCTCAGTAATGCTTTTTTACACTGTACTAAATGTTTTTATGTAAGCAACAGACTGCTCGTAGTCTAAACCATGAATACCTCCCTACCTTCACGAACTCTGTATTATGTTTAATCGTTTCAATTGTATGCTTACTTTGAACTGTAATGCACCTTCTACTTGTGTTTTAACTCATCCATACTAAATGTACTTTTAAACTTAAAAAAATAAATACACACTACTGAAACAACGTAATTGTCGCAAGTAGTACTGTACTTGTACACAAGAATGGGTGTAAAATGAATCCAGAGAGGATTTTATAACTCGTCACTTTGGGTTTATAGAATACACCCATTACTGCATAATGAACAACCTCAAAACACAGATGGGGAAAAGAGAGGTGAAAAGATGGCCCAGACCTGCAAATTTTAACCCCTTCGATGCGGATCAGCTACCGCGCTCGTATGCTATTTTAAAAACGCCGCACACAACGGGAAAAGCCGCCGCAGCGATGCGGTTAAGAACTTTGCACAGAGAGGAAGTAGTACAAGAGTTGTCAAGACTGTGCAAATGTACTCATGTCTTGGGCAAAAAGTTAAAAAATAATGGGTTGATCAGGACCACCTATGAAAACATTTTAAACCATAAGTCGGAGGTATGGACGTCATTTGGGAGTAGTCAGTGGTTTCACCTGTGACCTCTAACTTGCTACCAGCTACTCCTAGGACTTTATTTGCGACCCCAGGCCTCAGAGTGGACAAAACAGTCACCTCCTCTGAGGCCTGGGGGTCACAAAGTACGTGCCAGGAGTAGCAGAGAACAAGCTAGAGGTCACAATTGCGACCCTGACTACTCCCAAATGATGTGCATGCAAAGAAGGTGCAGAATACAAGTAAGAGTAACTGTTATTTACTGCTGCTCACAGCCCCGAAACACAATCTCAACTCTCATATTGACCAGCTACATTTTGACTACTTCCATAGGTAAAAGCTGGAGACAACTTTATCAGTAAGGAGAAGGGAGTGCCCTCTAATACTACTAGACTACCATTAAGCCTCCTCACCTGGTAATACTAATGACTGAAGTCAGATATTTGAAAAAGGGCTAGTCTACAATCTCTAGCAGCAGAAGACGTGGCCTATAACCATGATGAGTGGTCTCAATCTTTTCTATACTATGCCTAGTAGTGCTCTTTTGAAAGTAGTTTAAGCTATTTTTATTCCACTGAAGCTGGTAGGGGTCGAGTATTCTTCCGCTTTAGACACAGAACATCAGACCTCCCTTAAGAAGTAGTAGTAGTAGCAGGGTGCCTCTTCAGAAGCAGGTGTTGATTATCCTTCACAGTTCTACTTATCAAGAAGCCAGATCAATAGTGTACATAAGCACTATTAATGCAACACATCACACAGTGTCTCTTTGAACCTTACCATTTCCCTTTCAAGGGAACCCTTAGCAAAGCAGACTACTAATTAAGTTTCCTAAAACAAAAACTTAGACCCAGCCCGAGTTTAGTTAATCGTGAAAGTGATTTCTCAGTCACTAACAGAAAAGGAAAATAGTGCTTCGGACCTGTATTATGTGATTAAGAATTATACGTGCTTCCTATTGTGACCTGCCATCAGCTAATCAAGGTATTATGATATCAAATTGCAAAGAGCATAGCAGCTCTTTTTAGCGTGAAGCCACCTACCGGGAGATGGAAAGGACTATTGATCAATTTACTTTTTAATAAGTAACAGTTTTCTTTAGACAGCTCATCAATCGTCAGTCAACTAAAATTAAACACCAATTATAAAAAAATACATTTCGGTTTTGGTGTAGTTTCCTCTATTTGTACATTGATGACTTCGCAAAGCACCGTTACCATTAGATTCCTAGGATCTACAAAGTACTATTTCAGTGAAAAACTACTTACCAGAAACATCGGACCCAGAGCCGGACCGAACTGAATCCCCATCTGTGAAAGATCCAGAATCAGAGTCAGAATCTGTTGCTTCACTTCTGGTATCATAGTCGTTCCCCTCCCTCTGCTCTCTCTCTTGCACATATTGGGCCTCTTCACCATCATCTTCATCCCCATTTTCGTCTTCCAATCCTTCATTCTCATTATTGCTACCCGGATCTTCATCAGATGATCCACTGCTACCAGAATCTAGGTCTGAACCATAATCCTCTGAATCTCCTGCTTTGGAGGAATGGCTTGACCGGCTTGCCCTTCTCTCCATATCCTGCCTGTTCTGCGGCTGCGTTAAGAGAAAGTGAACAGAAAACGAAAAACCACTCAATATCCACTCGACGTAAAGAAGGCTTGCAAGTAAACTTAGCATGCTTCCAACTTAACGCCACAACTGTCTTTTCAGAGCTATGCCATTTTATGGTGCTATCATTTTTTTTGTTTATTGTGCATTTGGACGCTCCATGAGCGGTATCTTACTTAAAATAGTGGTAATGCATAATTCTGTCACCTCAGATGATCCATCTGGAGTGATGGACTTGGTCCTTCTATCTGCTTCTCGTTTCCTTGAGCCACTCTTGTCGGGATGACTTTTATAAGGTTCCCTGGACCCAGTATTTGCAACACGGCTCTTCCTGTCTCTATCAGGATGCTTACTCCTTTCAGGCCGATGAAACTCATCACGTTTATATTCAACATGTTTCCCTTTGGTACTGGAGCTTCGCCTACCACTGTTGCTAGCCGACGAACTGACCGACCTCTGGGGTGGCTGCCTTGACGAGTGTGCAGATGGCCTCTGCCTCTTGATTTCTGTTGATTCTGATCGGTCGCTTTTTCTTTTGGCTCCTAGAGAAACAAGAGTGGCTATGAGCTTTCTGTTGAGCATCACAGAGTAACATTAAATATTTATGCCATCAGGTCTCATTTTTTTTCTAAATGTAAACATTTTCCTACCCACCTACCCGACTGCCTCAAATACCGACAGAGACACAATTAACATCGCAGCTGAAAAAGATTTACCCAACTTTAATTACTCCCAAAAAATCCAGTAAATATATCCTTCACATTTTTAGGTAATGTGAAAAATAAATAGATTCCATTGACTTAAGTATGAGCATGTGAATGTCAAAATTAAATTGATTTTCGAAGCATGCTGCCACTAAGCAATCATGCCTTCCAAAAATATATTGTGCCAACTCAGGAAGGAAACTAAATAGCTGTGTGTGCTTTGCAATGCATGGTACAGACATTGCTGTGAATATTTGCAACTTATTGTTACAACTCAAAAGCAAAATTTCACCTTTTTTCTCATTCACGTCCTGTTCACTTTCCGGGTTGTACAACTCATCATCATGATCAGGAGCTTCAGTCAAAATGTCATCCAAGACATTATGTTCACCATCTGAAATTACACAAAACATTAACAAAGTAATTTCTTTGAATAAATAAGTGCCATTTTTTATGTAAAATGTTATCATTCTGTAGTTTAAATGTTTAACCACTTAGTCATGCTCTCGGAGTGCCATATGCTTACAGGCGGTTGACCAATACAATTAAATGATTAAGTTAAAATAGTCCACATGATACAACAGAAAACATCCAAGATCAAAATACTGTAAAGATATCTGAGAATATTTTAGGAGTGTGCAAAGGGGGAATGTGAAATGTTTTCTAAGCACAAAGCACGCTATGCAAAAATGTCCCACTAACATGGATAGTGCACATAACTAAAAACATCTGGGACGTGACAGAAGTAGATGTATAGGTGTGAAAAAGTTTAATTAGCAGATTTAGAAGTGCAAAGATTAATGAACACTGTCCCTGGAAAGACCAACAGATCTGCTATCATCTCTGGCCTAGCACGTGAAGATAGAGGAGTTATCAGATGGGATGAACTATCTGTGCCCCAAAACTTAGTGTTGAAATGAAAGGACTTATTTCCACACCCAGCATTACGTCAGTCCATATCGCGAACCACCCGAAAACATACAATATGTTTTATGTACATCAAATGAAACACTCTTTCTAATAGTGCAAATACACCCAAAACTGAAAGGTCTGAAAAGAAAAAAAAATTAGAATGTCCTAGTGCATGTACAAAGAGTAAAGTGGCCTCTACAGCAAAAATTGTTCACTTAGGGAATGTGTGTTGCTATGACCAGAAAGCAGCATATATGTTTAATCTACTTCAAACTGTTTTTGCTGTCAGTAAATTGACAGACACGCTAGAGAACACAGAAATCACGATCTGGATGGATACACACCCTACAAAAGAGCATCGGAGTACAGAGCAGTAGAGGGAGGAGAACAGGGTTGGATAGATTCCCAAAAATGGGGATGAGGTGGAAGCTGGAAGAGAAGGTAAAAACTAAAAAAAAAAAGTACTATTAAAGGGGGAAGAAACGACGTGACAGGAAGGTTGAAGGGAAAAAGCAGTAAGCAAGAGTTCTCCTCTTAATACCGTTATCATATAAAACTTATCCGGAAAGAGAACATCAGCACAAACAAATCCTCCAAAGTACTGATTTTGACGAGAGACACTGATGGTCATAAACAGGGTGTGGCGTATTTCCATAAATGACAGCTCTGAAAGGCATATGATTATTTTTGGAATACAGGTCTCGTAACCAGAGGCACGGAGAGAACAAAGGTAATAAATAGATACGGTGTAGGTAGGGTACTTCACAGAGTAAAGCATCACTTCAACAGTTCTGCCATACCTAAATTAAATAAAAAGGTTTTTAAAAAACTGTTCTGACAGCAATATTTTAAGCGCACAAGAGTGAATGATCACCAACAAAAGTGAACTGGCATAAGTATTAGATTTAATTAATCACAACCTAATTCTAACATTTTAATTTTAATATCTGCATGTCACACGTAAGGTACCAGTTATGTGAGCTTTCTTTCTCAACCTGCAATAATTAAACCGTTTTCAATGTATATTCGCTAGCACACCAACAAGAACACAATCAGTGACAAGAAAAGAATTTATAGATTTTCCGTATGTTCAAAAACAACGTACTCTGGCAAAACTGTGCTACAGAATCAGCGAGAAAAAATAAGTTAATGATCAATAACAGAGTGATTAGGGTATGCCATTGCACAAATTGGTGAATAGTTCTCACCCCAATCAAAGTAGACAAATTGTCTTAACGAAATGTATTGACAACGTGCAGTCAATGTGAGGACTATTTTATGGAAGTAGTGAAATTGCTAAAGGTTGACACTCGTGGCAGAGCAGACACCAGGTATAGGTTAAACGTTCAAATTACAGAATTTAAACAAAAGCGAAACGTCAGAACGTAGTACATTTTTACCTAAATCTTTATTTTAAAATGCATATCAACTTAATTTAAAACAAAGTTGTTTTTCCCTTTGTATAGATCCCAATCTATATCAATCCTATCTATAAACATATATACATATTCAGGATCCACGGATCCTCCACCCCATAACGCAATTTAGGACATTCTATTGCCACTGATTCAGAAACAATCTGCTCCACACCCTTCTCTCTTCGGCTCTAGAAGAGGCGAGTGTTTTGGCAAATCTCAATCAACGCTATTCCTCCACAGGGGGAAGAGACATGCTCTGTTTTACCCTAGCCGATACATCTCCGGAAAGAGTGCCTCCACCCCACACTTAAATGCAAATGAAAGTTCTAGGCATCAGAGTGAACAGGTGGTCTTGCTTTTTTTCCAATTCATTTTTACTGCTAGAATATTTGCTTTGGGTAAATGCGGACCCAGGGGCTATTTTAATATGTTCTTATATGCATATGAGCCGTTTGAATGTGGTGCAGCATAGGTAGTACATTATGTGATCATCGTTGGTAGCCATGGGTTAAGCATGTGGCCAGCCAAAGGGTAATACTGTCAGATTTCCTTTACCCTAAATGATAATGAAGTGCGATGCCCTTTTAGCAAAATAAGAGGTGAAATAACTAGATGGCAGTACTGTCCCCACTAATGCCTGAAAGTACTAATGCATGCATGACTTGGCATACAAAACCTATTCTGTGACATGAATACATTAATCTTTTTTTTTCTTTTCAAAAAGCATATTTAATGCACCTTGATTATGCAGCTCTGGACACTGAGGCAGCGATTTAGAGTGGCATAGGGGCACTTGCAATTGGTGCACTGCCTAGTGAAGAAGCAGGAATGAGCCACGGTTTAAGTGAGGGAATTCTAGTTTCTGAAAAGCAGAAGAAATCCACTGGTGTATTCTTGTGAGGCAGGACTGCAAAGTGGCAATCAATAACAGATGGGTGTAATCCACACAAATAGTGAACTACAACACAGTGAGGTGAAAGCTCACAGATGTCATGCACGGGGTTAAATAGCACTGATGATGGGGTGGTACCTTTAAGAATCCTGCAAGTAAGGGGCTGGGGGAGGGTCGTAGTTTCAATTAATATAAATTGAGATCTTTCCAAAGGGAAAAAAGAAAGCCAGTGCAGTATTTCTCTGAATAAATAAAAAAATATGTCCAAAGTGTCAATAAGTGCTTTATTTCCGACGTTATCAAAGGCCGCTGAGATACCAAGAAATGCCAGAAGGCAGATGTTACCTTCCTTTACGAAGCGAAGGGCGTCATCCAGCACCTGCAAGGCCATCCGCATCTCTGTCGGTAACCTGACTGATATGAGCAAAGAAGGGTTTGTGGGTTAGTCTGACTTTGTAGCTGGAATGAAGCTTTTTTGCAATAATGTTTCAAATTATGACTACTTTGGTGACTGGTCTCTAGATAGGAAGATTGTAATAATCTAAAAGGGTTAAAAAGATGGTTCATGACAACATGAGATCGTGTATTCTCTTTGCTGTGCGTTGAAATTTAGGTATGCGAAAGCAAACAGATTTGCATGAGTTGTGGCATCACCAGCGACTGACATCGATAGAGTTTATCAATAGGGGCTTCTTAGGAAAAGGATGCAACAAGGGATACATGTGAGGAGAAACAGTTTTCGGCACAATAAAATCATACACGGTACGTTCTAATGAAAAAGTAAATCATGTGCCCACCAACAATTTCGCCAAGAAATCTACCCCGCCTCCTGCCCCAAATACATGATGCATGAATCCCTTCAACTTGTAAACAATGAGGCGGCCTAGTCAAATGGGCTTTGCAGGATGAGTGTTTCAATTATGATCCAATATTTCAATGTGTGTTCTGCAATAAAAACCGAGATACGGGCTACTAATCAAACCCCTTCCCCAACAACAGAATATTGGGATCAGTCTTCGTTTGAAAATGTCTTGTTGAGAGCAAAGATCGTACTCACCAGAGGCATGTATCTAGTTACACATTCCTCTGCTGAAAAGTGCATTTGAGAATAAGGTGGAGTCAATGGTATTACTCCGGACTTTTTGCTGCCTGTGGCTTACATTACATTATGGACGATGTGCAATATTTTAGTGCGACTTATGGGGGGCTTAGTTGTGGAAAAACTATAACCGGACTATGTTTGAGTCACTCACCAAGGAGCACAACAAAGGCCGTATTTAAAAGTAAAATCTTCACACCCTTAAAGAAAAATGTGAGAATAGATAAAATACAAGTGCGCTGCATCGACCCTGGGGGAGGTTGCTAGCCAGCAAACGTTAATTACGTACAAAAACACTTGGAATGCACCTGTGTCTAATGAATCCCAGGGGGACAAAATCTGCACAAAGGAACCGTGTTTTCTTCGCATCATCTGGCAGCGCCACCTTTATTATAAACAATGTGAAGGAGGAGGGGTGCAGTGCAGTGACAGTGACAGCGTAACACTTGAGCAGTTGGGGCGATGTGGTTTGGAGGCATAAACCATCACTCCTAACCCGCCCTGATTTAGAGAGAGTGGCTGTCCTTGGACTCCATCACCCTCCAAAGAACATTTCTCTCATGGAATACAACGACATCACCCTCCCTATTACGTTTCACCTTCATTTATTTCTAGCACATCATCTTTCAAAAACTGCTCGATCTCGGATCCCATTGGTGACAAACAAGGTCTAGACGTATAGGTCCATATGAGCGTGCTATGACGGCCAGCTGATAAGGAAGGGCATACCGGAGACATTAAGTGATGCTGACAGGGGGGCAGTGATGGCGGCCCAGGCATGGATGCTATGGCCGGTGGCTGCAGTGCAATGGCACAATGCAGCGATGAAAGGGGCCACACTTTGAGGGATAGTCCTTAAAGTCATATGCCCTTATAAGGATAACCGAGAACCCCCTCTCACCCTTCTCTTCCCTGCTGTCGTCGGCCATCCTCTCCCGGCCTCCCCCACGATCCCTGCGCCTCTCCCGGCCGCCACTCGCAGAAGTAAAGGGCTCGCCCCCGCGCTTCCGGACGCGGGTTTCTCGCTCCCCTGCCGTGGCGGCGCTCGGGCGGTGCCGCGCCGGAGAAGAGGTGGGCGGGGCGCGCGCTCGGAGGCTACGGAGTGGTCGGTCCCTCGTCTCGGTCTCGCAGACACGGTAGCGTGGCAGCCGCTCTTGATGAAGTGTGAGTTCCTAAGATGGCGGCGCGTGCCCCCTCCGGTTCTTTATCTCTTCTGCACAGCGCCACGTTCCCGGCATGCACCGCGAGGGCGTTTTTTCTTCTGTGTGGTGGCGCCTTCCGCTTTTTTCCACTAGAAGGTTGTACTTTTACTTCAACTCCTCCCCCTATTTTTATTCGTCACACAAATTACAATGCGGCTCTCCAAGACAGCTACCTGGCGGCCTCGAATCGCCATCTGGAGCGTCAGAGAAACATGGCCAACAAAACAAAGATGCCAAAGTTTCCACCTGTGCACATCACTGTATTGTAAATTCTTAGGCTTTACTGTTTCAGATTCTTGAGTGTTCCGCCGAATGGGCATCGTTCATGCTGTATCCTGGCTTTTTTTTTACAGCATGGCCGGTAGTATAACAGGCCCGGTTCTAGAGGGTGGGCCGGGTGCCAATGTGAAAACGTGGTCATGCCAATGGTGACTCTGTGTATTTGTGACTTATGTTCAATAGTAGAGTGAATTGGTGAACTATAGAGTGTACGTGTGGTTGAGTGAATCTATTGTGACATGTATTAATATCTTTTATTACTTTTTGGTGCACTTGTCCATCTGAACAAGGAATTAGTGAAAATAGTAAGTCTATACACTGGCCGTAGAGAAAGTGGAGTGGTATTGTGAAAGGAGTGTAGCTGTGTTTGAAAAGGCGGTATTCCCATGTGACATAAGTGATAATGCGAGATAACTAGATAGCATAATATTGCTAAACAAAATTTCATCTGTAAACACACATAGTCAGATACTTATTGCCGCTCATCATTTACTTCCCTATTTAAGCATATCATTGCAGTTACTTTACTACGTAATACCTTTAGGTTTAATAATTACATAAAAGTAGCCGGTTGGCTCATTAGAGTGGTTTGCGAAATGCAGTTATTACTCTACAAGATACATTCAGATTTTCTAAATAATCAACGTTGTGTGTTCGCAGGTATGTGTGGTTCAGTGATTAGACCTACGTGGTGTGTGAAAGGAGACAGTCAGTGGCTAGAATTAGTGAGGTGATTAAATATGTCAGCTAGGTAAGTATACACGAGAAGACAAAAGAGGAACTGGTTGTATCGGGTGTTCTCAAGGAATCGGAGGGGCTGTGTAATTATAAGTCCTTGGTATCATACATGATACACAACGTTGATTATTTAGAAAATCTGAATGTATCTTGTAGAGTAATAACGCTTTCCGGGTCTGCACTGCCCTTCTTCCTGCGTGAACAGAGGATTCCCGGGCTGAGAGCCTGCTGCTGTGCCTGACTTGTGTGCTTTTCCTCGCCGGACCCGCTGCGCGGGTCCCGCTTCGCTGGGAGGAGTGCTGGATTCAACTGGTGTCTGCTTTGGGTGCTGGTGAGGAGCAAAGGCGGAGAGCTGCAGGGCTGCGAGCAAGCAGGGACTCCAACTACCAGGAGTCCCTGCACGGCCAATAGTCTACACCTGGCCCGCTCTCCCTGCAAGCCCCGCCCCCCAGCGAGTCACCACCCTTATAACTCCAACACCGGCCACCGCTGCGCGGGAGCGCGCGGGAGCGACCGGGAGAAGCCCGGGACAAGGGGACCGTCTTAGGCCGTCAGTGGCCGAAGGAGGCCGGGCTGGGCCCCCTCTCTTGATTTCTTTTCGTGCCACAACCAAGGTAATGCCCTCGCCCATACACCGGGATACCCCCTCAAGGGAGGGAGCCTCTAGCTCCGGGACTCTGGATAACTATTTCAAGTCCAACAAAGGTGAGGTGGACACGGACGGTTCACTTGAGAAACGCAGGGCGGAGCGGAGGCGCTCCATTGAATCTATGAAAAACAGGCCCTTGATTGACATTAGCCCATGCCCTACTACCCAAGAGGGAGGAGCGCTACCCAGCAGTCCAAACATTTTGTCTCTAGAGGATTTTCCTCTCTTGTTAAGGGAAATCCCCCCCACTTCAGGGATAGTACCTGTGCAAAACGTAGAGCCAGTCCCCCTAGAGATTTTTCAATCACCTGTCATCCTGGTAACTCAAACTCCATCTATCCAAGTGGCCAATAAGAGCAAGCCCAAAATAAAGGTAGCGGTGGAGCTACATAGGCCCCCACCCAGCAAACGTGCTCGGAAAACAACGGGAGGGCGGGGGAAACCCAAAATATCCCATTTGGATTTTGGCAAGAAACGGCCAAATATTGCTCAACCGGGGAAGCACACGGAGATGGTGCCTCCTTCCAAGCTCTCAAATACCGGTACCAATGCCACCACCAAAGATCAAGAGGGCACTACGCCAAATCCAATTAATCCACTCTCTGCCAAGGGGAACATTGAATTCCTACTCCGCTCCCTTTTACAGCCAATCACCGACAGTTTAAAAAAAGTCGAGATTAGGCTCACCTTACTAGAAACCTCTCTCACCACCCTGAGCACTCTAGTAAGTAAGCAGATCAAGCCAGTGGAAATCCCTCCCCTGACTGCGGAACCTTCCAAAGAAGACTTGGCAAATATTGCCAGCAGAGCCCCCCCTAGAAGCATGCCATCTGCCCCCCCGCTCCAACCCCTTATGGCCATTCAAACCCAGGCACGGCACAACAATCAAAGCACCAGACCCACCCATCTAGTGGACTCAACCCCACACAGCTCACAAATAGAGCCCTCTGGAACGCATCAAGGCCAGGTCAATGTTCCCTCACCCACGCCCGTTTGTCCAACTCCTAGACCACGGAGGCCAGATCTTCCACCAGAGGCCAATAGATTAATGGTGGTTTTAGCGGGTGCCCCTCACCTAAGATCAGGGGAAAATGAGGATTACCAGTCTCTCAAGAAAAAGGTAATCAAATGGCTTAATTGGAACCGACCCCTGCCTCCCCAATATAATAACGAAATCATCATGGTAAGAAGGGTTCCATGGTTAGGGAAGACTAGGAAAACTATAGTGGGGGACTGTATTATGGTAACCTTCAAGGATCCAGGCACGGTCCGACACATTTGCAGAGGAAGGAACCGTTCCCTAGATTCCACCATACAGACCCTCCCAGTTTCTTTCTTCTTCCCCCCGATTCCTAAACGCCAGGCCCCAATGTATGATGACTGGACAAGGGTGGAACATAGACCCAATCACAATGGCCCTGTACAACGCCCTTATTTTCAGCCACCAGATACACCTTTCTGTGATTTCAATCGCTTCAACTGCCTGGACGGCTTGGATGGGGTCGACTGACTTTCTGCTTGTAAGACAGCGGCAGGGGTTTCGATCCCCCTTGGGTCGCTCGAGCATTTTATTTCTTCCCCCGGCCCAAGCTCTGGCCCACTGAACGATCCATCTGCCATAGATCACGGCAGAATTGAATTCTCTCACCTAGTCACTGATGGAGAAGTTCTTGCTGAGGGGATAACTTTGGCTCCCCTCCATGCGGGCGAGGGGGACAGGGGTTCAATGGTGCCGCATGTAACCTATGTTGCCCCCGCTTCAGGCCTTGCAACACAGGAGGAGCCAGGCCCGACTTCTTCCAACCTTTGCACTTTGACATCACCCACTCCTGAACATTTGAGGATAATCTCCTGGAACATCGCGGGACTAGCAAACAAACTGGAAGAGCCGACCTGGGAAAACTATATAGAAACTGGCGACATATGCATGTTTCAGGAAACTTGGGCTAGAGAGGACTTCGGACACAAAGGCTACACATCATTCTTTATTCCAGCCAGGTGGGAAGGTAAAGGCCGCCCCTCAGGGGGCCTCGTGATATGGGTTGCTGCTCATCTGGGCTGTGTGGCATCACGGCTCCCATGCAACTCCGATGACATCCTGGTGGTCTCATTGACATGGCCAAACAAAGCAAACCTCTTGCTGGTTAACATCTATTCACGGCCGATGGGAAAGGCAAAAGAATCACCGACTTTTAATGAACTCTCGAATTTTTTATCTGAACTGTCGACTGATTCATACTATGTGGTGGGTGGGGACTTTAATTCTCACTATGAGCCACTCCCCGGCCTCCAAGAAGGGTTCTTATCGGATGAAGAAGCTAGGTGGGCAGTACCAGGGGTTGATGTTCCATCCCCGAAGGCCTGGACCCCATTGGCGCTGCAAATCACTGCCCTTACCCTAAGGTACGGACTTAGAGCGTGTAATGGGAGAGTTAACTCGGACACACCAGGCAAAAATACCTACAACCGCCGGGGAAGAGAGTCACACCTGGACTATGTTCTGGTCCAACTAGCAAGGTGGTCTACTATACAAGATTTTAGGGTAATAGACAGGCTGGACAGCGATCATAATTCCCTTGAGTTAGACCTTGTTCATCCAGCACCCCAGGGCTTAGCGACCCAGGAAGTAGGGAACCACCCCACGCTTCTCATAGATAGCAGCAGGAGAAGACTCAGGTGGGAGCAAATGGTCACAAAAAAGGACAAACTGCCAAGGCTCTATGCAGAGATTACCCCTATCCTGGTAATTGTGGGGGACCTTGATAGCGTAGCGAGTGAAACAGACATAAGGAGTAAACTGTCTGATGCCCACAATGAGCTTATAAAAATCGCGGCACCCCACTTCACATGTAAAGTCCGGAAGACAAGAGAGAGGTGCCATGGCAGAACTCAATGGTACAATGTGGCCTGTAGACGGGCCAAAACAGAACTCCTTGGAGTAATAAAGGAGGGCAAAGGAGGGGAACGCCTTAAGCAATGCAGGCATGCCTACAAGAAACTTCTCGCCCAGGCTAAAATAGAATGGGAGGAAAGCCAGTGGGAAGAACTCACCAAGGCCCTAGCAGTGCAAGACCAACGCCTGTTTTGGAGAATGGTGAACGGGGGATCAGGGAGCTTACATACGGCTGTGGAGCCTAACATAGCTCCTGGAGTGTGGCAGGTCCACTTCCAGTCCTTATATAGCGCTGAGTCCGGAGAACTCCCTGCGGTGATCGAACCAGAGAGGCAGGGCTCTCAGGCGGATCAAATAACACTGAGTGAGGTCACTGCTGCCATTTCAGGCCTGGCTTCGGGGAAGGCCCCTGGGCTGGACGGGCTACCGGGAGACCTGTACAAGCAGGAGCCCACCGTCTGGGCGCCCTACCTCGCTGCTCTCTTTAATGGCATTCTCGGTGGGATGGAAATCCCTAGTACTTGGCTGGGGGCTGAGGTGGTCCCGATTTACAAAAAGGGATCCCCCCTCCTCCCAGCCAACTACAGACCAATTAGCCTGATCGACGTAGCGCAGAAGTTGTTCGGCAGGGTCCTCCTGAATAGGCTTCAGGAATGGATCGAGGAGGCAGGTGCCCTCAGTCCATATCAGGCAGGCTTTAGGAAAGGGGTATCGACTGTGGACCAGGTTTTCAGATTGAACCTGGTCTACTGGAAGACAGTGAGGTTCGAGGGTGGCAGTCTCTACACGATTTTCGTGGACCTACGAGCCGCCTTCGACCTCGTGCCCAGGGGAAAACTATGGGTCATTCTAGCAGGGATGGGCGTACCACCAGACATCTTATTGACCTTACAGAGGCTGCATCACAACAATTATGCGCAGGTAAGGTGTGGGAGGTCGGGGGAGTTGACTGAGAGATTCCCCGTGGGCAGGGGGGTAAGACAGGGTTGTGTGCTGGCGCCGACCCTGTTTTGCCTCTTTGTCAACGGGGTAGTCGCTCATCTGAACGCCACTGACTACACAGATGCCCCCAAACTAAATGGCAACAGTGGGCCCGCAATAATGTTTGCGGACGACACGCTGTTGGTATCCAAAACTCCCATGGGCATCCAAAGGATACTTGATGCCTTTGTGGCCTTCTGTCAGGACAGAGGATTGGAAATCAATGCCATGAAAACCAAATACATGGTATTGAATCCAAGCCCCAAACAGCGCCCGAATCCACTGCTGGGAGCAGCACGGCTGGAAAGAGTAGCCACGTTTGAATATCTCGGCGTGACACTCAACGAAAATATGACCTGGGGGACCCATCAAACCAGGGCCAACCTTAAATTAGTACAAATCACCGGGGGTATCTCCCGGATGATGACTGGCTCGACTTATCGCCCATTGGGGGCCCTAATTCAGATATATAAAGCACAAGCCAGGGGGGCGATCTTGTACGGGGCTGAATTGTGGGGCCATACTCCATGTCAGAATCTGTCAGTCACGGAAAACAGATTCGTAAGGCAAATTACCGCACTTCCTCCCAGCACCCCACTTCTCCCTTTGAGGCTTGATTTAGGGCTACGGCCTCTCGCCGACGAGATAAGTCTAAGACCCATAGCCTTCTGGCGCAGGCTTTGGAGCAGTGACGATCTCGCCGACTATAGGGCGGAACTGGCCGAAATATTAAAACACCCCAAGGCGCTTAGTATCCCCTGGGTCCAAAATATCCAGTCAGTGTGCACAGATCTGGGGCTCCCCGAATTGTGGAATAAACCAGCAGATACAGCACCCAGAATCTCTAAGAGATTTCTGGCGAATCTGTATCATGAACACAAAAGGGAAAGGGCTTTAGCTACCCAGACAGAGGGGTCCCTTTCCTCTAAATTCCTGCAAAACAAGGACCTTTACGCATTTGAAAAGGCTTTTGATCCTATATACCCCGTTCTCACTAGAAAGTTATTTCTCCAGTGGAGATACGGCACACTGCCTTTGCGCTCCTTTTCTAGTACCTGGTCGCAAGTCCCTTCCACCAAGTACTGTCCCCTTTGTGTTGACAAAGAGGAAAATGACTTGCATGTGATTTTTTTCTGCCCAGCATATATGGCAGCCAGAAAGTACTGGCTGCTGCCTTTGATCAAGAACTTGGGTGGCAGGGAATACATGCCTATGTATAGGATTCTAAAATGTGATGTTTCCGGCCCAATTGTTTTTGCGCTTGCCAAATTTTTTACAAATGTGTGGTATACACGTAATCGTCTTTTAAAAGATGTGGGGTAGACTGTTGAATTCCTTTATTTTTAACAGTGTTAATAATGTTTGATGTGGATTTTAAATTATGTACTGATGTTTTATCAAATCTGATACAATTATGTGATTTTTAAATTTATGTGTATCTTTTATGACCAAATGGTCGAAATAAAGATTGAAAATGAAATGAAAATATGATTTGTCACTTACTTACTTAATGTCCATAAAACTACAGGCGCAGTTTTATAAAACATATTTTTCGTTATATTATACACCGTATAAAATTGCTAAATGGGGGACGGGTAAAGGCACTACCTGCCCACGATGTGCGCTTCCCGCTGCAGACAGTGTTCATATGTTCGCCACATGTAATATTCTAACAAACGTTATAAATTAAATATCTGTGTTTCTTTCGGACATTACCCATGCTAGGATTAACATAACAACTGAAGAGGTTATGCTGGGCATCTCTAATAAAGAACGTCCTTGACAGGTTCAAGGGCTGATTTTCATGGCAATGGCTATCTTTCGACTGTGTGTCGCATCAGCCTGGCTCGATCCCACTCCACCATCCTTTTCTCAATGGAAGGCTAGATTACTCGCAACATATAGTCTCGAAGTCGCCATTTATAAACAAAAGGGGCGTAATATTCGGAATAGAGGCATGAAAATTTGGGCACCTCTGCTAGATTGGATTCAGGCGCACTGAATACAGGATTTGAAAAAGCCTTTGATAAAAGCTAAATTCTTTAATCACCAAATAACTCAATCCAACCTTTTTGATAATACTAAATTGTCTCTCATTAAATCATCACAGAAGGAAATGTATGATTAAGAGTGTATTGAGTGGTTTTTTTTTTTTTTTTTTTGTCCTCATTTACGTGCATAGCTCCAATCTATCAAAACCAAAGAACCGCCACAGAGCAAAGAAAGAGTGGTCGCGTGCAGTGCTGTCTCAGCTTATAGCTGGTGGGAGAAAGTACATTCGGGAGGGAAGAAGACCAATTCCCCACAGCACAAATCACTGCAGCCAAACATAATCTTTGCTTAGGGATGTGCCTCAGGAGATAGTGTCCAAGTTATCGAGACCCCCATAGCTCCAGGACTGTCAGTCATGGCAGCAAGGATAAGCAATGTACGTGTTAATCATAGGACTTGGGGAAAAAAAAAAAAAAAACCCCAAGTTTATCACTGCTATCCTAGCAAAGCCCAAAAGGCTCTCCTATTGGGGTTACCTGCTCTGGCAAGATCGAGTTTGGAAATTTGAAGAAGTGAGGCTCGCCATTCATGCTCTGTAGGTGGTTGAGCGTCTTTCCAATGCCTACATATCTCCCTACGGGCCGCTAGAATGGAGTAGAATATTAGATTAGTTGCGGCATTGCGGATTTTACTCCTGAGACCAAATATAACTAAAGCAAGGTCTATGGAGATATGTTCACCCAGAAGTTGAGAGAGCTTATTACCAATGGCTTCCCAATAACCGGATAGGTTTGGGCATTCATAAAACATATGGGTGTCTGATGCTGCGATTAACCCACATCTTGGACATGAGACTGGGCCAGTTAAAGAAAACTTAGTCAACCTCTGAGGGGAATAGTATGCCCTGTGTATAGTAAATAGATGGTTTCTACGAAGCCATGCAGGTTTAACTAAATCCCAGAGCATTGAGCAAGAAGCTAACCAAAGTTCTTCAACATCTACACCTGGCATAAGTTCAGCCCATAATGACGTCGGTAGATGAAAGTTGGCATCTATTTCATCGATTATTTTGTTATACCAACATGAAATTTCTTTTTTAACAGCTGGGCTGTCCAAGAGGCAAGTTACCAAGTCGCTGTTGCCACCTATAGGCAACTTTCTAACCCGTGCTGGCTGCTCTTTGTATGACTGTAACCAGCTAGAGATCTGAATATACTTAAATCTCGAAAATCTTGTGCCTACTCTATTTATTAGATAGTCCCATGGAAGTAATGTCCCATCCATAAACAGGTCATCCCATTTATTTATGCCCGCCTCTATTAGTGGGTTAGTAAGGGCATCTGTTGTCCATGAGGGGGGGATGGGTAGACTCCATATAGGAGCCCTCCCAGAGTAGTATCCAACATTTGTCGCATGCCTCACTTTATACCAAGTATATGCAATCCCTTGTAGAACTTTCAGTTTTATTTTTTTGAAAAATTTGGGGTCACCAAACTTAAACAAAAAAGCTGATTGGTCTACTCCTTCACATTCAAGTAACGTTGAAAAAAGAAGGCCCAGCCCTGTTAATGTAGGGGTTTTAAGTAGCATACGGGTGTGCGTAAGCTGAAACGCCCATGCATAAATTTGGAGATCTGGGCCAGCTAACCCTCCCTTCTCCCTCCGTCGCCTGATTTTTTTCCACGAAATTCTTGGGCTCTTACTATTCCAAATAAAGCTGGTAATCGCGCTCTGTAGCTTTGCAATCAATTTTGAATCAAAAAAAAGTGGAATAGAGTTAAACAAAAAAGAAACTTTAGGTAAGATACTCATCTTCACTAGGTTAACCTTTCCCAAAACAGTGAGAGGAAGATGTGACCAGTCTCTCATATGTTTCCGGCACTCTGCGGCTATTTTATTGAAGTTAAGTGAAGCTATCAAATTAATGTCTTTAACTATATTGATCCCCAGGTACCGAAATTGGGTTTTGGATGTCCCATTATTGCCAATTGAATTACTATTCCAAGACATAGACTCTGTCTTTTGGGCATTAATCTCATACCCAGAGACTTTACCAAATTCCACAGCCTGGTCAATTATTTCCGGGTATGCCTCATCATAGTTCGTTGTGAAAATCATAATGTCGTCTGCGTAAAGTGCAACTTTTTTGTTCCAACCACCAAAAATAAAAGGTTTAATAAGTATGCTGTCTCTTAAGGATTGGGCAAAGGGTTCGATATATACATCGAAAAGAAGGGGCGACAGGGGACAACCCTGCCTAGTTCCCCTCGTGACCCTGAAAGTCTCAGTCAAACCCCCGTTTATCAAAAGTGAGGCAGATGGGCACCTATATAACAAATTCAACGTTCTCCGAAATCTGTCCCCCACATTGAACTTCCTCAAGGCCTCCGACAGGTATAACCAATTCACCCTGTCGAAGGCCTTGGTTGCATCCAACGTGAGGACATCCAAGGGGATTACTTCCTTTATAGCGATGTCTATAGAGCCTAATAATTCATACGTAAGCTCACAAAGCTGTCTCCCCTTTATAAACCCTTTTTGGTTATGTGCGATAATATCTGGCGCCACCCGACCCAACCGTTTTGCCAATATGGTGGCAAAGATTTTATAATCGGCGTTTAATATAGAAATGGGCCGATATGAACCGCAGTCTGTAGGGGGTTTGCCGGGCTTCAGAATAAGAGTTATGGAGGCATTGTCCCATGATTCAGGTGGTATTTCGCCGTATCTTAGAATTTGATTAAAAAGAATAACTAGAATTGGAGAGACCTGAGCGATAAGTTTTTTATATATTTCGCTTGGCAGGCCGTCAGTGCCAGTAGCCTTTCCTCCCTTTGCTTTCTTTATTGCCTCTTCTACCTCTGTAATAGTTATCTCCTCATCCAAAGAGTGGCTCTGTTCTGGTGTTAGGGATGGTAGAGAGATACCTTCTAGCCAACTCGTGATGTCATTCTGGGTAACATTTAGGTCGTCCGTATAAATGGCTTGAAAGAAATTTCTAAAAACTGCTCTGATTTCATCATCTCTCGAAAAGGTGCCCTCCGGGGATATAACAGACGAGATGTTGTTGCGAACCCGGTCAGATTTAGTTTTCCAGGCGAGTAATTTCCCTGCTCCCTCCCCATATTGGAAATGCGAAAGCTTACTTGCCTCCCATCTCTGAAGGACACGTTTCTCTAAAACTGCTGATAGTGAGTGCTTTAGTCTGTCCAACTCAGCGTGTTTTCCAGCGAGGCCGTTATCATTACCGTTGTCGATTACACCTGTATTATCTATATCGGCCTGTACTACTAAAATGTTGTTTTCGATAGCGGTTACTTCCTCTGCATATTGCCTTCTTCTATAGGCGACTTTGTTTTTAATAAGACCTCTCAATGTACATTTAAATGCATCCCATAGATTTCCTATTGGAGTTGTACCTTTATTAGTATTAAAGAAGTAGCAAGTTTCTGACTGTAGAAATTCGATATCCTCTGTTGTTGCTAGTAGAGACCTATCAAAGGACCACATTCTTGTTGGAGGTGCCATGCCCAAATTTAGTTCTAACACAATTGCGGAGTGGTCAGAGAGATGCATTGGATTATAATGTATTGAGGTAATATTGTCAGCCAGAACTCTACTAGCAAGAATAAAATAAATTCTTGATTTGTGTCTGTATTTAGAGTTCCTGAATGAGAAGACTTGCCTCAGGCCTTCCCTAAACCGCCAAATGTCGATAAAGTCGTACTGGTTCATTAAGCCTAATAAGCACGATCTAGATTTAGAGGTGGTTTTTTGTCTACTGTTAGGGGATTTATCTAAAAGTGGATCTAAAGTGATGTTAAAATCCCCAGCTATAATCACCGGATCAGGGAAATTTAGCAAGTGACTGAAGAGGGTTTTCAATACAGAGGGGTCATCGATGTTTGGACCATAGTAGCCCACTAATGTTACCTTCCTTTCTCCTAACTCAACTGCTGCAATGACCCAGCGCCCTCCAGAATCCACTTTTTGTTGTTTTATCTTAAACCTTACTGATTTTTTAAAGAAGATCGAGACCCCCCGTATGTTAGAACCTTGTGTTGTAGAAATGGAGGATTCTATCCATCTATTCCTTTGGACCAGGTCGTGTATCTCACTTTCTGTTAGGTGTGTCTCCTGGAGGATAATGATCCCCGCATCAGTATCACGAAGATATTGCATAATTTTATTCGCTCGGGGCTTGGTGCGGAGACCATTAACATTCCAGGATAATAATTTGAGTTTACTCATTATGTTGTGGTTTTGCGTTGCTTGGTAAAACAGACTGTAGGACTAGTGAAGTGTATGACTGCTTGGATAGATTCATGTTATCTGAGATGAGATGAATATAAAACCTTGTATCCACACACTTAATTAAACACAAAGAAAGGAGCTCTTCTATGAAAATGTGCCTATGCCCCACCCCCCCCCGTGCCCCGCCCTCCCCCCCTGGGAAAACCCTGTACTCACCACCCGGAAGAGTTTCCGGAAGTAGTGCCCCTAGCTCTTCCCCGTCTCGACCCTGTGTGCCTCTACTATATTTAGTGTGAACTCGCCATTAAAAGTTCTGCACATCTTATGGGCAAATACTATTCTTGTGTGAAAGTCTTAGTGAATTGCTTTGTTTGTGTTTTTTTTTTTTTTTTTTTTTTTTTTTCATCTTTATCTGTTATTTATTATTTATTTATTTTTTCTTTTTTTATAGATACATCTTTTTTTTTTTTTTCCTTTTTCACCTTTTTACCCTAATCCGTTTTGTAGTTTTTTTCTCCTTCTTTTTTCTGGTAATTCAATGTTTGATACCATTCCAATTTTTACCAAGACTTTTGTGCACAGGCATTCAGAACTGTTGGTGCTATTGGTGCTATTATTATGCTTTTTCAGCTCCTCAAATTTTTTTACTCCCTCTGTTTCCTGTTACCAAAAGATAGTAGGAGGTCGTCGGCTGCTTGCACTGATGTATCTATAAATTCAATGTTTGATACCATTCCAATTTTTAACAAGACTTTTGTGCACAGGCATTCAGAACTGTTGGTGCTATTGGTGCTATTATTATGCGTTTTCAGCTCCTCAAATTTTTTACTCCCTCTGTTTCCTGTTACCAAAAGATAGTAGGAGGTCGTCGGCTGCTTGCACTGATCTAATGTTGTACATTTTGTTATCTAACATTATCTTGAGCGATGCAGGGAAGCCCATCTGTACCGTAGCACCAAATTTGCGAAAAGCATCCATTCTCCGGCCTAACTCCCACTGTTTGTCTAACGTGAACCGGGACAAATCTGAACGAATCTGAAAGTTAAACCCTTTATATGTTTGTGATTTGAGCCTAAGCGCTTGGTTTAGAATATGCTCCTTCAAAGAGTAGGTATGAAAGTTTACCAGAATTTTCCTGGGTTTAGACCGCTGTGGGTTGAGTCTGAAAGGATCCCGGTGTATGCGCTGTATGTCCGTTGCTAACTCCTCAGTAGAATGGGACAGATTTAAGGTTTCCTTTAATAAAGTAATTATAAAACTCTTGATGTCTGTACTTTCACTTCCTTCTGGAACATTCAAAATGCGTATGTTGTTACGCCTCGCATTATTTTCTAATGTTTCCATTCTATCCGACAGAGCTTGATCATCTCTTTTCAGTCTAGTAATATCTTCGGCAGCGCCCTCGGCCCTCATCGTTATTTGGCCCACAGTTTCCTCCAAAGCTTGGGTTCTCAGTGACAAGGTGACTATTCTTTCGTCAAGAGATTCGCAGAAACTCCTTATCTCTCTTTGATTAGAGGCAGACTCAGCAAAGCCTTGTTTAATCTCCGCTGATAAAGCTGTGAACATTGATTGTATTGAGGCCATAGAAATAGGTTCTGAGGATGAGGATGAGGATGACCCTGCCACTCCACTTGATTCTTGAACAATTGTAGGTGGCTCGGGTGGTTCAGAAAATATGCCAGCCTCAAAATTATCTTCCATATTGGCAGGATCAATGCTAATAACATCACTGGTAAGAGCACTAGCTGCTTGTGATAGAGAGGGAGGTACTGCTTCACCTTCACCTACTTCCCTTGTCAAATCAAGGTTTTGTATAGCTGGGTCGACTAAATCTACGGTGTTTTCAATCATCAGATTCTCTACGTTAGGTGCGGCAGATGAAGCCTCTTCTAGTCTTGTTATGTGGGAGAGGTCGGAGTTAAGGGATTGAGGCTGAAGTTCTGAGGAGTTCATAGAGGCAAACTCTATGCCCTCTATCACAGGAGGCAGAGCCTGCCCGCTGCCTGCCATGATCTCTGCACCTGGCAAAGTTTCCGTGATGTTGTTGCTGTGTTGCGGATGTTCTTTACCAATACTCAATATCTGGGGGACCACCTTAAAATATGAGCGCAGAGATGGGGTTATTTTGGATGCAGAGTTCGTGGAGGATTTAGCTTTAACTTTAGCTTTACTGCGCCCCCTACCCCTTTTTGCTTTAACCTCAGTTGACAGATAAGAGGATGTATCCCGACCAGCGTTTAAGTTTGGAGAGTTTGGAGAAACTAAAAGAGAGCTTTTCCCAAACTCAAAAACCTCCCTACCAGCCTCCTCCTCCGATACTTGTGGCACTTGTGGCGCACCTTTAGCTCTCTTTTTACGGGGTATGCTAGATGTATTAACCCCCAACACGCCCTTTACTGCAACCTTACCTCTTAGCTTCCTAGCAGTATGTAACAATAGAAATACCTGTCCTCATGGTGGGTGGGGAGGGGGGGAACCAGGGCTATAAATAATATGTTGTAAAAACCTGTAATTAAAAAAAGAATAAAAAAATAGAGCTATAGTTAGAACTTCCTCAGTCTTTCATTATTCTAATGTTGCTAAAAAGATTTAGCTTGTGCAGATATACATTTTTATTAGTATAGCCAACCCACCAACCATTAGGGTATGCTTTAAATCCAGAGTTTGTGCTTCTCCAGACCATACCCTTTTAGAATATATTGCCCACCAGTATGGATGACACAAGTCCTACACTTTCTAATACTCATTGGCTTATGCGACATTCCCTATAGACTGATTTACCTACTTGTATCATTCATTATCTCTGTATAATGTGTGTGTGATGTGAAGTACTGTGACACCCTACACTGATATGAGTAGCGCTATACAACAAATGAAATGCATATGAGAGAGGGGCTACAGAGGGTTGAAGAGCACTGTTGAAGGGTGGTAGTAATGGTATCTACGGATGAAGAGGTAATTGGTGGGGCGCCAAACAAGACTTTCGCATTAGTGCTAAAGCCGGCCCTGTCATGCCCTTTCGGTTTTTGTTTATTTAATTAGCTGTCAGGTCATGAGTGCACAGACTGTTTGGTCGGCCCTCTGGGGCTGCCCAAACTAGTCATGCCCACTCTGTCTTTCTCCATACAGGCTGCATTGGCTGCAATGCAGCCTGCATAGAGAACATGGCCTCCACATAAGGCCCTGGCTGGGCGGTGTCCCGACCAATCACAACACTGCTTGCAGTGTTGTGATTGGCTTTGGGGAGGGAGCCAGGCTGCCTGCATCTTGTTCTTACCAGAGCCAGGAGAGCAGGAGCCGAGAAGACGTGGGTCCCAGCCAACGGAAAGGTAAGCTATATTTTTTAATAATATTTATTCTTAAACACCACCCGCGTGCCCCCACCCCGCGTGAACCCCCTGCCCCATCTCCCTTGCCCCATGAGTCATGCCGGCCGCAAGTGCCGCAGTGGCCCACCCTAATGCACCATTGGCCCACCCAAATAAAAATTCCTGGAGCCGGGCCTGTAGTATAATGTCTCGGCTGGTACAAAAGCGTTGGCGAAACCTATAGGTCTCGCCTATGTGAGAGCTATTGGCTTTGGCAATATGTTTTAGCCATGTTGTACACCAGTGTGGCTGCTGTTAAAGCATGGCTAAATGTTAGTGGGGTAGGATACATTGGAGTGGGAAGACTGGGTGAGTGGAATGGGGTAGAATGGGGTAGAATGGAGTGGGGTAGATTGGGATAGAGTGGAGTGGGAGAAAGTGATAGAGAGAGGACTCATTTATCTGGCCGTCGGAGGCCCTCAGCAACTCTGATTTTCTACTGGCTAGTGCCGGGTGCAGCTTCGCTGGCGTTCTATCTGCTGAAGGAACAAGGGCCAGCATCCTGACGCCATAAAGGTGGCAGGACAAACCACAGCGCAGGGCTCATTTACGGGGCCATAGGAGGCCCTCATCAACTCTCTTATTTCCTGCCAGTGCAGGTTTCAGCTTCACTGGGTTGGGACTCGCCCCAACTGTGTTCTTTCTGCTTAAGGAGGCAGGGCCAGCCTTCCAATACCATAAAGGCGGCAGGACAACCCGCAGTGTGGGATGCGCGTGGTCGTGCCCGGCAGAGCCTGAAGAGGCTAGACTGGGCCACTCCCCTGACGGTCGTCATCTGAGGTATTGACATCGATATCAAGCCAAACATTTGGGGGCAGATTTACAAGGTCTGCGCATCTCTGCAAATCAGCAGGGATGAGCCAGAACACTTGCGACACGCAAAACCACCCGTGTGCCACCACTGATGCGCCGCATTTACAATGCAACCATTAAAGAAATGGGGTAACCCAAAAGTACTGGACCTGGGTATCAAATTGATAACAACATACAATGGTCCGAGACCTATAACTTGATATAAATGAAATGAATCAAACCTTAATTGATTAGAGAGCATATACTATTTATCACTGCTCAACCCAACTGATGAAGAAACATAAGAATTGGCAACAACAACACCACGGTCCAAGAATATATGCAATATTTTAATCTATTGTCATATATAACATTTGTATTGCAAATTACAAATTTTTATGTATTTTTTGAATTTTTATATATACATCTAGAATTTACAATGCAGCGCGCCGTGGGGCATGGATGGGTAGATGCGTGTCGCATCCCCTGACGGAAATGCGGCACATTGACGCTGCTCTAGCAAGGCTCAGGGGTGCCCTATGCCTTACATGCTGCGTCACCCCCTACGCCTGCTTCAAGCAGGCGCAGGGTTTTGACCCAGCATGGCCATAAAAGTGACTCAGTGAAATCTTGTAGATTTCACTGCGTCACTTGTACGAGGCGTACCTGCGAGGGAACGCCCACTCTGCACCAGAAAGCCCACATGAAACCTGACACAGGTTTCATGTGGCGCAGTGGTTTACAACGTGACGCTTCTCCCTAGATGCGTCACATAGTAAATACGGCGCAACATGGCGCATGGTTTACACCGCTGCTGCGTCACAGAAGTGACGCTACGGCGGCGTAAATGTGTCGCAAGGGGCTTGTAAATATTCCCCTTTGTAACTTGCTATATAACGTTTATTTGCTCAGGTTTATCCTGTTGAGCTTATCTCTGTACCTGAATTTAGCACTGATACTTTTGTAGTAGGTAGGCCTGACAATTTGCATGCCTTGTGCTTATAGGTGTGTAGGCGGTTAACTCTGGAGTGTCTCCATTTTGGTCTACTTACAGAGTAAAAAGGACATTTTGTATTGTTTTGAGGTATGGTTGGGCAAACTCCTTTATATTTTATACAGAGGTAGACCACCTGGACTAGGGCCCCTGTGGTAAGGAAGGACAGGATTTAATAGTATTGTGTTCACATGTTTTCCTTGCTTCCTAACCTGAAGGTCTGTGAGTGGACTAGCATATTTAATCTAGGTACATATTCATCAATATAGGGAAAAGAAGCATAGCTGGTGTAATACATGGGAAGAGCAATGCGATAAAGAATACTGCAATTGCAGGGATTTGACTAGGCTGGAAATTGCCCCGTTACGTCTGGATGTCATGTTGTCAAAATATCAGCTATAAATATTATCCTAGGCGAAAGACAGTGACAGGGAAATGCGAATTCAGACGTATTACCGTTGGACTGTACAACCATGGATCTTAATAAAGGGCAGGTGGGGTGACAAAATGCCCGGAAGCATAGCAAAGTAGTCTTAACATCTACCTCCAGCTCCATTCTTTTTCAATTCCATTTTAAAGCCAGAAACTAATAACATTCATGGTGCTTCGGATTATTTGGGGAAAACGAATAGAAAGGGCTAATGTAACACAAGAGGATACTCCCACCTTCCCTAGAATGCATCCCTTATACCGTTATACTAAAGGATGTGTCTAGGCTACCAAATGAGGGCAAAGAGGATAATGAAACTCTGTTGAATTGACCAGCGCACTGGATAAAGTTAAACTCAGGTTGGATTGGAGACTTGTCGCAGGAGGTAGTACTTTAGGAGAGTGCCCTGTTTGGGAATCCACCCTAACCAAAATGTAGAATACTGTGTTATGAATTTTCGCAGGCCCTTTATAGTGGTGAAATTATTACAGTTCTTGTCGCAGGGGTCCCCTCACTCAAGTAAAATTAAAGTATTTTCTTTGGGCTATTTATTTAGATCATTAACCTATAGTAGGTCACATCTTTCTACTACTGAACCTGCCTGCAGTCATCAATGGATTCAACCTCTTAAGAGTCTCACAACAGGGTAATCAGCAGGCTTTGAATTATATATTTCTTCTCCCATTACTATTACAAATAGATACACTCCTTTATCTCATTTAGAGGAGCAGGATTAACGTGATCTTAACCGCCAAAAAAGAGAGAGTTACCCAAATAACCAGAAAGGACTGGGTGATACAAGTAGTGAACAAAAGTGATTCCTCTCTGTGTTCCTCAATTCAAGCTATTCTATATTCAAGACCTTCTCAGACAGTGTCAATAAAAAACTACACATATAATTTCAACAGCAACACATAAAAATTCAAATGTTATCTTAATTTTATTTTCTTAAAAACAGGCTCATTGCCTAAATTCAAAGATTTTTATACAGAATACATAAAATGCATTAATTCTTCATAGTGCTTTCATTAAAAAAGATCATTGTATCCTCCTATTCCAATTGATACATGTACCATACAGTACCTACTCTTGAATCTAGCACAAAAACAATATTTACACAAAATTTCTTTACAAATTGTAAAACACCAAAAAAAAAGGAGTCCTTATGTCGACGCGTTTCGGTGTCCTGTTGTGATTGTATCAACACCTTCCTCAGGACAGAACAATATTAAAACAACATATCTTCCATCTGGAAATAAATACATATAATTAATACCTCATAATTTTTATGTGTTCTCTCAACCTAATTAAATATATGTGAGTCTGCTGTCAAGGTAAAAAAAAATCTTACATTCAGTGTTTTTCTTTCTACTGTACTTTTTGGCTGACCAATGATAGACTTATGGTCCTTCTTTCAGGAGTTCAGAGAGACGTCCTCCTATTGTTCTAAAATATAATATAAAGTAGGGATTTATTGTTACTGTGTTGGTCAACCATATCCCAATCCCCTTTCCCTTTTATTGATACAATTAGTAACGCACTTACTTCGTGCAGACCATTGTTATCTATTCCCATTTATTTCAATGAACAGGTAGATCATCTTTTTCTTATTCCTGTTGTTCTTATTCCTGTTGAAGACTGTTGTACGGTGCGGTGTTCTTTTCAATTCACCTACATCCGTCCTGTGCCTCCTCTTTGTGTGGGTCAAATAGTATTTCTAGGCGCCTATTATAATAAGATAATGTTATTATGAGCCTATTTGATCTCGTGACTCTCTTTCTTCGTTAGGACATTAAAAAAAAAAATAGTTTTTTCTATTCTCACATAACATCCTGGCCTGGGTTACTATGTCCCCATTATTGACTCACTTAATTTTCAGGCAGTGGTAATTCACTACTATTAATAGTATGCTCTATTACCACAATTCCCAACTCATGAACTCACTTCTTCTAAGTTAATTGTGCTCTACCTAATATCGCTACAGGACTCTATTATTAACATGTCAACCATTAACGTGAGAGCCATTCCTCTCATTTATCTCCACTATTTCATCAGGCACCGTTTTTAAAATACCCCCATCCTTTAGGATTGTCAATCGTGGCTGACGGTGATATCAAAAGGGTACATTTACATGCAAGTACTAGATTGTTCCACATTTCAAAAGTTAAAAAATCCCTCAGTTTTCCAATCGACATTATGTCTAGTTTAAGCCCTTAAATGTAAGCGACCTTCCCCCATGGCCGGCCTTCGATAACCGTATGTCTAGTTGAAGCCCTTAAGTGTAAGCGACCTTCCCCCATGGCCGGCCCTCGATAACCGCATCAGTTCGGCATATTCCCTACCTCTAGGTCGCAACGAACGTCTACTTCCTCCGTCTCCTGGGTTTCCTCTGATATGGGTACAATGGTTTAACTGAACCAATATATACACAGAGGCTTGCCTCTTAATTACATAATTGGCGTCTCTTAACCTTTTTTAATGGGATAGTTAGCTATTGCCCCACCATATTTGTAGTTCCAAATTTGTAGTTCTTAAGGTAGTTCCGCACCACGTGACTTATTCTCGTAAGGAAAGTCTCGAGATACATGTATATTTAACTATTACCCCGCCATATGTGTAGTTTTTCGGGTAGTTCCGCACCACGTGACTTATTTTCCAAAGGAAAGTCTCAAGATACATGTATGATTTAGGAACTAATGTACTCGCCCGCCATTGTTGTAGTTTGTTCATAAATTCTTAGCGATACAGCATGTGCGAACGATTATTTTTATATAATTTTACGAACGCATATTGCCAATATTGATATCTCTACTACCCTTACCTTTGAAATTCTTTAACACCTTGGCTGCTAGGGGGGTTTCCCCTCCTGTGCTGATAATGTTTGAATACTATAGTTTCATGACAAGGTCAACTCGTCAAACGCACAGCGCAGGTAACACCCATGACGAGCTGACCTTGTCATGAGCATGGAAGGGGTTAAGGCAGGGTTATATTAGGTATCCATTCCTAGGTGTTCACTTCACATAAATGGCTCATATTTTGATAACATTTCTGACCCGATAATGGCTGCCATGTTTCTAGTTTTTTATCTCTATATCTGTCACGATATTACGTGTTACAAAAAATACATTATTGCATCCAAAGCGTATTGTCATACTCATATTCCGATGGTGCATTCTATACATCTAAGCCCCAACATCTGTAGAAATTGGCAAGAAACAGCTTTGCCATTGATATTGCACTTGTTTGGTATTTGGACATTCTAAACCGTGCTCATCATATTGGAGCATTCTTACAGCTTACAACAGAGACCTGTCATCCCATAGATACTTTATCGATGTTATATCAGTGGGATGAATCATTTTATACTCATATTTGTATTTCTTTCTCATCTCAAAATACTAACAGTTTGACAATACATCTCCGCAACAAAGACACTCATATATGAGCTGTGCACTCTATACATAAATGCTCCTATACAATCAAAAATCGATATTACAAACATTAGTGTCATAGATCATTAGGCATGGAAAAAGTCCATTTCATTTACTTCTAAACATCATATCATTATTGCAGCTAGGGGTGGGATTAGAATAATAGTACAATCCACAAATGTTACACATGGTATCATTATATCGTTATACATTTCTTTGGTCATTTTATTTAATCATTATTTCCCACTCCTCCCTACTATTAAGTCCCTGGTGATAGGTTTTGAACTTAGACATAAAAAACTGTTCTCTCTGTTCACGTTTTTTCTCCATGTCTCCACCATGTCCAGATATTTTGATTTTTTCTAAAATGCACCATTTTAACTCATCTTCTCCATGGTTATTTGAGATCCAGTGTTCTACTAAGGTTGCGTTCTTTTTATGGTTTTTAAGGGCTGATCGATGTTTGGTCAGCCGCAAGCGCATTTCGCTTCCTGTTTCTCCAACATACCCCTTAGAGCAAGGGCAAATAATCAAATATATTATATTTGCAGTTCTACAGTTAACATGTTCATTAATATAGTGGGTGATTCCATTCAGTTCTACTCTATCTGATTTTACAATATTTTTACAATGAGTACAGGTGCCACAGGATAAATTGCCTCTGATGGTACTCCCATCGTTAATACTTTTTTGATGACCTTGTCTGGGCTCTCTATAAGTTTGCACCAAATGGTTTCTGATCGTCTTGTTCCGCCTATAGGCATAAGTGGGTTTCTACAGGGGTGTAGTGCCAGATTTATTTAATATCGACCAATTCTTATTAATCAAATAATGTTTTGAAGTAAATGAAATGGACTGTTTCCATGCCTAATGATCTATGACACTAATGTTTGTAATATCGATTTTTGATTGTATAGGATCATTTATGTATAGAGTGCACAGCTCATATATGGGTGTAACAATAAGTCTTTGTTGCGGAGATGTATTGTCAAACTGCTAGTATTTTGAGATGAGAAAGAAATACAAATATGAGTAAAGAATGATTCATCCCACTGATATAACATCGATAAAATATCTATGGGATGACAGGTCTCTGTTGTAAGCTGTAAGAATGCTCCAATATGATGAACACGGTTTAGAATATCCAAATACCGAACAAGTGCAATATCAATGGCAAAGCTGTTTCTTGCCAATTTCTACATATGTTGGGGCTTAGATGTATAGAATGCACCATCAGAATATAAGCATGACAATAGTCTTTGGATGCAATAATGTATTTTTTGTAACACGTATTATCGTGACAGATGTAGAGATAAAAAACTAGAAACATGGCCGCAGTTATCGGGTCAGAAATGTTATCAACATATGAGCCATTTATGTGAAATGAACACTTAGGAATGGATACCTAATATAACCCTGCCTTAAACAATTTCAAAGGTAAGGGTAGTAGAGATATCAATATTGGCAATATGCATTCGTAAAATTATATAAAAATAATCGTTCGCACATGCTGTATCGCTAAGAATTTATGAACAAACTACAAAAATGGCGGGCGAGTACATTAGTTCCTAAATCATACATGTATCTCAAGACTTTCCTTAGGAAAATAAGTCACGTGGTGCGGAACTACCCGAAAAACTACACATATGGCGGGGTAATAGTTAAATATACATGTATCTCGAGACTTTCCTTACGAGAATAAGTCACGTGGTGTGGAACTACCTTAAAAACTACAAATTTGGAACTACATATATGGCGGGGCAATAGCTAATTATCCCATTAAAAAAGGTTAAGAGATGCCAATTATGTAATTAAGAGGCGAGCCTCTGTGTATATATTGGTTCGGTTAAACCAGGGGTACTCATAGTACGGCCCGCGGGCCTGTGGCGGCCCGACAAGCCTTTCCTGGCGGCCCGCGGACCCCCGAGACATCATACCTGTGTTTTACATTTTTTTTTTAAAGTGTCTGCAGAAGCGCGAGAGACTCTGCTGCTCTGTGGGAGCTGACGGCCGGGCGATCCTAGCAATGGCTAAAGCTGCAGAGGCCTAAGAAGAGGTGAAATACAAAGGCCACATTAACATGCAAATGGTCTTTTAAAGACCTGTTAAGAGCGCGGGTGCGGCTGTGAGTGTGTGTGCGCCCCGGCTGGCACACAGGCAGGGTGAGATGACAGAGGGTGACAGAGGGAATGGGAGGGAAAGAGAGGGGGAGGGGGACGGAGAGGGAGTGAGTGAGAGGGAGTGAGTGAGTGAGAGGGAGTGAGTGAGTGAGAGGTAGTGAGTGAGTGAGAGGTAGTGAGAGAGTGAGAGGTGAGTGAGAGGGAGTGAGTGAGAGAGAGGGAGTGAATGAGAGGGAGTGAGTGAGTGAGTGAGAGGGAGTGAGTGAGTGAGAGGTAGTGAGAGAGTGAGAGGGAGTGAGTGAGTGGGAGGGAGGGAGGGAGTGAGAGAGAGGGAGGAGTGAGAGGAGGGAGTGAGTGAGTGAGGGAGTGAGAGGGAGAGAGTGAGAGAGAGGGAGTGAGCGAGTGAGAGGGAGTGAGGGGGAGCGAGAGGGAAGTAGTGGAAGGGAGTGAGAGGGAGGAGTGAGGGAAAGAGTGAGTGAGAGGGAGGTGTGAGTGAGAGGGAAGGAGTGGAAGGGAGGGAGTTAGAGGGAGGGAGTGAGTGGGAGTGAGGGAGGGAGTGAGTGAGTGAGTGAGAGGGCGTGAATGAGTGTGTGGGAGGGAGGGAGGGAGGGAGACGGAGGAGCAAGTCAGTGAGAGGGAGGGAGGGAGGGAGTGAGTGAGTGAGAGGGAGGGAGAGGGAGGGAGTGAGAGAGAGGGAGTGAGAGGGGAGGAGTGGGAGGGTGGGAGTGAGAGGGAGGAGGAGGAGGGTGGGAGTGAGGGAGTGGGAGTGAGGGAATGGGAGTGAGAGGGGAGGGAGTGGGAGTGAGGGAGTGGGAGTGAGGGAGTGGAGTGAGGAGGGATGGAGTGAGTGAGGATAGGGATGGAGTGAGTGGGATGGAGTAGAGGGATGGAGTGAGTGAGAGGGATGGAGTGAGTGAGTGAGAGGGATGGAGTGAGTGAGTGAGAGGGATGAGTGAGTGAGTGAGCGGGATGGAGTGAGTGAGTGAGAGGGATGGCAGTGAGTGAGTGGGAGGGAGGGAGTGAATGAGTGGGAGGGAGGGAGTGAGTGAGTGGAATAGTGTGAGTGAGAGGGGTGGAGTGAGTGAGAGGGATGGAGTGAGTGAGAGGGATGGAGTGAGTGAGAGGGGGTGAGTGAGGTAGAGGGAGTGAGTTAGGTAGAGGGAGTGAGTGAGTGAGAGGGAGGGAGGGAGTGAGAGGGAGGGAGGGAGTGAGAGGGAGTGAGGGGAGTGAGAGGGAAGGAGTGGAAGGGAGTGAGAGGGAGGTAGTGAGGGAGTGAGTGAGAGGGAGTGAGTGAGAGGGAGTGAGAGGGAAGGAGTGGGAGGGGGAGGGATGAGGAGGGAGTGAGTGGGAGTCGAGGGAGGGAGTGAGTGAGTGAGAGGGGAGTGAGAGGGAAGGAGTGGGAGGGAGGGAGTGAGGGAGGGAGTGAGTGGGAGTGAGGGAGTGAGTGAGTGAGTGAGAGGGCGTGAGTGAGTGAGTGGGAGGGAGGGAGGGTGAGAGGAGGAGTGAGTGAGGGAGGGAGTGATGAGTGGGAGGGAGGGAGTGAGTGAGTGGAATAGAATGAGTGAGAGGGAAGGAGTGAGTGAGAGGGATGGATGAGTGAGAGGATGAGGTGAGGGAGGTGGTGGAGTAGTGGAGGTGACAGGGAGTGGTTAGGT